>NC_000083.6:52857497-54144997 GCF_000001635.26 Mus musculus
TAGGTATATAGTGAGTGGTAGAGAGGATGCTTGCCATGCTCAGCACCAAAAAGGGGTGGGGTCAAACATACAAATGAACAAGTCAAAAATATCTATTTTGGTATATATTTTTTCTGTGTAAAAGCTTCCTTAAGACCAAAGAACAGGGCCAAGAGCATTGGTCACTAACCTCATCACAGAGAGAGAGACTGAATAAACAGATGACGGAAATCACCACAATGGGTTGGGTTGCAGATTGAGCCGAAAGCACAGTGTGACCCTACCACAGCAGAAGTCAGAGATGGGGCTCTGCTGAGTGACACACATTAGGAATTTAATCTCAAGTCAGGAGAGAAAGAAGCATGAAGAGAGCTGCCCTGCATCATCCCCCCAAGCGCCTCCTATGGCTGTCCTCATCACAAACGTGCACACGTGTTGCTTGAGGTAGGTGATCTCACTGTTTACCCTTAAACTTAGGAAGAACTTCCTTGCCATCTGAATTATGGAAATATTTCTATAAATGAAGCATTTTTCAGTGCAGTCCTTTCCCAGGAAATTTTTAACAATATTGAACATAGTGTATAGATATATGATAGAAAAGATAATTCTTTCATCGGAACTAATTAGACATCTGGTATACCATCTCCTGCACGTCTTTTCTTCGTTCTTTCCTGTCATGTGTACTACTGTGGAAAATCTCTTTGCACTTAAAGAGATTTTTTTTCAAAAAGCCTCAAAATGAAGGAATAATTAAAATATGTGCCATAGTTTTTATCTCTAAGGAAACTACTGCCAAAATCTCCAGCTGACATGACCTTTATTTGGAGCTAAAGTCTTCGGGAGAAAATCTGTCTCTTTGCTTTGTTTTTCCTGATGAGATGAGTTATAAAAGACAGACAAAACTCAAGTCTAATTGCCCAGAAACTTCAGAGCCCAGAATCTCACATAGCTCTAAGAGTCCTACCTTTCCATTACTGGTCAATTCAAGTCCTATTATGCTTTGCTTGTCTACACCTTACTAATTGTTCTATGAGGAAACAGGCATAAAGTAGGTCATAGAAGATCCAGCCAGTTGAGATGGTAAGGGCAAATGTAGCAATCTTTGCTCATCTAGTTCCATGAAGTTCTTAGTACTTTTTAATATTCTATTCAGGTGTGACTTATATCTCACCTTTGACTATGAAACCCTCTGTGAACCTGAGATTGGTACCTGTGGGAAAAATTTATTGTTTGTTTGTTTGTTTGTTTGTTTTTTTAAGGAATATGCATTTAAAATCCAGACTTTAAGTCTGGGCTCTTTACTTTCTATGTGTAAATGTATGAGTGCTATATGTCTAAAATACAACTTATAAGATAAAGATATTAGTGATGTTATTGGCATAAGAGAATTAAGTGATGCAAAAGATTTATTGAACACCTTGTTGATGTTCAGCACTGTTGGTGTTCCTGTTGTTCATCTGACACCTAGACTTGCCTCCTATGAAGGTGTGCATAACTTGTTTTGAAGTCAATGCCCAAACTTCTGGCAGTCTGTACCAACAACCTGCTGGCCATGATCAGGGATTACCGGCTTATTTTTAGCAATCTTTCAAGACTGAAATGGAATTCACTCAAGGTTGATTCTTTGGAGCATTACATGCAGAAGGAGGGCAGTATTTCTAATTTTATCATCTACTCATAAAATTATGCTTTAGTGCAGGCAAATTTTATTGATTTTCAAAGTGTACTTGTCTAGGCTTACAGTTATCAAGACTGCGACTGAAGTAGTGTAATTTGGGAAAGGTAGAGACTCTGTGTGACAGCCTGGGGAACGATTCAGGAAACTGTTTCTCAAACAGCCAGTTGGCAAGTGTGTCATTTCAAGATCCTATGATTCATGAAAGTGTATGACACCATCCTCCAGGAGGTGGCATTGTAGGTGTCAGGGTGCCACACCCCCTTTGAGGGGAAAGACTCAATAAGCTTCCTACAGAAAAAAGTTTGTGCTCAACAACACCGATAGATAACCACCCAAACCATAATGCAATTAGGTTCAGAAAATGAATAAGCCAACTTTACTCATTGATGAAGATATCAACTGAGATCATGGGATACTCTGTACTTCCTCTGTTGCCAGCACATGCAGTAATTGCTAGAAACAAGTGATGTGGTGTAGTAGTCAAGAGATCACAGCCATAGTGTAGACATTTTATTTCTTTTGAGATAGACTCTCACCAAATAACCTGACCTTGGACCTCCTGCTTCAGCCTCCTGAGTGCTGGGGTCACAGGTGTGCCACAAGGCCTGGCTGTCTTAATATGCTATCTTTAAGTTACATGATTAATGAAATTATTTTTGTATAATTTTTAATTTTCTTTAAGCCTGCAATTATTTGTTGAACAGCTAAACAATAGCTGGTTAAGTACTGAATTGCTTTGGGTTAAGTATAAAATGTTACTTACTCCTGTGGAAGCTCTTGCTTTCACCTTGTGCATTGTCTCCACACACTTAATCCCTAAGCACATTTCTTCATTGCGCTAATTCAGACATTTTCATTTACATGGAAGCACAGTCAGGACCTCTAAACCTCCAGAGAACTTTGCAGAATCTCATGGAGCTAATCTAACTTTTATATTACATATTTGTAGGAGGCTTGCATTTTTTTTTACATAATCTTTTAAATTTTATTTTTTATTTGTTAGAGTGACTTTTTTTTTCTGGATAACTTTACAGGAAGGATTTAACTCATAACATTTTAAATCTCCTGTTTCAGCTGCAATGATGTTTTTCTCCATGATATGTTTTGAAATCTAACTTTTCCCGATTTGTTTTAGAAAATATATTATTTCTTAAATAAGTAGATTTTTTCCCCCCACTGGAAATCTTAGTTTTACATAATAGTGCCTACTGTGTCAAGCCAGCCAGGAGTCTGTCTTCAGTGTTCCTAGGGTTGCCTGGTAAGGTCTCTATGGGCCAGCATAACCAATGAGAGAATGATTGCTGTGAATAATAGGTCACTGTCTTTACTTGTGAGGCTGAAATTTGAAAGGACAAATACTCTCTTAAATAGGATCATTTCTCATGAAAGAATTCACAGTGTGTTGAAATAGACTCGAAATGTGTATAATTACTGCGTCACAACAATGATTCATCATTAGAAGTTACTCTCTAGAATGCAGTGTAAGAGTTAAATCTCAGCAATATGAAGTGTTCTGTGTGAGCCTCTCTGGGGCCTGAAAGGTGTCTCATGCAGCTGTATTTGAGCTTTTCAGTCACACCAAACCTCCTATAAGCTTTTGCCAAAGCTTCCCCATGTTTCAATGTCATTTGCCTTACAATTTATGGAAAACTTTGTTCTAAGCTTTCTAAGTTGAAAAAAAAAAAGAACAAAATGGGCATTAACTTTTTATTCTTAATTATCATCAAAGTAGAATTTAGTGAATGCCCTGATGCTAGAGAGGATTATGCCAACCTCCCCATTATATTCTCTCTCTCTCTCTCTCTCTCTCTCTCTCTCTCTCTCTCTCTCTCTCTCTCTCTCTCTCTCTCTCTCATACATGCACACACTCTCATACTCATGGATGCATTGGGGAGCATTACTTCACCATTTTTTCCTGTTAGATTTCTTCAAAGTTTTTCTAGGATGTCAGTCATGATGTTGAGCATCTGTCTTGGCTATAGCAGTTTAATTCCATATTTTCTTGCAGGTTCTCATTTTGATACCTTTGAAGGAGAGGAAACTATTTTTAAACCTGTGAACTTGTATGTTAAATATATTTGACACGACTTCTTGCACCATACTACTTTAGCACAACAGTCCTTGAGAGCCAGCTGCCAATGGCAGAAGGTGTTAATGATGAAACAGAGACACAGACAAAACCAGGATTGCACAAAGTGCACTTATCAGGGATATATGGATAGAAGTATATCTTGGGTGGCAGCAAGACAGGGCAATCCCGGCATCTGCACCACCCAGCAGGAGATGCAGTACAAAGGTGGTTGCTGACCAACCAGGCCTGCACCTGTAAGAAACTGTAGCACATTGGTCCAGAAGTATCTGAGTATCCACAGCTAGAAATATGGGTTGAATAACTTATGATTTTCTTTTCATCCTTTATGATATGGATTGTATAGCAGGGGAAGGAAATCAGCACAATGGTCAGATTAAATCATTGTGTTCAAGTCAGCTGTGTGGTTTTATACATGTCTTCCTGGCCTGGTGCCCACCACTCGTGTTTTCAAAGATCTTAGCTACTCGTTGCCGCCACTGCAGTCCAAACCCTGCTGACCTTGGACTTTACAAGGTCTTCTTCTCTCTTCCTTAAGCCCACTGTTGGATGGACTTTGCAGATGAGTAAATATTTGGGTCACCCCAGAAATTATACTAACAATTAAACAATAAAAAAAAGAGAAAGAATTCTACCCAAATCCAGCCTGGTAACTTGGGGTCACTTGTAGGAACATGATTCAGGGGTTACTTTTACAGAAGCATGGGGAACGTGTAAATAGCTACACCACTGAAGAAAGAATATCCTTCCTCCCAGCAAGTGTTTTTTATATATATATATATATATATATATATATATATATATATATACACATATATATGTATGTATATATATATATTACACACACACATATAAGTGATATATATATATATATATATATATATATATATATATCACTTATAAACCCCAACTTCCACACCATAATGGAACATTAATGAGCTTACTCTTTCAGAGGTCTCCTGCAGCAGTCGTAGATATTCAGAGTTCATGAGGTCAAGGGTTACATCATTCTTTGAGGATGACATAGTGCTCTGCAAGACTTATTCTCACTGCTCCAGCCAGCACTTCATTTTGTTCAGTTGTATGATTTTTGTCTATGCTTGTATAAAGTTCCCACTATAGGATATAGAATATTGAGCATCCATCTCCCTACCTTCTACACAGCATGCTAAAGAACATGGTTTATGGTCAAAACTGTCTATGGTGTGCAGACAATTGAACAGAGGAAACACTAAAGGTAATTTCATTTTCCCTGGTTAAAGGAACCACTTCAGGAGTAGCTGGAAGAAAAAGAAATGGAGTTGTTGTTATTATAAATTGGTTAGGAACCAGATGTCCGAATGGAGAATTAAGGAATCAGTCTTATCATGAAAGGACAATTGCTGCCAAAGCCCTAAACAACAACAGCAACAAACCCCACCACTCAAAACAAAGAAAAACCAAACCACCGCTGCCTCAGACAAAACACCAAGGAAAACTTTGACAAAGGACAGGATTGTGGAATGCTCAAAGAGGAGATCTGCAGCATTGGAGGTAGCCTAATAGGATTTTAAAAAGATGACCGTGGCAGAGATGGTTTGAAGCTGACTGTCAAGTGTTACTCATTAGAAATGCTGAATGATACCCATGATTCCCAAAATCAGGCTGTGGCTTTTGGAGGAACTGGCATGGTAACATAAACAACACATTTGTTTCAAATTCAGTAGAGCAAGGTTCTGGCAAATGAGTAAGAAAGGCTTTTGTTGGTTCCTGTGGCTCTGGGGTCTCTAAACCTCTGATGTAATTATTCACATAGGCTCCCTGGAGGTCCACTACCTCAGAATGAACATTCTGATTGTCAGAACTTTCTCGAAAGTGTTGCAGCTCACTAGCACATGGAGTAAATTTGTTTTCAGCATAGAACATAGGTTGGTTAGTTTTCACTGTCAGCTTGACACAATCTAGAATCATCTGGGAAGGCAGTCTTAAGGAACAATAGTCTAGATTAAGTTGAGCTATAGCCGTGCCTCTAAGGCAGTGATTCTCAACCTTCTTAATTCTGCAACTGTTTAAGGTGACCCCAACCATAAAATTATTTCACAACTACTTCATAATGGTAATTTTGCCACTGTTATGGATCGTTATGAGATGCAGGATATATGATATGTGACTCATCTGGGTGAGGTTGCCACCCACAGGTTGAGAACCACTGCTCCCAGGGATCTTTCTCGATTGTGTCGAATTAAGGGGGAAGAATACACCTTGACTGTAGGTTCATCATTTTATGGAAAGATCACCATCATGTGCTCATTAATTTATGGCTTTCTGCTCTTGACAGTGGATATAATGCCACTGCTTCAAGTGCCTGCCACCTTTCCTTGCCCACAATTATGGGTTAAAACCTATAATTCTGAGCCAAAGAGACCCTTTCTCCCTTAAGTTGCTTTTCTCAAAGTAAATTTCATCACAGCAACTGAAAAGGAAACTGTCAGTCAGAGGAATTGACATGACATGGTTCAGTGTTGGAGGTTAATTACAAGAGTAGGGGGGGGGTGAAAAGTCCTTGAGGCCTCTGATGGAATGGAATGGTCTTAAACAAAAGGGTGGTTGACCTTGTACAGACTGGCTTTGCCAGTGAATGACAAGGCTCTGCAGTGGCTGTCAGCTTTTTGTTCCATTTATGTCAACAGACTTTTGCTTTAGGGCCAGTAGATATTTTCTTCATCACCAACCAAAAGAAGGTTTTCCTGGACCTTTTTTTTTTTTTTTTGTCATTTGCATTTCTTCCAAATGGATTCCTTCCTTCTTTCTCTGGACTCTCCATTTCCCACTTTTTCTTAAGTTGTTGCTTCAGAAATTTCTATGGTTTTGAATAATGACAGGCTCCATCCCACACACTATCACACATAAATGGCAAAGGGCAAAGGGCTAATGAGTAGATAGGACATGGCCAGAGAGAGATGGGTTAACACTTAGCAGGGAGAGAAAATGTGTGGACCTCAAAGGGAGATAGGCTGCGGGTGCTTGAGGTGGTACTCCATCATTCAAGACTGCTTTTCAAAGACTGTTGACCCTGATTAGACTTCTGATTAAACAATGTGCTTCACTTGGGTGACATTGTGAGTTAACCAGCTTTTGTGTGCCAGGCTGGAGATTATATCACCTTTTCTCTACTCCTATTACCCCTTTAAAGGGGCATTAGAGTTGCCACATATGAATCTGTAGGCAAAGAGCTGGTGTCTGTGACTGAAAATGGAAGTCAGGCACTAACTAGTGGTATGGTTAACAGGTGACTTGGGATGCCTAGTTTATCTAACAATTTTAAAGATGTCAAAGAAAATCACATGAAGAAGTAGATCCTCATAAAAAATAACAGTAGTAAGATCTTTGATTTCTCAGCAGTGTAGATCTGACCTATATAAAATCTCTTGCGAAGTCAATAAGAAAGTAACTAGAGTTCTATTCCTGGAAACTGAAGCACCAAGAAGTTGCTGGAGTTCAATCTGTGGTTCCGAAAAGCTCTTCTATTACCCACGACTGCCTACACAGAACATTAACACATCCCTTTCTACCTTTGGAAAAATCGCTAAGGCTCCCAAGGGAAGAAGTGAGAGATCTCAAAAAACTTTCCATCCACAGAAAGAACACAAAGGCCATAAGCCATATGTCCTGGTGTGCTAACAGAAAGCAGGGGGGAGATGACATCATGAAATGTTCCTATCTGCAGGCAGAAGAGAAAATTGATACCAGAGAAAAACGTACAAGGATCACAATTTCCATAAAAGAGATGGAGTCCATTAGGAGACTGGTGCATACCGAAGGAATATGGAGACATAGAATAGCATACCAAACAATATATTGTCTTTCAGTTTTGACAAATCCAGATTCAAGAACTCATCTGTCTCTCCAATACACACCTACCTTTATTTGTGTTTTTGTCTCAACATTCTTAATCACCACCATTTTAATATGTACATTGAGGACTGAGCCTCTTAGCTCTTACAGTTCCAAAAAAAATTAATGTACATGGTACAGGATTAAATAAAATTTTCTATAGTTCTGATGATCATCACATAATCTCATCATGAATTCACGAATGAAAATATAATAACACACAACTTGTATCATAGGGTGTTGCAGAGCCACATAGCACATCAATTACAGAAAACTTCACAAACTTCTTTACAGCTTGATCATGTGTGAGTGTGTGTGTGTGTGTGTGTGTGTGTGTGTGTGTGTGTGATAGAAAGTGCCATACACTGTAAATATAACTGACAAGCCATTGGCTCCTAACAGTGATGTAACTGGTATGTTATTTTCTGCTTATCCAAAAGCTGGAAAGATATTCTGTATGTTTTCAACAATAAAGCATAATTTAAGTCCACATGAATCTTAGTTCAACAAAATGTCCATGCCTTTGAAGCAGCAGCCTATTGCTTGATGAGGGTGCTGCCATATGCATTCCTCTGGGCGTTTTGCATGAGTTATAACTCTTAACCACAAAGCAGCCTGTGATGTGAGCTGCTGTCATCTTCATTGTAGAGTGGAGAAGACTAAGAGAATTTCAGAGATTAAATGGCTAACCAGGAAATCAAAACCATGGACAGCATCCTTCTACAACCGCTCTCCGATCTCTGCTCTAGCTGCAACGCTGTAGTGCTGGGATGCTCTAGTGCCTAGCTCGTATAGTATCTGAATGCCTGGCTCTGACACGCACTTTATACTCATGCTTCTTTTCTATCTCTCTTGCATTTCTTGCTTCTCCTCATGGTGCCCATACCTCTACACTGCGTATCTCATTTAAAAGTGTCCCATCAGACCTTCAGCTCCCCCCTCCCCAGTTTTATACCATAACCCATCAAGTCATGAAAGTTCTTTGTACACTTTGAGATGCATTGTTAGATGTGAGAGTCAGTCTGAATGAGAATAAAGGCTGACATCCCAAAGATATTTAAACTTTTCCTAGAAAGTGGAAGGAAAGAAAGGCCCTGGTTAGAGTGTGACACTGAGCTGTTATAAAGAACACCTCATGGACCCTAAGTAGAGCATCCAAGTGAGTTTCATGGTTTGCTAAGTTTTGGAGTTCCCATTGTAATGGTGCAATGTGATTCCCTCTACTCACTTGAAAGAAATATCAGAACTTAAATTTTGCCTTCCAGGCTAACTTAAGACTCCTTTTCAAGAGATGACAGAGCTCTATCCTTTTCGGTTAAATGACTGCCAGACAATCGGGCAAACCAGCAGAAAACTGTTTACCTCTTGAAGACACATCCTTGAATTTCTCTTCTCTAGCTTTTTATCATTCTAAACCCTCAGGAAAAGAGGAAGTCAGCAAGCAGATCAGTAGCAGATAATGGACCCTTTAGTGTATAAACAATGAAATTAAGTGATGTGCCTGTCTTTGGTTATGTTTATTCCATTCTGTATTTCTTGTACAGATTTTTCGGCCCAATGGAAGTACCGAGTGCTTTAGATTAAGATATTTCTGAGTGAAAAGTAATCTTTGGAAGTAATACTCCAAGCTCAGTCATAGATGTATATTCCAGAATCTGACTAAGCCACCAGAGCAACTAACCTAAGGAAGAAGTGTCCGTGTTGGGGCACACCTCTGAAAGTGCTGTTAAGTGTACCTGTTTTATGTAAGAAGGCTGAAGCAAGCAGTTCGCCGTCTGTGTTCTGCCAACTTAGCCATGAGCCTAATCTTTGTTACAATTTCCTCTATTTTTAGTTGAGATTTGGAAGCATCTGGAAGTGTCCTAGTTAGCTGGAAACAGATGGCATGCTCTGCTTCTTTGCAGGATCAATCAGGAAACGCCATAGTAGCTGCTCAACCATGCTTTCCAATCATCCCATGCTTCTCATTCTGCCTAGGATTGCTTTTATTGGGGCGGTTGCTAGTAGTGGTGTCTGTGTGAGTGTTAGTGTGTGTGTGTGTGTGTGAGTGTGTGTGTGTGTGAGAGTGTGTGTGTGTGTGTGTGTATGTGTGAAAATGACCTATTTGACAGTGTAATACTTAAATTAATTTACTATTAGTGACTTTCCCTGATGCTGTAATAAAATACCTAACACAAGCATCTTAAGTAAATAAGGGTTTACTTGGATGCACAGACTGAGGGTACAATCCATCATAGAAGAGAGGCCGTGGCTGCGGCAGCTGGCTGAGTGGATGCTAGTGCTCATCTCGCTTTCTCCCTTGCATTCAGTTCAGGATCCCAGTCTATGGAATAATGCAGCTCCCCTAATTAAAACTTAATCTAGATAAGCACAGGTCTCAGCGGAGGACTGTCTTCTGGTTGATTTGAAAAGACAGTGTTAGCCATCACACAGTGCTTAAGTAAAAAGCACCCCCAATCAAAAGAGTAATTTTTTTAACTATGTGAAATTTTCAAATTCTTAGTAGACCACAGAGAACAGGCAAATGCAGGAGTAGTTTTACAACAAGTGTTCACTTTTCTTGGTGACTATAAGAGCTCATAGGATCCCCTGGTCTGAAAGACTGTTTCACCATGGAAATAGAGCAGACATGTCATGTGCTTCAAAATGCAATAGTCTTCATGTTTATTTTAGCAGTAGCTGCTAGCGAGCCTTTGGCCAATGGAAAAAAAAATGTTAACTTTTCAGATAGCAGCCTCTCCTGGGAACCAGATTTGTGTCACTACTGTTACCTCACACATTGTTGGTGCAGTAGTATAGACTTCTCTTATTGCCTCCACACTGCCAGCCTTCCCTATTTAAACTTTTGGCATTGCCATTATCTGACCTTGCATTAGCCAATTCTTATTCGTTTTATAATAGAATAGAGTGGCCACAAAACCCTGGATGGCACATGATAAACTAAGGAATTAAACCATATTCTTAATACCCTTTGCATCACATCTCAAGTCTTCTCTAATTTATAATATAATATCATGAAACAAATATAGGTTACAGTGGAAATGTTCATTATGAAAATGTAAGATGAATGCCTCATCAAACCACTATTTAGCCTTAAAAAGTACTAACCATTCCTGTAGAAATATTAAGGAACATATGTCATAGGTTTTAGATGTGAAACAGAACCTACAGATCTCTCAATAGTCTACACATCACATCCAAGTTTGATAAAAATAGAAAAGCCAGTGGGTGCATAAAGAATTGACTATTGATTACTGACAAGGTCAGAGACAGGATCTGTTTTCTGAACAGTCTCTACTTTGTTGAAATAAATTATTTTTTGTTTCAGTTGTTTACCTCAAGAGAAAATTGTGCCACTTAAAAATGTGAGGATCAAAATGTGGGATTAGTGGTACCTGCAAGTGACTGGTTCCTATCCCTTAATACATCAGACCAGTATTAAAGGCCAAGTGTGGTTCCCTTCCACTATTGATTACTAGATCTGTGAACAAAGTATAGCTTCAATTAAAATATGAACAGTCCATAGCCTCGTTAATAAGATACCAATGCTAATTTCACAGTTTTTGACAAAAGTACATGGTAATATAGAATAGAAAACTTGGGGGAATTTGATTAAATGAATATGATAGATTAGGACCTCTATGCTCTCATTCTTTTGCTTTTTTTAATTGTTGTTTGAAACAAGAGCTCTATGTAACCCTGGCTTGTCTGGAACTCCCTATGTTGGCCAGGCTGGCTTTAAACTTGCAGTGGTAATTCTGCCTCTGTGTCCCACGCAATGAGATTATAGTCATGTCTCACCATACCCTGATACATTCTCCTTTTTGTCTGTATATAAAAATAAAAAGGTTATTAAAGAAAA
The DNA here is from genome assembly GCF_000001635.26 of Mus musculus. Classification (NCBI taxonomy): domain Eukaryota; kingdom Metazoa; phylum Chordata; class Mammalia; order Rodentia; family Muridae; genus Mus; species Mus musculus. The sequence goes on from NC_000083.6 coordinate 52,868,979, forward strand.
AAGAACTTAGTGGCAGGTGATGCCTGAGGTGTCTCTTCTACACTCTATGCAGTACAGTTATTGTAAGAGACAACAAAGATGAGTAAGATAGATAGGTAGATAGATAGATAGATAGATAGATAGATAGATAGATAGATAGATAGATAGACAGATAGACAGATAGACAGATAATAGATGATAGATATATAGATAAATTAAAAGTAGCTATTCTTTGTTGTTCTTTCATTACAAATTGATTTTTTTCTTGTGTAATGTATCCTGATTACAGTTTCCCCTCCTTTTACTCCTCCAAGTTTCTTCCATCTCCCCTCCCTTTCTATCACTCATTAGAAAACAAAAAGTCTCCTCTGGAATAAAAATAAATAAAATAAAATATATTAAAATAAAACAAAATCAAATACATTGTAATATGACAAAACAAAAAAAAAAAAAGAAAGAAGAGACTTAGAAAGGGCACAGAAAACAGATATAGATGCAGAGACTCATTTATTCATACACTCAGAAAGTGACTAATAACACTAAACTGGAAGCTATACAGACCCAAAGGACTAATAGAGTAAAAAGAAATATATATATATAAATTAGATAATCCCCAGAGATGCTATTGAGTTTGTTTTTCTTGATTGTCTACCACCGAGTATGCAGCCTGTCTTTGCTCATGGTTATCAAGTTGCAGGTTGTTTCTGAGTTAGGGATGAAAGCTTATGTCCACTTTTCTTTTCAGCTCTAGGACCACAACCAGGGCAGATATTCTGCCTCAGTTTCTATGTGTTCCCATGTGCATCAGACCTGTTAGTTTAGAGGGCCCTGTTTCCATGGCATTAAGTATTACATCTGGGGCCATCAGGGCTCCGGGTATTCCCCAGTGATAGAGTGTTTGCCTGGAATTTCTTTTTTTTTTTTTAAATTTTTTTTTATTACATATTTTCCTCAATTACATTTCCAATGCTATCCCAGAAGTCTCCCATACCCTCTCCCCCCCACTCCCCTACCCACCTATTCCCATTTTTTGGCCCTGGCATTCCCCTGTACTGGGGCATATAAAGTTTGCGTGTCCAATGGGCCTCTCTTTCCAGTGATGACCGACTAGGCCATCCTTTGATACATATGCAGCTAGAGTCAAGAGCTCCGGGGTACTGGTTAGTTCATAATGTTGTTGCACCTACAGGGTTGCAGATCTCTTTAGCTCCTTGGATACTTTCTCTGGCTCCTCCATTGGGGGCCCTGTGATCCATCCAATAGTTGACTGTGAGCATCCACTTCTGTGTTTGATAGGCCCCAGCCTAGTCTCAGAAGAGACAGCTATATCAGGGTCCTTTCAGCCAACGCTTGCTAGTGTATGCAATGGTGTCAGCGTTTGGAGGCTAATTATGGGATTGATCCCTGGAATTCCTAAGGAGCAGAATTCAGTACCAAACACTGCACAAGACAGAGAGAGAGAGAGAGAGAGAGAGAGAGAGAGAGAGAGAGAGAGAGAGAGAGAGAGAGAGAGAGAACCTGTAGCAGGAAATAAACCACTGTGCTAATGCTTTTGATTTCAGTAACTCCCTCCCCTCCACACACATGTGCACAAAGAAACTTGCACACATTCCGATCTTGAACCCTTTTCTCAATATACCTCACTCCCTTCTGAATTCTTCATGGTTTCTGTCAGCACTCAGCCCCTTTTTAGGAAGTCTGAGAGGGTGACAGCCCATGTGCTGTTCTCAGTCAGGGTCACAGACATTGTTCCAGTTCCTCTCTGTCAGCCAGTAACCTACCTTTTTTTCTGATCCCAAGAATCACAATGTACTTCTTCTAATGAGTTACAAAGGGAGTTAGTAGGTCCTCAGAAGGAAAAGAGGGGAGAAATTTGAATTACAATGCTGGGTTCCTTTTCATTAATCAATTTATTTATTCACTTTATACCCCAATTACAGACCTCATTTCTCCCCTCCTCCCAGTCCCACCCTTACAAGTTCGTCCCCCATTTAAGACCCAAAGAAACTAAGCAATTCTGGTTTTTTATGCTTCGTCCAAACATTTTGTTAGAAAGTTTGATCTTAGTTACAGTACGATTTGAAATTTAAACATTAAGGTATGTATATATGCCATGCTCACACTGTGGTTTGCATTCAGATAAATATTCCATTATTTTTCAATATGACATTAAGATTTGGGGGCACGTTTTCTTATTTTCAGAGCAGTGGGCACGGAAGGTGCAAATTTATTCAAGAACTATTGAAGCACTGCACAATTGAAAGTCATAGTTTGAGATCACATAGTAGAGAGCATGGTCATATGAGTTGATGAGGTAAACAATATAGTTAATGATAATGCAGTTAATGCAAGCATGTTGTAAAGTTTAGAATTATGAAGACTGGTCTTTAAAATTCTCACATCCACAAAAATGATGCAACTGTGGGTTTATAGATATGCTAATGATCTTCATTATGGTACTCATTTCATAGTGTATACATTAAGCCACTATGTTGTCTATCAAAGATTAAACATATAAACATACTCATATATTCACATATAAGTACATATATGTTTATTTGTTAATTATACCTCAATGTCCCAGAAGGAAATCAAAGCAGACTGGGAGAAAAAAAATACAAATGAAATGATTATCATTTTTTTTTTCTGGTGTGACCAAAAAAGCAGGGCTACTTAAATTAAAAAATTATAGGCTTGTACCTCAGACTTAAAAGAGATAAAGAGATAAAACCGATAACTTATCCCATAAGATCCATGCAAAAGCCAAAAAGTTAGTTATCTCAAAGGTTGAGAAAAATAAAAACTGCCATGTGGATATTCATCAAATCACTTGGCATTCAAATAATGTCTACTAGGACCGCAGGTACAGCACCATTCAGTGCCCCTCCACTAGGCTAGGCCCATACTTAGACTCCCTGTCTAGGTGCCTGCCAAGCTGTCCAAACTGAGGAAGCCTCATCTGCTCTCATTTCAGGAGCAGAGATACAGTGCCCAGTGCAGCCCTCCATCAGGAAAGCCATCTTACAAGACATACTCACTAATTACTCTGAGCAATCCAGTGTCAGTGCTCCTTTGTAGGACTGAGATTCCAGGTGTACAGAGTGAAAACTTTCCTGAGCGTGCATGTCTCATTGTCTGCCTCTCCTTCTCTGAGTCCACCCTTCCTGACTTCTTAAAAATGTTTGCTGGGTCAAGCAACACACAGATTTGGCTTAAAATCTTACCATTGCTGCTTTGAATACATTACTTCAAATCTCTGAGTCTTAGTGTCCTTGTCTTTCAAATATACATAACAATTCCAAAACTGCAGTCATTTGTCAAGTAATGGATCAAAAACTGGACGACAACTGTGCTTCTGTTCCTAGGGTTGCTGTGTATCCAGGGCATGAAAATGGCACCATCCAAGCATAGTCCAGAACTCTAGTGTTGGCTGATGACAAGTTAGCCACACGCAAAGTAACTGAAAGAACATTGTATTCTACCGCATTTGTGCTTCTAATTTACTATTACTACAGCATGGTTCAGCCTTAAGTAGAGCACAGCTTGAATTATAGGTTTGATTATTGGCTAGTTTCTTCCTTTCTCTCCCTGTAGACACATAGCTAAAGACACATGTATATCTCATTTAAATTGCTTACATTTTGCTGGACTGTTCTTCGCATCTTGAAGTTTTTATAAAACCAAAGCGATTCATATCATACCTTCTTATAGACCATATTTTTATGACAAGCTTATAATGTATGGCCATTTGCTGGATGCTAATACAAACCAACTTCTAGGGATATGTTTGTTGTGGAAATTGGGTCCCTCTTGTTCGGATTGTGAATGTATACATGGAAACAGAAAGGCTAAGGCTATTAATGTAAGGACCCTAGAGAGAGAAAAATAAAAACAAACTTCTTTTCAGAGTTAAATGTAGGTATTGAAGCAAAACACTGGGTCCATAGCAAGTATACAACTCTATATGCATGTTGAATCATCCTGCAGATTATGAGCTTTTCTGGGCTTGCTCATCAAGAATTGTTCTGTCCTTGAGATCTCTTGCTGCTTACTTCACAAATCTCTGCTCTTCAGCCTCTCTGTTTAACAACAAGGTTATTGTAAATCTTTTGTTTTTAACACATGGCAGCATGTTCTATATATTTAGATTTTATGCCTTTCTGTGTATGGTTGTTTTTGTCCAACCCAGGCAGAAGCAGACAGACTGTTCTAGGGCATCCATTCCCTTTAGAAAAAAAAAATTAATTTCTCTGGTGTAAAAACAGAATCAAAATTGGCTAAATAGTGTGTCTTCTGCACAGCACTGCCCCACTATAGAACATGTGTGCTCATTTCAGACAAGCTGTTCTGTGAAGTTTTATTTAGTCCAGAGCCAGTCTCCAGAATTGTGAGTGTGACCTCCCTTCCAGCTACTAGGGTTTTTCTCTCCTTTTTGATTGCAGCTACTGCTTCGGCTCTGTCAGTTGTAGCAGTCACAACTCTATGTGAAAACAAGATGTTTCTCCAAATAGATGAACAGTTGGCTAGACAGAGAGGAGATATGGTATCAACAGAAGTAGGTCTGTTCTCTGATGATGCGTTGCTTGTTCAAATGTAATCTCATACATGTGTAAGCGTGGGCAGGAAATGAAAGTACAGTATGTGTATGTCCTAACATAAACTGCCATTTTACTGTGGAAATGAACTGCTGCAGAAACTTAATGTTTGGCTCTTGTTCAAATTAAGACATGTAAGTAAAGAAAGGTATTGGGTGCCTGCTTTCCCTATATTATTAATGAGAAAGCTCAGTCTGTAATTTAGTTACTACTCTAATCTAGTGAGGTCAGCAGATGTTTCTGGTGCCACGACCCAGGTCTTGTCCAGGGCAGGATGTGTAGGTTTCACTGGAGTATTTTTCCTCCTTTTGTTTCAACTGAGAACCAAAAGTAGACTTAGTGATAGTTACTCTCTGGGTAGAGACATCTTTTGAATTTCCTGTAGTTATCAAAGATGACCAAAGTACAGCAAAAGAACTCTCTTCTCCAATCAACTCTTGGCCAAGCCATGGTGAGATGATACTCCCTTGGAGCACAGCTTGGAGGAGTCTTGAGGGAAAGCCTGGCCCCAGCTATTCAGTTTCCCACTGCTGTTTCCAGAGAGCAGAGGGCCCCATCCTGAAAGTGATGCAGGCAGATTCAGATCCTGCTCCCAAACTTCCCTTTTGTGCCCTGCCTCTTCCTACAGTGCACCAAGATGCAGTGCATCAGAATCTGATGCCAGAAATGGTTAAGTCCCAACAAGCTTTCCTCCTGGCTGTCAGGGAATCCTCAGCTGCTTCAAATTTGCATTTTAATTGCCTAACCCAGTTCTACAAACTATACCTTTAAAATCTTATTACTAAGAAATGTAATGGTATTCCATCCTTTTCTGGGCAGCCATTAAATGAAGTGAGTTTAATTGGTGGTTTGAGAATGCTGTCCCAAAATCGTATGAAGCCTGTATGCTTATCAGAGAAAGAATTATAAAATAGAAAAATCTCTTTTTTTAATTTATTTTTTTATTTTTTAAAGAAATTTATTTTTTGCACTCCATATTTTATTCCATGCCACTCCATCCACCCTACGACAGTTCCAAATTCCATACCTACTCCCCACACCCCTGTCTCCACATGGATGTCCCCACCCCAACCCCACTGCACCTGACCTCTAAACTCCCTGGGGTTCCAGTCTCTTGAGGGTTAGGTGCATCATCTCTGGATGAACACAGACCTGGAAGTCCTCTACTGTATGTGTGTTGGGGGCCTCATATCAGCTGGTGTATGCTGCCTGTTTGGTGGTCCAGTGTTTGAGAGATCTTGGGGGTCCAGATTAATTGAGACTGCTGGTCCTCCTATAGGATCGCCCTTCTCAGCCTCTTTCACCCTTCCCTAATATGATAGAAGCAGGGGTCAGCTGCTTCTATCCATTGGTTGGGTCCAAATAACTGCATCTGATTCTTTCAGCTGCTTGTTGGGTCTTTCGGGGGGCATTCATGATAGACCCCTTTTTATGAGTGTTCCATAGTCTCAATAATAGTGTCAGGCTTTGGGACCTTCCCTTGAGCTGGATCCCATTTTGGACTTGTCACTGGATCTTCTTTTCCTCAGGCTTTTCTTCATTTCCATCCCTGTAATTTATTCAGACAGGAACAATTATGGGTAAGAGGTGTATCTGTGGGATGACAACCCCATCCCTCACTTGATGTCCTGTCTTCCTGATGGAAGTGGGCTCTGTAAGTCCCTCTCCCTACTGTCTGACATTTCATCTAAGATCCCCCCCATTGAGTCTTGAGAGTCTCTCACCTCCCAGATCTCTGAGAGGGTCCCCCAAACCTCCTATTTCCAGAGGTTGCCTGTTTTCCATTCTTTCTGCTGGCCCTCAGGGCTTCAGTTCTTTTCCCTCAAACAATACCAAATCAGGTTCCCCTCTCCCGCCCCCCCCCACCCCAGTGCCCTCCCTCCCCACTGCCCTCTCTACCTTCCACTTTCCCTCCCAGGTCCCTCCCTCCCTTCCTCCCTCCCTCCCTCCTTCAGCTTGTTGACCTTTGTGAACTCTGTAGTCTGTATCTTGGGTATTCTATACTTTTTTGTGGGGGTGAGGTAATATCCACTTATTAGTGAGTACATACCATGCACATCCTTTTGGCTCTGAGTTACTTCACTCAGGATGATATTTTCTAGTTTCATCCATTTGCCTGTAAAAGTCAGGATGTCCTCATTCTTAATAGCTGAGTAGTATTCCATTGTGTAAATGAACCACATTTTCTATATCCATTTTTCTGTCATGGGACATCTAGGTTGTTTCTAGCTTCTGACAATCACAAATAAGTCCGCTATGAATATAGTGTAACACATGCCCCTTTTGGCATGGTGGGGAATCTTTTGGGTATATTTCCAAGAGTGGTATTGCTGGGTCTTCAGGTAGATCTATTTCCAATCTTCTGAGGAACCTCCAGATTGATTTCCAGAGTAGTTGTACGAGTTTGCAATCCCACCAGCAATGAAGGAGTGTTCCTCTTTCTCCACATCCTCGTCAACATGAAGTTTTGATCTTAGCCATTTTGATTGGTGTAAGGTGGAATCTCAGGGGTGTTTTGATTTGAATTTCTCTGATCACTAAGGACTTTGAACATTTCTTTAGGTGCTTCTCAGCCATTCGATATTCCTCAGACGTGAATTCTCAGTTTAAAAATAAATAAATAAATAAATACATACATAAATAAAATAGAAAATCTCAAATGGCAAGTGTCTCAAATAGAATATTTAATGCTTACTGAATTGTTTAATTTGTCTAATTGTGATTTTAAGAATTGTAATTTTAAAAAGTTTTCTGTTTTTATATTATTTATATTTTTGAGATTATAATTATATAATTTTCTCCTTCCTTTTTTCCCTAAATTCTCTCAAACACTCCTTCTTATAATCTCCATTTTTTACCTCCCTTTTAAAAGCTGTTGTTATATGCATATACACTTAAATATATAAATACAATCTGCTCAGTCTGTATAACATTACTTGTATGTGTGTTTATGTTTTCAGGACTGACCATTTTTGTATGATTTTCCCCAAGGAAAACTCTTTCTCCTATTCTTAGCATTACTTAGTTGTTCATAGCTCTTTGTATAGAACTGAGGTCCCACTGTCTTTCTGCCATTCACTTTCATATGTTTATTGTTGTTGTCTTTGTTCTGATCATCCTTAGACAGTCATGTTGGTGAGACCACTGACATTACTAGAAGACACAGTCTCACAGAAAACTCCCAAGTTCTCTGGCTCATAGAATCTTTCTGCCCTGTCTTCGGCTATGATCCATGAACTTTAGGTACAGGCATTATATCATAGATATATCCATTTGGGACTGGCCTCCACAACTGCATTTTATTGGTCATAATTTTTCTGTAATGCTCTATGACTATTGCAAAGAAGAGTTTCCTTGATGGGGGGAGGGGTGAGGACTACACTAATCTGTAGGTGTAAGGACACATTTTTAGAATGCAATTAGGGATTATGCTGGTCTAGTAAAGTGGCAGTTATAGGTTCTCTTCCAAGATCCATGACTTCACTAGCCCTGGGTAGTTGCCTAGGTCAATAAAATATTTTAAAGTGGCCTTATGTTTTATTTTCATTGTAGAAGATGGCACTCTTTCCATTTTATTAACACAGATTTTTATAAATCCATAACAATATAATTGAGGTATGATATGCTAGACACATTTAAAACATTCCCTCTAGATAAAATCACACTATGTCCTAAAATAGCTGTGGAGCATCAAATTCTGTTTGAATATCACTTATATGCGCAGGGTCCCTGCTCTCCCTAACACAGAGTGAGATTCTGGCGAGATCTTCGGAGTAAAGCAGCAAGGTCTAAGGTACTTAGAAAACGGTACTTAGATGATAACTTAGTATCAGTCAATTATGAAGTGGAGAGGGTTTTACCAAGCAGGAGCAACACCCATTTGTATGAAGCTGTTTATCATGTCCGGTTTAAAGTACGACTCAGGGATGGGGTGTAGTTCAAGCAGTGGAGTGATTGCCTAGCATAGGAGAGGCACTTTCCATTTCAGCACCAGCTAGAGTAAATGAGGTAAAATAAAACACCTTTCTGCCCTTGTGTCCCTTTAAAATGACAGCTGAGATGAGTTTCACGGGATGTGTGTGCTTCTCACTGTTGCTAAGAGTAAGCATTTCTATTTCAACCTCTGCCACCACCAATCACTTTGAACAGAAAATTATATTTTGTATTGCAATGAATAAAAATAACCTGATCGTTCCTTTTTAACTCTTTTTCCCATTAATTTATTACACCCTCAGTTGTTCAGATGGACATATCCATACCAGCTAAACTGAGACTTAGTTTTCAGTTCTAAGCCTGTCCTTTTCCCTTCGTTCCAGGTTGGCTTCATGAGCTGGGGAAGAGACTGGAATCTCCATATTATGGCAACAACACGCTGGGGGGCCCATCCATCCGAAGTGCCTATATTGCGGCCCTGTACTTCACTCTCAGCAGCCTCACAAGCGTTGGGTTTGGGAATGTGTCTGCTAACACAGATGCAGAGAAGATCTTCTCCATCTGCACCATGCTGATTGGAGGTAAGGAACCTTTTTCAGGAGCAAGAAAGGGAACTGAGTCTCCAGATGCCCTCTTAACATTTTGCTCAGTTCTGAAACACAATAGCAGTAAATTATTTGATACTGGAAGATTCTAGAAGCACTGGTTAGGAAATCAGTTTGGGGCACTTTAATATACACATAAATTAGCAGAGACTATGGTGGTATTGATGAGTCCATCTTCTGGGCAGATGAAAGGCTAATTTGGGGAGGGCAAATGCTGGTTTTTAAAAGTACCATTTATCTCTTGGGAATTCCCTGAGTTTGAATTATAGTCGGACACTAGAAACTTCAAACAAAGTTAGTGTTACCAAATTTTACTCATACTAATGTAATGAACTTTGGATGCTTAGTGTATCCTTGGTTAAAAAAATAATTAAACTTCAAAGGAATAAGTAATTTGCATTTTTCATAGTTTTAAATGTTCCATCATCTGTACTAAATGTTTTGGTGAATACTGGGGTAATTCTTGAGACAGGTCAGTGGGGCCGGCATTATTCCTTTTAACCAATATGTTATTGCACCATTTGCCTTCAGCCCCAGAATCACTTTCTGATAATCTTTAAAAGTCTGGGTTTTAATTACATTTGTGTGTGTATTTGTGTGACATATGTATGGTGGTCAGAGGACAACCTGAAGGAGTTTGTTGTGTCCTTCTAAGATGTTTGTCTGGGAGACTGAGCTCAGGTCTTCATCCTTGGCAACAAGAACCTCTATTTACTGGGCCATCTTGCCGGGCCTAACTTCTTCCATACATTAATCTTGATGTCTCTTGCTCTGTGTCTTACTCTCCTGTCACAATATTTTAAAAATAATTCGGAATGTGGAAGAATTGTCTAATACAGTCTAACACCTAAAGCTACACTAAGATGATTGATTTGTGCTAAATAAAATGAAAGTAGTTAATCATATCTGCAATAATCAAAATAAAAATGAAAATTTAGGAGAAATAAACAATAAAGACTTCTTTTCCATGGGGGGAAAAAATTTCTGGGTTTTGTCCAAGGCTGCTGGCACATATATAGCAGAGGTCTGCCTGGTCTGACCTCAGTGGGAAAAGATGTGTTTAAACTTGGAGAAATTGGAGGCCCCAGGGAAGGGGGGGGCTGGTAGTAGGAAGCACCCTCTTGGAGACAAAGGGGAGGAAAAATGGGTTGTAGAACTGTGGGAGAAAGGAACAATGACTGGAATGTAAATACATAAAATATTTAAAAAGAAAAAGTCAGAGTTTTGACTCCACAAACTTTTCTATTTTGGCAGCTGACGTCCCTTACTTCTGCTGGTAGGGGGCACCAGTGAGCGTCTACAAGGCAGGAAGAGGGGCTTACTTCTGACATGCAGGCTTTCCTTCAGAGACAGCCTCCCCTCAATATTAGTGGTAGCTTGCACCTTTCAGTCTCCAGAAACGCCTAATAGACTTCAGCTTTCTGAGAATGCTACCATCCCATCAAGTCACAGCTACAGCTATCTAGTATCTCAAACCCAGAAGGGGAAATACCTCCTTTAAAAACCCTCAGGGACCTCTACACTTAAGCTTTACTGCATCATCCCTCTGCTGCCAATGACACCAGCTCCCTATAACTTGACCTGCTGGAATACTTGGCACAATCTGATTCTCCAGAACTGGCTACTCTTGCTGACACCTTTCAAATGATTTATCTTAAGCACTGGGAATTAAAGTAACTTTACAAGCCACATAACCAATAAGGGGGCAAAGTTTGAACCCACTTAAATATTTCTCCTTTTGAAAACATAGAAGTAAGCTTTACAGAACAGCATACTGCCTCTAAGGAGCAGGTACAGATTTGCACATCCCTCTGGATGAAGTAAGCATTCCTGACTGAGTTAGTTTAGCATTGTATTTCCCCAAATCCTGCTTTGTTATATTGCTTTACTGCCCTCAATCCCATATGTCGGTTAGAGTGGTGGAAGACAGGATGTAGACAGCATGTGGCTCACACAGAGGCCTTCATCCACACAATAAAACCAGAGTCTAACACAAGTTAGAGTTTGGACAGTATCAGGGAAGGAGGGCCTAGCTCCAAGTCAAGTGAGGAAGCAGAGAAGCAGCAAGGGAGACGAGCCAGCCTCTGCTGTCCTCCTTGGAAAGAGATGCAGAAGCAACATGCTGGGATGACAGCAATTTCACAGGCTCTTGGTAGATGCCAAGTGCTAACAGCCTAGACAGCAGAGAACAGGAATTCTCATTTCTAAAAAGCTACAATTTGCCAGAACACACAGGAGCTGCTTCCCACCCAGTGTTATGACTTACGTAATTCCCAAGCTCCTCAATGGCCCATTTTTCTGCCTAACAAAATGACAAGCACTTTGCAAGTAAGCACATCTATACTTATTTAATGTGGCCCATGCTTCTTTGTTTCTTTGTCTCCTGGTGGAAATGTTGTGAGATGTTCAATGCAAAAGCATGCCCATTTGGCCATTTGAGAAAGCTCCTAGACAACTAGGCATACTCTGTTGATCCACCTACATAATAAGTAACCCCTGACCAGAAAGTGTCAAAGCTTCATCTAATCCCTGCTCCTTGATGAACATGGGCCATCTTATTGGTCACGAACCCAAAATATATGAGATACAATTTAATAATGCCACTTTGTTAATTCTTTGCTTAATATATTTTGAACAAATTCCCTGTTGTAAAAGCAATGTGTAACTGGCATCAGGACTTGAGGTGACCCAACCGCTGGTGGAAACAGCTGCAACTTTGCTCTCATGCTAAATGACCGAAGCGGCTTGCATTTCTTAAAGCTTTCCATTTGGATTTGGGGGAATAACTTTGTATTATTGTGAGATTTACCCTGAGCTAAAAGAAATGATGTGTTAATTTTAGTATCTGCTAATTAACAAATTACTTGCACATCATTGAGAACTGATTATAAAAACTTATAATATAAAGCAGTTTTATTCATGTAATTCTCATAGCACTATGAAAGAGAGATTATTAATATCCCATTTGACTAAAGGCCATAAAAGACTGGTGAGTTTAAATGCTAAGACTCACTAAGGCCTGACAATATTTTGTAAATTTCCATAGTATTATATTCTAGGATTTAATTTTATTTACTTAAGTTTTATAAATATACACAAGTGATTTATTTTGAACAGGAAAAGAGGTACAAATTAAAATCTAAAGTTTGTTATCCTGTGCACTTAAACCTAGGGTATCTTCTTAGGGATCCCTAATCCCACACAAAGCTGTGGAAGCTGGTAATGGTAGAGATAGTTACTAACAAACAGGCAGTAGCAATGTTAAAGGAAAGGGGAAGCAGAAAACTCCAGATAATTACCTAAGACAGAGACATTTCACTGCTGAGGGAAGGTGAACCGGCCTAGAAAAGAGACTCAAAACTACTTGCTCCAAAACCTCTTCGGAAGTTTCACATATTTTATAATTTGCACATGAATAAAATTACATTTTAAGGGACTGGAGAGATGGCTCCTCCATTAAGAAAAGCTTCTGTTTTTGTAAAGGGACTGGGTTTGATTCCTAGCGTGCGCATGTGGCTTCACAGCTGTCTGTAACTCCAGTTCCAGGGGACCCAAGGCCCTCTTCTGACCTCTGTGAGCACCAGACATGTATATGCCTCACAGACATGAAGGAGAACAAAATGCTCACACATATAAAATAAAAATAAATAAATCTAAAAAAAAATCCCACTTGGGATTTACACATATAGTCAATATAAGTATCTATAATTATCGCGTGTAGACATAATGCACATAGAGGACGAATACTTTAAGCTGAAAAGTAAAAAAAACTTTAAGCCAAATTATTCAAAATTTCATACCAAGAAAAGCCTACAAGAACCTTGAAAGCATCCATTTAAAAAGTAATTCAAAGGGTTCAGATAGCTATTAGAGTTCATAAGTTAACAGTACAGCCAGTGTATAAAGATCAAACATATGTGCATCTATTAGTAGCATATAATCACAAGGTGAAATGCAAAATAATACAGAAACTTCAAATATGTAGGAAAAGTTTTAACTAGAATTCTGTAAAACTACACAGAAAATTACAAAGCACTAGTGAGAAATTTTACAAATGGTTTAAAGTTGTTGGAGTGTACAGAAAGTGGTAAACTCGATGTTGTAATGATACCAGTTTTACCCAGTGTGTGTATGTGATCTGTGTAGCAGAAGTCAAAGCAGCTCTGTGTGTTTGTGCTTGAGAATAGGCAGTTGTTTATAAAAAGCAATGCGAATCAGAACTGAAAGTAGCCAAAGTCAAGCATGGGTAGACACAAAATTAGAGGACCTGCATTCAAAGTACAATGTGTCTTGTGATGCTACAGTCATTGAGAAAATATGATGTTGGCTGAAGAGCAGATCAGAAAGCGGACAGCATGGGAAGGGGTCTAGAAAATCGCAGAAATCTACATGACCAGTTCAGATTTGATATGATTGACTCTAGACTACAATTCAAGGATGGCTCAGTGTCAATAAATGTTACTGGTAACCAGAAGCAGATGCTTGCCGCCAAGGCCGACAACTGGAGTTCAATCCTTGGAACCAACAGGGAGGATGGAGAGAACTGGTTCCTCCAAGTTGTCCTGTGACATTTACTTGTGTCCCATGGTACATTCATATGCACATCCATACCCATATATACAAACTACTACATACAAACTCATAAACACGCTTGTGCATATACACACATACCCCAAATAAATAAGTGAACATATAATGTTTTGCTTTTTAAATTTTTATTGTTTTTTTTGTGTGTTTCATATCATGCACCCCAATCCCATTCATAGCTATCTACCCTTTGTCCTTGAAAGCTTCATCCTAAAAAGAAAAGAAAAAGTAGACAAACAAGCAAAGCAAAGTATAGAAAACATCTCATTGTACAGGCTGTAATGTGCCCTCAGGCCCGTTCTCCTGTGCCCACTCCACCAGGGCCAGCCCTGCCCATGAGGTGAAGTGCAAGGTTCACTTTTCCTGACAGTAAGAGATGGGGTCAGCTTTTGAGAATGCTTCAACCAGTGAGGGGTGGGGGCCTATTTGCACAGCCCTTGGACATCCATATGATCGCAGGTGGCTGTGCAGATCAGTGATGCCCCCATCTAAATTATTTAGTGACAATACAGGCCATGGACAACAACTCTTGGTGTTCTATGACCACAGACTCAGATATGGCCTCAGGTGGCAGGGATGGCTACTCACAATAGGTTACTCCTCTCCACCCTTGTGTTTCCAGTTCCATTTCTCTTCATAATGCTCAAACTGTTCGTGTTTGCTTTCTCTTCCATCTGTCTACCACATACTTGAATACTATAGTAGCTCCCACTGCAGGCTGGCCTCTGGGTGACCTCCTCTACCCATGTTATGCAGCCTGGCAGCAAACAGACCTCTAGATATCTATAGTCCACCCGAAGAGTGATAGGTGGTGAGAGTATCCTCCTGCATCATCTTTTATGTCAGCAGGTAGACCTCTGTGTGAATAAAGAAAATTAAAGGCAATTGTTGTTGGGTCCAATGTGTAGAGCTACTTGTTCAAACCTGGCCCTCCTACTAAGCAACATGAAAAATTAATTCAAAATGGGATTTTGAGATAAACGTGGAGGAGTAACTAGTAAGTAAGCATGAGAGCACATTCTCACAAACCTGAATTCTGCATGTTTCTAACATGTGACATGGATAATTCATTATCTGTACAAATAACTGTAAATTGAACTGCAGTGTATGTATGTCCTTATCAGAAGACATTGCCAAGAGCTTGAACAGTAAACTGCAAGAATTAAGGTATTTGCAAACATTTATTATGCAAAAGGGTGCTTTCTGGTATGTTTTTAAAAGGTAGGGGAAAACTGAGAACCCTCTAAAGCACATTTTAAAAACTCCTTCAAGAAAAGATTTTTCAATATTTGAATATACAATAGGCATACAAAACCACTGCTCAGTGCCATTCATGTAGATATAAACTAAAACCAGAAGCAGACACCATGTTGTACTCTGGGTAACTGCATGCTTGAAAACACGGGAGTCCTCTGATCTTTGAGATAATCTATGCTTTGGCCTCTCTGTCCTGTTAAGGGCATTTCTATCCAGTATAAGCAATAATGTTATCAATATCCATCAAACATACATACACCTGTACTCAGTGATCCAGTGATTTCCCTCCTTGTATATAGCCAGTAGAAGTGTGAGTATATGTATTTGTGACTGGGAATGCATTGTGTAGATGTATGTGCATGTTTATGTGTGTGTATGTGTATACCTTGCATCTTGGTTTCTTGGGGTTTAATGCATTGTCATTCCTTCCATTTCTTTGTGCCAATGAATAAGAATACCATGGTGCCAAGATTCTGTGGAGGAACAGAACGAGAGGAGGGAAAGAGTTATGGAGGGAGAGGAGGAGACAGAGAGAGAGAGAGAGAGAGAGAGAGAGAGAGAGAGAGAGAGAGAGAGAGAGAGAGAGAGAGAGAGAGAGAGAGAGTTACTTTCAGAATATCCAGCAGTCAGTAACAGGCTGATAGAAAAATGCCATTAGCAGAATAAACAAGTAATTTTTGAAAGTTATCTCACTATGTGAGAACTATACCAGGATAAAGATGAACTATGTCCTGCAAATGTATAAATGAATCATAAACTCAATGCTGAGCTGATGAGAATTCTAAGCTCACAAATGAGTACACCCTGTATGATTCTGTGTAGAGAAAATTCAAAAGTAGACCAGATTATTGGTTGCAATGTGTGTGATTTGTAGCCACCTTTGGTGAGAAGGGTGGTTGGTGGCTCTGAAGACCAGAAGCCTTCCAGGATACCACTAATATCTGGATTATTGATATGAAAGGCCATGCCATATTTGTGATCATTTTGGGAAATCTCATTGAGTTATATATTCAACATTCTCTCTCTCTCTCTTTCTCTCTCTCTCCCTCTCTCTCTCTCTCTCTCTCTCTCTCTCTCTCTCTCTCTCTCTCTCTCTCTCTCTCTGTATTATTTTAATTTTACCTTGTAAACTTAAGGCAGGCAAGCTAAAAATAGTGTAGGTATCAAGTGAGAATGAGAAGGAAAATGAGTCAAATTTCTATTTCTTAATTAGATTGTTTTTAATTTGTGTTAGCAGAGTTGATTCAAGTCATTGGAGAAAGTCACATTGTCCAACATGTAGAAGATAACCACAAAGACTTAACAAAAGCCTTTTTGAATGCCTTCCATTTCCAAGGGAAGTGGGCATGAATTTTCTGAGCCAGTGAACACAAATTTTTTAGCTTCTTGTGTAAAGTTATAAAACTATAAAAAGATACTACAGGATTGCAACTGCCTCATTTAGCTCAGATAAATATTTATACTGCATGGGAATGGTGCCAAGCATGCTAGATGGCTGGGAGACAAAGATGACAAAGAACAAATGTGGCCTTTCAAGTACACAGCTTAGTGATAGATATGGGTGTTCTACTACATCACACGCCTGATTCCCTAAAACTGGCTTTCTATTGTAATACACACTTTAAAAACAGACCCTGATAGATACACAAAATTCATACTGACCAAAATGGAGTTTTTCTGGAGATGTATTTTCTAAAATAGTTAATAAAGCTACATATATCATTATTGACACTAAATAATAGAGAGATAATTTTTCCTATCTTTGAATGTCTTTCTTTAAAACTAAGTACTAACTGCCTGAAGTCATCTGATAAGTTTGCTTCAGCTGATGGACCTTGATGGTCAGATAATGTTTCCTGGTGCAGATGGCTCATCATTGAGGCAAGTCTAGTTCCAATGGAACATGATTTTCACACTTCCTTTGGGGCTCCCAATCCAAATTGAACCTAGATGTAACCCTCTAAATTCAGCCCATTCTTAAGACACATTTGCGACATCTGAATTCATCCTTTAAGAAATTCTTTCCTGCTGCATATATATGGGCCTCTTGGTCTTTATGAAGGGCCCCCAACTGTGGCAGGGGCTTACCCTGACTCTGTTGGCTGCCTGTGGATCCTATCTCCCTAACTGGACTGTCGTGTCTGGCCTCAGTTGGAGAGAATGTACCTAGTCCTGCAGTTGGGTGCTACTCAGGAGAACCTCACCCTTCTCCGAGATGAAGGAGAGGAATGAATGGAAGGAAGGGTCATGTGAGGAGGAGACTAGGAAGAGGAGTGATCGAGATGGAAAATGAATAAATAAGTAAATTAATGGACATAATACATCCTTCTAATTCTGACATCTACAACAGTATACAAGTTAATGGAAAATGGAAAATTCCAGGTCAATTAGGAGGTGGGGGAAAAGACAAGGTTATTCAAAAGTTGAGCTCTGGTCTTTGTCTTCTTTGCTATTAAAATAGAGGAGCTCCTATACAGACTCTACAACCTCAGCACAATAGATGTTACAGCCACCATCCAGCCATAATATTATGCATGGAAAAGCAAGGGTGCACATGTTCAGGGAAGGACCTAGCATCATGGAAGGGAATGGAGAAGAGAGCAAAGGCAGTTGGTTTTCTTTTCATCTGAGATGTGTTTCCCTTTTCCTGAGATCATTATTGGAAAGTTCCTTTTGTAAGATTTGACAAAAGACATTTTATGCAAAACTCCCACACAAAGAAAAAGAACCCTCAACATACTCAACAGATCTAGTACTCAAGGATATGTGTATGTATGTGTATGTGTATATATATATATATATATATATATATATATATATATATATATATATATATATATATATATAAAATGCATTTGTGTATACATAAGTGTATATGTACATATACACAGAATAAGCATCAATGGGAAAAGGTCATCATAATATGAGAGATAGGATTTTATTCTAACTTATTAATTTAGAGAAATAAGACTTTGAAATTGTGGTGACTCAGACAGATGAGTTCCTTCCAACAACACTTATGAATGCTACAATTAATCCAGTAATTTATTTTATTGATCATGTACAATTAGGATGCTAAATGGTCTGAACACATTACTTCTCTCAGTTTAAGTGCTTTACACATTATAATTGAGCAGAGCAAAGTTAAAATCATACACATAATTAAGAAAAGCAGTGTTAAAGTAAGTGAAATAGGCTTATTCTCTGCACTCAATTGATTCTCTGAAAGAAGACTATGATACACAGTTAAAGACAGCAGAGCTTCCAAGCCTCGCCCATAAGCTTAGCAGAACCTAAGATGAGTGTCTCATTTCTTTAACTTGGAGCATAATCAGTTCTTTCCTTCAGTACAAGGTTTTTGGTTTTTTTCTTTGTTTGTGTGTGTGTGTGTGTGTGTGTGGTGTGTTTTCCTCCAAGGAAAATATTTAGGCCTCTGAGCTGTTGGACTTGAAAAATAACATAGAATAAAGTACCCTTAAGAAATATTCAATTTTTCTTTAAATATTTTTGGACATGGAAGCGCACTGCTTTTGTCCTCTTGTGTGTGATTGCATGTGGCCAGCACCAGTTGAATATTTCTTGAATTCTTACATCCAGAAGTAATTTCTACCAAGAGTGATGTAACTCTTGAAGATCCAGCAGAAAAGCCTTAAAGCCTTTGCCCAGAGTCTTACTCTCTGAGTGCAGTGACATTTGTAATACTTTGCATTTTCAAGGGAAAACTTAACTACTACTGCTTCATACATATACTAGATGCTTCCACACAGATCAGGATACTCGGTACAGAATTATAGCTTGGAATAGCACTACACGTAAGATGATAGCCTGCCTACTTAGCATATTAAGGTAAATGTGGCCATATAAAGAAATTTAGCTTGGTAAGTTCTCACAATGAGAAAGAGGAAAGCAAGGATTCAAACCTAGATTTGTCTGACTCTGAAGCCTCTATTGTCTGTGCAGTCTTATATTACCTCCTGGAGATGGGTTCCAAATTTAACTCTAAGTAACTTTTATAAATAAGATATTATTCTTTAAAATGTGATTTTATAGTCATGGGAGCCATTAGTCTACAGAAAAACTATCATATATGACTTGCTATGGAATTTTAATTTTAATGTTAGGTTAAAATGAAATGTATACATTGGCATTCGTCAACTTCTGGTGACTATGGGGCAATAAATAAATAAATAAATAAATAAATAAATAAATAAATAGATCTGGTGCTGTCCTGAAATATTCAAGATAGGTTTGTTCATGTGTTTATGTTTGTACTGTATGTAGTTTGGTGCTAAGGAACTTCTACTGCTGTTCCTCCCACAGTGATATTTTGGTACCAGGACATTTTGTTAGATCCTCCCAGACAAGCTATTAATGGCTTAGTTCCCTTTTAGGAAATAAAATATTCTGAAATGGAGATTTTACAGAATCCATGAGCTTCTTATCCTATTGTCCTATTCCAGGGTAGGGACCAGGGTTCAAATCTGAGGTCACTGTAAATGGATCTGCCCATGCGCATGAGATGTCTAGGCTCTCTTCCATCTTTAGTTTTTATAGCCCTAAGTAAAGCCAAGTCTTCTTGGGTTATCTCTTGGTATGTACATGAGCCATTCTCACTCCATTCTGGTAACCACTAAGAAATACAAAATCCTGCAGTGTCATTTCTACCTTGAAAATAGAAATCTCTTGGTAAGCAAGCCCAGGGCTCTATGTCTGATTCTCAGAAACAACCTCATCTCTCTCCCATTGACCCTGTAGTTGTGAAGAATAAATACTTGCATCTTTGTCAAACACTATTGTAGTTTTTGTTGCTGTTTTCTTGTTGTTGTTTTGTTTGGTTGTTGTTTCTTTGTTGGTTGGTTTTCGTTTTGTTTTTTAACATTCCAGTCATTGCCTCACACCTGGTCCTCCTTTTCACAGTTCTTCATCCCATTTCTCCTTCCTCTTGCTTCCTAGAGGGTGCTCCTTCCACCCCAAGCATTCCTCTTCTCTGGGGCCTCAAGTCTCTTGAGAAATAGGCTTATTTTCTCCTACTGGAGCCAAACCAGGCAGTCCTCTACCATATATATGCTGGGCCTCATACTGGCCCATGTATGCTCCTGGTTGGTGGCTCAGTCTCTGGGAATTCCCAGGGGTCCTGGTTAGTTGAGACTGCTGGTCTTCCTATGGAGTTGTCCTCCCCTTCTGCTTCTTCAATCTGTCCCCTAATTCAACCATAGTGGTCGAAGACTTTAGTTCAATGGTTTGTCTTAGTCAGTTACTGGTAGGGACTCTCAGAGGACAGCCATGCTAGACTACTGTGTGTAAGCACAACATAGCATCAGTAATAGTATGAGGCCTTGATGCCCACCCATTAGATAGATTCTAAATTGGGCCAGTCACTGGATTGCCTTTCCTTCAACCTCTTCTCCATTTGTGTCCCTACAATTATTTTAGACAAGAACAATTCAGAATTTTAACTGTGGTTTGGTAATTGCTGTCCCTCCACTTGAGGGACACTATCTACTGGGGGACAACTATGATGAGTTCCCCTTTTTCCATTGTTGGTCATTTTGGCTAAGATCATCCCTATTGTGTCCTGACAGTCTCTCAACTCCTAGGTCTCTGGGACTCTCTAGAACTGCACACACACACCCAAAACCAAGAGGATGCATATTTCCATTTATTTTTCTGGCCCTCTGGACTTCTCTGTTGTCTGCATCCCTCCTCCCACACTTGATCCTGCTTTCCCTTTCCCCTCCTCCACATCGCCCACCAAGGTCTCTCCCTCCCTCTGCTTCCTGTGATTATTTTGTTCCCCCTTCTCAGTGGGACTGAAGCATCCCCACTTGGGCCTTCCTGCTTATTAAACTTCTGTAGGTTGTATCCTAGGTATTCTGTACTTTTCGACTAATATCAGTGAGTACACTAATATCACTTATCAGTAAATACCTACTATACATGTCCTTTAGGGTGTGAGTTGCCACACTCAGGATGATATTTTCTAGCTCCATTTATTTGCCTGAAAAATTCACGATGTCCTCATTTTTAATAGCTGAATAGTATTCCACTGTGTAAATGAACTACATTTTCTGTATTCATTCTTCAGTTGAGGGACATCTGGATTGTTTCCAGATTCTGGGACTTAAAATTAAGGCTTCTATGAACATAGTGGAACAAGTATCCTTGTGGGATGATGGAGAATCTCTTGGGTATATGCCCAGGAGTGGTAGAGCTAGAAATACTTTCAATTTTCTGAGGAACCCCCAGATTGATTTCCAGAGTGGTTGTACCAGTTTGCAATCCCACCAGAAATGGAGAAGTGTCCCTCTTTCTCCACACCCTCACCAGCATGAGGTGTCACTTGTGGCTTTTTACCATTCTGATTGTGGAAGGTAGAATCTCAGTGTCATTTGGATTTGCATTTCCCTGATGACTAAGGACTTTGAACCTTTCTTTAAGTGCTTCTCCTACATTCTCAATTCCTCTGATATGATTTCTCTGTTTGACTCTGTACCACATATTTTAATTAGGTTATTTGATTTTTTTCTGGAAATTAACTTCTTAAGTTCTTTATCTATTTTGGATATTAGCCCTCTATTGTATGTAGGGTTAGTGAAGTTGGGTTTTGTTTTTTGTTTTCTTTTTTGGTTGTGTTTGTTTTTGTTTTGTTTTGTTTTGTTTTGTTTTGTTTTGTTTCCCAATCTGTAGGCTGCTGATTTATCCTATTATGGTGTCTTTTTCCTTATGGAAGCTTTTCAGTTTCATGAGTATCCATTTGTCAATTCTTGATCTTAGCGCCTGAGCCATTTGTGTTCTGTTCAGGAAATTTTCCCCTGTACTCTTTCCCACTTTCTCTTCTATTATTTATATTCAGTGCATTGGGTTTTATGTTGAGGTCCTTGATCCACTTGGAGTTAAGCTTTCTGCAAGGAGATAAATATAGATCTATTTTCATTCTTCTACAAACAGAACCCTACTAGTTAAGAGCACCATTTATTGAAGACACTTTCTTTTTCCACTATATGTTTTTGGTTTCTTTGTTAAGGAACAAGTGTCCATAGGAGGATGAGTTTATTTCTGGGTCTTCCATTCTATTGCAGTGATAGACCTGTCTGTCTCTGTACCTTGTCATCTTTATCGATATTGCTTTGTAGTACAGATTGAGGTCAGGAATGATTATTCCCCCAGATATTTTTTTATTGAGAATTGTTTTGGCTATCATGGATTTTTTTGTTGTTGTTGTTTTCCATATGAAGTTGAGAATTTCTCTTTCCATGTCCATGAAAAATTGTGTTGGAATTTGATCAGGATGTCATTGAATCTGTAGATTGCTTTTAGTAAGATGGCCACTTTCACTATGTTAATCCTACCAATCCATGAGCATGGGAGGTCTTTGCATCTTCTGATGTCTTTGATTTCTTTCTTCAGGGATTTGAAGTTCTTGCCATATACATCTTTCTCTTGCTTGCCACTGCTTAAACCAAGATATTTTATGCTATTTGTGGCCATTGTGAAGGGTGTTGTTTCTCTAATTTCTTTGTCGACATGTTTATCATTTGTATAAAGGAAGGCTACTGATTTGTTTAATTTTATATCCTTCCACTTTGCTGAAGTTGTTTGTCACCTGAAGCAGTTCTCTGGTGGAATTTTCAGGGTTGCTTATGTACACTATCATATCATCTGTAAATAGTGATACTTTAATTTCTCTCTTATTTTTTTTTTTACAATTTGTTTTTCCTTGATCTCCTTTTGTTGTCTAATTGCTCTAGCTAGAACTTCAAGTACTATATTAAATAGACAGGGAGAGAGTAGGCAGCCTTGTCTTGTCCCTGCTTTTAATGGGATTGCTTCTAGTTTCTTTTCATTTAATTTGATGTTGGCTGTTGGCTTGCTATATATTGCTTTCATGATGTTTAGGTATGTAGCATGAATTCCTGATCTCTACAAGTCTTTTAGCATGAAAGGATATTGTATTTTGTCAAAGGCTTTTCAGCATGTAATGAGATGATCATGTGACTTTTTTCTTGAGTTTGTTTATATAATGTATTACATTGATGGACTTTCACAATTCAGAATTTTAACTGTGGTTTGGTAATTGCTGTCCCTCCACTTGAGGGACACTATCTACTGGGGGACAACTATGATGAGTTCCCCTTTTTCCATTGTTGGTCATTTTGGCTAAGATCATCCCTATTGTGTCCTGACAGTCTCTCAACTCCTAGGTCTCTGGGACTCTCTAGAACTGCACACACACACCCAAAACCAAGAGGATGCATATTTCCATTTATTTTTCTGGCCCTCTGGACTTCTCTGTTGTCTGCATCCCTCCTCCCATCCTTGTATCCTTGTATCCTTGGTATGAAGCGTACTTGATCGTGATGAACGATGATGGTTTTGATGTGTTCTTTGATTCAGTTTGCAAGAATTTTCTTGAGCATTGATATCCATATGTAAAATTGGCTTGAAGTTTTCCTTCTTTTTTAGGTCTTTGTGTGGTTTAGGCATCAGAGTAGCAGTAGCTTCATAGAATGAATTAGGTAGTGTTCTTTCTGTTTCTATTTTGTGGAAGGGCCAGATGGTTTTAGTGTAGAATTCTACCTTACTCTCAAAGAAGAGCTAATATGAATACTCTGGCAGTAGATTAGGCTTAGACTGTCATAGTAAAATATGGAAGTTGGGCACTCTAATGGTCAGCTTTCATTGTCAAATTGACACAATACAAAATCATCTGGGAAGGTTCTCAAAGAAGGATTGTCTAAATCTGGTTGGCTTGTGAACATGTATGGGAGGGATTTTTCTTAAGCAATGTGGGAAGATCTAGCCCACTGTGGATTGTAGCATTCCCTAAGTATGGGGTTCTGAACTCTGTGAGGGGTGCAGAAATCAAGCAAGGACATAATTGAGTATATATTCACTACTTTCCGCTCTTGACTGTGAATGGCATATGACTAGCTGCCTTGATTTCCCCCACAACGATAAACTATTACTTGGAATTTCAAGCTTAAGTGAATTTGTTTCTTGCCTAAATTGTTTTTGGAGAAGATGTTTTACCATAAGAACACAAATGAAAACAAAACAGTGCCAACTAAATGGGAAACCTCACTGAAACAGGATCCCTGGTTTAATCAGGACATTGATAGTGACTCTATAGCAAGCATCTGTGTTTTAGTACATTCTTTTGTGTCTGTCCTGGTCTCAAACTTTGAGTGTCTCCTTTAAGATTAATGTTCTTGCAAAGCTGAAGTGAACATGAGAATTGAACTTATTGTCACCCCAGCCTCGCACTTCTCAGGGAATCCTCAAATCTGTAACATCTGTTTTAATATTAATAGTAATGTAAACACATCATTTATTAGTATCCTGTAACTATTTTTATTTACTTACTTTTTGGTTCATGGAATCAAACTCATGGCCATAAAGAATTTCAGCAAGTGCTATGCGACTGAGCTATGTCCCAAGTCCTTAAAGTGATGATTT
The DNA here is from genome assembly GCF_000001635.26 of Mus musculus. Lineage (NCBI taxonomy): Eukaryota > Metazoa > Chordata > Mammalia > Rodentia > Muridae > Mus > Mus musculus. Next base: position 52,893,391 of record NC_000083.6, read on the forward strand.
TGCTCTGTGAGACTAAAATGCAAACAATAGTCACTGGTTATTATAATTAGGTTTGTTTTTAAAAAATGTCTGATAGTATAATAGAATAATTGTTAACTGTAAATGTTTAGCCTATCCTATAGAACTCTTGAGAGAATTGAATCATAACTATTAAAGTATGTGTAACTACTAAAATAATCCTACATTGATAGAGTTCAAAGGAAAGGGTTTTCAGATCCAGAAGGGCAGCTAAAAAGATGCATGTGTGTCAAAGGGGCTACTTCATACATTATTATTATTATTATTATTATTATTATTATTATTATTATTATTAAAGCTATTTTTACTTTGATAAGGCCGTGTGGAGTAAAATGACTGCTTCTGGATTTACCTTATGACTGAGGGGTTGTATCCATATGCTCCTAGCAATGGAATCATATTAGTATGGCCAAATAAGCATGCTTTACTCTAACCTATATATGGAATAGACTTTTATGTGAAAGGAGCCTCTGCCTTACTAGCCTGTGTTCTGTTGTGCTCTCTAGCCCTGATGCATGCCTTAGTATTTGGGAACGTGACTGCCATCATACAGAGAATGTACTCTAGATGGAGCCTGTACCACACTAGAACCAAGGACCTAAAAGACTTCATCCGTGTGCACCACCTGCCCCAGCAACTCAAGCAGAGGATGCTCGAGTACTTTCAGACAACTTGGTCAGTCAACAATGGGATAGATTCAAATGAGGTAATGTGCATCTCTTATGTTGATATTTTCAAAAAAGTATACACTTATCATGTAAAAACTAGATGTTCTAATACAGGCATAAGACAGGTACAGTGTTACCAATGTTATCTTTTTGTCTTTCAACCCTCATAGGCCTACAACCCACTTTTAAAATTATTATTTTTATTAGTTTTATTATTTTCAGTCCAGTCATTGCCTTCCTGCCAGTGCACCCTCCCACAGTTCCTCATCCCATTCCTCTTTCTCCTGCCTCCAAGAGGATGTTTCCTCTTCGCTACCAGGCTTTCCCACTCCGTGGGACCTCAAGTCTTTCTCAAGTGTTAGGCGTGTCTTCTCCCACAGAGGCCAGACCAAGCATTCCTCTGCTGTATATAGGTCAGGGCCTTGGACCAGCTCATGTATGCTACCTGGTTGGCAAACCACCTTTCTTTATGTGTCACTACATGTCTTCACAATGTCACTCTGTGATGACAGTTTCATAGCAATTTTCTACCAAATTCACTCTCATTGTGCTTTTTAAAGGATTCACCCTTATGACAATTTAATGTTATAATGTTGGATGAATACTCAATGTAAACGTGTCTGTCATATTGATCCATAGTTTAAAAAAAAAGAAACAAAATATAGGCAAAGTGATGTCTGTAGAATTCAAGAAATAGCCCCAAGTAACCATTATGCAAAACAGTGTATGGAAATAGGAAAGAAAGAAGTCAAAATAACACTATTTGCAGATGATATGATAGTATAATTAAGTGACCCCAAAACCTCCACCAGAGAACTCCTACAGTTGATAAACAACTTCAGCAAAGTAACTGGATAAAAAAATTAACTCAAACAAGTAGCCTTCTTCTACTCAAAGAAATTGGGGAAACTACACCCTTCACAATAGTCAGAAATAGTATAAAATACCTTGGTGTGGCTCTAATCAAGCAAATGTAAAAATCTGAATGACAAGAACTTCAAGTCTTTGAAGAAAGAAATTGAAGAAGACCTCATAAAATAGAAAAATCTCCCATGCTCATGGATTGGCAGGACCAATGTAAAAATGGCCATCTTGCTGAAAGCAATCTACAGATTCAAGGCAATCCCCATCAAAATTCTAACCCAATTCTTCATAGAGTAAGAAAGAACACTTTTCAAATTCATTTGGAATAACCACAAACCCAGGATAGTGAAAACTACACTCAACAATTAAAGAACTTCTGGAGGAAATCACCATCTCTGACCTCAAGCTGTCTTACAGAGAAATAGTGACAAAAACTGTGTGGTATTGGTATAGAAACAGGCAGGAAGATCAGTGGAATAGAATTGAAGACCCAGAAATGAACCCACAAAACTATGGTCACTTGATCTTTGACAAAGAAGCTAAAAACATCCAGTGGAAAAAAAGATAGCATTTTCAACAAATGGTGCAGGTTCAACTGGCAGTCATTGTGTAGAAGAATACATATCAATTGATCCATTCTTATCTCCTTGTATAAAGTTCAAGTCAAAGTGGATCAAGTACCTCTGTATAAAACCAGATAAAACAAATAGAAGAGAAAATGGGGAAAGGTCTCAAACACATGGGAACAGGAGAAAGTTCCTGAACAGAACACTAATGGCTTCTGATATAAAATCAAGAATCAACAAATGGGACCTCAAGAAATGGCTAAGCTTCTGTAAGGCAAAGGATACTGTCAATAGGACAAAACAGCAACCAACAGACTGGGAAAGGGTCTTTACTCATCCTACATCCAATAGAAGGCTAATATCAATTATATACAAAGATCACAAGAAGTCAGACTCCAAAGAACCAAATAACCCTATTAAAAATGGAGAAGAAAGCTAAATAGAGGATTGTCAACTGAGGGAACTTGAATGGCTAAGAAGCACCTAAAGAAATGTTCTTCATCCTTAGTCATCAGGAGAATGCAAATCAAAATGACTCTAAGATTCCACCACACACTAGTCAGAATGGCTAGGATCAAAATCTCAGGTGACAGCAGATCCTGGTGAGGATGTGGGGAAAGAGGACTACTCCTCCATTGTTGATGGGATTGCAAATTGGAACAACCACTCTGGAAATCAATCTGGCAATTCCTCAGACAATTGGACATAGTACTACCTGAGGACAAAGCTATAACACTCCTGGGCATATATCCAAAGTATGCTCCATATGCTCCAACATATAACAAGGACACATGGTCCACTATGTTCATAACAGCATTATTTATAATAGCCAGAAGCTGGAAAGAGCCCAGATTTCCTTCAGTAGAGGAATGGATACAGAAAATGTGGTACATTTACACAATGGAGTACCACTCAGCTATTAAAAACAATGACTTCATGAAATTCTAGGCAAATTGATGGAGCTAGATAATATCATCCTGAGTGAGGTAGCCCAGTCACAATAGAACACACATGGTATGCCCTCACTGATAGGTGGATATTAGCTCAAAAGCTTGTAATACTCAAGATAAAATTGACAGACCAATGAAACTCAAGAAGAAGGAAGACCAAAATATGGATCCTTAAGTGCTTCTTAGAAGTGGGAACAAAATACTCACAGGAGGTAGTGGGAGGGAGGGACTTTGGAGGAAGAGAGGAGGGGGAGTGGGAAAAGATGGCATGATCAGGTATGGGAAGAAATGGGGATGATGTACAGAGGGACTGGAATTTGAACAGAGGTCTGTAGCAATGGGGGAAGGGAGGGTAGCCACTAGCAAGTCTCAGATGCCAGGAAATCAAGGGGCTCCCAGGACCCAATATTGATGAAATTACCAAGAAAGGAAAGGGAGAACCTGTAAAGACAATGTCCAGATGTTAGGCAAGGGCCCTGGTTGAGGTAGGGGACCGCCCACTCATCTCCAAATTTTTAATCCAGAATGGCTCCTATATAAAGGAAATACAGAGACAAAGTATGGAGCAGAGACTGAAGGAAAGATCATCCAGAGACTGCCCCACCTGGGTATCCATCCCATATACAGTCACCAAACCCAGATACTATTGTGGATGCCAAGAAGTGCTTGCTGACAGGAGCCTGATATGGCTGCCTCCTGAGAGGCTCTGCCTGAGGCCAGAGCTTGACAAATACAGAAGTGGATGCTCACAGTCAACCATTGAACTGAGCACGAGCACGGGGACCCCAATGGAGGAGTTAGAAAAAGAACTGAAGAAGCTGAAGGTGTTTGCAACCCCATAGGAAGAACAACAGTATCAACCAACCAGACCCCCACAGAGTTGCCAGGGACTAAGCCACCAACCAAAGAGTATGCATAGAGGAACACATTTCTCCAGCTGCATATGTTGCAGAGGATGACATTGTCTGGCATCAATGAGAGGGGAGATCATTGGTCCTTTGAAGGCCCCATCCCCTAGTGTAGGGAAATCCCGGAGTGATGAGTTGGGAATGGGTGTGGGAGCACCCTCATAGAAGCAGGGTGGGATAGAATGAGGGGATCCCAGAGGAGAAACTGGGAAAGGGGATACATTTGAAATGTAAATACATAAAATATCCAGTTAAAAAAGACACTGTATTAATCAACTAACTTGTCCACCAACATGTCAAACAATCCAATAACCGAGTAACAAACTATTCTTTGAGTTAACTCATTCTATATTTTTATTTATCCTTCATCTTTCACTGTGCTCCCCAAACTTCTCAATGGAATTTTATTCACCATAGAGAAAAATAAAATCATGACCTTTTGGTGGCATGAATGGATAGAACATGAGGTCAATATGAACCTTAGACTTTTCAGCTCCAGATCATCAGAAATAAATTTCTGTGGGTTCTCATACCTTTGCTGAATTGTGTTAGAGCATTTATAAGAGACTGGAGCAGTGTGGCTGCCTCAACTAAAGGGGAGGAGCTAGAGGCTGAGTGCTGGCAGACTCTGTGGCTTTCACTGCTTCACATGTGGACTTTAAGTGAAATAAGCCACACCCTGTAAGACAAATTCCTCAATGCTCTCTCATATTTCAAACCTGGTAATCAGCATTTTAAGAGTGATAATATTATCTCTGTATATATCATAAAAAGGCGAGTGTGTCCAAGCTCCTATATCTATCCCAATAGGAGTCTGGATGGAAGTGTTGCAAGCTTTTCTACTAGGATATGTAGAAATTTTAAAAATTACTTCAGATTTATTATCAGCTGATTGTCCATGGTACAAAACTAAAGTCATAGTCAGTACATAGCCCTGGAGATTGTACAGAGAAAATCTCAGATACTATAACAGCCTACTCTTGTATAGTGCAGTTCACTCAAGTAGGAAGAGTGGCAGTGATATCTTGCAAACTGGTTGAGTAGACACAACTCATTGAAATTTCTTTTTCCTGCCCTCTTTCCCACCAGCTTTTAAAAGACTTTCCAGATGAGCTGCGCTCTGACATCACAATGCATCTGAACAAGGAGATCTTACAGCTGTCCCTGTTCGAATGTGCCAGCCGGGGCTGCCTCAGGTCTCTGTCTCTCCATATTAAAACCTCCTTTTGTGCTCCAGGAGAGTATCTGCTGCGCCAGGGGGATGCTTTGCAGGCCATCTACTTCGTGTGCTCAGGCTCTATGGAAGTTCTTAAAGACAGCATGGTGTTGGCTATTCTAGGTAGGTTTCTGCTGAAAGGTTTCTCTGAAATTTTACCCTAGAGTATAAAGAATACCAAGTAGGGAAGGGGGAGATGTTAACAGGAGTTGGCAAATGACAGATTAAATCCAATATGGACTCCATATTGGATTCAATTTACATAAATGTCTTACAAAGCATATCATGATTTCTATACAAACAAAGTTCAGGTTGTATAAATAGTATCATTTTTACAAGTGAGTAAATACCCAGATTCCATACACAGTCTGTCTTTCTCCCTCCTGCTCACAAACCATACAGCATCCTGTGGAAGAAACAGCAGCTCTGTTTTTATGGAGAATTTCTATATTTTGTGGAGAACCAGTACAAAGAACATTAGAATTATGTTTTATCTGTGCCAGAAAGAGAGGAAAAATGATTTTAACTTTGAGAAAAACTTGATCACTGTCATTAACCTGGTACTGCAAAGGTGACACAGCCTCCTTTCAGTTCCTCAGAAAAAAACTCATAACTGTGGAAACTCTATGCGTGATGCTAACTTCAAATACTAGACACAATTATTTTTCACTGAAATATAAAGAGCAACCGGCAGAAGACAATGTGCGGGCTAATATAGAAAAATTCCTCTCCCTGTATTATCTGAGTTCTTTTCAAGCTCACTCTCATTTTTTATATAACCAATCATTATTGAACATTGGTCTAAGGACTAGAAATGTGGCAGAACAGAAATTGCTAGAGATTTTGCCCTTGTGGAGATTAAACTCAAGAGAATGACAAAACAGAAAATTCACCCAGGATGGTGGAGAGGGGTGAGCATCAGATGAGTCCAGGGTACATTTTAAAAATCAATGTTTCATACTAATGTCTAGAATCATGTCAGTAAGTGATTAATGTAGTAATTTTAATTCCGTTTTTCTAAGGAAGTGATCTGTGACAAATCTTTGCAAAATATTTTGACACGTGGGACATTGAAGCCAACAGCTGTAAAAGCATTTTCTATTTCCCCAATTCTATTCTATATTCTGGATGGAAGAACACTGCTCCTTTTTGTCTCAAGAATACACATCATTTTATGTTAACACTGTCAGGCTGCTTCTGAGGTGGTAAGCTTGAGGACAGGTTCCGTTTTGGTAGAGAGAAGTGATGGTTATAGAGTCCCTAGTGGTGAACTGGTGTTCCCCACTATCAAGTGCTGAAATATGTCAAATCTGCACCTGTCTTCTAAATTCATCTTCTGAAATCCATTCCTTGGCAAGATGAAATTAGGAGGTGGGAACCTAGGATGTGGTTAATACATTCCAAAGTGGGTTTATAAAGAAGCCCAGCCAGCCACCTGGCTTTTGCTACCATGATATTACAATCATAAGTCAATAGAAAGCTGGCCCTAATTAAAAGCCTTAACCTTAGACTTTTCTGCTCCAAATCATCAGAAATAAATTTCTGTGGGTTCTCATACCTTTGCTGAATTGTGTTAGAGCATTTATAAGAGACTGGAGCAGTGTGGCTGCCTCAACTAAAGGGGAGGAGCTAGAGGCTGAGTGCTGGCAGACTCCGTGGCTTTCACTGCTTCACATGTGGACTTCAGTTTTGAAAACAGAGGAAAGGTGGGACTTCCCTTTCAGATCTGGCTCAGTTTTTACTAACATCCTGTGATATTTTCCATAATGTAAGTGCAGAAGATGCTAAAACAGTCCCTTTCCTCTTCTCAATTTGCAAAGGTAAAGGACAGTCATTCTACCATTTGGTAATTCTGGCTTAGAATTGACGATTATTTCTAATTTACTTCCAAAACACTACTTACATATTTTCCAGTGGATTTCCCTAGCCCCATTGCAACTTTTATAGCCTGGTGATTTGCATACTGGCATGGCCTCCTTTTGAGAGAGTATCTGACACTTTATCAGAACCATATGATATGACATACATTCACAGATATAAAATTTCATTTAAATTAGTCTTTTTTTAATTCTTTGCCGTTTTTTTAAATTTGGTAACTAGCAACAGTTTTAGGAATGAAAGGTAAAGACACCATTCATTACTTTAGAGAAAAAAAAAGCTTAAATTTAATGGCTTCTCTTTGACTGTTACAGCTTATTATTGTAATAATTCTTATAATGAAATAGTAATTATTGCTGAAAGATTTATTGCTGTTTTGCTCCCTTGCCCAAATTTCTCCATAAATTGTGACTTTATGATGGTGTTTCCCTTCTCTGTTCCTACCATACATAGATACCTAAGTACTGTAAGTTCAGCTTGTCCCATGACCATTCTAGACTCTGTTGTGATACTGAGGCCACACACAATTGAAAGTCCAAGGTTACCATGTCAATGGGATGATGTAACTTTCTTCACAATATTATTTCCTGTGGCGGATTTAACCTATGCTGCTTTACTAAGCACACAGCTTCTATTTAGTCTCTAGTTACTTAATGGGAGTTCATTCTGCTACTGAAATCAACTAGTAGTCTTGGAAGGAAGAAGTGTTCATGTCCCAACTCAAGCAACACTATCTCCCAATCAACACATGAAAAGTGTTTCCAGGTCTGGTGCATGGAGAGAGTTGTCAGGGGAATTTGTTATGAAGATAGAATCTTTTCATCTTTTACTTTACTGTGCTTCCCACTATTTTTCCCATCTGTTTGAAAGAATATGGACGTGTATGATAACTGCTTGCTGTCTTGACAAATGGTATTTATATGCCTCTGTGTAATTTGACATTCTTTATTGTTATTGTTCTTAATCCTCAAAGAAGATCCAATTCTGCAAACATGGAAACTAGCCATGACCTACAGAAGGCAGAGAAATCATTCTTTTATTTCAGAAATAAGGATACTGAGACCTGGAGTAGTTAAGACACTAGTTCAGGAATATCAACAACAACAATAACAACAACAACAACAACAACAACAACAAAGGAGAAATCCACAGGAAAGTTATAGAGGCAAGAAAGTCTAGCCAGAGCTCAATGTGAGACTCAACACCACCACGCATGCCCCATAAACATTCACTGAATCCAAAAGCAAAACTGGAGTTCCTTCCAAGGTGTCAAATTTAGCAACGTACTGGTGGTATTCTTGCAGTGGCCAAGCCTCTCTCTGCTGGGGGAGGTGCATGAGTAGGTGGCTCTTCTTATTGCAAAGCCTGAGGAAAGGAGTTGGGTTCCCGCATGTCAAGGACCTGTGAGGATATTTGAGCAGTCTCCCTAGGCTCTCTCTAGGAAATGCTTAGTTCACTTTTGCCTGACTTTTGCTTGTTTGGCTTTACCAATGACAGTTTTTACTTTCATTTTGTCTGTGGCATCTATTTCTCAATGATCAGAAAACGAAAGCTCAGGCCACGGTTCATTCTTGCTTGTCTCTGAGGATTGTGAGAATGGAACAGATCACTACTACTCTTTTTGTTAATAATGGTGATGTGATTGAACACAAGGGTCTGTTCTGGGTACATCAGTTAGCATCCAGATGTTCTCTCCTGATGGGAACTTAATTCTGATAACAAGTTTCCCACCAACCTATTCAAACAAACAAACAAACAAACCAACAGCTAGATGATTATCAAAAGGTTAAAAAAGGTCTTGCTGGATCCTTGGTTCCAAGACTTAATAGGAACATTCAGAGGCGAGTCAAGCAAGGATGAGGAACTAACTCAGGTTACTAATTTCCTGGTAGCCCAGGATGTTAAAGGAATTAGATCTGATTAGGATGTACAGAGATGCTAGGTGCCAATAATTAAATTATAATTTCCTGGGTCCATAGTCTATTACCACTCTATACTCTAACTGTAACTGCTGCCAACCATGGTCACTTTATTATGTACCTATGTGCTGGGTTAGATATAAACTGCATGCTGAAACTATGTTTCCTCTTTCTTGATACATTTCATGCCTTAAAAGGAAACTATAGCAATTTAGGAGGAGAAGGAAAGGGAAATGTACATTGTGTCCATTATTGTTAAACATAGGAAGTTCTCAAAGAGACTGTGTGTGAGAAAATGAGTGTAAAACTTTTTCAGCTGTGAAGAAATAGATGTATATATAAAGGTGTCCTGAGCTGTCTTGGTGCCAAAGTATGGAAACTGCACTTCTTTGTCCAAGTCTTCTTTCAAGTATGCCATACATCCTATTTTGGGTTATAAACCCCTGCTGTAGCTGGACTTTGGCAGTATTATTTTTTTTTGGCTTATAGTCATGCCGCAGAAAGTATAAATATGAAAGGATAGTGGCCTTCAAGCGCCTCCAAATGTCTCTGGTATAGCAGAATCCCACATATGACACTGTCCTGAGAATCATCCTCCAATAGACAAGTCACCACATTGATGACTTTCTGACCGTGATTATATCTCATGTCCATCCCCTGCCTTGTATTTGTTAAGCAGTAGTGTAGATTTTTTTTAACAAAATCTATAGAAATCATAATTTCAAATTTAGCAATATTGGTGACAACAGTAAGTCAGGCTTGAATTCTTCCAGACAATGTGGCTATTTATCACCTTCAGAGGATAAAAATATAGTCTGTGATTTTTTTTTCTTCCACCAAAGTAGACTCAATTTTTGTAGCTCAAATTAAACATTGATTGAAGCTAACATTTAGTATAATTCAATAATTTGCCTTTGTTTTTTTAATTTCATACACATGTTCGATAGTTCAAGCATATGTGATTAATTTCACGTTTCCTTTTACTGATAAATTAACTAGAATGGACTTTTGTGAGTTCCTGCCAGGAACTTTGTTTCAAAAATGCTGAGCATGGTAAAGGATAAAATTTTAGAAATTTAAATGAATAATTGAACATGAAGGTAGGCAGTTTACTTGATGACTTTTCTTTTTAAAAAAATCACTTATGTATATAAGTGTTCTATCTGTATGTACATCAGAAAGTCAAAGGAGGGCACTGAATCCCATAATAGATGGTTTTGATCCACTATATGGTTGCCAGGAATTGAACTCTGGACCTCTGGAAGAACAGCCAATACTCTTAACTGCTGAGCCATTTCTCCAGCCCACTTGAAACACTTCAGTGGCATGTCTTTCTCAGTATTGAGGACTATACAGCTGTTCTTGGTTGCTTACAACATAGCAAAAAGGCGACTCAGATAATTATAGTTAATGCCTGAGAATGATGCTCTCTTTGGACAGACTCAGAAGCCTATCACTAGAAACCCAAGTTAACTCCAGTGCCTAGCGCTGTCTGTGAATGTACTCCAGTTCTTCCAGCCTCCAACCCACGTTTGTCTAATAATTAAAGGTTTCTTCTTATCTTCTGGGTGACTTTGCGGTTGTGTCAAAAGTACATCAGAAGTTAAAATCAGTGAGTTTTTATTTTGGTGCTTGAGCTTATTTCTCCTTTCTGATACAGGTTTCCACTCTTGAAACATTTAAAAGATAAAATTGCCCATTATTAGGCCATCGACAAATGTTATCAAGCACATTAGCTCCCAGAATGTATGCTAATTAATGTAGACAGCAGTACTGTAGACAACAGTCCTGCAGACAGGAGTATTGTAGACAACAGTGCTGTTGTCGACATCAAGGGGGATTGAGACATGTGGGTCTCCTGAGTAGTCATGTCAGATGCCAGTTTGTGTTTATTCACTTCCTGTCTGGGTGGGGAAGGACATTTTTAAAATGTCATAGAGAACAGTTGGAAGCCATGCTCCTGTGTTACGCACTGCTACATGCAAACCATGGCCCGCAATGTTCAGCCCTTAGTCCTTCTTCCTGATTCAGAAGACGGATACAGAGAGTCTTGGCCCACTTCACCCTCCTGTCCATCTTGAAAAAATGTGATCACAAGTAAATGAAGGAACCATGGTCTGTTAACTGTCACACTACTGTTTTTACCAAGAGTCCTGGACTCTAGTCAGTATGCCTCCTGATGCACTGACCTGAGAAGATTAGAACAATTTTTCCACCCAGAAAAAAATTATTACCTCCCCTTTGAATGGTTAAAGTGACTGTGACAAATTGACTGGTTCAAAATCATTTGCCAAGTCCTTCCAGAGATCTACTTAGAGCCCATGGATGATATGTGATGCCTACACTATCCAGCTATGTCTTCTAGACCAGGGCTCACGACTAAGTGACAGTTTTACCTACTGCAGGACATCTAACAATGTTTGATGGTGTTAACATCTTGAATCCCACAATGAAAAAGCAATTGAGGCCCAACTCCCAGTCCAGCTGAAATTGAGTTGCTGGTAATGATCTTCTTTTTTCATATAATTTGAGAGAAATGGGGTCTGTAAGTCAAATAAAGTGACTAGGCTCCAGTTTGTTCTGCTTTTCTTCAAAATGATATGTTTTTTTTAACTGTTCCTAGGGAAGGGAGATTTAATTGGAGCAAATTTATCAATTAAAGACCAAGTGATCAAGACCAACGCTGATGTGAAGGCGCTGACCTACTGTGATCTACAGTGCATCATCCTGAAAGGTCTCTTTGAGGTGCTGGGCCTTTACCCAGAGTATGCACACAAATTCGTAGAAGACATCCAGCACGACCTCACATACAACCTTCGAGAAGGTCATGAGAGTGATGTAAGTCCCCTTTCCAATTAGCACAGAGTTCTGGGGATCAAATACAAGAGCAGAGGTAAAAAGGTCACAGCCTCCCTTTCAAAAGGCTCTGCAGGTAAGAGATGCAGCCCCTCATTAACTGATGAATTAGCTAGGGTCCGAAGTTCCTTGCTAACATGCCAGGGAAGTACTATTTGTAGGCAGTTTCTTGCCTGATTATCCCCATGTGGTCACGTCTAATTGTAGTTTCAGTGGTATGCAGAACTTAGCTGGAAATAAGTGATAGCTCCAGCATTTGAAGCTGGTCAGGTGTGTGTCACTACTCAGAATTTCAACTACTAGACAGGGAATTTGCTAGAAACTAATCTTTTTTGTTAAAATGGTACCCCAAACAAATCTATCTCAGAGTGACCAAATTTTCATAAAAGGATTCAAGCCAACAACTGTCAAACTGAAAGCATAATGAACATTTTACGCAATTATATATTTGCTTCATCTTTCAGTTTATACAAACAGCTTTCCTGTCAAAATATGTACTATACTGTGCCTTGTGTTTAGGCTGATCGTGAACATGACTTCATTAGATGTGTCAGCAATAATAACTTAATAAGAATGATTGTGGGAAGGCAAGCCAGAGCATGCAGCTCAATGTGTAACCGTCTGTGCCTTGTCTCAGATATTTGCAGCACTCAAGATTTAAGAAAATGTAGTTTTGACTAATCCATATTATGCAGACATTTTGGGTAATCATTAGCATTCTGTCCTTTGAAAAATAGATAGAAAATGGTCATTGTTACTCTTTCCTCTAGGTTTGGGATACAAGTAATGTTACATAAATATAGAACACTCCATTTCTTTCTACCATAATAAAACACCCAGGGTCGATATTTATTATCTACCTGTTATGCTAAGCACTCCTCATATACAAAGCATTTTATTGGTTAAAAGAATCTTTAAGATAAGTGTCTATCCATTTCTGTAGCAGAACAAACAGATTCAGAGTAGCTGTGGTTTCGCATCCTTGTGGGTGGCTAGTCCAGCATGTGAGAAAAAAAGAAAAACTTAAGTTTAAAGAATACAGTTGACTGAAAGTTTTGTCTTGAAATAGCTCCCATGCATCTCATGTAAAAGACTGAATCTTAAAATTCAAGGTATATTTTGTGTTTGCCATGGTAGTATAAAAATTAGTTTTATGAACTATAACATAATGTTTTAAAATGTACATGTATTGTGAAAAACACAAATCAAGCTAATCAACAGGCATTTTTAAAATTCGTGTTTGTTCTAACAACACTTAAAGTGTAGAGCATGTCATTTTTACTGGATATTTTCTTTATTTACATTTCAAATGTTATCCCCTTCCCTTGTTACCCCTTCTGGAAATCCCATATCCTATCCACCCTCCCCTTGCTTCTGTGAAGGTGTTCCTCCACCCACCCACCCACTCCCACCTCCCCACCATCAATTCCCCTATACCAGGGCATCTGTTGAGCCTTCATAGGACCAAGGACCTCTCCTCCCATTGATCCTCTGCTACATATGCAGCTGGAGCCATGTGTATTACTTGGTTTATGAGTTAGTCCCTGAGCGCTCTGGGGAGTCTGGTTGGTTGATATTGTAGTTCTTCCCACGGGGTTGCAAACCCCTTCAGCTCCTTCAGTCCTTTCTCTAACTCCTCTATTGGGGATCCTATGCTCAGTCCAATGGGTGGGTGCAAGCATCTGCCCCTGTATTTGTAAGGCTCTGGCAGGGCATCTCAGGAGACAGTCATATCAGGCTCCTTACAGGATGCACTTCTTGGCATCCACAATAGTGTCTGAGTTTGGTAACTGTATATGGGATGAATATTCAGGTAGGAAAGTTTCTGGATGACCTTTCCTTCAGTCTCTGCTCTACACTTTATCTCCATATTTGCTCCGATGAGTAATTTGTTCCCCTTATAAGAAGGTCAGAAGCACCAACACTTTGGTCTTCCTTCTTGAGTTTCATGTGGTCTGTGAATTGTATCATGGGTATTTAGAGCATTTGGGCTAACATGCCCTTATCAGTGAGTGCATAACATGTGTGTTCTTTTGTGATTGTGTTACTCAATCAGGATGATATTTCCTAGTTCCATCCATTTGCCTAAGAATTTCATGAATTCATCATTTTTAATAGCTGTGTCGTACTCCATTGTGTAAATGTACCACATTTTCTGTATCCATTTCTCTGTTGGACATCTGAGATCTTTCCAGCTTCTGGCTATTATAAATAAGACTGCTATGAACATAGTGGACCATTTGTTCTTATTACATGTTGGATCATCTTATGGTTATATGCCAAGGAGTGGTATAGCTGAGTTCTCAGATAGTACTATGTTCAATTTTCAACGGAACCGTCAGACTGATTTCCAGAGTGGTTGTACCAGCTCGCAATCCCACCAACAATGGAGGCATATTCCTCTTTCTCCACATCCTTGCCAGCATCTGCTGTCAACTGAGCTTTTGATCTTAGCCATTCTGACTGGTATGATGTGAAATCTCAGGGTTGTTTTGATTTGCATTTTCATGATGACTACAGATGAAGAACATTTCTTTAGGTGCTTCTCTACTGTTTTGAGTTTCTTCAGTTGAGAATACTTTCTTTAGTGCTATATACCATTTTAATAGGGTTATTTGATTGTTTGAAGTCTAATTTCTTGAGTTCTTATATATATTGGATATTAGCTCTCTATTGGATGTAGGATTGATAAAGATCTTTTCCCAAGACACTTTTATGTTATGGATTACTTGACACTCACAATGCTTATTGACACATACAGCACAGACACAGACATGCACGCACACACACATACGACATACATATTTCCAAAATCTTGAAATACAGTTCCTTGGTTGGTTAAGTTTGGCCCACTCTTCTATGTAATTCCAGAACCCCATGGAAAACCTTCCAACAACTCCAGCAGTCTTTGTCTTTCAGGAAAACGTGTATACATCCTGATGCCAGCCTGTGCTTAATGGTTCTTGTCCTTCACTCTGCTGTACCACTCTGCTGTCAGCAAATTTAGATCCAAACACCATTCCTTAATGAACAGATGCACTCACAAAGGAATAACCACTCACTAAGACTCTCAGGTAGAGCAATGGTTATGGAAAGTGGAACACTCCTGTTGACTCATGCCTACAAACATGAGAACAACATAAACAACTACCTAAATTCACTTATACTGGAAAACTGAGTAGCCACGCCTACAAAGGAGCGCATAGTAGATCCTAGAGATCTACAGAGTTCTCATTACATACATGGGTGAACTGTTTAACTATAAACAATGAAAACAAAATAACTAAAAGATGTCAACACATTTTTAAATAAAACAAGATCCAGGAGGGAGCCATCTGCATTTAGAAGAGATCTGTGGTGTGCTGGGATCAGGGCTCCTACGGCTGCATTAAACTATAGAGCTTTAGAAGAGGAGCTCACCTCAGTCTCACAGGAAGATTAAACTATATAAGATGTTTCTTAACTTTGTTGAAAGGTTAACTACTGCCATTTGGACCACATGCTAATTATGCATCTCGTTCCTTTTGGCGTATTTTCCATACTTGCCCCTATTTATATCTCCTGGTGGCTGAACACTGGTGAGCTGAACCATTTATGTCTATGTAAATTGTGGTGAATTGGCTCCACTGTTTATTAGGATAGCTTTATAAATTGACTTTAACACAAATTCATCTGTTTTTGAGAAGTCTAGTTTTCCTTCACATAAAAAGACTGGAACTTGACAAAAACAAATAAAATGATTAAAGAACATCAAAAAAAAATGTTTTCAGAAGGGAAGGCAGCTAAAACTCAGATGTTCACGTAACTACCCATAAATGTTGTATTGCTGTGCACAGTGGGTGCTGATTTGCTATTGATGGTTTTATGGCTGTGCAGCAATATAATGCCAACAATGGGAGAAGGAGAAATTTTTTAAGGTTTGTCATAATAGGAATTTCTAATGACGACTAAGCCTATTAAAGTTATAAATATGCTCATTGTCTCTACTTCAATTTCCGATCATAATATGTAATCTGAGAAGGATAAAACGTAAACCACCTCTTTCTGTCTTCTTCCTTCTTTAGTTAAAGAGGGGAAGAGGTCCTGAGATTTGGTGGCTTGCAGTCTTCACTGTGACATCCTTTTCTTTGAGCTGCAATTTACAGTACACCCAAGCAGGAACCATGGGAGTCTAAGAGTCAGTCTGGATCTCTGGATGGAAATCAAGGGCACCGGAGAGGAGCCCGGATCCGCAGCATCATTTGCATGGCTCTAACTGCTGACCCACAGCAGCTTAAAACCTGATGATTTATCACAACACCCGAGTCCTCCCACTATTTCTATCACAAGCCCCATCGTTTTCTAATGTACTTGCAAAGCTGAGTACCACGGAATTATTTTTCTTTTGCACAGAGAGATTGCACACACCTGCAATTCCCACTGCTGTTAAGACTGAGGCAGGAGAAGAACAAGTTCAAGGCCAACCTGAGCAAATGAGAAAGAGCCTGAATCAAAATAAAAGGCTTTAAGGGGTCATGGATATAGCTTAGTAGTAAGGTATTAATAACCTAGCATTGAGAGGACCTACAGCCCATTCCCAGTACTTAAAACATACACAGGTATTGAGCAGAGAGTCATAACGCTACATATAATACCATTTTTAAAATGATGAAGAGCAAGGAAATTAAGCAATGCATTTGAAAAAATATACACATGAAATGTAACTTTTTGTAACCAAACAAGACTCTTGGATCTATGCTTTTGTCCCATCTGGGCTCTCCTTCATTCTCTGAACTGCTGTAGGCAAACCTTTAAGACTTAGTATGTTCAAAGTAGAATATACTATCTTCCTCTACAAACTTTCTCTATACTCTCTTTTCTTTCCTCACCAAATGCAGTGCCACATCCAAACTCTCTTCAGGGTCTTGTTTAGTTTAGTGTGTGTAAACTCTCCCTTAGTGTTTTATGTTTGTCCCTGGGCTTTCACCTATGTGTGCATGTGTGAGGGTCACAGGTCAATGTTAGATGTTTTCCTCCCTCAATCTCTACCTTATTTCATTTTTATTTTTTTAAGCAGGGTCTCTAAGTGTATTCAGAGCCGACTCTTTTGGCCAGCACCACACAGTGCTGGTATTACAGACACACATGATGTTAAAATAGTATTACCTGGCGTGTTTCAAGCTCCCTCTGCTAGAGTCAGCATTACTTCCAAGACTGACCCATGCTCTTGTGAATACCTTTCCTCTCTCAAGACCACAGCTGCCTAAAACAACTACTGTGTAAATATGCAAACCTTTAGTACCATGGAATACACAGGGGATAGTACTTTAATAAGTAGAAGTTATAAATATTATCTTCTAAGGCTAATTTTATCTATATTATAATTTTTAAAAGTTTATTCAATAGCATGAGGTCATAAAGATACTTGAATTTATTTCCTTCTGTTATTTTAACTTTTGCTTTTTTACCTTTCTCTGTGTTATCCAGGATTGTTTCATTAATGATCTGAAGTAAAACTCTAGCCTATTTTTTCCATAGATTTCATGAATCTTCTCAGCATCATACTTGAATGAGGCCTCACCTGCCCTCAGTGTCATACCTATCACATGATAGCTGCTTATGTATGAGCACTGGTTTCCTGGATCGTTCTTTGCTCTATGGTGTCCTTCATCTGTATGTGCATAACAGCACCCTGTGTAATGCTTGTAACAGGTTCTTTCTAGGGAAGCTGGGATGCCTGGCTTTTCTTCATGCTTGTACTTATGAATTTCTTTGATTTTTTTTCACTTTCATTTCTTCAAAAGCATTAACCTGGATTTCATTATGGTGAAGAACTTTCATTTGTCTAACTGTTGCTTCTTTAAGAAATTTGTCATCACTAACCCTGGCCATTTTCTTGTCTTCTTTTTGTCTTTAGTGTTCATCACAATATGTCTAAGTCCTCTCTCCTTCCCCTTTCCCCCCACCCAGACTCTCTCTCTCTCTCTCTCTCTCTCTCTCTCTCTCTCTCTCTCTCTCTCTCTCTCTCTCTCTCTCTCTCCCTCTCTCTCTCATCTCCTTCCCCTCCTTCTCTCTCTCTACTTTTATCTACCATCTATAAATCTACCTATCAATCAATATACTAGCTACACTTATGTCAATTTGACACAAGCTAGGGTCACTTTGGAAGAGAGAACCTCAATGAAGAAAATGGTGCCTGTGGACAAACTAGCAATGAATTTTCTTAATTGATTATTGATTTGGGAATGTCAAACTTGTGGTAGCCTGTGCCATCTCTGAGATAGTCATCCTAGGAACAGAATGAAAACAAGCTAAGCAAGCCATGGGGAATAAGACAGTAAGCACTACTCAACGGCCTCTACATTAGTTCTTAACCTGTTTGAGTTCCTGCCCTGAATTTCTTCAGTAATGGACTGGGATGTGGAGCTGTAAGCTAAAACAAACCCTTTATTCTTTAAGTTGTTTTGAGTGTTTGTGTTTTAATACATTAATTGAAGCCTTAAGTCAATAATTCATCTATACAGATATCTATTATATTGACCAACTTATCTGTCTTACTTCACTAATCCATCATGTATCATAAATGCCTATGTATGTGTGAAAAAAATCTATGGACCTATGAATACATAAATAGGATATATAATATTATTATTCTACACTTCTAGGGTCTTAGAACTAGAAACCTTAGGTACTAAACACCTCCAAAACACATTTAAGTCACAAGAAACCCCACAGATAAGTTTGTAGAAAACCACAACCAATCAAATTACAAAGATGTAAAGTTCAGTCTCAAATTGTATCAACAATGCAACTTCTGATCAGATAGCATAGAAAAAGAGAGGGTGGAAAAACTGTAAGATCCAGAGGTACAGACAGTTTGCTATGAAATTGTGTCTCCTAGTAAACTCAAAATTTATACCCATTAATGTTGCACCAACATGACTTCTAAACATAAGCTGACCAAAAAATAACAGCAATAAGCATGCTGAGGTAGACAGGTAAAAAGCAAGGGAGGCCTCAACCATGCACAAAGAACCATGGCCAACTAAGGAATGCTAAAATTAGGGATTGTGGATTTAGCTTAGTGGTAGAACACTTTCCTAGCAAGCACAAGCCCCTGGATTTGGTCCTCAGTTCTGAAAAAAAGGAAGAAAAGAAAAGAAAAGAAAAGAGAAGAAAAGAGAAGAGAAAAAAGAAAAAGGAAGAGAAGAGAAGAGAAAAGAAAAGAAGAGAAAAGAAAAGAAAAGAAAAGAAAAGAAAAGAAAAGAAAAGAAAAGAAAAGAAGAGCTAAAATGGGAGTCTTCTTAACAATATAATCTCAACAATAAATACTTTAAGAAAGGAATAAAAAAAGCAACCTGGCATGGTGGTTTGTGGCTATAAAATCAGAAGACAGGCAGGAGCATCACATGAGATCTGGTCCATCCTGGACTAGAGTGAGATGTCTCAAAATTATTCATTCAATCAGTTAATGAAATTATGTTAAGTAAAAGAAGTGCAAACCATAAAAGAAATCAGATTGGGCAGTATGATTTCTTTCATGTGTAATTCTAGAAACAACCCCTATTTATATATAGTGAGAGAAAGCAGAACACCATTGCCTCAGGCAGGGAGAGAAAGGGACGAGGAGGTATGAGCACTAAAGGATATGAACGAACATTTCAGGGAATAGGAATACCATGTGTCTTGATGGCATGGTGCATATGGGAATGTATGTATGTACGTATATATACACATATGTGCATATATATGAGTATATATATATATACATATATATATACATATATACATATATACATATATATATATACATACACACACACATATATATATATGTGTGTGTGTGTGTGTGTACATATACATATACATGTGTGTATGTATATAAATAAATATATATATGTGTATATACAGAGAGAGAGAGAGCCTTCCTCTTAGGTGTAACTTATTACATGTTACACTAAACTAAATTTGATTTTTAAAAGACCCTTGGTAACAATTATCCTGGAAATTTAAGGGTTATTCTCTGTCTTCACTGTGTGTGTGTGTGTGTGTGTGTGTGTGTGTGTGTGTGTGTGTGTGTGTGTGTATATCACTGAAACATTTATCTGACTACAAAAACCAAATGTTATGATACTCTCTACCTCACGTGAATCCTTTCTAGCACTATCTCTCCTCCAGATTATAAGAATGAAATTAGTAAAATACAAATTGCATCGTATTACTCTGTAATCTAACTTACTTCAGTGGTTTTCTGTGGTGTGACGTTCAATCTGGACTTTTTACCATAACTGTCAAAGTCCTATGCCTTTCTTCCCTGCCTGCCTCCCTTCCTAGGCCACCTGGTACATGCCGTGTTGTCAGGAATGCCAGCCTGTCTTACTTCACTGTTGATCTTGATGCCTTTCAGGGCTCCTGGATTATGCACCTGCTCCCCTGCCCACAATGCTGCTTCTCTGGCCCATACACTGGTGTTTGCCCCTCCCACTTTCCCATCACATGGTGCTTGTACCCTCCCACTTTCCTGTCACATTGTCTTGTTTATGTTTTGCAGAACATATAACAGGTTACGAGATTATATGGATTCTATATTTTCTTATTCTTGGTCAGTGCCTTCTAATAGAGTGCTTACTTTATGAAGACTTTCCATCTTATATCCTACACTACCTCCTTACATGGCCAAGTGTAATGCTGACATAGGTATCCTGATGAGATGAGGGGCAAGGCCTTACTAGTTATAGAGCAAGGGTATAGTCTTAAGGGGAAAACTACAGGAATTTAGACTTGCACCCCTCAGAAGCAGCAAAGGCAACGAGACTATTAATACAGTCAAAAGAAACACATGAAATAAAAACCAGTTTCACTGAGAAACAACAGGTTTAACTTGCCCGAAGTTCAGAACAGGGGCTTTTCAAGAGCCCTGTGGGGACTTTAAGCTGAACAGTAGAAGCAAGAGCTTGCTGTGTGAGAGATGTAAGTCCTCCTGCTAGAGGATTAAAGAGATCTGACTTTGGATTGCAGCTAACACACCATGTCCTATAGAAATAGGTCAACCCGTAAAACACTACTGCCCAAGAGACCAAAGAAGCCACCAATCACTCTTTTTGTTGCTTGGACTACAATGCGACTAATTTCAGGGTGACATCAAAGCTCTTTCCATAAGGCTCAGAGAACAGAAAAAAGGACAGAAAATTTGAAAAGGCCAGAGACTAGAGAGTACAGCTGCAAAAACTGCAGTTACCTGATGAAGTCTTGGATCTTTAGTTGCCAACACAAGACCTGCACAAACTAATCTAGTCAATATAATAGCATGGGTGTTTTAGGGATGGTGCGAAGCACAGGACTCCACTCCTGGGTGAGAGGCTAGCTACTGGTTGGAGAAAGAAAGTCAATTTTCTTAAGAGGTGGTGCCTCTACTACATTTCTCATACTAAAGTGGACAGCAAACAGTACATTCACTGAATGCACACAAGCTTAGTTAGACCCAGTAGGGTGTGTGTGTGTGTGTGTGTGTGTGTGTGTGTGTGTGTTCTCTAAAAATATGTTATTGGGGGAGGGACTTAGAATGAGTTGGAGTGAAGAGTGGATCTGAATCAAAATAATGCATTCATGTATGAAGGAAAAAGTAAAAAAAAAAAAAAATGGTTGCCTGTTGTTATAAAATACTTCACCAGTGTGTAGCCCATTCATTTGTTGCCCTCAGTGGTGAATTGCGGGGAGCAGATCTGAAATGCAGGTGAATAAATCTGCCCAATTTTTAACCTCATATCTCCTCAGCATTAGTCATATATTCATTTATCTATCTATCTATCTATCTATCTATCTATCTATCTATCTATCTATCTATCTATCAGTGTTTGTATGTGAGTGTGTGTGTGTATATGTATGTATGTACGTATGTATACGTATACAGTTCTGTATGTGTTCAAGTGTGTTAGTGTGTGTGCGGGCATATGTGAGTGTATGTGTACATGCATGAAAACAAGAGATCAACTTCCAAATACTGTTCACCCTGACTTTTTAGAAAAGCTCTTGCTGCCACTTGAGGCTAGCTAATTTGACTAGACTGGTTGGCTGGAAAGCCCCAGGGATGCTCTGCCTCCTCTTCCCCAGCACAAGCTCACATAACCACACCCACATGTTTTTATAGAGGCTGGGAATTGAACTCTGGTCCCTATGCTTGCTCACCTAACACTTTACCAAGTGAATTATATCTCTGGGCCCCAGTTCTATGTTTTTGTTTTTCTTTTATGACAGCCCTATCAAATGCAAGTATCATAGTGGATGTGCTTTTGAGCTGCATGTGGCTTAGGCAATTTCTTACATGGTGAAGCTATCCTGAATCGATGGTGTTCAGCTTCAGGCTTCCTAGAATGGAGGCTGACTAGATCCTTCAAGTGAAAGCTTTGACTTACCATCACATTATACTGTCGATGAAAATACATTATGATGTAATTTATGCCAAGACTCTATGGGGAAAGGGAATTTTTCCAAGGAAGGTACTTGGTTTAAATTTAGTTCTTGTTTCAATGTGAAATAAAATTGGGCTGCTCTGAAGTAAGTTTCTTTAAAAAATGATTTACCAAATAGTAATAATTTTTAAAATTACATCTGACAGCCTAGAATCTTAGTTCTTCAAGTGTAGCCTGTGTGCATCTAAATCTGCTAGCACAGGCTCGGGTAATAAGAGAACATAATTAATAGTGTCCCACTCTGAGAGAAGTATTCTCAGAAAATTGCACATTGAAGGACTCACATGTCACTTTATCATGTTGCATTTCCTTGGGACTTGCAGTCCAGCAAGGTGTCTTGGTTTTCAGTTGTCTGTCTTAGAATTTCATTCTTTATGAAACAAAAATAAAAAGTCTTAAAAATGACCTGTGGTCAGCCCTTTCTATTCCAGGCTGTTACCAAGCTTATGAGAATATCAGGCAGGGAGAACTCAGTGGGTGACAGACTGGATATGGTCCTTGCATCCAATGTTATGTGTGGAAGCTTTTCTTATATTGAAGTTTTTAGGTGGTTTCAGAATAGATTAAGGCAATGTGATGCCTTAAAGGCAAAGATATCTCATTTAGCATATCCAGACCCCAGAGTTGTCTTGATGTTCATGGTGTTTGAATGAACTTGACAGTTGAATGTCACACAATGGATGCCTCCTACTTCTAACTGCAGCAAAGTGGCCCAGTGTGTCTTTTTATTCTTTTTCACTGTGTGTGTGTGTGAGTGTGTTTAGGTTAAAGGACAACTTTTAGGAGTTTGCTTTCTTTTTCTACCATTGTTGAATGTTGGTCATTATGCTGTTTGGCAAACACTCTTACCTGCTGACCCATCTCAAGAACACCACACAGCCCCAATTTTTCTAAATAATTAGTCAGGCTTTCTACTTCATTCTCTGTACTATGATTGGCCTCATCCACTTCCACTATTAAAGATCTTCATGATCTGGCTCAATAGAGTCCACTGATCTCTGAATGCATATTAGTGTCTAATCCTGACAATGTTTCTCCTGCCTAGACCTCTGCTTCAGGGAAATGAGTTTGCAATCCCAACAGTTATCAGATGAAGGAATTTATTCATCTCAAGATCCAGAGTTGATCTTAGAAAAACCTCTTCTGTTAGGATGAGAGCTAGTATAAAGACATTGACAGAAACATTCTAAAACTCCTGATGAGTTAGGGGGTGATTCACAAAGAGGATACTAAGTGATAACAATGGAAACAACCCAAGTGGAGTAGTAAAGAAGGGGAGTCACTATTCACACACACACACACACACACACACACACACACACACACACACACACACTCATTCACACTACACACAATATAAACACTAACTCTCAGAAATTTAATTATCAGGATCTCAAGCTCTGGTTAACATTTTCCTGCAATTTTTTTCCTATTACTTCTCTCTGTATGTCCTCCCCATTCTTCTATTAATACACTCACTGTTTTCTTAACTCATCTAAGTGGAAGAAATGGGTTGTTGACTAATTTCAGAATTCCAGCTTAATTCTGGTACACAAGTGCTAGGTAGTACAGCTTGGGACAAGTGGCCACCTTCATCAATTGTTGGGGTGGCATGAAATAGGGTAAAATACACTATACTGCTTGATGACTTCCATGACAACCATATGGCATGAATATTTGACATAAGTAACAAAATTCAGAGAAAGTCTCATTTGCTAGATCTTAAAGGAAGCAAAGCAAACTATGGGGAGGATGAGTCTCTTCTGTGTAATCATAACACTATGGGCTTCCATGTGAATATTTCTCAGCAGCATCCCAATGGCACCCAAACTCCATTAAAAAATATGTACAAAAAAAAAGGTTTAAGTGACTGTAGTGACTCACAGTAAGCTACTGCTACTGTGAGTAAACACCTGAAGAAATCAACTTTAAAAAAAAAAAGTTAATTTTAGCTCAAGACAGAGATTTTGGTCCACAGTTGTCTGGCTCCAGCTCTTGCTGTTTCTGGGCTGTGGTGAACAGGCACAAAGATGTGGTGGATCAAACAGTGGTGGCAAATAAAGGAGAGAGGACAAGTACCCTCTCAGAGGGCAAGCCCCAGTGACCTGCTTTCTACAACAGTCACCACCTTCCAACATCCCATTGGGTTATAAACAGCTGGGTTAACTCATCTGTCAGATCTCATCCCTCATACTCTAGTCAGTTGGTAAAAGCCTTACATGTGCACAGGACAACAAGCCCTGAACACATGAGCATTTGGGGGACACTGATGATGTCCTGAAGTTTGTCCTATGTAGCATCTTGACTGTCAACCAGAGTGTGGCACATATGCCAAAATCAACTGCACTTGGTACCATAAACATGAGTAGTTAGGTTTTAAAGCTCCTCTGGAAGATGGAGAGATAAATTGGTGTGAGTCACCTACTACCATAAATAAGAGGGGGAAAAAGTAAAAACAAATAAACATCTTTCCTTCCATGGTTGTTTCTACCTTGTAGGGAACAGCAGATATTTAGTCTGAAATAAAGCCTATAAAATTTGCATAGGAACACATATGATCACCAATAAACTTGGATCTATGTATATTTAGTCTATCAGTATGAGAAATTGTCTACTTTATCTTCCAGGAATCCTCAGACCCACTGACTGAGATACAGAGTGTGGTACAAAGGCTCTCCCATCACAAATACACTCTGGGTGGTGGTTTAGGTTTTAGAAGTTAACAAATCCCATCTCTAGAATTGTCCCATAGCTGGCGCAGCATAGCTCTACCCTCACAGCAAAGGATCTGTGAGATGACATTATTGATCCAACCAATAGGAACTCTATGAGCCAGCTTTGTGCTAAGCACTTTACAAACCTTAATGTATTTTATAAAAGCTCATCAATAGCTTGTATAAATAAGTTGAATGTTGCATTGGTTATTTTATCATCACTGGTACAAAATACTTAATAGAAACGGCTTAAGGGGAAAAGGGTTTATTATGGCTCACAGTTTCAATGGCTTTCAGTCTATGATGGTAGAAAAAACACAGTGGACAGGCTCAGTGTGAGGTCGTGGGAGCTTAGAGCACACTAATTACATCTTACAGAAAAGAAAGCAAATACTAGAACTAAGGCTGAGATGTATACGTCAAAGGTCTGTTTTAGTAGCCACCAGGCAGTCTCCATGTCCAAAAGTTTTCATAACCTCTCAGAATCATGCCACCACTTTAAGGATTCAAACACTAGATTTGTTGGGATGCAGTTCATGTTGTAACAAACATGTTTTTATTCCAGATAAGAAAACTAGCTAAGGATCAGAGAAGCTAAACCTGGTCCAGAGTTCTTCAGCAAGTAAGCAGGGGAGATGAGAAACTTGACATTCTGCTGAATACTGTCTGACTCCAAAGCCCAATTGGAACTTAGTATACATTCAAAATAAAGTTTAAAATGGTGCTTGCTCATTCCCTTAATCCTCAAAGCATGGAGTGTCAGATTCACAAAAGGTAATGAAGAATGATTCAAATGGAAAAAATTCCATTGATAAATCAGTTTTATAAGACAAACTTACAAGTAAATGAACCACAGCTCTTTTTGACAGTAAATCAAAGTGTATCTTTTTTATATGTAGACCCTTTTGTATAGTACACTTTAGTGAGATTTTTTAAATGTTTCATGACAACTCAGCCAACTTATAAGTGGGGACTTCAATGCAAATTTTTGTTATATTCTTGTGACATTAACCCATTCAAACTAACATAAAGAGAAGCATCAGATTATTCACTCAGAGAGCTAAGAAGTCAGTCTTTGGGAAGCTGTCAGACAAGAGTAGGTTTGCAGTCAAAGGGAACTGGATAAAGTCCCACAAACCACAGCAAGCAAATGTTTCAAAATAAGAGCAATCTCACTAAATGACTGTCAAATGACTACTTAGTAACACATATAGTAGCCAACTATAGAGGAAAAATTGCCAGTATCTACAAGCTGTATATTATGTTTGATTTGCTACATTAGTTTTCATTTATTTTTTCATTTCTGGGAGTTTGGGTCATGATCATTAGACATGGCAACTGAGTGTCTGAGTGGTATACTCCTTGAAATTTCAAGATTAGTGAATGATTTAAACCTAATCAAATTTCAGTCTTCTGAATAAAGCCTGGTAGATTTGTCTAAGAATACCTTCCACCTCAAGAAGAGACCTGGTCTGTTCTGAACATGCTTCAGTCTGGAACTGAAGATGGCTTCCAATCACATTCTTCTCAACCTCTTAGCCTGAACTGTATTTGATTTATCTCTTTAAAAGCCTAGTGCAACTAAGTATTTCCAGAAACATATCTCTCAACTAAAGGCAAAGAAAGATGATGATATACTCTGTCTTGCTCATCTGTCTTTTTCTCTCCCTGTAGTGTACGTGCTCCTATTTGCTTACAAACATTCATTCATTAGTGATTCCAGGATTGTGGTCTCACTCTTAGAAAATTTCTTCCCATTCACAAATGTGCTTTTCAGAGTGTGTCCATTGCTTTCCTTTATCCCCTCCCTTCTTTTGCTCCATGTTTTTTTTTTAAATAAAACATGTGAAATATCCATTCCATGGTCATTTCAAATATAGCAAATAATATGCTAACTCTTCTGTGGTCTCAGATTTATCCAAGTAAGAAGTTTAAACTCTTAATTAAACTGAGTAAACACCTCCCTAGAATACTCTTTAAATAATGAGCATATCACATTTGCCAACAAATAACACATTTTTGGTAATTCTTAGAAATGCCAACACACTCATGTACATACATATATGTTTGTGCTGAAAGATTGAATCTGTAAATGAATAAAGTACTATTTTTTTAGTTTAGCTTTTGTTCACACTTCTTAGCCAAACTATAAATACATTACCTGAGTGTTCTTTCTCTTAGAATTTACTCTCATGGGAGCTGGTAGAATAATCCTGAATGCTTTGTTACAACTAACATTTCTTTGCTTGGAGCTGTGTGACTCTAGGAACATTTCACAGTCCATTCTTAGTTACCTGCGACATTTCCTGTTAGTCTCCTAATCTCAAACCCTGGCTCAGCTGTTATAGCAGAAGGAAGTGGGTGGAGTGATCAAAGCAGTTGTAAGCGAGCTAAGTTGGTAGACATAAAATGAAAATTAAAAACAAATCACAAAATCCCAGGATAAACAGCCTCCATACTATTTTTTCCCATGAAGTTCCCCAAAAGGATGGAGGCAGCAGAAAGAACAGCATATGGCAGAGACAGCCTGCTTATAGTACAGCAGACTGTGCTCAACAGGCAGAGCTTGCAGTCTACAGTGTGATGGAATTCAAGCTCTGTAGTCGTTCACCAATTTAAAGCCAGCATTCTGGGAACAAAGGGATGGTTGCCTTGAGTGGAGGGAACAGCAGCCAAGAAGTCAGAAACATGACTCAAAAAAATATGCTAAATATATATTGGGAAAGATTTGAAATTATGAACCAGTAAACTAGCTTCAAGTCGGGTTGGGGGGTAGGAAGGTACATTTCAACAACTGAATGAGATTTAAAGGCTTTAGTTGCATGTCATTGAGGAAAATGATTAAGGAAAACTAAGATAAACATCTGCAAGACATTAAGCTTTTCGTGATGCGGTAATCCCACTTGCATTTTCTTCTGTTAAGATTAGAGTCTTTGAAAGCAGAACATATGGTGACTCTTTTGTGTCACTGCATTTCACAGCATCCACAAACACTCCCAGGTCTAGGCAGTCAAATGAAATATCTTTGCATTGTATTACTATTAGTATACAAGTTACATTTCTCTTTTAACCTACTAGTCACATATCCATCTTCATGATTAATACAAGAGCTGGCATCATATGTGGAGGAAAAACAAACAGAATTCTGTCAGAGACTCATGAATGAGAATCTGTAAGCCTTAAACATTAGATCCATAGTTAGGGTTAACACTGGGATTAGAATTAATACTCAGAGTTCTAAAGCCAGAATCCTACAAAAGACGGAATGTTGAGGTATCCTGCAAGCCCCAAAGAAACAGGCTAGCAAGAGGTCCGATACAATAGGTAAGAAGGTTAAATAACGGAAATCTAACAACATAGGTCCTGAGAGCACTCACACATGACTCTTCCCCATGCAGTTTGTGTTTGGTAACATGAACATAAACTTAGAACACATAGAAAACTAGAAAAAATACTTTTAAAAAGAACAACACACACACACACACACACACACACACACACCCCACAGATAAAACAGCAATCTATGTGTTGAAGTCTATACATGATTGAATTCAGCCATTGTAAGAATCGCCCACTATGAGTGCTATACCAATTCACAATAGACTTGTCCTACCTGTCCTCTACATTTTTTTATTGGATATTTTCTTTATTTGCACTTCAAATGTTATCCCCCTTCCTGGTTTCCCCTATGAAAAACACCTATCCCCTCCCCCCTCCGTCTGATCACCAACCCACCTACTCCTGCTTCCTGGTCCTGGCAATCCCATACATAGGGGCATAGAGCTTTCACAAGACCAAGTGTCTCTCCTTCCATTGATGACCTACAAGGCCATCCTGTTCTACATATGCAGCAGGATCCATGAGTCCCACCTCTTTGGTTGGTGGCTTAATCCCTGGCAGCTCTGGGGGTACTGGTTAGTTCATATTGTTGTTTCTCCTAAGGGGCTACAAACCCCTTCAGCTCCTTGGGTCCATTCTCTAGCTCCTCCAATGGTATTCTGTGCTCAGTCCAATGAGTAGCTGTGAGAATCCACCTCTGTATTTGTCAGGCACTGTTAGAGCCTCTCAGAAAACAGCTATAACAGGCTTCTGTCAGCAAGCACTTGTTGGCATACACAATAGTGTCTGGGTTTGGTGACTGTATATGGGATGGATCCCCAAGTAGGGTAGTCTCTGGATGGTCATACCTTAAGTCTCTACTCCATACTTTGTCTCTGTAATTCCTTCCATGGGTATTTTGTCCCCCCCGTATAAGAAGGACCAAACTATCCACACTTTTATCTTCCTTCTTCTTGAGTTTCATGTGGTTTGTGAATTATATCTTGGGTATTCTGAGCTTCTGGGCTAATATCCACTTATAAGTGAGTGCATACCATGTATGTTCTTTTGTGATTGGGTTACCTCACTCAGGATGATATTTTCTAGTTCCATCCATTTACCTAAGAATTTCATGAATTTGTCATTTTTAATAGCTGAGTAGTACTCCATTGTGTAAATGTACCACATTTTCTGTATCCTTTCCTCTGTTGAGAAACATCTGGGTTCTATACAGCTTCTGTCTATTATAAATATGGCTGTATGAACATAGTGGAGCATGTGTCCTTATTCATGTTGGCATCTTCTGGGTATATGCCCAGGAATGGTATAGCTCGGGCCTCAGAGAGTACTATGTCCAATTTTCTGAGGAACTGCCAAACTGATTTCCAGAGTGGTTGTACCAGCTTGCAATCCCACCAACAATGGAAGAGTGTTCTCTTTCTCCACATCCTAGTCAGCATCTGCTGTCACCTGAGTTTTTGATCTTAGTCATTCTGACTGGTGTGAGGTGGAATCTCAAGGTTGTTTTGATTTGCATTTCCCTGATGACAAAGGATGTTGAACATTTCTCTAGGTGTTTCTCAGCCATTCGATATTCCTAAGGTAAGAATTCTTTGTTTAGCTCTGAAACCCATTTTTAATAGGGATATTTGGTTCTCTGGAGTCTAACTTCTTGAGTTCTTTGTATATATTGAATATTAGCCCTCTATCAGATATTGGATTGGGAAAGACCTTTTTCCAATCTGTTGGTTGCCTTTTTGTCCTATTGACAATGTCCTTTGCCTTACAGTTTTATGAGGTCCCATTTGTCGATTCTTGATTTTAGAGCACAAACCATTGGTGTTCTGTTCAGGAATTTTTCCTCTATGCCCATGTGCTTGAGGCTCTTCCCTACTTACTTTTCTATTAGTTTCAGTGTATCTGGTTTTATGTGGAGGTACTTGACCTACTTGGACTTGAGCTTTGTACAAGGAGGTAAGAATGGATCAATTTGCATTCTTCTATGTGCTAACCACCAGCTAATCCAGCACCATTTGTGAAAATGCTGTCTTTTTTTTCCACTGGGTGGTTTTAGTACCTTTGTCAAAGATTAAGTGACCATAGTTGTGTGGGTTTATTTCTGGGTCTTCAATTCTATTCCATTGATCTACCTGTCTGTTGCTGTACTAGTACCGTGTAGTTCTTATCACAACTGCTCTGTAGTACAGCTTGAGGTCAGGGATGCTGATTCCATCAGAAGTTCTTTCATTGTTGAGAAGAGTTTTTGCTATCCTAGGTTTTTTGTTATTGCAGATGAATCTGCAAATTGCTCTTTCTTTTTTTTTTCCATTTTTTATTAGGTATTTCGCTCATTTACATTTGCAATGCTATACCAAAAGTCCCCCATAGCCACCCACCCCCTCTCCCCTACCCACCCACTCCCCTTTTATGGCCCTGGCGTTCCCCTGTACTGGGGCATATAAAGTTTGTGTGTCCAATGGGCCTCTCTTTCCAGTGATGGCCGACTAGGCCATCTTTTGATGCATATGCAGCTAGAGTCAAGAGCTCCGGGGTACTGGTTAGTTCATAATGTTGTTCCACCTATAGGGTTGCAGATCCCTTTAGCTTCTTTGGTACTTTCTCTAGCTCCTTCATTGGGGGCCATGTGATCCATCCAATAGCCGACTGTGAGCATCCACTTCTATGTTTGCTAGGCCCAGGCATACTCTGACAAGAGACAGCTATATCAGGGTCCTTTCAGCATAATCTTGCTAGTGTATGCAATGGTGTCAGCATTTGGAAGCTGATTATGGGATGGATCCCCGGATATGCTAGTGTCTACATGGTCCATCCTTTTATCTCAGCTCCAAACTTTGTCTCTGTAACTCCTTCCAAGGGTGTTTTGTTCCCACTTCTAAGGAGGGGCATAGTGTTCACACTTCAGTCTTCATTTTTCTTGAGTTTCATGTGTTTAGGAAATTGTATCTTATATCTTGGGTATCTTAGGTTTTGGGCTAATATCTACTTATCAGTGAGTACATATTGTGTGAGTTCCTTTGTGAATGTGTTACCTCACTCAGGATGATGCCCTCCAGGTCCATCCATTTGGCTAGGAATTTCATAAATTCATTCTTTTTAATAGCTGAGTAGTACTCCATTGTGTAGATGTACCACATTTTCTGTATCCATTCCTCTGTTGAGGGGCATCTGGGTTCCTTCCAGCTTCTGGCTATTATAAATAAGGCTGCTATGAACATAGTGGAGCATGTGTCCTTCTTACCAGTTGGGGCATCTTCTGGATATATGCCCAGGAGAGGTATTGCTGGATCCTCCGGTAGTACTATATCCAGTTTTCTGAGGAACCGCCAGACTGATTTCCATAGTGGTTGTACAAGCCTGCAATCCCACCAACAATGGAGGAGTGTTCCTCTTTCTCCACATCCACGCCAGCATCTGCTGTCACCTGAGTTTTTGATCTTAGCCATTCTGACTGGTGTGAGGTGGAATCTCAGGGTTGTTTTGATTTGCATTTCCCTGATGATTAAGGATGTTGAGCATTTTTTTCAGGTGCTTCTCTGCCATTCGGTATTCCTCAGGTGAGAATTCTTTGTTCAGTTCTGAGCCCCATTTTTAATGGGGTTATTTGATTTTCTGAAGTCCACCTTCTTGAGTTCTTTATATATGTTGGATATTAGTCCCCTATCTGATTTAGGATAGGTAAAGATCCTTTCCCAATCTGTTGGTGGTCTTTTTGTCTTATTGACGGTGTCTTTTGCCTTGCAGAAACTTTGGAGTTTCATTAGGTCCCATTTGTCAATTCTCGATCTTACAGAGCAAGCCATTGCTGTTCTGTTCAGGAATTTTTCCCCTGTACCCATATCTTCAAGGCTTTTCCCCACTTTCTCCTCTATAAGTTTCAGTGTCTCTGGTTTTATGTGAAGTTCCTTGATCCACTTAGATTTGACCTTAGTACAAGGAGATAAGTATGGATCGATTCGCATTCTTCTACATGATAACAACCAGTTGTGCCAGCACCAATTGTTGAAAATGCTGTCTTTCTTCCACTGGATGGTTTTAGCTCCCTTGTCGAAGATCAAGTGACCATAGGTGTGTGGGTTCATTTCTGGGTCTTCAATTCTATTCCATTGGTCTACTTGTCTGTCTCTATACCAGTACCATGCAGTTTTTATCACAATTGCCCTGTAGTAAAGCTTTAGGTCAGGCATGGTGATTCCACCAGAGGTTCTTTTATCCTTGAGAAGAGTTTTTGCTATCCTAGGTTTTTTGTTATTCCAGATGAATTTGCAAATTGCTCCTTCTAATTCGTTGAAGAATTGAGTTGGAATTTTGATGGGGATTGCATTGAATCTGTAGATTGCTTTTGGCAAGATAGCCATTTTTACAATGTTGATCCTGCCAATCCATGAGCATGGGAGATCTTTCCATCTTCTGAGATCTTCTTTAATTTCTTTCTTCAGAGACTTGAAGTTTTTATCATACAGATCTTTTACTTCCTTAGTTAGAGTCACGCCGAGATATTTTATATTATTTGTGACTATTGAGAAGGGTGTTGTTCCCCTAATTTCTTTCTCAGCCTGTTTATTCTTTGTGTAGAGAAAGGCCATTGACTTGTTTGAGTTAATTTTATATCCAGCTACTTCACCAAAGCTGTTAATCAGGTTTAGGAGTTCTCTGGTGGAATTTTTAGGGTCACTTATATATACTATCATATCATCTGCAAAAAGTGATATTTTGACTTCCTCTTTTCCAATTTGTATCCCCTTGATCTCCTTTTGTTGTCGAATTGCTCTGGCTAATACTTCAAGTACTATGTTGAAAAGGTAGGGAGAAAGTGGGCAGCCTTGTCTAGTCCCTGATTTTAGTGGGATTGCTTCCAGCTTCTCTCCATTTACTTTGATGTTGGCTACTGGTTTGCTGTAGATTGCTTTTATTATGTTTAGGTATGGGCCTTGAATTCCTGATCTTTCCAAAACTTTTATCATGAATGGGTGTTGGATCTTGTCAAATGCTTTTTCTGCACTAACGAGATGATCATGTGGTTTTTGTCTTTGAGTTTGTTTATATAATGGATTACATTGATGGATTTTCGTATATTAAACCATCCCTGCATCCCTGGAATAAAACCTACTTGGTCAGGATGGATGATTTCTTTAATGTGTTCTTGGATTCGGTTAGCGAGAATTTTATTAAGGATTTTTGCATCGATATTCATAAGAGAAATTGGTCTGAAGTTCTCTATCTTTGTTGGATCTTTCTGTGGTTTAGGTATCAGAGTAATAGTGGCTTCATAAAATGAGTTGGGTAGAGTACCTTCTACTTCTATCTTGTGAAATAGTTTGTGCAGAACTGGAATTAGATCTTCTTTGAAGGTCTGATAGAACTCTGCACTAAACCCATCTGGTCCTGGGCTTTTTTTGGCTGGGAGACTATTAATAACTGCTTCTATTTCTTTAGGGGATATGGGACTGTTTAGAAGGTCAACTTGATCCTGATTCAACTTTGGTACCTGGTATCTGTCCAGAAATTTGTCCATTTCGTCCAGGTTTTCCAGTTTTGTTGAGTATAAGCTTTTGTAGAAGGATCTGATGGTGTTTTGGATTTCTTCAGGATCTGTTGTTATGTCTCCCTTTTCATTTCTGATTTTGTTGATTAGGATTTTGTCCCTTTGCCCTCTAGTGAGTCTAGCTAAGGGCTTATCTATCTTGTTGATTTTCTCAAAGAACCAACTCCTCGTTTGGTTAATTCTTTGAATAGTTCTTCTTGTTTCCACTTGGTTAATTTCACCCCTGAGTTTGATTATTTCCTGCCGTCTACTCCTCTTGGGTGAATTTGCTTCCTTTTTTTCTAGAGCTTTTAGATGTGTTGTCAAGCTGCTAGTATGTGCTCTCTCCCGTTTCTTCTTGGAGGTACTCAGAGCTATGAGTTTCCCTCTTAGAAATGCTTTCATTGTGTCCCAAAGGTTTGGGTACGTTGTGGCTTCATTTTCATTAAACTCTAAAAAGTCTTTAATTTCTTTCTTTATTCCTTCCTTGACCAAGGTATCATTGAGAAGAGTGTTGTTCAGTTTCCACGTGAATGTTGGCTTTCCATTCTTAATGTTGTTATTGAAGATCAGTCTTAGGCCATGGTGGTCTGATAGGATACATGGGACAATTTCAATATTTTTGTATCTGTTGAGGCCTATTTTGTGACCAATTATATGGTCAATTTTGGAGAAGGTCCCGTGAGGTGCTGAGAAGAAGGTGTTTTAGGATTAAATATTCTGTAGATATCTGTCAGGTCCATTTGTTTCACAACTTCTGTTAGTTTCACTGTGTCCCTGTTTAGTTTCTGTTTCCACGATCTGTCCATTGATGAAAGTGGTGGGTTGAGGTCTCCCACTATTATTGTGTGAGGTGCAATGTGTGCTTTTAGCTTTACTAAAGTGTCTTTAATGAATGTGGCTGCCCTTGCATTTGGAGCGTAGATATTCAGAATTGAGAGTTCCTCTTGGAGGATTTTACCTTTGATGAATATGAAGTGTCCCTCCTTGTCTTTTTTGATAACTTTGGGTTGGAAGTCGATTTTATCCGATATTAGAATGGCTACTCCAGCCTGTTTCTTCAGACCATTTGCTTGGAAAATTGTTTTGCAGCCTTTCACTCTGAGGTAGTGTTTGTCTTTTTCCCTGAGATGGGTTTCCTGTAAGCAGCAGAATGTTGGGTCCTGTTTGTGTAGCCAGTCTGTTAGTCTATGTCTTTTTATTGGGGAATTGAGTCCATTGATATTAAGAGATAT
Source organism: Mus musculus (assembly GCF_000001635.26). Lineage (NCBI taxonomy): Eukaryota > Metazoa > Chordata > Mammalia > Rodentia > Muridae > Mus > Mus musculus. Next base: position 52,928,491 of record NC_000083.6, read on the forward strand.
TAAGGAAAGGTAATTGTTGCTTCCTGTTATTTTTGTTGTTAAAGTTGGCATTCTGTTCTTGTGGCTGTCTTCTTTTAGGTTTGTTGAGGGATTATCTTCTTGTTTTTTCTAGGGCGTGGTTCCCGTCCTTGAAATTGCTCTTTCTAACTCTGTGAATAATTGAGTTGAAATTTTGATGGATATTGCATTGAATCTGTAGTTTGCTTTCAGCAAGATGGCCATTTTGACTATATTAATCCTGCCAATCCATGATCATGGGAGATCTTTCAATCTTCTGAGATTTTGTTTGATTTCTTTCCTCAGAGACTTGAAGTTTGTGTCATACAGATCTTTCACTTGCTTAGTCAGAGTCACACCAAGGTATTTTATATTATTTGTGACTATTGTGAAAGGTATTGTTCCCCTAATTTCTTTCTCAGCCCATTTATCCTTTGTGTAGAGGAAGGCCACTGATTTGTTTGAGTTAATTTTATATTCAGCTACTTTGCTGAAGTTGTTTATGAGGTTTAGGAGTTCTCTGGTGGAATTGTTGGGGTTACTTAAGTATATCATCTGCAAATAGTGGTGTTTTGACTTCTTCCAGTTTCTATTCCTTTGATCTCCTTTTGTTGTCTAATTGCTCTGATTAGAACTTCGAGTACTATATTGAATATGTAGGAAGAGAGTGGGCAGCCTTGTCTAATCCCTGATTTTAGTGGGGTTGCTTCAAGTTTTTCTCCACTTAGTTTGATGTTGGTTACTGGTTTGCTGTATATTGCTTTTACTATGTTTAGGTATGTGCCTTGAATTGCTGATCTTTCCCAGACTTCTATCATGAAGGTGTATTTGATTTTGTCAAATGCTTTCTCAGCATCTAATGAAATTATCATATTTTTTTCCTTTGAATTTGTTTATATAGTCGGTTACATCAATGGATTTCAATGAAATATATTGAAATATCCCTGCATCCCTGGGATGAATCTTACTTAATCATAATGGATGGTATTTGATGTGTTATTAGATTCGATTTGCAAGAATTTATTGAGTATTTTTCCATCGATATTCATAAGGAAAATTGTTCTGAAGTTCTCTCTTTGTTGGGTCTTTATGTCATTTAGGTATCAGAGTTATTGTGGCTTTATAGAATGAATTGGGTAGAGTACCTTCTGTTTCTATTTTGTTGAATAGTTTGAGGAGTATTGGTATCACATCTTCTTTGAAGGCCAGATAGAACTCAACACTAAACCTATCTAGTCCGGGACTCTTTTTCATTTGGAGACTATTAGTGACTGTTTCTAGTTCTTTAGAGGATATGGAGCATGTTAGATCATTTATCTGATCCTGATTTAACTTTGGTACCTGTAATCTGTCTAGAAAATTGTCCATTTCATCCATATTTTCCAGTTTTGTTGAATGTAGGCTGTTTTAGTAGAATCTGTTAATTTTTTTGATTTCCCCAGTTTCTGTTATTATGTCTCCCTTTTCATATCTGTTGCTTTTGTTGCTGTTGAAGACCAGCCTTAATCCATTGTAATCTGATAGTAAGCATGGGATCATTTCAATATTCTTAAATCTGTTGAGGCCTGTTTTGTGACCAATTATATGGTCAATTTTGAGAAGCTGCCATGAGGTGCTGAGAAGAAGGTATATATATATTTTTTGATTTAGGATGAAATGTTCTATAGAAATCTGTTAAATCCACTTGGTTCATAACTTCTGTTAGTTTCACTGTATCTCTGTTTAGTTTCTGTCTCCATGATCTGTCTATTGCTGAGAGTGGGGTATTGAAGTGTGTGTGGTACAATATGTGCTTTGAGCTTTAGTAAATTTTCTGTTATGAATGTTGGTGCCCTTGCATTAGGAGCATAGATGTTCAGAATAGAGTTCTTCTTGGTAGATTTTTTTTCCTTTGATGAGTATGAAGTATCCTTTCTTATCTTTTTTGATAATTTTATGTTGAAAGTCAATTTTATTCGATATTAGAATGGCTACTCCAGCTTGATACTTGGGATCATTTGATTATAGAATTGTTTTCCAGCCTTTCACTCTGAGGTAGTGTCTGTTTTTGTCACTGAGCTGTATTTCACTGTATGCAGCAAAATGTTGGGTCCTGTTTGCGTATCCAGTCTGTTAGTCTATGTTTCTTTATAGGGAATTGAGCCCATTGATATTAAGAGATATTTAGGAAAAAATATTGCTTCCTGTTATTTTTTTTGTTCGAGGTGGAATTATGGTTTTTTGTGGCTTTTTTCTTTTTGGTTTGTTAAAAGAAGATTATTTTCTTGCTTTTTCTTGGGTGTAGTTTCCCTCCGTGTGTTGGAGCTTTCTATTTATTATTTTTTTGAAGGGCTGGATTTGTGGAGAGATACTGTGTAAATTTGTTTTTGTCATGGAATATCTTGGTTTCTCCATCTATGGTTATTGAGGGTTGCTGTGTATAGTATTCTGGGCTGTCATTTGTATTCTCTTAAGGTCTGTGTGATGTCTGCCCAGGATCTTCTGGCTTTCATAGTCTCTGGCAAGAAATCTGGTGTAATTCTGACAGGTCTGCCTTTATATTCTACTTGACCTTTCTTCTTACTGCTTTTAATATTCTTTCTTTGTTTTGTGCATTTGGTGTTTTGACTATTATGTGATAGAAGGAATTTATTTTCTGGTCCAATCTATTTGGTGTTCTGTAGGCTTCTTGTATATTGAAATTCATGGGCATCTCTTTATTGAGGTTAGGGAAGTTTCCTTTCATAATTTTGATGAAAAATATTGACTGACCCTTTAAGTTGGAATCTTAGCTCTCTCGCATACCTATTATCCTTAGGTTTGGTCTTCTCATTGTGTCCTGGATTCCCTGGATGTTTTGAGTTAGGAGACTTTTGCATTATGCATTTTCTTTGATTGTGTCATTGTTTTCTATGGTATCTTCTGAGCCTGAGATTCTCTCTTCTATTTCTTGTATTCTGTTGGTGATGCTTGCATCTATGAGTCCTGAATTCTTTCCTAGGTTTTCTAACTCTAGAGTTGTCTCCCTTTGTGATTTCTTTATTGTTTCTACTTCCACTTTTAGATACTGAATTGTTTTGTTCAATTCCTTCACCTGTTTGGTTGTGTTTTCCTAGAATTCTTTTAGGGGTTTTTGTGTTTCCTCTTTAAGTTCTACCTGTTTTCCTGTGTTCTCTTGTATTTCTTTAAGGGGGTTGTTTATGACCTTCTTAAAATCCTCTATCAGCATCATGAGATATGATTTCAAATCTGCATCTTGCTTTTCTGGTGTATTGGGGTATCGAGGACTTGCTGTGGTGGGAGAACTAGGTTCTGATGATGCCAAGTAGTCTTGATTTCTGTTGGTAAGATTTCTGTGATTGCCTTTCACCATCTGGTTATCTCTGGTGTTAGATATTCTTACTGTCTCTGGCTAGAGCTTGTTCCTCCTGTGGGTGTGTTAGCCTGTGTCAGCACTCCTGATAGACTAGCTCTCTCCTGGTAGAACCTGTGTACAGAGGGCTGTGGAAGAGCCCTAGCTCCTAGGTGCAGATGGAGACTGGAAGTATCCTGTCCCAGCTATTTCACTGTTCTTGTACCCTGTGTGTTCCTTGACACACTGCTCCAGACAGTTATTGGAGATAAAGTGACTATCTCACCTCCAAGTCCAGGAGTGAAAGCACATCTGGGAGAACAGGTCTCTCCTGGTGGGACCCGTGCATAGTGGGCTGTGGAACAGCCTCAGCTTGTGGGTGCAGATGGCAGACGAGAAGCTGTCCTCTACATTTATAAGCGGAGGCACACTCCACTGAATGTCACTGTGATTCTCCATTTTGGGGGAATGGGACTTTGTGACTAGACTTCTCTCTTGGTGTCCTTTCCATTTTCTGTGGTGGAGCTCTCATGGGAAATGGTTTCTTTAATCTCACAATTCCATGTTACTGTACATCTTTGTGGGGAAGTCAAGGGTATAGGCACTTGAAGCTGCTGGTCAGTCATATTGACAGTCAAAAGCAGGGAGAGAATGGATGTGTGCATGCCTAGTGCTCAGCTAGCTTTCTCCTGACACTTCCACTTGCCAGTCTTACCCAGACAATCTTTCGTCCAGACTCTCTTCTCAGGCAGTTCTCCTGTGCATCAAATTGAAAGTTAGAACCAAGCTATCCAGTTCTCATGTGATCAGTCTAACTTGTGCATATAGTTGGATTCAGAAAAGAGGCTTGTTTTCTCTTCCCACAAGCCTCACCCTTTGATTTTTCACTATTTATTTTAAGAGATTAAGGCATTGTCTCATTTCCAAAGAAAGCTCAGGATCAAAACATAAAATTGCTTAGGAAAAGAAATAGAAAATGCTCATTAATGTGTGAAAAACTGGAAAATAATTTTTATTTTCTTCCACAAAGAAAGTATTTTGAGTGGAGATATTATTGGTAAAGAGAGCCAGGGTGAAAATTGAAAATGTGTCAGGTGTATTTTATGATATAATTATTTTATTCTGGCAGCGTCCATTCTTGAGTCCCAGTGGGAAAATATAAATACCACTGCAGGCATGGTTCATCCTAAATTTCATCATCTTAATTTCATTGAAATTTTTCACAGACATGCATTTTTAACCAAAATATAATTAGCCAATAGTATTTTCCTCATCCTACATATGTGTCATCACCCAGAATAGAACAACACTTACCTTAGAAGCCTTACATTGTACTAACCATGAGGATTCCTTTCTCAGGTGGGCACCATTGAGTATCTGGGAAAAGTGTGAAGGCACTTCCTCGGGGTGACATTTCAGAGATTTTCTTAAGCAAACATACATGTGCATCTGTCGTGTAGAACATGCCAGCTACTGTCTATGATAACTTCCTTGTGGCTAAGTGAGCTTTACAATGTTACTTTAGTCCAAATAAGCACAGTGCTTCCCTTTCAATCCGCTGACTCCAACAGTCTTCAACACAAAGAATGGTACAACTCTCCCGTTCACTGTATAATTGGCTTCCTGCACAGCATGCTATGCTTTGTGTTTTATATTAATATAGAGAGAACCATTGGGAGATGGAACTTATAGATTTCTCACATCAAACCAAGCATCTTGTTTAACTGATTGGCTCAGAAGGAAACTTCTCAGAGGGCATCCTGAATGCCTTATGAACCCTACTCTTGTGCTTCCGTACCATGAGCGTGTATGGACTAACCAGGGGCCATCATAGCCTGATCAGAAGCAGTTCTCTGGGGGTAAGGGAATCAGTTGAACCGTTATTTTCAGTGGTACATTTTCATTAGATGGCTCAAGCTGCTTAACTCTCACATCAGTGATTTGAGACTTAGCTTGTCAAGCTTGAAATCATTAAAACTCAAGGATCATTGCTGAGTAATTGCTACCAAGGTTTTTTTTTAATACAACTGTGTATATTTCTATCCTTCATTCTATAATCGAATGAGCCACAATTTTTATAACGCTTTCTAAAACAATCCTCTTTTCCAAAGCTTTTAAATACGAATAAAGAAGGCCTCTGAATTTCCGTTTAGACTAAAACTTCATATTTGTTATAGGTGAATTTAGAGATATGCACGCTTGACTTAAAATGTGCCTAGTTTCAGAGTCTGACTAATGCTATTTGTAACTATGGACATTTGAACCTGTCTTTTTTCTTTCTTTTTTTCTTTTCTGAGACAGGGTCTCACTATGTAGCTCTGGCTGTCTTAAAACTATGCAAACCAGGTATCTACCTGCCTCTGCCTCTCGAGTGCTGGAATTTAAGGCATGTGCCATGATGCCCAACTTCTGTCTTTCTTTTAAACAGGAAATAAACAATAAAGTTGAGACAAATTGCACTGCAAAGTGAAGTCATTTTGTTATATGAAGCAGACAACCATGGCTCTGTGGTATAGAATGCCAACTTGTTGCCCAGAAGGGTGATTTGGTGAGAATCTGCATGTAAAAAGAATATGGATCACAGGGCCCCCAATGGTGGAGCTAGAGAAAGTACCCAAGGAGCTAAAGGGGTCTGCAACCCTATAGGTGGAACAACAATATGAACTAACCAGTACCCCCAGAGCTCGTGTCTCTAGCTACATATGTATCAGAAGATGGCCTAGTCAGCCATCGTTGGAAAGAGAGGCCCATTGGTCTTGAAAACTTTAGATGCTTCAGTACAGGGGAACACCAGGGCCAAGAAGTGGGAGTGGGTGGGTAGGGGAGTGGGGGCAAGCATATGGGGGACTTTTGGGATAGCATTGGAAATGTAAATGAGGAAAATACCTAATAAAAATTTTTAAAAAAAGAATAGTAACTACAAATGAAAACTTTAGTCGGTCTCCAAAAAAAAAAAAAAAAAAAAAAAAAGAAGAAGAAGTGAAGGGCTCCACATGTTTTGATTTCAAGTTGAAGATATTCAAGTTAATGCTATGCTAACTGTGACCTATCTCAGTTGCTGATATGAAATGCCATAATGCCCCTTTCCCCACATTAATCAAAGCTTTAGTTTATAGTTGACATATCAGTAAAATATAATTGACACTTATTGGCATGATCCACTCCTAATGCAGACAGTATGTTTAGCAAATGTGACAATGTAAGGACTACTTTTCCAACTTTAATTCTATGTGAGAATCTCTTGTGAATGAGGAAGCTGATGTGATGATCAGTAGTCCCACAGAGTACAAATGCTCTCCTCTCTCTCTCTCTCTCTCTCTCTCTCTCTCTCTCTCTCTCTCTCTCTCTCTCTCTCTCTCGGAGAACTGAACATCATCTCTCTGTCACCTTGGACAGGAATGCTGAGTACTGTGGACAGAGGGAGGCAGGGAACAAAAGGGCCTCACAGAGGTTCCACTGTCTAAATGAAGGATTTCCACTGATGTCATTTTACTAGCTATTTGCACCCCACTTAAGTCTCTCATAGAAAAGTGGATGAGAGATGAAAAGTGTACTCCTCAATTGGCTATGTGGCTCTATTATGTGGCAAACAGTTATTCTTTTACTAATGTGCATTGTAGCAATGTGAGTTATGAGGTATTTTTGCAAATGTGCTTCATTTATATTCTTATCCAAAATACCACTGATACTGTTTGCAATACTGTAATGGTAAAAATGATAAACTATGGAATAATTGCTTTGATAAATAAAGAACTTTATTCCTTCCCTCTGAAGATATCTTGAGTCAGCTAAAAAAAGAACATTCCATATTTCATTTCCTGTTTAGCTATAGAAAACTTCCATGCCAGCCCATCCTGGTGTCTATAAGATTGCAGGGCTGAGAGTACATGTGCAGGTCCATACACTGGCTTATAAATTCTGGTCTGTGCACCAAAGACACAGTGCTGGTAAAGTTCTACCATTCTTGGCCACTGACCTCTGTATAGTTTAGAATGTGTGGTCCACCTGATGGTTCCATGAAGATTTGCTTCCTTCAATTTCATAGTAGTCAAGTCCTTGATAGTTCAGTTTCTTGATGGAATTTGATGAGAGTAAAGAGGGGTTACTAACAATGCCTCTGTACTCCTGATAAACTTCTCAGATCACTTCTAAAAACAGAGACATCAACCTTCCATGACGGCCTTGTCCTCAACAATTCCTGCCCTAGCACTATCAGCAGAATTCAGGAGATGCCCTAAACTGTGCATGAGCAAAATAGAGGAAGGAAACCAGAAAGAATCCTTTTTCAGAAAAAGAATTTTAAGAATTTAAAGAATATTTTTTAAGTTAGCAATTCAAAATGATAAGTTTTATTGTGATATATCCATACATGTATATTTTGTTTATATTTTCTCTGTCCAAGGAAATTCTAATTGAATAATTGGGGAGTTGTGTAAATGTCATTCTTGGGCGGTTTTCTATGCCCCCCTTTGCTCCCAAATAACTACAGGGAATTTCTATGTCCTCTCTAACCCATTTTAGTTCCAGAGAAAAGACAGACCTGGTATTTTTATTAACAAGCTGTAAGCATTAATAGCTGGTCAGATTCCGATCTATTCTAACATGATTAGGCTACTACTACCCAGTCAAATAGTCCATTACCTGCCTCTGAGTCTTGTTTTGTCTCAAGCTGGTACATGTGTCCCCTCATGGCTGCTCTATCATTGAAATCTATTGACAAATCCCCCATGTCCATCTGCATGGTCTTTCTACACCTTTTTCTCCTAGTAGTCCTTCTCTATTCACTGGTTTCCTTTGGGACCCCTGGTCTGGGATTGAAAGTCTCACCCTATCTCTTCTGCCCAGTTAGTTGGCTGATAATCTCTCTTATTAACCAATCAGAGGTGATGGAAAACAATTTTTATATAACATAGAAACCACAGATGCTTGACAGTGCCTTCATCTGGACTACAACCAGATGTCTGGGCTTAACATTCAGCATCTGAATACACAGTGCACAAAACCATCTCCCAAGAAAGTTGAAGAACTTTAGGATAATATGAATTAAGCAGCCTGTGTCAACTATGACCATTTCTACTTTCCTGGCTTCTTCAGGCATTCCAAGCTAGATAGTCAAATCTGAAGACTGTATGCTATGATGCACATATGTAGTTCTTGTTTAATTATCATGTTGACTTTCTGTAGCCTCTTGATTATCTTCCTCTTTACCTCTAACTATTCCTTCCAATATTCCCTATAATGATAGTTTTGGTGGACATGGATTCCCTTGGCCTGTTAATAGCATTTGTCTTTCTCCTTAAAACCTGGCAGCTAGTGCTGCTAAGTTAAATAATCTGAATTGACATAAATATGGATTCATTACTGGTGAACCATTTCTTCAACCTCCTAAAAGTATCATTTTCTTTAATTGGTTGCTCCAATTCTTTTTCATGTCCTGATATTCTGTGTGACTTAGTCTGCTGATGAAACTTCACTGCATTTTTCATTTCCATGTTCAATTAGCTTGTCTCTTTCGGTGCCTTTGTTGAGACTCATTTTTAAAGTCCTGACTCACTTTCATTGCTCCATTCAGTCCATGCTGTGTGTTTTCCTTGAACTTCCATTAAAGAGGGTTTTTCCCTCTTGTCCTCTTTCATTTCATTCAGATGTTTATTCATTTCCTCTTTAAGCTTCTCAATTAACATATTTATAGTAGTACTTGTAAATACTTACTTCAGATTCATCTTGGTAGTTCTTGATGGAGAAAATTCTTATAGGATTACTGGTCTTTGGAGAGAGATATTTTCTTGGGTTTTCATATTTCTTTTATTTTTGTGCTAGGACTTAAACATCTAGGGTGAAGCTTGGTTCAGATTCTGTTTCACCAGTGTTGAGTGGGAGTTTAGCTCTGTATTTCTGTTAGCCTCTCTTTGCTGATTTCAAGTCACATAGGAGGTATTTGAAGCTTACTCTCTCAGACACTCAGTGAGGAGGCTGGGGTCATTTCAATTTGGTGCTTACTGGGGGACCTTCTCTAGAGTGAAGACAGTTGTGATGCTTGAGTTAAGTCTTAAGACAATCTGCCAGGGGGGACTCAAATGGATGACTCTGTGGCTGCTTGCTGGAGCAAAGTATTTAGGCAGGTGACATAGAGGGTGGGGCCAAGGAGACTTAACCACCAGCACCCAAGATGGCTGCTAGCTGCTTGGATTGGTTCCAGACAATCAGGGTACAGAGAAACTGGAGAACAGGAGGTTACTAAGGGATCATTCTGACAAATATTATGGGTGCAGTTCATTGCTAGGCATGAGCCTTGAGAGAAGTGAAACCACACAGGTGATGGGGCAGGGATAGGGCTACACGGACTTCCCAAGAGAATCCTCCTGCTGCTGGAGCTGGGAATAAATCTAAATTGCAGCTGAACTGCATTTTTCATATCTGTTTTGTGACACTTTTACATTCCCAATTTCTACAACCCTAGTTTGTTTGGTTGGTTTTGGTGCTTGTTTTCAGTTTCTCTGAATACCCATTAATGATAGCTAGAAGATAGCTGTTTTCTAGAAGATATAAAGTCTATTGTAGGAAGAGCTTCAAGTTGCCCAAACCTTTCAGTCTCCTGGAGAAAGGACATGGTGTTAATAAATAATTTTTCATCCTGAGATTGAATTCACATTTTTCCTGGGGAGAAAATGAGCAAGCATTCAGAATTCTAGGAAGATCTAAAACCTCCAAAAGGTATAACCAGTGTAGAGCAACCTAGTACCATACATTTTATGTGGAGGATAGGAGATCTGCTTTATAGAAACCATCAATTCCTTTAATTTCATGTGTAGCATTTAGTCTTTCTGCCCAGTAAACCCATTTAGTACTGGAAGAAATACATGGAAAGATCTGGAGAACTAGGAGTCTGGAAGCTAGTTGTCTTAGTTTGCTTTCTATTACTATGATAAAACCCATGACTCAAAACAAGCTTGCAGAAGAGAGGGTTTATGTATATTATACTTTAGCATCACAGCCCATCAAGGGAAGCCAGAGCAAGAGCTAAAGGCAGAAACCTGGAGGTAGGAACTGAAGCGGAGACGGTGGATAACCAGGCTTATTTATTTGGTTTTCATTTTTGCTGTCTTATTACCATTCTGATTCACCACAGGATCATGGGCTCTGAGGTGGCATCACCTACTGTGGCCTGGTCCCTTCCACTTCAGCCTTTAGTCAAGAAAATGCACCAGAGACCTACCTACTGGCCAGTCAGATGAAGTTATTTTTTTTCAATTGAGGTTCTGTCTTTGCAGGTGACTCTACTTTATGTTAGGTTGATAAAACTAACCACTGAACAAGGTTTCAGGCAGAGTCTTCTGTTAACTTAATGGATGACATAGGCAAGTTATTTCTTCTCCCCAAACTCTCTGTGGTTTCTTTCATTTCCTGCTTTTTATTTCTTCTTTGAGATTTTCATGCTTGTGTGCAATGTATTTTGAGCATATTGACCCTGACTTTCTCCTAACTCTTCCTGAATCTCCCACCATCTTTTCCTTCTCCATACTTCACGTTCTTGATTATCTTTTAAGTATATTATCCACTGAGTCAAATTAGTGCTGCCTGTATGCACACAGGTGTGGGATCATCCATAGAAGCATAGACATCTTATGGAAGGGTTTATACATACCTCTTTAAAAAAAGAACTGACTCTCCTGCACCCAGAAACCATCAGGAACCAATGGCTAGCTCTTCAGCTACAGATGAGGCCCCATGATGCCCTCCTATATTGGTGCTGAAGTGGAGTGGGTTGACCTTGTACAGGTCCATAAGACTGGGTTGTTGTGCCCCACCCACTACTAACTGAAAGAGATTCATCCACTAGTGCTAGCATGCAGGAGTCTGATTTGTTAAAGACATATTCTCAAGTTCTCAAGGTATTTGTTACCAACTAGGTGTGGAATCCATTGTTGCAGAAGCTCTAGAGCCAAGTTTAGCTACAAATTTCTGAGTTTTAGCAGGCTAGATAAGCATGAATCGTTACCAGAATGAATTTAGCATAATCACCTTTAAACATAAGTGATTAATATCATATGTAAATACATTTATTCAAACTGTCTATAAGTGATGGAAAATTACTAACTGTAAACACGCACATATGTATATGTGTATATATGTATATATGTATGTATGTACATAAAAGTGTGTTTGCCCCCTGTACCAGTTAACCTACTTATAAGTTGCTGCCTTGCAAAAACTTTAATAGAGGCATTATATTGTCTCGTACTTTCTTTCATATTTAGAAACAGGGAGATTTTAAAGTACTTACCTTATGTGACCACAATGAGAATAAATAGGGATAATCCTGACTTGCCAAGGTACTAGTCAACTACCTTGTCAAGGTACTCTTAACTAACAGACAAAGAATGACAGTAACCATAATGCTAGCTGTGATATTTTGTCATCAAGTTTGCCCATAGTACACAGTATCAGAAAGTACCCAGAAGTGCATTACAAACTTTTATTCTCAAAACTGGCCCAGACTTCCTGCATCATAACATATCTTTGTTGCAGGAAGTATTAAAAAATAATGGATTACGTTGATGGATTTCTGTATATTAAACCATCCCTGCATCCCTGGAATAAAACCTACTTGGTCAGGATGGATGATTGTTTTAATGTGTTCTTGGATTCAGTTAGCGAGAATTTTATTGAGGATTTTTGCATCGATATTCATAAGGGAAATTGGTCTGAAGTTCTCTATCTTTGTTGGATCTTTCTGTGGTTTAGGTATCAGAGTAATTGTGGCTTCATAGAATGAGTTGGGTAGAGTATCTTCTACTTCTATCTTGTGAAATAGTTTGTGCAGAACTGGAATTAGATCTTCTTTGAAGGTCTGATAGAACTCTGCACTAAACCCATCTGGTCCTGGGCTTTTTTTGGCTGGGAGACTATTAATAACTGCTTCTATTTCTTTAGGTGATATGGGACTGTTTAGATGGTCAACTTGATCCTGACTCAACTTTGGTACCTGGTATCTGTCCAGAAATTTGTCCATTTCGTCCAGGTTTTCCAGTTTTGTTGAGTATAACCTTTTGTAGAAGGATCTGATGGTGTTTTGGATTTCTTCAGGATCTGTTGTTATGTCTCCCTTTTCATTTCTGATTTTGTTAATTAGGATTTTGTCCCTGTGCCCTTTAGCAAGTCTAGCTAAGGGTTTATCTATCTTGTTGATTTTCTCAAAGAACCAACTCCTCGTTTGGTTAATTCTTTGAATAGTTCTTCTTGTTTTCACTTGGTTGATTTCACCCCTGAGTTTGATTATTTCCTGCTGTCTACTCCTCTTGGGTGAATTTTCTTCCTTTTTTTCTAGGACTTTTAGATGTGTTGTCAAGCTGCTAGTGTGTGCTCTCTCCAGTTTCTTCTTGGAGGCACTCAGAGCTATGAGTTTCCCTCTTAGAAATGCTTTAATTATGTCCCATATGTTTGGGTATGTTGTGGCTTCATTTTCATTAACCTCTAAAAAGTCTTCAATTTCTTTCTTTATCCCATGACCAAGGTATCATTGAGAAGAGTGTTGTTCAGTTTCCACGTGAATGTTGGCTTTCCATTATTTATGTTGTTATTGAAGATCAACCTTAGGCCATGGTGGTCTGATAGGATATTTTTGTATCTGTTGAGGCCTGTTTTGTGACCAATTATATGGTCAATTTTGGAGAAGGTCCCATGAGGTGCTGAGAAGAAGGTATATCCTTTTGTTTTAGGATAAAATGTTCTGTAGATATCTGTTAAGTCCATTTGTTTCATAACTTCTGTTAGTTTCACTGTGTCCATGTTTAGTTTCTGTTTCCATGATCTGTCCATTGATCAAAGTGGTGTGTTGAAGTATCCCACTATTATTGTGTGAGGTGCAATGTGTGCTTTGAGCTTTACTAAATGGGACCTCATGAAACTGCAAAGCTTCTGCAAGGCAAAAGACACTGTCAATAGGACAAAAAGGCCACCAACAGATTGGGAAGGGATCTTTACCTATCCTAAATCAGATAGGGAACTAATATCCAATATATATAAAGAATTCAAGAGGATGGACTCAAGAAAATCAAATAACCCCATTAAAAGATGGGGCTCAGAGCTAAACAAAGAATTCTCACCCGAGGGATACCGAAGGCTGAGAAGCACCTGAAAAAAAATGTTCAACTTCCTTAATCATCAGAGAAATGCAAATCAAAACAACCCTGAAATTCCATCTCACACCAGTCAGAATGGCTAAAATCAAAAATTCAGGTGACAACAGATGTTGGCAAGGATGTGGAGAAAGAGGAACACTCCTCCATTGTTGGTGGGATTGCAGCTTGTACAACCACTCTGGAAATCAGTCTGGTGGTTCCTCAGAAAACTGGACATAGTACTACCTGAGGATCCCACAATACCTCTCCTGGGAATATATCCAGAAGATGTCCCAACCGATAAGAAGGACACATGCTCCACTATGTTCATAGCAGCCTTATGTATAATAGCCAGAAGCTGGAAAGAACCCAGATGCCCCTCAAAGAGGAATGGATACAAAAAACGTGGTACATTTACACAATGGAGTACTACTCAGCTATTAAAAAGAATGAATTTATGAAATTCCTAGGCAAATGGATGGACCTGGAGGGCATCATCCTGAGTGAGGTAACCCAATCAATCACAAAAGAACTCAAATGATATGTTCTCACTGGTAAGTGTATATTAGCCCAGAAACTTATTATACCCGAGATATAAGATACAATTTGCAAAACACATGAAACTGAAGAGGAACAAAGACCAAAGAGTAGACACTTTGCCCCTTCTTAGAATAGGAAACAATCACCCATGGAAGGAGTTACAGAGACAAAGTTTGGAGCTGAGACAAAAGGATGGACCATTTAGAGACTGCCATATCCAGGGATCCATCCCATAATTAGCCTCCAAACGATGACACCATTGCATACACAAGCAAGCGTTTGCTGAAAGGACCCTGATATAGCTGTCTCTTGTGAGACTAGGCCAGGGCCTAGCAAACACATAAGTGGATGCTCACAGTCAACTATTGGATGGACCACAGGGCCCCCAATGGAGGAGCTAGAGAAAGTATCCAAGGAGCTAAAGAGATCTGCAACCCTGTAGGTGCAACAACATCATGAACTAACCAGTACCCCGGAGCTCTTGACTCTAGCTGCATATGTATCAAAAGATGACCTAGTCGGCCATCACTGGAAAGAGAGGCCCATTGGACTTGCAAACTTTATATGCCCCAGTACAGGGGAATGCCAGGGCCAAAAAATGGGAATGGGTGGGTAGGGAAGTGGGGGGGGGAGGGTATGGGGGACTTTTGGTATAGCATTCTAAATGTAATTGTGGAAAATACATAATAATAAAAAATATTTTAAAAATCACAAAATCCCAAACAAGACAAAAAATATAAAAAATAAAATAAAATAAACAGGAAAGGTCCGTGCTATACCCAGCTACTCTCTGCCTCAGTAGTATCGGAGCCTCCATGGTTAGCCCCATGCAGCGACGGATCACTGCTCTTTTGCCGCGAGTTCTATTCACATTTTCAGCCATCCAGCCACTGTGGTCATAGGTCCTAAATCTCAGTAACCCGGTAAAACCAAAACTCTAGAGGCTTGGAATTCATAAGTCAGATTTATTTCAGGAAATTCTCACCCCACACAATGAACTAAGAGCCAATTAATATTGATATAAATTGCCCACCTAGATAAGACAAATTGTCCTGCAATTATCCATCCCTTATATGATATTCATAGCTACCTATGGCTATTTAAAGCCATGAGGAATCTGGATCTTCTGGCTCTTCCTCCATCATCCTTTCCTCTTCCTCTTTCCTCCCTTGCTGTCTCTGGAAACTCTTAACTCCATCTCTCTTTTCCCTATCCAATCATAGGCATCTTGTATTAATATTTAAATTAATTGGGAGAAAATGCTGCTACATATCTTACAATGAAATGCAATGGTGACTCATAGACACAGGGATGCCCGCGAGGTACTATCAGAGAAAATATACCTGAGACTCAGATTCATATTAACCTTAAGTCAAGATCCTGGGAATTGGGTGCCCAGTCACATCCCATGACTGTAAGCCGCCATCTCTCTCATCTTTCAACAGACATATCTAACAGGGGGATATCAAAACCTTTGGATACCACTGTTTATTCTCTACATCAAGCTGTAACTAATAGGATCTTTGAAGCACATTTTCATGTCTACCACAATATCAAGAGCACCATAATTTTGTCTTGTTTTTCACATTTTTAATTATTCAGCTGTCTTATTTGTCACTGTTTGGGGAATTATTGCAAACTTATTTCTAAAATGCTTCTGATTAATGCATATTTAGGCAACTAAACAGATGCAGAATGGTCTGACTGCTTTCACAAAATTAAACATTGATGAAACATGTATTTGCACAGCAATAATGATGCCACATGTGCATAAATAATAGCAGATCTTCTTTTCTAATCATCTCAGGGGGAAAATGATGAATGGGAGACAGATTTAACAAACACTTCTGGCCCACCATGTGAATGATTTTCAAGTGTATTTGTGCATGTGAATAAAATTATGCTAATTTATAACATCTATTACTACATAAAAATATAAGAAATTATAATTCTTTTTTTAATAAGAATGTGGGCAATATCAAAGCATGTTTTGGAAATATGTCAAAAAATTCAGATCACTTTTATAAATCAAAGAAAATACATATTTTACTTACCTTCTACATTCTGGGATACTAAGTCATTCTATGATATATCTTTGCAACTCTAAGACTGAATCTATCTAATGACTAATAGCATGTCTCAATTTCATTGGCAATTTTTTTGTGAGTGATAGGAGCTTTTGTTTTTTCCAACATAATATTTGTATTAATTATTTAGGAATTTCACCTAATGCACCCTAGTCACACTTCCCAGTCATCTTAGGTCTGCTGATCCCCAACCCTTGGGGCCCCCTGCCCTTGCAAAGGAAGAAAGAAAGGAAGGAAGGAAGAAAAAGAGAGAGAGAGAAAGAGAGAGAGAGAGAGAGGAAGGAAGGAAGGAAGGAAGGGAGAAAGGAAGAAAGGAAGGAAGAGAGAGAGAAAGAGAAAGAAAGAAAGAAAGAAAGAAAGAAAGAAAGAAAGAAAGAAAGAAAGAAAGAAAGAAAGAAGAGAGAGGGAGAGAATGAGAGAGAAGAAAATGAAAAAAACCAACAACAGAAAAAAGCACAAAAGTCCAGTTTGTGTTGCCCATACTGAAGCAAAAATCCTAGAAGCCATCTCCTTAAAGAAAACAAATTCAGTAGTCCAGGACTGTGATCCCTAGGACATTTTCCCAGTCAGAAGACTTCAGTGTGTGAAACAAAGGAAATAGAAAGTAATCCCTCAACAAACCAAAAAGAAGACAGCCACAAGAACAGAATGCCAATTCTAACAACAAAAATAACAGGAAGCAACAATTACTTTTCCTTAATATCTCTTAACATCAATGGTCTCAACTCCCCAATAAAAAGACATAGACTAACAAACTGGCTACACAAACAAGACCCAACATTTTGCTGTTTACAGAAGACACATCTCAGAGAAAAAGATAGCCACTACCTCAGAATAAAAGGCTGGAAAACAATTTTCTAAGCAAATGGTATGAAGAAACAAGCTGGAGTAGCCATCCTAATATCTGATAAGATTGACTTCCAACCCAAAGTCATCAAAAAAGACAAGGAGGGACACTTCATTCTCATCAAAGGTAAAATCCTCCAAGAGGAACTCTCAATTCTGAATATCTATGCTCCAAATACAAGAGCAGCCACATTCACTAAAGAAACTTTAGTAAAGCTCAAAGCACACATTGCGCCTCACACAATAATAGTGGGAGACTTCAACACACCACTTTCACCAATGGACAGATCATGGAAACAGAAACTAAACAGGGACACACTGAAACTAACAGAAGTGATGAAACAAATGGATCTGACAGATATCTACAGAACATTTTATCCTAAAACAAAAGGATATACCTTCTTCTCAGCACCTCATGGTACCTTCTCCAAAATTGACCACATAATAGGTCACAAATCAGGCCTCAACAGATTCAAAAATATTGAAATTGTCCCATGTATCCTATCAGATCACCATGCACTAAGGCTGATCTTCAATAACAAAATAAATAACAGAAAGCCAACATTCACATGGAAACTGAACAACACTCTTCTCAATGATACCTTGGTCAAGGAAGGAATAAAGAAAGAAATTAAAGACTTTTTAGAGTTTAATGAAAATGAAGCCACAACGTACCCAAACCTTTGGGACACAATGAAAGCATTTCTAAGAGGGAAACTCATAGCTATGAGTGCCTTCAAGAAAAAACGGGAGAGAGCACATACTAGCAGCTTGACAACACATCTAAAAGCTCTAGAAAAAAAGGAAGCAAATTCACCCAAGAGGAGTAGACGGCAGGAAATAATCAAACTCAGGGGTGAAATCAACCAAGTGGAAACAAGAAGAACTATTCAAAGAATTAACCAAACGAGGAGTTGGTTCTTTGAGAAAATCAACAAGATAGATAAACCCTTAGCTACACTCACTAAAGGGCACAGGGACAAAATCCTAATTAACAAAATCAGAAATGAAAAGGGAGACATAACAACAGATCCTGAAGAAATCCAAAACACCATCAGATCCTTCTACAAAAGGCTATACTCAACAAAACTGGAAAACCTGGACGAAATGGACAAATTTCTGGACAGATACCAGGTACCAAAGTTGAATCAGGATCAAGTTGACCTTCTAAACAGTCCCATATCCCCTAAAGAAATAGAAGCAGTTATTAATAGTCTCCCAGCCAAAAAAAGCCCAGGACCAGACGGGTTTAGTGCAGAGTTCTATCAGACCTTCAAAGAAGATCTAACTCCAGTTCTGCACAAACTTTTTCACAAGATAGAAGTAGAAGGTATTCTACCCAACTCATTTTATGAAGCCACTATTACTCTGATACCTAAACCACAGAAAGATCCAACAAAGATAGAGAACTTCAGACCAATTTCTCTTATGAACATCGATGCAAAAATTCTTAATAAAATTCTCGCTAACCGAATCCAAGAACACATTAAAGCAATCATCCATCCTGACCAAGTAGGTTTTATTCCAGGGATGCAGGGATGGTTTAATATACGAAAATCCATCAATGTAATCCATTATATAAACAAACTCAAAGACAAAAACCACATGATCATCTCGTTAGATGCAGAAAAAGCATTTGACAAGATCCAACACCCATTCATGATAAAAGTTCTGGAAAGATCAGGAATTCAAGGCCAATACCTAAACATGATAAAAGCAATCTACAGCAAACCAGTAGCCAACATCAAAGTAAATGGAGAGAAGCTGGAAGCAATCCCACTAAAATCAGGGACTAGACAAGGCTGCCCACTTTCTCCCTACCTTTTCAACATAGTACTTGAAGTATTAGCCAGAGCAATTCGACAACAAAAGGAGATCAAGGGGATACAAATTGGAAAAGAGGAAGTCAAAATATCACTTTTTGCAGATGATATGATAGTATATATAAGTGACCCTAAAAATTCCAACAGAGAACTCCTAAACCTGATAAACAGCTTCGGTGAAGTAGCTGGATATAAAATTAACTCAAACAAGTCAATGGCCTTTCTCTATACAAAGAATAAACAGGCTGAGAAAGAAATTAGGGAAACAACACCCTTCTCAATAGCCACAAATAATATAAAATATCTCGGCGTGACTCTAACGAAGGAAGTGAAAGATCTGTATGATAAAAACTTCAAGTCCCTGAAGAAAGAAATTAAAGAAGATCTCAGAAGATGGAAAGATCTCCCATGCTCATGGATTGGCAGGACCAACATTGTAAAAATGGCTATCTTGCCAAAAGCAATCTACAGATTCAATGCAATCCCCATTAAAATTCCAACTCAATTCTTCAACGAATTAGAAGGAGCAATTTGCAAATTCATCTGGAATAACAAAAAACCGAGGATAGCAAAAACTCTTCTCAAGGATAAAAGAACCTCTGGTGGAATCACCATGCCTGACCTAAAGCTTTACTACAGAGCAATTGTGATAAAAACTGCATGGTACTGGTATAGAGACAGACAAGTGGACCAATGGAATAGAATTGAAGACCCAGAAATGAACCCACACACCTATGGTCACTTGATCTTCGACAAGGGAGCCAAAACCATCCAGTGGAAGAAAGACAGCATTTTCAACAATTGGTGCTGGCACAACTGGTTGTTATCATGTAGAAGAATGCGAATCGATCCATACTTATCTCCTTGTACTAAGGTCAAATCTAAGTGGATCAAGGAACTTCACATAAAACCAGAGACACTGAAACTTATAGAGGAGAAAGTGGGGAAAAGCCTTGAAGATATGGGCACAGGGGAAAAATTCCTGAACAGAACAGCAATGGCTTGTGCTGTAAGATCGAGAATTGACAAATGGGACCTAATGAAACTCCAAAGTTTCTGCAAGGCAAAAGACACTGTCTATAAGACAAAAAGACCACCAACAGACTGGGAAAGGATCTTTACCTATCCTAAATCAGATAGGGGACTAATATCCAACATATATAAAGAACTCAAGAAGGTGGACCTCAGAAAATCAAATAACCCCCTTAAAAAATGGGGCTCAGAACTGAACAAAGAATTCTCACCTGAGGAATACCGAATGGCAGAGAAGCACCTGAAAAAATGTTCAACATCCTTAATCATCAGGGAAATGCAAATCAAAACAACCCTGAGATTCCACCTCACACCAGTGAGAATGGCTAAGATCAAAAATTCAGGTGACAGCAGATGCTGGCGAGGATGTGGAGAAAGAGGAACACTCCTCCATTGTTGGTGGGATTGCAGGCTTGTACAACCACTCTGGAAATCAGTCTGGCGGTTCCTCAGAAAATTGGACATAGTACTACCGGAGGATCCAGCAATACCTCTCCTGGGCATATATCCAGAAGAAGCCCCAACTGGTAAGAAGGACACATGCTCCACTATGTTCATAGCAGCCTTATTTATAATAGCCAGAAACTGGAAAGAACCCAGATGCCCCTCAACAGAGGAATGGATACAGAAAATGTGGTACATCTACACAATGGAGTACTACTCAGCTATTAAAAAGAATGAATTTATGAAATTCCTAGCCAAATGGATGGACCTGGAGAGCATCATCCTGAGTGAGGTAACACAATCACAAAGGAACTCACACAATATGTACTCACTGATAAGTGGATACTAGCCCAAAACCTAGGATACCCACGATATAAGATACAATTTCCTAAACACATGAAACTCAAGAAAAAGGAAGACTGAAGTGTGGACACTATGCCCCTCCTTAGAAGTGGGAACAAAACACCCATGGAAGGAGTTACAGAAACAAAGTTTGGAGCTGAGATGAAAGGATGGACCATGTAGAGACTGCCATATCCAGGGATCCACCCCATAATCAGCTTCCAAATGCTGACACCATTGCATACACTAGCAAGATTTTACTGAAAGGACCCAGATGTAGCTGTCTCTTGTGAGACTATGCCGGGGCCTAGCAAACACAGAAGTGGATGCTCACAGTCAGCTAATGGATGGATCACAGGGCTCCCAATGGAGGAGCTAGAGAAAGTACCCAAGGAGCTAAAGGGATCTTCAACCCTATAGGTGGAACAACATCATGAACTAACCAGTACCCCTGAGCTCTTGACTCTAGCTGCATATGTATCAAAAGATGGCCTAGTCGGCCATCACTGGAAAGAGAGGCCCATTGGACACGCAGACTTTGTGTGCCCCGGTACAGGGGAACGCCAGGGCCAAAGGGGGGGAGTGGGTGGGTAGGGGAGTGGGGGTGGGTGGGTAAGGGGGACTTTTGGTATAGCATTGGAAATGTAAATGAGCTAAATACCTAATAAAAAATGGAAAAAAAAAAGAATAAGAGTTATTAGTGAAAGGAGAAAATAGAGAGGAATAAACTGATTTACTCTTGCGGAAAAAAAAAAAAAAAAAGAAAAGGTATCTTGTCTCTTGCCAGCAGTCAAGCAAGAAGGAAGGTTGATGGACAATAGTGAAATCAAATCAAAGAAGATTTCACAGACAACTGTTTTCACAAAGCTAAAGGAAAGCAAGAGAACTCTGCTTGAGATAAGGAAAGACCAATAGGAAGACAGCAAACTCAGGGAACCAGTGAAGCACCAAGACAGGATAGCAACGGCTCACTGCAATGAAGGTTGACCCACACTAGTTGTGTCCCATGGGAGACAATCAACTTGATGTTGTCTCTCATGGTGAACTTCAACTTGATATTGTATGTGTTGTAGATTTCTATGCTATGTCCTGTGATAGACTGTAGACCTTCCCTTCCTGTTATGAGTACACAATGATCAACAGAGGTACTAGAGGGTTGTGCCCTTTAGAAGTATCTTTTAGAAGACATTTTTTCTTCCCTACAAAAACACACATCTTGAAATGTGTATTCCATTGAAGAGGCTTAAAGTGTTAAACATTCTGTTTGTTCTTTCAGGTAATATCAAGATTATCGAACAAATCTACAGTCTCACAGGTATGGCTAGCATTTGTTTTATATTCTTATTTTTATTTTTGCTTTGCTATGTTGCCAAGACTGACCTAGAATTTAACCACAGTCCTGCCTGTTTTCTTCTTATCACATTCTGATATCACAATTATACTGGCTTCATAGTATGAATTTAATGGTATTCTTTCTCTTTCCATTTCATGGAGCATTTTAAAGACTGTTGATGTTATATCTTCCTTAACGGTTTGATAGAACTCACCGGTGAGTGCAGCCTTTGTGTTTTCTTTGTAAGGAGGCAAAGATAACTCTCCCAGCCTCATTTCTTGCTTATATTGTTTATATCTTAGAAGAGCACATTGTCTAGAAAATTATCCATTTCTTGTAGATTTTTAATAATAATGTTTCTGAAAAAAATGCTGAGTCCTTCAGATTTCATTTGAATTATTTCTAATTTTATTAATTTGAGTTTTTGTTTGACTGTGGTTCCTCTGTCAAAATGCTGCCATTTTCTCTATCACTTCAAAGTGCTAACATTTTCTTCATAGACTCTATGAATTGTCCTCTTGGGCTCCATTTCATCATTTTGCCTCACAATCTTTATCATTTCTTAATGTCAACTGCTTGTGCATTTGACTTGGGGTGATGCCACAAAAGGAAATGAATCTATTTCTTGGAGTTATTTAAAACACAAGCAAGCCTGATCTGATCTGTTTGCTTCCCTCGTGTGTCCCATCTGTCCCTGTCACATCAGCTACATGAATGGCACTGCTTCTTATTGTTGAACAACATTAAAGCATGGTATGAGAAAGAACTTTTTCAGAATTTTTTTACCAGAGTTTTACAAGAGGAAAACTTTACTGATCCAAATAACATTTATAAATTCAAACCATCTGTATCCACATGTTGCTTTCAAAGTCGATTGGCTTTAGCAATGGTATCAAGGATATTATATTTAATAATCTCTCTATCTCTATCTCTATCTCTCCTCTCCTCTCCCCTTCTCTCTCCCTCTCTCCTCTCCCTTTCATTTCTCTCTTCCCTCTCCTCCCTTCCCTTCCCCTTCCCTTCCCTTCTCTTCCCTTTCCTTCCCCTTCCTCTTCTCTCCCCTCCTCCTCTTCTCTCTCTCTCTCTCTCTCTCTCTCTCTCTCTCTCTCTCTCTCTTGCTCACTTGCTCTCTCCCTCTCTCTCTCTCTCTCTTTCTCTCCCTCTCTTTCACCCCATCTCGTGGTTTACAATTAAACATTATAGTTTCCTTCTCAGCTCTTTTTTCCCTCTTTTCTTATGAAATGTTCTCTTACTATGCTCCCATTAATGTGACTATCCTCTTTCTTTAAGTATCTTTTGTAATGATGGCTTTTTTGTTATGGATCACCTTCTATTTGCTTAATGACTTAATACACCTCATTTTATCTTTCCTGGTTCTTATGGTTAGAAATGAAAGTATGGATATTATCCTGGTGTGTTTATCTTTGTAAGGTAAGTTAGCATTTGTTTCTTATATCCTGTTTCTTGCTCTGTGTTTCTGACACCCTGACTCTATTGTACTACAGGGAATTTCCTTTCTGGTCATGTTCATTTGGGGTACTAGGTACATCACACATTCTGGCGTCTCCTTCTTTCTCTGGGTTAGGGAAATTTTTGCTGTCATTCCAGTCTACCCAGTCTCTCTAAGTTCAGTTATTATCTTTGTTTATTCTTATTACTGTAGATTCTTGGGATTAAACTTTTGATTGTGTCCCAAATTTTTGGACATTGCCATTATGTTCATTCTTTTTTACCCAACTGATGTTTGATTGTAGTATTTTCCTCACATTGTGTTCCAACCTTGATAGTCTCTCTTCTACTTTGTTAAACTCTACCAATGATGATTGCCACTGTGTGTTTTTGCTTTTCTGCTGTTGTTATTTAGTTCACTAAGATTTTCACTTATAATATTTTAATTCTCTTCAACATCTTAGGGTACTTGCTCATTTTTTATTCCCTGTTGCTAACTTTGTCTTCCACGCTGCTCATTGCCCCATCTGCCTTGCTGACTTTTTCCCTTGTGTTTCCTCTATAGAGCTTAGACAGGATATATCTGCTTGTTTGTGTCTTTTGAGGGCAATCACTGATCATTTTCACTAGTACACTTTGAAATCTTCACCTGAAGGTCTCTGGAGATGATTCAAGGAGTAAAACACTTGTATAGAATGAAGATATTCCCAGCACCACATCAAAACCAAGCGTGGTGACATGCATCTGTAGCGCTAGTGCTGAGAAAGATGCCAAGAACTTGCTTTCTCTCCATTTTAGCTGTCCTTGCTTTAGAAGTCTCCCTCTGTGTATGCTAGGGATCTTAAAAAAACTTAGCAGGGACATTCTGGAGATGAACTCTCACCCTCCTGAGACATACTACCTGGAGTGGTTATGGATTGAGGTGGAGATGTTTCCCTACTAAAATTGCTAATATGGAAAGCAGCCATAACACTGAGATCTGTATGGGTAGACAGTCTGACTTACACTTCTGATTTAGATATTTCTCCAGTAAATTCTGTTCTCGATTTCATCAAGTAGATAAGTAAAGCTACCTAGTTCATTGCCAATAGACCCAGTGATTGCTAACAATTTGTTAGCTAAGGAAAGAGGGAGCTTGTAGAAGGAGTAGCCCAACATCTCTAGCATTGTAAATTCTATTTTCATCATTATCACTCTCCTAGTTCCATTTCTATTGCTGTGCTAAAATTCTCTGTCAAAAAAAAAAAACAAAAAAACAAAAAAACAACTTGAGGGAGAAAAGGTCTATTTTAGATCAAAATTCCTGGTGAGAGTCCACAACAGTTAAAATATTCTTAAGTGCTTAACTTAGATATCTAATATTTAATACCTAAGTTCCATAATCTAATATGCAGTGTCTAATATTCTCTTCTTCCTATTCTTAATTTGAAGTTGAAGAAGCCATAACTCTTAAAAATTATGTGCTTTCCATGGTTATAGTTAGAAAGTAAAGAGTAGGACTTCAATGACACATGTAACTATGCACTTCACACAAGACTTTAACTTCACACAAGACTTTGTCCTTCCTTTGAGACAAATGATTAATCATTTCTGAGTCTGAATTATAGCAGAGTACCAAGAAGCAAATTAGAGATTCCTTTAGCTATGACTATCAAACCTCAATGCAATCTCATGAGTAAGTGAAACAAAGTACCACTGTGAAGGAAGAGATCTGTAATAGAACTACGTGGCAGTGTATAAGAGGCTGGCAGCAGAGCGAAGCACATACCCCACATAGATGCCCAAAACAAAGCACCTAGTTGTATTAGTTACTTTCCTGTTGCTGTGATAAAGACCCATGATGGAGACAACTTATAGAAGGAAGCAGTTTATTTGGGCTTAAAGTTCCAGAGAGATGAGACTCCATTGTGACAGGGAGGCATGAGAACAGGCAGGCATGGTGGCCAGTGCTTGAGGCTTACTGATCTCACCATCAACAATAATCAGAAAGAGCAAACTGGAACCAGGGAAGGACTGTGAACTCTCAAAGCTCACCTCACTGACGTACTTCCTCCAGCAAGGCTATGCTACCTTCTCAAATAGTGCTATGAACTAGGGACCAGGTGTTCAAACATCTGAGACCATAAGACAGATTTCCCATTTATATAGCATTCTAGTTACCTTGAATAGAGGCCAGTGACAGGCTAGGTATTTAATAATAGCAGAAGTTTAGGTCCTGTCTACAGTTAAGCTTGTAGGAAAATGAATTCTTCATATAAGTAGTATCTGTCATCTTAATTGTAAGAATAAGTTGGTGAGGGACTTGCTCAAGGCACCAAGACTCGTTGAAAAAGTAGAACTCTGAGACTTAAATGAACTTGTAGAAGTACAAACATTTTGTAAGTTATCAGTCAGAGGATTCTGTATAGAACCAATGGAGACTTCTTCCAACAAAGAAATGAATAAATTGTCAGTGCCAGTGTAAACAGATCTAATTAGAAATTATACTCAAGGTTTTCTTCATTTCTTTGATAAGTTCGCCCTGTTGTGTCTTTAGCAGGGCAAGCTAATTTTTCTGCTCTACAATAAAAGTAGACAATAATCCTGTACAATTCCATGAGGGCCCAATTTTTGTTAAAACACAAAGTTTTAAATGTTATGGGAAATAAGATAAACAACAAAAAAAAAAGTAGCATCATGAGTTTCCAATAACAAACACACAGCTTCACAGTTGGTTGCAATAATTATATGTATCTAGAAAGAAATATCTAGGGACAGTGTTTTAGTCAAAAGGGTTGAGATATTAAGATTAACAAAAAATGAATAAACCAATACTTTATTTCACTTAGTGACTAACTGCTAAACCAGGTGGGCTATAACCTAGAAGACCCCTGGGAGGCACCACAGTATTTTTGTTATTTCATTAAAATTATTATAGATGCCACAAATCCAAATACACCAACGAACCAAGTACTTGATGGCATAATCACCATGGCAGTTCATGAAACTTAAATAACAAAAGCAGGTGCTTTCAGTGTTACTATTATTTTCATTGGTAACTATTGTTAAGTGCGTATACACAATTGAGTCTGAAAATGAAACAGAGGCATTGAAAAATGATTTTATTCTCTTGAAATGACTAGTGAACATGCCTAAAGATCATGTCTGTTCCCTAAGCAAGAAGCCTTGCAATAGTCAAGAGTGTCTAGGCTTGCCTCCACCACCCCTTGCTTGGCTATTCTGACTTTACATCACTTGTTTTCTCCATATTCTCCCTTTCTTGGCCTGTGAGACTGGATGCCCCAGTTAAAGGCACAGTGCTCCTGGGATGGATTCTATAAAGACTGTATTTTTCTCTATATTTCTAGGCTCTTTCACAGAATCAGGGGTTTGCTCTATTGGCCTCTGCTCCCCGCTTCTCTGCTGGGGTGCCTGGAGCACCTCTGCTGGCTGCTGCTGGGAGAAGGCAGGGCAGAGTCCTTATAGGATAGTCCACAGTTCTTGTTATCCTTCAAGGGGCTGGAAGAGGGAAAAAGCGGGGGTTTGGGACAAATGCTGTGATTCCAGGTCCCCTGTGTATCTGGGCCCCTCCAGCACACTGCTGAGAGTCAGTAACAGGGGTCCCTGGTCCATACTTCCCCTCAAGGCATCCATGCACTGGGCAGGAAGGAGAAGGCAGAGCCTGAAAATGGCAGAACATAGTCTGATTCTGATTCAGAGTAAGTGCTTAGAGTAGTGAGGGCCTGGAGGACAGGAGATCTTCATTGGGAGTTGTAGGTGGCGACTCTTTAAGATGAAGGCCTTTCCTTCTGTGATGCTTAATGAGGAGATGATCCTTATAAGTCAGCTTGTTCATACTGGCCTATTTAATGGTGGATATAAATACATACACTTTATTCAGGGTGAATGAGGTATTAAATACCTTTTGCAGGAAGAATGGCCCAGAAAGAGAAGCTTATTTAGCTGACCACTTGGGGGCTATGTAGATACTTCATTAACACGGAGAATTCCAGGTGTTTATGCTAAGTGACCCAGCACTTATGGTCCTGAGTGGGGTGCCGTGGTTACATGTTCCAGAGTAGGGAGAGGCAGATAGGGAATGGCTCCACTCCTGCCATTTTCAACTCTAAGAGTCCTGGGGCTTGAGCTCATTTTGAACTTACCATGCTTATGCCTGTCTGGTAACAAGGTCCCACCTGCCCTACATTCTGTCTTGAGAGTGACTTCAAAGAACAAGGCAGCTGGAAGCAAGAAAGCTGACGGTGCTTCATTTTCCATCCATGAGGTCTAAAGTAGAGAGAAGACACTTTCATTCTCAAGTATCATGCTAATGCTGAACTTCACGATCCTCTTAAGGATATTGAAGGTTTAAATCATACAACCCAAGACTGTGCAGTAAAATTAACATGTTCATATTCCCAAAGGAAATGCCATCTATTACAATTATGAGTGGGTAACTGAGTAAAATCTAGGAGTGATGTCTATACATCTTTTACACAGCTCCTCACCTAGATATTTTTAAAGGCCAAGGGAATGGTTGGGGTTAAAACTAGGAGAACAGAAAAGATAAACCTAGGCATGAGAACTGGGAGCCCTTTAAAACTTGGAAAATAAGAGCACAGCATGCAACATTTATTAGCCTCTAAGGAATTTGACCTTTATCAGTAGGACCTCTGACATGAATGGCTTGCCTCTTGGGAAGTCTTGGCAACTGTGCTAATCTGTCCTATTCACTATCTAGGCAGAGCCCAAGGGGAATGGAAGCATCAACAAGAGACTCCCATCCATTGTGGAAGATGAGGAGGAAGAAGAGGTTGAGGAAGAGGAGACGACCTCCCTTTCTCCTATCTACACAAGGGGATCCTCTGTCTCACATAGCAAAAAGACTGGAAGCAATAAGACCTATCTAGGCTTGAGCTTAAAGCAACTGGCCTCAGGAACGGTACCATTCCACTCACCTATCAGAGTCTCCAGTGCCAACTCCCCTAAAACCAAGCAGGAAGCTGACCCACCTAACCATGGTAGAAAGAAAGAGAAGAACCTGAAAGTGCAGCTTTCCAGCCTGGGTAGTGCTGGAACCCCAGAGCTTAGTCCAAGGTAAGAGTTCACCCATGCATCAGTCTCCCCCAATGAGAGCCCACACTTCTGTGTGTGCTCATGTACAGACTAGTACACACCTTGTAAATTATTCAGCCTTCTGACACTTTCTGTCTCATAACATCACAACCTTGATTCTTCAGTTTTCCTGAGCCATGTGTGCAATCTTTTGAAACATATATGCACAGATGTGTATAATCCCAGCACTCGGGAAGCAGAGGAAGGCGAGTTTCTGAGTTCGAGGCCAGCCTGGTCTACAAAGTGAGTTCCAGGACAGCCAGGGCTATACAGAGAAGCCCTGTCTCGAAAAAACAAAAAAGAAGAAGAAGAAGAAGAAGAAGGAGAAGGAGAAGGAGAAGGAGAAGGAGAAGGAGAAGGAGAAGGAGAAGGAGAAGGAGAAGGAGAAGGAGAAGGAGAAGGAGAAGGAGAAGGAGAAGGAGAAGGAGAAGGAGAAGGAGAAAGGAGAAGGAGAAGGAGAAGGAGAAAAGGAGAAGGAGAAGGAGAAAAGAAGAAGAAGGAGGAGGAGGAGGAAAGAAGAAGAAGGAGGAGGAGGAGGGGGGAGGAGGAAGAGGAGGAGGAGAAGAAGAAGGAGAAGAAGAAGAAGAAGAAGAAGAAGAAGAAGAAGAAGAAGAAGAAGAAGAAGAAGAGGAGGAGGAGGAGGAGGAGGAGGAGGAGGAGGAGGAGGAGGAGGAGGAGGAGGAGGAGGAGGAGGAGGAGGAGGAGAAGGAGGAGGAATTGCACTTATTAGTATTTAAATGAGCTCACTTCTTTTTTGAACTAAGTTTTCTCTACTTATCATGATGCAACTTATAATGTAATTCATGATAAAACAGAAGAGAGGAAGAGCCTTCTGGTTTACTCCTTAACGCTGACATCTTCATGGAACAACAGGTTGAAGTGATGAGTGGCTGCAGGGTGGTTTTATTGTCACGCTAGTCTGTGTGTTTCTGTGGATCACAGAGGCTTGTCTCCTTTTTGTCCTTTTTAGTAACACTAGCTCTATTTTGCATTGAAAATAAAAATCACTTTAGAATAAAAGGCATTGAGATGGTAAAAAGAAAAAAAAATCATGTTCATGTCAAGGTGCAAAAAAGGCAATAAGAACCATCAGAATCCCTAACGGATGAGTAACCAAGCGAGGAAGATATCCTGAGTGCTTTCTAGTTGCACTCGCCTTGTGAGGTGATTTCTCCATTACTTTTTAAAAAAAATGTCTTTAGTCTTCCTGCAATCCTAAGAAGCCACTTTTATCTCTAACTATAATGTTGTAAAAATAACGCTTAAGACTTAAAAATTCTGCCCAAGACCTAAGCAATAGCATGGAATAAGAAAAGCTGGATTCAAATTCTTTCTCTACTTGTAAACCAAGTAATTGTTTTAATACAGTAGTCCATTATCCTCTTGAAGAAAAGACATTTTAGCATCTGTATATTGCACATTAAGCTGAGTGGGAAGAAAGTGTGGTAACTTTAGTTAGAAACCTTTCAGAAGTGGAAGAGAAAGGCGTCTGTGTGCCAGGACGACACACTTATCAAATGAGTGTTTGTTCACATGGAGAGCATTTTCAGGCCACTTGCCAAAATGTTATAGTTTCAGTAAATGACTGGAACTTTCCTTTTTTTGATTTCTGTTATCTTTCTGTATAGTGTTTTTACAGTACACTTGTATTTGGCAGTGAGCAAATTAGACATCATTTACCAAGGAAAAAAAGCTCAATTCCTCAGTGCTTTAAATACTGAGCTGAAGCTGGAGCTTGGCACAACACACTTGACTGGTACACATGAGGCCCTAGCTTCAGAGCCTAGAATAAAAGTAACAAAAATATCGATAGGATAAATGAAGTTCTTTAATGCTCAAGTAGGTAGTTTCAGGGCTTTGTCTAGAGGTATCATTAAATTTTCTTTCCTGTGATGTTTCGTTCGTTAAAAGTTAAAACATTTTTCTTGGATGGGAGTAAAATTGTGTGTGTGTGTGTGTGTGTGTGTGTGTGTGTGTGTGTGTGTGTGTGTGTGTGAACCTGCTTTTTAGATCTGAGAATAAATAAGTATAATTTCTATATCATCAATGTCTAACAAAAATAAAACACAAGATAAAATGTGAGCCACATATGTAGCTTTAAAGTCTCTAGTTGCCCACATTTTAAAGCAAGTAAATTCTAATGCTGCTCGCTTTGGTATAGACTCTATATATACATACCATATATCCCAAATATTATCATTTTAAATGTGAAAAAAAAACATAGATATCCTTAAAGAACTCGTGGCTCTTAAAACATGTTTTCAAACTCTGGAGTGCATGTTACACACAGAGCATTAGCAATCACACTGTGAAGAGGCATCTCAGAAAGTGGTTACCAAAGGGCTGCCATAACTTTATAGCGCTCAGAATTTGGAGATTGAACACAAAACGTCTTAGAGGTCTCATAGAACTTCTAGAGTTCATAAATGTAAGTGCACAGCCAACTAACTGTCTGACCTTGGCACAGGATTGTTGATGGAATTGAAGATGGTAACAGCAATGAGGAAACTCAGACTTTTGACTTTGGCTCTGAACAGATCAGGCCAGAGCCCAGGATTTCCCCTCCCCTTGCAGGTAAGCACTTGACTACTCATCTTTAGGAATGATATTTCTTGCCAGTGTGTGGTGTTTGCCACTGTTGCCTTCTGATCTTATCTGATTCTTCATGGCATTCAGTGAGTTGACTTAAATCTATAACGTCTCCAGGTACTGAGGTCATTGCTTGTAATTATTCTCTTTCCTATGTCCTGCCATTTATCATCACTGGCAAACAGTGTCTGAAATTCATCAAAGGTTGCCCCTACTTCTAGACAAATTCACATCAGCATCACCAAAAAGAAATATCATGTTCATTGTATACTCTGAAAAATGTTGGTAGTGCTTAATCATTTATTTGGTGAGAGGTTATACACTTACAGACTGTGAGAATAAACAATGTGAAGTGACATAAGACAGTTGAATATGAAGCATCAACCTGTAAGGATGATGAACCAGTGTAAAGATACCCCTATCTCAAGCCCAATTTAATCTCTTTCCCCCTCTGCCAACCTCAACCACACACACACAAAAAAGATCAGTCAAAAAGGACATGATCAAGGCCATAAATGACAAGGAAACTCTAACCAGCAAGATCCTGTGTAATCCTAACCCCAAGAAAGACCATTGAATGAACAGATCCAGCAACAGGAATAGGACTCCACTGGTCAATGAATTCAGGAAATTATTTGGAGTTAGCAATTCTTCCTAGTACTCATTTTCTTCTGGGAATAAAGAAACAGTCCACATAAGACTTGATGGAAAGCCAGGTGTGGTGGCGCATGACTTTAATCCCAGCACTTGAGAGGCAGAGGCAGGCAGATTTCTGAGTTCGAGGCCAGCCTGGTCTACAAAATGAGTTCCAAGAGAGCCAGGGCTATACAGAGAAATCCTGTCTCAAAAAACCAAACCAAACAAAACAAACAAACAAAACAAAGACTTGATACAAGAGGAAAAAGAGTAGTCTTAAATCATTAACTCAACTAAATCACATATGTCGACATGACTTTGTTGGGGCAATGTTCAAGGAAATAATTGTTCTATCAAATGTTGTGTGTGCCACAAAACCAGTAGTGAGTCTCAGCAGCAAGGTTCTCTTTGTGGTCTCCCCAAAGGCAATGCACAGAGTCCTGTCCATCTACCCATCTTTTAGTGTCCTCTGTTTTCTTTTTGCATCATTAAGCCCTATACTCAAATATTGAAGCAACAATTTTTCTTTATTCCATTTCCTAAGGGTCTTAGTTTTGCCTAGACCTTCTGTTCTTCTCTGTGGCCACACTCATACTTTGCCTGCATTGCCACCAATTTTATTCCAGACTTCACACACTGCTTTCAATATAGAAAGAGAAGTTTTCTAGTGTGAGTATATTTGTATGGCTTAGCCTCAGTGCTTAAAACCTGGAGACTATTTCATACAGCTTTTAGCATGAAATCTGAACTCACCGACTAATTGCCTTCAAGTGTCTCTTCCTTTTTCTGGGTTCTTTCTTCACTGTCGTCTCCTATAAGAAGACATTGACCTATTATACATGATGAGAAATGGTTTGTTGATGGACTGCAAGACATCTCTGTAAAACGGGCTCTTTTGTGACTACTTTGCTCTGTTCAAGTGATTTTTCTTCTTCCACAAACAAGTATTCTACCCACTACTGATCAGATAGAGGCTAATTCTGTCACAGTTTTTATTTACCTAGGTTATTTCATTTAATTAAACAATGGGTTAAAGGGCATGCATTACTGCCCCTTACTTACACATGGAGAAAAGAATTTGTCAGGTCTTTTCCTCCTCTAAGCACTGACTAATTTGTGCTTCTTATCCTGGACAGAAAAAAAAATGTACTTAGAAGAGTAGAGTAGGGAGAAACTAGAAAAGAGAACTAAAAAATGGGCACAGTATAGTAAAAGACAGAAGCACACCAAAGAGATTAGCCCCTCAAACAGGTGTGGAATGAAAGGCGTTTCATGGGCACAGCAACCAGTGTTTCCAATGGAGGCATGGTCAGTGAGTGTGGCAGTGGTCAGTGGGGACTGACAAGGAGAATGCAAACAGATGAGAGATTGGCTTATAACATGGTGATGATTGTGTCTGAGGACACATGCAGCCAGTAGGAACACCAACCTCCACGCTGTGACACTGGTCCCTAAGGATACAGCAGGTGCCATCCAAAGAAGGAAAGGAGGTTTATCTGAGCCTGGGACTAAGGAACCCACAGAGCTCAGGCAGCAGGGAAGTTTGAAGTGACAGCTTGGCCTTCCTCCAACCCAGCAGCCAACCTGAAGCTTGAATACTCAGTGTATTTCGGAAGGGCTCACTCTCTGTGTGTCACTTTTCAGAATCCGAGATCGGAGCTGCGTTTCTGTTCATCAAGGCTGAAGAAACCAAGCAGCAGATTAACAAGCTCAACAGTGAGGTATGGGGGCAGCCGGGGTAGGTGGGCAAAGGAGACAGAAACTCTCCCTATAACAGAAGCAGTGTGGTATAAAAACCAGCTTGTGCCCCTGGAGCAAAACCACCTGAGCCTCACAGAGCTCTGGGACTTTTGACCTTTCATATAACCAATCCAAAAGCTCCATTCCCTGTTTGTAGGTAGGGAACAGTTATGCATGCCCTTTGTCCCATGCTGGAATTAAATGAAATGACCTAAGTAAATAAAGTGAACGGTAAATACATGATCATTTTATAATTCATGGGAGTATTCCATCCTGGCCAGAAAATGGTCTAAACAGCTACACTTTTCAGTTTTCAGTGAGCGAGTTTGTGGAACATGTAGTCAAAGACCAGGCACCAAGCAGCAGACAGACAGAAGCTGTAGACAGACAGCAAAATACAATCACCTCAGACCCTTACAACATTCATCAGAGAGATGTGGAGTAGCCACAGTTGGAGAGGAAGCAGAAGCACCTTCATGGAATTGGTGTGTACAACACACAGCAGAAATACATGCACTAAGGGAGTCCTGTCAAGTGGCTGGATGGAGCACCCACTACGGGACCTGTGCAGAGCAGGACGTCTGTCCACGGTTGAGTGTCTGGCTTCCTAGTCCCACTATAGGTGTTTTTATAATAGGAACCTCTCTCAGGAGTCATTTATCTTCCCTTTGCTCTCCAAGGTACATTTTTTACATGTCTTTGTCTGTTTGCTGTCTTCTCCTCTTTCTGTCACAGACTCAGGGTTCTGCCTACCCCAGAACAGGGACTTTTAGGGGACACTTGATGTGAGTGTGCTTGAGTCTGGCACCCTTGCTGGTACAGTCGCTTTCCACAAACTTAACAGCATGTGACAACGTTTTGTCTACAATATAAGATATATTCTGATATATTTTATTTAACAGATGTCCTTTGGTTTTTAGCCATTTAAAGCAAGCATGTTAGTTCACAGAATAAGATTTCTCAGAGTGATTGGGGTCTGAGTTCTGCTTTCTCTCCATCACATATTTGCTCCATAACATTGGAACTTTATCTCTTTGAATTCTAGGATTGTCCACATGAAATAAAGTAGCCTTGACAACAACTTTATTAAGACATATTTACATACCATAAAATATATTTTAAAATATGTGACTCAGTAAGTTTTGTGTTTGTTTAGCCATCACTAAAATTTACCTTTTGAATCTGTTTTGTCTCCCAAGTAATGGCTCTCATCCAGCTTTACAGTTAATCTGGGGAATCCTGCCTTGGTAAACCCTGGGTCTATGGTCTGTTTTGATAAGATTTGTTTTTCTCCCCAGTTGCATAGAATAACATAGCTTCTTGATTGATGCCTCAGTTTTAATTGCTTTCCCCAAATAGCAATAGTCTAAAACACATTCTGGGGCATTTTAGTTGCAAATAATTATTTTGAAAGAAACCTATGAAGCTTGATGGGAAAGCAGAGAAGAGAAAAGCTCTAAGGTGAAAAGTAAATATGGGTCAGGCTTGTGAGAACCTCTGAGAAATTGCAGGAGACAACTAAACATGACCATCCCAGACCCAAGGGAAAGAAGGCTGAAGCTCTTTACAGGCCTACCTACAGAGCAGTATTGACAGACATATGAAAAAAAAAATGCAGGAAGCTCTGGGTTCCTTTGGACCGTGGGAAGGACTGGTGGAAAGGGAAAAGGAGTGCCCTTCCAGACTGAAGTTTGAACTCACATGCCATTATCTGGGATAGAGTCACCTTGTACTAATATACTAATGAGGATTTTATAAATGGTATTCATCAGGTCAACTTGCCATGGTCTGTAGTACCACAATATATGGTGTGGTGCTACTTGAGCAACCCAGGTTTCTCCTAAATCTGGGTTCTCCGTTAGTGAAGATTTGTACTCGGCTGCTATCTCTTCTTCTATCTTTCTGTTTCAGAAGTCAGATTGAGACTAACAAGAGGGAAACGTTCCAGGAGAAGAATGGAGATATCACTACTAGAGAACCTAGTAGCGAGATTGACAGTTATCATAATGATTAGTTCAAACACTGGATTATCCAAATAATCATCTGTTGAGAAATATAAAAGGGGCTGGAGAGATGGCTCGGGGGTTATGAGCACTGGATGCTCTTGGAGGGCATCCAGGTCTGGTACTCAGCATCTACAGGACAGCTTACAACCACCTGCAACTTCAGTTCCAGAACATCCAGGGACCTGTCCAGCCTCTATGGGCACCAGGCACATGCAGTACACAGACATACATGCAGGCCAGACATAAAAGATATAAAACTAGAATATTTTTTAAACAGGCAAAAAGTGGCTAGACATCTTGTTGACAATCTACACATTAGCCTTCCTTTGAGCCATTTCTCTTCAGACATTATTCCGGCTCAAACCTCTCATAATTCCACTGGAGTTCTTCCCACTCTCATTTGACACAAATACTTCAATTCTAAGAAGTGATTGGTCTGTTTCTTAGCTGAATCATGATTCAGTTACTCTCCTTGGAAAAGAAGGGTAGTCTCTTCTGAGTGTGGACACCTGTCTATGTCTGACTGTAGAGCTGATCACTGTATAATTTTCCTTTGACAATGTGGTCCAGCACTCTGTGGAAACGGAGATATATTTGCAAAACAAAAGAGCCTTCCAGTGTGATACATATGTGATTGTTCTACTGAGAAACATTCATAAATATGCATTAAAGTAAGAAGGCTAAGATAAAATTATGAGTGGTTTAATCATCTTCTAAAGATTAGATTTTCCTTATAATAAAATATCTGATTTCCTCTTAATTGTACCTTAAGCAAAACAAGACACAAACAACTTTACCCTTTACACATAATTTCATTTATATAGCCTTGACCCTGTGTATAATGCATTAAAAGCCTCTAAGAAGTGACTTCAAAATATGCAGCTACTCCTTACAGCCTACTACATCTACACATACGCTTTTCCCACACCTCCTACCAAACCATATTGTTGACATAGGGAAAACAATCCAATCAAGTCAAAGACTAATACTGTGCTTTGTGTATGCCCTACTTTGGGCAGGTGGAATCTGTTGATCCCATATCTCTTACTTTAAGCTTTCTTCAATTACTATGGAGCAGGAAACACATAGGCAGTAAATGTGGAATCTACAGTCTGCCTTTGCAGTCTGTTCCTGAAATGCAAGACAACTGTATGACCTAGAGTGAGATGCATCCTGCAGGCACTGGGTGCACAGTAGGAGCACTGGTCAATTCCAGTTCTGATATTTGCTCAAAGATTTAACATACAGGGTCTGAACTGATGCCAGTGGCTAAGAGCACGTATACTCTTCCAGGGGACCCGAGTTCCATTCCCAGCACTCATGTCGGAGAGCTCATAGCCTCCTGTAACTTTTAGCTCCAGGTTGCTTGCTGCCATCTCCTACCTTCTTTAGATCTCTGCATGTGTACCTGAGCACACATACATACATATACACACCTGTACACATAAAAATACAATGTGATAAATTAAATATTTATGTATATAATTCATGCATATGGAACTGTTCCTTGTGTATTTCCCATGATTTCCATAATTAACTGCTTAAATACATTTTAAAAGTCAGAAAAGGTGTAACATTGATATTAACCTACATTCCCAGCACACTTAAGGGAATGTTAGAGATGTAGGGCAGTCACCAATGTCAGCCTACTTTAGATACAGTGCCCATGTTTTATAGTGGGGCAGAGCTGTGACTCTAAGAAAAGTCTGTGACAATAACAATGAAAAGACACTTCAGGGGATGCTGAGCGTCAAACACTCAATTTCTTAAGAGGTTTGTGGGTAAATGGTATATGTGCCATGGTTTCTCAATTCTGGCTGACCCAGAAAGGCATTATTGAAAAGGGTTTAAAGAAAAACTGCTTCGGCATAGTGAGCTTAACACATAAACACTGCTGAAAAGGCAAAGCTGTCCAAGAGGGGACAAATGGTTAGGTACATATTGTGCTATTGCAACAAGGAGTTTGTCTTTCCTAATCGCATTCTGTTCTTCTATTAGTGGGTAATAAAATCTGCAATAGGAGTCTGTATGTGAACTTAAGACTGTATGGAGAATTTAAACACCATCTATAAAGTATAGTGGACCCTTTAATGTATGAAAACTAGATACTGGTTCTTTCTGCATTAAAACTCCTTGACAGCTTTAACTGTGCTTCAGTCGTTTATCTATCTTCTCTCTAGAACTGACTCTTTCTATCCTTTTTCCATTTTCAGTTGGGTTGTCTTTTGTCACTGATTCCCCAAGAATTGTTTATATATTATAGAACCACATCCCTTATGAAACACATGATTTGCACTTTTCTCATTTTGTAGATCAAAGCTTGACTCTCTTGACGGTGTTTCTTTTTCTTTTTTCTTCTCTTTCTTCTTTACTTTTATTTTTTTCCATTTTTATTAGGTATTTAGCTCATTTACATTTCCAATGCTATACCAAAAGTCCCCCATACCCACCCACCCCACTCCCCTACCCACCCACTCCCCCTTTTTGGCCCTGGCGTTCCCCTGTACTGGGGCATTGAAGCACATGAGTACTAATTTTAGAGACAAGCGATCTTTCGTTTTTTTCTTGTGCATTTGGAGGTGATATCTGTGAGAAAATTAGAAATAAATGTTTATTCCTCTGTTTTCCTCAAGGAATTTTATACTGTAATAATGTTTTGTATTTGTACCTTTGATCTATTTTGAGTTAAGTTATACATATTGTATCAGTTATTCATTTACCTTCATTTGTGTAGGAATATTTGGTTTTCACAGCTCTATTGTTTAAAACAGTCTTCCCAGTCTAAAGGTCTGAAAACTATGATTATAAATCAGTGGACTCTGAATGTAAATGTTAATGCATATGTTACTGTTCTTGTTGCTATAACTAAATATCTGACAAGAAACCATGGTAAGAAAGAAAGCTTGTGTGCAGTTCAAGGCAAGTCATTGTGACAACAGGGCGAGATGGCTCCCACTGCATCCACGATCCAAAGCGATGAGTGCTGCTGCTCAGCTTGCTGTTCCTTTTATTCACGAAGGGACTCCAGACTACAGAACAAAGACACCCACATGTAGAACAGGTCTTTCGTTTCAGCCAAACCCTTCTGATACATCCTCATGGACACACCAAGGGATTGTTTCTATGGTCATTCTATAACCATGGAAGCGGACACTGGATGGTTAAGGTTGACCATTGCAGTTCACTTCTGAGCTTAGATTAGTTAGAGTTTTGCTTGATAACTCAGCATAGCTGCAAAGCACAATCCTTCTGTTTTAGCTCTGTATACCTCACCCCCAAAGTATTGCAGGTGTGAACCGGCATGCCTGGCTATTTCTGGACTCTTAAATTGTATTCTGCTATGATTATCTGTATCCTAGCTCTTTGCTGTCTTTTTACTTTGCTTTGGAATGAGTTCCAAAGTGGAAAGATAAGTGTCCCCTCTCTTTGGTTTTCTCTTTCATGATTGCTTTGACAGTCTAGGGCTTCATGCCAATTTTAGAAACATCTATTTCTACAAAGAGGGCAGTATGCGATCTCAATGATCTTTTTATCATTTGAAATTTTCATACAAGTGTACAGTGTATCTTCATCATCTCAATCTCACCTGATCCCAGAATGACTGATCGTATTTCTATATCTCTCTCCTAACTTCACACACTCATTTTGTTTGTTTTTTTTAAACCAACTGAGTCCAGTGAGTGCTGCCCATATATGTGCAAAGGCATGGCATCATCCTACCATTGGCCACACTCCCAACAACAGTGACTCTCCTTCCCCCAGGAGTCACTAACTGCCAATAGTTCCTCAGATAGGGGTGGAGCTTTGTGAGCCCCTCCCCATTCTGTGATGAAATTTTTTAAAGTATGTTTATTAGTTCTTTGAGGATTTCATTCAATGCATTTTGAAACTATTCTACTCCATTCTTTTCCCTAATTTCTAGATCCACTTCTAGCTCCTACTCCCTACTTAATGTCCTCTTTTTTATTTAATAACCCTCCAACTCCAATTTGTGCTACACATATGATCCTGGGTATGGAATCAACCACTGGAGCATACTTCACCGGTAGCCATAGCCTTAAAGAACCCTAATCCTCGATCACTCAGAGGCCATTAACTGCCACAGCTGCTTTAAGTTCATGAGCAAAAGACACCATATTTCTTGAGTCTTCCCTGCCCTGTGGCTGTTATAATCTTTCTGCCTGCTCTTCCCTGATGGCTCCTGAGTACTGAGGGCAGAGGGAATGATGTAGATGTCCCATTTGTGACTGAGCACTCTGTTCATGTTTATTCTCTGAACTTTGACCAGTTCTAAGTTTCTTTTTTTTTCTCACTGTTTTAAATTAGGTATTTTCCTCATTTACATTTCCAATACTATCCCAAAAGTCCCCAATACCCTCCCCCCCCCCACTCCCCTACCCACCCACTCCTACTTTTTGGCTCTGGCTTTCCTCTGTACTGGGGCATATAAAGTTTGCATGACCAATGGGCCTCTTTTTCCAGTGATGGCCGACTAGGCCATCTTTTGATACATATGCAGCTAGAGATAAGAGCTCCAGGGTACTGGTTAGTTCATATTGTTGTTCCACCTATAGGGTTGCAGTTCCCTTTAGATCCTTGGGTACTTTCTCTAGCTCCTCCATTGAGGGCCCTGTGATCCATCCAATAGCTGAATGAGAGCATTCACTTCTGTGTTTGCTAGGCCCCGGCATAGTCTCATAAGAGACAGCTATATCAGGGTCCTTTCAGCAAAATCTTGCTAGTGTATGCAATGGTGTCAGCGTTTGGAGGCTGATTATGGGATGGATCCCAGTTTTTATGTTACCACTACCCGTTCCCCCAAATAAACTCAGATTAAGTCTGAGAGCTGTGCAATTTTATAGATAGAAAGACAAACTTAGAGATAAGTTTGATGCTATATCCACTTTGCAGAATAATAATAGTAAATTCACTTTGAATTTGAGCAACAATTGCTGTGTGCTCATATGTAAAATGGCCATGTCCAGTCAAGAAGACAGCATTTCTCACCACTTCTCCACTCTCCAACTCTGACATTCTTTCTGCCCCTTCTTCTGTGATTTTTCCCTTGGTTTGTGACAGTAAGCCCACTGACAGAATCATGGTAAGGAATGATGCAATCTCAAAATCTTATTCTTGAACTAAGGATTTCATTACGTATCTAGGGTTTTTTCTAAGCGACATTTTATAATTTCCTGTTTCTAGCTTTATACCTCCTCATTTGTATCTATTTCCAAGTATTCCATTCCTTTGGTTCTACTTAGTTCTACATGTCTGTCTAATGTCTTTTCTGGTCTTAGTTGTCTTTAGGTGGATTCCTAGACCTTAAATATACCTAGGGCAAGACAAAATCTGGGTTGAAGGCTTCTTATGAGGTCCATGTGATCCCAATATAAATGCAGTTTGCTTCCTGCCCTCTCCCAAAACATAAGTTTCTAGAGCATCTAGCCCATGGATTTTTTTTTTATAAAGGACTCACGTGGAATGGTGAGCAGATGCCTTATTATACTTTGAGGCAGCTACACTCACTGACGTAATACTGCAGCATGTTGTTTGCACATCTTACCCTGAGAAGGCAAACAGATCTGTTCACTCCAGATAAGGCACCAACCACAGACCCCACAGACCCAAGCTCCACCTAATTCTGTCTGGATGAACGAGTGAACTCAGGGTTATTTACAGGAGAATAGATAAAGAATTATCCACAGGAGCATGCATGAGCATGCTCAAGAATTTACTTTCAGGAACATAGGTGAGCACAGCCCAGAGGTTACTTACTGGAGTGTGGGCAACTTAAAGAACTGCTATACCACTGAAGAAAATTCTCTTTCTCCCAGCAACTGTTAGTCCTTTATGTATATCCTCAGGGAGATGCAGGCCCTTGTGAGCTCTCCCCATCTTCACTGACTGAACATTTGTGTGCCCAGCGGTATGCCAGTCTCCAAGTTAATCCCAACATATACACATTTGTTAAAGACTGCAATTTCTGTGGAAATAATATAGTGAATCATACTGTTAATGCACTCAGACTTATGGATTTTCCTAATATTTATCATAAGCAACCAGTTGGCCAATTTCAAGTATCAACAGATAAGTAATTTTTTAAACATTGATTTTGGAAAAGGGAAAAACCAAACATTCTCTTTTTTTAATTGTAATAACTGAGGACATCAGATAACTTGTAAAGAAACCTCTTTGGAAAATTATTTCAGCTAAGCAAAATTGTGTGATTGAATACAATTAGACTTGAATCCTGTTCCACTTCTAAGTTCTTCCCTCAAGGCCATGCCTGCTGACATCACAGCAAAAAAGCTGTCAGGAGCCATGTGCTTCCTAACCCAGCTCTGTGCCATCTCACCAACAGGATAGGAGACAAGAAAGTGGGTTACACAGAACTTTGACCTCTTGCTGACAGATCAGTATGTGAGGAGTTAACTAAAGGATGTAATTCTGGGAGAATTAGAAATGAACTTCTAGAAACAGAGAGCAGAACTGGGGCTCCCAGGGACTGTGAGGGTTGGGGTGGTAGGCAAAAGGCACGGGATTTCAGTGTGACGAGGTAAGCGAGCACAGGAGATGCACCATTAGATTCTAGCTGATCATGTGTTATGTACTGACAGATTGCTAAGGAAGTGGATTTTCCATTTGTTATCCATGAAAAGTGGTAAGTACATGACATGGTTCACAAATTAATTCACTGAAATTGTCATTGCGCAGCAAATACACATCTCAAAGTCTCCGTCATGTTTTTCACCTTAAAGGTTTAGGATTTTTTTACAGTTCTGAGGATGGAATTCAAAGCTTTACACATGTGCTCTGCAGTCATTGAGATAAAATACAAGACTCTTTATTTTTTTAAGGTAGTTTTTTACTAAGATACTGAGGCTAGCCTCAAACTCAGAATCCTCCTGCCTAAGCTTTCAGAGTAGCTGGGAATAGCGGCATGTGCCACGACACTCAGGCAGTGTACAGTTTTGTTACTTAAAAAAAAAATAAATCTTAGGGATAGGAGACACCTAATGCTCTGACTCTGCAAAGTGGAAGTGGCAGAGAGTAAGTCAGGAGCATGCTTGCTAGAAGTGCAGAGTCTCAGGATTCCTCTGCCGATCTATACTGAGTGCCCCAGAGTGGCTTATCCTTGGATTCAGGTTGGCTTCTCCCTGGGTTCTGGTTAGCATTCGTGTTGCATACAACTAAAAATCTGTAAGGACACAGCTGTGCTTAATGTTTCCTACTAATGTAAGGATCTCCCAGTCAGATGGCAATCCAGACACTAATCACTCTCTGTCATTAAATAAATAAATAAATAAATAAATAATAAGAATAAAAAAATGAAACTGGGTAGTGGTGGCACATGCCTTTAATCACAGCACTTGTAAGACAGAGGCAGGTGGATTTCTGAGATCGAGGCCAGCTTGGTCTACAGAGTGAGTTCAAGGACAGCCAGGGCTACACAGAGAACCCCTGTCTGGGGAAAAAAAAATGAAATCAGAAATCAGAAGATTGATAAATAATGAATATCAATGATATAGCTATACTGATGTGCTTATATGCAGAGGCCAGTACTTGCAGAAATTTAATGAAGCCATTGAAGTATCCATTTTGAAAATGGCCACTGGCAATGCCTGGTTCATGGTGCTTCTGTTATGTAATAGGAACCATCTGTAACTACGAAAGAGGAGAAGTCCTTCGTACTATTCCTTGTGACTTGGGAGAGGCCAACTCTCTTGTCTCTCTAGCTGCAGATTCTCTAGCTGGGGGACTCTGAGGAAACGTTCAGATGATATGAAATAATCTTACCTACTAGATGTACAAACCTTGTTAGTCAGAAGAATCGTCCCGTCATCTGGAAGAAATGTCTGTAAGTGCCAAGTATAACTATCACCTTAGGTGACAGACGCAAGACTGTCATTTGTTTAGGACTTTTTGAACAGCAACAAACACCTGGGTGAAATGATGCCAATCATCTTTATTGTCTTGCCTGCTTGTGGAGTTTGGTTGAACTTGTCTACATCTCATGATGAATATACAACATGATAAAGAATCTATGAAAATATTATTTAATTACCTGAATCATAGACTGTAATAATGGGTGGCAGGGAGACTTTTAGTGCAGTTAGTACTCCTGAATTTAAGAAAATTGTATCTAGCTGGAAAATATGCAGGTTTGGCAAAAAAC
The DNA here is from genome assembly GCF_000001635.26 of Mus musculus. Taxonomy (NCBI): domain Eukaryota; kingdom Metazoa; phylum Chordata; class Mammalia; order Rodentia; family Muridae; genus Mus; species Mus musculus. Next base: position 52,972,077 of record NC_000083.6, read on the forward strand.
GGAGACAGGTCAAGAACTCTTCGGACTAAGATTATGTCACCAGAGGCATCTCCACCTGCTCACTAACTCATAAAAATGAAAATCATGTATTTTTCCCCTCTGCTTAGCAAGTAAAAGTTTCAGAATGCATGGGTCTTAGTGATAGCCGGGATTCAGGAAGAGTAAACACACATAAAGAGAGCTATTTCACAGGAAATAAAAAGCATTGCTAAGGATGTATTTTGACTTGCATTCCTGTTCCCAAAACACATGCCATAAACCCACCAAAATGAAGCAGAACAGAAGAAAAAACTCCTTTTGCCTCCAAAGCCACAATACAGTGTATGACAATGTCTGCTGTTATTGGGGAAAATAGGAATCAGTACCACAAATGGATTTCTTAAATAATAAATTAGACACTTCAAAATCTCCCAGTTTTACATGCTGGGGGGCTCTGATGAGACATTCAGAGCATATGAAATATTCTTACCTACTTGAAGCTTGGTTATAATTATTTCTGTCCTTACAAATTTAAATCATTAGAAAAGATTGTTTAAATTTAGATTTTCTTTTAAATTAGAAAGACATGTTAAGCCGGGCATGGTGGCGCATGCCTTTAATCCCAGCACTCGGGAGGCAGAGGCAGGCGGATTTCTGAGTTCCAGGCCAGCCTGGTCTACAAAGTGAGTTCCAGGACAGCCAGGGCTACACAGAGAAACCCTGTCTCGGAAAAAAAAAAAAAGAAAAGAAATTAGAAATTCTCCATGCAATTTACTCCCAGTTAAACTCTCCAACTACCAAAACAAGATTTCAAGTGTATGCTATGTGGCAATATTTGTACAGAACTTGACCTACTTCAAAAACCAGTAAAGTCCTTGCTCTCCCTGCACTTGGCCCACATTGGTTCTAGTTCAGTTCTAAACAACACCAACTTGTACATCCTTATATTACATCTCACATTCCTGATAAATAATTAACCTGACTCCATTTACTTAAACTTTGAGCTAAAGCTCAGTTTACAGTAGCCCCAACTACTATGCTACCACATATATCCATGCCAGGTCATGCTTAAATTCAAGGCTTTTTTGTATAGTAACAATGTTGACATTACTGGGTTGTTTCTCCATGCTGATTGAAGAGGAAGAGTTGTATAGAAAAGAGTGATTGTCCTTTTGTCTGGCCTGTCTTCTGGATCACTATACTCTGCCATGCAGAAGTACTCAAGTGAGTTTAGTTTCTGGATCCATTATCATATCCAGCCACATGGGATCCTAACATAAAACCAATTATATGGGGACTAAGTTTTTACATCTAAAATATTATTTAAGTCATCTGTCGAAGCCTTTGGAGCCGGTTCAACACAAGAGAGCAAAGAAGGTGCTCTAGAAATGTAGGCCAATGATGACACAGCATTCTAAGGAACCCTGGAGGTGGCCGACATAGGAAAGTGTGGTAAGTTGGGAGTTTCTTTTCATGGATAGCAAAGTCAGTTTGTAGATTATCACTGCTGACAAGCCTATTCCATGGTGTGTGACTGACCAGCAGTGATGTCTGTGAGGAACAGAGGCATTGCCAAAACACATACTGGAACCTGGTATGCCGAGACTTTAACGCATGATCCTGGCACAAAAAGAAAGGAGGACGTCTTTGGGTATTCTGGTGTCTGGGAGAGAGAGGTGAGTCACTTTGGAGCACAGATACTGTTTTCCTCACAGCTCTGCTTTCTAACAGAGCTTGAGGCAAGAGAAAATGTTGGGTGTAAGCATTGGCAGGGTAGATGGTGGTGGTGAACTGGTTTGGCCAACAGCTTGAATTTTTAGAAGGCTGGGTTTTTATCCTTAGAAGGAGACAGAAGAGGTGACAAGGAAAAGGGAGGAAGAGAAAATGGATGTATGAAAACTAGTATACAAGTGGAGAACACACATCAAGTAATATTCTCCTTATCCATTCTCTGAATCAGAAGTCCACACCAACATAGCTTCTTTGTGTTCAAAATAATAATAATAATAATAATAATAATAATAATAATAATAATAATAATAAAGATAGGAATGAGGTGGGGCTTGGGAAGACTCTGCAATAGCTCAGGAGAGAAAGGGTTATCTTTTCTAATATGAATAGCAAAAACACTTAAGAATTTTAGGTTGCTGTTGGAGTAAGAGGAAAGCTTACTTTTGCTTGGGCAGGATAACTCAGCTTGGCTGGATTGCTTTACTTCACAATGCTCTGGTGCTAAGTTCTATGATAAAGAGAGAACTCTGTAACTTTGAGAATCCTAGACAGAAAACAGCCCCAACAGTTTTTACTGGCAATTCTATTTCATTTTTCACCACATGGCAGCTTAAACTCTAGCACCCTCAAAAGTAAACTGTGTTTCTTCTCCTTGATCAAAACTAGTGTCTTTCCTGTCTTAGAATAGACTCTGTCAACAACCCCAGCAGGGACCAGCACACACCACTGCAATAAAATCTATCCCCATCAGTGCCACCATGGTCTCCGCCTTCAAGGGATGCTGTCTTTCTTTGTGGCAACAGGCTTTGTCCTTGCGGAAGGAGAGATCTCTTACCTAAAAGGGATTAATTCTCCCAAGGAAGTTTAATAGGGTGCAGGGGCGTGTCCCTAGGGACACAGTGGTGTAAATTTTCCCTTACATCATCTGAAAGCTCTATTTTCTTGAAGTCTATGTTGTTTTTAGTTCCAGCTAAGACAGTAATTTGCCTTCTGGAAGAGTTAATGTGTGTTTATATTCCTGGAGCAAGTTAAGTCTATGGATTCCCATTCAGAGTTCATGGCCTCAAAGTTGAGATGATGTACGGTATAAGTTAGATGTCAAGACTGTGGCTCTGAAGAAATGGAAAATTATTATTTTGAAAGCTAGAATGCCTTTATTCTAAATTATGGTGTTTATCATGTAGCAAATCTTGTGTTGTTGTTGTTGTTCATATAGTTTGCTTTGAAAATAATTTACTGTTTAATCAGTCTGGAATTGTTTTCTGAAATTACACTATTTACTTATCTGACATAGAATTGACAGTCTAAATAAGTCGTGTCCATGAGGCATTGGTTTATGCTACTGGTTTCTCTAGAGATTCTCAACACATTAGCAAGCATCCCCTGAGTCCTTCAGAAACAATAGCTGCTTCTCATGTGATAACATAGCAAGAGATAAGGCCCCAATTCTAGACCAAAGATGCCTTTCATGAAGTAAGTAATCTTAGAAGCATCATTTGGGGACTGAAGTAGTGGTCCAGTAATCAAGAGTGCATATTGCTCTTGCAAAGTATAGGAGTTTAGCTCCTAGCATTCATGGCAGAGGGCTCATAATCACCTGTAACTCTAGCTCCATGGGATCTGATACCCTTTTGTGGGCTCTGCGGGCACACACTCATGTACATACAGATATGAACACACATGCATGTGTGCGCACATGCACATACACATGAACTAAAACTAAAACAAATTTTTTGTTTTTAAAATAAAATAATTTCACTTTTGGGCCTCAACCGAACCCTGCTTGCCCTAGTATTATCAGTTAATTAGATCATGGAAATGTTATATCATTATAAATTTTTTGAAACTTTCACCGGATATTGTAATCCTAAATACACCTAAAATTCAAAACCACACCTCCAATGCTTTATCTTTATCCAATCCTGAATGAAAGATCAGGTGAGAGCATTCCTATTGAAAGCTCAGCTATGGCACCAATCCAGGTGAGTTCAGTTCAGGAATGGCTCATTGTGTCCACAGGACGGGGCATTCAAATGGCCTTCCAACCCTCCCATTTGGTGGCATATTCTGAAATGCTGATAATCAAGCTAAGGGCTCTATAGACCTTTCAACATGACTGTGGGCAGGAGTGCTGTGACACTGAGTAGGCGTGACCCGCACATACAGAAGTGGAGAAACTGCTGATTCTTTCACACTCTCCCTTCCACTCCATCACGAGATCAGTAGGCATGTCCCGCTTCCAGCAGATGAAGATCTCCTAAAAATAAATCAGACGAGCATCAGTTTGGTTCCCTACTGTTCCACCCCAGCACAGAGCCTTCTAGTCTTGCAATATCAGCCTACATGTTGACAGTTGATAGCCTGAATCACATAATGACTTCCTTCTAGACTTCTAAATGCTTGAGTTTAAGCTGCGCCCACCTCCTGTTGGGGCTGCAAGGAAGAATTAGCTTGAGGATGCTCTCACAGGAAGTGGACTGGTTGAATTAGGAATGTTTACACAATGAAAGCAAAGCTGTCTAAGGAAATAAAAGGGACTAACTCAGAAGAGAAGAGGGAGAGTGGGGGGCAAAAATGGTACATTCATCATACAGTATATACTTGTACAAAACCTGGATATATAGGCATTTTAAGATGTGTTTGTACATAAAGAAACCTATCCAAACAGCAGTCTCCGTTTTAATATCACGGGTATTGAAACTGCCCCATTCGGGCCCTGGTGCTGTGTATCCAAAGTTTCAGCTGCTGCTTTTGAAACCTTTGTGGGTTGAGGTAATAAAATCAAATCACAGTAACACTATGATAAAAGTATTTTAATTAAATTTTAAGTTTAATTAATTAAAATTTTAATGAGGTTTCATTAAAACAGAGATAGCTAATCACTACAACATTATTTTAGTGTTAGGTAATCCAAAGAGTGGATATTTCTATGTATTCTGTTTGAGGAGATGCCATCTTTCGTGAGCTACTGAACAAATATTTCAGAAAGCACAGATTGGAGTCACATTCAATCTTCTAATGAACTCTGTGGAGTTTTCTTGTTTGTTTACTTGTTTGTTGTTGCTTTGATCTAGATCTAATGTTAGGAAAACAATTTTGTAAGTGGATTTTATTGTTGTTTCATGTGTTTATGGACTGTCTCCTTTGAGCATCTGATAAAGTGCTGAGTTGAGCAGACACAGTGCTATCTGGTTACAGTTCAAGGTCCTCCTAGTTGCCTGGTAGATACCACAACACGCAGATACTCATAGTCCTTGTTCTAATTAACCACATCATAGGTCTCTTTCTTTTCACCTCATTTTGTAGCTTCCATTTTCTCTAACAACACTCTTGCTAGAAAATTTGATAAGAATTCTCACCACTTTCTTTTTTATGAATGTCCTGCTCCTGTCTAGACCTGTAGTCACGAACCATCAACTAGAAAATGTTAAGCCAGAGAGCTGGTGTTCAATTGCCACACTAAACAGGGACTCAGTGTGCCAGGTCTTTGCGCATGATACCTGTCCCTCTAAGTACTTGGTGACATCTGTGTACCAGTCTGCATCCCATAGTGGGAGGTGGAAGCTGCCATTGGTGTCAAAGGCCATAGAGCCTCCCTAATTCTTTACAGTGATATCACACTCACTGATAAAAACCTCATTATCTTCTCCAGCATAGGTAAGGAAGGATATAAATCCATCTAGATGCCCAACCCACCCACTCACCTTGAGCTTGGCTAGCTCTTAGTTGGTGCACCACTTTCAGTGACAAATCTCACTTCCTGCCCTCACTGCTCTAAACCTTGTCCACTCTGTGTACTTCTGACCATTGATGTTGGCTCTGCTCTCTCCACACAGGTCACAACATTAACTCAGGAGGTTTCCCAGCTAGGGAGAGATATGAGAAGCATCATGCAACTTCTGGAAAACATCTTGTCACCTCAGCAGCCATCCCAGTTTTGTTCTCTACATCCCACCCCAATGTGTCCTTCCAGAGAAAGTTTACAGACTAGGGTGAGTTGGAGTGCTCACCAGCCTTGCCTACATTTGCAGGCAGGTGGAGCACATCTTTACCATGGTAATGTCGCCTCTGGTATCTGGAGTGTTGATCCATCCTTGGTGGGCAGCAGCCCTCAACGAACTGAAGCTCACGAGCAAAACCCAGCAGACAGTGAACTTCATCATTCTCCAAACCTGGATTATTCTCCATCCCACTGCCAGGTTATCCAAGAAGGCCACTTGCAGTTCCTGAGGTGCATCTCCCCCCATTCAGATACCACACTGACACCTTTGCAGTCCATCTCTGCCACTCTCTCATCTTCTGTGTGCTCCTCATCAGAAACATCCTTGCACCTGGTTCTCCCAAGTAGGTCAGAGGAGGGCAGCATCACTCACGGACCGGTGAGTTCTTTCAGTTTGGAAAACTTACCAGGCTCTTGGGACCGAGAACAAATGATGTCAGCCTCTTCAGAACGCTTGGAGAACTTTCCAGTAGAAGTTGTCACAAGCACAGCGGATGTAAAGGACAGCAAAGCCATAAACGTATAATATCAGCACACAAGGGCCGTTTTCGATGCCAAACCCACTGCTGCATGACAGCTCTAGTTTGCCTTTGTGGCTTTTAGCAGGTGTGGAGCCTGAGCAAAGTTAGGAATTCTGCAGGAAAGAGGGCAAGGGGCCAGAAAAAGGCAGAGCCACCTCTATACTGTAGCAAACAATTTCTAGATTGTAGAAGCATCAAACCTTTTCTGTATAGGTATTAACATACTGGTCTGATTGACAGACTTTGGTAACCATCCAAGGACCCAGAGGGTCTGAGCAGATAGAAACCCCAGACAAAGAGTTTGGGGATTAGTTTTGTCATAGCAGTTTTTGTGAAGTGCAGCAAAGGTTTTTCCTGAGTGCCTGATTGTCATTCCTGAACAATATCCATAGCACTGTTGGCCTCGGGAGTGCATGGCTCCCGCTGATCTATTTTCCTTTTTGTGAAGGCAGAGGAACAATTATCACTGCATGTCATCTCCTAGACAATCAGTCAAATAGAGCTGGTGGCCAGTGGTTAGCTATCCGCACGTTATTTGCCATGTAAATGAAAATGTCTTTATTTATCAAAAAAAGAAGCTATTTTTATATCCTTGGTATGAATTATGTATTTAAACTATTTATAAAGAAATGAACGTTTTCTTTTCATTTTGGTTAAAAAAAGCTTGCTGTTTTAACAAAAAATACATTACTGTTATGTATAGTAAATCAAAAATTATTTATCATCAAGAGGTTGTAGTTTTGAAAGGAATCCCCTTTTATCTGCATGCAGTTTGCAAAACAGGAAAAAAAATGTACATGTACCCTCACACTTCTGGGATACAAAAGGACAGTGGGGTTATATTTTATCAATGAAATAAAAACATGGACTCAGTGCAAACTCCATGAGGTTTGGCCTGGTAATGGAGATAGTTCTTCATCTCGGCTGACTCAGGCAATGCTGTGGACCCCCGCAGCCCATGCAAGAACAATCTTCTGAGCATAATATTTTGTGATTTAAGAGCCAAAAATTTGTCTATTGTGTGATTACAATCTACATTGAGCCACTTTGGGTTCAACATTATGATTCATAATGTGTCCTACCACTGTTCCTCATTTTATGAGAGGTCTTGGATCAACATACATTTCCACATAAGGTCAAGACATTTAGACTGTGACTCTCAGGCACAATACCCACTTAGACTGCCCATGGTACCTGTTTAATTTAGGGCAGCATTGAGCCTTTGAGCTTAAATCTACTCACAGTACTCACAAGGCTGAAAGCTACACAGGAGCTGCCATGGATCTATAGCAAGAGAGAAAAAAAAACTCTCAAAATGTATATGGCTAGGATGCTCACAGCTATTATTCTGAAAGTTCCCAGCACTTCACACATACCAACATGCAAACGCCAGTGCTGTGTTTGGCAGTGATAGAAACATCTTAATTTAAGACACATAATGTGTTTAAGGACATTTAGGTCCTCTTCTTCTCTGGTGTCCCTATAAGTTCACATTCTGGAGTTCTGATTTTATGTCCACCACAGATCAGAACTACATCATTAAAAATCTCAAAGCAAGCCAAGGATCCTGGTTTTATGATTCATACATCCTAAATGTAACTAGAACAGCAAAAAAAAAAAAAAAAAAAAAAAAAAAAAAAAAAAAAAAAACTCTTCAGAAAAAAATCAATGGAAAATATACTTGTTAGGTGACTTACTCAAAGGCTGATGTGGTATATCTTTCATAGCTCCAACCTTCATTTTCTCCTTAGGTTTGCAAGAAACTGAGGACAGAGCAACAGTTTAGCTTTCCTGTGTTCATTTGCATGCCCCCTTTCTTCTAACTGTCTCATCATTTAAGTACTACTAAAAGAGAGGCCACTGGTGCTTTTGATTCATGAAGATCCAAGTTACAAACCAGGAAGACTGATACTAAGGCCAAATATAAATGCTGACATTCTACTTTTCGCTTCTGAAGGTGTAGTAAGAAATGCTTCAAAATTTCATGCTATATGCTCTCTCATAAAACCATCAGACAGTAGAAATAATTAGTCATCACTATTCCTATTTTTAAAATAAATAATTGGGTAGCTTTTTTTTTAATTCTCCATATCACATTATTTTAAATTTTAAAACATGCCCAATTTACCATTTAGGATGCTTCATGCCACACCCATTCTTTTCTGCCTTTTAAAACTTATAAGTAATTAACTTCCTTCTATGCCAATGAATAAATACTTGCTTCTGGTTTGAGTAGGTGAACAAATCAGAATACTAGTCTCTAGGAGTATGAGATGCCCAGTGAAATGATTGGAAACCCGTGGTGATTTTCTCTGCAGCACCATCTCTCCTCACAGTTGACTTCAGTGACTTAAGAAGCAGCTCCTGGACCAGATGGATAAGAGCAAGAAGCCTCTGAAAGGGCAGGGCCCCCAGAGTTCCGTCCCTGCCAGTGCCTTCTTCTCCAGAGCCAAGTCCACTTCTACCTTGACACACAGGATTCTCCTACAGCTGAGATAGCAATGGATGAGGTAGTTTGTTTGATCTGGGTGATTCATAAGATGATGTTACTATACAAAATGACAACTTTAGGTGTGAGGTTCTCTACAGACGTCTGCCCAAAAAAAAGAGCAGAGGGTCCCACCTTCTCTTCTGCAGCACACTTTTGGATTCTAACCTTTCCCCTCTCACCCACCCATTGCTGAAGAGCAAGTCCCTGATCCATAGGGAACATAGTCTTTTTTTTTCCTCTTAATCAAGTTCATTTTCTAAAAATAGCATTCAGGGAAAAAAGCATTTTAAAAATGAAAGAAGGCTGCTAAAAATACTTTCTGCTCTTTCAGAGGACCCAAGTTCAGTTTCCATGATCAACACCAGGTGGCTCACAATCACTTATATCTCCAGCTCCCTTACCCTATTCCAGCCTACACGCACACGCATGCACGCACATGCACACACACACGTAATACAATGTAATATAATCAGAACTGAAATATTCTTTATGTAGTTCTGTTTAAACAAACCAGGCAGATGTTATATGAGATATATTTGTTCAATGTAAGGGGAATTTCCTAAGAATTAAAGCTACTTATAAACAGAGCTTACTGTTATCTGTAGGAGTCTCACAGTTTGACTGTTGAACAGAACAGTACTATTCTAAATGTTCTGGACTGTCAGGAGTGAGCTGTAGTGCTTTATGCATTGAACATTTGGCTCCAAGCCAGTGCCTTTGGGTAGAGTCTGAGAAACTTATCACTTGGTGAGCTCTCTGAGAGACTGAAATATAGTAAAAATGAACAAACGTTGCTCTAAACTCTACCAAAGTACAAGTTTACATTTTACTGATATGTATGTAAATGGACCAGCATCTAGAATCGATAAAAGAGCCATACATCCATAGCCACACTGTGTATAAGCTTGCTTTAACCGAAAGTATGTCTCCAACTTTAGTTCAAATCGAGTATTTCTCAGAGGATCTTAGGAAGGTGGACATTCAGAACTCTGACATAAAAAATTCAGTCTGGATGGTCCTTGCTGTGTGACCTCAGTCAGTTTTTCCACACCTCTGAGCTTCAGCGTATTCATCTAAAACTTTAGGCTTGCACCACATCCTACTTGCAGAGTCTTGCTATTCTTCTTCCCTTTGCCCTTTAAGTTTCTCCCTCCCTTCACACCACGCATTCACCCTCCCTGTCTCGGGCTAATGTTTGAAACATCATGAAACTGGTGACATCTTCTCCCGATAGGTCAGAACGCAACATTCATACCACCTTGGGGCCCTCAGAGTATAGTCATCAGTGCTGGCAACCAGGTCAGCACCCACCTTTAGTAATGAAACTTGGAAATGGAGGCAACAAGGGAGAAAAAAAAATCTATTGCTGTTTCAAACTATATGCATTTGGATTTATTTGAGTGAGCTTACAGTAATTAAACTATTTTGCAACCTTCTTTACAACTACAAAAAGACTCATGGAATTTACTCACTAAAAGAAATGGGCTCTATAAACACATGTCATTTTTTTCTATTTGCCCATATGCATATCCACATTTTTCTTAGTAAATTTGCTCTTGCTATAGAAACCAAGTATGTAGAGAAGTCACAGCTAATACCCCAGACCACCAACAAGCCTGTACAGATGAGCAAAGTCCTAAGAAGATGCTCAGGGTGAGGGATCTTGACCCGTCCTAGCTGATGAAATGCTCACTAGTTCACAGGAACGCTTTTAAAGCTTCTGCTAGAACCCCAGGGAGCCAGTGGTCCCCTCCAAAAGGAATGAGCAAAATGTCACTCCCTGCAGCAGCTAGTGTCTTTTTTTTTTTCCATTTTTTATTAGGTATTTAGCTCATTTACATTTCCAATGCTATACCAAAAGTCCCCCTTACCCACCCACCCCCACTCCCCTACCCACCCACTCCCCCCCTTTGGCCCTGGCGTTCCCCTGTACCGGGGCACACAAAGTCTGCGTGTCCAATCGGCCTCTCTTTCCAGTGATGGCCGACTAGGCCATCTTTTGATACATATGCAGCTAGAGTCAAGAGCTCAGGGGTACTGGTTAGTTCATAATGTTGTTCCACCTATAGGGTTGAAGATCCCTTTAGCTCCTTGGGTACTTTCTCTAGCTCCTCCATTGGGAGCCCTGTGATCCATCCATTACCTGACTGTGAGCATCCACTTCTGTGTTTGCTAGGCCCCGGCATAGTCTCACAAGAGACAGCTACATCTGGGTCCTTTCGATAAAATCTTGCTAGTATATGCAATGGTGTCAGCGTTTGGATGCTGATTATGGGGTGGATCCCTGGATATGGCAGTCTCTACATGGTCCATCCTTTCATCTCAGCTCCAAACTTTGTTTCTGTAACTCCTTCCATGGGTGTTTTGTTCCCACTTCTAAGGAGGGGCATAGTGTCCACACTTCAGTCTTCCTTTTTCTTGAGTTTCATGTGTTTAGGAAATTGTATCTTATATCGTGGGTATCCTAGGTTTTGGGCTAGTATCCACTTATCAGTGAGTACATATTGTGTGAGTTCCTTTGTGATTGTGTTACCTCACTCAGGATGATGCTCTCCAGGTCCATCCATTTGGCTAGGAATTTCATAAATTCATTCTTTTTAATAGCTGAGTAGTACTCCATTGTGTAGATGTACCACATTTTCTGTATCCATTCCTCTGTTGAGGGGCATCTGGGTTCTTTCCAGTTTCTGGCTATTATAAATAAGGCTGCTATGAACATAGTGGAGCATGTGTCCTTCTTACCAGTTGGGGCTTCTTCTGGATATATGCCCAGGAGAGGTATTGCTGGATCCTCCGGTAGTACTATGTCCAATTTTCTGAGGAACCGCCAGACTGATTTCCAGAGTGGTTGTACAAGCCTGCAATCCCACCAACAATGGAGGAGTGTTCCTCTTTCTCCACATCCTCGCCAGCATCTGCTGTCACCTGAATTTTTGATCTTAGCCATTCTCACTGGTGTGAGGTGGAATCTCAGGGTTGTTTTGATTTGCATTTCCCTGATGATTAAGGATGTTGAACATTTTTTCAGGTGCTTCTCTGCCATTCGGTATTCCTCAGGTGAGAATTCTTTGTTCAGTTCTGAGCCCCATTTTTTAAGGGGGTTATTTGATTTTCTGAGGTCCACCTTCTTGAGTTCTTTATATATGTTGGATATTAGTCCCCTATCTGATTTAGGATAGGTAAAGATCCTTTCCCAGTCTGTTGGTGGTCTTTTTGTCTTATAGACAGTGTCTTTTGCCTTGCAGAAACTTTGGAGTTTCATTAGGTCCCATTTGTCAATTCTCGATCTTACAGCACAAGCCATTGCTGTTCTGTTCAGGAATTTTTCCCCTGTGCCCATATCTTCAAGGCTTTTCCCCACTTTCTCCTCTATAAGTTTCAGTGTCTCTGGTTTTATGTGACGTTCCTTGATCCACTTAGATTTGACCTTAGTACAAGGAGATAAGTATGGATCGATTCGCATTCTTCTACATGATAACAACCAGTTGTGCCAGCACCAATTGTTGAAAATGCTGTCTTTCTTCCACTGGATGGTTTTGGCTCCCTTGTCGAAGATCAAGTGACCATAGGTGTGTGGGTTCATTTCTGGGTCTTCAATTCTATTCCATTGGTCCACTTGTCTGTCTCTATACCAGTACCATGCAGTTTTTATCACAATTGCTCTGTAGTAAAGCTTTAGGTCGGGCATGGTGATTCCACCAGAGGTTCTTTTATCCTTGAGAAGAGTTTTTGCTATCCTCGGTTTTTTGTTATTCCAGATGAATTTGCAAATTGCTCCTTCTAATTCGTTGAAGAATTGAGTTGGAATTTTAATGGGGATTGCATTGAATCTGTAGATTGCTTTTGGCAAGATAGCCATTTTTACAATGTTGGTCCTGCCAATCCATGAGCATGGGAGATCTTTCCATCTTCTGAGATCTTCTTTAATTTCTTTCTTCAGGGACTTGAAGTTTTTATCATACAGATCTTTCACTTCCTTCGTTAGAGTCACGCCGAGATATTTTATATTATTTGTGACTATTGAGAAGGGTGTTGTTTCCCTAATTTCTTTCTCAGCCTGTTTATTCTTTGTGTAGAGAAAGGCCATTGACTTGTTTGAGTTAATTTTATATCCAGCTACTTCACCGAAGCTGTTTATCAGGTTTAGGAGTTCTCTGTTGAAATTTTTAGGGTCACTTATATATACTATCATATCATCTGCAAAAAGTGATATTTTGACTTCCTCTTTTCCAATTTGTATCCCCTTGATCTCCTTTTGTTGTCGAATTGCTCTGGCTAATACTTCAAGTACTATGTTGAAAAGGTAGGGAGAAAGTGGGCAGCCTTGTCTAGTCCCTGATTTTAGTGGGATTGCTTCCAGCTTCTCTCCATTTACTTTGATGTTGGCTACTGGTTTGCTGTAGATTGCTTTTATCATGTTTAGGTATTGGCCTTGAATTCCTGATCTTTCCAGAACTTTTATCATGAATGGGTGTTGGATCTTGTCAAATGCTTTTTCTGCATCTAACGAGATGATCATGTGGTTTTTGTCTTTGAGTTTGTTTATATAATGGATTACATTGATGGATTTTCGTATATTAAACCATCCCTGCATCCCTGGAATAAAACCTACTTGGTCAGGATGGATGATTGCTTTAATGTGTTCTTGGATTCGGTTAGCGAGAATTTTATTAAGAATTTTTGCATCGATGTTCATAAGAGAAATTGGTCTGAAGTTCTCTATCTTTGTTGGATCTTTCTGTGGTTTAGGTATCAGAGTAATAGTGGCTTCATAAAATGAGTTGGGTAGAATACCTTCTACTTCTATCTTGTGAAAAAGTTTGTGCAGAACTGGAGTTAGATCTTCTTTGAAGGTCTGATAGAACTCTGCACTAAACCCGTCTGGTCCTGGGCTTTTTTTGGCTGGGAGACTATTAATAACTGCTTCTATTTCTTTAGGGGATATGGGACTGTTTAGAAGGTCAACTTGATCCTGATTCAACTTTGGTACCTGGTATCTGTCCAGAAATTTGTCCATTTCGTCCAGGTTTTCCAGTTTTGTTGAGTATAGCCTTTTGTAGAAGGATCTGATGGTGTTTTGGATTTCTTCAGGATCTGTTGTTATGTCTCCCTTTTCATTTCTGATTTTGTTAATTAGGATTTTGTCCCTGTGCCCTTTAGTGAGTGTAGCTAAGGGTTTATCTATCTTGTTGATTTTCTCAAAGAACCAACTCCTCGTTTGGTTAATTCTTTGAATAGTTCTTCTTGTTTCCACTTGGTTGATTTCACCCCTGAGTTTGATTATTTCCTGCCGTCTACTCCTCTTGGGTGAATTTGCTTCCTTTTTTTCTAGAGCTTTTAGATGTGTTGTCAAGCTGCTAGTATGTGCTCTCTCCCGTTTTTTCTTGAAGGCACTCATAGCTATGAGTTTCCCTCTTAGAAATGCTTTCATTGTGTCCCAAAGGTTTGGGTACGTTGTGGCTTCATTTTCATTAAACTCTAAAAAGTCTTTAATTTCTTTCTTTATTCCTTCCTTGACCAAGGTATCATTGAGAAGAGTGTTGTTCAGTTTCCATGTGAATGTTGGCTTTCTGTTATTTATTTTGTTATTGAAGATCAGCCTTAGTGCATGGTGATCTGATAGGATACATGGGACAATTTCAATATTTTTGAATCTGTTGAGGCCTGATTTGTGACCTATTATGTGGTCAATTTTGGAGAAGGTACCATGAGGTGCTGAGAAGAAGGTATATCCTTTTGTTTTAGGATAAAATGTTCTGTAGATATCTGTCAGATCCATTTGTTTCATCACTTCTGTTAGTTTCAGTGTGTCCCTGTTTAGCTTCTGTTTCCATGATCTGTCCATTGGTGAAAGTGGTGTGTTGAAGTCTCCCACTATTATTGTGTGAGGCGCAATGTGTGCTTTGAGCTTTACTAAAGTTTCTTTAGTGAATGTGGCTGCTCTTGTATTTGGAGCATAGATATTCAGAATTGAGTGTTCCTCTTGGAGGATTTTACCTTTGATGAGAATGAAGTGTCCCTCCTTGTCTTTTTTGATGACTTTGGGTTGGAAGTCAATCTTATCAGATATTAGGATGGCTACTCCTGCTTGTTTCTTCATACCATTTGCTTGGAAAATTGTTTTCCAGCCTTTCATTCTGAGGTAGTGTCTATCTTTTTCTCTGAGATGAGTTTCCTGTAAGCAGCAAAATGTTGGGTCTTGTTTGTGTAGCCAGTTTGTTAGTCTATGTCTTTTTATTGGCGAGTTGAGACCATTGATGTTAAGAGATATTAAGGAAAAGTAATTGTTGCTTCCTGTTATTTTAGTTGTTAAAGGTGGCATTCTGTTCTTGTGGCTGTCTTCTTTTAGGTTTGTTGAGGGATTACCTTCTTGTTTTTTCTAGGGCGTTGTTCCCGTTCTTGTATTGGTTTTTTTCTGTTATTATCCTTTGAAGGGCTGGATTCGTGGAGAGATAATGCGTGAATTTGGTTTTGTCGTGGAATACTTTGGTTTCTCCCTCTATGATAATTGAGAGTTTGGCTGGGTATAGTAGCCTGGGCTGCAGTTTGTGTTCTCTTAGTGTCTGTATAACATCTGTCCAGGCTCTTCTGGCTTTCATAGTCTCTGGTGAAAAATCTGGTGTAATTCTGATAGGCTTGCCTTTATATGTTACTTGACCTTTTTCCCTTACTGCTTTTAGTATTCTATCTTTATTTAGTGCATTTGATGTTCTGATTATTATGTGTCGGGAGGAATTTCTTTTCTGGTCCAGTCTATTTGGAGTTCTGTAGGCTTCTTGTATGTTCATATGCATCTCATTCTTTAGATTTGGGAAGTTTTCTTCAATAATTTTGTTGAAGATGTTTGCTGGACCTTTGAGTTGAAAATCTTCATTCTCATCCACTCCTATTATCCGTACGTTTGGTCTTCTTATTGTGTCCTGGATTTCCTGGATATTTTGAGTTAGGATCTTTTTGCATTTTCCATTTTCTTTGATTGTTGTGCCGATGTTCTCTATGGAATCTTCTGCACCTGAGATTCTCTCTTCCATCTCTTGTATTCTGTTGCTGATGCTCAAATCTATGGTTCCAGATTTCTTTCCTAGGGTTTCTATCTCTAGTGTTGCCTCGCTTTGAGTTTTCTTTATTGTGTCTACTTCCCTTTTTAGGTCTAGTATGGTTTTGTTCATTTCCATCACCTGTTTGTATGTTTTTTCCTCTTTTTCTGTAAGGACTTCTACCTGTTTGATTGTGTTTTCCTGTTTTTCTTTAAGGACTTGTAACTCTTTAGCAGTGTTCTCCTGTATTTCTTTAAGTGATTTATTAAAGTCCTTCTTGATGTCCTCTACCATCATCATGAGATATGCTTTTAAATCTAGGTCTAGGTTCTCAGGTGTGTTGGGGTTCCCTGGACTGGGCGAAGTGGGTGTGCTGGGTTCTGGTGATGGTGAGTGGTCTTGGTTCCTGTTAGTAAGATTCCTCCGTTTACCTTTCGCCATCTGGTAATCTCTGGAGTTAGTAGTTATAGTTGACTCTGTTTAGAGATTGTTCTTCTGGTGATTCTGTTACCGTCTATCAGCAGACCTGGGAGACAGATTCTCTCCTCTGAGTTTCAGTGCTCAGAGCACTCTCTGCTGGCAAGCTCTCTTACAGGGAAGGTGCGCAGATATCTTGTATTTGGACCTCCTCCTGGCCGAAGAAGAAGGCCCAAAACAGGACCTTTCTCAGACACTGTGTTGCTTTGGCAGTTCCCAGGTGGTACAGACTCTCACCTAAGCAGACTAAATTCCTAAGTTCCTTGGAGTCCCGGGACCAAGATGGCGACCGCTGCTGCTGTGGCTTAGGCCGCCTCCCCAGCCGGGTGGGCACCTGTCCTCCGGTCCGGAAGGTGGCCGGCTGTCCCCGGCCCACACAGGGTGCTGCCTCAGCGCCTCTGTGCTTCTGCCTGTTCCAGAAGCTATCAGGTTCTCTGGCGCACCCTCTCACCTGTTCAGACTAATTTCCTAAGTTCGGCGGGTCTCGGACCAAGATGGCGACCGCTGCTGCTGTGGCTTAGGCCGCCTCCCCAGCCGGGCGGGCACCTGTCCTCCGGTCCGGACGGTGGCTGGCTGTCCCCGGCCCACAAAGGGTGCTGCCTCAGCGCCTCTGTGCTTCCGCCTGTTCCAGAAGCTGTCAGGTTCTCTGGCGCACCCTCTCACCTGTTCAGACTAATTTCCTAAGTTCGGCGGGTCCCGGACCAAGATAGCAGCTAGTGTCTTAAAAGAACTTGTCACCTGGGATTCATCTTTCAACAGAGCTCTGAATAAATAGCTCTTGAAAGATGCTAAGGGAGAGCAGCAAGACAGAGAACCCCTACATCCACACCTGCTCTTCCTGGAGATTAAGAAGCTATGCATTCAGGAAAAAAGAAGAAGACAAGTGAGCAAAATGTACCCTAAAGAGAACCAGTTCCACCTTGGGCTGCTTTCTCCTGGTTTATTTAGGTTCCTCTCTGTGGAGAGAACCTAGGAGATCTCTCTCTCTCTCTCTCTCTCTCTCTCTCTCTCTCTCTCTCTCTCTCTCTCTTTCTCTCTCACCTTGAAAAAGCAAAACATATGTTTGATATATGTGAGCACAATAAAGAATAAATTCCTGTTTCACTTTGGAGAACAAAATTAATTGGAAGGAGCTATTTTTACTTGGGCATTCCCTTAGAGTGAAAAGTGCTATATTCCCTTGGCACTACCCTGAACTCCAGTGGAAGCTCTTCTTTTTACTGTCATTTACTGTCCCAAAAGAGATTTATACCAGAACTCAATAGACAGGTTATGGCTTCACAGTGCTGAGATATGCATACCCAACTGCCCAACTCAGAGAACTGTCTATGATCACAGCAGTTTCATGGCCACTGCTCCAGATGTCTACAGGGCCCCTTGCTAATATTAGCAGTGAAACTCAGCAGTACTTGAGTTGAAAACTGTTCCTGAATGTTGCCTTAGTGACCTCTTGCCCAAAATAAGTGATGATATCTCTTCCCACTCTACAGTCTGTGGAAACAAATCATACAAATCACCTTTGTTTTCTGATACCCATAAGAAACTTAAGCCCTGGACATGAACTCCATCCTAGAGAGGAGATGGTGACTGAGGGAGAAGTTAGGTAGGAAGAACTTCTGTATGGTCATAAAATGCTCACCAATTTCTTTCCAGAAACTCATCATTTTCTGTTTGAAATATTTCTCATTTTTAAACCATGTTAGAAAAGGAACATGTTCTCCAGTTAGAACTAGTTTCCAACACACCATTCTCTCCTATTTCTTCAGTGTAGCCCAGGAACATATATATGAAGGCTGTGTCCTAGGGTTGCTTATAAGGCTGAGCTTGGTAGAAGTATAGTTATTGACTATAGCATAGAATCACAACTGTAATTCTTGTGACACTAAGTCTTCAATCTTTCAGGCACAAGACTTCACTCATGTTTGGTTCAATCAGTTGTTTTACTCAGACATCAGAGTTTCAAGGTTCAATGCAGAACTTTACCACATATCAGCCATAACAGCAACACCACTGAATTTTGACCACACTCACAGAAAATAATATGCCATCTAGGAACTGAATCCAGAAACAGTACCCTGACAGTATATCATATAGAAAGAATTTCTCTGTCAGAAATTATTTCTTATTTTAGTGTCTTATTATTTCTTACCTTAGGTCCCTGCCAGGCATGATAATCCTTTACAGAGTGTAATGATGAACCTTGGTTGTCACTTTGAAACACCTGGGAAGAGGGAACCTCTGAGAAGAGACTGCTTCCAGGAGCCAGACAGGACTCCACAGTTGAGGGATTGGGACACTAACCCACCTACTGTTGTGTGTATTTTAAAATCATCTCTGCCTTTGCCTAGAAGCTGCAACTTGTGCTCTGACCTCTCTCAGCTCCCTTTTGTTCTACCCAGCTTTGCCCTGAGATTAGTCACAACCAGCCTATTCTCAGATTCCTTTTCTATCCACCTTTTCTCTTGGAGGAGTTGTTAATCAGACCACTCCTGAGACCCTTGAATCCATGGATATAAAACACACACACACACACACACACACACACACACACACACTGCTCTGTTACCTTTAGAGGTTGCCTCTAAGCACAAGTGCTGTGTGCAGATACCTCCTGCCTGGAAATGCATGTCCTTATCAATTTATTATCTTTGTCTTCCCCTTCTCCTTAAGCTGAAGGAAGTATCAGCTAGTCTTCACCAGCATCCTTGGCCCTGCCCATAGTGGAGGTTCCAAACCCTATCTTCCCTGAGACCTTACATGACTAAAATTTTCCTCTTGTTCCAAAGCATGACAGAAAAGCTCCTCTCTCTTTCCCTGCATCTCCTGTTCCTCTTGGGATGCAGAAGTCCCACCTGTACCTTCCATCCAGTAATTAGCCCCTGGCCTTCTTTATTGACAAGTCAAGAACCAGTTGGGGAATAAGACCTTAGCAACAGAACCTCCCCTTACAACCTGCAAAATTTTCAACCCCAAATTGAAAAGAAATGCAGCAACAAAAGTGGAGCAGAGACTGAATGAATGGCTGACTAGTGACTGGTCCTACTTAGGATCCATCCCATGGGCAGGTACCAGTCCCTGACACTATTATTGATGCTATGTTGTGCTTGCAGACAGGAGCCTACCATGGATGTCCTCTGAGAGACTAATTAATTACTGACTGAGACAGATGCAGATACCCAAAACCAAGCATGGGGTTGATGTTGGGAATCCCTATGGAAGAGTTAGGGGAAGGATTGAAGGAGCTGAAGGGGATGGCAGTCCTATAGAAAGACCAACAGTTAGTGTTAACTACCGTGGATCCCTGGGAGCTACCAGAGACTAAGCCACCAACGAAAGAGCATATGCGGACTGGTCTGAGGCCCCAGCCCCATCTAGCAGAGAGCTGCCTTGTACGGCCTCAGTGGGAAAAGAGTCACAAAATCTCCCAGGATGGAGGGATCGGGGAGGGGGGGTGCCCTCTCAGAGATGAAGGGGAGAGTAGATGGAGGGAAGAACCCTGTGAGAGGTATGGGGGCAACATTTGGAATGTAAATAAATAAAATAATTAATTTTTAAAAAGAAGAGGCAACCCCATAGGAGGACCAGCAATAGTCTCAATAAACCTGGACACCTGAGATCTCTCAGATACTGGATCAGTAACCAGGCAACATACAACAGCTGTTATGAGACCTCCAACACATATACAGCAAAGGACTTCTGGGTCTGGATTTAGTCAGAAAAGATGCACCTAACCTTCAAGAGACTGGAGGCCCCAGGGAGTTTAGAGGTCTGGTGGGGTGAGGGTGGGAAATAAGAATATCCTCCTGGAGACAGGGGGCAGGGAGGAGGTATGGGATGTGATGTGGGGGTGGACCAGGCGAAGAATAAAATCTGGAGATTTAAATAAATAAATAGATAGATAGATAGATAGATAGATAGATAGATAGATAGATAGAAAGAATGAAAGAGAGAGAGAGAGAGAGAGAGAGAGAGAGAGAGAGAGAGAAAATTGTGCCATTCAGAGTGGCTTATGACAAATTCATTAATTCCTCATTGATGCAAGAATATTAGCCATGCTATCCTTAAGCAGATAGATCTAGGCCATGTTTCTTTGTTTGTTTGTTTTGATGTTTTTTAAGTGCTGAGCAGATCAGTAAGCAACATTACTCTATGGTTTCTGCTTCATTTTTTCCTGAGTTCCTGCCTTTGTTTCCTTGATGACAGATTATGACCTGTCTAATGAAGTAAACCCTTCCCTTCCTAAGACAGCTTTGTCCTCATGATGACACCAGCAAAGAAACTAGAACACAGACATTCACATTCTGGTGGTTTGGGGAGGAGGTGGAGAAAAGGTCACATTCTGCAGCCCAGGATGGCTTTCAACTTGTAGCAGTCTTCCTTCCCTTGCTTCTTGTATGTGGGAGTTACAAGGTTGTACTACTGAGCCACCATGCCTAGAGAAGTTAACATTTAAACAAGTTGATTTTTTTTTCTCTGTGTGGAACATTATACATTTAGAATAGACCTACTAGTTCTTTCTCTTTCATATGCATAATAAAATTATCTTTATGAAGCAGGTCCCTGAAGGAACATAAAGAGAAATGGGCAGAAGTGAAGTGAATTCTTAACTCCTCCGCTTGACTATTTGGCTTCGCAAATACTTCCTTCCCTTCACCAAGATGTAATTTCTGTGCCCTTAAAAGCATGTTCTGAAGATGTTAGTGAAATGATTCATGGGATACTATCAGGAAAGCTTGTTTGCAAAGTCAGGGGAATGGCAGAAAAGGATAGATCCAATGAGTAGTTTTATCCCTGCAGAAGTTCACCATGTAACTCAGAGGCTCTGAAACTCTAGGTAGTTTGGGGGTACCACGGAATAGGACTGAGAATTAGAGCAGCTCTCAGACCTCATCAGAAGTCTGCTAATGCAATAGACAGGAGCTGATGCAGAAACTCTCAACTGCTCGGTCAGCAGAGTACCAGTACAGGACATCCTCTGTCCTCCCTACAAGATTCTCAAAGAAAGACTGTAAAAGCCAGAGGATGGAGAGAATGGGAAGACTGGGACCAAAAGAGTGTCTTCTGTAAATGCCAGGAGCTTGTGCTCAAACTCACAGCAGCTATGAGTTGTGCATTAGCTGCTGAAGACCTCCACTAGATCAAGCCCTTTCCCAGAGCTGGAGAGCTATTGATGGTTGTTAGTTTCTGAGAGAAAAAGAGTAAGTTTTCTTTTAGTATGTGGACCCTGATATGTTTACCATTTTCCAGTGGGTGGCTCCACGCCCAGAAGTTCATGGGCAGTGCAAGCTCAAATCAGTGAGTGAATCAGAATAATCCCACAAACAAAAACAAGACATAAAATTGAGATGTCAGGTAGATCTGAGATGAGTTAGGGAAAGTTGGGAGTGAATATGACCAAAATACATTGTATGTAAGTATGCAATTCTAAAATAAAAATAATGAACATACTGTATTTTTAAAGGGTTATGTCCCCATGAAATAATGCAGAAGTCAGATTATTCATTCTCCAGTTTCCATCTGTCAAGGGTCTGAAGGCTGCTTTCAATGACTTAAACACCACCCTATTCCTGGCCTGCCTCGTGTATATGATAAGGGAAAGCCTGAGGGGAGAATTCAAGATGCTTGTTTGGGATGTTCTGGATACAGCATGAAATGGTGTGCACACCACAGATACTAGGAGGGTTAGTAGCATCTGCTACTTGACAGATATAGCAGGCACAGTGAGAAACAGAATCCATGTAATAATTTGAAAAGAGAATACTTAATGTAAAGGAGTATTAATTATTAATAGGGGATCAGATGCTAAGAAAGGATAAAAGAGAATGCTAAAGGACGCCTTGTGGTAGGGAAAGGGCACCAATGATGGGGAATATTTGGAACAGGTCCTTCAAGGTGTGGATCCAGACTCTGTTGGTGAAGATATAGATGCTCACTAAGATGTCTGCTGGGTTGCCTCTGAGAATGGCAGTCAGTGGACTGAAGGAAGAGAAAATGCTTGTGGGAAGCAAGTGAACAATGTACGTTCAAAAAAGAACACACTCAAGAAGCTGAACATGAGTGTGCCCCACATACTACTGGGCACCTCTGAGACATAGGAGACACCCACACAACCACACAGAACACCAAAAGAAGGATCCCCTTTCTCTGCAGTATCTATCTTTTACCCTCTACCAGAAAAGCAGCAATACTACAACTCCAGACTGGAATCAAGCAGGATG
Organism: Mus musculus; assembly: GCF_000001635.26. Taxonomy (NCBI): domain Eukaryota; kingdom Metazoa; phylum Chordata; class Mammalia; order Rodentia; family Muridae; genus Mus; species Mus musculus. Next base: position 52,994,531 of record NC_000083.6, read on the forward strand.
CAATGCAAGGTGAATTCTTCTATGTTAAGTAACTAGAAAAAAAAAACATTTCAACTAGCTTTTAAATTTTAAAAGACACCTTAACAGTCATCTTAAATAAAGGTAGTTACTCAAAATCTCCCTGAATTTATTGCTTACAAAAAGACCATATCAACGTCATTATTTTATTAGTTTTTGAAATCATACAGTCTTCCTGAAAAGGTATAGTCTGTGTGCAAATATCACGAATGGACCTCTTCAACACATGATCCAACACATCTTTTGTTACCAAAAGTTATTTTTATGAAGACCAAATGTTTATTCTGCAGAAAAGTACAACATATCCATTTGAATCCATAAAGGAGAGACTCTACTACGTCTGTATTTCTTTTATAAGAGGTTTTGGGAGGCAATGGGGAAAAGAAGGAAGATGGCCAGGTATAAAAAGTATTAGCAACCGACAAGTACGCAAAAGCTGGTGCTTAGTTCTTAGAGTCTGTCAGGAACCAGCATCTGTTTCTCTCACATTTTGTGATGACTACTCTTGGTTGTCAGCTTGACACACCTGGGAAGAAGGAGCCTCAGTTGAAGAACTGCCTCCATCAAATAAACCTATGGATACCTCTGTGGCAATAATTCTCAACTTTTGGGTCATGACCCTTTTGGGACTGAATGGGCCTTTAACAGATATTTACATAACAATTCATAACAGTATCAAACTTAGTTATGAAGTATCAGTGAAACAATGAAATGGTTCAGGGTCAACACAGCATGAAGAAATGATTAATCATTCCTTTAAAGGGTTGCAGCATCAGAAAAGGTGAGAATCATTGCTCTGTGGGAACATTTTCTTTGTTGCTAATATATAATGGCTCAGTCCTCCCTAGGTATCCCCATCCCTAGGCAGGTGGTCCTGGGGTGTACAAACAAGGTAAATAAGCAAATGAGGGGAGTAGACCAGTAAGCAGCGTTCCTTGGTGGTTTTTGCTTCAATCTTCTGCCTTGCATTACTGCCTTGATATGGACTGAAGCCTATAAAAAAAGATAAAACAAAAACAAAAACAAAACAAAGAGAAAAACTAAAACAAACAAACAAAACACTCTCCACCCCTAAGCTGGTTTGGTCTGTGTTTTCTCATAGCAACAGAGAAGCAAACTAGAATGCATTTGATAGCAAAGTCTAAAGCCCCAGGGTGAAATCAGAAATATCATATTTTTCTCTTATCTTCCTCACTAATGCTGTAACGACTCATTAAAAATATTTCTTTGTGATGTCTTTGTCATGTATTCATCCAATTAATTAACCTTTCTCCCAAATGAATTAATCTCTTGACCCACTAGTGTGTTTCTGGTTAACTTATTATTTCCTTCCACTCAGGTTTATAATTGTATAAAAATCAATAACCATCTGTCTGAAAGGCTGTTGATAATCACAATACTCTTCATTGTTCTTTCTTCTTGCATTTAGGTGCCCTTAAATCCATCAAAAAATTAAACTTCCAGTACAGTATAATTCAACAACTCTTAAGAGGCAACTATGAGTGAAGATGCATGCTCTGTTTTAGAGACGAGTGCTTGGGAGGGCAATAAGTGTTCTTGAGGAAACTGAAATGTAGGATTCTGTCTGAACAAAGACATGGGTTACCAAAACTTCTTCAAGAAAACAGTGTTTAAAAATGGAATCCCCAGTCCATTGAGGCTGAGAGTTTCACATGATGTTTGGTTCTTTGCTTCCCACTCATGCCAACATAACGTTTCATTGGTGATTTAAAAACCATTAGGTGGATTTCCAGAAATGTAGAGGAAGGAAAGCTGCTGAGGCGAGCTTGCATATCTTGACAGATACGAACCACATGCTGGTTTCCATGTCCTTCCTCCAAGGTCTCAAGAAAGCTTACTACAGTGACACGGTGATTAAAAAGAGAATAGCTAGACCATGGTTTTAGCACTTCTGGGGCATATGCAATGAGTAGAACCACACTTGGTATCTCTGGTAGTCTTCTCTGACTTGAGAGCCAATTACTGCAGAAGGAGAAAAAAAAGAAAAAAAAAACAAGCAAAGGAAATGACCATATATCTCATGGATTCTACTAACAGATGATGAATATTAAGAGTCATAGTCCACAGAAGAGAGCAGAAGAGAGGATGGTTGGACACAAATATGAGAAACAATTGAATACTAGATTCTCAAGCGGTTCATTCTACAAATCACAAGGGTCAGAGAAACTCAGCCTCTAGAACCACAAGAGAGAAGAACTTGGTAGATATTACACTGCCTTTGGGCCTTGTGCCTTACCTGAGTCTTTCAAATGTTAAGCAGAGAGTTGAGGCAAGAGCAGCAGTTGCAAGTCTAGGGAGATGGCACATTGGATAACAGTGTTCAGTGAGAAAGCTTGAAAACCTGAGTTTTGATCCTCAGCACACCTGCAGAAACCTTGCATAGCTAAGTATGCCGGTAACTACAATTTTGGGATGTGGAGACAGTGCATTTAGGACTTCTAGCCAACCTAATCAAAAAGATGAACTTCTGGTTCAGTGAGACATCCTTTTCAGAACCAATGGTGGACAGCAATTAAGGAATACACTCAACATCCCCTGACTGTCACATGTGTGTGCCTAGGAGTGCATGACCAGAACACACATACATATATATACAACATGGACCACATACAAATCACACACACACACACACACACACACACACACACACACACACACACACACAAAGAAATAATGAAAAGAAGTTAGATAAAATTGGATAAAGATGAAAAAGTAACAGAATGAGGAAATGTGCCCACCACATGTACACAAGAAACCCACATCTCTAGAAACATGTAGGTAGCATCACTTAGGTTTGTATATATGGACTCCATATAGGACATCAATATCCTACCTCAGTAGTTACTCTTCCTTCCACTCATATCTTTCCTTTTTTCCATATGTTCTTTTTCATGAGTTGTGTTGGTTATTGTATGACATGTACACTGAATATGTTCTTATTTTTTATTTTTCAAAAATCTCCCTAAATTATACTATTTAATCCCTTTTCACAAGAAACTAGAGGCTAAGCAATTATGCAACATCCATAATAAATAGAAAACACATTCATCCCTCTTAGATTCAAAGGTTACACTCCACAAAGCTCCTTACAAAAGCTCTCAGACTCTCCTAGATGTTCATAAGTATACACTAGAAATTGTGCTGAATTTAAATTTGGAAGATAAATCTTAACTAAGATATGGTGGCAAACTTCTGTAGTTATAGCACTAGGGGTGCAGAGACAGAAATCTGATATTTCACTTTAAGGCTTATCTAGCAATATAATGATTCCTATCTCAGGACACTACAGAAAGAAATCACAAAAGCATGCAGATTTGTAAAGCCCTTTCCAGGTGTATCTAAGTCTGCTGTGTTGTCAGAACATGTAATATGATGTTTATTACATAGATGAAGATACTGAAGCAAAACACTAAGCTTAAACTTTTAGGAAATTGTGAAAGTACTTAAGACATGCCAGGATGTGGTGACATATACTACATCTAAATCTTTATATGTCAATTCATTTTATCTTAACAGTCTTACCAGATATTTACTATTATCTTCATTTTATAGTTAATAAAGTAGAAAGTTGATATTAAAGAAAAAATAGAGCCAAGCCAGTCTAGGATTTAAGAAAAAGTATGTCTAAGGCTTCCCCCAACAGCTGAAATCAGTCAGTGGGTCTGTATTTCATGCATACCAACTAGGATGGAAGGAGCACCATGTGACCTAGACAATGCTCATTGTTGGTGTGGAGATTAATAAAAAGACCTGTCATTATGTTGTTCCTCAGCACTGAAGTAGCACTGAACAGGCTTCCTGAAAGACATGCTTTTGCACATCTATCTCTCCCATCAAATCAAAGCAAAGATTGAGTGAAGACAGGACTTCTCTATTTGAACTTTCAAATGGAGTCCCCAGAGTCAGGCAGGATCTCCACATAATGTATTTCAGACACTATCTTTGGCATCTCTAACCTGTCTTCCTGAACATCATCCCACTGAGGGGTTTTGTGAGACTGTGTATGCCTCAGACTATCTAAAAAATAAATGGCCTAAGTTTATAGCATTGTCCTTCTTATTTCTCAAAAATTACAAGTCGAAGAAGATGGCTCCTTTTCTTAATGTTTAAAGCACCACTACTACCCCAATAGCACCAAGTTAATAGCTTAGCCCCTGCTGGGGAACAATGGAACAGGAATGTATACAAGGCTTCTATTCCTCTTTTCAAAATGAAATGGCATGTCCTTGACATTCACACACAAACACCCAAGACTGAAAGACACTTTTTATCCCTCATTGTCTCATTAAAGCATGAGTTAAATGTGACTCTATCACTCTTGAACTATTCAGGAATAGTCATGATTTTTTTAAATTTTTGGGGGGGCTGGGCTCCCAAATTCACAGGTTTGCTGTTAAAGTCTTTTTTTAAAAGGAAATAAATCATTGTAAATCTTAAGGCTTAATGAAAATTCTTTACCCTCACCCATGCCTTCCTGTTACCTTCCCCCATCCTGTCCTCATTAATTCCCTACCCTGTAAGTTGAAATATCAACACAAGAGAGTCAGCTCAAATGTGAGATAAAATATTTCCATCATCTGCTCTGAGACTTCTGCTAAATATCAAGGTTGTTGACCCAAATGGAGTGTAAATATACTTTGAAAACCATATGTCGAGGGACCTCACTTCTTTTATTCACTGGGGCCTGTTTAAAAGTAGGTTACTCAAAGAGAGGACCACGTTAGAGGCTAAAGAAGACACACAAGAGCTATTATGTGGCCATATTTCTATTGCTCTAAATAAAATCAGGAGTGAGTCACTCAAAATAACATGTATTCAAAGCAAAGAATTCCATTTTTCATTTACAGAGGGTTTTCAACACAGTGCATGAGGGTCTGTGTTTTCTAGGTAATTAGCTGTATTCATTTCAATCATCACAATGGGCTCCTATCTTCTGTCATCATAACAATCTGCAGGAAGAGAAAGTGTGACATCCAGCTGCTGGAAGGCCCCAGATATCTGTGCCTCCTGGTGTTCATGCCTCCCTATGACCTCTTCCTTCTGATTCTGGACTGGCCCTGGTCAATTCTTCCAGCAAATACAAAACAAGTGAAATGATGTCACCTCCACTGTGAGGTGACAAAGGACTGTGACCTCCCTCTCTAGTATTCCCTTTGGGCACATCTCACTAGTATCTGAGTAAAATCTAATAAGGGACTGAGGCTTCAGCCCAGCAAGCTGCAAAGAACCCACTCTATGGCAACCTAGAATCGGGTCTTAATCCAGGAGACCATGTTAATCCCACCAGTCAAGAGTAAGATTAACACCATAATTGAAAGCCAAATTTGAAGTAAACTTTAATTAAAACTGGCCAGGTAGGTGGACTCTGGCTAATTGCGTACCAGGTTCCCAGAAACTGACCATGAGTCATGTTTTGCAGCCTTAAAAGGCAAAAATCCATAATTCACAGCATTTCCCATCAGATATTACCAGGGGCAAACATTTATCCTGACACATTTTCTGCCTATGTACCTCCTTGTGCCTACATCCAATCAGAGGAAATATGTATATCCTGACATATTTCCTGCCCATACCTTTTGCCCACATGTGATCAAGGACATTGGATGCAGAAAGGTCAAACAAATATAGGAAAAATAGTAACTTACTCTTAACTGCAAATACAACCCGTAGTCTGAGAAGTATATTTTTTCCCATTTTTGTTTCCTATTAATTTGCAAGGTACGTTGTTCTTGTTCCAGTTTTGGTCTCACAAGCCCTGAATTAGATATTTGTTCTAATGATGGCTGCAACAGTATCAGTCTATCATGTACACACAGCAAAGCACCCCTGCTTATATATTAATTGTTGTCTTATGTGAGGCTCTGACACAAAACCCAGCCAATCTGCCTTCTATTTCCAGACCCATGCAAAAGGAACTCACTCATGACATTACCCTCTGGGATAAGCTGATGCACAGCATGAGATAACTTACATAATCAAAAAGGTACAGTTTGTCTTTCAATCGAGTAGAAGCCAATTCTCCCTGAAAGAGTTACAAAGCAAAGCAAAACAAAACAAAATACAAATAGAAAACATTCACTTCAAGGTGGATTGCTTGGGAAGTATGGCATAAAAGTAAAATGGAATCCATTGACCTTAATAGTGATTTTATTTGGAATTGAGGATCTATGTTCTCTTTTATAGATAGGACCATCAAAACAGTCATGGGTCTGTGTGTTTCTTTGCTTTGCTGTTTGTTTGTTTGGGGGGGTTGTTTTTTAACAGTCCAGTTACAACACAGCTGATTAGATTTCAGCCTCAGTGTCCATAACCCTCTAATTGCACTATCTCACATGGTCGTCAAGTCTAATGCAGATCTGTCTACTGATTGGTTAGTATTTGTTTATATCCTAATCTTAACCCATTAACTAAAGAAGTATCTGCTCCATTTATACACAAGGGAATCTAAAAGAAGACATGACCAGCAGATGTAGCAGATCTGAGAAGAGTTCAGTTCAAGTGATTGTTCCTCAGTTTATAAATCCCTTATGGACTCTGTAGAAACTTAAAATGAAGTTCAAGGCATGTGACTGGATTGGGTCTCATAGCTCTCTTGCTACCTATGTTTGCATTCACACCATATGTTTGACACCATTCTTTTATCTTCTTGGGTAATACAGTTCTGGACTCTGCTTGTTCTTCCAAAAAGTGAATTCTGATTTCTTAGCTAGACTCTTGAAATACAAAGTCTTAGAGATCTTTCCAAGTATTCAGATCTGCCTCCATGAAAGGTTTAGAACATTCACAGATTTTCATCTAACATTCCTGAGATCTTATTCAGATCCTACCTTCTATTCATGTTACATGCTAACACATACAAAACAATGTAAAGCATAATGAGTATTTTGATAAGTAAATGAGATGTCAAGTTCCAAATGCCAGCATGGGGTCTATAGCTCTGAATGTGGTCAACAGCTCTTAGCTCTTTTATAAGTCAACATCATTCTTGTTACCTCTTTCGTAGTCTTTGCAACACGAGATGATAAAACAGGCCATTTTTCTAGAATTATGTCTTCCTTTTGTAGCACAGCAAAGCCCATCACTGAGTGAGTACATGTTTAGTGTTCTAAATATATTCCTTTAATGTTCATTCTTTTCATCATGCTATTTTGAAGGTTTGTTTGCTTGTTTGAGCATAACCTTTATGACAGTTAAAAGAACAGCCCCCAAAGGTTCCTGTCTTTGAATCTTTCCTCATCAGGGAGTGGAACTATTTGAAAGGATTAGAAGGATGAAGAGGTATAACCATGTTAGAGGAAGTATGTGACTGGGGCTGGGCTTTGAGATTTCAAAATGCCCACTTTCTCTTTCTGCTTGCTGTTGACAGATTATGATATAAAGCTCCCAGCTACTGTTTTAGTGGCATACCTGTCCCTGTGTGCTTTCCACCCTGATAATCATTTTCTACTCCTCTAAAACTATAAGCACGCCCCCTAGTAAATGCTTTCTTTCATAAAAGTTTTTTCAGTTATGGCATCTCTTCATGGCAATAAAATAGTGACTAAGATGTACTTTGTTAACATTGTATAAGAACTGCTGTAATAGGCATGAGCATGCTGTTGGTTGGAGGTATGTGGAAGACTTTGGAACTTTGGACTACAAAAGTGGTTGGTCACTCTAAGCAGGGCTTAATAAGTCATCCTAATAGGAACATGAAAAAGAATAACAATGGCAATTTGGGACACAGCTCAAGAAATTTCAGAAAGGAAGAATATTAGTAACTGGCCTTGCGACTATCCTTCTAAAAGAATGTGGCTGCTTTTTGCCTTTTTTGTAAAAATGACATTAAATGCCAATTAATTTGATACCTCACTTCCAGGTGACTCTTCAAACACTCCCCTGGGCTCCCTTGCCTTCTTACTGTTGTCAACCCCTTCAAAATCTACATATTACACTCAAAGATAAGCAGTGTCAAGTCATGCATCAGACACTATGGGACAAACTGCCTCTTGGTGTATGCCAATTTCTATGCTTACTTCTTAAAGACTTAACATGTGATACAGTCAGGAAGAAACTTCAAAGTCTGAATGATTCATCCCTTTGCCACAAATCATGATTTGTGATGATTACTTTGGTTTATTAAAAAAAAAAAAACAGTTTTCCCCTAATTGTGTTTATTCTTTCTGATTAGTTATTATTTTTTTTTTTTTTAGAAAAGAATGGTTTCCAGTATTTATATAATTTTTCCCTAAAAGTCTGTATTGTGGTTCAGGCCTGAAATCAAGGAAATTTGAAGCATAAAGATAGGATAGTGAGTTAGAGTTAACTTGAGCTATACAGTGAGACCCTGACCCCCCCCCCCAAAATGTGTTTTGGCACAGAACTGTGAATATGTTGACACTTTCCTAATTCCTGAACGTCGGAAGACAAGCAGGTTCTCTTCTCTGGAGGAACCTAATAAGTCTGGATCTTTTGTGGACCCAGAGAATCTGTATAGCCCAACTCAAGACAAGCTTTCAAATATTCATATATCATTGATTATATCTTTGGGACACAATTTGTTTTCCTTATACATAAAGCAAAGTGTCAGGCCTTTTTTTTTTTTTTTTTTTGGTTTGGTATGGTTTTTTGTTTTGTTTTGTTTTGTTTTGTTTTGTTTTGTTTTGTTTTTCAAGACAGGGTTTCTCTGTAGCCCTGGCTGTCCTGGAACTCACTTTGTAGACCAGGCTGGCCTCGAACTCAGAAATCTGCCTGCCTCTGCCTCCCAAGTGCTGGGATTAAAGGCGTGCGCCACCACGCCCGGCTGTGTCAGGCCTTTCTTGTTTCTGTGAGTGACACAGGGCTGAGAGGTCTTCACTTGATCACAGTTATGGGCTGAAGGTCATTGGCACGCTTCTTCATTGTCTGCTTTATTAAGCCATTTGTATTTTAAGACTAGATTTGACCACAAATGTCATCTGAAAATGAAATTTGAATAAGAACAGCAATTATGTCTTTCCATGTTAGGTCAATGTGGCTTTTATTTTTTATTTATTTTGGTTTAAATTATGGATATATGTGTGTAACTGTGTGTAGGTACATGCACCTCTACACACAGTCCTTTACCTGGAGAATCCCCCTGAAGCTGGGTTTGTTAGCAGCAGTGAGCCTCACATTGTAGGTGCTGGAAATTGAACCTGTGTTCTCTGCAGGAGCAATAATCATTCTCAACCATTGAGCCTCATCTCCAGCCCCAAAGATTATACTTTAAGACATTCCTATATGATGACAAAATTTCTAGCATAGAATATTCAATTTGAAATGTAGGATGCTCACTTATTAACTCTCTCTTCACTTGAGTGCACACTTCTGTAAACTATACCTAGTCTATTCTATACACACACACAAACACACACACACAGAGACAAACATACACACGAAAGGAGAGACACAGAGAGAGAGAGAGAGAGAGAGAGAGAGAGAGAGAGAGAGAGAACATAGAAGCTACCAGTTATGCTCAAATGAGAAAATGGAAAGAAGAAAAATCAATAAATGAATTAAAATTCAGAAATAGACTTTTTATATCATAGAAGTCATGTCTTTCAAAAATCTTTGAGAAAGGATGTGGTTCTATGGACTAGTATTTGCCTCACATACACAGGGTTTGGAACCCCAGGTCTAACAGCAACAACACCAAGACACTAAAGTGATCTTGTACTGGCTGGTTTTGTGTGTCTACTTGACACAGGCTGGAGTTATCACAGAGAAAGGAGCTTCAGTTGAGAAAATGCCTCCATGAGATCCATCTGTAAGGCATTTTTTTCAATTAGTGATCAATGGGGAAGGGCCCCTTGTGGGTGGTGACATTCCTGCACTGGGAGTCCTGGGTTCTATAAGAAAGCAGGCTGAGCAAGTCAGGGGAAGCAAGACAATAAGTAACATCCTCCCTCAGCTCCCATTTTCTGACCTGCTTGAGTTCCAGTCCTGACTTCCTTTGGTGATGAACAGTAGTGCAGAAGTATAAGATGAATAAATCCTTTCCTCCCCAACTTGCTTCTTGGTCATGATGTTTTGTGCTGGAATAGAAACCCTGACCAAGACAGGTCTCATCAGAAAGAATAAAATAGACAGGCTGGGATACAGCTCAGCAGTAGATCACATGTGTATCAATGCCTCATGCCTACCATGCACAAGCTTCTAGGTTCAATCCCTGCATGAAAATTAGAAGAATTCTTGTTGATGCCAAGCTATTTCCTAATCATGTCCTCTACTCTGTTTACTGCTTCATAGAGCACTGCATACTTCAGCAGAGCTCAGGAATGGCTGAACCTACAAGTGGCATATGACTGCTCACCCTGACACAGAAGAGGTGATTAAAGGATCATTAGTAACATTCAGAATGTCTAAGCTTCTTCTCTAAAGAAATTGAAACAGATTGTATAAGATCCAAGATATTTCCCCACAGGAAAGGAGTTTTGTACCCAACACCTAGACATACTGGAATACAGTGGAAGAAAGCAGAGAATGGGAGAAAGTTAGAAAGGCAACAGAAGAGAGTGTAGATGTCTTTAACAATGTATTTTTAAGATTAATTTATTTTATGCATACAAGTGTTTTGTTTGCACATATTTATGAGCATTACCTGTGTGTCTGATGACTTCAGACGCCTTAGAATTAGAGTTGAATTTCCTCGAAAAAAAACAGCAAGCCTTCTTAATCATTTAGCCATCTCTTCAGCTCCTAAAAGGGAAACTAAAGAAACATCTATGAATGGTTGGAACAAAAGTAATGTCCTTTTAAGTGTTAGTTCAGGCCTTTACTTACTTTGCTATTTCTCCAGCCCTATTTTGTTTTTAGTTGCATACATATATGTATAACTTTGTGCAGGTATACAAATATGAGTCTGTGGATGCAGAAAAGGGGCATTTATCCCCCAACTGTGAGCTGCCTGAGGTAGATTGGATACTATATTCAATACCTACAGAAGAGCAGTAAGCCCTCTTAACCCATGAGCAAATTTTACAACTCCAGGGGAGTGCATATTTTTAAGGGCATATTCTCTGGAAACAAGAACACAATGGATCCTATTTAACTAGTTATATAGATTTATAATTACCAAAGAATTGGAGCATCTTTCTCAAAATTCAGAGTCTTTAGTTGGCCAATGGAGGATTGAATCTGTGATAGTCTCCTATAGCTGAAGATGATGCTACTGGGAGTATACGAGGATACCTGGTATTTAAATTTAATACCAGTTTCTGTCTTTATTCTGTCAGGGGAAAATGAATAAGAACACTGTATTTCAGAATACCTAAAAGATTCTTGACTATACCTCAGTATGCAAGTATAATTAGAGGTAGAAATGGAAACTCCTGCCCTGGGAATTCTGTCTTTATTACTACTAAATCCTCTGCACAGAAGTTGGGCCTGAGGTCTGGGACCACATGTTTCACTTTCCCCTTCTATCCTGTTTCCACCTCTTATTCTGGTAGATTGTGTCCAAGAATAAAAGTGTCAGATTTAAATAGCACCTATTACCATATAAGCTAAAATGTTCGTTCTTCCTTATTCTCTCAAAGAGGCTGAGATGCATTCAGAACCTTGGAATATACATTAAGAACCAGGCTAGGGTAAGCTGTAGATATTCTTTCAATCATATCTGCAAATTTACTGATTTTTCACACTACAAATCACTCTCATCTCACTTGCATCCTGAAAAGGCATTAACATGCTATTGGCTGATGATTCAGTATTATTATTGGCTGTTGGTTCTCTTTAGAGTTTCATAGCTGGAGAAAATGGACACTAGTAAAGCCTGACATTTATGTACCCTAGAAAGTTAGCTATATCTCTACTTAGGTTCACATGTTTGATTCCTTACAGTATAATTCATGATGCAAATATCCCACAAAGACTGACCTCCTCTGCTTATATCAAAATAAATTACTGGCTTGTATTTCCATGTGCCCATATCCTTTCCAAACTTGTTTCCTCAGTAGAGTCAATGTCCACTAGATCAGTTGAGAGATTAAATTCTAACTGTAGGAGAAGTTGAAGTGACTTTGAAGTGACTGTTCTGCCTCTAAAACAGAAATAGAAGAAGCCCCAGTGACATTTTAGGAGACTCACAGCTACATTAACACGGGCATGTTGGGAGCCGCGCCCACATTCGCCGTTACAAGATGGCGCTGACAGCTGTGTTCTAAGTGGTAAACAAATAAACTGCGCATATGCCGAGGGTGGTTCTCCACTCCATGTGCTCTGCCTTCCCCGTGACGTCAACTCGGCCGATGGGCTGCAGCCAATCAGGGAGTGACACGTCCTAGGCGAAATATAACTCTCCTAAAAAAGGGACGGCGTTTCGTTTTCTCTCTCTCTTGCTTCTTGCACTCCTGCTCCTGAAGATGTAAGCAATAAAGTTTTGCCGCAGAAGATTCTGGTCTGTTGCGTCTTTCCTGGCCGGTCGTGAGAACGCGTCTAATAACAATTGGTGCCGAAACCCGGGAAGAGAAAAAACTCGGGACTGGCGCAAGGAAGATCCCTCATTCCAGAACCAGAACTGCGGGTCGCGGTAATAAAGGTTCCCGTAAAGCAGACTGTTAAGAAGGATTCAACTGTATAAATTCAGAACTTTTCAGCTGGGGAACGGCGGTAACCCGTAAGTATAGCTTTACGAGGTACGCCTGGCCTTGAACTTTCTAAGGAAATTCAAGACAGTCTATCAGAAGTAAAGTGGAAAATAGCTTTATAAGGTATGTTTGGCCTTGAACTTTCTCTAGTGTTAGAAGCCCTTTTGTTCCTTTTCACATGTTATCAAGTGGTTAAGGCAGGGCGGATTCTGGATGAAGTTCAGGACAATCTATCAGAAGTAAAGCGGGGAGAGAGAATAGGAGCAAAGAGAAAATATGGTACACAAAATAAGCATACAGGCCTTTCCACGGGTCTTGAACCTGAGGAAAAGTTTAGGTCAGGTAAGAATACCTGGGGAGAGATTAGAAGGAAGGAAAAGGAAAAAGAAAAGAAAAAAGATCAATTAGAGAAGCCAGTTCTTAATAGTTCTGAATCAGATGAAAAGGCTATTAGGGCCTGGAAGGCGCTCTCCCGAGCAGGTGAAGCCACTGGACAATAATGACAGAGGCAGGCTCTTACAGCCTACAAGGTCTTATTGTCCACCCTAGAGTTGTAGATCAAGATTATAAAGGGGAACTTCAGGTTCTCTGTTCTTGTCCTCAAGTTGTCTTTTCTATATCACAAGGGGACAGAATAGCTGAACTAATAATTTTGCCAAGCCTACATGGCTGTTTTTTCTTCCTCTGGTATTCCTAGAGCTGCCAGAGAGATTGGTTCTACTGAAAATGATTCTGATTACTTAATAATGCCTTTAGATTGTTGTCAAATTTTGTCTACTCACGTAGGGGTAAACCCTCGTGGCGTCAGGCCATTACAGGTCTGACAAATGGATGTCACGCATATTTCCTCCTTTGAGAGAAATCAATATTTACATGTTTAGATAAGAAGAGATCACCTCCATACCTTAAATGATTTTCAAAAGCTGTTGGGAGATATTAATTGGCTCAGACCTTTTTTAAAGATTCCTTCTGCTGAGTTAAGGCCTTTGTTTGGTATTTTAGAAGGAGATCCTCATATCTCCTCCCCTAGGACTCTTACTCTAGCTGCTAACCAGGCCTTACAAAAGGTGGAAAAAGCCTTACAGAATGCACAATTACAACGTATTGAGGATTCGCAGCCTTTCAGTTTGTGTGTCTTTAAGACAGCACAATTGCCAACCGCAGTTTTGTGGCAGAATGGGCCATTGTTGTGGATCCATCCAAACGTATCCCCAGCTAAAATAATAGATTGGTATCCTGATGCAATTGCACAGCTTGCCCTTAAAGGTCTAAAAGCAGCAATCACCCACTTTGGGCGAAGTCCATATCTTTTAATTGTACCTTATACCGCTGCACAGGTTCAAACCTTGGCAGCCACATCTAATGATTGGGCAGTTTTAGTTACCTCCTTTTCAGGAAAAATAGATAACCATTATCCAAAGCATCCAATCTTACAGTTTGCCCAAAATCAATCTGTTGTGTTTCCACAAATAACAGTAAGAAACCCACTTAAAAATGGGATTGTGGTATATACTGATAGATCAAAAACTGGCATAGGTGCCTATGTGGCTAATGGTAAAGTGGTATCCAAACAATATAATGAAAATTCACCTCAAGTGGTAGAATGTTTAATGGTTTTAGAAGTTTTAAAAACCTTTTTAGAACCCCTTAATATTGTGTCAGATTCCTGTTATGTGGTTAATGCAGTAAATCTTTTAGAAGTGGCTGGAGTGATTAAGCCTTCCAGTAGAGTTGCCAATATTTTTCAGCAAATACAATTAGTTTTGTTATCTAGAAGATTTCCTGTTTATATTACTCATGTTAGAGCCCATTCAGGCCTACCTGGCCCCATGGCTCTGGGAAATGATTTGACAGATAAGGCCACTAAAGTGGTGGCTGCTGCCCTATCATCCCCGGTAGAGGCTGCAAGAAATTTTCATAACAATTTTCATGTGACGGCTGAAACATTACGCAGTCGTTTCTCCTTGACAAGAAAAGAAGCCCGTGACATTGTTACTCAATGTCAAAGCTGCTGTGAGTTCTTGCCAGTTCCTCATGTGGGAATTAACCCACGCGGTATTCGACCTCTACAGGTCTGGCAAATGGATGTTACACATGTTTCTTCCTTTGGAAAACTTCAATATCTCAATGTGTCCATTGACACATGTTCTGGCATCATGTTTGCTTCTCCGTTAACCGGAGAAAAAGCCTCACATGTGATTCAACATTGTCTTGAGGCATGGAGTGCTTGGGAGAAACCCAAACTCCTTAAGACTGATAATGGACCAGCTTATACGTCTCAAAAATTCCAGCAGTTCTGCCGTCAGATGGATGTTACCCACCTGACTGGACTTCCATACAACCCTCAAGGACAGGGTATTGTTGAGCGTGCGCATCGCACCCTCAAAGCCTATCTTATAAAACAGAAGAGGGGAACTTTTGAGGAGACTGTACCCCGAGCACCAAGAGTGTCTGTGTCTTTGGCACTCTTTACACTCAATTTTTTAAATATTGATGCTCATGGCCATACTGCGGCTGAACGTCATTGTTCAGAGCCAGATAGGCCCAATGAGATGGTTAAATGGAAAAATGTCCTTGATAATAAATGGTATGGCCCGGATCCTATTTTGATAAGATCCAGGGGAGCGGTCTGTGTTTTCCCACAGAATGAAGACAACCCATTTTGGATACCAGAAAGACTCACCCGAAAAATCCAGACTGACCAAGGGAATACTAATGTCCCTCGTCTTGGTGATGTCCAGGGCGTCAATAATAAAAAGAGAGCAGCGTTGGGGGATAATGTCGACATTTCCACTCCCAATGACGGTGATGTATAATGCTCAAGTATTCTCCTGCTTTTTTACCACTAACTAGGAACTGGGTTTGGCCTTGATTCAGACAGCCTTGGCTCTGTCTGGACAGGTCCAGACGACTGACACCATTAACACTTTGTCAGCCTCAGTGACTACAGTCATAGATAAACAGGCCTCAGCTAATGTCAAGATACAGGGAGGTCTCATGCTGGTTAATCAACTCATAGATCTTGTCCAGATACAACTAGATGTATTATGACAAATAACTCAGCTGGGATGTGAACAAAAGTTTCCGGGATTGTGTGTTATTTCCATTCAGTATGTTAAATTTACTAGGGCAGCTAATTTGTCAAAAAGTCTTTTTCAGTATATGTTACAGAATTGGACGGCTGAATTTGAACAGATCCTTCGGGAATTGAGACTTCAGGTCAACTCCACGCGCTTGGACCTGTCCCTGACCAAAGGATTACCCAATTGGATCTCCTCAGCATTTTCTTTCTTTAAAAAATGGGTGGGATTAATATTATTTGGAGATACACTTTGCTGTGGATTAGTGTTGCTTCTTTGATTGGTCTGTAAGCTTAAGGCCCAAACTAGGAGAGACAAGGTGGTTATTGCCCAGGCGCTTGCAGGACTAGAACATGGAGCTTCCCCTGATATATCTATGCTTAGGCAATAGGTCGCTGGCCACTCAGCTCTTATATCCCATGAGGCTAGTCTCATTGCACGGGATAGAGTGAGTGTGCTTCAGCAGCCCGAGAGAGTTGCACGGCTAAGCACTGCAGTAGAAAGGCTCTGCGGCATATATGAGCCTATTCTAGGGAGACATGTCATCTTTCAAGAAGGTTGAGTGTCCAAGTGTCCTTCTCTCCAGGCAAAACGACACGGGAGCAGGTCAGGGTTGCTCTGGGTAAAAGCCTGTGAGCCTAAGAGCTAATCCTGTACATGGCTCCTTTACCTACACACTGGGGATTTGACCTCTATCTCCACTCTCATTAATATGGGTGGCCTATTTGCTCTTATTAAAAGGAAAGGGGGAGATGTTGGGAGCCGCGCCCACATTCGCCGTTACAAGATGGCGCTGACAGCTGTGTTCTAAGTGGTAAACAAATAAACTGCGCATATGCCGAGGGTGGTTCTCCACTCCATGTGCTCTGCCTTCCCCGTGACATCAACTCGGCCGATGGGCTGCAGCCAATCAGGGAGTGACACGTCCTAGGCGAAATATAACTCTCCTAAAAAAGGGACGGCGTTTCGTTTTCTCTCTCTCTTGCTTCTTGCACTCCTGCTCCTGAAGATGTAAGCAATAAAGTTTTGCCGCAGAAGATTCTGGTCTGTTGCGTCTTTCCTGGCCGGTCGTGAGAACGCGTCTAATAACACGGGCAAGTGAGGAAGGCCTTCCTGTCCAACCCTTTTTCCAGTCTCATACCTGAATCCAAGTGAGGGACCACAAGCAGCAGAGTGGAAGACTATACCAGACCATACAGCAGGAGGCTGGTCCCTGAAGTGGCTTTCTCAGCTTACTAGGATACTCCATTATTGGACATGGGTAGTGACATTTTTGGCATTTAGTTTCTTTTGAAAAACAGACAGAAATATTGTAAGGCTATGTTTATGTTTGAATCCTAAGTGTAGGATATGGGGCTGCTTCAGATGGTCCACAGCAGCTGACTATGATTTGACTCATGCTTTAGCAAGAGCATTATTTTTCCATTTCATCAGTTTGTGCAATTGTATGACATTTGGAATTCTGGGGACTTTTCAGAGAATATATTAATGCCCGGGCCCCAAGAGGCAGGATTTACTGTTGATTGTTCATTGGTTACTGTTGTCATTGTTTGCTAAGTAGCTATGCGAAAAGAAGAAGCAAGACCAAGAAATTAGATATCCTGATGGCAAAAATCAAACATGCCTAGAGGAATTTGATACCTCTAACCAGCAGGAAGTAGTCTAATGCTAACATCACCCCCTCTACTTTAAGTCCTTCTTTCTCTTCTATCTAGTGTTAGGGCTCAAAGAGTGGAGAAAGGTAGAAAAGGTAGAAGTGGAAGAAAAAAAAACATAAAGTAGCCAAAGTCCAGTTGCAGTTATGCTTTCTCCTTTCTTAAAAAGGTGGCTATTTCTGTTCCAAGCCTAACATAAAAGGCATGATTTTCTCTACCTTTCTTCCTGAAACCTAGTACAATTTTCAGATAACTATGGGCACTGGTGTTCTCTTATAGTCTCATCTTGAATATTTATTTTGACTAAGCTTCTAAATTCTTTTATTAATGACACTAAGAACCCCAAAAGGGAACCCCTACCAGCTTCTCTGGAAACACTCTAACATTTGTTGCTAACTTTTTCCACATCTGTTCATTTCAAGGCTTGGCTCTCTGGTGGCCTAAGAAATCAAACAAAGAGACAGAGTCTAAGGATAGAAATCAAAAACATATGAGCAAAATTGTACAGTATACATACACACACATTCACCAACACACACACATACTACATGCACACATATACCACACATGCACACAAACAGTATACGCAAATGTTCAGAGCAGCTTTATTTAGGAGAGTCTCTAAGTGGAACCTTCTAGAACTTCTGTCAACTGTGGAGTAGATGAACAAGTGTACTCAGGAATGAAAAGATTGCTTTTATAACAATGGGGCAAGTCTACAGAGGAGTGTATAGATGGAGGAGGTGCATTGTATGACTGCAGTTCATATGACATCCAGAAATAGAGCCAATCTAGTCTGTATTGTCAATCCGGTTTATCTTTATTTGTCACTTAAAGAGAGAAAGATGACTGAGAACAAACAAAAGGGTGACCTATAGTGACAGTTTTGTTTATATTGGTGTAGAAATTTATCAAAATACTTAAAGTTATCACTTTTTATATACACACTGTAACTCCAGAAATATGACTCTACTTTCCCTGAACTTCTCGATGCAAAGAGAAAATGAATCCAACAGAAAGAGTTGTTAGACTATAGCTCAGTGATAGAGCCATTGGCTAACGTGCACAAGACTCTGGGCTCCATCCAAACACATCTTATACATCTTATACATGCACACACTAACACCAAGGCACATACCACACACATTACCTCACATACACTCACATGCACACACACACACACACTTCTGATTCCTTGAATAAGATGAATTTTACCTACAGATAGCTGGATCACATTAATGTCCTAACAAAAGAAACTGCGAACAGAAAGTTTCTTTGTGGATGGGATTAAATTAAGAGTCACATCCTTAATCTCTTAGGAAATACTACAATTCAAGTATGAGAGTCAGACCAAAGAATATTACACAGAGAGAGATGGTAATGCCAAAGCAGTTGTTTTTTTAAATATAAAAACTAGCACAGTTGTTTTGGTAAAAATTCCAAACATTTAGAAGGTTTTTTTTTTAATTCAATTTAACCTGAATATGTTTAAGGAATATACTGTGTAGTATTGCTTCTGACTAACATAACCTCCTGGAGGGAGGTTCAGCTGGCTTAAGAAGCCAAGGAAATATTACTATGTTCATAAGACCTATCCCACACTGTGATCAATCCAGCAGTTAACAATGGCTGGGGAGAGGACACTCATTGGTGAAGGTCAAGCTGGGGAGGGAGTTCCAGAGGCACAGTCTTTGAGAGAGGCCCCTTGGTATTGCAAACTTTATATGCCCCAGTACAGGGGAATGCCAAGAAGCGGGAGTGGGTGGGTAGGAGAGCAGGGTGGAGGGAGGTATAGGGGACGTTCAAGATAGCATTTGAAATGTATATAAAGAAAATATATATATATATATATATATAGAGAGAGAGAGAGAGAGATTGGCCTTACAGTGATGCTGCTCCCTTTGAGTTTTTCATGCTCCTGCAGAAAACCTCTCACTTTTGTTCCTGTAAGAAATTCCAATAAACAAATTTATTCACAAGCCAGATTTGGACAATGGTGTTATTTTGGTCTGGTTTAGTGTTTGGGGGTGAATAAATATCTGTTCATGTCTCCCCTGAAAATTTCCATCAAATGCTATAAACAGCGCTCAGGGAGACCCCACTTAAAACCACAGGGAGGCTACAGGTGCTAGAAAATAAGACAGAAAAAGATCTAGGGTAACAGAGATGCTACCCTAGGATGGGAACAAGAGAGGAGAGGATAGTGGGTCACCAAAGTCATCAGAAGACATCAGTAAACAGCTATCTGCAAGTTCTGAATTGAAGAAAAGTAAAGACTTCAGG
Source organism: Mus musculus (assembly GCF_000001635.26). Lineage (NCBI taxonomy): Eukaryota > Metazoa > Chordata > Mammalia > Rodentia > Muridae > Mus > Mus musculus. The sequence goes on from NC_000083.6 coordinate 53,014,175, forward strand.
AAGGAAAAGAAGGATGGAAAGAAGGAAGAAAAGAGAAAGAGAGAGAAAGAGAGAGAGGGAAGGAAAAGAAACATAAAAGCTAGTGAGGGTCAAGTGTCCATGTTGATTCATTTCCAAGCATTCTTGAGATTTCTGACATCGCAAATTCAGGCAGCCTGCTTCACTTTTGGCACCATAGAACGGCAATGCCACTCCCACCCAGTGTGATGAATTATAAAGCGGGTGCTGATCAGCATAGCCTGCATTCCTCAGTGTTTCTGCCTCTGTATCAAGTCTTGCTATTCTGATAAATGCTAGCATACAACTTCTCTTGACACATGTGTACTAGAGCAAAAGCCTATGGTTGTTTGCTCCATAGCAATCCCACTACCTTGAAGACTCATTTATGTTACTAAAAATAGATGAAGCCACATAACCCGAGTGTGCTGTCACAGAACGTGTTCAGGACCTGGGAGTCAGCAGCAGTGCTAATTAAAATGAGGATGAGTTCCAGGAGTTCCAGTATGGGGGACAATAAAACTTCTGTTGAAATTCTGCATATATATCTTATCAACAATGACCTGAGTAAGCCCTACCAGCGTGAGGGTGCAATGAAGAAGTGATGATCACCCGGCAATGAAGATGTAACATATAGCCACAGAACACAGAAACCAGAATTACACATGAATGGGAATGGGAATTAGGTATATCACTAGGAAATAAATTATGTTGGGGTAACTACTATGAAATGATAAGCTGGTTCCTGTGAACCGTGAGAAAATCTGACAAATATACTCAAGCCATGAAATGACAAAGCAGTTGGAGAGACACACATCCCCTTCTCACTGGGACTGAAAATCTTAAAAGCAAAGGAATAAAGACTGCTGAATTTGGTTGAATAAAATTCAAACTAGATAAAAACTGCCATAAACAAACTTCAAACTTAACAGTCTTGAGAATGTGCAGCCAAGGACAAAGTGCTAATTCCTTCCATATGTGGATGTGAATATTATTTAGAATGAAAGGTCAATTATCCTATCGAAAAATTGCCCAAACTACAAGGACACACGGTCTACAAGCTTAGCAATCGTCTGTTGGTGGTGTGCTAAATTGAAATCACCTTCATAAAAAGCAATTTGGCAACATATCTTTAAAATTTTAAAATCCATGCATCTATCATTTGATGGAGATGTTCACTTGCAGGAAATTACTTCACAAAATATCCTCAACCAAGTACCTGAGAGTACTATGTATAAGAGGTAAAACACTGACAGCCTATCAGAAATTTTTGTCATTCACAAAACGCTGTTCTCCGGACATGACAGGGCAAGTTGTGCTCATGAATTCACAACAGCTGTGCTTACCTACACAACAATGAGCCAGACAGCACTCTAGTATGGATTGGGGAGGGACTCACAAGGCTTTACCTTAGCTGAGTAGTTATTGGCAGCTAATGGTTGTGGAGGGAGGGAGAGCCCTTGGAGGTGTGGCCATGTGTAAGTTGCTCACACTTCAAGAGATGTTCCTACACCTGTGCAGATAAGAGCAACACTAATTAGAGTTAACAACAAAAGAACAAAAACTTACAAAAGACATGAAGTTCAGAAGAATTGGGAAGAAGACATATTTAGGGAGGGCTAGGGAGCTGGAAAGGGGGTAGGGGTGGGTATGATCACCAAACATTGGGTATATGAAGGAAATTCTCAACAAATAACTGGAAATACTTTAAAGGACTATCTCACCTAATTTGTTCATTAAACAATATCATAGTTCTTAATGGATAACTGTTAACAGCACCATGTAGAAGAAGGAATATGTTTGCTATATAATAATAGAAAGATCTATTGTTATATTTATTAAAAAAAAACCTTTTATTGGAGAAAGCCTCCAAGAGTATGCTGTGAAGGAGAAATAATTCATAGTTTCAGATTCATGTTGTGTCACTTTGTTTCAAGTGGAAGGTCAGTACAGTTTCAAATCATATGAAACTCGAGTATGGAAAGTCTGTCAGACTCAAGACTATGCCAAAGTTTACACAAGTCGGAGACCTTTATTTCCTAAAGTCTCCCATTATATAAGTGAGAAAACAAACCACATGTCTGCAAGTTGTTGAAATGGTGCCTTTGCCAAGTGGAAGAGGCATTCACCTTCCACTCATTATCCTCCAGCGAGATCAGCAGAGTAGCTGAACCTCAAAGACTTTTCCATACCTGACTGAAACAGCCACGTCTAACTATTCAAGAGATAATTTCATAAATTTTCAGAGTTGAAAATGCATAACACTTCCCAGGCAAGAAATTGGTGCAGTTTTGAAAGCTTACATAGATAATTCATATTTTTTTTGTAAGCTCACAGAGAAGTCAATGGGGCAGAAGAGAAGCCCTTAATTAACTTTCTCCTGTATCTTAAACCACTGGCAATGCAGGGTTCTGGCCTTTGTTCTATTCCCTATCCCGAGATCTTGTTAAAATACCCATCCAAAACCTAAAAGTCCAGCAAACATGAGAATCCCTGTCAGGGAGCAAAAGCATTTACCCCCTAGGAGTTCTAACTAAGGCCAGAATAACACTGGGGAAGAGTGTTAAGACACAAGCACCCGTTCTCATAGGTGGAACTTTGACCCTGTCTATATAACCTTTAGATTTCAGCTCAGGCATGTATAGGGATTAATAAAAGGACTAATGAAAGACAGCAGATTGTGAGATTTGCTGAGTTCTTACTGATCGTTTACTTTGCCTCCTGTCGCAAAATAGGCAACCCTCCCATTTTTTAAATTTATTTTTATTAACATAAGAATAATAGATTATGTTATATTTTTATTAGGTATTTTCTTCATTTACATTTCCAATGCTATCCCAAAAGTCCCCCATGCCCCCCCCACTCCCCTACCCACCCACTTCCACTTCTTGGCCCTGGCGTTCCCCTGTACTGAGGCGTATAAAGTTTGCAAGACCAATGGGTCTCTCTTTCCACTGATGGCTGACTAGGCCATCTTCTGATACCTATGCATGTTATGATATTTTTGAACAAAATTTCTTTTCCCTATTTCACCTCCACTTTCTCCTTTCTTTATAACTTTCCCACCCCCACCAGCCATTCTCATTTTGTGTTGCTTATGTACTCTTTTGCATCCAACCCCCTTCCTTAACTCCTCTGTTTCCTGCTTATGGTCATCTTTGTAGTTTCATAGCATTTATAAAAAAGAGTCTATATCTTACCACAGAAGTATATGTACCCTGTGTGTTGGGAGCTATTAAGACAACTCTATTGTCTTGATCTCCAAATTGGGCCTCTCCCCCCAAGAAGAAAAGGGGGTCAAAAGCAGGCCACCGCTCAAAGAACAACCACAGATTGTTCCAGCCCTAAGTCAGTGCTGGATGTCCTGACCTCAAGATGTACCCTGATACCACCAAGTTCCTGCTTCCCCGTGTAGTTGCCAAAAGAAAAATTTCCTCTGCCCCATCTCTCCTGCTGAGAAGTACTTCCTCTTTTGCTTGTGCATTTCCTTTGCCCCATTCCTTCTGCTGAGAAGTACTTCCCCTTTTGCTTGTGCATTTAAGCCTTGAGCCTTGCTCAATACAGTGAGACCTTGATGATAATCAGACTGCTTCCGTGTGTTGTTCATTGCACTTGGTTCTCATCTCTCCCTCCCCCCGTTTGGTTCTTAAGAGAAGGTCCCCTGGAGACCCTCAAATAACTGGACCTGCTGGACGGGTCACCTGTGTTTATTACTGAAGTATTCACAATAGCAAGGAAATGGAACCATTCTAAATGTCCATCAACAGATGATTAGATAATGAAAATTTGCTGTATAAAAATAATGGAATTTATGTCCAATTTTCTGAGGAACCTCCAGACTGACTTTCAGAGTAGTTGTATAAGCTTGCAATCCCACCAGCAATAGAGGAGTGTTCCTCTTTCTTCACATCCTCGCCAGCATCTGCTGTCACCTGAATTTTTGATCTTAGCCATTCTGACTGGTATGAGGTGGAATCTCAAGGTTGTTTTGATTTGCATTTCCCTGATGATTAAGGCTATTGAACATTTTTTTCAGGTGCTTCTCAGCCATTCAGTATTCCTCAGTTGAGAATTCTTTGGTTAGCTCTGTACCCCATTTTTAATTGGGTTATTTGAATTTCTGGAGTTCAGCTTCTTGTGCTCTTTGTATATATTGTATATTAGTTCACTATCAGATTTAGGATTAGTAAAAATCCTTTCCCACTCTGTTGGTGGCCTTTTGTCTTATTGGCAGTGTCTTTTGCCTTATAGAAGCCTTGCAATTTTATGAGGTCCCATTTGTCAAATCTTGATCTTATAGCACAAGCCATTGCTGTTCTATTTAGGAATTTTTCCCCTGTGCCCATATCTTTGAGGCTTTCCCCCCTCATTCTCCTATATTGGACATAATACTACCAGAAGATCCAGCAATACCTCTCCTGGTCATATACCCAGAAGATGTTCCAACTGGTAATAAGAACACATGCTTCACTATGTTCATAGCAGCCTTATTTATAATATCCAGAAGTTGGAAAGAACCCAGATGTCCCTCAACAGAAGAATGGATACAGAGAATGTGGTACATTTACACAATGGAGTACTACTCAGCTATTAAAAACAAGAATTTATGAAATTCTTGGACAAATGGATGTATCTGGAGGATATCATCCTTAGTAAGGTAATCCAATCACAAAAGAAGTCATTAGATATGCACTCACTGATAAATGGATATTAGCCCAGAAACTTAGACTACCCAAGATACAATTTGCAAAACTCAAGAAAATCAAGAAGAGGGAAGACCAAGGGGTGGATACTTCATTCCTCCTTAGAATAGGGAACAAAATTCCCATGAAAAGAGTTACGGAGACAACATTTGGAGCTAAGACGAAAGGATGGACTATCCAGAGACTACCCCACCCAGGGATCCATCCCATAATCAGCCACCAAACCCAGACACTATTGCATATGCCAGCAAGGTTTTGCTGAAGGGACCCTGGTATAGCTGTCTCATATGAGGCTATGCCAGTGCCTGGCAAATACAGAAGTGGATGCTCACAGTCCTCTATAAGATGGAACACAGGGCCCCCAATGGAGAAGCTAGAGAAAGCACCCAAGGAGCTGAAGGGGTCTGCAACCCTATAGGTGGAACAACAATATGAACTAACCAGTACCCCCAGAGCTTGTGTCTCTAACTGCATATGTAGCAGAAGATGGCCAAGTCAGCCATCATTGAAAAGAGAGGTCCCGTGGTCTTGCAAACTTTATATGCCCCAGTACATGGGAATGCCAGGGCCAAGAAGTAGGCGTGGGTGGGTAGAGGAGCAGGGTGGGGGAAGGGTATAGCGAACTTTCGGGATAGCATTTGAAATGTATATAAAGAAAATATGTAATTTTTATCTAATAAAAAAATAATGGAATTTTATTCAGTTGTAAAGAAAAATTAAATTATAAAAATTTCAACAAAATTGGTGAAGTTGCAAAGTATCAGCTTAGGTGTCCCCAACTCAGAAATCTCATTTTTGTTCTTATGAGTAGATATCACCTATTCCCTATCTTCAATGAAACTAATGTAACCAAACATAAAGAGCTTTGAAGATGCAGAGACTTCAGATGCAGACTGTGGCCACTTTTGATACCAATGTTTTCTCTTTCACATTGCTTTGTGGCTATGCAGATGAAGTACTAACACACCTTTCCAGTGAGATTAATATATATTTTATGTGTATATGTATAAGTACATGTATATTCCCCACTCCATGGGACTGAGGAGAAGGCTCAGTGAGTAATACTTCTTGCTGACCAAGTATAAAAACCTTGAGCTCCAGTTCATCCCAAGTATTCACATAAAAAAAGGTGAGTGTGACATCATGCCTGTCTATAAACACTCTGGAGCAGAGAGATAAGTTGGAGCTAAGCTCTAGTCTCAGTAAGAGACCATGTCACAAAGGAATAAAGCCAAAATTGATAGATCAAGACATCCAACATCTTCTGGCCTCTGAACCTACTGGCACATATACCACATGCATGCAACACACATACACATAAACACACACACACACACACACGCATGCACACGCACACACACACACATACACACACACCTACTTACAGAAATAAAATATAATGAAATATATTGTTGACCTACAAATTTTCATTTTTCAATAGTAAACTTAGAAAATTCATATTTTTTATGTGGGGAATATATATTTTCAATCTCTTTACTTTTTAATTTATTTGTTAACTCTTACATATACATGTAAAACTGAGGTACAAAACAAAATGAAAAGTTTAAGTAAGGAAATAGAACATATGAGAGGGCTGGAGTGCATAAGGATGGACATGAGACAAGCAAGCACAGAGAGAAGGTAGCTAGAAAGGACTATTACATATCTGATTTGTCAAAGACCAAAATTAACCAGTAAAACCTAGCTATATGAATCCTACTCTAACTTTATCAGCACAAAATGGTCTCAGTCTCTATAATTTGCTTGGTTTTATACCGGGTTTTGTAAATATCTGGTGAATGGTCTCACTGTATTGGTCCAAACCAATACAATTCAACTGTAGGCTCAGGTTGTTTGCCTCTTATTTTTTGAAGTCTTGATACTTTTTGATAACCTCGATTATATCCTTAATTTTTTATAGATATCAATTTTGCTCTACTGATGTATGTTTTGATTCAATCAGGTGTTGCTTTCTTCTCATCATCAGAGTATTTCAAGCTTGAATATGTTAACATATATTTATTTTTCATATTACTTTAAAAGTGGAAAAAGTTATCATGCCCTCATAGACAAATTTTCATTTTTCTGACAAGTTTATTTTATAATTTGGCATTTTTAAAATGATTAGTTTTGCTGTTTCTGGTTTTTTTTTCATTCCTTTTCAATACAAACAAAACAGTTAAATTATAATTTCAAATATTGAAATGCTGGTGATAAAAGTGTAGGAATCCAAGAATTGCCTCACAAACCATACAAGCACCAATCTAGGTCATACAGGGATGGACTATTGAATGCACGCCATAGTGAGTTCATCTGCAGGTACAGAAAGTGCTGCCTGGTGGTCAGCTCTGACTCAAGCCATTTTAGACATAACAGTTCATATTGACCTTTACTTTGATATATCTTTCCTGAAGCTTTCTGGATTTCTTAAGATTAGCAAACCTAATACAGAACATAACAGGGTATGTGGTCAGCATGACCCTGCTCTGAGTCAAGTTATTTTTGTGCATGTGTGTGTCAATGACTGGCAGGCATATTACAGCAACAATGGGAAATAGCAGGCAGGCATGGAGCAAAATGGCTACTGCTGTTCTGGGGTGGGGCGGATCTCAACATTTCCCCAGTTGAGTTGTTCCAGTGAATCAAATCATTTACTCTTATTTTTTTTCCAAGAATAGGAGATTGTATTTCATCTAAAGGACCATGAGATAGATAGCTGAAATGTGTTTCTTGATAAAGTAAACTAAGATATTCATAATATAAGGCCCAAGAATTAAAATTGATAGAAGGCATAAGGGATCAATCAAAGCTGTTATTAATGAGGTCAACCAGTAAAACAAATTTTATATTTGCCTTTGTCAATGTTTCTCTCTCTCTCTCTCTCTCTCTCTCACACACACACACACACACACACACACACACACACACACACACACACACACATTCTTTGACCAAGTTTAGGCTTCCTTTAATTATGCCTGAATAGTTGGCATAGAAAGAGCATTGTTTATCATACATAGCCTTCTTGTTGCAGGGAGATGTCAAGCCCTCTTCTGTTTTCTAATACAACTTTAGCTAATGAATCAAGAAAAATCTTGATCAATTTGTCGACTTAAATATTTGAAATTTTAATCTCCCTTACTAAGTGTTGCTGCTCCCATGCTGGGAGACCCTGCTAAGTCCATGCCTACTAGGAGGGGCATGGGTATTGGAGCTGCCCTGGCCATCAGGGATTGGTGTAGAAGTCCCAGATGTTCCAAGCCTCTTCTCCAAAATCATAGTGTGCCTGAGGCAACAGATGTACAAGTAAGCAAGAGTCAGAAGTTTCAGGGAGGATAAAGGGATTGAGACAGGGAGTTCGTCCCATGGCACAAGCAAAACAAGCACCCTTTTGAGGTACTAAATAATAAGAAGAAACTCCTGCAGTTAATATCTATAGGTGAATTGTTACTTTATAATGTTGAAGGTACTGAGACTCTGATATCTTATATGAACCTGTATATAAGCAGAGACCTTGTCCTTCAATCCCTCCCAGAAACTAGGTGGGCTCAAACAGCCAAGGGCATAGTTGGTTTATTTATGTACCCATTTCTTCCATAGTTAGGTTCTGGAAAGAAAGCTTGTGTTCCCAAATGTTAGGATAATTGCAATTCCTACATCATATACGGGTCTTGAATTCAGACATAGCCAGCAGTCAGAAGTTAAGTCAGGATTGGTAGAATTAAAGAACTGATAAGTATATAATAATGGCCTAAGGTGTCTAGGTATCTCAGTTTCACAGTTCCTAAGGGGGAAATAAAAACTCTTGGGGTAGAAGGAATGATGACCATGGTTGGGAGAGGGTTAGGTTAGCTGTGTAGTAGCAGAAAAAGGTTGCTGGGTGGTTAGCTTTTGCTTTGAGGTTGTCCTTCCTAGGTCAGGGAGAGGGTTTAACACTTTATTGGGACCAATGATGTCTAAGACACTGTTATTGATGGTCTGGAATTTCTGGATGGTGAAAACCATCCCAGGGTCCTTACCAGATGCATAAAGACAGAATCCTCAAGTCTACCCTGAATTCTGTACTATACTGATATCATTTTGTTTTAATCTTAATTTGAATGGGGTTGATTTTTCCCAGTTTTTCAGAGTGGCTCTCAACCCTCTATAACTGAATATAGTTTTCCTTTTCAGTTATGCAGAGAGCTGTCTCACAGCCCCATGTAGCACAAAAGTACATATCTTGCTCCCTACAGTCTCCATTTGAAGCATAGACATGTAACTGAAGAGTGGCTAAACTTGTTTCCATATTCTGGGCCCCATGTCCAAAAGACCTAGAGAATGAGGGAACATATGTCTGCAGTCTTTGGGCACAAATTCCATTTTGCTCATTGCATAAGCCAAACATGAGGGTGAGGGAACCATATACAGGGATATTAGTAATTAAACTCCTTCTGCAGTTCTAATCAAAGTTCGTATGTATTGTACTAGAGCATGTGCCTCAGCAGCCCAAAGCAACATAAAATTGAAATGTCCTTTGCCAGTCTGATTTTTAATGGGTCCTGTGGGTATTGTCTGACAACCCATCTCTGACAGGTCCAGATGTTTCCAGGGTGTGAACTTCAGATGAGAGTGATGAATCCAGGATTGGATCCCATCTATTTTCATGGCCATTGGGGTGATTAGGATGTCGGAATGGGGTTCTTCTCAGTGTGGGCCCAGGGGTGTTTCTTTTTGTCTTAGAATTTCAGCCTGTAAGGTAGGACAATAGACATCATATTTATCTTCTGTAACTGATTTCTGTTGACAATAGGACATTGTCAATGGGGCCCGGGAAGGTTGAAATGCTAGTCAAAGGCTGGGCAATGGGGTATTTATGAGAAGCATCAGATTAGCTGATCCAGATGAAAGACAGGGTGCAATCACATCAACCGGACTGGTTAACATCAGCTTTCAGCAAGTCAGACTTCAGCAACTTCACAGGGGATCCCTGGATGGAGTCCGTCAGCCAGATGAAAAATCAGACAGACATAGGCTAGGGGTAGAAGTGAAAATTTTCTAGTACTTGGGGAAGGTAAGAAATCCTAAGACCAAGGGGGGAAAATCCCATTTCTAAGAACAGGGAGGTGTGTTTATCTGGATTCCATTTTATCTGTGGCAGGTATATCCAAATCTTATGACATTTTGATTGCCTGCAGCTTATGTGAACTTTTTATTTTTACAAAAGGATGTACATTAGTATTTTCCATTATATTGAAATCCATGTTTTAGAAAAAGTAGTTAACAGGTGTCTGTGTGACAACAGGAGTAGACTCATGCCTTTGAGACCTAGCAAAACCTATAAGTTTGGGTTAAAAGGCACAGAACATTCTTTTCTCAGTCCAGAGGGCTAGATACACAAACTAGGCAGTGATGATTTTAGCATGATGAGAAAGAAACACCTTTAAGTCTACATTCAAAAGACAACCAAAGGGAATTTAAAATCTTGAGCTTGTGAGTGAATTCCAAACAGCACTTCATTACCTTATCAATGTTAAAGTTCTGAACTCTGAAATCTTAGAATAACGATTGGATGAGGGTGTGTAAAGTATTTTCATATATATGAATATATTACATAAATAGTATATATACCCTAAGTCACTTTCTTTTTACCTCTATAACTTGCATTTGTGTATCTGTAAACATCTTCTTAGACTCCCCAACATTTATAAATTGTATCCACCAATTAAAATATCTTTCATCTGAAGCATTTTAATTTTTAAATTATTTTGCAACTTTTGATAGAATAACTTTATTACATTCATTTATCAATCTCAAACATTTTTCTAGACCAATAAACATTTTCCTTCAGACTTTAAATAAATTTTACACTTTATACTTTTCATCCAATTATTTATTATAAGACATAGGCAGTTGGTTATTGAGAGCAGTCATTTAATATGAAGCCTGTGAGCAAAGCAAACCTGTTTACCCTTTTTACTAAGAGACTTAGTAGTTTTAACTACCTAATGAATAGACTAATGATCTAACACAGTGGTGGATTACCTTGAGGTAAGGAGTTAGTTGCCTTTTGGTCTGTAGCTGTCAAGTTACATTTATCCCTCAGTGTGATCAGAGACCTGAGAAGGATAAATTGTAATCTAAATGGCCTATGTATCAATTAAAATGACCCAGACTGGTCCATATTTTATTACCTAGAGAGTTATCTCATGTGTCTCTATGGCACCGAGGGCAGAAGCAAGAGGAGGAACATGGTAGAGACTAACCACACTCTGACTTAAGCAACATGTGGCAATCAGTTCTTCAGTTGTCCTCTGTTTGTCCACAGTTCAGTCCAGGCCCTGGCAGCAGACAAGGCACTGGGGCAGTTATTCCCAATGGTTATCATACTACAATCCTGGTAGTGTTCATTGTTCTTGTGCCCATGTTTTCTTGGAGACTTTTGGGGGCACAGTTAGGATTTGGGAGTTTTAAATAAATGCCAATGTTTAGCAGATCTCTGACTGGTTTGACAGCTAGTACCTACCTAGAATATCTGAGTTAAGCAACCTTTTGTTGTTCTTAGTTTTTTGCTCTAAATTGTACCTTACAAATATAAAACAGAAGACTAAAAAACTTAATCTTGTAATGAACTACATCAGTAGTTAGCACAACTTCCAATATATTTCTGAACATATTAAAGGATTTGATCACCTTCAAGGTTACTGACCATCAATCCTTGTTAGGTTTTAATCTTAAAAAATTACAGTTTTGAATTGAAGATCTTCTAGTATCAAAATAAACCGTTTAAACCCATACACTGTTCCATAAAGACACTAGGAACTTTTCTGACTTGTCTGGGAGAGCTCTTATCTGCTTAGCTCGTTGGACTGAAAGGAGAAGGAGTAATGTAGTCTTGCTGGAGCTCAGACAAACTGGCAAAGGGGGGGGAAGGATTTAAAAAACCAATGATTCTTAGCCTCTTTAATATTATAAACCTTAAAATAAACCTCTAACATTTTTCTAAATTAACAAATTTCTTAATTTTTATTGCTGGTGTTATTACCATAATCTGCACAGCAATATATTTGACATAATGAAAAAGAAAAAGAAAAAAAGAAAAACAAACAAAGCTACAACAGATTTTTTAAAAACCCTCAGGGAGGTATATCTAATCGATATTATAAGCATTAATCAATAGCTGTATTTTTATAAATGAAAACCTTCTGTTATTATATTTATTATTTCCATCATCGGATCCACAGCTTTCATAATTGGGATTGCCTGAGCTTTTTCTTAATCATTATTGTCTCCCCTATATGGATATATAATTTGATTGCTGCAGCTCATTATAACTTCTAAAGTCATTATAGTCTCTGTTAAAATGTCCTCCTTATTGTAACCATCATATATTAATAAAGACATGTTTAATAAAATATTTTGAAAATTTTACAATGTCCCATAACTTTATTACTTAAGCAGTTTTTGAAAGTTGCTTTTGCAATATCAAAATAAAATATCTTTTTTGAGAGTGAAATCACAGAGCATTTTTGAAATCACAAACCATAATTTTTGGAAGACAAAACCAATTTTTAACAGTTTAAACAATCCAGTGTCTCAAAATGAACACCAAGTGCATTATTTTGTTGTTACAAAGTCTGGCTGCAAGCAAGAAAAGTTCTTGTATATGAATACATGAAGGTGCAGCTTTAACACCTTGTTAAAGAATATTGTTTAAAATTCTACCTTTTATAAATCTAGATTTTTGGACAGGAACTGCATAAAAATATTATCTCAATTTTAAAGTATCTTTAGAAACCTGCTTCTTTGGTTGCCTCATACCATGTGTTGTTGCCCACAATGGTTCCAACCTTGATCTGTTTTAGGTCAATTTTCTATCACCAAGTACAGATTTTTAACCATATATCTTAAATTATGAATCAGTATTTTATAACCAAGACATGTAGAACGTAGTAAGCTTATATATTTAAGACCAGGAAAAAAAACAGTCAGAAATAAAGAAGTAGTGGCCACATACAATTTAAAACAGATAGACAAAATTTTATTTCAAGGGAGGAGCACTTTGCTGCCTGTTGAATCCAATTCTCATGGGTACAGATGTTTTGTAGCCATGAGCTTCCTTATCAGAGAAGCTGACCCTTTAAGAGCAGAGCGGCTCTGGCAGGGCTTCTCTAACAGTGCTAGACTCTTAGATGCAGGTGCAGGGCTCCAAGGGCAGTTTATCAATTTTTGTTGTCCCAATTCAGGCTGCTTAAAAGAAATATCCTGGAAATGAGTTAAAGCTAGGTCAAGGGGTAAATGGACAACAGATGAAGTTTTAACCATTATTTTTTCCTCAATATGAAACACAGAGCAACACTCAGCAACTAAATGAAACTAAAGACATAAACTGACAGACATGAACAGACCAGACTGGGTGCCAAGGACAACCAATGGATTTGGGAAGGCATGGGAAAGGATGCAGATATCCCACCAAACGTACCCAGATGCTCCAAAGTGAAGGAGTTAAGACTGAGGAGAGAGGTGCTAAAAACAAAAACAAAAACAAAAACAAAAACAAAAACAAAAACAAAAACAAAAACAAAAAATGAAAGTAGAAGTTGGAAAACAAAGAAAGCTGAGTTTCAAAGACATATACAGTGCTGCACGGGCTCTCTGACTAGAATCTGGACCAAGTCCAGGTCCAAAAAGGGTGGACTGTATGTATTCTGACCCCCTAGCTAAGAGGAGTCTGACCACCCCCATCCTCAGACTCAAAGAATTTCAGCATCCATTTTCATACATATTCTTGTGTCTCAAAAAAAGTACCAGAAACAAGACAAAAACAAACAAACAACAAAAACCGATTTACACTCATGGAGGGCCCAGCTAGCTTGGGGGTGTTCACTGTCAGTAACTGAGGGGTGCTCAAGCTTCCCAGCCAATGAGACAAATGTTGGGGTCCAAGAGTCAGCACACAAAACATATCCATGTCAGTCAGACAAGGATGGTTTATTGAATATAAACCCTAATAGTGATCAATCAGGACCATATCTCAGACAGGACTGAGGTATGGCGATGAACATCTTTCTCTGTCAGATTGTAAATAAAATAAAATAAAATAAAATAAAATAAAATAAAAACAACCAAAAAAAAAAAAAAAAAAAACCTCTAAAACTAGAGTGAGTTCATAGGCACAGGTGCAGGAAGTGCTGCGTGGTGTTCAGCTCTGACTTAAGCCATTTTAGACCTAACAGTTCATATTGACCTTTAATTTGATGTCCCGTACATAAAGCTTTCTGGAATTTCTTAAGATTAACAAACCTCATAGGGAACATGCAGAAAATAACAAGATATGTGGGCAGTTTACCTGCTCTGAGTCAAGTTATTTCTCTGTGTCAGTGACTGGCAGACTACAACAACAATATGAATCAGCTGATGGGCAAGGAGCAAAATGGCTCCAGTTCGGGGAGGACCTCAACAAAAAGTAGGCCTCCTTTTTTTTTCTTAGATATTCTCTTTATTTACATTTCAAATATTATCTCCTTTCCTGGTTTCCCCTCCAAAACCCCACTATCCTATACCTCTTTCCCCTGTTCACTAACCAACCCACTCCCACTTCCCTGTCCTGGCATTCCCCTACACCGGGGCATTGATCCTTCACAGGACCAAAGGCCTCTCCTCCCATTGATATCCCACAAGGCCATTCTCTGCTACATATGTGGCTGAAGCCATGGCTCCCTCCATGTGTACTCTTTGGTTGGTGGTTTAGTCCCTGGGAACTCTGGGAGAACTGGTTGTTCCTCCTATGGGACTGCAAACCCCTTCAGCTCCTTCAGTACTTTTTCTAACTCCTCTATTCGGAACACTGTTGGGGACCCCGTGCTCAGTCCAATGGTTGGCTTCGAGCATCCACCTCTGTATTTGTCAGGCTCTGGCAGATTCTCTAAGGAGACAGCTATAACAGGCTCCTGTCAGGATGCACTTCTTGCCATCCATAATAGTGTCTTGATTGGCAGGATTAATCTATTAAAAATGGCCATCTTGCAGAAAGCAGTCTACAAATTCAGTGAAATTCCCATCAAAATTCCAACTCAGTTCTTCATATAGTTAAAAAGAGCAATCTCAAATTCATTTGGAATAACGAAAAACCCAGGATAGTGAAAACTATTCTCAACAATAAAAGAACATCTGGGGGAATTACCATCCCTGGCCTCAAGTTGTACTACAGAGCAATAGTGATAAAACCTGCATGATATTGGTACAGTGGCAGGCAGGTAGATCAATGGAATAGAATTGAAGACCCAGAAATGAACCCATACACCTATGGTAACTTGATCTTTGTCAAAGAAGCTAAAACTCTCCAGTGGAAAAAAGACATTTTCAACAAATGGTGCTGGTTTAACTGCAGGTTAACATGTAGAAGAATGCAAATTGATCCATTCATATCTTCTTGTACAAAGCTCAAGTCCAAGTATCAAGGACCTTCATATAAAGCCAGATACACTGAATCCAATAGAAGAAAAAAGTGTGGAAAAGCCTTGAACACATGGGCACAGGGGAAAAGTTCCTGAACAGAACACCAGTGGCTTATGCTCTAAGATCAAGAACTGACAAAAGGACCTCATAAAATCACAAAGCTTCTATAAGGCAAAGGACACCATCAATAGAACAAAACTTCAATCAACAGACTGGGAAAAGATCTTTACCAATCCTACATCCAATAGAGGGCTAATCTCCAATATATACAAAGAACTCATGAAGTTAGACCCCAGTACTTGGGAAGTTTTGGAGGAAGGAAAGAAAACAGGTAAATGAGGTAATTATATTACAATCTTAGTTGTTTAAATTATTTAAAATAATAAACTGCTAATTTGGAAAAAAGTAGTGTACATGCGTGTATGTACATTTTATTTTACATGATCCTACTGTGAAAGACTTTGAATTTTAAAAAGAGATATTGGATTTTTAAAAAGAAGTTGAACCACTAAAATATCAAAATTTTAAAGACTGTGAGACTTTTAACATACTCTATCTTATAGTATAATATTAAAATAGAATCTTAGAAGAAAAACAAGAAAGAAAGGTTTATGGTTTAATAGTAATGTGTCACATTGATAATGGGTCAGTTTTCCAAGTTAGCTTCTTTTCTGCTGGAATTGGATAGAATCATCTGTGATAATCATTTTGTAACTGAAAAAAATGTTTCCATCAGATTGGTCCATAGGCAAGACTGTGGGACATTTTTTCTTGATTGATGATTGAAGTGGGAGGACCTAGATCACTACTGATGGTGCCATCCCTGGACAAATGTTCCTGAGAAAGCAGGCTGAGCAGGCCAAGAGGAACAAGCCAGTAAACACTGTTCCTCAGTGCCCTCTGCTTAGTTCCTGCCCTGTTTGAGGTCCTGCCTTGCCTTCCCTCGAGCATGGGCGTCAATTGTGAAGTGTAAGCCAAATCAACCCTAAGCTGCTTATCACTATGGTATTTATCACAGCAGAAACAATCTAATTAGAATACTGCATCATGTATAATCTGCTGTTTTGAAGTGTTTGTTGTGGTATCTGATCTTTTAAAGTGAACATTTGATAACATATCTATGAAAGTCTCCAAAAGAATTTTAAGAGTTTTGTATAAACTTCTACATTCCTTGTAAAAAATAATAAAAGATAATAGACCTATGTTTTAAGAACAGCAACAGGGAGATATTTACTTACTAGACATTAACACTTGTATTACGTGGTGATGTTTAAAGTATTTCAATATTGCTAGAAAATAAGGTTGTTAAAGTAGCGAAGTGCCATTGTGTATGTATTGATGAACCTGACAACTGTGTACATTTTCACAAAAATAAGTGGGGAAGGTATGATTTAAGCAGTAGATGGTACCTAGGTGGATGACAGCCAAATAATATCACAAAGTCACACCATACAACAGATCTCACACTTGAGGTTTATTAGGGAAAAGTAGGTATGGAGATGTTGTCCCTAAGTAAGGGAATAAAGGGAAAGAGGATGGGAATAAAAGGCACTGTCTTTTTATAAGGGGGTACGTAGCACAGGCTTATAGGGAGAATATGTCAGTGCAAAGGTATTTCATTCTGGCTGGCAGCTGCTTAGATGTCAGAGACCCCTGGATAAGATCTCTAGGTCTCTCCTCATCTCTACACAGAGAAGGTGACTCAGACCCCAGGACCAGGAGTTAATCAATGAAACAGTTGGAGCCTGAAGTCTGTGCTCTGGGAACAGGGGAGAGATTTTTCACTGTGGCTCAGATATCTTAGTTACCTGACTTAGCCAACAGAATCTAGGTCCCCAGCAAGAAGGCAGAGGTCTTAGAGTTGTGTGTGTATATGTGTGTGGATGGGAGGAATCTCATAACAGAAAAAAAAATCACTGGTCAATACAGAGAAGCAGATTGGGCCAGTCTCTAGGTTCTAGACAGACTAAACTATCACTAGGCTACCTGACAGCAAAAGAGGATCAATGGATTTCACAGGTCTAGAGGTTTTTGTGAAACAAAACAAAACAAAACAGAAATTATATCTGTCCTCATATACAAAGTCCTTTTGGGGCAATGGCAAACCAGCACACTCCATTGTCACCAGTAACATCATAGCAACCACAGCAGTTGCCATTGCAGGGTCTACCAGAAGGGGGTTGAAGAGCTCTTCATAAATGGGCAGCCTGGCACAGCCTGTGAGCCTGCCAGAAGTCATCCTGAGGATAGCGGCAGCCATAGTCCTGGGATAAATCACTTCCCTTTCCATTTTAGATCTACTTCTCCAACCAACAGAACTGTCAGAAATAAACAGACACATAGTAAGAACTACCAAGGGTGGCAACTCCACACTCAGACACCTGAACAGACCAGGGAGTCCTGTGACATCTCACATGGATCCCAGATACTGGATCAATGGCCACAACCATTCTACCTCTCCTTTGTGTCATAAGTAGAAAGTGCCTTAACCTCTGGAGGTGACAGACCAAGTAGCTTTTTAGTTTGTTCCATCTTGAGGTGAAGTTGTCAGATCTCTCCAGAGCATTAGGTATCAATTGATTAAAGGGAGTTTGGGGACCCAGAAACATCTCAAGTAGCATACCCCATAGGAGTCCCTTGACCACTGTACTCTTCCCACTCCAAGGGGGTTCCAAGACCCCTGGTGTCTCAAGGTCTTATTTCTAGAAATCTCACTGGGGCCTCCAGAAATGTTGTGAGGTATCCATCATAGAAGATGACTTAGACATGGATTTAAGCTAATATGACATCTTTATTAGCCAGCTGGCAACTACACAGGCTGTTTAGTGAGTGAGTAAAGCCCAGACCCTTCATTATATTGAGCTTTTAAACCCCAATACCATATCCTGGGTTGGCACACTTCAGTAAACAGGAAGTCAGTCAGAAGCAGAATTACAGAAATCAAAAACAAAGTTAGTACTATTAGGGACTTTCCCAGAACTATGGCCTTTGATGGGTTAGGTCTTTGTTCTAATTTGGGCAGATTATGCTGCCCACGTACAACTGTTCCTAGAGGGACTCATTATCCTCACACCTGGATTCACCATTAATGTATTCAATGTGATACAGCTGGTGATGTTAGTGAATCAACATTGATACAGTATATGCTGGAGTCTATAGTCTACATTAGTCTTCCCTGAGAGTGACAGCTGTACAGTTTTTAACAAACACATGTTTGCTAGCAATTTAGCAAATGAATTTATTATCCTACTTCATAATGAGTGGGATCACCTCCCACATATGTTCTATAATCCAATTATCCATCTTTCCTGACTCACACTCCTCTCACTCCTGGCAACCACACATGTTTTTGTATTGTCTATGTAGGTTTTGTATTGTTGTTGGTTTTTGTTGTTTGTTTTTTTTTTCTTTTCTAAAAGGAGATAAATTGGAATCACATAGAATGGTGCTTTTTCATATTGGTTTCCATAAACTTACCACATGAATAGGATTTTTAAATCCAATAGCTCTTTCTTTTTCACTGTTTTTATTTTCAAAGATAATACTTTTAAAAAATCTAGTTTCCCTTCCGCTCCACTCAAGCCCGAGTGTACCTTGCCAGCGGACTCGCCCGACACCCGCAAGAGCCCACACAGGATTCCCCACGGGATCCTAAGACCTCTGGGGAGTGGAACACAGCTCCTGCCCCAATCCAATCACGCGGAACCTGAGACAGCGGGAATTAGAGAAGCAGGTTACCCGGGCCTGACCTGGGGCACAAGCCCCTTCCGCTCCACTCGAGCCCGAGTGTACCTTGCCAGCGGACTCGCCCGACACCCGCAAGGGCCCACACAGGATTCCCCACGGGATCCTAAGACCTCTGGTGAGTGGAACACAGCACCAGCTCCAATCCAATCGCGTGGAACCTGAGACTGCGGTACATAGGGAAGCAGACTACCCCGGCCTGACCTGGGGCACAAGCCCCTTCTGCTCCACTCGAGCCCCAGGGTACCTTGCCAGTGGAGTCGCCTGACACCCACAAGGGCCCACACAGGATTCCACACGGGATCCTAAGACCACTAGTGAGTGGAACACAACATCTGCCAGGAGTCTGGTTCGAACACCAAACATCTGGGTACCCTCCATGCAAAAAGAGAGCTTGCCTGCAGAGAATACTCTGCCCACTGAAACTAAGGAGAGAGCTACCCTCCAAGGTCTGCTTATAGAGGCTAACAGAGTCACCTGAAGAGCAAGCTCTTAACAGTGACAACTATAACAGCTAGCTTCAGAGATTACCAGATGGCAAAAGGCAAACGTAAGAACCCTACTAACAGATTTCAAGACCACTCACCATCGTCAGAATGCAGCACTCCCACCCCACCTAGTCCTGGACACCCCAACACAACCGAAAATCTAGACCTAGATTTAAAAACATTTCTCATGATGAAGATAGAGGACATCAAGAAGGACTTTCGTAAGTCACTTAAAGAATTACAGGAGAGCACTGCTAAAGAGTTACAGGCCCTTAAAGAAAAGCAGGAAAACACAACCAAACAGGTAGAAGTCCTTAAAGAAAAACAGGAAAACACATCCAAACAGGTGATGGAAATGAACAAAACCATACTAGAACTAAAAGGGGAAGTAGACACAATAAAGAAAACCCAAAGCGAGGCAACGCTGGAGATAGAAACCCTAGGAAAGAGATCTGGAACCATAGATGCGAGCATCAACAACAGAATACAAGAAATGGAAGAGAGAATCTCAGGCGCAGAAGATTCCATAGAGAACATCGGCACAACAATCAAAGATAATACTAAATGCAAAAGGATCCTAACTAAAAACATCCAGGAAATCCAGGACACAATGAGAAGACCAAACCTACGGATAATAGGAATTGATGAGAATGAAGATTTTCAACTTAAAGGGCCAGCTAATATCTTCAACAAAATAATAGAAGAAAACTTCCCAAACATAAAGAAAGAAATGCCCATGATCATACAAGAAGCCTACAGAACTCCAAATAGACTGGACCAGAAAAGAAATTCCTCCAGACACATAATAATCAGAACAACAAATGCACTAAATAAAGATAGAATATTAAAAGCAGTAAGGGAGAAAGGTCAAGTAGCATATAAAGGAAGGCCTATCAGAATTACACCAGACTTTTCACCAGAGACTATGAAAGCCAGAAGAGCCTGGACAGATGTTATACAGACACTAAGAGAACACAAATGCCAGCCCAGGCTACTATACCCAGCCAAACTCTCAATTACCATAGATGGAGAAACCAAATTATTCCACGACAAATCCAAATTCACACAATATCTTTCCACGAATCCAGCCCTTCAAAGGATAATAACAGAAAAGAAGCAATACAAGGACAGACATCACGCCCTAGAACAAGCAAGAAAGTAATCCCTCAACAAACCAAAAAAAAAGACAGCCACAAGAACAGAATGCCAACTTTAACAACAAAAATAACAGGAAGCAACAATTACTTTTCCTTAATATCTCTTAATATCAATGGTCTCAACTCCCCAATAAAAAGACATAGACTAACAGACTGGCTACACAAACAGGACCCAACATTCTGCTGCTTACAGGAAACCCATCTCAGGGAAAAAGACAGACATTACCTCAGAGTGAAAGGCTGGAAAACAATTTTCCAAGCAAATGGTCTGAAGAAACAAGCTGGAGTAGCCATTTTAATATCGGATAAAATCGACTTCCAACCCAAAGTTATCAAAAAAGACAAGGAGGGACACTTCATACTCATCAAAGGTAAAATCCTCCAAGAGGAACTCACAATTCTGAATATCTACGCTCCAAATACAAGGGAAGCCACATTCATTAAAGACACTTTAGTAAAGCTCAAAGCACACGTTGCACCTCACACAATAATAGTGGGAGACTTCAACACACCACTTTCATCAATGGACAGATCGTGGAAACAGAAACTGAACAGGGACACAATGAAACTAACAGAAGTTATGAAACAAATGGACCTGACAGATATCTACAGAACATTTTATCCTAAAACAAAAGGATATACCTTCTTCTCAGCACCTCACGGGACCTTCTCCAAAATTGACCATATAATTGGTCACAAAACAGGCCTCAACAGATTCAAAAATATTGAAATTTTCTCATGTATCCTATCAGATCACCATGCACTAAGGCTGATCTTCAATAACAAAAGAAATAATAGAAAGCCAACACTCACGTGGAAACTGAACAACACTCTTCTCAATGATACCTTGGTCAAGGAAGGAATAAAGAAAGAAATTAAAGACTTTTTAGAGTTTAATGAAAATGAAGCCACAACGTACCCAAACCTATGGGACACAATGAAAGCATTTCTAAGAGGGAAACTCATAGCTCTGAGTGCCTCCAAGAAGAAACGGGAGAGAGCATATACTAGCAGCTTGACAGCACATCTAGAAGCTCTAGAAAAAAAGGAAGCAAATTCACCCAAGAGGAGTAGACGGCAGGAAATAATCAAACTCAGGGGTGAAATCAACCAAGTGGAAACAAGAAGAACTATTCAAAGAATTAACCAAACGAGGAGTTGGTTCTTTGAGAAAATCAACAAGATAGATAAACCCTTAGCTAGACTCACTAGAGGGCACAGGGACAAAATCCTAATTAACAAAATCAGAAATGAAAAGGGAGACATAACAACAAATCCTGAAGAAATCCAAAACACCATCAGATCCTTCTACAAAAGGCTATACTCAACAAAACTGGAAACCTGGACGAAATGGACAAATTTCTGGACGGATACCAGGTACCAAAGTTAAATCAGGATCAAGTAGACCATCTAAACAGTCCCATATCCGCTAAAGAAATAGAAGCAGTTATTAATAGTCTCCCAGCCAAAAAAAGCCCAGGTTCAGACAGGTTTAGTGCAGAGTTCTATCAGACCTTCAAAGAAGATATAATTCCAGTTCTTCACAAACTATTTCACAAAATAGAAGTAGAAGGTACTCTACCCAACTCATTTTATGAAGCCACAATGACTCTGATACCTAAACCACAGAAAGATCCAACAAAGATAGAGAACTTCAGACCAATTTCTCTTATGAATATCGATGCAAAAATCCTCAATAAAATTCTCGCTAACCGAATCCAAGAACACATTAAAGCAATCATCCATCCTGACCAAGTAGGTTTTATTCCAGGGATGCAGGGATGGTTTAATATACGAAAATCCATCAATGTAATCCATTATATAAACAAACTCAAAGACAAAAACCACATGATCATCTCGTTAGATGCAGAAAAAGCATTTGACAAGATCCAACACCCATTCATGATAAAAGTCTTGGAAAGATCAGGAATTCAAGGCCCATACCTAAACATGATAAAAGCAATCTACAGCAAACCAGTAGCCAACATCAAAGTAAATGGAGAGAAGCTGGAAGCAATCCCACTAAAATCAGGGACTAGACAAGGCTGCCCACTTTCTCCCTACCTTTTCAACATAGTACTTGAAGTATTAGCCAGAGCAATTCGACAACAAAAGGAGATCAAGGGGATACAAATTGGAAAAGAGGAAGTCAAAATATCACTTTTTGCAGATGATATGATAGTATATATAAGTGACCCTAAAAATTCCACCAGAGGACTCCTAAACCTGATAAACAGCTTTGGTGAAGTAGCTGGATATAAAATTAACTCAAACAAGTCAATGGCCTTTCTCTACACAAAGAATAAAAAGGCTGAGAAAGAAATTAGGGAAACAACACCCTTCTCAATAGTCACAAATAATATAAAATATCTCGGCGTGACTCTAACTAAGGAAGTGAAAGATCTGTATGATAAAAACTTCAAGTCCCTGAAGAAAGAAATTAAAGAAGATCTCAGAAAATGGAAAGATCTCCCATGCTCATGGATTGGCAGGATCAACATTGTAAAAATGGCTATCTTGCCAAAAGCAATCTACAGATTCAATGCAATCCCCATCAAAATTCCAACTCAATTCTTCAACGAATTAGAAGGAGAAATTTGCAAATTCATCTGGAATAACAAAAAAACTAGGATAGCAAAAACTCTTCTCAAGGATAAAAGAACCTCTGGTGGAATCACCATGCCAGACCTAAAGCTTTACTACAGAGCAATTGTGATAAAAACTGCATGGTACTGGTATAGAGACAGACAAGTAGACCAATGAAATAGAATTGAAGACCCAGAAATGAACCCACACACCTATGGTCACTTGATCTTCGACAAGGGAGCTAAAACCATCCAGTGGAAGAAAGACAGCATTTTCAACAATTGGTGCTGGCACAACTGGTTGTTATCATGTAGAAGAATGCGAATCGATCCATACTTATCTCCTTGTACTAAGGTCAAATCTAAGTGGATCAAGGAACTTCACATAAAACCAGAGACACTGAAACTTATAGAGGAGAAAGTGGGGAAAAGCCTTGAAGATATGGGCACAGGGGAAAAATTCCTGAACAGAACAGCAATGGCTTGTGCTGTAAGATCGAAAATTGACAAATGGGACCTAATGAAACTCCAAAGTTTCTGCAAGGCAAAAGACACCGTCAATAAGACAAAAAGACCACCAACAGTTTGGGAAAGGATCTTTACCTATCCTAAATCAGATAGGGGACTAATATCCAACATATATAAAGAACTCAAGAAGGTGGACTTCAGAAAATCAAATAACCCCATTAAAAAATGGGGCTCAGAGCTGAACATAGAATTCTCACCTGAGGAATACCGAATGGCAGAGAAGCACCTGAAAAACTGTTCAACATCCTTAATCATCAGGGAAATGCAAATCAAAACAACCCTGAGATTCCACCTCACACCAGTCAGAATGGCTAAGATCAAAAATTCAGGTGAGAGCAGATGCTGGCGTGTATGTGGAGAAAGAGGAACGCTCCTCCATTGTTGGTGGGATTGCAGGCTTTTACAACCACTCTGGAAATCAGTCTGGCGGTTCCTCAGAGAATTGGACATAGTACTACCGGAGGATCCAGCAATACCTCTCCTGGGCATATATCCAGAAGATGCCCCAACTGGTAAGAAGGACACATGCTCCACTATGTTCATAGCAGCCTTATTTATAATAGCCAGAAGCTGGAAAGAACCTAGATGCCCCTCAACAGAGGAATGGATACAGAAAATGTGGTACATCTACACAATGGAGTACTACTCAGCTATTAAAAAGAATGAATTTATGAAATTCCTAGCCAAATGGATGGACCTGGAGGGCATCATCCTGAGTGAGGTAACACATTCACAAAGGAACTCACACAATATGTACTCACTGATAAGTGGATATTAGCCCAAAACCTAGGATACCCAAGATATAAGATACAATTTCCTAAACACATGAAACTCAAGAAAAATGAAGACTGAAGTGTGGACACTATGGCCCTCCTTAGAAGTGGGAACAAAACACCCATGGAAGGAGATACAGAGACAAAGTTTGGAGCTGAGATGAAAGGATGGACCATGTAGAGACTGCCATATCCAGGGATCCACCCCATAATCAGCATCCAAACGCTGACACCATTGCATACACTAGCAAGATTTTATCGAAAGGACCCAGATGTAGCTGTCTCTTGTGAGACTATGCCGGGGCCTAGCAAACAGAAGTGGATGCTCACAGTCAGCTAATGGATGGATCACAGGGCTCCCAATGGAGGAGCTAGAGAAAGTACCCAAGGAGCTAAAGGGATCTGCAACCCTATAGGTGGAACAACATTATGAACTAACCAGTACCCCGGAACTCTTGACTCTAGCTGCATATGTATCAAAAGATGGCCTAGTCGGCCATCACTGGAAAGAGAGGCCCATTGGACTTGCAAACTTTATATGCCCCAGTACAGGGGAACGCCAGGGCCAAAAAGGGGAAGTGGGTGGGTAGGGGAATGAGGGTGGGTGGGTATAGGGGACTTTTGGTATAGCATTGGAAATGTAAATGAGCTAAATACCTAATAAAAAATGGAAAAAAAATTTTAAAAAAATCTAGTTTGAGGAAGGCTTTGCACACTTTTCTGCTGTTCCTCAGTGTGTTGCACTAACAAATAGGAAGCGTGGTGATGAGAAAAACTCTTTAGTTGTTTAACTTAATAATATGTCTACATTGTACCTGTACACAAATGATGGTTTGGCATTCATATATAGTAAGTGGACTTCATACTCCTCTATACTTTCAAAACTGATACAGTTGGAAAATAGCTATGTTAAAAATATGGAGATCTTGGCCTGTGTCATGATGGCACACTTCAGCAAACACCTTTAAACCGAGCACTCAGGAGGCAAAGACAGGCAGATCTCAGAGTTCAAGGCTAGCCTGGTCTACAAAGCAAATTTCAGAACAGCCAAGGCTCCACAGAGAAACCTTATTAGGAAAACAACACCAATAATAAAATGGAGATCTATCCAGGAATTGGTTTTATCTCTTTATATAATCTTTTAAATCTGTCAAAAAGTCTTATTAACCTTTTTCCTGGAGATACAGATCAAACCCCGACACTGTAGACAATGTTTTAACACCTACTTTTTAAAAGGGGATTTATTTATTTTTATTTTGTGCATGTTTGTGCCTTCTTACCTGTATGTTTACCACGTGCATCCATTTGCCCAAGGAGACCAGAGGAGGGAATCTGATGCCCCAGGAACTGAAGTTAACATGTGTTTGTGAACTTCCATCTATAGGTGCTTGAATCAAGGCCTGGGTCCTCTGGAAGAGAAGCCAGTGCTTTTAATCACTGAGCATCTCCCCAGCACCCAGACTATTCCTAACATTCTTTTTAAACATTCTGTAGACTAAACTTTTTTAAACAAAATTTAAATTAAGCTATTTTAATATTGGCATTTTTTGCACTAATTTACCTGATGATCATAGAGGCTTACCAGAACAAATTTAGAGAAACACGATCTAATAAAAACTTTGACAGATGACTTACTGTCATCCTTTGAACTGAATTGTTGTTTGTACCTTTACATTCACACATCTGTGTGTGCATTACACCTATTTTCTCAGAACCTTTTTCTTGCTTTCTAAAATATTCCTTTAAGTCTTAGAGGTGTCCTCCGTTTTACAATTTTTTGTGATATTTAATCTGATTAGGGATAGCACATTTTCTATAGAAAATATAATTGAGCCACTTTCGTATTTCAAACTAAGACACATTGCTTATGTTTTATTTTGTTAACACATTAATATTTTCCTGTGCATTTAATATTTTCATTAGATCTGTAGTAAATCAATTAAGGTGTTAGAATATTTTAACTTACTATTTTGAATAGCCTTTCCACAGTATTTGCTGCTGTTATTTTGGTGCAAGTGAAATAACTAATGATATATACTCCTGATATCACAAAAGAATCTCTATTGTCAAGATTTTTTTTTCTTGTTCAGTCTTCCTCCATGCACAAGATTTCTTACCATGATTTCTCTGCCTGTGAAATTTTTGGCCAGTTTGACAACATTTCTTTCTTCCTTTCTCTTTTTTCTTTCTTTCTTTCTTTCTTTCTTTCTTTCTTTTTAAAATGTATTTATTATCCTTAATTTTTTCCAATTTTTATTAGATATTTTCTTCATTTACATTTCAAATGCTATCCCCTATACACCCCCACCCTGCTCCTCTACCCACCACTCCCACTTCCTGGCCCTGGCATTCCCCTGTACTGGGGCATATAAAGTTTGCAAGACCAAGGGGCCTCTCTTCCCAATAATGGCTGACTAGGCCATTTTCTGCTACATATGAAGCTAGAGATAAAAGCTCCGGGGTACTGGTTAGTTCATATTGTTGTTCCACCTATAGGGTTGCAGACCCCTTCAGCTCCTTGGGTACTTTCTCTAGCTTCTCCAGTGGGGGCCCTGTGTTCCATCCTATAGATGACTGTGAGCATCCACTTCTGTATTTGCCAGGCACTGGCATAGCCTCACCAGAGACAGCTATATCAGGGTTCTTTAAGCAAAATCTTGCTGGCATGTGCAATAGTGTCTGTGTTTGGTGGCTGATTATGGGATTGACAACATTTCTTGAGCAACAAATCACTGAGCTTTTTAAATAAAACAATCTAACATTTTATACTTAAGTATAAAATAATAAATTTATTTCCTTTTATTTACCTCTTTCATGCTTTTGTAGAAAAGTGTATTTTACTCAGCATGCTTCCATTACTTTGGGGTGTAGAGCTTTAATACAATTTGGTGTAGTATCGTCTAACTTGTCATATAGCTGAAGATAATCTCATTCTCCATGCACCACCTCTTCTATTTTCCAAGTGCTGAGATCACAGGGATGTGGCACACCTTCCACATTTTCAGTATGTAGTAGTTAGGAAAGGCAAATGTATTGATTCTTCTCTCCTTCTTGATTATGCTACGTTTTAATAACCTAAATTCTGAGATTATTTAGATTATTTCCTCTTCTCTATACTCACTAGTTCATTTAGAGATTATTTATATGGATTCTCCACAATAACTTTCAAATTCAAATTTTAAAAATCCCTCTCAATAAAGCATTGAGAACCAATGAACTATTAATGAAATATTTTAAAAGACAACTTGAGTGATGTGGAGCAGTGAGTCA
Organism: Mus musculus; assembly: GCF_000001635.26. Lineage (NCBI taxonomy): Eukaryota > Metazoa > Chordata > Mammalia > Rodentia > Muridae > Mus > Mus musculus. The sequence goes on from NC_000083.6 coordinate 53,041,857, forward strand.
GAATAACCTCATCTCAAGTAGGTGTAGCTGGAACACAGTTCATTAAGTTTTTGTTGTTATGCAGTGTTTTGGAGAATATTGGAAATATTTCTCTAATGCTTCTTATTTTTGATAATATGGAATTGTTATGGGTCTCATCTAGATATTAATTCATTTAATTAACTTTAATTTTTAATAGGACTGGTATAAGTTTTGCACTGTTAAGATAAAATAGCCAGGTACAGTCTTAGAGAGTGTATTAGTTTTACTTGAGACAAAGTAAGACATGACTGTCTTATAGCTGCGTTATTTTTTAATATATGTGTTAGTGTTTCATACCTGACATTTATTATTTGCTGATCTTGTGTGTTACCACACATGAGTTTTCATCCTGTATTTTCCTTCTGAGACTTCCATTTCTTACATCTGATCTGACATATTTCTACCCTTTTCCACTTGTCTGTTAATTTATTCTTCCTGGTATTGTACTGATCTGAATTTTTGTAACACTATTTCTGCTGAGTAATATTTTCAGAAACAATGTAAATGGTATAGCAGAAGAATCGTACCATTTTTCAATTGTAAGACCCCCCCCCCACCCTCAGTCAGTGGTACTTACTTCTAAATGCTCCTGAGTGAAACACTGAGATGCAGATCAAATGCAAAAGCAAGAGGTTTATTTTCCAGTGCATTGGGGTAGACCTTCAATTAGTCCCTCAAGGCAAGTTACTAATAAGACAACTCTGAATGGCTATTACTAGCAGTTTTTATATTTTTTAGGGACACAGGTTACATCGGCAAGGTTACAGTTCAAACTTATTGGCTAAGCATATTGGCCTTTAAATCTATTGGCTAGAAACATGTCATTCATTTAAACTCTACCTGGGACTTTCCAGAGGGTTGGGTAACCATCAGTCAGTACATTCTGGGAATTTTTACACAAGAATGTTCCTGTGGGTGAAGAATGGAACTTGGCCTAACCTTGACTCCAGGCAGGAGGGGGAAGCTGTAAGGAGGGCGTAGGACTGAAAAACCCCTTAGGGTCCCTCACCATAATTTTTATATCTTCTTTAATCACTGCATACAAACACTGTTTTCTAAAATCCATTGTGTATTACCTGCATGCCATTCATCTTAAGTCTTGTCTGAAAAAATAAAAAAATAATCCCCAAAATTACAAGGGAATTAAGGCAATAATTTATTCCCAAACAAATGAAACTACAGTGGGAAAATCAGGTCGTTTCCTTTTTCTTTTGTATTTCTTTTATACACCATTATGAGATGTATGTTGCTACCTTAATTGATTTAAACTTAATTTAATAGGCAAATGGGAAAAGGGTACATACTTTCAGCAGTGACAAAGACAAGTGTATCACTGGATTTGGAGTCATATAAGTTTCCCAGGGCTGCTGTGATATTCATCAACAAGAAAATGAAATTCTAAAGGCCTGAAGATAAATGTAGCAATCTGTGTTCTTATGCTAATTATGTTACCTAAAACCTGTTTGCAGTGTCCTACACATAGCACTAAAGGAATCCTGTCCCCAGTTGGTTTTTGACTGGTCAATAAAGTTACCAATGTCCAATAGCTGAGCAGATAGACAGAGGTGAGACATTTCGGATTCCCAGAAAGGGACCAAAGAATGAGGAAGAGTGAATTCCTTCATAACAAGGGCATAGGAGACTGACCACACTGAAAAGGTGCAGGACAGAGAGACTGCTGACATGCAGGTGTAGGGGTAAAGCAGCCTCAGGAGGGCTGCCTAGCAGGATCCAGAACAGCAAAAATGAAATAAAGATTTTAATAAGTCTTAACTAAGGAATATCGGAGGGGAGTGTGTGCTAGCCATGGAGTTAAGGTGTGGCTCAGCCTTTGATCTGTTTAAGGTATTTAAAATATAAGGCTGTGTATGTATGTCTCTCTTTCAGAAATCCTCCATGTGTGTGATCATGGAGAATCCTCTTGACAACATGCCTGACCTCATGGTGAACTTCTTTTTCTTTCTCCACCTGCCTATGGCTTTTCTCCTGGATTCTCACCTGCCAAGTAGCAAACTCATTTTACCTTGCTCTTCTCCCTGGGACCCTGGCTGGGATTGGAAATCCAGCCTTTCTTGCTCCTCTATTCAGTCACTGGCTGTTCAGCTATTTATTAACCAAAGATAATTGGGAATTAGTCTTTCTACCACATTGATACAAGAGATTCATCAATGGTCATGTAAATGCCTGTATCCAGACTGTAACTAGATCTTGAGACACAGAAATCAGCATCTGAATACACAGAGCAAAAACCTAGCCCCTAACACGTTTGTCATATGCATGAATATCTTATTGATCCAGAAAATAGTTTTTCTTGATATTATTCATTGATTAGCCAGTGAGAGGTGATAGAGTATTATTATAATGCCAATCAGCATCATAATATTCATTACAAGGCTAAAAATGTATTTGGGAGAAATTTCTGCAAGGTCACCAGATTACAGAGGAGGGTCCTGGCTGCCTCCCAGTTTCAGCTGTGTCAGGTTATTTGTTCTTTCAAGTTGATTAGGAAGCTCAATCACAAATGTCTGGAAGGGTCATTTGAGATGAGACTGATGAAATATCAATATGTGTTATTTGTCATTGTGTCAATAATACATTTGAATGCTTGTGTTCATGTAGTTGGGGGAATTCTGATGCAGCTTCAGAAAACTCAGGCCATTTAGTAGGACCATAGTCCCTATACTTTCAGTGGTTTTTATGGCAAGTATATAATTTATTTATCATGAACAGAACCTTTGTTCTGAATACCAAGGTGATATTGACTCAACTTCATGGCTGAGATATGAACATAGATTAAACAGGAAGTAATGAAAGTCTAGAATAATAGCTGAAATATAAATGATAGTGCGATAGCATATCAACATATAAAAGACTATGAATGAGTACATGGCCAATGGATTTAGGACATCAAGAGATCATCTACATACTAGAAGATCATCTGGATAACCATGGTGTGGTGAACCCCAGAAGATATTTAGTGTAAGTCTTTGCAAAGGTAGACTTTATGCATGGTGTGTGTATGTATGTATGCCTAACACAGAATTAAGATCAACTACTTTTCAAACTTACAGTTCTGGATGTGAGTCAGTGTTAGAGATCTTAGTCTATTTTGAGTTCAATCTCTACAACTGCTAAACACCCTTCAAACATACATATGTCTAAGTGTTGGAGCTGTGTTCTGTGACCTATTGCTTCTTGGAGAAGCATTATCTAGCTACACAATGTAACCACCTTTCTTCATTCCTTTATATGACTTTTGAAAGTATCCTTCATTTTGGTTAATCTTGTCCCCACTGTATTCCCATCCCCCCAATTCTCTAGCCTATCACTGTTTAAATATTTCTGCCACAGTATTTTTCCTCTCCACTTTCCTTGTAACAAAGATGTAACCTACATGTTATAGTTCAAATTACAAGGATTAAAACTATTCACTTCTGAATTTTTAATTGTATTAGTGTCATCTTTGGCAGTGGACTCTTTAATACTATAACAATAACCACCTCCTTCCTGAACACTAGTGCTTTTCTGACATATAATGACTCATTATGCTTAAAATATGACTTAAAATTATATGCTGAAAAGTACCATGTTCCAAACACAGAACAATATTGCATGGCACCCTGGTTGGTGTCATTCTCTCACATGAACACAAGCTATGACACTGCCTGCTACAGCCAGTTTGTATACATCCCTAGAAGCTAATATTACTTAACACCTGGTGCTCTGTAGGTAGGAAAATAAAACAAAGCACTGAAAGTTAAGCATATATGTACACAATCCCTTAAACTTAGAGCACACACAATAAACTTCAGATTTGTAGGATGACATCCTAGTGACCAGTAGTTTCTATGCTTTTGTAAAGTGCTCAGTCCTAGACAGGAGAAAAATAACCCCCAACTTGTTTCTGTTTTCTCTCCCTTGTCTCTGCATGTTTTCTATAGAATGGGAGGTTGTCGCAGGCAGTTTAGTCTTAATCTTTTCCTTCTCCCCACAAAGATGCAGGCAGCTTCAATTATAAAATTCTTATTCAAAATTATTTAGGAAGACCCTTTTTCTGGTGACCAGAGGCATACAAAATTTTAGTGGCAAAATGTTGAGCTTAGATATAATTTATAGGATCTGAAAACCACTGATTTGTCAAACCTGGTGCCTGATGCCGAGTGGTGGTGGCACATGTCTCTAATCCCAGTACTCAGGAGGCAGAGGCAGGTGGGTCTGTGTGAGTTCAAAGCCAGACTAATTTACAGAGTGAGTTCCAAACATCCATAGATACACAGAGAAACCCTGTCTTGAAACAAAAACAAAGAAAATAATCTGATACATGACAGAGGGTATAAAAACTGAGAACAAAGTTGGTGCTTAGAACAAAGGTACTTTTCCTAGAGCCTATTGCTATTCCATAGACTACCAAGAAAAAGTTTATCTTCCTTTTCTTCTTATTTGAGTTTGTTGAAAGGAGAAAGAACACGAATCCAAATGACAGTTTCTTAGTGGCACCCCTTTTATAGCTACAAAACATGTATTCAGTACTGTATTATGGTGGAGCTACAGTAGATATTTGCTATCAAGAGAAAGTCCATCCAAGTAGAGGACAGACTGCCTCCTCAAAGGTTACATACAGATACCATGGAAGGTTATATTGCATATGGTATATGGTTGGTAAGAATAAGAAAGCAGGGAAAGTCTTCTGACACCTGTCATCAATATAAAATTTAAAACCCTCAAGGTCAGAGAAAGTTACAAGTAGGGGTTTTGGAAGATGACCCTACAGGATCACTTGTTTGAAGATTTTGAAAGTTTGTGAAACCTTTGGGACATCAGGCCTACCTAGAGAACATAGTTCACAAGATGCAGGTGTTAATGCTACCTCTGACTCTGACTCTACTCTCTGCTTCCTTATCCAGACACCTATGAGGAGCCTTGACACTTATTTGCCTTGCTGTACCTCTTTCCCCACAAGGGACTGAAATAGCCAGGAATTGAGAGCCAGAACCAATCTGACTTCCTATAAGTTCCTTCAGTCAGGTAATTTGGTAGAGTAATGAAAATGGTAACTAATACAAGGATGCTCACAGGAAGCTTTCTATATTAAATTAAATTAAATTAGATTAGATTCTACTTGAAACCTACATTAATGATAACACTGCTCTTTAACATTACAAGAATTGTCAGGAATATTTGAAATATAACATGAATAGCTAAGTAACTGCATTATCGTGACTATATGTTTGAGACAACACGTAAGTTTATGTAGGCACAGTGCTGAGCTATATCATGAAGACTAATAAATATCAAAATACTAGTTTTACTCTATCAAAAACTAGGAAAAGTGTTCTGAGGCATGGTTACAAGACACTGTAGTGCCAACAATAAACCCACTGTCTTCTGCCCTCAAACTCTTTCCTATTTTCCCCTTTGACTGAGCTATGAGCCTAGTAGCCCATCTAGTGTGCAGGACATGGCAAAAAGTGGTATGCTGTCATTTTTCAATTTGGGTTATCAAATTTCTGAGACTTTGACCTTAGACGATCTCTCTCATGCTTTGCTCACTTGTTTTATAGAAAGCCAGAGCAAGATTATGGAAAATTCTAGATCATGTCTCAGTGGCTATCCAGTGAAGACCTGAGACTCAGCATAACCATGAGGGAAAGCTTATTCTCCCTAAATTGAGCCTTTATGTGACTTCAGTTTTGTTAACATCTCACTGCAGCTAAAAGATTGATGCTGAGCCCAAGGCACCCAGCTAAGCTACACTCAACTCTTGGCCTGTGAGACAATAAGTGCTGTCTGAGTTATAGTCCCAGGAAAGTTGTCCAGCAGTTATAGGAAACTTACACTGTTGGCATAGATTCAAAGCCACAAAGACTAAGAAATGCTGAAGACAAGATGAGTATACAGAACTCACATTCCAAAAATAAATTGCAAAGTCAAGATTTCCCTCTAGAGCTTCTAGGTCACTGTCAAGGTGTCCCTATATCCTGAAAAAAAAAATAACCTGAAAAGTAGCAATGAAGAGGAAGTAGATTGCACATCAAAAAGGAGAGTAAGTCGGTAGCTTGACATCAGCAATAGTTATAACTCAACAAATGTACTCAATATGTTTTGGTTTCTGTATTCTATGTGCAAAATGTGGACTTGTCTCTAAAGGCATCAAAATCTAGACCACATTTTATAATGTCCATGGCTCTTGTTGTTTAGGCTTTTCCTTGACACATTTACATGATATGAAAGTCACATACCAAAAATGAGCACAAAACTTCTCTTTAATTCAAACATTCCAAAAATAAAATTCAATGCTATATACCAGGCAAACATTGTGTGAAACCTGAAGGTCATACCAACCTGGAGGCAAAATTAAATACAAAAGGAAATAAGATGGTAGCTCACCTTTCAGATTACATTAGAAATATGGATTAGGCAGAAATTTCCAATCCCAGCCTCAATCAGAGAAAACACAATAATAATGAACATGAATCAAGATTTCTAGGGACAGACAGGCGACCAAGTGACCTATGAGGGTAACTTTCTGAAAAATAAATAAAATAAAATCCAAAGATAGGAAATCTTTTTCTGAAAAGGCATCAGCTTTTTGTAAATACAAAATAGAGAAATTTAAACACTTCTCAAAAACACACAGCCCTCAGTAGTAAGTAAACACACAAACCCTTTCCAGAAGCCAATGTCCTATATGGCTTTAAAGACATCAGAATCTAGACCACATTTTATACAAGTGCACCCTTGGAGAAGCCCTTGGTCCTGTGAAGGTTCTATGCCCCAGTATAAGAGAATACCAGTGCCAGGAAGTGGGAGTGGGTAGGTTAGGGAACAGGGGGAGGGGAAGGAGATGGGATTTTTGGAGGGAAAACTAGGAAAGAGGATAACATTTGAAATGTAAATAAAGAAAGTGTCTAATAATAAAAAAAAAAGTGCACCCTTGAAAATACTTCATTTAGACTTTATTACTTGCTAAGTTCTGCCCTGTAACATAGTTTTAGGTTCTTGAGATATAAAGAACCGAAAGTTACATGACAGTGTTCTTTTCTCAGGGCACTGAATTGGGGACTTTATACCATATGTGAACATACTTTAAAAGACATGATGGCTTTGTTAGGTATCATTAGTAGTAATACACAGCATCTGATGGTCGCCATTGCCTGGAGAAAGTAACAGTTACAAGGACAGGAAGGTGCTTTTGAAGATACTACCGTTTTCCATGTAGGCTGTTAATATCCAAGCTGTCTTTCTTTTCCAATTCGTAAGATAACACTGAACTTTATACTTAAGATTAGTGATTTTTTTCTGTGTTGTACACTACGTTTCAAGAAACATCTCATTATTAATATTCTCATTAACACTCATTAATAATGAATAATGGTTACCTGAGATTATACTATATTTGAGAAAACTAAGGTATGAGAAAACGAAATACTAAACAAAGGCTATTGTACATGCCATGTGGGAGAATATGCCTTCCTTGAAAATTTTCCATTGGAAAAGAGGCTATGGTGGCATCTACATTTAATCCCAATACTCAGAAGGCAGAGGTAGGTGGATCTCTGTGAGTTGAGACCAATCTGGTCTACAGAGTGAGTTCCAGAATAGCCAAGGTTACACAGAAAACCTTGCCTTGGAAAACAAAAGAGAATCATCAATATATGCACAGTGCAATATATTTAACATAGAATATTTAGTAGCATGCCATAGAAATAATGTAGTAACAGAATTATAGAAGTTGAAAGGAGAGATCCACAACTTTGACTAGTAAAACCACAATATGAATCCCTTAAGCTCCCCTCCCACTCTTCTCTTCTGCTCAGTATCTTGATATAAAGAGCATTCATTAGATTAACGATAGAGGCAAAACTTTGTCAACAAGTATAGGAACAGAGCAAGATGTAATTCCACTTCTACCATCCACAGGCTCTGGGAAACTTTGGACAAGTCACTATAGTAATGGAATCTTGATTTTAAATTGTGCATCTAAAAGTAGAGTTTCAGACTTGACACAGTTAAGGCAAAAACCTCAGTCCCAATGCCCTCCACCCTCAATGGCCCAGGAGTGCCACAGGGTCTGCACTACTAATCAGAATTATATTCTGTGTTTTTTGCGTCATAGTACTGGGAGGCAGTAAGCTTTCAGAACCCATGTTCCCAACCATATGGAAAAAATCACTGGAGGCATGAAGTTTACACGCAGAAAACACCTAAGGAGAGCTGATCCTGTGCCAATGCACTCCATACCCAAATACCTCCTGGAGAGAGCTGGTCTCCCAGGAGTGCAGATGAGCCTGTGAGCACAAGTAAGACCACCACTTATGTTCAGAGGGACACACCCAGAACCCTCAGGACACAGGAACCGAAGAGCAGCCTGGAACAGGATACCTCCAGTTTCCATCTGTACCAGGAGCTGATCTTGTACCACAGCACCTAGAACTGATCCTGTACCACAGGGCTCCATACCCAAATACTGCCTGGAGAGAGCTGGTTTCCCAGAAAGGCCAACATACCTGTGAGCACAGGTAAAACTAGCACTTCTGCTCAAATTCTTGGCCAAAGAGGTACCCGCCCAGAGCACCAGGACACAGGAACCAACAAACAGCCAGGTACAGGATCCTTCCTGTTTCTGTCTGCACTCTGGACCTGACCTTTTGCCACAGTTTTCCATACCCAAGTTCCTCTTGCAGAGAAATTGTCTCCCAGGAGTACTGATACACAGGCTTGCAGGAGGGACAAATCACAGTCAGACAACAAGACCAGCTAATACCAGATAGTGAGAGGCAAGGGAGAGGACATAGCCACAGAAACAAAGGCTACTTGGCATCATCAGAAACCAGTTCTACTACCAAAGTGAGTCCTGAATACCCCAACACCCAGAAATGCAACACTCTGATTTAAAACACTTCTCATGATGATGAGAGAGAACTTTAAGAAGGACATCAATAACTTCCTTAAAGAAATACAGAAGAACACAGGTAAACAGGTAGAAGACCAAAAGGGGAAACAAAAAAAAAAATCCCTTAAAGAATTTCAGGAAAACACAAATAAACAGGTGAAGGAATTGAAAAAAGAATCATACAGGATCTAAAAATGGAAATAGAAACAATAAAGAAATATCAAAGGAAGACAACTCTGGAGATATAAAACCTAGGAAAGATATCAGGAGTCATAGATGCAAGCATCAAACAAAAAAAAAATCCCTTAAAGAATTTCAGGAAAACACAAACAGGTTAAGGAATTGAAAAAAAAATCATACAGGATCTAAAAATGGAAATAGAAACAATAAAGAAATGTCAAAGGAAGACAAGTCTGGAGATATAGAACCTAGGAAAGATATCAGGAGTCGTAGATGCAAGCATCACCAACAGAAACAAGAGGTAGAAGAGAGAATCTCAGATGCAGAAGATACCATAGGAAACATTGACACAACAGTCAAAACATGCAAAATGCAAAGAGATCCTAACCCAAAACGTCCAGGAAACCCAAAATACAATGAGAAGACCAAACCTGAGGATAATAGGTATAGAAGACAGTGAAGATCCCCAACCTAAAGGGCCAGTAAATATCTTCAACAAAATTATAGAAGAAAATTTCCCTAACCTAAGAAAGAGATGCCCATGAACATACAAGAAGCCTACAGAACTCCAAATAGATAGGACCAGAAAAGAAATTCCTCACATCACATAATACTCAAAACACCAAACACAAAACAAAGAAATAATATTAAAAGCAATAAGGGAAAAAGATCAAGTAACATATAAAGGCAGAACTATCAGAATTATAGCAGACTTCTCACCAGAGACTATAAAAGCTAGAAGATCCTGGGCAGATGTCATACAAACCCTAAGAGAACACAAGTGCCAGCCCAGGCTGCTTTACCCATCAAAACTCTCAATCACCATAGATGGAGAAATCAAGATATTCCATGGCAAAATCAAATTTATACAATATCTTTCCACACATCAAGCCCTACAAAGGACAAAAGATGGAAAATCCCCACACAAGGAGGGAACTACACCCTAGAAAATTCAAGAATGTAGTCTTCTTGCAACAAACCCAAAAGAAGATCTCCACACAAACACAAAAATGATATAAAAAATAACAGAAAGCAATAGTCACTATTCCATAATATCTCTTAACATCAATGGACTCAGTTCCCCAATAAAAAGACAGATACTAAAAGAATGAATACATAAACAGGACTAAGCATTTTGCTGCATACAGAAAATGCACCTTACTTTAAAAAATAGACACTATCTCAAGTAAAGGGCTGGAAAACATTTTCTAATCAAATGGTCCCAAGAAACAGCCATTCTAATATTGAATAAAAGCAAATTTCACCCAAAAGTTATCAAAAAGGATAAGGAAGGACACTTCATACTCATCAAAGGAAAATATCTACCAAGATGGACTCTCAATTCTGAACATATAGGCTCCAAATGCAAGGGCAACGCATTCATAAAAGCAGCTTTAATAAAGTTCAATACACACATTGCACCTCACAAAATAATAGATCATGAACACAAACTAAACAGAGACACCTTGAAACTCACAGACGTTGTGGACCAAATGGATGTAACAGATATCTATAGAACATTTCATCCTAAAACAAAATAATATACCTTGTTCTCAGCACCTCATGCTACCTTCTTGAAAACTGACCATATAATGAATCACAAAACAGTTCTCAACAGATACAGGAAGATTGAAATATTCCCACGATCCCTATCAGCTCACCACAGACTAAGGCTGGTCTTCAATAGCAACAAAAACAACATAAAGCCCATGTAAACATGGAAGGTGAACAACGCTTTACAAAATGATACCTCAGTCAAGGAAAATATAAAGAAAGAAATTAAAGACTTTTTTAGGATTTGATGAAAATGAAGGAACAACTTAACCCAAATTTGGGACACAATGAAAGCAGTGCTAAGAGGAAATCTCATAGCTCTGAGTACTTCCAAAAAGAAGCTGGAAAGAGCATATACTAGCAGCTTAACAACACACCTGAAAGTTCTAGAACAAAAAGAAGCAAATACTCCCAAGAGGAGTAGACTGCAGGAAGTAATCAAACTTGGGGATGAAATCAACCAAGTAGAAACAAAAAGGATTATACAAAGAATCAACAAAACCAGGAGCTGGTTCCTTGAGAAAAATCACCAAGATAGATAAACCCCTAGCCAAACTAACTAGAGGGCAGAGAGACTGTTTCCAAATTAACAAAATCAGAAATGAAAAGGGACATATAGCAACAGAAACAAAAAAATCATCAGATGCTACTACAAAAGCCTATATTCAACAAAACTGGATAATATGCATGAAATGGACAATTTTCTAGACAGATACCAAATACCTACATTAAATCAGGATCAAGTAAACCATCTAAACAGTCCCATATCCCCTAAAGAAATAGAAGCAGTCATTAAAAGTCTCACAACCACAAAAAGCCCAGGACCAAATAGATTTAATGAAGAATTCTATCAGACATTCAAAGAAAAACTAATACCAATACTCTTCAAACTATTCCACAAAATAGCAACAGAAGGAACACTACCCAATTCATTCTATGAAACCGCAGTTATGCTGATAACCAAACCACGCAAAGACTCAACAAAGAAAAAGAACTTCAGACCAATTTCACTTATGAATACTGATGCAAAAGTACTCAATAAAATTCTCACCAACCAAATCAAAGAACACATAAAAACAATCATTCACCAAGAATAAGTAGGCTTCATCCTGAGTACACAAGGATGGTTCAATGTATAGAAATTCGTCAATGTAAACCACTACATAAACAAACTCAAAGAAAAAAGCCACATGATCAGTTCATTAGATGCTGAAAAAGTATTTGACAAAATTCAGCATCCTGTCATGTTAAAAGTCTTGGAAATACCATGAATTCAAGACCCATACCTAAACATAGTGAAAGCAATATACAGCAAAGCATTAGTTAATATCAGACTAAATGGAGAGAAATTTGGAGCAATCCCACTAAAATCAGGGACCAGACAAGGTTGCCCACTTTCTCTGTATCTATTCAATATAGTACGTAAAGTTCTAGTTGGAGCAATTAGACAACAAAAAGAGGTCAAGTGGATACAAATTCAAAAGAAGAAATCAAAATATCACCACTTGCAGAAGATATGATAGTATACCTAAGTGACCCCCAAAATTCTACCAGAGAACTCCGAAACCTAACTTCAGCAAAGAGGCCAGATAAAAAATTAACTCAAACCAGTGGCCTTCCTCTACTCAAAGGATAAACTGGCTGTGAAAGAAATTAGGGAAACAACACACTTCACAAGGGTCACAAATAATATACAATACCTTGGTGTGACTCTAAGTAAGTAAAAGAATTGTATGACAAGAACTTCAAGTCTCTGAAGAAAGAAATTGAAGATCTCAGAAGATGGAAACATCTCCCATGCTAGTGGACTAACAGGATTAATATAGTCAAAATGGCTATCTTGCTGAAAGCAATCTACAGATTCAGTGCAATCCCCATCAAAATTCCAACTCGATTCTTCATAGAGTTAGAAAGAACAATTTACAAATTCATCTGGAATAACAGAAAAAGGTGGATAGGGAAAACTATTCTCAACAATAAAAGGATTTCTGAGGGAATCACCATCCCTGATCTCAAGCTGTACTACAGAGCAATAGTAATAAAAACTGCATGATTTTGGTACAGTGACAGGCAGGTAGGTCAATGGAATAGAATTGAAAACCCAGAAATTAAATCACACACTTATGATCACTTGATCTTTGGCAAAGGAGCTAAAACTATCCAGTGGAAAAAAGACAGCATTTTCTTTTTTTTCCCATTTTTTATTAGGTATTTAGCTCATTTACATTTCCAATGCTATACCAAAAGTCCCCAATACCCACCCACCCCCACTCCCCTACCCACCCACTCCCCCTTTTTGGCCCTGGCGTTCCCCTGTACTGAGGCATATAAAGTTTGCAAGTCCAATGGGCCTCTCTTTCCAGTGATGGCCGACTAGGCCATCTTTTGATACATATGCAGCTAGAGTCAAGAGCTCCGGGGTACTGGTTAGTTCATAATGTTGTTCCACCTATAGGATTGCAGATCCCTTTAGCTCCTTGGGTTCTTTCTCTAGCTCCTCCATTGGGAGCCCTGTGATCCATCCATTAGCTGACTGTGAGCGTCCACTTCTGTGTTTGCTAGGCCCCGGCATAGTCTCACAAGAGACAGCTACATCTGGGTCCTTTCAGCAAAATCTTGCTAGTGTATGCAATGGTGTCAGCGTTTGGATGCTGATTATGGGGTGGATCCCTGGATATGGCAGTCTCTACATGGTCCATCCTTTCATCTCAGCTCCAAACTTTGTCTCTGTAACTCCTTCCATGGGTGTTTTGTTCCCAATTCTAAGGAGGGGCATAGTGTCCACACTTCAGTCTTCATTCTTCTTGAGTTTCATGTGTTTAGCAAATTGTATCTTATATCTTGGGAATCCTAGGTTTGGGGCTAATATCCACTTATCAGTGAGTACATATTGTGTGAGTTCCTTTGTGAATGTGTTACCTCACTCAGGATGATGCCCTCCAGGTCCATCCATTTGGCTAGGAATTTCATAAATTCATTCTTTTTAATAGCCGAGTAGTACTCCATTGTGTAGATGTACCACATTTTCTGTATCCATTCCTCTGTTGAGGGGCATCTGGGTTCTTTCCAGCTTCTGGCTATTATAAATAAGGCTGCTATGAAGATAGTGGAGCATGTGTCCTTCTTACCAGTTGGGGCATCTTCTGGATATATGCCCAGGAGAGGTATTGCTGGATCCTCCGGTAGTACTATGTCCAATTTTCTGAGGAACCGCCAGATGGATTTCCAGAGTGGTTTTACAAGCCTGCAATCCCACCAACAATGGAGGAGTGTTCCCCTTTCTCCACATCCTCGCCAGCATCTGCTGTCACCTGAATTTTTGATCTTAGCCATACTGACTGGTGTGAGGTGGAATCTCAGGGTTGTTTTGATTTGCATTTCCCTGATGATTAAGGATGTTGAACATTTTTTCAGGTGCTTCTCTGCCATTCGGTATTCCTCAGGTGAGAATTCTTTGTTCAGTTCTGAGCCCCATTTTTTAATGGGGTTATTTGATTTTCTGAAGTCCACCTTCTTGAGTTCTTTATATATGTTGGATATTAGTCCCCTATCTGATTTAGGATAGGTAAAGATCCTTTCCCAATCTGTTGGTGGTCTTTTTGTCTTATTGACGGAGAAAGACAGCATTTTCAACAAATGGTGCTGGTTCAACTGGAAGTCAACATATAGATGAATGCAAATTGACCCAATCTTATCTCCCTGTATAAAACTCACGTCCAGGTGGATCAAGGACCTCCACATAAAATCAGATACACTGAAACTAATAGAAGAGAAATTGGGGAATAGCCTTGAACACATAGGGAAAGGGGGAAATTTCCTGTACAAAACACCAATGGCTTATGCTCTAAGATCAAGAATTGACAAAAGGACCTCATAAAATTGCAATGCTTCTATAAGGCAAAGGACACCGTCAATAGGACAAGACATCAACCAACAGTTAGGGAGAAGATCTTTACCAGTCTCACATTCAATAGAGGGCTAATATCAACAAATACAAAAATCTCAAGAAGTTAGAGAACCAAATAACCCTATTAAAATTTTGGAAATAGAGCTAAGCAGAGAATTCTCAACTGAGGAAAGTTGAATCGCCAAGAATCACCTAAAGAAATTTTCAACATTCTTAGTCATCAGGGAAATGCAAATCAAAACAACCCTGAGATTCTCCCTTAGACAAGTCAGAATGGCTAAGATCAAAACCCCGGTAACAGCAGATGCTGGGGAGGATGTGGAGAAATATGAACACTCCTCCAGTGCTGGTGGGATTGCAAGCTAGTACAACCACTCTGGAAATCAGTTTGGCAGTTCTTGTACCTGAGTACCTAGCCATTCTACTCCTGGGCATATACCCAGAAGATGTTTCAACATGTAATAAGGATACATGCTCCTTTAAGTACAAATAAGCCATATTTATAATACCTAGAACCTGGAAACAACCCAGAAGTTCCTCAGGAGAAGGATACAGAAAATGTGGTACATTTACACAGTGGAATACTATTCATCTGTTAAAATAAATGACTTCATAAAATTCTTAGGCAAATGGATGGATTCAGAAAATATCTTGAGGTAAGTCAGTCACAAAAGAGCACACATGGTATGAACTCACTGATAAGTAGATATTAGCCATCTCATATACAGTTACCCAACCTGGATGATATTATGGATGCAGAGAAGTGCTTGCTGACTGGAGCATGATATGGCTGTGTCCTCAGAGGTTCTGCCAGGCCTGACAAAAACAAAGATGGATGCTTGCAGCCAACCATTGAACTGAGCAGGGGGTTCCTGTTGGAAGAGTTGGAGAAGGGAGTGAAGGAGCTGATGGGGTTTACAGCCCCATGGAGGGTGCAGCAGTGTTCCCCTAGAGCTCCCGGGGACTGGACTACCAATCAAGGAGTACATGGAGGGACCCATGGCTCTGGCTGCACATGTAGCCAAAGATGGCCTTGCTGGCATCAGTGGTAGGAGAGGCCCTTGGGCCTGAGGGTGTTCGATTCCCCAGTGTAGGGGAATGCCAGAGTGGAAGACTGGAGTGGGTGGGTAGGTGGGGGCACTCCTTCATGGAGGCAGGGGGAGGGGGAATGGGATTTGGGGTTTACAAAGTGGAGACCTGGAAAGGAGAAAACATTTAAAATATAAATAAAAGGAAATATCCAATAAAAAAATTAAGAAAAAGAAAAAAGTTAAAGGACCCCAGGGAGAAAATTTGGTCTGACACCTTTATTCTTTCCTGTTCTATAAAATTGGTACTCAGTTTTGTCCTAGCTACTCCACGATTTGGATGTTGACCCCAAATTCCTCAATTGATTAACTGGCTCTCACTGGTTTTGTTTACCTGAAATCAAAACAGTCAGAACTACTATATTCCACTCGGCTATCCTTGGTCCCTGATTTTGAAAAATTGAGAATACAGATACATAATGCTTGAATGTGTGGTAAAGCCAAAATACAGTATGCCAGGTATTAACTCCTTACTGTGTGCTTTCAGTGTAGGGATTTCCATCATCTAGTCACAAATTCTCCAAACTGTAGCTATATGCACAGCTTCTGACTTCACAGACCAGCCTGTGACTTCTTCCCCTGAACCCTGTAAAAGGCCATGAGAGGCTCATCTCTCCCTCAGGCCTCCTGGCATTTCTTCCACGATAGCTCTAATTTCAAATCCAAGCTTATCTGCTATACCACACTGATCTCCAAGCCAATGCTGATCCTGCCCCTGGACTATCATATTAGGATTTCTCATCCAGTTTCCTCCATGGTTTACTTCCTAATATGACTGACGGGTTCTTTTACTTAAGGAAACCTCACACTCTCCTTCACTGAGGAAAACTTAGTTGAACAAATTAGTTATTTTGTCCCTTTGAAATGACAACTTCTGGCACCGTGCATGGTCACAGAACTCAACTGATCTTCAGTCTTTTCCAAAGAAAGCATCTCAAGATGTATCCAAAATACAAGAAAGTAATTGTACCTACAATTCTCATAGCACTCTATTGCTAACATGTGTTCATGTGTGTTCATGCTCTTCCATTTACTGTCCATCAGAACACTATCCAGCAGTTAGTTCACTTCCCCCAGTTACTAGAGAAAGAAAATAAGTCACAGAGCATTTGTATGGTGTGTGTGTGTGTGTGTGTGTGTGTGTGTGTGTGTACATATATATAATAGTTATATACAATTCACAGAGCATTTATATGAATTATATAGTTATATATATTTTTTAAGATCTTGTAGTTGACAACTTATTGAGCTCAAATTCGATCTTGGGAGTTAGGACACCACATACTCCACTCTAAACACTGTGAAGATAGGTACACTCCTGCAGCTGTGTCTTTCTCACACACATCTTCTATTGTCTTTATTATGAGAACACACATTTCCGAAGTTAGACCTTCATAGGAACTGCATCACTACAAACACCTGTAAGAGGCTTTCAAAGCATTCTTTGTGATATAAACTCTACCTTAGATAAAAAAAAAAAACTCCTATATTTTCATCAGCTTTTGTGTCCCCAGAAACACAAAAGCATGTTCATGTGCTATACAGATATTTCCATCTTCATCCTAGGAAATACAAAATATATTCATGTGAACTCAAAGACTGAAGTACTTGGAGTAGAGATTTACTCATTAAAATGTGTATCAGAGAGTCAGACTTCAGAGAATAGCTTGTCAAAAACCAAAGCTAAACTATAAGGATGGAGGTGGTGAAATTGTCAAGGTTCCATAGCTAAACCTATCCATGGCCCGGAAAATAACTTCTCCATTATTATTCTGTCCACAAAGAATAGTCTATGTCTTCAGAAATCAGCTTTGTGAACATCTAGGCTTTATTTGTTTTGCTAAGAAGTAACTGTGAATAAATGTCCAATGTTTCATTTATTTTAAAGGCTAGAACTAGACAGGGTGACCTTATTATCTTTGGTTTATCTCATTGTGGGTTATCATATGCATATTTATGGTGTCATCAGGGCAAAGTGTTTGCTTTACATTTACATTGCCCATGATGGACACAACTATGACTGAATTAGACACTTGGGTCATCTGGGTAGCCTAAAAGGTAATGAATTCTGACAGAATCCATCAACTCTGTCATTGATGAAATGGTCATTACAATCATCACTTCATGAAAGGTATCACTTGTATGTTTTTTAACTCTAAAAGGATAATACAGACCTCCTGAAGGAATATGAACTCAGAGGTTCATAAGACTGTGCTTATCAATTTTGGCTGCAGAAGTTTTCTGTATGGGAACAGGCTTCCTCTAAGTAAACTCAGAAAGACGCCTGTCTTCACCTGTCCCTGTCCCAGAAGTCCAAGAGGCAACTCATTCTGAAGGTCACAGGATCAAGCAATCATAACAGCTAAGAATTCTTAAAAGGACAGTTGACTAGCAACTGGGAATCCTTTAAATGCCCAGGCACATAAAATGAATCTAACTCCAGGACCTGTGTTCTGGATCCATCATCTAACAGGAGTTTAATCTTGGGACAGCAGGCCCTGCATCTCACGGAGAAGCACAGTAGAGCTCGCCCTGGTTCCAGGACTATGGGTGAGCAACCCCAGAGGGTTTAAGCATGGGAGAGCTGGCCATTCCACTCCTCTAATATGAGATGGCATGGGTGTGGAAGAGATGCCCTTCCCTCTATCACCCATTGTCACCTGCTTTAGTCAGGAGATATAGCCAGGGGTCATGATAGCAGGAAGATTGGCCTTGTCAGCTGTAGCACTTAGGAAAGCAGATACGTTACCTTGACTGGGCAGCACAGTACAGCTGGCTCTGGTGGCACAGGTGTGGGTGAGCTGGCGCCAATGGCATGATAGCAGCAGAGCTGATCCTGCCTCTTGCCAGCTGCAGCATTGGGTGAGGTAGCTAAAGCAAAGCAAGAAAGCCCATCCTGGTGGTGTGGGTTCAGGAGAGTTGACAGTCTTACCATACTACCTAGCTCCAGATCCAGGACTTTGAGTTGGCCACCCCAAGATCTACCTTATCTACACAATGCTGAAATGCATGCAAGGGCTATTCCTGTAGATCCAAAGCTGCAGGTTCTCCATGGCATAGGTGTAACCACAAGTTTTTCTACCTAGCCTATTTGTTCCCAGATAAGAGTAAGGACTCTGGGACTTAATTATTCACAAATAAATGCTGGTACCATAAGCTTTGGCTTGTTTCCAGACTAACTTATATAACTTATATAACCTGTTTATTCTAGTCTATGTGTGTGTGCCCCATTGCTGGTTAACTCTCCTCGGTTTCATAGGTCTCTCTCTAAGTCAGAGTGGTGAATATCCTTGCCTCTGAATATCTCCTAGAGTTCCAATCTCTTTAAAAGAACTCCCACCTCCTACTTCCTGCCTTTTGCTAGTAGATCATCAGCTTTTGACTGACAGATGATGCTTCCACACAGTACACAAGAGATTCTGTCCACACACGGGGCAACAACGAGATATCTGAGAGAAGTCCTCCTAGTGAGAGGAGTCAGTATTGATGGTACAGTAAAAGGCAAAGGTCTGGAACCAGACGAATAACTCATTGCAATGAACTTTTGCAAATAAAGACAAAATAAATTTTATTTTGCAAAATAAAGACAAAAGTATACACTGAGGGACACACTGATACACTACAGCTTCCATGGTGAGATGATTTTATATTTTGTTTTGTTTTGATTTTATTTGATTTGCTTTTATTTGGGGGTGAGGAGGTTTCAAGGGCAGAGAGCAAATCCAGAGGGACAGAGAGATGAGTAGGATTGGGGTGCATAATGTGAAACTCACAAAGAATCAATCAAATCTTTTAAAAAGTATGTCTATAACAGAGCAAAAACAACAATCACACAATTCCTAGGTGGGTAAAAAGCTTTAGAAAGGACTCTACTCTATAAGTGTGATTTAAGAATGTTCAACAATTACACAGAAATCAACATTAGTATCCATTAAAGCATGCAAACCCAGACCAGAGTGAGGTACTGCCTCACCTCTGTGACTGTGCTGATTGGTTGACACAAATAGGGTCATCGGTGAACGTGGACTCTCCATTGAGAAATTTCCTCAATCAGAATGTACAGGAGGCAGGCTGTAGGGCATTTTCCTGATTAATAATTGACATAAGAGGTGCTAAGCTAGTCGGTCCATGGGTAGGTGGTCGTGGGTTGTCTAAGAAAACAGGCTAAGCAAACCGTATATAATCACCATTCCTTCATGCTTTCTTTCGTTACTGTCTCCAGTTCCTACTTACAAGTCTCCCCCTGGCTTTTCTTCTTTATAGATTGATTCTAAGATGAAATAAAACCCTTTCTCTTCACATCGCTTTTGGTCAAAGTGATTGCCATAACAATTAAAAGCAAACAGGACAGTGAGGATAATCGTTGACAACAGCAAAAATGAGCAACACAGACACTAAGTGTTAGAGAAATCTGTAAAGTAGAATTTCATGAATACTGGCTTCTAAACGATTTGGTTGCTATGGAGACCAGTCTGGTAGATCCTCATAAAAGTTAAAGGTATAATTGTCATTTGGTTCAAATATTCAACTTCTTTGCATATAATCACAAGAATTGAAATCACAGTATTAACAAAATACTCATTGTATACTGGTGCTAAAAGTAACATCATTCATGATAACTAAAATGTAGAAATAATAAACACACCCATCTATTAGTGAATAAATACACAAAGCATTCTATAGACTTAAAATAAAATGTTCAGCTTTAAAAGGGAAATGCTGACAAACACTATCCTAAAGCCTGAAGACCTTATGCCAAGTTAAATAATGCAGACACAAAAGGACAGATATTGTAGATTCCACTGTTTTTATTTAGTTGCTTCGAGAATTTCATACATGTAATATATTTATTTATATTATTAATACTCCTTTATCTTACAGTTCCAATTCCTCCCATATCCTCCACTTGCTCTTAAATTCATGACCTCTTCTTTAATTATTATTTACCTTCACAATACTATATTTATATATAAATACAACCTGCTGAGTCCACATATGTTGCTTGTATGTGCCTGTATGTGCTTGTATGTGCCTCCTCTCCTTTTAGCAGCCATTAATTTCATATAGCTCAGTTTTGCCTCCTCATCTGTGATGTTTTCTGAGGCTTAGGTGTAGGGGTTGTATTATAGATGTATGAATTGGGTCTGGACATCTTAAAGTTTTCTGCATGTTGTGGATTTCTATAATGGTCTCTGTTGCAAAAAAAAATGCTTCTTTGGTGGTAAGAGCTACAATTATCTTTGGGTATGAGAATAGTATTTAGAGGGCAATTAGAAATTATACTGATTTAGGGAGGGGGTCAATAGTAGGCTGTTTTTCTACTCCATGACCTCTTTTTGTAATATCTTGCATCATATTTTTCCTTTCTATTTCAACTCATTTAATTTTAATGAGGATTAATGCTAGCACTTTTAATCTGTTTAATTCTGACTAGTTTCTACACTATCAGACTGTTTGGTTTTTGGTTTTTTGTTTTGTTTTGTTTTTGCTTGTTGTTTGTTTGCTTTTCAGGGTCCATTTCCATTTATTAATTTGTTACTTGATTAATATTAACATTAACATATCTTAGAATTCCAAGACATTTGAGTTTAATGTGCTTATTTTTTTCTTTTGGATGTGTGTATCCAATAAATTATTTTGAAATGAGTGATCTGGGAGTACTTAGTAAAATATATTAGTTCAACTCCAAATTATAGAAACCTCTGCTTAAATTTATTACCAAATTCCAAAACTCACTGGTGGTAAAATATCTAGCTAATGTTTTGCCTTCGCTAGTTTACATTTTTCAGTGCTTCCTTTTTTTTATTTGTACTATTCTCTCTCCTTTCAGCAAAATAATTTTAACCTTTACAACTAATTTGCTTCCAGCTAGCCTCAAACCCTTGACTCCTATTTCCTTTAAATGTACAGAGCTAGCTGTTCAGTTCACAGGGCTGCAGGTTTTGTGAGATTTAGGCATACCCTCACATGAACAAAGGGAGTTAAGATAGCTTCAAAAGTAAGTCAGTGCTTATTCCCTGAGCAGTTGTTTAGCCTCAGTTAATCTGTGTGTAAAGGAAATTTGTGTCTCAAACCTCAAAATATGTGGAGTTCTTATGAATTGTGTATTAAAAGGAACTGAATTAACAAATCAATATATAACAGCAACGGTGTGATTCTTCCTTTTCCAATGATTCCAGCACGAATCTGGAAAGGCAGGAACTAAATAAAATAATTCATGAGGGCAATCTCTGTTTCAGCAGCGCAATCAACAAAGGTGAGCATGCACTTCTTCCATGAAGCATGATTAAAATTACAGCATGTCTTTCTAGCATGGAAATTACTTTTTGGGGAGAAAAACCATTTTCCTGCCTCTAAGTTTTATCTAGAATTCCTTTGAAAAATTATTCAATTAGGATTGCACATTCCCACTCCCTCTTATTACAAATATGTTCTTTTCTCATACAATATATCCTGATTACAGATTCCCCTTGTTCTACTCCTCCCAGTTCCTCCCTATCTCCCCTCCAATCCAGATCCACCATTTCTGTCTCTCATTAGAAAAGAACAGGATTCTAAGAGATAATGATAAAATATAACAAAATAAAATATAATATTATAAGATAAAAGTACCAAAGTTGAACAAGGCAAACCAATAGGAGGTTTATGTATGCCTTCATATATACTATTATACCATCTGCAAATAAAAAATACTTTGTTTGCTTTCCAATTTGTATCACCTTGATTTCCTTTAGTTGTCTTATTGCTCTACCTAAAATTTCAAGCACTTTATATTGAATAGATATGGAGAGAATGGATAACCTTTTCTTGTTCCTGATTTTAGTAGAGTTGCTTTGAGTTTCTCTTCATTTAATTTGATGTTGGCTATGAGTTTGCTCTCAACTGTCATTATTATGTTTAGGTATGTCCCTTGTATCCCTACTCTCTCCAGTAATTTTATTATGAAGAGGCATTAGATTTTTGCCAAAGGTCTTTTCTACATAAAATGAAATGATCATACAGTTTACCTCTTTCAACTTGTCTCTATTGTCGATAACATTTATCAATTTAGATATGTTGAACCACCTGCACCTCTTAAGATGAAGCCAACATTATCATGATGTATGATCTTGTGATGTGTTTTTGGATCCAGTTTGCAAGTATTCTATACAATCTTTTTACATCTAAGTCCAGTAGGAAATTGGTCTGCATTTCTCTTTCTTTGTTGGGTCTTTATGTGGTTTGGGTATCAGGGTAACTGCAGTGTCATAAAATGAATTGGGCAATGTTCGTTCTGTTTCTATTTTGTGGAATAACTTGAGGAGTATTGGCATCATCTCTCCTTTGAAAGTCCAACAGAACTGCACTAAAATCAGCTGGCCCTGGTTTGTTTTGATTGGGAGACTTTTAATGAATGCCCCCATTTCACTGGGAATTATGGCTCTGTTCAAATTGCCCATCTGATCTTGATTTAATCTTGGCAAATGGTACTTATATAGAGAATTATGCATTTCTTTTAGATTATCCAATTTGGTAGAGCAGAGATTTCTAAGTGTATTTGCTGGATTTGGTGTCTGTTGTCATGTCCTCCTTTGCCATGTCTAGCTTTGTTAATTTAGCTAGCCTCTGTCTGCCTTTTAATTAATTTGTGTAAGGGTTTGTCCATCCTCGTGATTTTCCTATGAAGTAACTTTTTGTTTCATTGGTTCTTTGCAAATTTTATGTTTCTGGTTTATTGATTTCAGCCCAGAGCTTAATTATTTCCTGCTGAATATTCCTTTTTGGCATGATTCTTTTTTTGTGTTCCAGAGATTTTTCTTTCAGGTGTGTTAAGTTGCTAGTATGAGATATTTCCTTTGTCGGAATGCATATGTGCACGCTCATGCGCATGTGCATACATCACTCTGTACTTGCCCCTGAGATCTGCATTCATTCTGTTCCATAAGCATGGGTTGTTTGTATATTCATTTTCACTCATTTCAAGAAAGTCTCCAATTTCTTTCTTAATTCCTGTTTTAATCCATTTATCATTTAGTACAAAGTAATTCAGTTTCTAGGAATTTGTAAGCTTCCTGTTCTTTCTCTTGTTAATAAAATCCAGCTTTAATCTGGGGTGCTCTCATAGGATGCAGGGAGTTATTTCAATCTTCTTGTATCTATTGATATAAGTTAGCTTTATGTCCAAATATGTGCATAATTTGGGGGTACATTTCATGAGGTGCTGAGAAGAATGTATATTCTTTTCTGTTTGGCTGATATGTTGTGTAAATACCTGATAGCTTCATTTGGCTTATAATGTCTTTTAGTTCCAGCATTTCCCTGCTTATTTGTGTGTGCTTGTGTGTGTGTGTGTGTGTGTGTGTGTGTGTGTGTGTAACCTATTTCTGTGAAGTCACCTATTGTCAGTGTCTGAGGGACAATATGTGATGTAAGCAATAGTAGCATTTCAGTATTTCAGTTACAAACTTGGCTACCCTTCATGTTTGGTATGTAGATATTTACCTTTTTATGAAATTGTAGAGTCTTTCCCTATATATTTTGATTATCTTCAGTTTAAAGTCTATTTTGTCAGATATTAAAGTGCTACACCAGCATTCTTCATAGGAACACTTGCTTGAAATATCTTTTTCCTGACCTTTACCCAAAGGTAATGTCTATCCGAGATGTTAAGATGTGGTTTTTGGATGCAGTAGATGGTTATATTCTGTTTTTGCATCCATTCAGTTAGTCTGTTCCTTTTTATCGGCTAATTGAGAGCATTAATATTGAGGAATATCAGTGACCTATGATTTTTGATTCCTGTTATGTTGATAATGATAAAAGTAAACATTTTAATAGTGGCGGTTGTGGTGGTAATGGTGGTGTGTGTCTCTGTGTGTTCCCATTCTTTTGATATTGCCAGTAAAACAAAGTAATTTTTAAAAATTCTTATTAGATATTTTCTTTATTTACATTTCAAATGTTATCCCCTTTCCTAGTTTCCACTCAGAAAATCCCCTATCCCATCCCTCCTCCACATGATCACCAACCCACCCACTCCTGCTTCCCAGTCCTGGCATTCTCCTGTACTGGGGCATCAAGCCTCCCCAGAACCAAGGGCTTCTCCCCCCATTGATGTCCAACAAGGCCATCCTCTGCTACATATGTGGCTAGAGCCATGGATCACTTTATGTGTACTCTTTGGTTGGTGGCTTAGTCCCTGGGAGCTCTGGGGGTACTGGTTAGTTCATATTGTTCTTCCTCCTACGGGGCTGCAAGCCCCCTTAGCCCCTTGAGTCCTTTCTCTAGCTCCTTCATTGGGGACCCTGTGCTCAGTCCAATGGTCGGCTGAGAACATCTACCTCTGTATTTGTTAGACACTGGCAGAGCCTTCCAGGAGAGAGCTATATCAGGATCCTGTCAGCAAGCTCTTGTTGGCATCCACAGTAGTTTCTGCATTTGGTGGCTACATATGGAATGGATCCTCAGGTGGGGCAGTCTCTGGATGGCCTTTCCTTCAGTCTCTACTCTACACTTTGTGTCTATAACACCTCCCATGGATATTTCATTCCCTCTTCTAAGAAGGGCTGAAGTATCCACACTTTGGTCTTCCTCCTTCTTGAGCTTCATGTGGTCTATGAATTGTATCTTGGCTATTCAGAGCTTATAAGCTAATATCTACTTATCAGTGAATGCACACCATGAGTGCTCTTTTGTGATTGGGTTGCATCATTCAGGATAATATCTTCTACCTCCATCTATTTGCCTAAGAATTTCATGAATTCATTGTTTTTAATAGTTGAGTAGTAGTCCATTCTGTAAATGTACCACAATGTCTGTAACCATTCCTTTGTTGAGGGACACCTGAATTCTATCCAGCTTCTGGCTATTATAAATAACGCTGCAATGCATTTTCTGGGCATGTGTCCAGGAGTGGTATAGCTGTGTCTTCAGGGAGTACTATGTGGAATTTTCTGAGGAACTGGCAAACTGATTTCCAGAGTGGTTGTATCAGCTTGCAATCCCATCAGTAATGGAGGAGTATTCCTCTTTCTCCACATCCTTATCAGCATCTGCTGTCACCTGAGTTTTTGATCTTAGCCATTCTGACTGTTTTCAGGTGGAATCTCAGGGTTGTTTTGATTTGCTTTTCCCTGATGACTAAGGATGTCGAACATTTCTTTAGGTGCCTCTCACCCATTCGGTATTCCTCAGTTGAGAATTCTTTGCTTAGCTCTTTACCCCATTTTTTGATAGTGTTATTTGGCTCTCTGGAGTCTAATTTCTTGAGTTCTTTGTATATAGTGGATATTAGCTCTCTCTCAGAAGTAGGATTGGTAAAGATCTTTTCCCAATCTGTTGGGTTCCATTTTGTTCTCTTGACATTGTCCTTTGCCTTACAGAGGCTTTTTGCAATTTCACGAGGTCTAGTTTGTCAATTCCTGATCTTAGAGCACAAGCTATTGGTATACTGTTAAGGAAAATTTCCCTATGCCCTTGTGCTCAAGGCTCTTCCCCACTTTCTATTGTATTAGTTTCAGTGTATCCAGTTTTATGTGGAGGTCCTTGATCCACTTGGATTTGAGCTTTGTACAAGGAGATAGGAATAGAACAATTTGCATTCTTCTACATACTAACTGGCAGATGAACCAGCACCATTTATTGAAAAGGCTGTCTTTTTCCACTGCATGGTTTTAGCCCCTTTGTCAAAGATCAAGTGACCATCGATGTGTAGGTTCATTTCTGGGTCTTCAATTCTATTCCATTGATGTACTTGCCTGGGACTATACTAATACCATGAAGTTTTTATCACTATTGATCTGTAGTACAGCTTGAGGTTAGATGGTAATTCCCCCAGAAGTTCTTTTATTGTTGATATTAGTTTTCTGTATCATTGGGTTTCTTTTTTTTTGGGGGGGGTTATTTCAGATGAATTTGAAAATTGCTCTTTTTAACTATATGAAGAATTTATTTAGAATTTTGATGGGGGTTGCATTGAATCTGTAGATTGTTTTCAGCAAGATGGCCATTTTTACTATATTAATCCTGCCAATCCATGAGCGTGGAAGATATTTCCAACCTCTGTGATCTTCTTCAATTTCTTTCTTCAGAGACTTGAAGTTTTTGTCATACAAATCTTTCACTTGCTTAGTTAGAGTCACAACAAGGTATGTAATATTATTTGTGACTATTATGAAGGGTGTCATTTCCCTAATTTCTTTCTCAACCAGTTTATCTTTTGAGTAGAGGAAGGCCACGGGTTTGTTTGTGTTAATTTTATATCCAGCCACTTTGCTGAAATTGTTTATCAGCTTTAGGAGTTAGTAGAATTTTGGGGGTGACTTAAGTATACTATCATATAATCTGCAAGTAGTGATATTTTGACTTCTTACTTTCCAGTTTGTAACACTTTGACCTATTTTTGCTGTCTAATTGCTCTGGCTAGGACTTCGAGTACTATATTGAATAGGAAGGGAGAGAGTAGGCATCCTTGTCTAGTCCCTGATTTTAGCGATATTGCTTCAAGCTTCTCTCTATTTAGTTTGATGTTGGTTACTGGTTTGCTGTATAATGCTTTTACTATGTTTAGGTATGAGCCTTCAATTCATGATCTTTCTAAGACTTTTATCATGAAGGGGTGTTGGATTTTGTCCAATGCTATCTCAGGATTGAATGAAATGATCATGTGGGGGTTTTTCCCCTTGTTTATATAGTGGAGGACATTGATGGATTTCCCTATATTGAACCATACCTGCATCCTTGAGATGAAGCCTACTTGATAATGATGAATGATCATTTTGATGTGTTCTAGGATTTGGATTGTGAGAATTTTATTGGGTATTTTTTGCATTGATATTCATAAGGGAAATTGGTCTAAAGTTCTCTTTCTTAGTTGGGTCTTTGTGTGGTTTAGATATCAGAGTAATTGTGGCTTCATTATACAAATTGGGTAGTGTTCCTTCTGTTTCTATTTTGCACAACACTTTTTTTTTTAATATGTTGATTCTTTTATTAAGCCATTTCAGGTAGTATTGCCATAACCAGTAGATCTCACACACTTTCCCAGAATAGTACAGTTGTGATAATACAGGAGTACAATCAATGATGATGATGATGATGATGATGATGATGATAGAATATTGGTATAAGGTCTTCTTCGAAGATCTAATAGAATTCTCCCTAAACCCATCTGGTCCTGGACTATTTTTTGTCTTTGTTTTTTTTTTTTTAACTTGGGAAACTATTAATCACTGCTTCTATTTCTTTAGGGCTTATGGGATTGTTTAGATGGTCTATCTGATCCTGATTTAACTTTGGTACCTGGTATCTGTCTAGAAAATTGTCCATTTTCTCCATATTATCCAATTTTGTTGTGTATAGGCTTTTTTTAGTAGCATTTGGTGATCTTTTGGATTTCCTTGATTTCTGCTGTTATGTCTCCCTTTTCATTTCTGATTTTGTTGATTTGGATAGTGTCTCTGTGCCCTATAGTTATGCTGGTTAAGGGTTTATCTATCTTGTTGATTTTCTCAAAGAACCAGCTCCTGGTTTGATTGATTCTTTGTATAGTTATTTCTGTTTCTACTTGGTTGGTTTCTGCCCTGAGTTTGATTATTTCCTTCAGTCTATTCCTCTTGAATGAAGTTCCTTATATTTGTTCTAGAACTTTCAGATGGGCTGTCAACCTGCTAATGTATGTTCTCCCAAGGTTTTTTTGGAGGTACTCAGATCTATGAGTTTTCCACTTAGGACTGCTTTCATTGTGTCCATAAGTTTGAGTATGTTTTGACTTACTTTTTATTAAATTCTAAAATGTTTTTAATTTCTTTATTTTTTCCTTGACCAAGTTATCATTGACTATAGTGTTGTTCAGCTTCCATATGTATGTGGGCTTTCTATTGTTTTTGTTTGTATTTAAGAGCAGCCTTAGTCCTTGGTGATCTGATAGGATGCATGGAATTATTTCAATATTCTTGTATGTGTTGAGGCCTGTTTTGTGACCGATTATATGGAGAAGGTACCATGAGGTACTGAGAAGGTATATTCTTTTGTTTTAGGATAAAATGTTCTATATATACCTGTTAAGTCCAGTTGGTTCATAATATCTGTTAGTTTCCACTGTGTCTCTGTTTAGTTTCTTTGCCCATGATCTGTCCATTGCTGAGAGTGGGGTGTTGAAGTCTCCCACTGTTATTGTGTGAGGTGCAATGTGTGTTTTGAGCTTTAGTGAGGTTTGTTTTATGACTGTGGGTGCCCTTGCACTTGGAGCATAGATTAACAGAATTGTGAGTTCTTCATGGTAGATTTTTCCTTTGATGACTATGAAGTGTCCTTCCTTATCTTTTTTGATAACTTTTGGTTGAAAGTCAATTTTATTTGATATTAGAAAAGTGAGTAGCAGAGACTGAAGGAATGACCATACAGAAATGGCCCCACCTGGGGATCCATCCCATATACAGCCAACAAACCCGGACACTACTGTGGATGCCAACTAGAGCTTGTTGACAGGAGCCTGATATATCTGTCTCCTGAGAGGCTCTGCCAGTGTCTGACAAATACAGAGGTGGATGCTCACAGCTATCCATTGGATGGAGCACAGGGTCTCCAATGAAGGAGCTAGAGAAAGGACCCAAGGAACTGAAGGGGTTTGCAGTCCCATAGGAGGAACAACAATATGAACCAACCAATACCCCCAAATGTCCCTGAGACTAAATCGCCAATCAAAGAAAACACATGGTGGGACTAATAGCTCTAGCTGAATTTGTAGCAGAGGATGGCCTAGTCAATCATCAATGGGAAGAGAGGACCTCGGTCGTGTGAAGGTTCTATGCCCCAGTACAGGGGAATGTCAGTGCCAGAAAGCAGAAGTGGGTGGGCTGGGGAGCAGGGAGAGGGTGGAAGGTATAGGGGGTTTTTAGAGGGGAAAGCAGGAAAGGAGAAAACATTTGAAATGTAAATAAAGAAAATATCTAATGAAAAATTAAAAGAAAAAAAAGAATGTCTACTCCAGCTTGTTTCTTGGGATCATTTGCTAGGAAAATTGTTTTCCAGCCCGTTACTCTCAGGTAGTGTCTGTCTTCATCACTTAGGTAGATTTCCTGTATGCAGTGAAATTCTGGGTCCTGTTTACATCTCCAGTCTGTCAGTCTATGTCTTTTTATTGGGGAATTGAGTCCATTGATATTAAGAAATATTAAGGAATAGTGATTGTTGCTTCCTGTTATTTTTGTTGTTAGAAGTGGAATTATGTTTATGTGGCTATCTCCTTTTTGTTTTGTTGAAAGATTACGTTCTTGCTTTTTCTAAGGTGTAGTTTCCCTTCTTGTGTTGGAGTTTCTGATCTATTATCCTTAGTAGGACTGTATTTGTGGAAAGATATTGTGTAAACTTAGTTTTGTCATGGAATATCTTGGTTTCTCTCTCTATGGTAATTGAGAGTTTTGCTGGGTATAGTAGCCTGGACTGGCTCTCTTTTTTTCTTTTTTTCTTTTTGTGTTCTCTTAGGTTCTCTATGACATCTGCCCAGGATCTTCTGGCTTTTATAGTCTCTGCCAAGAATTCTGGTGTAATTCTAATAGGTCTGCCTTTATATGTTACTTGACTTTTTTCCCTTACTGCATTTAATATTATTTGTTTTGTGCATTTGGTGTTTTGATTATTATGTGACAGGAGGAATGTCTTTTCTGGTCCAATTTATTTGAAGTTCTGTAGGCTTCTTGTATGTTCATGGGCATCTCTTTCTTTAGGTTAGAGAAGTTTTCTTCTATTATTTTGTTGAAGATATTTACTGGCCCTTTAATTTTTTAAATCTTCACTCTCTTCTATAACTATCATCCTTAAGTTTGGTCTTCTCATTGTGTCCTGCATTTCCTGGATATTTTGAGTTAGGATCTTTTTGCACTTTGCACTTTCTTTGACTGTTGTGTCAATGTTTTCTATGGTTTCTTCTGCATCTGAGATTCTCTTTTCTGTGTCTTGCATTCTGTTGGTGGTGCTTGCATCTATAGTTCCTGATCTCTTTCTTAGTTTGTCTATCTCCAAGGTTGTCTTCCTTTGTAATTTCTTTATTGTTTCTACTTCTATTTTTAGATCCTGGATGGTTTTGTTCAATTCCTTGACCTGTTTGGTTGTTTTTTCCTGTATTTCTTTAAGGAATTTTTGTGTTTCCTCTTTCAGAGCTTCTACCTGTTTACCTGTGTTCTCCTGTGTTTCTTTAAGGGAGTTATATGTGTCTGTCTTAAAGTCCTCTATCATCATCATGAGATGTGATTTTAAATCTAAATCTTGCTTTTCTGGTGTGTTGGTGTATCCAAGACTTGCTATGGTGGGAGAACTGGGTTCTGATGATGCCAAGTAGCCTTGATTTCTGTTGGTAAGTTTCTTATTCTTGTCTTTCACCATCTGGTTATGTCTGGTGTTAGTTGGCCTTGCTATCTCTGGCTGGAATTTGTTCCTCTTCTGGGTCTGTAAGCCTGTGGCAGCACTCCTGAGAGACCAGCTCTCTTATGGCAGGACTTGTGTACAGAGGGCTGTGGAATAGCCCTAGCTTCTAGGTGCAGATGGAGACTGGAAAAATCCTGTCCCAGCTATTTCACTGTTCGTATGCCCTGTGTGCTTCTGGCAGGTTCCACTTTGGACAGTTATTGGAGAGAAAGTAGAGGTCTCACCTCTAAGCCCAGGAGTGAGAGCACTTCTGGAAGACCAGCTCTCTCCTGGTCCACCTGGAACAGAGGACTATAGAACAGCCTTAGCTCATGAATGCAGATGGTGACTGGCCAAAATAAAATTTTTTATTCACTGGATTTTCATGGTTTTAGTTAACCATTTGGGGTTGGAATTTTCCTTCTAGCCCCTTTTCAAGGCTGTCAGGTGTAGGGGAAGAGGGAGGGAGAGAGACTGCGTCCTGCCAGAGTTCCTGTGCTCTGGGCAGGCAGACGCTGGAGGACTGCTGGATGCTTTCCACTTGTCCCCAGGTGGGCATCTGGCTGTGTGTAGCTACTGGACACTACTCGATGGGGGGTTGACAAGGGACAGCCCCTGATATCAGGGGCCACGGGGTGACACTCTCGGCCCTGAAGACATGGGAGAGGAGGCAGAGGGAGAGAGGTTCCCACGCAGGCAAGAGTCCTAAGTCCGTGGTGGAGAACAGGAAGGCCTTCTGATGGGAGATTAGGCACAGCTCATTAGGAGAAAGCCTATCTCATCATCCAAGCACAGTGGGCTTTGATAAACAGAAACAGTCTGTGGTTTTAGAGCTTTATTGTAGAAAGGCAGGGGAAAGAGAGAAGGTAGAAAAAGAGAGAGAGACCAGACATGACCAAGAGGAGAGAATGGGGAAAGAGGAAGAGAGAGGAAAGGCTAGAAAGTAAGAGGTTAGAGAGAGAGAGCAAGGAGAGAGAATAAGAGGGAGAGAGCGAGGTGGGGCCAAGCAGCGCCTCTTATAGTGGGCTGCTATCTTGTTGTTGCTAGATAACTGGGAGGAGTCGAGTCTGAAGGTCAGAAGTTTTGGACATTGTGTATGTAACTAAAAGCCATGCTTCTCCTGTAGGGGCTGTGGGGATGGTAACTTCAACAGGAGTCAGGGTTCCAGGAGACATGAGGGAACACCTTCAGTCCCATGTAGGTGAATTATCACCACCAGGTTTTACCAGAGTTCATGACCTCAGCTTACCTGGAAACCATCCTGTCTGTGCATAGCCCATTGCCCACACCCCTTTGGTAGGACTGGATTTGTAGATTGATATTGCTTAAATTTGGCTTTATTGTGAAATGGCTTATTTTATCCATCTGTGTTAATTGAAAGTTTTGCTGGGCATAGTTATCTGGGCTGACATCTTTGGTTTCTTAGTGTCTGTATCACATCTGTCCAGGCTCTTCAGGTTTTCAGAGTCTCCATTGAGTAATCAGATGTAATTCTAATAGGTCTGTCTTTATTGGTTGCTTGAACTATTTCTCTCAAAATTTTATTGCTTTTTCTTTGTTCTGCACATTCATTAATTTGATTATTATGTCATGAATGGACTTTCTTTTATGGTGTTTGATGTTTCTTATATGCATCTTATTCTTTAAGTGAGGGAGTTTTTTTCTATGCTTTATTGAAAATATTTTCAAGGCCTTTGAGCTGGGATTCTTCTTTTTCTCTATTCCTACTATTCTTAGGTTTGGACTTTTCATAGTGTCCCAGAGTTCCTGGATGCCTTATATAGGAAATAATTTTTTGGATTTAACATTTTCTTTGACTAATCTATCCATTTCTTCTATTGTATCTTTAATGCCTGAGATTCTCTCTTCCATCTCTTGTATTCTATTGGTGTGGCTTGCCTATAGTACCTGTAAAAAATACTTTGTTTTTTCATCCTCAGAATTCCCCCACTTTAGGTTTTTTTTCCATTTTCAGGTATTGAACAGTTTTATCCATTTCTTTCCATTGTTTGTATTTTCCTGGAATTTAAAAAAAAGATTTATTATTTCTTCTTTAAGAATCTCTACCATATTTATCCAGGGTCTTTTAGTGTCTTTTTCTTGTGCTTTAGCTATGTTGAATGTTCAGAGTCCGATGTGGTAGGGTTGCTGGGATCAAGTGGAGACAGTGTCCTGACTGCTATTTGTTATGTTTTTACATTAGAGTCTATATAAAATTGGGAAGATTATAGTTCTAGGTGCTGATATTTAGTTTTGTCTTTGTTAGGTGGATGTTATGTTTTTTTATTTCTGTTTTCTCTCTGGATTTTAGGAGAGTGTGATTGCTGTGTATTGCCTGCTATCAAACTTTCCTGTGACCTGATAGGTCTGCCCAACAGGTGTTTGAGGCACAGTATGTTTCTTCGTCTTGGTAGCTGAAACTTAGGAATGGAGATTGGTTAGGTATCTAAGAGGGAAAACAGGAGAAAGAAAGCAGAGTGTTCCACCAGGACATGCTTGTTTAGTCTTCTTGAAATAGGGGCAGAGGACGAAGAGAAGTCTGCTAGAGGGCTGGAGATGAGACTGGGAAATTTGATCTGGAAGAACAAAAGAAGAGGGGAATATTTGCAGGCAGCCTACCGGCTGCCCTGGCAAGTGTGGTCTGTGGGCCAGGAGGGGGAGCCTTCTGGAGTTGGGGGATGGGATAAAGCAATGAATGAGGGAGGAAGTTAAGAGGAGAGGTCTGTGAGATCCACAGGAGATGTGGGTAGGGTGGGGAGAAAGAAGGCTGCCTCACTATTCCAGCACTAGGGGTACGACTTGGTGGTTGGACTGGGGAGAATGAGGGAGTGGTAAAGGTCATGAGCTATTCTGCTTGTTAGTCCCATGTCAACTTGACAGAAGCTAACGTCATCTGAAGGAAAGAAGTCTAAATTAAGAAAATGCTTCAATAAGATCCAACTGTAAGGCATTTCTAAATTAGTGATTAATGAGGTAGGGCCCAGCCCATTGTGGGTTGTGCCATTCCTGGGATGGTGATCTTAGAGTCTATAAAAAAGCAGGCTAAGAAAGACACAGAAAGCAAGCCAGTGAGCAGCACCCCACAAAAACCTCTGAATCAGGTCCTGCTTCACTGTTCCAGCCCATTGGAGTTCCTGTCCTGTCTTTTTTCTGTATGCAAGTGTAAGCTAAAATAACCCTTTCCTCCCCAAATTGCCTTTTGGTTATGGTGTTTCATTGCAGCAATAAAAACCCTAACAAAGACATACCTGTTTTCCTAGCCTGCTGAGCCGGTGTGTTCTGCCAGAATGCCTGCTGATACTCAAGGCTAGGACAATAGGATGATTTGGGAGAAGGAAGGTTTAAGGAGCTCTTTGT
This sequence comes from Mus musculus, assembly GCF_000001635.26. Lineage (NCBI taxonomy): Eukaryota > Metazoa > Chordata > Mammalia > Rodentia > Muridae > Mus > Mus musculus. Next base: position 53,076,238 of record NC_000083.6, read on the forward strand.
GTTCCATTAGAGATGAAGTCAGAGAAGAAAGGGAGACTGCAGCAAGTGTTCTGCTAAAGAGCTAGTGATAAGACTGGGAGACTGGATTAGGAGGATCAGAAGGGGAGTTAAAGATATGAAGTCAGCATACCTGCTTCCCCAGCAGGAGTCTTGTCAATTGTGTGTGTGTGTGTGTGTGTGTGTGTGTGTGTGTGTGTGTGTGTGCGTGTGCATGTGTGTGTGTGTGTGTGGCTAGTTTCTTTGCTATGTGGCCAAACACCTGACAAAAAGCAACTTAAATGAGGGAATATTTATTTTGTATTACAGTATAGGAGAATGAAGTCTTCCATTTCCCCCCTTTTTTATTAATCATTTTACTCATTTACATTTCAAAAGATACCCCCTTTCGGATTACCCCTCAACAACCCCCCATTCCATCGCTCCCTCTCCCCCATCCACCTTGCCTCTATGAGGATGCTCCTTTGCCCACTCCTGCCTTACCTCTCTAATACCCCCTACTCTGGGGCATCAAGCCTCCACAAGAAAAAGGGCCTCCTCTCCCATTGATGTCAGATAAGGCCATCCTCGATACATATGTATCTGGAGCCATGGATCCCTCCATCTATACTCTATGGTTGGTGATTTAGTCCCTAGAAGCTCTGGGTGGTCTGGTTACTTGCAATTGTTCTTCCTATGGAGTTGCAATCTCCTTCAACTCCTTCAGTCCTTGCGTTAGCTCTTCCATTGGAGTCCCCGGACTCAGCCTAATAGTTGGCTGTGAGTATCTGCATCTATATTGGTCAGGTGCTGGTAGAACCTCTCAGGGAACAGCCATACCAGGCTTCTGTCATCAAGTACTTCTTGGCATGAGCAATAGTGTCCACATTGGGTGTCTACAGATGGGATGGATCCCGGGAGAGGAAGGCAGTCTCTTGATGGCCTTTTCTTCTGTCTCTCTTCTAATTTCTTTGGAAAGAAACATTTCTGGGGTAAAAATTTTGAGATGGGTGGGTGGCCTCATCCCTCAACTGGGGGCTGTGAATATCTACTAGAGATGGTCTCTTCAGGTTCTATCTCTCCTATATTGTGTATTTCAGCTAAAATCATCACTGTTGGGATCCTGGGAGCATCTAGCTTCCATGACATCTAGGACTTTCTGGTGGCTACCCACATTTTCCCATCCCCCCACTGCTATAGATTTCTATTAAATTTCCTGACCCTCTGTACTTCTCTCCTGTCCCTTCCAATAACTTTTTTCTAATCTTGTCCCCTCTTTTTCCCCTCTTCCTCCTCTTTCCCTCCCAGGTTCCTCCCTCCCTCTATCTCCTGTGATTATTTTGTTCCCCCGTCTATATGGGATTGAAGAATTCACACTTTGGTCTTCCTTCTTTTTAAGCTCCATACGGTTTGTGGGTTGTATCATGGGTATTCTGAGCTTTTGGGCTAATATCCACTTATCAGTAAGTACATACCATGTGTGTTCCTCTGATACCTCACTCAGGATGATATTTTTTAGTTTCATCAATTTGCCTGTGAGTTTCATGAAGTCATTGTTTTTAATAGCTGAGTAGTAGTGCACTGTGTAAATGTACCACATTTCCTGTATCCACTCATCTGTTAAGGGACATCTGGGTTGTTTCCAACTTCTGGTCATTACAAGTAATACATAGTGGAGCATGTGTCCTTGGTATATGTTGGAGCATCTTTTGTGTATATGCCCACTAAGGATATAGCTATGTCTTCAGATAAAACTATTTCAAATCTTCTGAGGAAACACTAGAATGATTTTCAAAGTGGTTTTACAATTTGCAATCCCACCAACAATAGAGGAGGGTTCTACTTTCTATACAACCTCACCAGCCTCTGCTGTCACCCGAGGTTTTGTTTGTTTGTTTGTTTGGTTGGTTGGTTGGTTTTGTTTTGTTTGGTTTGGTTTGGTTTGGTTTGGTTTGGTTTTTGGTTTTTGGTTTTTTTAGTAATTCTGATTGGTGTGAGGTGGAAACTCATGGTCTTTTTAATTTGCATTTCCCTGATGACTAAAGATGCTGAACATTTCTTTAAGTGCTTTTCAGCCATTTGAAATGAATTCTTTGTTTATCTTTGTACTCCATTTTTAAAAAGTTGGTTCTATGGATTCTAACTTCTAGTGTTCTTTGTATATTTTGGATATTAGCACTCTTTCTGATGGAGGGTTGATAAAGATCTTTTTTCCAATCTGTGGGTTGGCATTTTGTCCTAGTGACAGTGTCCTTTGCCTTAGAGGAGCTTCTTCTGCATTAAATCCATCTGGTCCTGGGCTTTTTGTGGTTGTGAGACTTTTAATGACTACTTCTATTTCTTTAGGGGTCATGGAACTATTTAGTTGGTTTTTCTGATCCTGATTTAACTTTGGTATTTGATATCTGTCTAGAAAATTGTTCACTGCATCCAGATTTTCCTGTTTTGTTGAATATAGGCTTTTGTAATAGGGTCTGATGATTTTTTTTATTTCTTCAGTTTCTGTTGATATATCTCCCTTTTTATTTCTGATTTTGTTAATTTGGATACTTGTTTTGTGTATTCTAGTCAGTTTGGCTAAGTGTTTATCTATCTTGTTGATTTTCTCAAAGAACCAGCACCTGGTTTTGTTGATTCTTTGTATAGTTTTTGTTTGTTTGTTTGTTTGTTTGTTTGTTTCTACTTGGTTGATATCAGCTCTGAGTTTATTTCCTCCTGTCTACTCCACTTGGGTGGGTGTTTTTGCTTCTTTTTGATCTAGAGCTTTCAGATGCACTATTAAGCTGCTAATGTATGATCTCTCCAATTTCATATGGCAGCACCTAGAACTATGTATTTTCCTCTTAGCATTGCTTTCATTGTGTCGAATAAGTTTGGGTTTGCTGTGTCTTCATTTTCATTGAATTCTAGAAAGTCTTTAGTTTCTTTCTGTATTTCTTCCCTGACCAAGTTGTCATTGAGTAGAGAGTTATTCAACTTCCATGTGTATGTGGGCTTGTTTTGAACCAGCCAGTGGCTCACATGAACTGGGTTTCACCTGGGAGGCAAACCGGGCTGAAGGAGAGGGAAACTAGGTGGACAAGAGACAAATGGAGCCACGACAATATTCTGATCAAGGCTAAAATGTTTAATGGCGACTTCCCTTATAAAAAGGTGGCAGGGGAGGCCCATTCCTGCCAATTCATCCTTGGAGCCTGGAACCAGCTGCAGGTGATGATGTGCAGGATAGGGTGTAGTCTTCGGAATAGCTCTAGGGGGCCTCTCAGCAGGTAGCAGTATCTTGAAGAGGAACAGCAACAGTGGCTGAACAATAGAGCGATCTAGGGAGGAAGGCTCCACCCTAGGTAATCTCCTTAGGGGCAGCAAAGTCAAGTTCTGGCTCAGCCAGCTTCAGGCTGAGGGAAGGTTACATGGGCTTTCTAGTTTTATGTTGTTATTGAACACCAGCCTTAGTCTGTGTTGATCTAATAGAATACATGTGATTAATTCAATGCTCTTTTATATGTTGAGGCTTGTTTTGTATCCAGTTATATGGTCAGTTTTGGAGAATGTACCTTGAGGTACTGAGAAGATGGTATATTCTTTTGTTTTTGGGTGAAATGTTCTGAACATATCTACTAAATTCATTTGGTTTTTAACTTCTGTTAGTTTCAATGTGTCTCTGTCTTGTTTCTATTTCCATGAACTGTCCATTTGTGAGAGTGTAGTGTTGAAGTCCTTCACTATTATTGTGTGAGGTGTTGGTGTTTTGATTATTATGTGACAGGAAAAATTTCTTTTCTGCTCTAATCTATTTGGAGTTCTGTAAGCTTCTTGCATGTTCATGGGCATCTCTTTCATTAGGTTAGGGAAATTTTCTTCTATAATTTTGTTGAAGATGTTTACTGGCCCTTTGAATTGGGAATCTTTGTATATCTCAGTTTTGACCTTTTCATTGTATCTTGAATTTCTTGAATGTTTTGAGCTAGGAGGTTCTCACTTTTTGTATTTTATTTGACTGTTGTGTCAATGTCTCTTATGGTATCTTCTATGCCTGACATTCTCTCCTCTCTCTCTCTCTTGTATCTTTTGGTGATGCTTGCATCTATGACTCCTGATATCTTTCCTAGGTTTTCCATCTCTAGGGTGTTTCCCTTTGTGTTTTCTTTATTGCATCTATTTCCACTTCTAGATCTTGGATGGTTTTGTTCAATCCCTTCACCTTATTAATTGTGTTTTTCTGTATTTCTTTGAGAGATTTTTGTGTTTCCTCTTTAAGGGCTTCTACATATTTACCTGTGTTCTACTGTATTCCTTTAAGGGATTTATGTCCTTCTTAAAGACCTCTACCATCTTTATGAGATGGGGTTTTAGATCTGAATCTTGATTTCCAGTGTGTTGGGAAATCCAGGGCTTGCTGTGGTGAAAGAACTGGGTTCTGGTGTTGCCAAGCAGCATTGGTTTTTGTTGCTTGTGTTCTTTGGCTTGCCTCTCATCATCTGGTTATTTATGGTATTAACTGGCCTCGCTGTCATTAACTGGATCCTGTCCTTCCTGTGAGCATGTGATCCTAGTTATGCCAGAACTCATGGGGATCAAGCTGTCTTTGAGTGTGGGTGTAGTATGTGGGGATCCAGAGCACAGACTCTGCTCTCAGGCTCTGCTTCTGGGCACAGCTGTAAACTGGCTCAAGCCTACCATTAAGAATGTGATCTATCCATCTAGGAAGACTTGGGGCAAGAGAAGCCTGGTCCATGGTACTGGAACCAGGAAGCAATGAATGAGGAACACTGGTATCCATGCTTACTTTCTTCTTTCTCCTTTATTCTGGAACCTCAAGCTATGTGATGGTGTCACTCAGATTGCTGTCTTCTTTCTTTAGTTTCCCTCTAGAAACACTGTCACAAATGTATCCAAACTTTAGTCTCCAAATCACCCATAAATTGAGTATAAACTTTCTGCATGGGTAAGAGGAAGAACCTTTTTACAAGGATGATGCTGACAGTTGCATAACAATTTGAATCTGCTTCTGTCCACCAGCTACATACTTAAAACTGCAGAAGAGAATAAGTTTTAAGTCAAATATAATTTTATCATAAGAACAAAACTTTGGGGGATTAACCTGAACCCTGGGCTAATCTGAACTTGCATTATTCTCTCTCCCATCCTGGGTTCTTCACTCTAACAGAGCTGAAGGGGAAGCTGGAAACTTTCTCTTGGAGTTCTATTGAAGCCCAGCAAGAGTTAGAGAAGCTGAAGGAGAAAGCAGCAGGAGCTGGAATAGCTGAGGCTCAGACTGCTGACTCACAGCTACTGGCTGAGCCAGGAGACCAGTAGCAATATGTGTACACTCCACAGTATCTCCCCAGGACCACGGCTTTCTAGCCAAAGTAAAAGCAAAACAAATGGTTGTTGTTCTACTTCTACTCCCACATTTGACTGAATGTATCTTAAGTGAATTGCCACAAACTTCCTTGATAACTGTTAGTAACTGCATTTGTGACTTTTCATCATGGTCCTTTGCTCTTTAGTGTGTGTCTTGATGTCCTCTGTTTGCTTCTGCCCTTCTCCTGGTCTCTGTGCAATTATCATCACTGATCTTGACTTCTGCTGGATTCTTTTCCTTACAAGTTATCTAACATTCCACTGGAGACAAGCTCCTCACTACTGCATTCCTATTACTGATGTTTCTCCACTCTACAGACATATTTTTCACTCACACTAGCTCAAAAGAAACTACCTAACTATTGCTATTGGGCATACATTTTGGAAAGAATATCCCACCAAAATTTTACAAGTATAATTAAATTTGATGGGCTACTTCCATGACCTGATCACTTTTGTACAAAGAAGCCTTAATGGACCAATCTCTACTTAAGCCACTTTCTATCCCAAAGACTCATCTGTAAAATAAAATTATCAATAGAGCTCTGCTGCTTGAGGCTTTATGTGGATTTAGAGACAAATGAAAACACTTGGAAAATGGCAAACAGTCAGCATGCACTTAATGAAAATACATACATAAAACACAATGACCTAATGGGACTAAAGTCCCTACAAGGGACTTTTGCTTTAGAAACAACATTAATTACTTTACTGTTGCTGTTATAAAATACCTCAACAAAGCCAACTTGAAGAAGAAGCACTTATTTTAACTTATGGCTTCAGGGGGATAGAGTTCATACTGTCTGGGAAGGCATGGTTGCAGAAATAGGAAACTGCCCGGACACATTAAACAGGTCCATAAATCCTCAAGCTTTGACCTCAGAAATGTTCTCCCCCCAGCAAGTCTGCACACTCTAAAGTTTCAGTAACTTCCCCCAAAGAATGGCCCAACTGGGGAAAAAGTATTCAAACATGAGCCTATGGGTAACTTTTTCTTTCAAGCCACTACAAAACCTGAATACTGTTCTTTTCAACAAATGAAATATGACAGTTCATACATTCTTTTGGGAAAAGTTTTAAACCTGGTTTTTTTTAAGATTTTTTTTATTTACATTTCAAATCTTATCCCCTTTCCTGGTTTCCCCTCAGAAAACTCCCTATCCCCTCCCTCTACCCCCTGCTCACCAACCCACTTATTCCTGCTTCCCTGTCTTGGCATTCCCCTACACTGGGGCATTGAGCCTTCACAGGACCAAGGTCCTCTCCTCCCATTGATGACTGACATGGTCATCCTCTGCTACATATATGGCTGGAGCCATGGATCCCACCATATGTACTCTTTGGTTGGTGGTTTATTCCCTGGAAGCTCTGGGGTACTAGTTGGTTCGTATTGTTGTTCCTTCTATGGGGCTGCAAAGCCCTTCAGCTCCTTGGGTCCTTTCTCTAGCTCCTTCATTGGGGACCCTGTGCTCAGTCCAATGGTTGGCTGAGAGCATCCATCTCTGTATTTGTCAGGCACTGGTAGAGCCTCTCAGGAGATACCTACATCAGGCTCCTATCAGCAAGCACTTGTCGGCATCCACAATACTGTCTAGATTTGGTGACTGTATGTGGGATGGATCCCCAGGTGGGGCAGTCTCTAGATGGCCTTTCCTTCAGTTTCTGATCCATACTTTGTCTCTGTATCTCCTCCCATGGGTATTTGGTACTCCTGAATGTTAATTAAATCCACATGTTCAAAATAAGGTTACTTTCCTGATAAGTCATTTCCATAACCTCCAGTCAACTCTACCATAAACAGCCAAGACCTGCTGAGGTGCTTGCCAAAGGTGAAGGAAATACAGAATGGGTAGTAGAGGAAGGTTGTTATAAATACAAATTAAGGCCATGCAACCAGTTGTAGAAACGAGGATTATAAAGTACTATGAATGCTTCGGTCTTATTTTGCTAACTAATACATTTGTCTTTCTTCAAATTTCTTTAACATCAATTGGTATTTAAGTTGAGACACTAAAAGAATGTTCCCAAGGGACATGGCCCCACTGTAAATTTACAAATGCATTTGCAATTGTATGAGTAATAGTTTTATCATGCTAGGCATATTCACAACCTTGTTATTGTTTCATGTGGACATGAGATATTATTTGTGTCAAGTTGACAAGGGGTGGATTGTAGTGGCTATTCCTGGTTGTCAACTTGACTATATCTGGAATGAACTACAATCCAGAATTGGAAGGCTCACCAGTGATCTTAATCTGGAGGCTGGGAGATAGAAGTTTCTGACGAGGATCTTGGTATGGAAATCTTGAGGCATAGTGGCTATGAATTCCAGAAGATTAAGACAGGGAGATCTCTGAGTTCAAAGTCACCTCAGGTTAAAGGTGTGGTGGCACACACCTTTAATCTGGGCTATACCTTCTGCTGGAGACCTACATAAGGACATTGGAAAAAGGTTGATTCTCTCTCTCTCCTTCACCTGCTTGCCGTGTGGGACTGAGCAACTGCTAGATCCTTGGACTTCCATTCACAGCTGCTGCTGAACATTTTTGGGAGTTGGACTGCAGACTGTAAGTCATCAACAAATCCCTTTAATATATAGAGACTACACATAAGTTCTGTGATTAATACATCATCTACCATTATGAATGATGATGAAATGTAATGTATGTGAATTAGATATCAGAAAAGCTTGTTTTTAAAAATCAATTAAAAATAAATCAACTTTCTAAGCAGCCTGACAGAATCAATGAGATGTGAGAATTGCTCTGCTTCACATTTGAGGCAGTTACAAAACTACATGTGCACTAAAATCTGCAGAACTTTATACTCCCCAAAGGCAAATGTTACCACACGTTCCATAAACAAACAAACAAGATGGATGTATTAATTGAGGTTCTCTAAAAGAACAGAACTGATAGATAGATGATAGATAGATAGATAGATAGATAGATAGATAGATAGATAGATAGATAGATAGATAATGATATATATACATATGCATATACACACATACTTATGAACATATACATATGGCTGTCTTGAAATGAAAAGGCTAAGAAACTAGTAGTTGTTCTACTACAAAGCTGTATGTCTCAAAAGTCATAGTCTGGCACTATAGTCCTAGAGAAAGCCTAGAGAACTGGATTTAAAATCAGTAGCAATAGAATAGATGAGATTGTGAGCAAAATTGAGGAAAAATGGGCTATAAAAGCCAAGTTTTTTTCTTCCATGCTCCTTTATGTAGGCTGCTGCCAGCAAGTGTATCCCAGATTTGGAACAAGTCTTCCTCCCTCAAATAATGCAGTTATGAAATCCCTTATGATTGGCCAACCATTGACTAGCCCAACTTGAAATCCATCCCATGGGCAAGAATCAATCAGACATTATTAATGATACTCTGTTGTGCTTGGAGACAAGAGCCTAGCATAACTGTCCTCTGAGTGGCTCCACCCAGCAGCTAATTGAAACAGATGCAGAGACCCACAGTCAAACCTTAAACAGAACCCCAGTCTTGGGGAAGAATTGCAAGAAGAATTGGGGATCTGAAGAGAGCAGTTATGCAGGGATGTCATAGAAAGATGTACAGAATTAATTAACCTGGACTCTTGGGGGCTCCCAGAGACTGAACCACCAACCAAAGGGCAAGCATGGTCTGGAGCTAGATCACTGCAAACGCATAGCATCATGATCTTCATGCAGGTACTTCAACAACTGGAGCAGGGGCTTTCCCTGACTCCGTTGCTTGTCTGTGGATCCTGCTCCCCTAATTGGGCTGTCTTATCTGGCCTCAGTGGGAGAGGATATACCTAGTCTTGCAGTGATTTGAGGTACCATGATGGGTTGATACTCAGGGTCCCTTCCCCTACTCAGAGGTGAGGGGAATAGAGGGATGGGAGAAGAGTCTATGTAAGGGGGGACTTAGAGGAAATGGAGGTTTTGATTGGGATGTAAAGTGAATAGATGATTAGATAGATAGATAGATAGATAGATAGATAGATAGATAGATAGATAGATAGATAGATGAATTAAAAAGGAAGAATTCTTAGGGTGTTAAGTAGATCCATTTATCTTGCATCTACTAATTAAGTATGGAAATAAATTCATTTTTTTCTCTAAAAATTAAGTCCTTCACCCATGTGCTCAGCTTCCTGGGTTTTAGTTAATTCCATTTGCATTTAAGTTGAATAAAGAAAAGCTATTAAAATAGAGTAAAGAAAAAAATGAAGTTGGGCCAATTGAGAGATTTTAACTCACTAAGAGGCGTGGCACTGAGGGGATGGGAGTAATGGTCTCCTTTACATTTCAGCCTCCCTGAGGCAAGCTGCTTCTTTCCTTTGCACCCTCATCATGAGTTATAGGTCCCCTGACATTGGACTGAAACTTCCACAAACAAACTTTCCTTCTTGTTAGTTGATTGTCACTGGTATATTGTTATAGTGATGGCAAGTAAACTAGTAGGACATGTGACTATAGAAAAAGAGTTCTGTTCTAGCTTTGTTCTTTTGCTATGACAAACAGGATGACCAAGGGCCAGAACATATTCCTTTGCAAAAAAAAAAAAAAAAAAAAAAAAAAAACATTAAATGACAGAGGTGCCAGGCTGGTGACACAGGCCAGTTGTATAGAACTTGCCGAGTTTACCACCCCCAAGACCACATAACATATAATAAAAGATGAAGGAAAGAGTAAGAGAAGAGAAAATGGTGGTAGGAACAAATTAAAGGAAGGGAAGAGGAAAGAGGGGGAGAAGGAGAGAGGGGAGAGAGACAGGAGAAAGAGGGAGAGAGGAAAGAAAATATGAATTAGAACACACAATAAATATGGCCTACCCTGCCATTCAGACAGCTTCCTGAGGAAAGATTAAGCATTGGATTTGCAGCCAGGTAGGCTTTGTCCTAATCCTGACTTGGTAACTTATTGGCTTTGTGCTTCTGAGTCTTTGGTAACCTACTTTGGTATACTCCAAAGATGATACAATAATACACATCTCAGAACATTCATTAAGAGGGTTGAACGAGATGGTATCTGTTAAGTGCTGAAAGCCACACACTGCAAATACAGTGAGCACTCAGTCAATTCTATCTACCATTATTAATTTTGTAGATGAATAATAATATCTCCTTAACTGAAAGTAGAGGCTTACAATTTGTAAAAAAAAAAAAAAAAAAGAAAGAAATCTGCTCAGAGCCTGAGTTAATTTAAAGTAAATTTGATTGAATATTAGCCCTAAACATAGCCTTTGTCACAGCCTGGCTAATTCCTTTGACAACTAGTTACCCAGAAGACTAATAATACTTATGAGTACTCAGGTAGCTTAAGTTTTAATAATTAAATGTGCTCTTTGAAAATTTCATCCCTATTCATAATTCATACGGACCACTTCACCTTCCTTTTGTCTCCTCCTCCCTCCATGTACTGAGTTTAATGAAGGACATCTGTGTGACCGTGACCGAGCTATCCACTGGATCCTGGTGAGATCAGAAGTGGACTCTTTCCTCGCAGGTGCTCCAGTAATTTAAAGAAAAAGATACTAACTGTTTCCTATAATTCGTAGTGTACAGAATTCCCATATTTGCAGAATCACTCCCTTTGCCATGTAAGCTATTCTCAACAACCTCATTTAAGAGTGCATTGCCGGTGGCTAAAGGCAATGAGTATAGTTTGCATGTCACTCTTGCATGCAGACTGCTATGTTCTTAAAACAAGTTGTCTATCGACTTACTCACTGAACATGAAATGCTCTGGTCCTTTCACTTACATGAAGAATAGACTTAGAAACAGGAATCCATTTCTGCTGGTTAACTATGACTTTTACTCATTAGATTTAAAAGTTTCTGCATCTTTGAGTGATTAATGAAGAAGCAAGTGTAATCCAAGGAAATTATGTATTCAAGGAAATCTGAGTGCCTTTATTTTAAACGTAGGGCTTTCTAAACACAGCTATCATCATCACTCAAGTTTAGGTTTCCATAAAGTTTGTTTTAATTTTTTTAAATTAATATATTTATCTATTTATTTTAGTACTATGCTATTTCTCCACTGAACCCAGCTTGGGCTTTGCTTTCCACTGCCACCACAATGGTAATGGCTCTCACAGCAGGGAACTAACACCGGGACCATTTCACAGGAAGGCAGCCACTGAAGTGAGCTATTTCCAGTTCAAGGGAATCTGAAAGAGCTTTAGATAGCACAAGCTGTATTTCCCCAAGGGGGAGGGGGGATGGTTACTCAGGGCAGTAAAGTCTGTCTTAAAGAAAATTTAGTGAACATTTGACAGTGATTAAGACCTTTGGCCTCAACAGGCCAAACGTAATATCCAGAAAAGGCTGAGTCTGACATAAAGTCACTTCAAAGCAGGTGCTCCAGATAGATGCAGCTTCTTGCAGCCCCAGCACATTCTTGCACATCAGTTCTCAAAAATCCCGATCTCAGGATTCCTTACACCTAAAGTTGTAAGGAAACCTAAAATGTTCTCTTTATGTGGGCTATGGTTATCAGCATTTGTAGTGCTAGAAATGACAAGTTTCAGACTTAAACCAGACGCTATGAAATTACTATGGGGAAATATGGGAGACACTCGATGACCCTCATCTGAGAACACATTCTCTGGATGGGGAACTCCGAAGCACAGACAAGAAAGCCACAGATACACAGATAATATGATATCAATGCAAAAAGCATCTGCACTACTGAGAAGAGAACCCTGGGATGAGCAAAGCATTTGCAAACTGAATCTGACAAAGAATAATATCCCAAACGCAAAGAAGTCCAAACATCAAATGATGCAAATAAAAACAAGCAAAACAGAAGTTGACTCCACAAGTAGTGAGTCTTCATCCTTTAACTTTGAAGATATTTGATAGTCCTTTTCTGACAATAACATTACCTTAACACTAGACAGTTGCCTGTAGTGCAATATTCTCACATTGTCACTGAGACAAACATATATTTACTTTCCATTATCTTTAAAACTAGAAGTTAACTACCAAGTTTTTATATTTCATTGGATTTGCGGTTTTAATTTCTTGGCCCTCACTCCACACAGTGTTTATTTTACCTCTGGATGAAGAAAAAAAATTAGTGAGAGACAGTTGCTAGGAAAATACCTTTTAGCACTTCCTTGCCAGTTTATGAATTTTTGGAAAAACCTGCTGTGATAAGAAGTTTCTCTGATGAAGGTTTATCAGGATACTAGTCATGGGTTTCAACTTGCATATTTATAACAAAGTTTGGAAGTTTGTCTGTTTAGCAAAACAACAGTAGTAGATTCACTGGTAGGGTATCTGACATTCACAGCCATGGACTCTTGACCAAGTTTGCAGAATCAGACATGAGTTCTTTTCATGAAGTAGGCCTCAAATCCACCCACAAAGTGACTGGTTACCTATGTAACAGTCATGCCACCGTTGCAATAGAGATATATAATATATATTGTCTGCTAATTCTTCATCATGGATGAGGGAGGGGCCCACAAGTCCTCACTTCTCCCAGTGAGGATAATAACAATTAATGGTTGTGGGTGTGGGGTTATCAGTTTCTTCAGTGGTATGGCCACAAATACATGGCACTTGTTCCACAGAATAACCTCCTACCCAAATTCAGTGAGTCACACACAGAACACTTGTTGGGAAGAAGTGTGCCAGCAAGAGTTGGGGAAGGGGGCATGAGGGCAGGGAATGGGGATTGTCTTAGTGAGCGTTTCTATTCCATGGTGGAACAACATGACCCAAAGCAACTTGGGGAGGAAAGAGTTTATTTCATTTACTCATCAGGGTAACAGTCCATCACTGAGGGGAGTCATGGCAAAAACTTAAACAAACAGAAACCTGAAAGTAAGATCTGATGGAAAAACTATGGAGGAGTGCTTCATTTATTCTACGTGGCTTGCTCAGCCTGCTTTCTTATAGCATCCAGGACCACCAGCCTATGAGTGTCACAACCCATAATGGGTTGGGCCCTGCTATATCAGAAATTAAAAAATAATTTCCCACAGGCTTGCCTACAGCAAGGAATTTTGGAGACAATATCTCAATTGAGGTTTTCTCCCCTCAGATGACTGCAGTTGGTGTAAAGTTAACATAAAACTACCAAAATAGGAATGAAAGGGACAAAAATTCATTATATACATGTAGGAAATTATTAGTGAATAACTTTTAATAAAAGAAAAGCCTCAGTCTTGTGTCATTTATGCAATGTCTTTTTGCTCCCTCTTCCCCTTTTTTAGAGCAGTCTAGCTGATTATACACTTAAAAGCCATCAGTCATTTTTCCTCACTATTTTAACATTATTTCCTCTTAATTTGGGACATACTTGCTCTATGCTATGAAGTCTATTGTCATTATGTGGTGTTATAAGTAATATTTTTTCTGTATCAATATTTAAATATTTCTTTGCAAAATTTGTGTTCTAAAGTTCTCGTTTTTAGAGTAGCCAATATTCTAGCTTCCTTTCTGGGTATTCATAGCTATCTTCAAATCTGCCACAAGTGCTTCAAGTCTGTTTTGGGTTTTCTTGCTTGATTGTTTTAATTCTCTCCATTTTCTTTTCCCATCAGAGATCAGTTGATGTTCTTGCTGCACATTCCATATCTGTCAACTGTTCTTTCAGATTTGCTGTTTCTCATGTTGACACATTCAAGGCCAGGTCTTCCACTGAGAATGTAGCTCAGAAGCAGAGCACCCACTTAGCTCATATATGGTCCTAAGTTCAATTTCTTGCAACACAAAACATGTCCATTTCCAATTTCTCTAATACTTTCCCTGTACTTAGTTATTGACTTATATTACCTTTTTACTTTATTGATTTTAATTAATTAACTAATTAATTAAAATCCCAAATGCTTTTCCCTTCCCCATCCCCCCTCAGAGTTCCTCCATTCTCCCTCCCCCTTGCCTCTGAGAGGGCAGATGCCCCCTGACTGGGAATCCCCCCCCCCCCGCCCTCTGCTATATATGTGACAGGGGCCTCTAATCTACCTGGATATGTTCAGTCTCTGAGAGCTTATGGGTCCAGAATAGTTGACACTGTTAGCCTTCCTGTGGGATTGCCATCTCTTTGAGGGCCTTCAATCTTTTCCCTAAATCTTCCATAGTGGTCCCTGACCATCATCCAATGTTTGTCTGTGGATGTCTGCATCTGTCTGTTAGCTGCAGGGTACACCCTCTCAGAAGGCTACTATGCTAGGCTCCTGTTGGCAAGCGTAGCACAGCATCATTAATAGTGTGAGGAATAGGCGCTTGCCTATGCGATGGGTCTCAAAATGAACCAGTCACTGGTCAGCCATTCCTTCAGTCTCTGCTCCATCTTTAAACCTGCATTCCTTTTAGACATGACCAATTTTGGGTCAAAAGGTTTTTAGATGGATTGGTGTCCCCATTCCTCCACTGGGGGTCCTGTCTGGTTACTGGAGGTGGACTATTCAGGTTCCACATCTCCGTTTCATCTAAGGTCACTTGCATTGACACCTGGGAGCCTCCATCATCTCAGGTTTCTGGGATTCTCTAAAGAATCCCCCACTCCTCAGGCTCTGCTCCCAGCAGCTGCATATTCCTCTTCATTCTCCTAGATCAGGACCTCTCTCCTGTCTCTCCCATGCCTAATCCAGCACCCCTCCCATCTCATTCCACTCACCCTCCCTCTCCCACCCAAGTACCTTCCTCCCCCATCTTCCCATGATTATTTTACTCCCCCTTT
Organism: Mus musculus; assembly: GCF_000001635.26. Classification (NCBI taxonomy): domain Eukaryota; kingdom Metazoa; phylum Chordata; class Mammalia; order Rodentia; family Muridae; genus Mus; species Mus musculus. The sequence goes on from NC_000083.6 coordinate 53,091,271, forward strand.
TAAGTGTTAGTCAAATATCCTCGCCTGGGCCTTCTTTCTTGTTAAACTTCTTTAGGTTTATGGGTTGTATCCTAGGTATTCTGAACTTTAGGGATAATATCCACTTACTCCTTTTGTGTCTGGGTTGCCTTACTCAGGATGATACTTTCTAGTTCCATCAATTTGCCTGAAAATTTTGTGATACTCCTGTTTTTAATAGCTGAATAGTATTCCATTGTGAAATGAACCAATTTTCTGTATCTATTCTTTGGTTGAATAACATATGGGTTGCTTCCAGTTACTAACTATTACAGAGAAAGCTGCTATGAACATAGTGGGGTACATGCCCTTAGGGTATGGTGGAGCATTTTGTGGGGTATAAGCCCAGGTGTTGTATATCTGGATCTTTAGATAGAACAATTTTCTGAGAAACAAACAGATTGATTTCCAGAGTGGTTTTTTAAGTTTGCAATCCCACCAAAAGTGAAGGAGTGTTCCCCTTTCACCATATCCTCACCAGTATGTGCTGTCGCTTGAGGTTTTTATCTTAGCCATTCTGATTGGTGTAAAGTGGAACCTCACAGTTGTTTCGATTTGCATTTCCCTGATGACTAAGGATGTTGAACATTTCTTTAGTGTTTCTATTCCATTCAGAATTTCTCTGTTGAGAATTCTTTGTTTAGTTCTGTATCCCATTTTTTAATTGGCTTATTTGAATTTTTGGAGTCTACCTTCTTGAATTCTTTATATATTTTGGATATTAGCTGTCTATCAGATATAGGATTTAATGAAGATATTTTCCCAATCTGTAGTCTGTCATTTTGGGCTATTGACATTGCCCTTTGCCTTACAAAGGCTTTTCAATTTCAAGATGTCTCATTTATCAGTTGTTGATCTTAGAGCCTGAGCTACTTGTGTTCTGTTTGGGAAATTTTCCCCTGTGACAGTGCATTGAAGGCTATTTCACATTTTCTCTTCTATTGGACTTAGTGTAACAGGTCTTATATTGAAGACTTTGATCCACTTGGAATTGAACTTTGTTCAGAGTGATAAATATGGATCAATTTGCATTCCTCTATATGCAGACCACCAGCTAGACCAGCACCATTTATTGAAGAGGCACTTCCTGTTCCATTTTATGGTTTTGGCTTCTTTGTCAAAAATCAAGTATCCATAGGTACATGGGTTTATTTCTGGGTCATCAATTCGGTTATTTTACTGATTTTTATATATATCTTTTCTTTTTAACATCACATGCTTTATAGATTTTTTTTAGAAGTGAAAAATTCCATGGCTACAAATATTCAGATTTGTTTACAGATAGGTTTTTTATATTTTTATGTGTGTATGTGTGTAGATACACATATATGTGATTATATGTGAGGTGTATGAAGGAGTTTGTGGAGGCCAAAAGATGGTAAAAATCCCCTGGTGATGGAAATGCACGTAGCTGTGCACTGCCTGACATGGGCTCTGAAAACTGAACTCAGGTTCTCTGAAGAAGGAACAGCTACTCTTACTTGAAAACCATTTCTCCCCCTGAAATCATACAAATTTGAGTGTATTTTCTACACATATCTATAATACTAATTTCATCTGGGATGAGTCATGCTCCTTTTCACTATTGTCGATAACATTTATACATAACAAGATTAATGGTAAATTTCACAAAAATAGACTGTACTTGTTACTACATCTCTCCCTCATTTTCATGATAAAATAGGGTTATTCACTCACCAACAAGAATGTCAGTAACACTTTCAAAACAGGACAAATGGCAAATATCTTAGCTAACATTAGTAGTTCTACCCAACTAAATTATTTCTCTGCTGGGCAGTGGTGGCATATGCCTTTAATCCCAGCACTTGGGAGACAGAGGCAGGCAGATTTTTGAGTTCAAGCCCAGCCTAATCTACAGAGTAATTTTTAGGACAGCCAGGACTGCACAGAGAAACCCTGTCTTGAAAAACATATCTGTATACACACACACACACACACACACACACACACACACACACACACATATATATATATATGTAAATCCCTTAAATTTACCCTGACTCTAAGTGTAATTTTCCTAAATGAATTCATATTACTAAATCAAATAACCATTGAGAGTCTGTGCAGCTGTCAATTATCTTGTATGGTTCAGACATGTGTGGAAACCAGTAAAAGTAAGGCCTGTACTCATAGGAAAATTCAAGCAGTTGATCTGGTCTGTTCTGCAATCTCTGTTATACTGCCATTCCTTATGACTATTCCTTTCCCCGTAGTACACAACCATGACTTACATTTTGCTATATGATTGGGTGTAAAGGCAAACTCGAAGTATGTATGCCTTCTTCAGAACTCATCCTTATGAAACTGAATTCATAATGACCCCTCTGCCTTGTGTAGCACAGAAATTCAATGAGACATCTCACTGACTCAAATGATTAAGAAATATTGACCAAAGATGACATTCATCATGTTTTCTATTTAGCCCCACAACAAAGTGAAAAGCTATGTTATTTTTCTCTTCTATTTTTCATAATAATTTGTGTTGTTGCACTCTGGGGTTTTCTACTATAAATGTGTCTATAAGCAACACAGTAGGTGACATTATTAGCTCATCTAAAGAATATTTCTGTAAGTAGAGTATTGAAAGAAATTTCACAAATATTTATGTATATTAGTTCCTTCTTTCATCACTGTAACCAAAAGCCTGATAAGAAAGGCTGAGGGAACATCTTAGAAAAGAGATGAAAACATTGTAAGAGTCAGAGGTTGAGAAAGAATTTTGCAAAATAATGTCTTCTGGACATCACAGAGATGCCACCTGTATGAACTCACAGCAGCTGTGTTGCTGGCACAAAGTCTGGACCAAGTCAAGTCAGTCAACTTCCACATGAATAGTAGAAGGGTTTAGGAGGCCCTTATCTGAGGAGTTACTAGTGGCTGATGGTTTCTGGAGGAAGAAGAATTGGTGTTTTATTCAGGGTTCTCTAGAGACACAGAGTTTTTGAAATCTCTCTATAGTTTAAGGAAATTTGTTGGAATGACTTACAGTCTACAGTCCAACTAACCCAATAACAGGCACCTGTGAATGGGAAGTCTAGTAATTGCTCAGTCCCACAAAGCTAGGTGTTTTAGCTGGTCTTCTGTATAGGTTGGAATCCTGAAGAAGTAGGTTCCAACAGATGTATTTGCAAGAAAGTACAAGCAGGCTAAGAAGAACAAACAGTTCCTTATTGCACTGTATTTATATAGGCCTCCAGCAGTAGGAATGGTACACATTAAAGGGTTGTACCACCACACCTGAACCTGAGCTTTTCTTTACTTGGAACTTGCTCTGTCTCTGGCTGGCCTTGCACGCAGAGATATGCTTTCTTCTGTCTCCTGGAATTAAACATGTGTGCCACTTTGCTTGTGCCTAAGCATTCTTGGCCACTAAGCCTCAAGATCCAGATCAAAAACATGTCATCCCACATCAAAATCCTCATCAAAAACCTGTGTCTTCCAGCCTCAAGATCTGACTCAAAATGTACCCGCCATTGTAGTTTATTCCAGATACAGTCAAATTGACAACTAAGAATATCCATCATAATCCACCCCTAGTCAACTTGACCCAGATCATATTTCATCTCCAAGTAAAAGCAATAACCAGGAAATAAATACACACAACCTGATATAACTATCCCTTGTATAACCGCAAATGCATTATAAATTTACAATAAGTCAATGTCCTTTGGAAAACCTCCTTTAGTAACAAAATGCAACAGAAGCACTCATTATGTTACTCACAGTCCTCATTTCTGCAATTGGACATGTGGCCCTAGATGATATTTAAAACTACCTTCCTCTACTACCCATTCTATATTTCCTCCCCCCTCTGCAAACACCTCAGCAGGTCTTAGCTCTTTTCCTGGAGGAGTGACCCATACTTTCATCCTACTTGGTCTGTGCACTTTGTCATTCTACTTGGATTAGGTTGTTGTAGTTTCCTATTGACTTTAATCACAGAACATAGTTGTAATAAGAGACACCCCCAACTGATCTCCTGTAAGCCAGACATAGTCATTCTTACCTCCATTGTAGAGAGGCAATCCAATTTCGCCATGGTAATCTAGATCTCTTGCCTGTACTTTCCTAGCCTATTGGTTTAATGGCATTAGAAGCCCAAAGTGATCAGGAAGAAGTCTGAACTTCCTGTTCAATGGAATGTTTGGTGTGGATCCTGGAAGGAGCTCTCCCCACTTCTGAAATTAAACTTCCAGGCCAGTAGAACTTAAGGTTCTGGGGACAGGAAGGAAAAACTTTCCTAGTGGGTCACTAGGAGTGACAGTAAGAGGAACTATTCCCTTTTCCACTCCTTGATTCCTGGACCCATGGATTCTTGCTGAGAAACTGTACTATATATTAGATGCTTATTTAAAGTCTATACTGCCTTCTGAAAAGACATTTGGGAGCTCCAGGCCAGAGGGTCTCCACAAAATAAGAACAGGCCCGCCATTGCATGCCAGGGCATAGAGGAGCTGGGTGTATCATGGGAACTTGACATCCATTTTTTAATATTCCCTGCAACAGGTGGCAAACCAAAATGTTGGGCAAGAATCCACTAGAAATTTAAGATTATTAGCCTGAGAGTTAGAGTTTTATTTTTCAAGTGAGTAGCTGGGTAGCACTGGAAGGAGTCATGTGGACTCAAGCACGGGAACCTTGAAACAGAAAAAGAAGGCCCTGAGATCCCTTGCTGTAGAAAGATAGAAGATGACTGCTCTGAGTCAGAGAGCCAGAGAATGAAAAAAAATCTACTCCTTGGGGCAGAGAGTGACTGAACTGTGAATTTATAAAACTGGGATTATTTGCTTTTAGGAAAGATTTATATTCAGATTCTGTCTGAATCACATGGTAATTTGGTGTCCTATTTATTGTCAAATATTCAGTTTTCGATAAGGTCCAATAGCAGACCAAGAGCTGTTTTTCTTTTCTTTTTTCCCCATTTTTTTGTTTTTTTTTTTAAATTAGGTATTTTCTTCATTTACATTTCCAATGCTATCCCAAAAGTCTCCCACGCCCTCCTCCCCCAAACTCTCCCCCTCCCCATTCCCACTTCTTGGCCCTGGCGTTCCCCTGTACTGAGGCATATAAAGTTTGCAAGACCAATGGGCCTCTCTTTCCACTGATAGACAACTAGGCTGTCTTCTGAAACATATGCAGCCAGAGTCAAGAGCTCCGGGGTACTGGGTAGTTCATATTGTTGTTCCACCTATAGGGTTGCAGATCTCTTTAGCTCCTTGAGTACTTTCTCTAGCTCATCCACTGGGGACCCTGTGTTCCATCCAATAGCTGACTGTGAGCATCCACTTCTGTGTTTGCTAGGCCCAAGAATAGCAAGAGCTGTTTTTCAATACTTGTCTGCAGATGATTATAAAGCTCGACTTCAAAATCTCAAAGGTCTCTTCTGTGATTCACCTATAGGAGCCTGGCAAAGGACCCTAACAGCATGTTTTTCTGCCACTGACACAACAGGTACCATTATGAATCACATGGCACAAGTGGTAGAGCAGCCTGCATAGCAGCCTGAATCTGTTGAAGAGCCTTTCCCTTTTCCAGGCGCCCTGAACACAGCTAGCAGCTCTACAAGTTACTTGTTATATGTGAGGCCTGACTAACACACCCATGTGAGGACTGTGCTGTCTTCAGAATCCAAATAGAAGCACTAAAAATTGTGCTTCTTTCTTGGTAGTGGAAGGGACCACTTTCAAACATGTCCCTTTCATCTTAGAAGGAATATCTTTGCATGCCCCATACCACTGGCATCCTAAGAATTTCACTGAGGAAGACTGTCCTTGAATTTTGAATTATTTCCCATCCTCTGATACACGTATGTGTTACCAATGAGTCCAAAGTGGTTGCTACCTCCTGCTCACTTGATCCAATCAGCATAATACCATCTATACAGTGGACCAATGTGATATTTTGTGGAAGAAACAGATGATCAAGACTTCTGTATTAGTCAGGGTTCTCTAGAGTCACAGAACTTATGGATAGTCTCTAGATAGTAAAGGAATTTATTGATGACTTACAGTCGGCAGCCCAATTCCCAACAATTGTTCAGTCGCAGCTGTGAATGGAAGTCCAAGGATCTAGCAGTTACTCAGTCTCACACAGCAAGCAGGCGAAGGAGCAAGAGCAAGAGCTAGACTCTCTTCTTCCAATGTCCTTATATTGTCTCCAGCAGAAGGTGTAGCCCAGATTAAAGGTGTGTTCCTTAAACTCAGAGATTCAATCTTCTGGAATCCATAGCCACTATGGCTCAAGATCTTCAAACCAAGATCCAGATAAGGATCTCCAAGCCTCCAGATAAGGGTCACTGGTGAGCCTTCCAATTCCGGATTGTAGTTCATTCCAAATATTGTCAAGTTGACAACCAGGAATAGCCACTACAACCCCCTTCTAACTAAGTGATGACAAAGGGCAGGAGAGTTAATATATCCTTGAGGCAAAACCGGAAAGATATACTGCTAGCCATGCCAACCAAAAGCAAATTGCTTCAGGTGGTCCTTATGGGCAGGTACTGGAAAAAAAAGGCATTTGCTACATCAATAGCTGCATACCAGGCACCAGGAAATGTTTTAATTTATTCAAGCAATGGAACTACATCCTGTATAGCAGCTGCAATTGGAGTTACTACCTGATTTAGTTTTCAATAGTCAACTATCATTCTCCATGATCCATCTGTCTTCTGCACTGGCCAGATAGAAGAGTTAAAGGGAGATGTGGTAGGAACTATCACCCCTGCATCTTTTAAGTCCTTGATGGTGGCATTAATTTCTAAAATTCCTCCAGGGATATAATAATACTGATTTTGATTCACTATTTTATTTGGCTGAGGGAACTCGAAAACTTCCACTTAGTCTTCCCAACCATAATAGCCCTCACACTACAGGTCAGCAAACCAGTGTGAGAATTCTGCCAATTTCTAATAATATCTATCCCAATTATAAAATCTGGAGCTGGAGAGATGACAACAGGATAAGTTTGGGTACCTATTGGACCTACTGTGAGTTGGATATCAGCCAAAACTCCATTAATCACCTGATCTTTATAATCCCCTACCTTAATTGGTGGGCTACAATGTTTCTTGGGATCTCCTGGAATCAGCATTAATTTAAAACCAGTAACCAATAAACCCAAGAAAGTCTGGTAATACCAGGTTTCTCCAACTCCTTTTTAGTAGCCTACCTTTGATAAATGCTTCAGCCAACTGTTCAAACAAACATTTGACACTTTTTTTTTAAAAAAGAAAATTATTTTATTTATTTACATTCCAATCATTGTCTCCCCTCAGTCCCTTCTCCCAGAGTTCCTCATCCCATTCCTCCTCCTTCTTGCCTCTGAGAGGGTGCTTCCTTCCCACCCATCAGGCCTCCTCCTTCCTTGGTACCTCATGTGCATCTTCTCCCACTGAGGCCAGACCAGACAGACCTCTGCTACATATGTTCAAAGGTCCTCGAACCAGTCCATGTATGCTCCTGGTTGATGGCTCTGTCTCTGGGAGATCCCTGGAGTCTGGGTTACTTGAGACTATAAGTCTTTCTATGGGGTCACTCTCCGTTTCAGCTTCTTCAGTCCTTTCCCTAATTCATTTCTTTCTTCAGGAATTGGAAGTTCTTGTCATATACATCTTTCACTTGCTTGGTAAGAGTTACATCAAGATATTTTATACTATTTATGGCTATTTTAAATGGTGTTGTTTTCCTAATTTCTTTCTCAGCCTGTTTACTCTTTGTGTAGAGGAAGACTACTGATTTGTTTGAGTTAATTTTATATCCTGCCACTTTGCTGAAATTGTTTATCAGCTGTAGGAGTTCTCTGGTGCAATTTTGGGGATTGCTTACATATAATATTATATCATCTGCACACAGTGATACTTTGACATCTACCTTTACAATTTGTATCCCTTTGATATATTTTTCTTGTATAATTGCTCTAGCTAGAGCTTCAAGTACTATATTGAATAGATAGGGAAAGAGTGGGCAACTTTGTCTTGTCCCGGGTTTTAGTGGGATTGCTTTTACTTTCTTTCCATGTAATTTGATGTTGGCTGTTGGTTTGCTATATATTGTTTTTTTTATGTTTATGTATGTGTCATAAATTCCTGATGTCTCACAGACTTTTAACATGAAGGGGTGTTGGGCTTTGTAGAAGCCTTTTTCAATATCTAATAATATGATGATGTGGTTTGTTTCTTTTCTTGAGCTTGTTTATATAGTGTGTTCCATTGATGGATTTTTATACATTGAACCATTCCTGGGATGAATGCTACATGATTGTGGTGAATGATGTGTTCTTGGATTCAGTTTTTTATTGAATATTTTTTCATCAATATTCATAAATGAGATTTGACTGAAGTTCTCTTCCTTTGTTGGGTCTTTATGTGGTTAGGTATTAGAGTAACTGTGGCTTCATAGAATGAAGTAGGTAGTGTTTCTTCTGTTTCTATTTTGTGTAATAGTTTGGTGAGTATTGGTACTAGCTCTTCTTTGAAGGTCTGGTAGAATTCTGAACTAAAACCATCAGGCCCTGGGCTTTGTTGTTGTTGTTTGGAGGGTTTGAACATTATTATTCTTTCCTTAGGTGTTATGGGACTGTTTAGATATTTTATCTGATCTTGATTTAACTTTGGTATGAGATATCTGTCTACAAAATCATCCATTTCAACTAGATTTTCCAGTTTTGTAGAGTATAGTTTTTTGTTGTAGGTTCTGATATTTTTTTTCAGGTTCTCTTGTTATGTCTCCCTATTCATTTCTGACTTCGTTAATTTGGTACTGTCTCTGTGCCCTTTAGTTAGTTTAGATAAGGGCTTATCTTGTTGATTTTCTCAAAGAACTTGTTCTTGGTTTTATTGATCATACTCTTGTTTCTAACTGGTTGATTTCAGCCCAAGTTTATTTCTTGCCTTCTATTCCTCTTGTGTGTTTTTGCTTCTTTCTGTCCTAGAGCTTTCAAATTTACTGTTAAGTTGATTGTATGTGATCGCTCTAATTTCTTTATGAAGGCACTTAATGCTATGAATTTTCCTCTTAATGTTGCTTTTATTGTGTTCCATGAGTTTGGGCAATGTTTAGTTTCTTGTGTTTTCTTCAGTATAGTTACCCTCCTTGTATTGGAGTTTTTATTTCAGTATCCTCTGTAGAGTTGGATTAGTAGAAAGATACTATTTAAATTTGGTCTTGCCATGGAATATATTGGTTTCTTCATCTATGATGATTGAGAGTTTTGCTGGGTATAATATCCTAGGCTGGCACTTGTGTTTTCTTAGGGTCTGGATGACATTTGTTCAGGATCTTCTGGCTTTTAGTGTCTCTGTTGAGAAGTCTGGTATAATTCTGATAGGGTTTGCCTTTTATGTTACTTGGTCTTTTTTTCCCTTACAGCTTTTAATATTCTTTCTTTGTTCTGTGCATTTAATGTTTTGATTATTATGTAATGAGAGGATTTTCTCTTCTGATCCAATCTATTTGGTGTTCTGTAGGCTTCTTGTGCATTTATGACCATCTCTTTCTTTAGGTTAGGGAAGTTTTCTTCTTTGATTTTGCTGAAGATGTTTTCTGGTCCTTTGTGCTGGAATTCTTCACCTTCTTCTCTTCTTAGGTTTGATCTATTCATTGTGTCTTGAATTTTCTGGATATTTTGGATTAGGAGTTTTTCATACACTTTGTATTTTCTTTGACCTATGTGTTAATATTTTCTATGGTATCATCTATGTCTGAGATTCTCTCTTCTATCTCTTGCATTATATTGGTGATAGTTGCATCTGTAGCTCATGATCTCTTTCTTAACTTGCCCATCTCTAGGGTTGCCTCCCTTTTTAACATTTTTTCTATTTCCATTTTTAGTTCTTTTTTAAAGCTTTTTTAAAATTTTATTTAATCTTTTTTTACAACTAAGATTTTATCCCCCTCCTGGTATACCCTCTGACTGTTCCATATTCCATACCTCCTCCCACTCCCCCTGCCCCGTGTCTCCCATCTCCATGAGGATTCCCTACTGCCCAACCTCCACACCACCAGAGCTCCCCACTCCCTGGGGCCACCAGTCTCTTGGGGGCTAGGTTCATCTTCTCTGACTGAGTCCAAACCCGGCAGTCCTCTGCTGTATATGTGTATATGTGTTTGGGGCCTCATATCAGCTGGTGTTGGCAGCCCAGTGTCTGAGATATCTCAGGGATCCAGGTTAATTGAGACTGCTGGTTGTCCTACAGAGTCACCCTCCTCCTCAGCTTCTTCCAGCTTTTCCCTAATTCAACCACATTGGTCTGTCTATTGGTTAGGTTTAAATATCTGCATCTGACTCTTTCAACTCCTTGATGGGTCTTTTGGAGGGCAGTCCATTTTTAGTTTTTAAACCATTTTGTTCAATTCCTTCACCTGCTTGATTGTATTTTCCTGTATTTCTTTAAGGAATTTGTTTCTTCTTTAAGGGCTTCTACCTGTTTGCCCATGTTTTCCTGTATTTCTTTAAGGGAGTTCTTTATATCTCCTTAAAGGCCTGTATCATGTTCATGAGATGGGATTTTAGGTCATTATCATGTTTTTCATGCATGTTAGGGTAACCAGTGCTTGCTGTGGTGGGAAAACTATGTTCTGATGGTGTGAAATTGCATTGGGTTCTGTAGCTTATTATCTTGTACTTGCCTCTGGCCATCTGGTTCTCTCTAGTGTTAACTGGGCTGAGTGTCTCTGTCTGGAACAGGCCCCCTGAGAGGCAAGTAAATCACTGTGACCTGAATTAGAGCTAGTTTCTTTAGAAGCAGGTAGTGCTATCTGATTAGTGTAGGCCTGTTCTGCCTCTGGTTAGAGCAGGCCTCCTGTGTCTCTGGTTACTGCAGACCTCCTGTGCCCTGGTTACTGCAGATCTTCTGTACCCTTGGTTACTGCGGACCTCCTAGGAGGCTTACAATCTGTAGTATTTAGGCTGGTAGAACAGTGAGTAAGAAGGAAGGTGGAGCTCAGAGACATTGAGGATGGGAACTGGGGGGATAGGTCCTGAATCTGCTGGGCTGCGAGTGTGCCAGCTGGTATGCATACTTGAGTCAAATTCTTACCTGTATCCTTGGTCACTGTGGACCTCCTGGGAAGCATGTAGGCTGCAGCATTTGTGCAGGTATTGGCTGGACTGCTGATCTGGTCTGAGTGGGGAAGTGAGTCAGAGGTGACACTTTTCTTAACTGTGCAAGCTTCCATATTAAACCTAGAATCACCACTCAAAGGGCCCCTGTGGGGCAATGGGCTATGCATAGACAGTATGGTCTCCAGTCAAGCTGAGGGAAAACACCGGTGGTGGTAATTCCCACCTGCATGGGACTGTAGGCGTTACCTTATGTATCCTGGACCCCAGCTCCTGTCAAAGTTACCGCCCCCACAGCCCCCACAGGAGAGGCTCTTGGCTTTCAGTCACATAGACAATGTCCCAAGCTTCTGACCTTCAGGCTAGACTCCTCCCAGTTACCTACCAACAGCAAGATAACACAGCCCACTACAAGAGGGGCTGCTTGGCCCCTCCTCACTCTCTTAAGCTTTTACTTTTCTTGCCCTCCCTCTTATTCTCTCTCTCTTACTCTCTAAGCCTTCACCTTTCTTACTCTCTAGCCTTTCTTCTCTCTCTCCTTTTCCCCCTTCTTTCCTCTTGGCCATGGTTAGTCTCTCTCTCTCTCTTTTATTTTCTCTCTTTCCCCCTGCCTTTCTACAATAAAGCTCTAAAACCATAGACTGTCTCTGTTCATCAAGACCCGCTGTGCTTGGACTATGGGATAGGCTTTCTCCTAAGGAACCATGCGTAATCTCCCGGCAGAAGGCTTCCCTGTGCATCCTGTGCTCCAGACAGAACTAAAGACTCTCGCCTTCATGGGAACCTCTCTCCCTCTGCCTTCTTCCCGAATCCCCAGGACCCCTATTCTGTTCTCAGCTCCTCTGCCATATCCAGTGTGGGATGCCAGAGACTGAGAACCTGGTATTGGGGGCTGCCCCTTGTCCACCCCCCACCGTGTGGGGTCGGTGGCTTTACACAACCAGATGCCCATCCGGGGCAGAGTGGAAAGCGTCTGACAGTCTCCTGCATCTGCCTGCCCAGAGCACAGGAACTCTGGCCAAACGTGGGCTCTCTCCCTTCCCCCTCTTCCCCTACACCCTCAGTCCCACAGGCCCCTATCAATAAACTCAGCCTGTTCTAGTTTTATGTTTCTTCCACCATTATCCCATACCCTTAAAATTCATTTCCAACCATATTCCTCAGACTTTTACTTGAATGAATTAGCAAACTCATTAAGCTCCTTAGTAGTGTAGCATATTTCCTCATGGACTGCACTTTCTACTTCCCCTCTAGGGATCTGCTTTGCCTTGAGTCTGGTTATAGCTCTAGAGGCAACTATTGGTGAGCTATGAAGAACATTAATATTATCGTGCCTGGCATTTTCTTCAGAGAAATTCACTGCTGGTTTATCAGACAATGAATGATTAATTTCCTCAGAGGAAATGGGCAATATTTTAAGGGGTACACCTGAGAGTACTACTTCCTTAGGTGAATTAAACCCTTGAGAATCTGAAGATTCAAGGTTCTCAGCTTCAGTAGGGTCCTCCCACACATCTCCATTCCAAGTTATATGATCCCATTCTTTGACAATTCATGACCTTACTTTAACTACTGACAGCCTCAGAGGCTGAGAATTGCATTTTCACTGTAATTCATCCAATCTTATAATGAGGGCTTTTGTTTGGTTTCCAGCAGCTCTATGGTTGCTAGAGAGCAGATTCTCTTTAAGGGCACACTGAGAATCCTTTATATTATTTATTTGCATCTGGAGCCAGTCAATTTTATCATTTATCACATTCCTTTTCTTTATCAATTTTTCTGGAGATGCTAAGAGCAACATGCCAACAAAATTATTTTTTTATTTCCCCCCAAACTGTAGAAAGTTTCATATACCAAGGAATCTAATCCATTTCCAATCACAATAGATGGATTAAGATAATCAAAGGCATTTAATTTAAAATTGGAAATTTAAATTTAAAGTTTCCATCATGAGCCTTCAATATTCTCCAAACTTCCAAGAGAGAAAATGTCTGGAGAGTTTTCAGTAGTTGAAGGTGCTGGAGAATTAGAAGGTGCTTGCAAATTATGAAACCTATTCTAGATATATAAAAGATTCATCCTTATACTTCTGTACCTCTAGAACCACTACAGGTACCAACTTCTGTATTAGTCAGTGGTCTCTAAAGTCACAGAACTTATGAAATGCTCCTGTACGTTAGAAAAATTTATTGGAATGACTTAGAGTCTGAAGTCCAACTAACCCAACAATGAGCAGCTGTGAGAGGGAAATCCAAGAGTCTAGGAAAGTAGCTAACAACAGAAGTTCTGGCAAATAAATACAAGCAGGCAAAGATGAATAAAACCTTCCCTTTTCCTTTGTTCTCCAGCAGAAGGTATGGCCCAGATTAAAGGTGTGTACAACCACGCATATACCTAAGCTTTTCTTTACTTGAAACTTGCTCTGTCCCAGGCTAGCCTTGACCTCGGAGATCTGTTTGCCTCTGTATCCCGGGATTAAATGTGTGTACCACCTTTTCTGGGCCTAAGATTTTCATGGTCACTATGCCTCAAGATCCAGATCAAAAGCATATATCATCCCACATCAAGATCCGGATCAAAATCCTGTATCTTCCAGTCTCCAGATCTGGATTACAGGTATGCCCTCAATTTCTGGATTGTAGTCCATTCCATATATAGTCAAGTTGACAGGTAGGAATAGCCATCACAGCTAGTTTTCTTCAGTGTCATTGCCAGTGATGGGCTGTCCATGTTCCAATGGATAGTACCCTGCAGCCATGGGCTTACAGAAATTACTATTTGGAACTAGTAGGGAAGAAAGAAAGAAAGAAAGAAAGAAAGAAAGAAAGAAAGAAAGAAAGAAAGAAAGAAAGAAAGAAATCATTGGAAGGGTAATACAGGAGGTAGATGTGGGAGGGAGATGGGTAATACATATGCTTGGCTTGGTGAATGTTCAACCAATAGGAATGCAGTCATGGCAGTAAGAATATTTCAAGGCTATGACTGTAGGTAGTCAGTTATATCACATCAGCAGCCAAAGAGCAAAGAGAGTGGACAGGAAGTGGAGCTTGAATTTAAAAACATAAAGCCTACCCCACAATGATGCATTTTCTTCAGTGTTCATCTTCTAAAGTTGTACAAACTCCCAAACCAGCACCAACAGCTGGGGACTGAGTATTAAAATGTGTGAGCATAAAGGAGACATTTCATCCTCAAGTCATTATAGCACATTGTCATATTTTTGTTAAAACCCATTAAGACTATTAGACAACTTTCAAAGAGCCTAACATCTCTTGGGAATCATATTTGGATTCATAATTAATAAATATTTACAACCTTTGTACATATTCTTAAGTAAACCAATCAACCACTGATTATTTTTTCTCTAAAATGTAATAGAATCTTTTTTTTTCTAATTCTTAAATCTCTAAGACACAATCTCATTTTGTTACCCTTGTAATTATATCACACACAATGCCCACATAATAATTTGGGTTAATTCTTCTGTTGTCATTCATTCTGAAAGATGATTTTTAATTATCCACTAAAAGATACTTATTAGCATTTACCATGAAGTGAACAGTTTCTACTCAATACAGTAGACCCCCTTTACAGTATCTGTGCACCCCACACATGTACTGCCATGCTTTTGGTGGTCCACCCTTATTAGGTACCTTAGAAAACCTTCTAAGGATTCTAGTGTAAATTTGTATGTTTTTCCTATCAAGGTGAAGACCTGAAAGACCTTGAAAGACACAAGGGATTTATATTCCCCCTTGAGTTGCTCATTTTCAGACTGGCTTGAGAAGAAGCAACTCCATTACTTTAATCTGGGACACATATGACCCAGTACTTCAGGACTCTCAGTGAGTTAGGCTAAGGCTGTGATATTACCTAAAAAGATATCTCAATTAATCTCTTCCCTTATGTGTCCTGACAAGATCCCTCATCACTCTTTCCTCTAGAATATATCCTTACAGGAACATCTAAAAATGATCCTTTGCTCTGGTGCTGAGTTACTATGAAACCTATGTTAAGACACACTGTCAGATTTTGGAATGAATGCTAAGAACACAGGATGAAAAAAAAGAGATGAGGACACCTTTGCTTGGAGAATAATGAAGAGGATGAAGTGTTGAATATTCAATCATATAAAGAATGAAAAATTGCCTTGAGAGAAATAGTATCTTGGGAGAATGAGAAAAGTTCCTCTTTTGGTCAGGAGTGACTTAATAAAAATATTGCACTGAAGCAGCAGACCAAAATATAAAAGGAGTTGTATGGACAGTAAAAAAACTTCCAGAGGGACAGCAAGTGCAAGAGTTCATGGGAAATCAAGCATACAAGACAACATTCGGTGTAGAAATTGATGCACAAGCACTCAACATCATGAAAGAAGCTTCCTTTTCATCAGACAGAATCATCCTAGTCAAAGATAAAAGAATGAGTGGCTACGTGGTACCCATCACCAAACTGAACATCTACAACACAAATCCTACACCCGAGGCTCAGGAAACATTGAAGAAGAGGGTATGGAAAGACTATAAGAGCCAGGAGGACGATGTTGTATTCATGAGCTCCAACATATGTTAATCTGCACAAAATCATGCCAGTCAATATTCCAGCATGGCTGGGAAAGGGCACACAAGGTCCTACCCATAATTAAAGATCTTCAGGCAGTTGACAGCTGCTGAGGGAGAGACAAGTCAGTTTACTTCGGGGACAAGACTGATGATAGCTTGGTCAAACCCAGGCAGTCAGCCACATACCTAAGTACAATCAGGTAAAAATAATTGGACTCAGTATGATATAACATAGTAAGTATTATAAGTAAAGAGGATATTGACTTGAGAGGGGCAGGGGAAAGGGACATAGGAGGGGTTGAAGGGCAAGGGAGGGTTAAATATGACTAAATGCATTATCCTATCTTAGGAAGACAATAGAGTCCTTTAAGAAGAATATAAATAACTCACTGAGAGAAATACAGGAAAACACAGGTAAAGAGGTAGAAGATCTTAAAGAAAGAAACAAATAAATCCCACTTTAAAAATACAGGAAAACACAATCAAACAGGAGAAGGAATGGAAGAAACGAATCCAAGACCTAAAAGTAGAAGTAGGAACAATAAAGAAAGCAAATGGAGTCAACCATTGAATGTAAAACCTAGGAAAGAGGTCAGGAATTACAGATATAAGCAGCACCAACAAGAGATAGAAGAGAAAACATCAGGTGTAGAAGATACCTAAGAAGATATTGACACAACTGTCAAAAAATTCAAAGCATAAAAAATTTCTAACCCAAAATATCCAGGAAGTCTGGGACACAATGAAAATGTCAAGGGCTACAGACAACCGGCCACCTTCCTGGTCAGAGCACAGGTGTCCGCATAGCCCGGGAGGCTTCTGCCTCACGTTCCGCCAGGGCCACCTTGGTTCCGAGACCCCGCGGCCGGCGGTCTGCGGGTGAGAGTGTGGAACACAGAGGCCAGCAGCTTCTGGAACGGGCGAGAGCCACAGAGCCTCTGAGGCGGCGCCATTTCCGGCTCCAGACAACCGGCCACCTTCCTGGTCAGAGCACAGGTGTCCCCACAGCCCGGGAGGCTTCTGCCTCACGTTCCGCGGGGGCCACCTTGATTCTGGGACTCCGCAGTGGGCAGTCTGCAGGCCAAAGCAACACAGCTTCTGGGAAAGATCCTGTTTAGGGCCTTCATCTTCGGCCAGGAGGAGGTCCAAACACCAGATAACTGTGCACCTCCCTGAAAGAGGAGAGCTTGCCTGCAGAGACTGCTCTGACCACTGAAACTCAGGGAAGAGTGCTGGTCTCCCTGGTCTGCTGATATAGTGTAACAAAATCACCAGAGGAACAATCTCTAAACAGAGACAACTATAACAACTAACTCCAGAGATTATCAGATGGCGAAAGGTAAACGTAAGAATCTTACTAACAGAAACCAGGACTACTCACCATCATCAGAATCCAGCAC
The DNA here is from genome assembly GCF_000001635.26 of Mus musculus. Taxonomy (NCBI): domain Eukaryota; kingdom Metazoa; phylum Chordata; class Mammalia; order Rodentia; family Muridae; genus Mus; species Mus musculus. Next base: position 53,108,330 of record NC_000083.6, read on the forward strand.
GCCCACTTCGACCAGTCCAAGGCACCCTAACACACCTGAAAAGCTAGACCTGGATTTAAAAGCATATCTCATGATGATGGTAGAGGACATCAAGAAGGACTTAAATAACTCACTTAAAGAAATACAGGAGAACACTGCTAAACAACTAGAAGACATTAAAGAGAAAACAAAAAAATCCCTTAAAGAATTACAGGAAAACATACCCAAACAGGTAGAAGACATTAAAGAGGAAACACAAAAATCCCTTAAAGAATTGCAGGAAAACACAACCAAACAGGTGATGGAATTGAATAAAACCATCCAAGACCTAAAAAGGGAAGTAGACACAAAAAAGAAAACCCAAAGTGAGGCAACAGTGGAGATAGAAACACTAGGAAAGAAATCTGGAACCATAGATGCGAGCATCAGCAACAGAATACAAGAGATGGAAAGAGAATCTCAGGTGCAGAAGATTCCATAGAGAACATCTGCACAACAATCAAAGAAAATGGAAAATGCAAAAAGATCCTAACTCAAAACATCCAGGAAATCCAGGACACAATGAGAAGACCGAACCTACAGATAATAGGAATTGATGAGAATGAAGATTTTCAACTCAAAGGACCAGCAAACATCTTCAACAAGATTATTGAAGAAAACTTCCCAAATCTAAAGAAAGAGATACCCATGAACATACAAGAAGCCTACAGAACTCCAAATAGACTGGACCAGAAAAGAAATTCCTCCCGACACATAATAATCAGAACAACAAATGCACTAAATAAAGATAGAATACTAAAAGCAGTAAGGGAAAAAGGTCAAGTAACATATAAAGGCAAGCCTATCAGAATTACACCAGATTTTTCACCAGAGACTATGAAAGCCAGAAGAGCCTGGACAGATGTTATACAGACACTAAGAGAACACAAATTCCAGCCCAGGCTACTATACCCAGCCAAACTCTCAATCACCATAGATGGAGAAACCAAAGTATTCCACGACAAAACTAAATTCACACATTATCTCTCCACGAATCCAGCCCTTCAAAGGATAATAACAGAAAAAAACCAATACAAGGACGGGAACCACACCCTAGAAAAAACAAGAAGACTCAACAAAACTAAAAGAAGACAGCCATAAGAACAGAATGCCAACTTTAACAACAAAAATAACAGGAAGCAACAATTACTTTTCCTTAATATATCTTAATATCAATGGTCTCAACGCCCCAATAAAAAGACATAGACTAACAGACTGGCTACACAAACAGGACCCAACATTCTGCTGCTTACAGGAAACCCATCTCAGGGAAAAAGACAGACACTACCTCAGAGTGAAAGGCTGGAAAACAATTTTCCAAGCAAATGGTCTGAAGAAACAAGCTGGAGTAGCCATTTTAATATAGGATAAAATCGACTTCCAACCCAAAGTTATTTAAAAAGACAAGGAGAGACACTTCATACTCATCAAAGGTAAAATCCTCCAAGAGGAACTCGCAATTCTGAATATCTACGCTCCAAATGCAAGGGCAGCCACATTCATTAAAGACACTTTAGTAAAGCTCAAAGCACACGTTGCACCTCACACAATAATAGTGGGAGACTTCAACACACCACTTTCATCAATGGACAGATCGTGGAAACAGAAACTGAACAGGGACACAGTGAAACTAACAGAAGTTATGAAACAAATGGACCTGACAGATATCTACAGAACATTTTGTCCTAAAACAAAAGGATATACCTTCTTCTCAGCACCTCACGGGACCTTCTCCAAAATTGACCATATAATTGGTCACAAAACAGGCCTCAACAGATACAAAAATATTGAAATTGTCCCATGTATCCTATCAGACCACGATGGCCTAAGACTGATCTTCAATAAAAAACATAAATAATGGAAAGCCAACATTCACGTGGAAACTAAACAACACTCTTCTCAATGATACCTTGGTCAAGGAAGGAATAAAGAAAGAAATTAAAGACTTTTTAGAGTTTAATGAAAATGAAGACACAACGTACCCAAACCTATGGGACACAATGAAAGCATTTCTAAGAGGGAAACTCATAGCTCTGAGTGCCTCCAAGAAGAAACGGGAGAGAGCACATACTAGCAGCTTGACAACACATCTAAAAGCTCTAGAAAAAAAGGAAGCAAATTCACCCAAGAGGAGTAGACGGCAGGAAATAATCAAACTCAGGGGTGAAATCAACCAAGTGGAAACAAGAACTATTCAAAGAATTAACCAAACGAGGAGTTGGTTCTTTGAAAAAATCAACAAGATAGATTAACCCTTAGCTAGACTCACTAAAGGACACAGGGACAAAATCCTAATTAACAAAATCAGAACTGAAAAGGGAGACATAACAACAGATCCTGAAGAAATCCAAAACACCATCAGATCCTTCTACAAAAGGCTATACTCAACAAAACTGGAAAACCTGGACGAAATGGACAAATTTCTGGACAGATACCAGGTACCAAAGTTGAATCAGGATCAAGTTGACCATCTAAACAGTCCCATATCACCTAAAGAAATAGAAGCAGTTATCAATAGTCTCCCAGCCAAAAAAAGCCCAGGACCAGACGGGTTTAGTGCAGAGTTCTATCAGACCTTCAAAGAAGATCTAATTCCAGTTCTGCACAAACTATTTCGCAAAATAGAAGTAGAACGTACTCTACCCAACTCATTTTACGAAGCCACTATTACTCTGATACATAAACCACAGAAAGACCCAACAAAGATAGAGAACTTCAGACCAATTTCTCTTATGAATATCGATGCAAAAATCCTCAATAAAATTCTCGCTAACCGAATCCAAGAACACATTAAAGCAATCATCCATCCTGACCAAGTAGGTTTTATTCCAGGGATGCAGGGATGGTTTAATATACGAAAATCCATCAATGTAATCCATTATATAAACAAACTCAAAGACAAAAACCACATGATCATCTCGTTAGATGCAGAAAAAGCATTTGACAAGATCCAACACCCATTCATGATAAAAGTCTTGGAAAGATCAGGAATTCAAGGCCCATACCTAAACATGATAAAAAGCAATCTACAGCAAACCAGTAGCCAACATCAAAGTAAATGGAGAGAAGCTGGAAGCAATCCCACTAAAATCAGGGACTAGACAAGGCTGCCCACTTTCTCCCTACCTTTTCAACATAGTACTTGAAGTATTAGCCAGAGCAATTCGACAACAAAAGGAGATCAACGGGATACAAATTGGAAAGGAGGAAGTCAAAATATCACTTTTTGCAGATGATATGATAGTATATATAAGTGACCCTAAAAATTCTACCAGAGAACTCCTAAACCTGATAAACAGCTTCGGTGAAGTAGCTGGATATAAAATTAACTCAAACAAGTCAATGGCCTTTCTCTATACAAAGAATAAACAGGCTGAGAAAGAAATTAGGGAAACAACACCCTTCTCAATAGTCACAAATAATATAAAATATCTTGGCGTGACTCTAACTAAGAAAGTGAAAGATCTATATGAAAAAAAATTCAAATCTCTGAAGAAAGAAATTAAAGAAGATCTCAGAAGATGGAAAGATCTCCCATGCTCATGGATTGGCAGGATCAACATTGTAAAAATGGCTATCTTGCCAAAAGCAATCTACAGATTCAATGCAATCCCCATCAAAATTCCAACTCAATTCTTCAACGAATTAGAAGGAGCAATTTGCAAATTCATCTGGAATAACAAAAAACCTAGGATAGCAAAAACTCTTCTCAAGGATAAAAGAACCTCTGGTGGAATCACCATGCCTGATCTTAAAGCTTTACTACAGAGCAATTGTGATAAAAACTGCATGGTACTGGTATAGAGACAGACAAGTAGAACAATGGAATAGAATTGAAGACCCAGAAATGAACCCACACACCTATGGTCACTTGATCTTCGACAAGGGAGCTAAAACCATCCACTGGAAGAAAGACAGCATTTTCAACAATTGGTGCTGGCACAACTGGTTGTTATCATGTAGAAGAATGCGAATCGATCCATACTTATCTCCTTGTACTAAGGTCAAATCTAAGTGGATCAAGGAAATTCACATAAAACCAGAGACACTGAAACTTATAGAGGAGAAAGTGGGGAAAAGCCTTGAAGATATGTGCACAGGGGAAAATTTCCTGAACAGAACAGCAATGGCTTGTGCTGTAAGATCGAGAATTGACAAATGGGACCTAATGGAACTCCAAAGTTTCTGCAAGGCAAAAGACACCGTCAATAAGACAAAAAGACCACCAACAGATTGGGAAAGGATCTTTACCTATCCTAAATCAGATAGGGGACAAATATCCAACATATATAAAGAACTCAAGAAGGTGGACTTCAGAAAATCAAATAACCCCATTAAAAAATGGGGCTCAGAACTGAACAAAGAATTCTCACCTGAGGAATACCGAATGGCAGAGAAGCACCTGAAAAAATGTTCAACATCTTTAATCATCAGGGAAATGCAAATCAAAACAACCCTGAGATTCCACCTCACACCAGTCAGAATGGCTAAGATCAAAAATTCAGGTGACAGCAGATGCTGGCGAGGATGTGGAGAAAGAGGAACACTCCTTCATTGTTGGTGGACTTGCAAGCTTGTACAACCACTCTGGAAATCAGTCTGGTGGTTCCTCCGAAAATTGGACATAGTACTACCGGAGGATCCAGCAATACCTTCCTGGGCATATATCCAGAAGATGCCCCAACTGGTAAGAAGGACACATGCTCCACTATGTTCATAGCAGCCTTATTTATAATAGCCAGAAGCTGGAAAGAACCCAGATGCCCCTCAACAGAGGAATGGATACAGAAAATGTGGTACATCTACACAATGGAGTACTACTCAGCTATTAAAAAGAATGAATTTATGAAATTCCTAGCCAAATGGATGGACCTGGAGGGCATCATCCTGAGTGAGGTAACACATTCACAACGGAACTCACACAATATGTACTCACTGATAAGTGGATATTATCCCAAAACCTAGAATACCCAAGATATAAGATACAATTTCCTAAACATATGAAACTCAAGAAAAATGAAGACTGAAGTGTGGACAGTATGCCCCTCCTTAGAAGTGGGAACAAAACACCCTTGGAAGGAGTTACAGAGACAAAGTTTGGAGCTGAGATGAACGGATGGTCCATGTAGAGACTGCCATATCCAGGGATCCACCCCATAATCAGCATCCAAACGCTGACATCATTGCATACACTAGCAAGATTTTATTGAAAGGACCCAGATGTAGCTGTCTCTTGTGAGACTATGCCGGGGCCTAGCAAACACAGAAGTGGATGCTCACAGTCAGCTAATGGATGGATCACAGGGCTCCCAATGGAGGAGCTAGAGAAAGTACCCAAGGAGCTAAAGGGATCTGCAACCCTATAGGTGGAACAACATTATGAACTAACCAGTATCCCGGAGCTCTTGACTCTAGCTGCATATGTATCAAAAGATGGCCTAGTCGGCCATCACTGGAAAGAGAGTCCCATTGGACACGCAAACTTTATATGCCCCAGTACAGGGTAACGCCAGGGCCAAAAAGGGGGAGTGGGTGGGTAGGGGAGTGGGGGTGGGTGGGTATGGGGGACTTTTGGTATAGCATTGGAAATGTAAATGAGCTAAATACCTAATAAAAAATGGAAAAAAAAGAAAAAAAAAGAAAATGCCAAATATAAGAATAATATGAATAGAGGACATTCCCAGCTCAAATCACCCATAAACGTCTTCAACAAAATAATAGAAAACTTCCCCAACCTAAAGAAATAAATGGACATAAATGTACAAGAAGCATATAGAACACCAAATAAATTCGACCACAAAAGAAAATCCTCTCATAACATAATAATCAAAATGCTAAATACACGGAACAAAGAAAGAATATTAAAAGCTGCAAGGGAAAAGGACCAAGTAATAGTGTAAAAAGGCAGATCTATTAGAAGTGCTCCAGATTTCTCAGCAGAGACAGTAAAAGCCAGAAGAGCCTAGACAGAGGTAATGCAGACTCTAAGAGAACACAAATGCCAGCCCAGGTTAATATACCAAGCGAAACTATCAATCAACATAGATGGATAAACCAAAGTATTCCAGAACAAAACCGAATTCAAACAGTATCTTTCTACTAACAAAGCCCTTCAGCTGCATATGTATCAAAAGATGGCCTAGTCGGCCATCACTGGAAAGAGAGGCCCATTGGACACGCAAACTTTATATGCCCCAGTACAGGGGATCGCCAGGGCCAAAAAGGGGGAGTGGGTGGGTAGGGGAGTGGGGGTGGGTGGGTATGGGGGACTTTTGGTATAGTATTGGAAATGTAAATGAGCTAAATACCTAATAAAAAATGGAAAAAAAAAGCCCTTCAGATTCTAGAAGGAAAGCTCCAGCATATGGAGGTTACCTACACTAAAGAAAAAAAACAAGATATTAATCATCTCACAACAAAGCCAAAAGGAGAGAATCACATGGACATAATGCCACCTACAAAAACAAATACTACAGGAAGCAACAATCCTCTGTCTTTAATACCTCTCAATATTAAAGGACTCAACTTACCTATAAAAAGACATAAGCTAACAGACTGAATACACAAACAGGATCCAACATTTAGCTGCATATAAGAAATACACTGCAACAACAAAGACAGACAGTACCTCAGAGTAAAAGGCTGGAAAAAGGGCTTCCAAGCAAATGGTCCCAAGAAACAAGCTGGAGTAACCATTCTAATATCCAATAAAATAGACTTTCAACCAAAAGTTTTTAAGCTGTTGCGCCCTGAGTCCACAAGAAATCCAGACAAACCCAAGAATTGCAAAGTCCACTGCAACTCACAAAAGAGTCTTTTATTGTTTCAAGTTCAAACTCAGATCACTGCATGAATGCTGGCAAGCAACCCTGTGTCTAGAAAACACTGGGTTTATATACAGTAAAGTTAGGAATCCCCTGAATGATCAGGGGAAAAGGAGAGTAAAGGGCTGTAATCATTTGGTGGGATAGTACTGAAGTGGGAGGGGGATTAATGGGTGTCTGTTTAGGGACTAATTTTATGGCAAGTCATAACTGTTTGTGACCTCAGATTGCCTTTTTTCCATGATTTAAACTCAAGGCCCAAATCTCCCTTGAGCTTATTATTTCTCTAAGGTCTCAAGGACAGGCACCTGGAGAATTCTGCTGCTTATCAGGAGGAGTGGTGGTTTTGGGAGCCACAAAGGATATCTCAAGCTGTCTCCTCAGGATGTCCTCATTAAGGGGGAGTTTTATGGGTAGTGCCATTCTAACACTAGGAGAGCAGCCAGGAAGGGGAGGGAGCCCCGAGCTTGCTGCAGGAGGATGAAGAAAAGAAAACAGCTGTCTGCATATTGTGCTTGCCTTGGGCTGGAGGTAGGATGGGAGCTTCTGGAAGGGGATGGGGAACTCAGAGGCAAACTGTCTCTCTACAACACTGAACAACATTGAAGTCTCTCTAGTATCAGCAATTAGGGGTTACAACAAAGTGAGGTGAGAAAAGACACTTTATAATCATCAAAGGTGAAATGTACCAACAGAAAGTGTCAGTTCTGAACACCAAATGCAAGGGCCACCACATTCATAAAAGAAACTTTACTAAAACTCAAAAGACACATTGAACTCCACACAATAATAGTGGGAGACTTCAACACATCACTCTCACTAGTAGACAGGTCATTTAAACAGAAACTAGCGGAGACACCATGAAACTAATAGACATTATGAACCAAATGGATTTGACAGATATCTACAGAACATTTCACCTCAAAACAAAATATACCTTCTCAAGACCTCATGGTACCCTCTTCAAAATCGACCATATAATCAGTCACAAAGCAAACCTCAATTGATACAAGAAGATTGAAATAATCCCATGCATCCTATCAGATAACCATGGCCTAAAGCTGGTCTTCAGAAACAACAAAAACAACAGAAAAACTCACATGCCCATGGAAAGTGAACAACTGTCTACTCAAGGATGACTTGGTCAGGGAAGAAAAAAAAAAAAAAAGACATCCTGGAATTCAATGAAAATGATGGCACAGCATACCCAAATTTATGGGACATGAAGGAAGCAGATCTAAGAGGCAAATTCAAAGCTCTAAGTGCCCTGATAAACAAATTGAAGATACTACACTAGCAACTTAACAGAACACCTGAAAGCTCTAGAACAAAAAGAAGCAAACACACCCAAGAGGAGTAGATGGCAGGAAATAGTCAAACTCAAGCCCTAAATCAAACAAATAGAAACAAAGAGAACAAAATACATACAAAGAATCAGCAAAACCAATAGCTGGTTCTTTGAGAGAATCAAAAAGATAGATAAACCCATAGCCAAACTAACTAAACAGCTCAGAGGCAGTATCCAAATTAACAAAATCAGAAAAGAAAAGGGAGACATAATAACAGAAATGGAGGAAACTCAAAAAAGCATCAGATCTTACTAAAGAAAGCCAATATTCAACAAAACTGGAAAATCTTGATGAAATGGATGAGTTTCTAGACAGATATCACATACCAAAGTTAAATCAAGAACAGGTAAACTATTTAAGCAGGCCCATATTTCCAAAGAAAATAGAAGTCATTAAAAACCTCTCAACCGAGCCTCAGCAGCAGTGGTCGCCATCTTGGTTTCAGGACTCAGCAGAACTTAGGAAATTAGTCTGAACAGGTTAGAGGGTGCACCAGAGAACCAGACAGCTTCTGGGACAGGCGGAAGCACAGAGCCGCTGAGGCAGCACCCTTGGCGGGCCGCAGACAGCCGGCCACCGTCCGGACCAGAGGACAGGTGTCCGCCTGGCTTGGGAGGCGGCCTCAGCCTCAGCAGCAGCGGTCGCCATCTGGGTTCCGGGACTCCGCGGGACCTAGGAAATTAGTCTAAACAGGTTAGAGGGTGCACCAGAGAACCGGACAGCTTCTGGGACAGGCGGAAGCACAGAGCCGCTGAGGCAGCACCCTTGGCGGGCCGCAGACAGCCGGCCACCGTCCGGACCAGAGGACAGGTGTCCGCCTGGCTTGGGAGGCGGCCTCAGCCTCAGCAGCAGCGGTCGCCATCTGGGTTCCGGGAATCCGCGGGAACTAGGAAATTAGTCTGAACAGGTTAGAGGGTGCGCCAGAGAACCGGACAGCTTCTGGGACAGGCAGAAGCACAGAGCCGCTGAGGCAGTACCCTTTGCAGGCTGCAGACAGCCGGCCACCGTCCGGACCAGAGGACAGGTGTCCGCCTGGCTAGGGAGGCAGCCTCAGCCTCAGGAGCAGCGGTCGCCATCTTGGTTCCAGAACTCCCTGGAACTTAGGAATTTAGTCTGCACAGGTGAGAGTCTGCACCACAGAAGCTGACAGCTTCTGGGAACTGCCAAAGCAACACAGCTTCTGACAGAGGCCCTGTTTTGGGCCTACTTCTTCGACCAGGAGGAGGTCCAAAAACAAGATATCTGCACACCTTCCCTGTAAGAGAGTTTGCCAGCAGAGAGTGCTCTGAGCACTGAAACTCAGAGGAGAGAATCTGTCTCCCAGTTCGGCTGAGAGATGGTAACAGAATCACCAGAAGAACAATCTCTAAACAGAGTCAACTATAACTACTAACTCCAGAGATTACCAGATGGCGAAAGGTAAACGTAGGAATCCTACTAACAGGAACCAAGACCACTCACCATCATCAGAACCCAGCACTCCCACTTCGCCCAGTCCAGGGCACCCCAACACACCCGAAAACCTAGACCTAGATTTAAAAGCATATCTCATGATGATGGTAGAGGACATCAAGAAGGACTTTAATAAATCACTTAAAGAAATACAGGAGAACACTGCTAAAGAGTTACAAGTCCTTAAAGAAAAACAGGAAAACACAATCAAACAGGTAGAAGTCCTTACAGAAAAAGAGGAAAAAACATACAAACAGGTGATGGAAATGAACAAAACCATACTAGACCTAAAAAGGGAAGTAGACACAATAAAGAAAACTCAAAGTGAGGCAACACTGGAGATAGAAACCCTAGGAAAGAAATCTGGAACCATAGATTTGAGCATCAGCAACAGAATACAAGAGATGGAAGAGAGAATCTCAGGTGCAGAAGATTCCATAGAGAACGTCGGCACAACAATCAAAGAAAATGGAAAATGCAAAAAGATCCTAACTCAAAATATCCAGGAAATCCAGGACACAATGAGAAGACCAAACCTACGGATAATAGGAGTGGATGAGAATGAAGATTTTCAACTCAAAGGACCAGCAAACATCTTCAACAAAATTATTGAAGAAAACTTCCCAAATCTAAAGAAAGAGATGCCTATGAACATACAAGAAGCCTACAGAACTCCAAATAGACTGGACCAGAAAAGAAATTCCTCCCGACACATAATAATCAGAACACCAAATGCACTAAATAAAGATAGAATACTAAAAGCAGTAAGGGAAAAAGGTCAAGTAACATACAAAGGCAAGCCTATCAGAATTACACCAGATTTTTCACCAGAGACTATGAAAGCCAGAAGAGCCTGGACAGATGTTATACAGACACTAAGAGAACACAAATGCCAGCCCAGGCTACTATACCCAGCCAAACTCTCAATTACCATAGATGGAGAAACCAAAGTATTCCACGACAAAACCAAATTCACACATTATCTTTCCACGAATCCAGGCCTTCAAAGGATAATAACAGTAAAGATGCAATACAAGGACAGAAATCACACCCTAGAAAAAGCAAGAAAGTAATCCCTCAACAAACCAAAAAGAAGACAGCCACAAGAACAGAATGCCAATTCTAACAACAAAAATAACAGGAAGCAACAATTACTTTTCCTTAATATCTCTTAACATCAATGGTCTCAACTCCCAAATAAAAAGACATAGACTAACAAAATGGCTACACAAACAAGACCCAACATTTTGCTGTTTACAGGAGACACATCTCAGAGAAAAAGATAGCCACTACCTCAGAATAAAAGGCTGGAAAACAATTTTCTAAGCAAATGGTATGAAGGAACAAGCTGGAGTAGCCATCCTAATATCTGATAAGATTGACTTCCAACCCAAAGTCATCAAAAAAGACAAGGAGGGGCACTTCGTTCTCATCAAAGGTAAAATCCTCCAAGAGGAACTCTCAATTCTGAATATCTATGCTCCAAATACAAGAGCAGCCACATTCATTAAAGAAACTTTAGTAAAGCTCAAAGCACACATTGCACCTCACACAATAATAGTGGGAGACTTCAACACACCACTTTCACCAATGGACAGATCATGGAAACAGAAACTAAACAGGGACACACTGAAACTAACAGAAGTGATAAAACAAATGGATCTGACAGATATCTACAGAACATTTTATCCTAAAACAAAAGGATATACCTTCTTCTCAGCACCTCATGGTACCTTCTCCAAAATTGACCACATAATAGGTCACAAAACAGGCCTCAACAGATTCAAAAATATTGAAATTGTCCCATGTATCCTATCAGATCACCATGCACTAAGGCTGATCTTCAATAACAAAAAAAATAACAGAAAGCCAACACTCACGTGGAAACTGAACAACACTCTTCTCAATGATACCTTGGTCAAGGAAGGAATAAAGAAAGAAATTAAAGACTTTTTAGAGTTTAATGAAAATGAAGCCACAACGTACCCAAACCTTTGGGACACAATGAAAGCATTTCTAAGAGGGAAACTCATAGCTCTGAGTGCCTCCAAGAAGAAACGGGAGAGAGCACATACTAGCAGCTTGACAACACATCTAAAAGCTCTAGAAAAAAAGGAAGCAAATTCACCCAAGAGGAGTAGACGGCAGGAAATAATCAAACTCAGGGGTGAAATCAACCAAGTGGAAACAAGAAGAACTATTCAAAGAATTAACCAAACGAGGAGTTGGTTCTTTGAGAAAATCAACAAGATAGATAAACCCTTAGCTAGACTCACTAGAGGGCACAGAGACAAAATCCTAATTAACAAAATCAGAACTGAAAAGGGAGACATAACAACAGATCCTGAAGAAATCCAAAACACCATCAGATCCTTCTACAAAAGGCTATACTCAACAAAACTGGAAAACCTGGATGAAATGAACAAATTTCTGGACAGATACCAGGTACCAAAGTTGAATCAGGATCAAGTTGACCTTCTAAACAGTCCCATATCCCCTAAAGAAATAGAAGCAGTTATAAATAGTCTCCCAGCCAAAAAAAGCCCAGGACCAGACGGGTTTAGTGCAGAGTTCTATCAGACCTTCAAAGAAGATCTAATTCCAGTTCTGCACAAACTTTTTCACAAGATAGAAGTAGAACGTACTCTACCCAACTCATTTTATGAAGCCACTATTACTCTGATACCTAAACCACAGAAAGATCCAACAAAGATAGAGAACTTCAGACCAATTTCTCTTATGAATATCGATGCAAAAATCCTCAATAAAATTCTGGCTAACTGAATCCAAGAACACATTAAAGCAATCATCCATCCTGACCAAGTAGGTTTTATTCCAGGGATGCAGGGATGGTTTAATATATGAAAATCCATCAATGTAATCCATTATATAAACAAACTCAAAGACAAAAACCACATGATCATCTCGTTAGATGCAGAAAAAGCATTTGACAAGATCCAACACCCATTCATGATAAAAGTCTTGGAAAGATCAGGAATTCAAGGCCCATACCTAAACATGATAAAAAGCAATCTACAGCAAACCAGTAGCCAACATCAAATTAAATGGAGAGAAGCTGGAAGCAATCCCACTAAAATCAGGGACTAGACAAGGCTGCCCACTTTCTCCCTACCTTTTCAACATAGTACTTGAAGTATTAGCCAGAGCAATTCGACAACAAAAGGATATCAAGGGGATACAAATTGGAAAGGAGGAAGTCAAAATATCACTTTTTGCAGATGATATGATAGTATATATAAGTGACCCTAAAAATTCCACCAGAGAACTCCTAAACCTGATAAACAGCTTCGGTGAAGTAGCTGGATATAAAATTAACTCAAACAAGTCAATGGCCTTTCTCTACACAAAGAATAAACAGGCTGAGAAAGAAATTAGGGAAACAACACCCTTCTCAATAGTCACAAATAATATAAAATATCTTGGCGTGACTCTAACTAAGAAAGTGAAAGATCTATATGAAAAAAATTCAAATCTCTGAAGAAAGAAATTAAAGAAGATCTCAGAAGATGGAAAGATCTCCCATGCTCATGGATTGGCAGGATCAACATTGTAAAAATGGCTATCTTGCCAAAAGCAATCTACAGATTCAATGCAATCCCCATCAAAATTCCAACACAATTCTTCAACGAATTAGAAGGAGCAATTTGCAAATTCATCTGGAATAACAAAAAACCTAGGATAGCAAAAACTCTTCTCAAGGATAAAAGAACCTCTGGTGGAATCACCATGCCTGACCTAAAGCTTTACTACAGAGCAATTGTGGTAAAAACTGCATGGTACTGGTATAGAGACAGACAAGTAGACCAATGGAATAGAATTGAAGACCCAGAAATGAACCCACACACCTATGGTCACTTGATCTTTGACAAGAGAGCTAAAACCATCCAGTGGAAGAAAGACAGCATTTTCAACAATTGGTGCTGGCACAACTGGTTGTTATCATGTAGAAGAATGCGAATCGATCCATACTTATCTCCTTGTACTAAAGTCAAATCTAAATGGATCAAAGAACTTCACATAAAACCAGAGACACTGAAACTTATAGAGGAGAAAGTGGGGAAAAGCCTTGAAGATATGGGCACAGGGGAAAAATTCCTGAACAGAACAGCAATGGCTTGTGCTGTAAGATTGAGAATTGACAAATGGGACCTAATGAAACTCCAAAGTTTCTGCAAGGCAAAAGACACCGTCAATAAGACAAAGAGACCACCAACAGATTGGGAAAGGATCTTTACCTATCCTAAATCAGATAGGGGACAAATATCCAACATATATAAAGAACTCAAGAAGGTGGACTTCAGAAAATCAAATAACCCCATTAAAAAATGGGGCTCAGAACTGAATAAAGAATTCTCACCTGAGGAATACCAAATGGCAAAGAAGCACCTGAAAAAATGTTCAACATCCTTAATCATCAGGGAAATGCAAATCAAAACAACCCTGAGATTCCACCTCACACCAGTCAGAATGTCTAAGATCAAAAATTCAGGTGACAGCAGATGCTGGCGAGGATGTGGAGAAAGAGGAACACTCCTCCATTGTTGGTGGGATTGCAGGCTTGTACAACCACTCTGGAAATCCGACTGGCGGTTCCTCAGAAAATTGGACATAGTACTACCGGAGGATCCAGCAATACCTCTCCTGGGCATATATCCAGAAGATGCCCCATCTGGTAAGAAGGACACATGCTCCACTATGTTCATAGCAGCCTTATTTATAATAGCCAGAAGCTGGAAAGAACCCAGATGCCCCTCAACAGAGGAATGGATACAGAAAATGTGGTACATCTACACAATGGAGTACTACTCAGCTATTAAAAAGAATGAATTTATGAAATTCCTAGCCAAATGGAAGGACCTGGAGGGCATCATCCTGAGTGAGGTAACACATTCACAAACGAACTCACACAATATGTACTCACTGATAAGTGGATATTAGCCCAAAACCTAGGATACCCAAGATATAAGATACAATTTCCTAAATCATGAAACTCAAGAAAAATGAAGACTGAAGTGTGGACACTATGCCCCTCCTTAGAAGTGGGAACAAAACACCCTTGGAAGGAGTTACAGAGACAAAGTTTGGAGCTGAGATGAAAGGATGGACCATGTAGAGACTGCCATATCCAGGGATCCACCCCATAATCAGCATCCAAACGCTGACACCACTGCATACACTAGCAAGATTTTATCGAAAGGACCCAGATGTAGCTGTCTCTTGTGAGACTATGCCGGGGCCTAGCAAACACAGAAGTGGATGCTCACAGTCAGCTAATGGATGGATCACAGGGCTCCCAATGGAGGAGCTAGAGAAAGTACCCAAGGAGCTAAAGGGATCTGCAACCCTATAGTTGGATCAACATTATGAACTAACCAGTACCCTGGAGCTCTTGACTCTAGCTGCATATGTATCAAAAGATGGCCTAGTCGGCCATCACTGGAAAGAGAGGCCCATTGGACACGCAAACTTTATATGCCCCAGAACAGGGTAACGCCAGGGCCAAAAAGGGGGAGTGGGCGGGTAGGGGAGTGGGGGTGGGTGGGTATGGGGGACTTTTGGTATAGCATTGGAAATTTAAATGAGCTAAATACCTAATAAAAATGGAAAGAAAAAAAAAGAGAAAAAAAAAAAAAAAACCTCTCAACCAAAAAAAGCCCAGGTCCAGATAGCTTTAGTGCAGTATTCTACCACACCTTCAAAGTAGATATAATACCAATATTTTGCAATCTATTCCATAGAATAGAAACAGAAGGAACAGTACCTAATTCATTCTATGAAACCACAATTTCTCTGATACCTAAACCACACAGCCAATACCAAATTGAAAGAAGTATTTGAAGCAATCCCATGAAAATCAGGGACAAGACAGGATGCTGACTCTCCCCATATCTACTCAGTACAGAACTCCAAGTTCTAGCTAGAGCAATAAGACAACAAAAGGAGATCAAGGAGATACAAACTAGCAAAGAAGAAGTAAAGGTATCACTATTTGCAGATGATATGATAATATACATTAGCAAACACAAAAATTCTACCAGAGAACTTCTATAGCTGATAAAAAAATCTTGAGCAAAGTGGCTGGATATAAAATTAACTCAAATAAATCAGTAGCCTTTCTTTATACAAATGATAAAACAAGATGAGAAAGGAATAAGGGAAACAATTCCCTGTACAATAGTCACAAATAATATAAAATATCTTGGGAAAACTCTAACCAAACAAGTGAAAAATCTGTATGACAATAACTTCAAGTCTCTCAAGAAAGAAATCAAAGAAGATCTCAGAAAATGGAGAGATGTTCCATGTTCACTAGTTGGCAGAAGTAACAGAGTAAAAATGGTCATCCTACCAAAAGCAATCTACAGATTCACTGAAATTCCCATGAAAATTCCAACACAATTCTTCAAGGACATGCAAAAAGCACTTCTCAAATTCATCTGGAAAAGGAAAACAACCCAGAAGAGCAAAAACAATTCTTATCAACAAAAGAACTTCTGGAATAACCATCATCCCCGACCTCAACCTATACTACAGAACAATAATAATAAAAACTGCATACTATTAAATCAGAGACTGACAGGTAGATAAATGGAGTAGAATTGAAGACCCAGAAATAAACCCACACACTCATGGACACTTGATCTTTGGCCAAGAAGCCAAAAATATACAATGGAAAAAAAAAGAAGAAAGCATCTTCAATAAATGGTGCTGATCTAACTGGAAGTCTATGTGTTAGAAAAATGAAAATAGATATTTGTGTGTCACCTTGCACAAAGCTCAAGTCCAATTGGATCAAGGACCTCAACATAAAACCAGATACAGCAAATCTAATAGACAAAAAACTGGGAAAGAGTCTCAAACTCATTGTCACAGGGGGAAATTTCCTAAACAGAACTCCAATAGCTCAGGCTCTGAGATCAAGAACTGATACATGGGACCTCATGAAACCGGAAAGCTTCTGTAAGGCAAAGGACATAGCCAATAGGACAAATTGGCAACCTACAGATTGGAAAAAAACAAACAAACAAACAAACAAACAAAAAACCCTTCATTAACCGAACATCTAATAGAGGGCTAATATCCAATATATATATATTAAAAAAAAAAAAACTCAAGAAGCAAGAAGCTAACGACCAAACAACCAAACAGCCCAATCAAAAACTGGAGTACAGAACTAAACAGAGAATTCGCAACATAGAAATCTGAATGGCTGAGAAGCACTTAGAGAAATGTTTAAAGTCCTTATTGATCAGGGAAATGCAACTCAAAATGACCCTGAGATACCATCTTACACCAATCAAAATGGCCAAGATCAAAACATCAAGTGACAACATATGTTGGTGAGGATGTAGAGAAAGAACACTCCTCTTTTGCTGGTGGGATTGCAAACTTTACAACCACTTTGAAAATCAATGTGTAGGTTCCTCAGAAAATTGGAAACAGGTCTACCAGAAGACCCAGCTATATCACTACTGGGTGGGCATATAGTCAAAAGATGTTCCACCATGCCACAAGGGCACATGTTCTACTGTGTTCATAGTGGCCTTATTTGTGATTACCAGAAGCTTGAAACAACCCAGATGTCCCACAGTGGAAGAATGGATCCAGAAAATGTGGTTCATTTACAGAATGGAATACTACTCTGCTATTAAGAATTAGAACATCCTGAGTTTTGTAGGCAAATGGATTGAACTAGAAAATATCATCCTGAGTGCAATAACTCAGATTCAAAAGGACATGCAAGGTATGTACTCACTAATAAGTATTAGCCAAAAACATACAGAATACTCAGTATACAATCCACAGAATTCAAGAAGGTTAACAAGCTTAAGGGACCAATTAAGTATGCCTCAATCCCACTTAGAAGGGGGAAGAAAGCAATCACATGAGGGGGTAATGAGCGAGGGACTTGGGTGAAAAGGGGGACAGGGAGGGGAAGAGGGGAACATGATCAAGTATTGGGTGGGAGGAATAGAACTGAAGCCCTGAAGGCCTCCGGGAAGAATGGAAACAGACAACCTTGGGAGGTAGGAAGTAGGTAAACCCTCTAGAATGTACCAGAGACCTGTAAGTTGAGATACTCTCAGGACCCAAAGGGTGAAACGTCCTACAGTGGGGAGAGGGAACTCATAGAGTCTACTTCTAGTAGAAAGACAGCACATCAAGTGGAGGGATAGGGTTGCCACCCCACAGTTAAAAACTCTGACCCAGAATTGTTCCTGTCTGAAGGTACTGTAGGGACAATAATGGAAGAGAGCTTCAGGAAAAGAAGGTCCTGTGACAGACTCAAATTGGGATCCAGCTCCAGGGGAGGCCCCAAAGCCTGACAATATTACTGATGCTATAGTGTGCTTTCAAACAGAGGCCTATCATGACTGCCCTCCGAAATGCCCAACAAGCAGTGGAAAGAATCAAATGCATATATTTATACCCAACAAGTTCACAGAAGCTGGTGTCCCCTGTGGTTGAATTAGGGGAAAACTAGAAGAAGCTGAGGATGAGGGTGACCCTATAGGAAGACCAGCAGTCTCAACTAACCTGGATCCTTGAAGTCTCTCAGACACTGAGCCACCAACCAGGGAGCATACACCAGATGATATGAGGCTCCCAACACATCTACAGCAGAGGGCTGCCAGTTCTGGACTCGGTCAGAGAAGATGCACCTAAACCTCAAGAAACTAGAGACCCCAGTGAGGATGTCTGGTGGGGTGGGGGTGGGAGGTTGGGGACATCCTCTTGGAGGTATGGAATGTGGAAGAATCAGAGGGTGAGCCAGGAGTGGGATAAAGTCTGGACTGTAGAAAGGGAATACATACATATATACACACACACATACATACATACATACATACATACATACATACATACATACATACATACATACATGGTAAGAATTGCATTCAACTCAGGTATGAAATTCTCCAAAACATATTTCATTATTTTCCTATCCTATAAATCTAAGAACAAATTACAAGTAGGACCTTTTAGAAGGAAGCCTTCCAGAATGGGTACACTCTCATACAATAAATGTTTATACTCCATTCAGTGAATTTTTTCATTATTTATTAATTCACTGTACAATTTAATATCAGACCCTCTCTTCTCCCAATCCCCCCATCAGCCAACTTATCCCCCCTCTCCCTCCTCCCCTTCTCTGAAAAGTGGGAAGCCCCCCCCCAGAGGGGGAGTATCACCCTACCCTGGCACTTCAAGCCACTGCAGAACTAGGAACATCCTCTCCCACTGAGGCCAGACAAGGAAGTCCAGTTAGGGGAATGGGACCCACAGGCAGGCAACATATTCAGGGACAACCTATGTTCTAGTTTTTGGCAAACAAGTACAAAGACAAAACTGCACATTTGTTACATATGTGCAGAGGTCCTAAGTCCAGCTCATGCTACAGGTAGCCTGCCACATTTCATATAGAAGTCCAAGATTTCCAATTTGAAATCATTAAGTCATTTTGGGTAGCAAAATACTATTAGGTTTCTTTGAAAGGGTTTTAGGATGAATATACGGTTGGTGGGAAGATTATATCAGATCACTGGTTTATAATAATGGGAACAACCCTCAGATTCAACTTGTATGTGATGCACAACCAGATTAGTATGTAACTTTGGGGGTCACAGTACCTAGATACTATTTTCCAAATGGTCATTTGACCATAGTATGGTCCTTGTTAATATTTTCCAAGCATTATTGTTATTTTCATCATCCTCCATTGCAATCTCAAACTGATTTCATTTGCTTTTACATATAGAATCTAAGCAACCTTGGATGTGATGAAGTACGCTTTCATCCATTCTTGGAGTACCTCAATACTGAAGGAAGACTAAGAGTTTCCACAAGGCAAGGTAGAAGGGAATAAGATAGGGAGCCCTCAAATAATAAGCACAATGTGTGAAACTCTACAGACAGGATAAAAAAATGTAAAATATAAAAAACAAAAAGACCACGGAGGCCAAAGGAGAGCATCTGTGTTTGCCTTTTGAATCGCCAGGTTTTTTTTTTCCAATTAAATAAATGTCAAAGCAAGAATAGGGCTTAAGAAATTGATATGTTTGTGCAAGTTTGTTGGGGGTAGAAACATGAGGATTGGAAACTTAAGGTCAGTCATCCTCTTAGGCTACATAAGATTCTTGAGGGGATAAGAGGAAAGAAGCTCAGGGGAAAACTCTTTCAATTCGTTATAAGAAAACCCTTGTAACTTATTTAAAAGTTCTACCTTCATTCAGTTACAATTAAAATGAAATGTTTCATGAATGGTTTATGAACTAATACCTCTTATATTCATGCAAAAGCAAAGATATTAATAAGGGTCTAGAGTGATGGCTCAGTGGTTAAAGGTACTTGCTGCTTTTGCAGAGGACCTCAGTTCAGTTTAAAGCACATTCATATTGAGCAGATTACAGTTGTGTATAACTCCAGCTCCAGGGGATCTGTGTCTTCTTCTGGCATCCCAGAGTCTCTGAGTAGTCACATGTATGTTTGTACACACACATGTACTCATTGTGCATGCATGTACGTGTGTGTGTGTGTGTGTGTGTATGTGTGTGTGTGTGTGCATATGCGCACAGGTACAGCTACACATGCATGTGCATGCATATATATATATATATATATATATATACACGTAAGAAATTAAGACATTTATAGATAAATAAGTCAAGAACTTCAGGTTAAAATGAGGGCACGTGGCATCAGCTTGTAGCCATAAAAGGAAATAAAAAATATTAATAAGAGTGAATACATGGGCAAACATTTTTAATAACTGAATAAATAATCCTCTCTTTAACTAGACTTCCTCCTAAGTTTTGTTTCTATGACTAGCTAACTATTGCCATTGTCACCAAAGAAAGAGGGCTCAATGGAATGCTTTTATACCCACCACTACTGACAATCATCTAGACCAGAGAGATGAAATTTGATGTCAGAATGACAGTTGCTTCCTTGGAATAAGAGAAATCTGCTTCTCCGATGTTCAGAGTATCTGAGATAGTCCTTAGAAGAACTAAAGAAGCCTCTGCACAGACACCCATTGATCACCCGCCCGTGTGGCTCAGGCAGAATACTGTAGAACAAAGTTGGTACATCCTGAGCAAGAGCTCATCCTCACAACTGGACACCAGCAAACAAAGCTGAACAGAAGCAGAGTTTGTCTTCATTTTCACATTCTCAGCCCAGTTGTCTCCCATGACTGTATTGGAGTGACAATAGAGTCAGACTGCTCTCCATGAGCTCTAGGCTCCCCTATTCTTTGACCCTAAAAGAGTGGGTTTCATGGAAACTAAACTGAGCACTTTCATTCTCATCTGAGGCAGAAAACTCTACTTAGGTGTGGCCAGCTTTATTCTAAGGTCCAAAGTGTGTGGAAGAAGATGCCTACCGCAAGGAACCTGCTCCCTCAACCTAATGCTTTTAAAAAATAACCAATATTTTCATTTCTGTAAAGAAGCACCTATCATTCATTTTTCAACCTGGGTTCACTTGGAAATAACACAAGCCTGAAAATACCTGAAAAAGAAACACTTGAGAAATTAAAGATGGTGCATCAGTGTTAGCTGTTTCAAACTGGTGACTCTGATCCCTGCTTGGTGGAAAGAGAAAGGGGTGGATGGGTGGGCTAAAGGCAGCAAGCAGAGTATAAGAAGTGAGTGGGAATGGGAATGAAAGAAACATGCATGGAAGTGGGATGGAATGGAAGCAACACAGGGGGTAGTAAAAAGGCCTGAGGCCAGAGCTAGGAGGATGAAGACAGACAGGAAAGAGAATGTCAGAGGCACACTAGGATAAAGACAAAAGCAGAAAGGATTGGAGAAAACTAGACAAAGGTGTGAACGGGAAAGTCTCTTGCAATAAACAAAAGATAAGTACAGGAGAATCTCTTCATCAAAGATCTAACACAGGAGCATGGTGGTGCATGCCTATAATCCCAGCACTTAGGAGGCTAAGGAAGATTGTGAGCTCTAGGCAAGCCTTAGCCTTATACTGAGACCCTGACTCAAAAGAAATGCTGGTAGAAAAACTGTTATATCATGAATATTCTTTTAGAGCCCCAAAATGAGTTTCCAGCACATTCAAACACCTATAACTCCACCTCTAGGAGTATTAGGCCTCAGGTTTCTGCAGGTATTGCGTTTTCCCACCCACACATAGCATACTCTATGCATGTAAACATGCCTTTGCAGATAGTACAACGTTCAGGAATAAAAGACCCAGTAAGCCTCATAGTTTCAGGGACCTACTGAATTCAGCCTTTGAGGTGTTTATTGTGTCTTAAGCAACTTCACTCCAAAATGAGGTGTTCTACCTTTGAGAAAATTGCTGCACAACAGGGGTAATGGTAGTAAGTCACATGGTATTTTTAGTTTTAGTTTTTAGAGAAGCATCCATACTGTTTTTTCTCTTAGGACACAGAGCTTTGCTAAAACTCTGCTTCCTGGTCCCCAGTCTGGTGTGAAAAGTCTATGTTGGTCACCTCAAACCCATCATTTCAATTGCACTTGGGCCTGTGATCCAGAAGGGTGGTATGGTCTCAGAGTTCATTATTTGCCTTTCTCATATCCATTATAATCTCAATGACATCTGGTTCCTTGTTATCAGCCCCTCCAGATCCTTGCTGCATCCTCTTTGTAACTGCACTGCCTCTCTTTGCCTGTAAGAACTCGAAAAAGAGAACAAAATCGAAAAGAGAAAGAAATAGCTGACATTGGCCCCAGGAATCCCACACAGCCATACCAAATCCTATGTCCACTCCAAGGGCTAGAAATTTGAGCATGCCAGAGGCTGAAGGGCCACCAAAGACTTCAAAAACTAACCCTGGATCATACTGTTGATAAAAAAGCTTCGAATATTGGGGGGTTAAAGAAAGAACTGACATCAAGAAATGTCATCAGGTTAGGAATGTAGTTCAGTGGTACTGTAAATGCAGGCATGAGATCTCCAACATAGCAAAAAGATCTTCCAACATGTTATGGAAGTTGAGGAAAGAGAAAATGGTGGAAAGTGGATTTAAGTGAGTCAGGATATTACAAAACATGCATGAAGTTACAGAAAACAATAGTTTCCTTTAGTTTGTAGATACATGCTAATTACAGCAGTAGAAAAGAAATATTAGTGAAGATATCCATTTTCAAAGAAGATTCCTCTTGATAATTGTGGTTTAGTTATTCTATTTTCAAAATGTGCCCTTTAACACTGAGAGATTTAATCCTGAACTTGAATAAGTAAAAGTCAATGGCTGTATGTATTTGTCAGAGAGATGTGATTACATAAGAAATGAACTTCCAGAATTATCAAACTTTCATTTCTCTCCTTTAAAGAACGTTAAATATTAAACTATTTAAAATTGGGCTTCTACATGCTGGTGAGATAGCTCAGTGTTTAAGTGCTTGCAGTTCTGACAGAGAACCTTGCTTGGTTCCCAGTACCCATGTTTGGCTGCACCAAACCACCTGTAACTCCAGCTTTATGATGATCTGATGCCCTGTTCTTGGCTATGCCAGCACTTTATGTATGCTCACAAACCATACACAGACACACACACATAGGCAAGAATCAAAATAAAAAAATCAATCGCGTTCATAACCATGCTTCTATTGAAGCAGTCTTATGAATAAATAACCAATGAAAAACCAACCATTTTCTCTGCAGCAACATGAGACAAGGAGTAGCCAGTGGTTCACTGGCGAAACTGGCACAATTGCAGATGGAGAGTGGTTTTGAATAGCTGCAATAATTTTTCATAGTTTGAAATGATTGCTACAATGTTCTACTTTGTATAATCCCTAGAACGTAATTGTACCAAGTAGGAATAATTATCAGAGCATAAGTCTGTATCTTAGAGGATATGCAGACTGTAGAGTTAGCACATACTGAATATTCTGAAGCTGGGAATTCGAGGAAAAAAATAGATGTCATTGTGACTCTCTTCTTCCCATATCAATATAATAATCCTAATGAAAATTACTGTTTTTCAAGTTTCAAATATTTTCAACTGTGTATGGTGGTGCATGCCTTTAATCCCAGAAATCTAGAAGCAGAAGTGAGCGAATTCTGCAAATTTAAGGCTAGCCTGTTCTACACATCAAGTTGCAGGCTAGACAAGACTGTATAATACAACCCTATCTCCAAAGAAAAATCTCATCTGCTTCAAGTTAAATTCACATAGACAACACCAAAAGCATAAATGTGACTACTGAGTAACTGGATTTCACCAAAATAAAATTTAAAAAAAATTCTTCATTCTGTACAAGATATAAGAGAAGCAAGAGCTGCGTGCTAGTGTAAGACCCCCGAAACTGGGGAGACCTCCGCTCAAGTCCCAGGATGAGCTGGCACCCCAGTAACTCAAGAGAAAACCACACCTGATGCAAACTGCAAGAGGCTTTATTGTCAGCTAGCTGAGTACGAACTCCTTTCCCATGCAGGGCAGAGGAGTTCAACAGTAGGGGGCTTTTAACAGCTTGCTGAGGAATTGGGAGGAGTTGGGAGGAGAGTTGGGAGGAGTTGGGTGGAGTTTGGCTACAGCTCTTCTCTGGTGGGTGTCCTTGGTAAAATTACAAGGCATGAGGAGTGGGGAGTGAGTTGTAGCTCTTCTTTGTGGAATTTATCTTCGTGTCCTTGGCACAGGGAGCCAAGCAAGTGTCTGTCTAGGTCTTTTTACAATTATCGCATCTCTGGTTGTAAGGTATAGAAACAAAAAGGGTTTTTGCTAGCTATAGAGAACAAGCAGCTTCTTTCTGGCTGTATTTTTAGAGATCCGGGAAAACAAGCTTGGGGGGATGTTTTAGGGGCTTTACCTTTCAGGGAGAAATGCTTTACGTTGGGTTC
Source organism: Mus musculus (assembly GCF_000001635.26). NCBI lineage: Eukaryota > Metazoa > Chordata > Mammalia > Rodentia > Muridae > Mus > Mus musculus. The sequence continues at coordinate 53,132,826 of NC_000083.6, forward strand.
TCACACTAGGAGCTGTATCTGTAAACAAAATCTGATAAAGGACTTCTATCAAGAATCTCTAAGCCAGGCAGTGGTGGTGCACGCCTGTAATTCTAGCACTTGGGAGACAGAGGCAGGTGAATTTCTGAGTTCGAGGCCAACCTGGTCTACAGAGTGAGTTCCAGGACAGCCAGGACTACACAGAGAAACCCTGTCTTAAAAAGCCAAAACAAAAAACAAAAAAAAAAAAACAAAAAACAAACAAACAAAAAATAACAAACAAAAAAAACACTAAAAGGGAAATTCTCAAAACACAATAATAAGAAAATAAACGGCCTAATTTAAGTCAATCAAGTACCAAACACAGAAATTTTACAGAAAAGTCTTATCATTTGTACATTACTGCTGCAAATGCCAAATGGCAAAATACTATGGAAAATAGCTTGGTCATTTCTTTTAAGACTAAGTATGAAATTTCAATATGACTCAGTAATGGTATGTCCTTGGGCCTTATCTGAATTAACAGACCTCCAATGTACAAACACACACGCACAGGCACACACAAAGACACACATACAGATACACCCATGCTGTAACTGTGTATTCCTTAGAACAATGTTTCTATTATGTGCTATGCACCATAGGAGGAACTAAAAGCATAATGTTTTTTAAAAAATCATCTTTGTAAAGTTTGTCATTAAATGTAACATAACTTGAAATGTCTGTGTCTTTGCTAGATTCTGCCTCCATCTATCTCTTGCTTGCCTTTTGCATGCATATGTATTCTGGTCATTCCTTTCTGTCACATATGTAGTGGAGGGGACACAGCAACCAATATAATTTTAGTTGTCAGAGTCACAAATTGGGAACACAAGAGCTATCAAAATGGCAAACAGCAGGCTCCCCACCCACTGTCAACAAGAAAAAGAGTTAAGATTACAAAACACACATAGTTCATTTTAAGCATCCCCATTGGCTGTCAGACGAGGTGTAATAGATTTAAAAGAGTCCGGAATGGATATGTGCAAAATACCAGCTAAAACCTTCAGCATTTGCACTTCCACAGGAGTGACAGTGACAGGTGTACAGAAGCATGCCCAACACTTTCCTCATTTACTATTGAATCCAATCCAGATTAAGAGAGTTGTTCTGAAGTCAGATGTTAGGGGTGCACTTCTAATTTTTGCACTTGTTGGGGGTTGAGTCAGAACAAGCAGGAGTTCAAAGTTATCTTCAGCTATGAGTTCAAGGCTAGCATATGTTACATGAAGCTCCGTCTCACAAAACCCACACCCAAAAGAATTAATATTCTTCCCAAGCACATACTCCTGCAGATTTCCCACTGGTATATTAATAAATGAGCTCTTGAATCCATTTTCTTCTGTCTCACCCTTGCATCAGGTCTGGCTCTGAGAGAATAATTCCAACAATGTTATCAAGTCCTCCATTCTCTAGGAAGCCAGATCAATGTGTCACATCACTAATGTTGCCTCTAGTGGCATCTTTCCTCAGATGGGCTGATGTCACTCCATCTTATGCTATGTTCTGCTGGAGTTGCCAAATCTCCAGTATAGCTGGTGGCCTCTCCATCTGACTGTCTGATACCTTCAGCAAAATAGCAAGATTTTAGTTCTTTGCTGCCGTGTATAAAACAGATGGGCTCACCTATGTCTCTCTGTTCAATATACCATGTTCATTACTCAAAATGCTGCAAGACACATGAAATGAATAGAAATACTAAACTAGTTTGTATTGAAGTTATATTTCTCTGAAATTCTGGACTCATGCAATGATACTTGAGAAAGAAGGTATGATGAAAAGGCTGAGCTCTAAGCCTTTAAACTCTAAGCTGGGGTCTCCAGCATTCACACAGAGGCATCATGGTATCCACAACCTTGACTCTGGAGCCATTCACACAGACAAGCCTGACGTGCATCCTCGGTTCTCTGCAGGATAGAGATCTTGGAGAAAGATGGGAAGCTGTTATAACCTGGATGAAAGCTTTCCTAAGCATACAGAGATCATTAAACTGAGACTATGTGAGTCACAATACTCACTTTTAGTATTTTTATATGTGTGTTTCCTTACTACAGTGTGCTGGAGTAAGCTGGTGGATTCTTGTCTCCACCAGAGCCACTGATATAAAACATCTGGTAACTCTCTATGAGGATTCAGGTGATGCTATAGAGCAAGAACTAATGTGTATCCTCCATCTAGAGTGCATCCTTACATTGCTTGCTCAGACATAGTAAAGTAAAATAAGAGGAACCTTTAAGCACTTAGGAATTTCCTGTAGTATGTATGACCCCCTTCAGAAGACTACACACAACAGACCATGGGCTTTCCCCTGGGTAAAACCATGGAGATGTAAAATGGCCAAGAAGTGGGAAACGGGGTCCAAAGAATTCCTTATATGAATACTTAGTCCACTAGTAGATAAATCTCAGTGTACAAGTTTCAACCAATTATGTTAGTTACTTCTCTGCCACTTCAGCATGAGTCAGAGGGACTAGAAGTACTTCCTCATGTCCCCTTAAGGGGAGGAAGAATAAAACCCATTAGCCCTCAACCTCATTGCATGCCAGGACAGAAGCTTAAGAAAGAAGCACAGATGCTTTCTGACAGGCTTCTAAATAAATATCTGTGCCTCTGATAGAAATACACATCGTTAAGAAACGATGTTCAAATCCTATGTGACTTCCCTCTCTAGAACTCAAGGCAACCTCTGCAAACAATTCTGAAGGTAATTTGCACATTGCGCTTACACGTTCTCTGGGCCTGGAGATAAAGACAAGGGGCAGAGCATCTGCTTAGGGTGTACAGGGCTTTGGATGGTGACCCAAGAACCACAGGAGACAATCAACTTAACTTTCCCAGTTTTTGGAGGCAATGCACACTAACACACTTATCTCTGTAAAAAAAATAAATAAATACCATCTTTCAGTAAGCTGTTAGTATGAGCAGATGCCTGAAAGCCTCCATTCCAACGTTTTAAACAGCTCACAAAGGTCTTCAGTTTATGTGCATAACCTTGTCTTCTGTGCTGTAAAGTCAGCGTGCATCATGAATCAGCTCTTGCTGAGTGCTTTAACCACTTGAAATTACCTTTTTGTCCAGCATTCTGAACTGCTCTCATTGCCTATAGCATAGTGTATGTACACACTATGTACATAGGAATTTACATGAAGATATATGCATATATACAGATCAGTGATAAGTGGGTGACTGATAGGTAATAAATAATATGGACATGTGATAGACAGATGGTACATAGATTTTGATAGATGATACATTGGTGACATCTGAAACACTCCTGCCACAAAACAAATGACCACAGAATTTTCATTTTTCATTTCACAAAGTTTTTATTAAAAATATAAAATCTGGCACACACAGTCCCTGTCCCCTTTAACAAAGAAATATACTCCAAGGTGATATCATAACTCACACAACTTCCCCACAGGGAAACTGGCTTTTTCTGGGTGTGATTATGAATTCTGGAGTTTTGCTTTAGTTTTTCTTGTTGCTTTTACTGCTGTTGCTTTTTTATTTTGAGGGGGTTTGCTTTTGTTTTTGTTTCTGTTTTGAGACAGGATTTCATGTAACCCAGGCTAGCCCTATACTTGCTATGTATCCAAGGCTGGCCTTGAATCTCTTGTACCTACCTAACAAATACTGGGATTGTTGGTATATTCTACTATATATGGCCATGGACTGCTACTTTAATTTTTAGGTGTTTTTTTCACTTTGGTGCAGTAATTTGGAAAGACCTAAGTTTGTGGCCTCTTGATTGCAGTTTTTGTATATTGTCTTCAGTGTACCTGAAATTATTGTAGTTCTATATTTCTAAATTATAGGTCTAGATTACTTAGCAAACTATGATCAAAAACATCAAGCATTCTGATTACCCTCTTTGCAAAAGAACAAAAAATCCTAGAATTAAAGTTTTCATTCCCCTAAATTTTTCAGCATAAAGTGAGCAGTGTTCTGAAATGTAATGGGACAACTAAGATCTAAATAAACATGCTGTGTCACACAGCAAACTGGCCAAACACTTTGCAAGAAAACAGCACCGTGGGGTTTACTTGGAAGACTGAGAAAGTAAAGCACACAACAGATGGTCTTTGCAGCACACGGCACCATTTACCCAAGTTTTTTATACATCTCCCTAGATTTATACCTCTATGACATGAAGCACACCCAACATGTCTCTTGATGTGGCCAACAGGCAAATTAGATGGAAATGAAGTTGTACCAGTTCCATTAAAAACTTTAAAGTATCTTGTAGGTTTCTATTAGCTTCAGAGATTCCACTGTCTCTACAAATCCATGCCTGGGCTTCCCTGTTGTTCAATCAAGTTGCTCCTAGAAGTCAGCCTACATCACCTGAGTCTAAGCCAAACTACAGACACATGAAAGAACCTAATGAAGATGCCAGCACTAACAGCACAGGCCAGTCCAGCTCAGTAGACTCTGAGGTGGTCCAAAGGCATAGGAAAATATATGACTTATCATTTTAGGAAATTGGGATTTTGAAACTGTTATATCAACTGATACATGCTAAGTAACAAAATCTGAAACTTTAGGCATACCTACTTCAATTTCTAAGTTTACGTAAATTTTTTATTAGATATTTTCTTCATTTACATTTCAAATGCTATCCCCAAAGCCCCCTATACCCTTCAACAGCCCTGCTCCCCAACCCACCCATTCCTGCTTCCTGGCCCTGATATTCCCCTGTACTGGGGCATATGATCTTCGCAAGACCAAGGGACTCTCCTCCCATTGATGGCCAACTAGGCCGTCCTCTGCTACTTATGCAACTAGAGACACAGCTGGGGGGGGTGGCAGTAAGGGTTAGTTCATATTGTTGTTCCTCCTATAGGGTTGGAGACCCCTTTAGCTCCTTGGGTACTTTCTCTAGCTCCTTCATTGGGGGCCCTGTGTTCCATCCAATAGATGACTGTGAGCATCCACTTCTGTATTTGCCAGGCATTGGCATAGCCTCAAAAAAACAGAGATATATCAGGGTCCTGTCAGCAAACTCTTTCTGGCATATGCAATAGTGTCTGGGTTTTGTGGTTGTATATGGGATGGATCCCGAAGTGGGGCAGTCTCTGGATGGTCTTTCCTTCGTCTCAGCTCTGAACTTTGTCTCTGTAACACCTTCCATGGGTATTTTGTTCCCCATTCTAAGAAGGAGTGAAGTAGCCATACTTTCGTCTTTCTTCTTCTTGAGTTTCATGTGTTTTGCAAATTCTATCTCGGATATTCTAAGTTCCTGGGCTAATATCCACTTATCAGTGAGTGCATATCATGTGTGTTCTTTTGTGACTGGGTTACCTCACTCAGGATGATATCCTCCACATACATCCATCTGCCTCAGAATTTCATGAACTCATTGTTTTTAATTGCTGAGTAGTGCTCCATTGTGTAAATGTACCCCATGTTCTGTAACCATTCATCTGTTGAGGGACATCTGGGTTCTTTCCAGATTCTAGCTATTATAAATAAGGCTGCAATGAACATAGTGGAGCATGTGTCCTTATTACCAGTTGGAGCATCTTCTGGGTATATGCCCAGGAGAGGTATTGCTGGATCTTCCAGTAGTACTATGTCCAATTTTCTGAAGAACCACCAGATTGATTTCCAAGAGGTTGTACCAGCTTGCACTCCCACCAGCAATGGAGGAGTGTCCCTCTTTCTCCACATCCTCGCCAGCATCTGCTGTCACCTGAATTTTTGATCTTAGCCATTCTGACTGGTGTGATGTGGAATCTCAGGGTTGTTTTGAGATTTTCATTTCCCTGATGATTAAGGATGTTGAACATTTTTTCAGCTACTTCTCAGCCATTCGGTATTCTTCAGGTGAGAATTCTTTGTTTAGCTCTGTACCCCATTTTTTTAAACGGTTATTGATTATCTGGAGTCCATCTTCTTGAGTTCTTTATATATATTGGATATTAGTCCCCTAACTGATTTAGGATTGGTAAAAATCCTTTCCCAATCTGTTGGTGGCCTTTTTGTCTTATTGATGGTGTCTTTTGCCTTACAGAAGCTTTGTAATTTTATGAGGTCCCATTTGTCAATTCCCGATCTTACAGAACAAGTCATTGCTGTTCTGTTAGGAATTTTTCCCCTGTGCCCATATCTTCAAGGTTTTTCCCCACTTTCTCCTCTATAAGTCTCAGTGTCTCTGGTTTTATGTGGAGTTCCTTGATCCACTTAGACTTGACCTTAGTACAAGGAGATAATAATGGATCAATTCCCATTCTTCTACATGATAAGCGCCAGTTGTGCCAGCACCATTTGCTGAAAGTGCTGTCTTTTTTCCACTGGATGGTTTTAGCTCCCTTGTCAAGGATCATGTGACCATAGGTGTATGGGTTCATTTCTGGGTCTTCAATTCTATTCCATTGATCTACCTGTCGGTCTCTATACCAGTACCAAGCAGTTTTTATTACAATTGCTCTGTAGTACAGCTTTAGGTCAGGCATGGTGATTCCACCAGAGGTTCTTTTATCATTGAGAATAGTTTTTGCTATTCTAGGTTTTTTGTTATTCTCGATGAATTTGCAAATTGCTCTTTCTAATTCGTTGAAGAATTGAGTTGGAATTTTGATGGGGATGGCATTGAATCTATAGATTGCTTGCGGCAAGATTGCCATTTTTACTATATTGATCCTGCTAATCCATTAGCATGTGAGATCTTTCCATCTTCTGAGATCTTTGATTTCTTTCTTCAGAGACTTGAAGTTCTTATCATACAGATTTTTCACTTCCTTAGTTAGAGTCACACCAAGGTAAATTTAACAATTTGAAAGTTTGTTTATAAAAGGTAACTTCTTAACTCTCCTCAAAATTAAAACTGTCATAGAGAAGCAAAATATAGGACAAATGTGTGGGAAAGTTATGCCATATTATATTATATTATATTATATTATATTATACTATACTATATTATATTATTTATTGCATTTAATTATTTTAAGGGATGTATCATGGCACATGTGTGGAAGTCAGGGGATACTTATGTGAAAACTGTTCTCTCCTATCGTATGAATTCCAGAGATTGAAGTAGGTGTCTCAGACTTATCAGATTTTCAGGTGCCTTTATCTATCTTGCCAACTTACCAGCCATTTTCTAAGTATTTTAAAGGTGATAGATGAGAGCACCAAACTCTAAGACCTAGACAGAGATTAAGAGAACCATAAACCAAGATATCATTACAATGGCTTGATCATGCAGTAGCATTCAGCAAGTACATCCTTGTACAAATTTACAAGCTACCAGTGCTCTTGTCCCATCACACAAGGCTGAAAGGAAGACCTAGTCCCATTTCAAAAACTATCTCATAAAATATCAAACTGAAGAGATTCCCCTATCTCTGAACTGTGTAACCCAATCAAACTTTGTAGAAGGTAAAGGCATCAGAAACCATGGTAGTGATTGACCAGTTACTTTTAGGAACTGCTATTGTTTTAGATCTACAGTGTCACCCATGGGTATTGATAGTGAATGGTCATCCTCTGCTAGGGATAATTTTTGGGAACTGTGGAAACTTGGGAGGTGAGCCCTAGCTAAAGGAACTAGGTCAGACCTTTGAAAGTGATACCTGACCCCTGGTTCCTGTCTTTTCTGGCCACTACACACTTCCACTGACATAATGAGAGCTCCACTGTGTGTTTCATAGTATGATGGACGGGAACCCTCTGAGCTGCAAAACAAAGATAAATCTTTCCCCTCAAATTTCTGCCAAGTTCTGACGTTAACCTAATAGAAAAGGATTTTTCAAAATTTTTTCTTAAACATATTTAGTGTATGTATGTATGTACACGCATGCAAGTGTACCATGGCATGTACATAGAGGTCACTATATAGCTTTCAGGAGTCAGTTTCTCATTCATCATGAGGACCCAGGAAATTAATCTCAGGTCATCAGACATGGTAGCAGAGGCCTTTGCATACACAACCACATCACTAGAAGTTCCATCTTAAAGTGGTCATGATCCAGATAAAGATTAAGTGGTAAAGAGTCAGCATGTTTTCCCGTGGACCATTTCCACAAGCCACTTACTAGCATTAATTAACAAGCATGCCCAATTTCTAAAACTCTTCCAAGTACAAAGAATCTCATTAGAGCTAAATTTTTGTCCTTTTTTGTCTAAGCTGAAATAAACCCATAACACTGGTATCATGGTAACATAAAGTATTAAAAATGTTTATGCAAATTAAGGTAATAATATTTGATCTGATGACAAGGTATCTCCAATTACCAACTGTGTCAAGTTAATGAAAAGGTGCTATTATCTATTTGTTTTAAATTAATTATTGTATTCTCAGCTCTATGAGGGAATATTAACAAATTAAATATTTACGGATATAAACTTAAAAGAATAAAAGATGAGGTATCTAATTTTCACATGCCAAGTAGCTTAAAATTTCATATTTAAATTCACTAAAAATATACTAAACAATTCTAAATCAATGAGCAATCACATGATCCTATTTTTAATTTGTCCAAAACATATCTTTACAACAGATTATAATATAGTGTGTAAAAGAGTTCATAATATAATCAAGACTTTGTTTGATTTAAAGACCCACAGTCTAATAAACTAATTTTGTAATGTTTGTGTGGACTCCTCATAATTATGTGAATTTGGCCAGCTGGACAGGGAACCTGGCAGCATTTGCATGTCCTGGATTCTGCATGTCCATCTAAAACCACATAGCAACTTCTTAAACTTATGTTTCCAGCAATTCCCAAGTTTCTAACCAATATCCATAAATCATTTACTCAAGAATTCAGTTTCTCCAGATACTTTGTGATTTTTCAGAAGCATACCTTTAATCTCTAAGGCATGATCCATTAAGTATTCCAGATGCATACTTCTTTATATTTTTCACTTTCTTATATTTTGTTGTTCTTCTTTAATTTAATTTTATTTGAAATTCATTTTTTACACTCCATATTCCATTCCCCACCCCTCCCCATCTACCCTCTGGCTGCTCCACATTCCACACCTCCTCCCCTCCCCCACCCCATCTCCACATGGATACTCCCACCCCCATACTACCTGACCTCTAAATTCCCTGGGGCCTCCAGTCTCTTGAGGGTTAGGCGCATCATCTCTGAATGAACACAGACCTGAAGTCCTCTACTGTATGTGTTGAGTGGGTCTCATATCACCTGGTGTATGCTGTCTGTTTGATGGTCCAGTGTTTGAAAGATATCAGGGGTCCAGATTAATTAAGACTGATGATCCTCCTACAGGATCACCCTTCTCCTCAGCTTCTTTCAGCCTTCCCTAATTCAACAACAGGGGTCAGCTGCTTCTGTCCATTGGTTGGGTGCAAATAACTGCATTTGACTCTTTCAGCTCCTTGTTGGGTCTTTCAGAGAACAGTCATGATAGATCCCTTTTTGTGAGCTCTCCATAGCCTCAGTAGCAGTTTCAGGCCTTGGGACCTCCCCTTGACCTGGATCTCACTTTGGGCCTATTGCTAGATCTTCTTTTCCTCAGACTCCTCTCCATTTCCATCCCTGTAATTCTTTCAGACAGAAACAATTATGGGACAGAGGTATGACTGTGGGATGGCAACCCCATCCCTCACTTGATGTCCTGTCTTCCTGCTGGAAGTGTGCTCTATAAGTTCTCTCTCCCTATTTTGGGGCATTTTCATCAAAGGTCCCTCCCTATGAGTCCTGGGAGTCTCTCACCTCCCAGGTCACTGGTGCATTCTAGGGGGTCCCTCCAACCTCCTATTTCCTAAGGTTGCCTGTTTGCATTCTTTCTGCTGTCCCTCAGGGCTTTTCCCTCACCCAATACCAGATCAGGTTCCCCTCTACCCCCCAACCCCACCCCCACTGTCCACTTTCCCTGCCTAGTCTCTCCCTCCCTCCCCACTTGTGATTGCTTTCTTCTCTCTCCCAAGTGGTACTGAGGTGTCCTCACTTTGGCACTTAAGCTTATTGAGCCTTTTGAGTTCCGTGAACTGTATCTTGGGTGTTCTGTATGGGTTCCTTTCTTCCTTCCTTCCTTTCTTTCTTTCTTTCTTTCTTTCTTTCTTTCTTTCTTTCTTTCTTTCTTTCTTTCTTTCTTCCTTCCTTCCTTCCTTCCTTTCTTTCTTTCTTTCTTTCTTTCTCTTTTTCTTTTTCTTTTTCTTTTCTCTCTCTCCTCTCTCTCTCTCTCTCTTTCTTTCTTTTTTGGCTAATATCCACTTATTAGTGAGTACATACCATGCATGTCCTTTGCACAGGGGGAAATTTCCTAAACAGAACTCCAATGGCTCATGCTCTAAAATCAAGAATTAATAAATGGGTCCTCATAAAACTGGAAAGCATCTGTAAGGCAGAGGACATAGTCAATATGACAAATCAGCCATTTACTGATTGGGAAAAATATTCACTAACCCCACATCTAATAGAGGGCTAATATCCAAAATATATAAAGAACTCAAGAAGTTAATCACCAAAAGACCATACAACCCAATCAAAAAATGGAGTATAGAACTAAATCTGAGAGTTCACAACAGAGGAATCTTGAATGGCTGAGAAACACCTAAAGAAATGTTCAAAGTCCTTAGTGATCAGGGAAATGCACGTCAAAACGTCCCTGAGATTCCACCTTACACCAGTCAGAATGGCTAAGATCAAAACCTCAGGTGATAACACATGTTGAAGAGGATGTGGAAAAAGAAGAACATGCCTCCATTGCTGGTGAGATTGCAGATACAACCACACTGGAAATCAATCTGAAGGTTCCTCAGAAAATTGCAAATAGATCTACCTGAAGAGCCAGCTATATCACTCTTGGGAATATACTCAAAAGATGCCCCACCATGCCACAGGAACACGTGTTCCACTATGTTCATAGAGGCCTTATTTGTGATAGCCATAAGCTGGAAACAACCTAGATGTCTCATGACAAAAGAATGGATACAGAAAATGTGGTTAATTTACACAATAAAATACTACTCAACTATTAAGAATGAGGACATCCTAACTTTTGCAGGTATAATTCTTTTAACTCATACCTAAGGAATTTTATCTTCAATCCATTTTTGTAATAAAACCAGTGTTAGGTCTTAAGCAATCCTATCACCAGAAATTACTCACAGATATTGTGAACCTTGATATTTCTCTGATTATGTTCCTTCCCATTTCCTAATTTTTAAATAAATTTATTTTCTCTTACATTACATCCCAACAGCAGTATCCCCCTCCTTGCTCTTCTCCCAGACCCTCCTGCCCACCTCCTCCTGCCCAATTCACTCCTCCTTTCACTTCAGAAAGGGGCAGGCCTACTAGGGATATCAACCAAACATGGCATATTGAGTTACAATAAAATTAGGCACCTCTCCTCATATTAAGGCTGGACTAGGCAATCTGGTAGGAGGTCAGGGGTTCTGAGAGCATTGAAAAGTGCCAAAAACAGCTGGCATTCCCTCTGTTAGGAGTCCTACAGAAACACCAAGCTACACAACTATAACATATATGAGACGACCTGTGTCAGATCCATGCAGGCTCCCTGATTCTCAACTCAGTCTCAGTGAGCTCCTATAAATACAGGTTTGTTGATTCTGTGGATTTTCTTGGTATTCTTGAGCCCTCTGGCTCTTACAATCCTTCCTCCCATTCTTCAGCACAATTTCCCAAGTTCTACCAAATGTTTGGCTATGGGTCTTTGCATCTGTTTTCATGAGTTGATGGATGAAGCCTCTCTGATGACAATTGAGTTAAGCACTAACCTATGACTATAAAAGAATAGATATTGGTATCATTTCAATGACTTTTTATAGTCATGTTTCATTCTATTCTAGGTCTCTGGGCCATTTGGTTTCTGGTCCTTCAGGCAGTGTCTGGGGTGAGCGTCCTCTCATGGCATGGGTCTCAAGCTGAACCAGTTATTGGTTAGCTACTCCCATAATTTCTGTGCCATCTCTACCACAGCATATCTTGCAAACAGGACAAATTGTACTTTAAAGGTTTTGGGACTGGGTTGGTGTCCCAATCCCTCAACTGAAAGTCTTGACTGGTTATAGGAGATGGCCAGTTGAGGCAATGTGTCCTCTCCTACTAGGAGTCTTACATAATAGATTCCTAGATTTCTATCTTGGTCCCAAATGTCCACTAATCTAGTTGTCTCTCCCAGTACTCTCACCTTCCATCTCCTTCCATCATCTCCCCACCTGACCCTTCCTCTTGCTGTCCTCACCTGATGTCAGTCCATTCAGAATATCTATTCTATTTCCCCTTCCCAAAGAAATCCATGTGTCTCCCCTTGAGCGTTTCTTGTTACTAGGTCTGTGGATTGTAGCATGATTATCCTTTACAGTCAATACCCACTTTTAAGTGAATACATACCATATTTGTCTTTCTTGTCTAGATTACTTCACTCAGAATGATCTTTTTCTTGTTCCATTCAGTTGCCTGCAGAGTTCATGATGTTATTGTTTTTAACAGCTAAGTAATACTCTATTGTGTAAATGTACTACACATTTTTATCTATTCTTCGGTTGAGGGTCATTTTTGTTGTTTCCAGTTTCTGGCTATTATGAATAAGCTGTTATGAACGTAGTTAAGCAAGTGTCTTTATGTTAGAATGGAGCATTTGGGGGGGGGGTAATATACACAGGAGTGGTATAGCTGGGTCTTGAGGTAGAGTTAGTCCCAATTTTCTAACAAACCACCAAGTGGATTTCTATGTTGCCTGTACAAGTTTGCACTCTCACCAGCAATAGAGAAGTGTTCCCTTTACTCTGCATGCTCACCAGCATGAGCTGTCACTAGGGTTTTTTTATTTTAATCATTCTTTTATATTATTTATTTATTTACATACTTCACATACTTACTTACTTATTTGTTTATTTCTTTACATTCCAAATGCTACTCCCCCCCCAGCTCCCCCCTCAAAGAATTTCTCCTTCAGGTTACCTCCCCTTCACCTTGGGCAGGACTTCACCTTGGGCAGGACTCCCACCCCCTGTATAATCTTACCCTGGAGCATCAAGTCTCTGCAGAATTAAGCATATCCTCTCCCACTGAGGCCAGACATAGCAGCCCTCTGCTACACATGTGCTGCGGGTCTCAGACCAGCCCATATATGCTCTTTAGTTGGTGGCTCAGTCTCTGGGACCTCATAGGAGTCCAGGTTAGTTGGCACTGTTGATCTTCTTGTGGGGTTTCTCTATCCTTGAGAGCCTGCAATCCTTCCCCTAAATCTTCCATAATGGTCCCTGACCATCATCCAATGTTTTTCTGTGGATGTCCGCATCTGTCTCAGTCAGCTGCAGAGTACAACCTCTCAGAGGGCTACAATGCTAGACTCCTGTTGACAAGCATAGCATAGCATTATTAATAGTGTGAGGAATAGGTGTTTGCCCATGGGATGGGTCTCAAAATGGACCAGTCACTGGACAGCCATTCCTTCAATATCTGCTTCATCTTTGTCCCTACATTTCTCTTAGACAGAACCAATTTTGGATCAAAAGTTTTGTAGATGGGTTGGTGTCCCTATTCCTCTACTAGGGGACCTGTCTGGCTGGGGTGGTCTCTTTGGATTTTATATTTCCACTGTTTGGCATTACAGCTAATGTCACTTGCATTGACTCCTGAGAGCCTCCCTCATTTTAGGTCTCCGGAATTTCCTAAAGAATCCCCCACCCCTCACCTCCAGAAGCTACATATTTCCATTCATTCTCCTAGCCCTCTGGGACTCTTTCCTATGTCTCTGCATGCCAGATCCTGCCCACCTATTCACCTCACCCTCCCCTCTCCCACCCAGATTTCACCTCCCTCTACCTCCCATAACTATTTTGTTACCCCTTCTAACTGGGATTCAAGCATCCTGAATTGGGCCTTCCTTCTTGTTTAATTTCTTTAGGTCTATGAAGTATGCCATGAGTATTCTGAACTTTTTGGCTAGTATTCACTTATCAGTATATACATACCATGCACATCCTTTTGGATCTGGGTTACCTAACTCAGGGTGATAATTTCTACCTGCATCCATTTGCCTGTAAATTTCTTGATGTTTTTAATAGTTGAATATTATCCCACTTGTAAAGGTACCACATTTTCTGTATCTATTCTTTGGTTGAGGGACTTCAGGGTTGCTTCTAGTTTCTGGTTATTATGAAGCAAGCTGCTATGAACATAGTAGAGTAGTTGCCCTTGGGGTATGGTGGAGCATTTTTTAAGTATTCACCCAGAAGCAGTATAGCTGGGTCTGCAAGAAGAACTAGCATATGCTGTCACTTGAGTTTTTCATCTTAGTCATTCTGATTGGTGTAAGGTAGAATCTCAGGGTTGTTTTAATTTGCACTTCCCTAATAACTAAGTATATTGAAAATTTTTTAAGTGCCTCCTGGCCATTTGAGATTCCTCTGTAGGGAATTCTCTATTTAGTTCTAAACCCCATTTTTTGATTATTTGGAGGGTTTTTTGTAGTCTAATTTCTTGAGTTGATTATATATTTTAGATACTAGCCCTACATTGGATGAAGTATATTTTGGATATTAGCCCTACATTGGATGAAGGGTTAGTAAAGAACATTTGTCAATCTGTAGGTTGCCTATTTGTCCTTTGCCTTACAGAAGCTTTTCTGTTTCCTGAGATCCCATTTATCAGGTGTTGATTTTAGAGCCTGAGCCACTGGTGTTCTGTTCAGGGAATTTTCCCCTGTGCTGAAATGTTCAGGGCTGTTTCCCACATATTTTTCTATTAGATTCAATGTATTTGATTTTACAGTGAGGTCCTTGATTCATTTGGACTTGAGTTTTGTGCAGGGTGATAAATATGGATCTATGTGCATTTTCTACACACAGACATCCAGCATCATATAGTTAGTCGAGAAACATTTATTGAAGATGCACCCCGCTCTTCTATTTTATGGTTTGGGCTTCTTTGTAAAAAAAAAAAAAAAGTCAAGTGTCTTTAGTTATGTGGATTTATTTCTGGGTCTTTGATTTGATTCCATTGATCCACCTATCTGTTTCTATACAAATACCATACAATTTTTTATTACTATTGCTCTGTAGTACACCTTTAGGTCAGGGATGATGATACCACCAGTTCATTTACTGTTGAGAATTGTTTTGGCTATCCTGGATTGCTGGGAGCCTCCAGGCCTGGAGAGGGTTGAGACGTAGCACAAAGTAGGACTCTGGTTTGGCTTTAAAGACTGAGGGTCTCTGGACATTCTAGCTCTCTAACTGTATTGAAATGCTGAAAATAACTTCTAAAATATCCTAAAATCTTTCGTTCTCTTTCTGAGGGTAAAATACTGCTGGCTTACGTGATTGACACCAGTAGCCTAACAGCAGGGGAATTAAGTAATGTGGCTTTTGTTCTATCTCAGCAGGAACTGCAAGGCTCTAACTTTCAGCCTACTAGTAGAACTCTCAGGAAGAAAAAGGGACACTTTGAAAAGTGGTTATAGCATTTATTACTAAGTTGCACAAAGTTTCTAATGAAAGCTCTCTAAGAAAAAGAGGGAACATGGAATGAATAAAAAAAAGCATAAGAGAAAATTCTTCACGCCTCTTTGTCTAAGAAATGTTCTGTCCAAAAAGTTCTTCTCATCTCAGTTCCGACGATTCTCTTTGTCCTCAACATTTATACATCATTCAGAATACATGATCACATGTTAAAAAGTTCATCACAAGTTCACAAATAAAATCATGAATTGAAATAGAAGTTTACAACAAAAAAAAATGTCTACATACATATCCATTAGGAGTAAGGATCTGGCTAAACATTCATCACTTGTCACAGCTACACAGGTTCACTGAGAGTTAAAAAACATGACTAAGTAATTAGTGAAATGTTGTATAGATAAATCCAGTCAATATTTTATTTTATGTCCTAGCACTTATAATAAATTGCCAGTTCCCTTTTTATGAGATTTTTTAAATTTTACATATTTTCTTCATTTACATTTCAGCTGCTATCCCAAAAATTCCCTATACCCTACCCACCCTGATCCCCTACCCACTCACTCCCACTTCTTGGCCCTGGCATTCCCCTGTACTGGGGCATATAAAGTTTGCAAGACCAAGGGGCCATTCTTCCCAATGATGGCCAATTAGGCCATCTTCTGCTACATTTGCAGCTAGAGACATGAGCACTGGGGGTACGTATTAGATCATGTTTTTGATCCACCTATACAGTTGCAGACCTCTTCAGCTCCTTGGGTAATTTCTCTAGCTACTCCATTGGGGGCCCTGTGTTCCATCCTATAGCTGACTGTGAGCATCCACTTCTGTGTTTGCCAGGCACTGGCATAGCCTCAAAAGAGACAGCTATATCAGGGTCCTTTCAGCAAAATCTTGCTGGCATATGCAATAGTGTCTGCATATGGTGGCTGATTATGGAATGGGTGCCCAGGAGGGGGAGTCTCTGGATGGTCCATCCTTTCATTGTATCTCCAAACTTTATCTCTGTAACTGCTTCCATGGGTATTTTATTCCCTATTCTAGGGAGGAATGAAGTATCCACACGTTGGTCTTCCTACTTCTTGATTTTCTTGTGTTTTGCAAATTGTATCTTGGGTATTCTAAGTTTCTGGGCTAATATCCACTATCAGTGTGTGCATATCAAGTGATTTCTTTTATGACTGGGTTACCTCACTCAGGATGATATCCTCTAGATACAGCCATTTGTCTAAGAATTTCATAAATTCATTGTTTTTAATAACTGAGTAGTACTCCTTTGTGTAAATGTACCACATTTTCTGTATCCATTCTTCTGTTGAGGGACATCTGAGTTCTTTCCAGCTTCTGGCTATTATAAATAGGGCTGCTATGAACATAGTGGAGCATGTGTCCTTATTACCATTTGGAGCATCCTCTGGGTATATGTCCAGGAGAGGAATTTCTGGATCTCCCAGTGGTACTATGTCCAGTTTTCTGAGGAACCACCACACTGATTTGAAGAGTGGTTGTACAAGTGAGCAATATCACCAGCAGTGGAAGAGTGTTTCTCTTTCTCCACATCCTATCTAGAATCTGCTGTCCCCTGAATTTTTGATCCTAGCCATTCTCACTGGTATGAGGTAGAATCTCAGGGTTGTTTTGATTTTCATTTCCCTGATGATTAAGGATGTTGAACATTTTTCAAGTGTTTCTCAGCCTTTCAGTATTCCTCAATTGAGAATTCTTTGTTTTGCTCTGTACCCCATTTTTTAATGGGGTTATTTGAATTTTTGGAGTTCAGCTTCTTGAGCTCTTTGTAAATATAGGATATTAGTCCTCCATCAAATTTAGGATTGGTAAAAATTCTTTCCCAATAAGTTGGTGGCTTTTTTGTCTTATTAACAGTATCTTTTCCCCTACCAAAGCTTTGCAGTTTTATGAAGTCCCATTTGTTGATTCTTAATCTTACAGCACAAGCCATTGCTGTTCTATTCAGGAATTTTTCCCCTGTGCCCATATTTTCGAGACTTTTCCCCACTTTCTCCTCTATAAATTTCAGTGTCTCTAGTTTTATGTGGAGGTCGTTGATCCACTGAGACTTGAGCTTTGTACAAGGAGATAAGAATGTATCAATTCACATTCTTCTACATGATAACTGCCAGTTGTGCCAGCACCATTTGTTGAAAATGCTGTCTTCTTCCACTGGATGGTTTTAGCTACCTTGTCAAAGATCAAGTGACCATAAGTGTGTGGGTTCATTTCTGGGTCTTCAATTCTATTCCATTGGTCTATCTGTCTGTCGCTATACCAGTACCAAGCAGTTTTTATCACAATTGCTCTGTAGTACAGCTTTAGGTCAGGCATGGTGATTCCACCAGAGGTTCTTTTATCCTTGAGAAGAGTTTTTGCTATCCTAGGTTTTTTGTTGTTCCAGATGAATTTGCGGAATGCTCTTTCTAATTCGTTGTAGAATTGAGTTGGAATTTTGATGGGGATTGCATTGAATCTGTTGATTGCTTTTGGCAAGATAGCGATTTTTACAATGTTGATCCTGCCAATCCATGAGCATGGGAGATCTTTCCATCTTCTGAGATCTTCTTTAATTTCTTTCTTCAGAGACTTGAAGTTCTCATCATACAGATCTTTCACTTCCTTAGTTAAAGTCACACCAAGATATTTTATATTATTTGTGACTATTGAGAAGGGTGTTGTTTCCCTAATTTCTTTCTCAGCCTGTTTATTCTTTGTGTAGAGAAAGGCCATTGACATGTTTGAGTTAATTTTATATCCAGCTACTTCACTGAAGCTGTTTATCAGGTTTAGGAGTTCTCTGGTGGAATTTTTAGGGTCACTTATATATACTAATATATTATCTGCAAAAAGTGATATTTTGACTTCCTCTTTTCCAATTTGTATCCCCTTGATCTCCTTTTGTTGTCGAATTGCTCTGGCTAGGACTTCAAGAACAATGTTGAATAGGTATGGAGATAGTGGACAGCCTTGTCTAGTCTCTGATTTTAGTGGGATTGTTTCAAGCTTCTCACCATTTATTTTGATGTTGGCTACTGGTTTGCTGAGATTGTTTTTACCATGGTTAGGTATGGGCCTTGAATTCCTGATCTTTCCAAAACTTTTATCATGAATGGGTGGTGGATCTTGTCGAATGCTTTTTCAGCATTTAACAAGATGATCATGTGGTTTTTGTCTTTGAGTTTGCTTATATAATGGATTACATTGATGGATTTCCGTATATTAAACCATCCCTGCATCCCTGGAATAAAACCTACTTAGTCAGGATGGATGATTGCTTTAATGTGTTCTTGGATTCGGTTAGCAAGAATTTTATTGAGGATTTTTGCATATTCATAAGGGAATTTGGTCTGAAGTTCTCTATCTTTGTTGGATCTTTCTGTGGTTTAGGTATCAGAGTAATTGTGGCTTCATAGAATGAGTTGGGTAGAGTTCCTTCTACTTGTACTTTGTGGAATAGTTTGTGCAGAACTGGAATTAGATCTTTTTGAAGGTCTGGTAGAACTCTGCACTAAACCCATCTGGTTCTGGGCTTTTTTTGACTGGGAGACTATTAATGACTGCTTATTTCTTTAGGGGATATGGGACTGTTTCGATCGTTAATTTGATCCTGATTTAACTTTGGTACCTGATATCTGTCTAGAAATTTGTCCATTTCGTCCAGGTTTTCCAGTTTTGTTGAGTATAACCTTTTGTAGAAGGATCTGATGGTGTTTTGGATTTCTTCAGGATCTGTTGTTATGTCTCCCTTTTCATTTCTGATTTTGTTATTTAGGATGTTGTCCCTGTGCCCTCTAGTGAGTCTAGCTAACGGTTTATCTATCTTGTTGATTTACTCAAAGAACAAACTCCTCATTTGGTTAATTCTTTGAATAGTTCTTGTTTCCACTTGGTTGATTTCACCCCTGAGTTTGATTATTTACTGCTGTCTACTCCTCTTGGGTGAATTTTCTTCCTTTTTTTCTAGAGCTTTTAGATGTGTTGTCAAGCTGATAGTGTGTGCTCTTTCCAGTTTCTCTTTGGAGGCACTCAGAGCTATGAGTTTCCCTCTTACAAATGCTTTAATTGTGTCCCATAGGTTTGGGTATGTTGTGGTTCATTTTCATTAAACTCCAAAAAGTCCTTAATTTCTTTCTTTATTCCTTCCTTGACCAAGGTATCATTGAGAAGAGTGTTGTTCAGTTTCCACGTGAACGTTGGCTTTCCATTATTTATGTTGTTATTGAAGATCACCCTAACCCTAACCCTAACCCTAACCCTAACCCTAACCCTAACCCTAACCCCTAACCCCAAACCCCAAACCCTAACCCTAACCCTAACCCTAACCCTAACCCTAACCCTAACCCTAACCCTAACCCAAACCCTAACCCTAACCCTAACCCTAACCGGCCTTAGTCCATGGTGGTCTGATAGGATGCATGGGACAGTTTCAATATTTTTGTATCTGTTGAGGCTTGTTTTGTGACCAATTATATGGTCAGTTTTGGAGAAGGTCCCGTGAGGTGCTGAGAAGAAAGTATATCCTTTTGTTTTAGGATAAAATGTTCTGTAGATATCTGTTAAGTCCATTTGTTTCATAGCTTCTGTTAGTTTCACTGTGTCCCTGTTTAGTTTCTGTTTCCACGATCTGTCCATTGATGAAAGTGGTGTGTTGAAGTCTCCCACTATTATTGTGTGAGGTGCAATGTGTGCTTTCAGCTTTACTAAAGTGTCTTTAATGAATGTAGCTGCCCTTGCATTTGGAGTATAGATATTCAGAATTGAGAGTTCCTCTTGGAGGATTTTACATTTGATGAGTATGAAGTGTTCCTCCTTGTCTATTTTGATAACTTTGGGTTGGAAGTCGATTTTATTCGATATTAGAATGGCTACTCCAGCTTGTTTCTTCAGACCATTTGCTTGGAAAATTGTTTTCCAGCCTTTCGTTCTGAGGTAGTGTCTGTCTTTTTCCCTGAAATGGGTTTCCTGTAAGCAGCAAAATGTTGGGTCCTGTTTGTGTAGCCAGTCTGTTAGTCTATGTCTTTTTATTGGGGAATTGAGTCCATTGATATTAAGAGATATTAAGGAAGAGTAATTGTTGCTTCCTTTTATTTTTGTTGTTAGAATTGGCATTCTGTTCTTGTGGCTGTCTTCTTTTTGGTTTGTTGAGGGATTACTTTCTTGCTTTTTCTAGGATGTGATTTCTGTCCTTGTATTGCTTCTTTACTGTTATTATCCTTTGAAGGGCTGGATTCGTGGAAAGATAATGTGTGAATTTGGTTTTGTCGTGGAATACTTTGGTTTCTCCATCTATGGTAATTGAGATTTTGGCCGGGTATAGTAGCCTGGGCTGGCATTTGTGTTCTTTTAGTGTCTGTATAACGTCTGTCCAGGCTCTTCTGGCTTTCATAGTCTCTGGTGAAAAGTCTGGTGTAATTCTGATAGGCCTGTCTTTATATGTTACTTGACCTTTCTCCCTTACTGCTTTTAATATTCTCTCTTTATTTAGTGCATTTGTTGTTCTGATTATTTTGTGTCAGGGGGAATTTCTTTTCTGGTCCAGTCTATTTGGAGGTCTGTAGGCTTCTTGTATGTTCATGGGCATCTCTTTCTTTAGGTATGGGAAGTTTTCTTCTATAATTTTGTTGAAGATATTTGCTGGCCCTTTAAGTTGAAAATCTTCATTCTCATCAACTCCTATTATCCGTAGGTTTGGTCTTCTCATTGTGTCCTGGATTTCCTGGATGTTTTGAGTTAGGATCTTTTTGCATTTTCCATTTTCTTTGATTGTTGTGCCGATGTTCTCTATGGAATCTTCTGCACCTGAGATTCTCTCTTCCATCTCTTGTATTCTGTTGCTGATGCTCGCATCTATGGTTCCAGATTTCTTTCCTAGGGTTTCTATCTCCAGCGTTGCCTCACTTTGGGTTTTCTTTATTGTGTCTACTTCCCTTTTTAGGTCTAGTATGGTTTTCTTCTTTTTCATCACCTGTTTGGATGTGTTTTCCTGTTTCTCTATAAGGACTTCTACCTGTTTGGTTGTGTTTTCCTGTTTTTCTTTAAGGACTTGTAACTCTTTAGCAGTGTTCTCCTGTATTTCTTTAAGTGAGTTATTAAAGTCCTTCTTTTGTCCTCTACCATCATCATGAGATATGCTTTTAAATCTGGGTCTAGATTTTCGGTTGTGTTGGGGTGCCCAGGACTAGGTAGGGTGGGAGTGCTGCGTTCTGATGATGGTGAGTGGTCTTGATTTCTGTTAGTAGGATTCTTCCGTTTGCCTTTTGCCATCTGGTAATCTCTGGAGCTAGTTTTTATAGTTGTCTCTGGTTAGAGCTTGTTCCTCAGGTGATTCTGTTAGCCTCTATAAGCAGACCTGGGAGACTAGCTCTCTCCTCTGAGTTTCAGTAGTCAGAGCACTCTCTGCAGGCAAGCTCTCCTCTTACAGGAAAGGTGCACAGATATCTGGTCTTAGGACCTCCCTCCTGGCCAAAGACGAAGGCCCAAAACAGGACCTGTCCCGAAGCTGAGTTGCTTTGGCCTGTCCCAGAAGCTGTTAGCTTCTGTATCCTACACTCTCACCTGTGCAGAATACTCTCGGAGGAGTCCTGGAACCAAGATGTCTGCAGCCAATGCTCAGGCCAAGCGCTCCTGGCCCGGGCTGACCCCTATCCTCGGGCCGGGAAAGTGGCCAGGTGTCTGGCCAGGTGTCTGGGGCCTGAAAAGGGGGCTGCCTTAGAAGCTCTGTGGCTTCTGCCTGTCCCAGAAGCTTTTAGCTTCTGTATTCCATACTCTCACCTGTGTAGAATACACTCGGCTGGGTCCTGGAACCAAGATGTCTGCTGCCGATGCTCAGGCAAAGCTCTCCCGGGCCGGGCAGACCCCTTTCCTCTGGCCGGGAAAGTGGCCGGATGACTGGGGCCTGTGCAGAATACACTCGGCCTCGGCGGGGTCCGAAAGTTGCCCTTTCTAACTCAGTGAAGAATTGAGTTGGAATTTTGATGGGGATTTCATTGAATTTGTAGATTGCTTTTGGCAGGATAGCCATTTTTACTATATTAATCCTGCCAATCCATGAGCATGAGAGATCTTTCCATCTTCTGAGATCTTCTTTGATTTCTTTCTTCAGAGACTTGAAGTTCTTATCATACAGATGTTTCAGTTCCTTAGTTAGAATCACACCAGTGTATTTTATATTTTCTGTGGCTATTGTGAAGGATGTTGTTTCCCTAATTTCTCTCTCATCCTGTTTATCCTTTCTGTAGAGAAAGGCCACGAATTTGTTTGAGTTAATTTTATATCCAGCTACTTCACTGAAGCTGTTTAATCAGGTTTAGGAGTTCAATGGTGGAATTTTTAGGGTCACTTATATATACTATCATATCATCTTCAAATAGTGATATTTTGGCTTCCTCATTTTCGATTTGTATCACCTTGATCTCCTTTTGTTGTCGAATTTCTCTGGCTAGGACTTCAAGTTCTATATTGAATAGGTAGTGAGAAAATGAGCAGCCTTGTCTAGTCCCTGATTTTAGTGAGATTGCTTCCAGCTACTATCCATTTACTTTGATGTTGGCTACTGGTTTGCTGTAGATTGCTTTTATTATTTTTAGGTATGGGCCTTGAATACCTGATGTTTCCATGACTCTTATCAAGAAGTGGTGTTGGATTTTGTCAAATGCTTTCTCAGCATCATACGAGATGATCATGTGATTTTTGTCTTTGAGTTTGTTTATATAGTGGATTACGTTGATGGATTTCCATATATTAAACCATCCTTGCATCCTTGGGATGAAGCCTACTTGGTCTTGATGGATGATTGTTTTGGTGTATTGTTGGATTCGGTTGCATGGATTTTATTGAGTATTTTTGCATCGATATTCATAAGGGAAATTCGTCTGAAGTTCTCTTTCTTTGTTGGATCCTTGTGTGGTTTAGGTATCAGAGTAATTGTGGCTTCATAGAATGAACTGGGTAGAGTACCTTCTGTTTCTATTTTGTGGAATATTTTGAGGAGAGTTCAAATTAGGTCTGTTTTGAAGGTCTGATAGAACTCTGCATTAAACTCATCTGGTCTTGGGCTGTTTTTGGTTGAGAGAGTATTAATGACTGCTTCTATTTCTTTAGGGGAAATGGGACTGTTTAGATCATTAAGGGGATCCTGATTTAACTTTGGTACCTATTATCTGTCTAGGAAGTTGTCCATTTCATCTAGGTTTTCCAGTTTTGTTGAGTATAGCCTTTTGTAGTAGGATCTGATGATGTTTTGGATTTCCTCAGGATCTGTTGTTATGTCTCCTTTTTCATTTCTGGTTTTGTTAATTAGGATACTGTCCCTGTGCCCTCTAGTTAGTCTGGCTAAGGGTTTATGTATCTTGTTGATTTTCTCAAAGAACCAGCTCCTGGTTTGGTTAATTCTTTGAATAGTTCTTTTTGTTTCTACGTGGTTGATTTCAGCCCTGAGTTTGATAATTTCCTGCCATCTACTCATCTTGGGTGAATTTGCTTCCTTTTCTTCTAGGGCTTCTAAGTGTGCTGTCAAGCTGCTCATGTATGCTCTCTCTAATTTCTTTTTGGAGGCACTCAGAGCTATGAGTTTTCCTCTTAGAAATGCTTTCATTGTGTCCCATAAGTTTGGGTATGTGCGGCTTCATTTTCATTAAACTATAAAAAAGCCTTTAATTTCTTTCTTTATTTCTTTCTTGACCAAGGTATCATTGAGTAGAGTGGTGTTCAGTTTCCACGTGAATGTTGGCTTTCTATTATTTATGCTGTTATTGAAGATCAGCCATAGTCCATGGTGATCTGATAGGATGCATGGGATATTTTCAATATTTTTGCATCAGTTACATCCTGTTTTGTGACCAATTATATGGTCAATTTTGGAGGAGGTGCCGTGAAGTGCTGAGAAGAAGATATATCCTTTTTTTTTAGGATAAAATGTTCTGTAGATATCTGTTAAATCCATTTGTTTCATAACTTCTGTTAGTGTCCATGTGTCTCTCTTTAGTTTCTGATCCAGGATCTGTCCATTGGTGAGAGTGGGGTGTTGAAGTCTCCCATTATTATTGTGTGAAGTGCAATATATGCTTTGAACTTTACTAAAGTTTCTTTAATGAATGTGGCTGTCCTTGCATTTGAAGCATAGATATTTCAAATTGAGAGTTCATCTTGGTAGATTTTACCTTTGATGAATATGAAGTGCCCCTCCTTGTCTTTTTTGATAACTTTGGGTTAGAAATCAATTTTATTTGATATTAGAATGGCTACTCAAGCTTATTTCTTCAGACCATTTGCTTGGAAAATTGTTTTCCAGCCTTTTACTCTGAGATAGTTCTGCCTTTGTCCCTGAGGTGGGTTTCCTGTAAGCAGCAAAATGTTGGGTCCTGTTTGTGTATCCAGTCTATTAGTCTATGTCTTTTTTTTAAGATTTATTTATTTATTATATGTCAGTACACTGTAGCTGTCCTCAAATACTCCAGAAGAGGGCATCAGATTTCGTTACAGATGGTTGTGAGCCACCATGTGGTTGCTTGAAATTTTGAACTCGGGACCTTTGGAAGAGCAGTCGGCGATCTTAACCACTGCGCCATCTCACCAGCCCAGGCTATGTCTTTTTATTGGGGAATTGAGTCCATTGATGTTAAGAGAAATCAAAGAAAAGTAACTGCTGCTTCCTGTCATTTTTGTTGTTAAAGTTGGAATTCTGTTCTTGTGGCTTGTTCTTTTAGTTTTATTGAAGGATTACTTTCTTGCTTTTTCTAGGGTGTAGTTTCCATCTTTGTGTTGGTGTTTTCCCTTTATTATCCTTTGAAGTGTTGAATTCATGGAAAGATTGTGTGAATTTTGTTTTGTTGTGGAATACTTTGGTTTCTCCATCTATGGTAATTGAGAGTTTTGCTGGGTATAGTAGCCTGGGCTGCCATTTGAGTTCTCTTAGTGTCTGTATAGCATCTGTCCAGGATCTTCTGGCTTTCATAGTCTCTGGTGAGAAGTCTGGAGTAATTCTAATAGGCCGGCCTTTATATGTAATGTGACCCTTTTCCCTTGCTGCTTTTAATATTCTGTCTTTATTTAGTGCATTTGTTGTTCTGATTATTATGTGTCGGGAGAAATTTCTTTTCTGGTCCAGTCTACTTGGAGTTCTGTTGGCTTCTTGTATGTTCATGGGCATCTCTTTCTTTAGATATGGGAAATTTTCTTCTATAATTTTGTTGATGATATTTACTGGCCCTTTAAGTTGAAAATCTTCATTCTCATCTACTCCTATTATCTGCAAGTTTGGTTTTCTCATTGTGTCCTGGATTTCCTGGATGTTTTGAGTTAGGAACTTTTGGCATTTTGCATTTTTTTTTATTGTTGTGTCCATGTTCCCTATGGAATCTTCTACACCTGAGATTCTCTCTTCCATCTCTTGTATTCTGTTGCTGATTCTCACAGCTATGTTTCCTGATTTCTTTCCTAGGGTTTTTTATCTCCAGAGTTGTCTCCCTTTGGGTTTTCTTCATTGTTTCTACTCCCATATTTAGATCTTGGATGGTTTTGTTCAATTCCATTCCCTGTTTGGTTGTCTTTTCCTGTAATTTTTTAAGGGATTTTTGTGTTTCTTCTTTAAGCATTTCTACCTGTTTAGCAGTGTTTGCCTATAGTTCTTTAAGGACTTCTACCTGTTTAGCAGTGTTCTACTGTAATTCCTTGAGGGATTTTTGTGATTCCTCTTTAAGGTCTTCTACCAGTTTAGCAGTTTGTTCTCCTATATTTCTTTAGGTGAGTTATTAATGCCCTTCTTAAAATCTTCTACCACCATCATGAGATATGATTTTAAATCCACATCTTGCTTTTCGGGTGCGTTGGGGTATCCAGGACTTGCTGTGGTGGGCGTACTGGGTTCTGATGATGCCCAGTGTTCTGGTTTCTGTTAGTAAGATTCTTACATTTGCTGTTTGCCATCTGGTAATCTCTGGTGTTAATGTTCAAGCTGTCTCTGGCTGAAGATTGATCCTCCTGTGATTCTGTTAGCCTCTGTCAGCACTCCTGGGAGTCCAACTTTCTCTTGAGTTCCGGTGGTCAAAGCACTCTCTGTAGGCAAGCTCTCATCTTGCAGGGCAGGTGTTCAGAAGTCTGAGCTCTGATCCACCTCCTGAGTCCTAGGGTCAGAACCTTCCCTGTAGGCTGAGTCTCCTCTGGAAAGGAATGTGCCCAGGGGTCTGGGTCTTAGCTCTGCCTCCTCTCTGAGGATGAAGGCCTGATGGGACCCTGTCCAAGAAGATCTGTTGCTTCTGTTGCCCACGTGCTCTCAGGTGATCACAAGGTCCTGAGTGTGCTAGGGGCCCTGTGGCGTGGAGAGTCCTCTGGGGCCCTAGACACCCTCAGCCAGGTTCACACAGAAGATGGTGGGACTGAACCTGACCTGAATGGATCTCATCCTCTGATTGGTTGGGGTTCCTCGTCCCTGTTCCTGCAGGCACAAGACCCTCCTCGATTCTTTGGAGCTTATGCTGCATTCCACTTACCCGTTATCCCGAGGTGATCCCGAGGTCCTTCAGTGTGGAGAGTCCTCTGGAGCCCTTAGCAGCCTTCTCTGGGTTCAGGCAGAAGATCTTTTATGAGCTTTAGTTAATGGTTTTATAATCTCTTGGAATGTGCTCTGAGTAGTAGAAAGTCTTGTAACTATCTAGAAGCAATTAACTGCTGACACACAAGAGACTGACAGAGTTGTCATAGCACTTTGACTATCAGAAGAAACCTAATAGCAATCTCACTATAAAAGAGCTTAATAAATACTGATATAATTTTAGGAAGTCTTATAGGATCATTATTAAGAATTAAGAAGCCATCCATTTGTCTATATAGCATCACTACAAGGCAAATATATCTTCATAGATCTGCAGATCTCTGCTCAGAAGGTGTGAGCTAATACCTAGTGATTGTTATATATGTTTAATAATAATAGGAAAAGCATATTAATAGCAGGAATCTTTCCTAAAATGATTTTCTACTGTGTGACTACTGGAGCATAGATGATAATCTAAGGTGGTCATCTCAGGAAGATCACCTGCTAGTTACTAACTTGTCCAATGATGACTCCTGAAACTGAAATTTTTGTTTTTACCTGTGAAGTTGAGAATTGTTCTTTCAAGATCTGTGAATAGTTGTGTTGTAATTTTGATTAGGATTGCACTGAATCTGTAGATTGCTTTGGTAAGATAGCAATTTTTACTATGCAAATCCTACTGATCCATGAACAAGGGAGAGCTTTTCATCTTCTGGTATCTTCAGAGCCTTTACATTTTGTCACACAGGACTTTCACTTGTTTTGTTAGAGTT
Source organism: Mus musculus (assembly GCF_000001635.26). Classification (NCBI taxonomy): domain Eukaryota; kingdom Metazoa; phylum Chordata; class Mammalia; order Rodentia; family Muridae; genus Mus; species Mus musculus. The sequence continues at coordinate 53,160,559 of NC_000083.6, forward strand.
ACACCAATATATTTTATGCTATTTGTGGCTATTGTGGAGGGTACTTTTTCACTAACTTCTTTCTCAGCCCATTTATCACTTGTGTAGAGAAGGGCTATATATTTCTTTGGGTTAATTTTGTATCCAGCCACATTACTGAAGATGTTTTTCAGCTGTAGGAGTTCTCTGTTAGAATTTTGAGGGCCACTTATGTGTACTATCATATCATATGTGAACAGCAAAACTTTGACATCTTTTCCAATTTGTATCCTCTTGATCTCTTTTGGTTGTCTTATTACTCTAGTGAGAAATTCAAGTACTATATTGAAGAGATATGGGGAGAGTGGTTAGTGGAAAGGTATTGCTTGAATTGGTTTTGTCATAGAATATCTTAGTTTCTCCATCTATGGTGATTGAAAGTTTTGCTGGGTAGAGTATGATGGACTGACATCTGTGATCTCTTGGGATCTGCAATATCTCTGCCCAGGCCCTTCTAGCCTTTAGAGTCTCAGGTGAGAAATTGGGTATAATTCTGATATGTCTGCCTTTACTTGGGCTTTTTGCTATGTTGCTTTTAAAATTCTTTCTTTGTACTGTATATTTAGAGTTTTGATTATTATTTGACAGGAGAATTTTTTCTTTTCTGGTCCAATCTGTTTGGTGTTCTATAAGCTTTTTGTACCTTTATAGGCATCTCTTTCTTTAGGTTAGAGAAATTTCATTCTATGATTTTGTTGAAGATGTTTTCTGGGCCTTGAGCTGGGAATGATAATCTTCCTTCTCCTTCTCCTTCTCCTTCTCCTTCTCCTTCTCCTTCTCCTTCTCCTTCTCCTTCTCCTTCTCCTTCTCCTTCTCCTTCTCCTTCTTCTTCTTCTTCTTCTTCTTCTTCTTCTTCTTCTTTTCCCCTCCTCCTCCTCCTCCTTCTTCAGTTTTATGGTATCCAATTTATCAATTATTGATCTTAGTGTCCACTTAGTGTTCAGCATATTTGGTTTTTTGTTGAGTTCTTTGATTTGCTTGGACTTGAGTTTTGTGCAGGGTGATATGGATCTCTCTGCATTCTTCTACATGCTCATATCCAGTTAGAGCAGTACCAGTTTTTGAACATGCTTTCTTTTTACCATTGTATAATATTGACATCTTAAACAATGGATGTCCATAGCTGGGTGGATTTATTCTGGGTCTTGGATTCACTTCCATTGATCAACCTGTCAAATTTTATGCCAATACCATGCAGGTTTTATTACTATAGCTCTGTTATAGAGCTTGAAATCAGTGATAGTGATAACTCCTGAAATTCTTTGATTATACAGAATTCTTTGAGACATCCTGGGGATTTGTTTTTCCTTTTGAAGTTAAGTATTGTTCTTTCAAGGTCTGTAAAGAGTTGTGTTGGAATTTTGATGGGGATTCCACTGAATCCATGGATTGCTTTTGGTAGAACAGCCATTTTTACTATATTAATTCTACCAGTCCATTAGCAGGGAAATTCTTCCATCTAATATCTTTTTCAGTTTCTTTCTTTAAAAAACATGTAGTTCTTGTTTACAGGTCTTTAACTTGCTCAGTTAGAATTACCCTGAGATATTTTATATAATTTGTTACTATTGTGATGGATGTTGTTTCCCTGATTTCTTTCTTAAGCAATTTGTCATTTGTATATAGGAGGGTTACTGTTTTTTTTTTTTTTTACATAACCTTGTATATAGCAAATTTGCTGAAGATGCTTATCAGCTGTTGGAGTTTCCTGGAAGGACTTTTGAGGGTCTCTTATGTGTATTACCATATCATCTGCAAATAGGGATAGTTTGACTTCTTCCTTTCCTTTAATCTCCTTTAGTTGTCTTATTGCTTCAGCTAGAATTTCAAGTACTAAATTGAATAGACATGGAGAGAGTGGATAGCCTTGTTCTGTTCCTTATGTAGTAGAATTTGTTTAATTTGATGTTGGCTATTGATTTGCTTTAAGCTGCCTTTATTATGTTTAGCTGTGCCTATTATATCCCTGATCTCTACAGGACTTTTAATATAAAGGGGTGTTGGATTTTGTCAAAGGCTTTTTCAGCATTTAATGAGATGACCATGTGGGTTTAGGCTTTTTTTTTTCAGTTTGTCTATATGGTCAATTATATTGACAGATTTTCAGATGTTGAACCATCCCTGCATGTTTTGCATGAATCCTACTTAATCATGGTGAATTATCATGGATTCAGTTTTAGTTCATGATAGTCTGATAAAATACAGAATGTTAGTTCAATTGTCTCATATCTGTTGAGACTTGTTTTGTGACTGAATATGTAGTCAATTATGGAGAAAGTCCCATGAGGTGCTGAGAAAAAGATATATTCTTTTGTCTTTGGGTAAAATATTCTGTAAATATGTTGAGTTCATTTTAATCATAATGTCAGTTAGTTGCATTCTCTGTTTAGTTTTTGACTGGATGGCCTGTCCATTGGTAAGAGTTGGGTATCGAAGTCTTCCAGGAGTAATGTATGGGTTTTGATATGTGATTTAAGCAATAGTTATGTTTCTTTCACAAATGTGTGTACCTTTATGTTTGGAGCATATATGTTAAGAATTGATACTTCATCTTGTGGATTTTTCCTTTGATGAGTATGAAGTGTCCTCCACCCATCTCTTTTAATTTTGGTGGAAAGACTATTTTGTTAGATATTAGAATGGATAAACCATTGCTTCTTGGGCCCATCTACTTGGGAAAATATTTTTCCAACCCTTAACTCTTAGGTAATATCTATTGTAACTTTAACTTGTTCAATCCTTATTTTGAGTGATATTGTTAATAATGTAGTTTTTAAACACTTAAATCTCCCTTATAGCCTACCACCCACCAGAGATAGTAGAAAAGAAAAGATATGGGGGAAATGGACCTGTTTAGTAATGGTACTTTAAAACAATTCCCATCTGTGTTATCAGGAAATTGGCCATTCAGTTCACAGGTCAGCAGCAGCAGCTTGATCCACTCACAAACATTTCACAGATATACCAGCAGTTCAGTTTGGTTGAGTTGAGATATCAAACACAAATCAGCAGGGGTGACACTACCTATCAGAGACAGCCACACCTCAGCCTTGATACTAGTGGAACTAGGTGGAATCAGGAGGGATTCCAGATGTTCTTGGCCATGCCTTTCTCAGAGAAGTCAAAATCAGCGAAGATGCTAGACTAATAACCATTGCACAGCCAACTCTATAAGCAAGCCTAGCTCAGCTCTATCACTGTTCTTTTTATAATCCCTCTAAACAAATTCTCCATGGGTCTTACCACAGCTGACATCAATCTACCAATCAGCCAGAGTCCTGGAAAGTGGCAAGAAACTGCAGCACACCAACAGAAGATTTTTTTGGTGTGTTTCTCTCTATAGAGTCCTCTCAAACGGAGCTCAACTATGCAATGTAAAGTGGACCAATACATGCATTTCACTAACAAAGAAACCTTCATCACACGTCCTTTCACATATTTGCTTTAGTAGAACATCTTTTCTCCTGTGTCTGCTTTGCTGAAACATTTTTTATATGGCTGCCTTAGTCTTTCACTTGTGTCCACTTCAATGAAACACTCCTTCATGTGTTTACCTTAGCAAAGCACCATCCAACACAACTGACTTTCCAAAGAACCCTTAAGTTTCCACTTCATTCTATCTTTGATATTGAAGTATATTTCTTGTATACAACCAAAGGATGGATCCTGTTTTCACATTCATTCTGTAAGCCTATGTCTTAAAATTGGGGAATTGAATCTGTAGCTGCTTGTATACTAATGCTAATTGAGCCCCCCCCCCCCAAAAAAAAAACTGTTTCCATGAGAGGTTTTGCTCATAGCTTCTGGGAACTTGTTCCCAGCTAATTCTGATTGGGAAATAAATATGCCAGCAGCCAATAGCTGGGGAGGTGAGATATAGGTGAGGTTTTAGGTTTCCCAGGCTTGGGACAAGGAGGAAGCAGGAGGATGGTCAAGAGTCATCATGGGGTACAAAAGCAAGGAGAGTGCCCTGGGTTCTGGGCCAAGAAAACATGGTCCAGAGAGCTGACTAATTGAAGTTAAGAGCAACCAAGATGGAGCATAGAAGTTAATAGTAGTAGCTTGAAATTATTGGTGGGAAGTAGATTCTAACAAAATGGTGGTTAGGCAGCTGCCCACCTATTGTCATGTTTAATGCATATTAAAATATAGAGCCTGTGTGTGTGTGTTTCAGCCAAGAACATAAATGGTCTAAGGCAGTAAGGAATTCTATGCAAGGATTTATTAAAAATATTAACACTGCATGAATCCATTGATATTGACAGATACCAATAACCAATTTCTGTTAGGTTGCTGTTGTTGTCAGAGACAATGGTAATGGCAGTGGTGGTACTTCCCTTCTTGTGCTTTTGCTGGTGAGAGACTATTTATTGCCAATTGTATCTGGTCTTTGCTACTTTGTGGATTCTTTTTTCCATCCCTCTCTACCACTTTTCTTCTACCTTTTCTACCCACTAACACAAGATAGGAAAAACAAGGATAGAGAGGAAAGAAAAGAGATCCTTCAATAAAGTCAAGAGTCAGAAAAGAGCCAAATGGTATCATGAGACTATTTCCTGCTGATTAGGGCCGTCAAGTTCCTTGGGGCAAGTTTGATCATTGCTGTCAAGATATCTAATTTCTTCTTGCTGTTTCTTCTTTGCACATGACTACTTAACAAACCATGAACAGTAGCAAAAAGCAACAAACAACAACCAATCAACAACCCACCATGCCTCTCAGGGCCCTAGCATTTATATGCCCTCTAAAAGGTTCCCAGAATTGTAAATATCACACAATCACAGAAACTACTTACAGCTGGCAAAATCATGAACCTGATAGAGCACAAGGAAAATCATAATCATCTGCTGTGGATGATCTGAAGAAGCTCCATATCCTACACTTGTGATTAAAACAAAAATATAATCAGAAATATTATATTTCTGTGCTTTTTTTTTTAAATCAAAACTCTAAAATTGTAACTACAGCCTGTTTCTGTACATTGGAGTTTCCCTTCTAGTACACTCTGTAGGTCTGGATTTGTAGATATATATTATTTGAATTTGGTTTTGTCATGGAATATCTTGTTTTCTCTTTCTATGGTTATTGAAATTTTTCTGTGTGCAATAGTCTGAGCTGGCATCAGTGGTCAATTAGAGTCTTCAGGACATTTGTCTAGGCTCTTCTGACTTTTATAATTTCCGTAGAGAAGCTGAGAGTAATTCTAATAGGTCTGCTTTTATATGTTACTTGCCTTATTTTCCTTTCAGCTTTTAATATTCTTTCTTTATTCTGCATGTTTACTATTTTGATTATCATGTGTGAAGGGGACTTTCTTTTCTGGTCCCATATATTTGGTGTTCTGTAAGCTTCTTAGACTTTTATAGGCATCTCCTTTATTCTAGAATCTTCTCCTTCTCTTCTTCTTATTCTTAGATTTGGTCTTTTCATAGTGTCCCAGATTTTCTGGATGTTTTCCTTCAGGAACTTTTAAATTGTAATGGTTTTGGGCTGATATGTCCATTCTTCTATTATATCTTCAATGCCTGAGAGTCTACCTTTCATCTCTTATATTCTGTTAGTGATGCTGTGTCTGTGTTTTCTGTTCACGTACCTATATTTTTCACCTCCAGAATTCCCTCAGTTTACGTTTTCTTTATTGCTTCTTTTATTAAGTTTAAGGTCTTAAACAGTTTTATTTGTTTTCTTCAATTGTTTATTTGTACTTTGCTTTCTTTAAGTGATTTATTCATTCCCTCAAATTATTTGTTTGTGTTTTCCTGAACTTCCTTAAAATATTAATTCATTTTCTCTGTAAGTACCTCAATCATATTTTAACAGTTGGTTGTAAGGTCTTTTTCTTGTATTTCTGTTGTGTTAGAATATTCAAGGCTTGCTGTAATAAGATAGCAGGTTTCTTCTGGTGATAACATTATACCTTGGTTGTAGTTTCTTGTGTTGTTATTCTGGCCTCTAGATATCTGGATTTAGGGTAATTAAATGTCTAGGTACCAATTCCTGAATTTGTCTTTGTTGGGTGGGTGGGTGTTTTGTTCTTTGGTTTCTGTTTTCTCTTTGTTCTTCTTGTCTGTGTGGCCTGGGCTTCTCCAAGTGTGTTTGAGGAGTCTCTGTCCCAGTTGGAGGCTCAGGAAAGGCCACTAGAAAGAGTACAGTAGTGATGACAGGGTGGAGAGACACAAAGATAGTGAGGTAATGGGGGAGTTTGGCTGGTGCGTAGCCTACCTGGATTTCTCCAAGTCTCTGGGGACTCTAGCAGAGTGGAAAGACTATGCCCTTGTTGGAGTTTGGGGCATAGCAAGTAGGAGGGGACAGAACAGGTGATAGGGTAGGGAAATACCTAGATAGTTAGACAGTGTGTTAAGTTTGGGGAAAAGGAAACCTACTTAGGCTTCTCCACGTCTGTGAGGTCTCTGGTAGAGGTGGGAATCTGCCCCAGGATGGTCTCTGGCATAGCAGGGAGTCTCCACCCAGTTGGGGCCTGAAATATGGCTATTAGAAGGGTAGGGCTCTGGAGATGGGATGGGCAGAGGTCAAGAGTGAGGTGGTTTGTTGGGCAGGTAACCTACCTGGACATCTCTCAGTCTTTGAGGTCTCTAGTAGTCCACTTGATCCTTAAGTTAGAACTACTACAGCTGTTTATATTCATTAAACATGCTGTTATATCTGTAAAAAAAATCAAGTGCAAATCTGTAAAAGACCACTTTTGCCCTTAAAAATCTGTTTGTTAGTTGTCCTGTAAGACCCTGACCCTCGGTCAGTAGTACAGACTTTGAGAGGCCCCTGAATGAGACAACAAGACACAGATCAATGCAAAAGCAAGAGGTTTATTCTTCCAGCATGTAGGGGTTGACTTTCAATTAGACCCTCAAAGTGAGTGACTAGAAGGCAACCCCGAATGGCTATAACAAGCAATTTTTACACTTTTTAGAGTCAGAGGTTATATCAGCAAGGTTACAGTTCAAACTTATAGGCTAAGCATACTGACCTTTAAAACTATTGGCTAACAAGCACTACATGCATTTGAACTCTACCTGGGACTTTCCAGAGGGTCAGGTGACAGTAAGTCTGTACAGTCTGAGAATCTTTTACTCAAGAATGTTCCTGTGCATGAAGAATGGAACTTGGCCTAACCTTGACCCCAGGCAGGATAGGGGGGCTGAAAGGAGGGTGTGGTACTGGAAAATCCCTTAGGGTCCCTCATTCCCCACTTTTTCCTGTAAAATCTCCAATCCTGGAGCTACTCTCAGGGGTCTATGGTAATTAGCTCTTATTTGTCAGGCTCTGCCCTATGGGTCTCATATTGTTGACCTGAACCAGGACTATCAGCTGTACCATTCCTATTCTCTCTTTTATGAAGGCTATAAGCTTGTTCAATAAGCAGGTTCCAAAGGTCCACAATAGCAGGAGAACAATTAGGGATCCTAACAAGGGTCTCTTACACTGGGGTTACAGCAACTGTGCCTGATGTCTCCAGATGTAGAGCCAGTCACCAGCCTGGAAGTGGTGGGGTGTCACTGATATGCCTGGAGCACATAAGGCAGACGGTTTGGGCCAAATCTCATGTTGTATTGACTGGCTTGGAGCCTCAAGAAGAGGTTCCTTGCAGTGAGTTGGGATACCTCTGGGAAGGTCCCAGGGGAGACCAAGGGAGGTGTGGTACCAAACAGGACCTCAAAAAGGGTCAAGTCAAAATGGTAGGGGGTATTCTGGGCTTAGAACAAGAACAGGGGAAGGAACACTACCCAGTCAGCACCAGTGTCCAAAGTCAATTTAGTTAAGGTTTCTTTTAGGGCTCTGTTCATTCCCTCTACCTGCCCTGAGCTCTGGGGATGGTACACACAATGGAGCTTCCAATTGGTCCCCAATATCTCTGCCAATCCCTGACTTACCTTAGAAACAAAAGCAGGGCTATTATCCAATCAAATTACCTTGTTCACTCAGATCCTCAGGAAGATTTCTTCTAATACCTTCTTGGCTACCATAGTAGCTGTTTCCTGCTTGGTGGGGAAAGCCTCAACCCATCCAGAGAAAGTATCTACAAACACTAGAAAGTATTTGTAACCATATTTTCCTGGTTTAACTTCTGTAAAATCATCCTCCCAATATACCCCAGGTCATTCTCCCCTAAGTCTCTTGTCTTGTTTGCTCTTGACTGCATAAGCATTTATTTGCTGACATACCTTACACTGTTCTACTGTCTCTCTGGCTAAAAACCTAAGATGTAAGGTTTATTACATACATATTGGATCTCTTAACTGCTTGGATGAGCTTCTTACCCCCTAAATGAGTCTATCTGTGCATTTGGTCAAGTAAGTCTTCAGCTTGTTTTCTGGGGAGTATAGTTTTTCTTTCTTGTGTGTACCACTGCTCTCCCTTCTCTAGGTAGTAATTGGTAGGGTGACTAGCAATCTGAGTCCTTTCTTCTTCAGTATATTCTAAGAGATGCTATCCCTTAGTCCAGTCCCATTTCCCAGTGGGTGTCTCTTGCAGACCCATAACTGGAATAGACTCCTACATAGCCACTTGATCTGCCTGGTTATTGCCCCCAGGCCACTGAGTCTCTTCCCTTCTGATGTCCTGGGAAATGAGTAAAACAGTTGCTGGTTCAGGGAATCCAAGAGATCCAAGAATTGCTGCTTGTTTTTTATTTTTCCCTTTGATGTGAGCAGTTTTCTCTCTTGGTATATAGTTCTGTGGCTACATACCAAGATCTATGACAAAGGCATACCTACTATCCAGGTAGATGTTAATTTTCTCACTGGCCACAAGTTCCAAGGCTTTGGTGCAGGCAATTAACTCTACTTTCTGCACCAACATTCCTGGGGGCTTGGGTGTGGAGGGTAGAAGTTCTACCCAGATGAAATTTGTGCTACCCACCATGGCAGAACCCACTCATCTCTGACCTTCATGGAGAAAACTGCTCCAAAATATAAAACAGGTAGCCTCGGCTTCAGGCAGGGGTTGGTCGGAGAGGTATTTCCTCCACCCATGGGCTCCTGCTAAAATTTCTTGACACTTGTGCTGTGGTGGCTTGAGGTCGGTATTGGACTGCAAAGTGCCCAAATTGAGCCCAACCAGAGCTATTCAGAAGCAGAGTCTGGCAGTGGGTGATCCTGGCATTTATCAGCCAGAGGTCAGGAGGCTGCCTTACCACACTTTTCAGAGCATGTGGTACAGCCACTGTCAAGTTTAAGACCATGTACCAAATTCTGGAAGGTGGCAAAGTACTCAATAGAATGTAATGGTTAGGCACAGTAGGGTGGGTTTCAGCCACTCGATGGTTTACCTCTTGTAAGTCCTGGACTGGGCGGTAATCTTCTGAAGCTAAAAGTAATATGCACTCAACCAGTCTTTAAAATCTATTTGAAACATTAAACATGATAGTAGAAAAAAAAATCTCTTATGAAGTCCTCTATGAAAGGAAATTGTAAAAAGTTCCTTATGAAACAGAAACCATTCTATCTCCAAGGGAAAATACTCAGCGTACGTGTGGCTTCATAGAATAAATTGGGTACTGTTCCTTCTGTTTCTACTTTGAGGAATAGTTTGAAGAGTATTGGTATTAGGTCTTCTTTGAAGGTCTGATAGAACTCTGCACTAAACCCATCTGATCCTGGGCTTTTTTTTTCTTTTTAGTTGGGAGACTATTAATAATAGCTTCTATTTCTTTAGGGGTTATGGGAATGTTTAGATGGTTTATCTGATTCTGATTTAAATTTGGTACCTGGTATCTGTCTAGAAAATTGTCCGTTTCATTCAGATTTTCCAGTTTTGTTGAATATAGGTTTTTGTAGTAGGATCTGGTGATTTTTTTTTAATTTCCTTGTTTTCTGTTTTTATGTCTCCCTTTTGATTTCTGATTTTGTTAATTTGAATAATGTCTGTGTGCCCTCTGGTTAGTTTGGTCAGAGGTTTATCTATCTTGTTGAATTTCTCAAAGAACCAGCTCCAGGTTTTGTTGATTCTTTGTATAGTTATTTTTGTTTCGATTTGGTTGGTTTCAGCCCTGAGTTTAATTATTTCCTGCTGTCTACTCCTCTTGGTTGTATTTGCTTCTTTTTGTTCTAGGGCTTTCAGGTGTTCAGTAAGGTTCTGTATAGGTTCTCTCCAGTTTCTTTTTGAAGGCACTCAGAGCTGAGTTTTCCTCCTAGCACGGCTTTCATTGTGTCCCATCAGTTTGGGTATGTTGTGCCTTCACTTTCATTAAATTCTAAAATGTCTTTAATTTCTTTATTTCTACCTTGACCAAGTTATCATTGAGTAGGGCATTGTTCAACTTTCATGAGTATGTGAGATTTCTGTTGTTTTTATTGCTATTGAAGATCAGCCTTAGTCCGTGATGATCTTATAGGATTCAGGGGATTGTTTCCATCTTCTTGTGTCTGTTGAAGCCTGCATTGTGACTGTTTATATAGCCTTTGGAAAAGATGCTATGAGGTGTTGCAAAGAAGGTATATTATTTTGTTTTAGGATGAAATGTTCTATAATATCTGTTAAATCCATTTGGTCCATAATGTTTGTTAGTTTCAATGTGTCTCTGTTTAATTTGTGTTTCGATGGTCTGTCCATTGATGAAAGAGCGATGTTGAAGTCTCCCACTATTATTGTGTGACATTCAGTATGTACTAAAAATGGCTATCTTGCCAAAAGCAATCTACAGATTCAGTGCAATCCCCATCAAAATCCCAACTCAATTCTTCAACGAATTAGATAAGGAAATCTGCAAATTCATCTGGAATAATAAAAAACCTAGGATAGCAAAAACTCTCCTCAATGATAAAAGAACCTCTGGTGGAATCACCATGCCTGACCTAAAGCTGTACTACAGAGCAATTGTGATAAAAACTGCATGGTACTGGTATAGCAACACATAAGTAGTCCAGTGGAATAGAATTGAAGACCCAGAAATGAACCCACACACCTATGGTCACTTGATCTTTGACAAGGGAGCTAAAACCATCCATTGGAAAAGAGACAGCATTTTCAACAAATGGTGCTGGCACAACTGGTGGTTATCATGTAGAAGAATGCGAATTGATCCATTCCTTTCTACTTGTACTAAGGTCAAATCTAAGTGGATCAAGTAACTCCACATAAAACCAGAGACACTGAAACTTATAGAGGAGAAAGTGGGGAAAAGCCTTGAAGATATGGGCACAGGGGAAAAATTCCTGAATAGAACAGCAATGGCTTGTGCTGTAAAATCAAGAATCGACAAATGGGACCTCATAAAATTGCAAAGCTTCAGCAAGACAAAAGACACCATCAATAAGACAAAAAAGGCCACCAACAGATTGGGAAAGGATCTTTACCTATCCTAAATCAGATAGGAGACTAATATCCTATATATATAAAGAACTCAAGAAGATGGACTCCAGAAAATCAAATAACCCCATTAAAAAATGGGGTGCAGAGCTAAACAAAGAATTCTCACCTGAGGAGTACCGAATGGCTGAGAAGCACCTGAAAAAATGTTCAGCATCCTTAATCATCAGGGAAATGCAAATCAAAACAACCCTGAGATTCCACCTCACACCAGTCAGAATGGCTAAGATCAAAAATTCAGGTGACAGCAGATGCTGGTGAGGATGTGGAGAAAGAGGCACACTCCTCCATTGTTGGTGGAATTGCAAGCTTTTACAACCACTCTGGAAATCAGTCTGGTGGTTCCTCAGAAATTGAACATAGTACTACCGGGGGATCCTGCAATACCCCTTCTGGGCATATACCCAGAAGATGTTCCAACCAGTAAGAAGGACACCTGCTCCACTATGTTCATAGCAGCCTTATTTGTAATAGCCAGAAGCTGGAAAGAACCCAGATGCCCCTCAACAGAGGAATGGATACAGAAAATGTGGTACATCTACACAATGGAGTACTACTCAGCTATTAAAAAGAATGAATTTATGAAATTCCTAGGCAAATGGATGGACCTGGAAAGCATCATCCTGAGTGAGGTAACCAAATCACAAAAGAACTCACATGATATGTACTCACTGATATGTGGATATTAGCCCAGAAACTTAGAATACCCAAGATACAAGATACAATTTGCAAAACACATGAAACTCAAGAATAAAGAAGATGAAAGTGTGGACACTTTGCTACTTCTTAGAATGGGGAACAAAACACCCACGGAAGGAGTTACAGAGACAAAGATTGGAGCTGAGATGAAAGGATGGACCATCTAGAGACTGCCATATCCAGGGATCCATCCCATAATCAGCCCCCAAACGCTGACACCATTACACACACTAGCAAGATGTTGCTGAAAGGACCCTGATATAGCTGTCTCTTGCAAGGCTATGTCGGGGCCTAGCAAACACAGAAGTGGATGCTCACAGTCAGCTATTGGATGGATCACAGGGCCCCCAATGGAGGAGCTAGAGAAAGTACCCAAGGAGCTAAAGGAGTCTGCAACCCTATAGGTGGGACAACAATATGAACTGACCAGTAACCCCCAGAGCTCGTGTCACTAGCTGCCTATATATCAGAAGATGATCTAGTCGGCCATCACTGGAGAGAGAGGCCCATTGGTCTTGCAAACTTTATATGCCCCAGTACAGGGGAACGCCAGGGCCAAGAAGTGGAAGTGGGGGGGTGGTTGGGGGACTTTTGGGGTAGCATTTGAATGTAAATGAAGAAAATACCTAATTAATAAAAGAAAAAGAAAAAATTTGTTTTCCAGTCCTCTACTTGGAGGCAGTGTCTTTCTTTGGCACTGAGGTATGTTTCCTGTATGCAGCAAAATTTTGGGTCCTGTTTACATATCCAGTCTCTTGATCTATGTCTTTTTATTAGGGAATTGAGACCATTGATTTTAAGAGATATTAAGGAATAGTGATTATTGCTTCCTATTATTTTTTATGTTATTTTTATGTTTGTGTGGCTATCTTCTTATGAGTTTATTAGAAGATTACTTTCTTGCTTTTTCTGGAGTATATTTTCCCTCCTTGTGTTGGCGATTTCCATCTCCTGTCCTTTGTAGGACTGGATTTGTGGAAAGATACTTTGTAAATTTTTAATAAATAATGTTTTTGTCATGGAATATCTTGATTCTTTGAATAAAGACAGTCAACATAGAAGACAGTTCTCCCCTGCCACAGGAACAGAAACCAGGTTATAGCAAGACTCGGTCAGCTTCTGCTAATATTGTGTCTTGCTCTTTCCAAGAGAAGCTGAGTTTTCCTGACTCCCTTAAGGGGGCCTGAAGTATCCTCCAGACTCCTCACAGTCACAAATGACCACACCAGACCAGTGACTTTCCAGCCAACAGCATGGTCATAAACCAAATGTAAAAGTAAAAAGCAGAGATACAAAGACACTTAAAGTAGGCACCTGTTGCAAAGCTCAGCCTTTTCTCTCTGATCAGCCTAGTTGGTGGTCGCAGGGAGGGGGCAGAGTCTTCTCCAATGCCAGACACCCCCCCAAATGTAAGACCCTAACACTTGGTCAGTGGTATTTACTTTGAGACACCCCCAAGTGAGACACCAAAATGCAGATCGATGCAAAACAAGAGGTTTATTTTTCCAGGGTGTCAGGATTGACCTTCAATTAGTCCCTCAAAGTAAATGACTAGAAGGAGACCCTAAATGGCTATTACAAGTAGTTTTTATACTTTTTAGGGGCACAGGTTCCGTCAGTGAGGTTACAGTTCAAACTTATTGGCTAAGCACATTAACCTTTAAATCTATTGGCTAGCAAGCATGACAGGCAATTGAGCTCTACCTGGGACTTTCTAGAGGGTCAGGTGACTATCTGTCAGTATATTCTGATATTTTCTTAAATTAATTTATTTTTTACACACCATATTTTATCTCCCCCCCCCCAAAAAAAACATCCACCCTCCAACTGTCCATGTGGAGACAGGGGGTGGGGAGAAGGTATGGGGTGTACATTTTTTACTCAAGAATGTTCCTGTGTGTGGAAAATGGAACTTGGCTTAGCTTTGACCCCAGGTGGGAGGGGGAAGCTGTAAGTAAGGAGCTTGTGGGACAAGAAAAGCTCTTAGTGTCCCTTAGTTCCATTTGCTCAGAATTATTTATACATTCTGCCTCAGTGGAGCATCCATGGAAAATACACTGAGTCCTCAAACTTAGTTATTTTAAAAAGGGTTTCACTACAAAATGATGTGACGATCACACAACAAATGGTAGTAACTGTGGGTGCAGCAAAGTTGTAGGTACCTAAAACTATAAATACAAAGGTGTTTTTGTTAGTTTGGCCCAATCAAGTTCCTGTAGTCTGCCCCACTTTTCCATTTCTCTTTCATTCAACCTGCTTGAGTGTACTGCCATACTTCTAATTTTATTCCTGGACTGTGCTAAGGCGGGTTCTGTCCTAAATGCTTATTCAGTCATGCTTTCTTAATGTAACATAAACATAGGCTGAAGATTTTGAATGAATTCTCATATTATGACTTTTTTAAAGCTATCACTTCCTTCTTTGATTCAATTCACTCTTTTTGTGTTTTCAGATGAGCAATTAGTATTGGTTTCCTTCTGCACCTTGCTTTGAAATCTCCTTAGCAAAATGTCTAATTATATCACTCACTCATCCTTCCACCAACTTCTATAAACCAAAATATTGCCATTGTAAATTAGTTCTCATGAGCTCGTGAGTTTTTTCTTCCTGGATTTCAGAGAGAAGGTTGCCCGATTACTGAACCCTCATATAAGAGGGAGGGCAACAGAGAAAGAAAATTGGAGGGAGAGGTATTAATTCCATTAGAAGGCCACCCTTGTGGCCTCATTTACAACCTATTATTTCCAAAAGGTTGTATTTCCAATTATCATCATGTGAGGGATAAGATTTTCAACATGTAAATCTGAAAAGAACATAATTCAGTTCATAGCAAAAGAGGAAGTTGGAATTACCAGAAATCACAAGGAGAATGTCTGTTAATAAACATCAATCTTAAGTGAAGCATCCACCATTTAAAAAAAGAGTAACACAGAAGCCATATGAGGGAAGCCAGCAGCCAAGGCAATAAAAATCCTGTTAATCTATCCTAGGGCTTTCTCCCTGTGGACAGGGCATACAGTGATGAGTAAGATACAGAAACTGTCACTATCACTCTTAGTATATATATATATTTTTTTTAATATTTTTCAGTGTCTTTTTTCCATTTTTTATTAGGTATTTAGCTCATTTACATTTCCAATGCTATACCAAAAGTCCCCCATACCCACCCACCCCCACTCCCCTATCCACCCACTCCCCCTTTTTGGCCCTGGCGTTCCCCTGTACTGGGGCATACAAAGTTTACGTGTCCAATGGGCCTCTCTTTCCAGTGATGGCTGATTAGGCCATCTTTTGTTACATATGCAGCTAGAGTCAAGAGCTCCGGGGTACTGGTTAGTTCATAATGTTGTTCCACCTATAGGGTTGCAGATCCCTTTAGCTCCTTGGGTTCTTTCTCTAGCTCCTCCATTGGGAGCCCTGTGATCCATCCATTAGCTGACTGTGAGCATCCACTTCTGTGTTTGCTAGGCCCCGGCATAGTCTCACAAGAGATAGCTACATCTGGGTCCTTTCAATAAAATCTTGCTAGGGTATGCAATGGTGTCAGCGTTTGGATGCTGATTATGGGGTGGATCCCTGGATATGGCAGTCTCTACATGGTCCATCCTTTCATCTCAGCTCCAAACTTTGTCTCTGTAACTCCTTCCATGGGTGTTTTGTTCCCAATTCTAAGGAGGGGCATAGTGTCCACACTTCAGTCTTCATTGAGTTTCATGTGTTTAGCAAATTGTACCTTATATCTTGGGAATCCTAGGTTTGGGGCTAATATCCACTTATCAGTGAGTACATATTGTGTGAGTTCCTTTGTGAATGTGTTACCTCACTCAGGATGATGCCCTCCAGGTCCATCCATTTGCCTAGGAATTTCATAAATTCATTCTTTTTAATAGCTGAGTAGTACTCCATTGTGTAGATGTACCACATTTTCTGTATCCATTCCTCTGTTGAGGGGCATCTGGGTTCTTTCCAGCTTCTGGCTATTATAAATAAGGCTGCTATGAACATAGTGGAGCATGTGTCCTTCTTACCAGTTGGGGCATCTTCTGGATAAATGCCCAGGAGAGGTATTGCTGGATCCTCCGGTAGTACTATGTCCAATTTTCTGAGGAACCACCAGACTGATTTCCAGAGTAGCCACAGTAAGTCAGTCTGATAAGTGTTCTTGAGAGAAGCACACCTATGTAGAATCACAGAAAGAGCTGATGACAAAAGCAATGAATTGGAATTTTAATAGAATGATCAAGGAAGATGTCGTTATGAACATGGTAATAACATGGAGATTTGATAGGATGAAAAAGTATGCCACATAAACAGAGGACACGGTAAAAAGTTGCTGAGTGAAGAGCATGTTTGAGGGACATCCAGAAGGCCACCATGACCAAGGCAGAATGAAGGACAGAGGAGCTATGAGTATAAGTACTTGTAAGTATAAAAGATTATATTTATACATAAGAAGTACAAGTAATTGGGTTGGTCTTTATAAGTCACTTTGAAGTCTTTGTCTCTTAAAATTTGAAATTGTTGCAAATCAAGGATTTTCCTATGTAAGAACATAATCTGATTTAAACTTTATTAGTGTCTCTCAAGATTATGCTTGGAAATATAAAAGAAGTAGGATTGGGGCAAATATAATTACTGAAAGACAATAGATAGCTGCATTGAAGGCAAGAAGATAAGAACATAATGAACTAGTGGAGAAGACAATCACTCAGCAAGGAAGAAGATAAAACAATGGTTCTCAACCTATGGGTCACCTAAGATCACCCTTCATATCAGATATTTACATTATGATTCATAGCAGCAGCAAACTTATAGTTAGGAAATAGCCACAAAAATAATCTTATTATTGGAGGCTACCATCACATGAGGAATGTATTAAAGGGTCACAGAAGAAGGAAGGTTGTGAATGAATGATATAGAGTTTTTTAACAGGTTTATTACTGTTTGTTTGCTGGTACTACAAGAGATTGAACCAGTGATCTGCCCCTGAGCTATACCCCTCCCTGCAGTGGTGAGTATAGATGCTCTAAAGGTGATATTGGCACTATAGTCCTGGATGCATAACTATTATGAGATAGACAGACAGACAGACTGACAGACAGACTGACAGATAGCTAGAGAGTAGATAGATCATATGCATGTGTATGTTTTTATGTAGAGTGTGGATATGTTGTATGTAATCTGTGTTTGTATGTGTATGTGAGTATATGTCTGTGTATATGCACATACACATATATATTCATATGTACGTACACACACACTACATACATACATACACTACACACAAGCATATATACAAACACACACACTACACACAAACATATACACATTCACATGCATACTATACACAAACATATACATACACACATACATACTACATGCATTTCATAATACATGAACAGATACTATACCTATATATATACATATACAAACATACATACACACACAAATATACACTACACACATATACACAAATGACCATACATACACTACAACTCAAACATGCACACATACACAGTATACACTTAGAAACACACCACATACACGTACACAGTATAGACAAACATAATATACATACATACTACACACAAACATACACACATACTACACAAACACATGCACACAAACATACACACACAGAGACACACAATACACACATACACACACACACACACACACACACACACACACACACACACACACACAAATTCATATTTTCCCCAGTCCATTATGACACAGTCAAGGCAGTATGGATTCCCATTCAGAGAAGTTGAATCTTAGGTTCATTCACTGTTCCATGATTTCTTTAGATTTTTCTCAACTCCAGTAGGCAGAAGGTGGAAAGTCCACTATGACAGTCTCCTGGCACTAGAGGGGGTGGATGAGTTGATGATGACCTTTTAAATACAGTCAGAAGTGTGCTAATTCCATTGCTGCCCTTTCTTTTTAACTTTATTACCCATATGAAGTCAAAGAAAAAGGAGTCTCTTTCCTTTAATGGCACCAAAAAATTTTACTACCAGCACTAGTTTGGCTTACTATTTTCTACCAGTTTTCAAAAGAAAAAACTTATAACCTCATTTCAACTTTACCCCTTATTCTTAAAATACTTACAGATTTTTTAAAGTCTCTAAATGCAAGCTTGAATTTAATTTTTCTTTTTGTATCAGTCCTAACCTGGACAACATCTGTATGAATATAAGCTAGTATCTGGATATCTTTGCCTTCCTTTACATGGGAAGCAGGTGGTATAGTAAATTCCCTTAATGTCCTGCAGAGGTGAATATCTCACACTTGAATTTTCTTAGCAAAATATACCTTTTAATAAGTCTCTGTTAGATTCAAATCAAATAATCCTCCTGAAAGTTAGATTCATTCTTCTAATTTACCTTTCTTCATTTAAATAGCATTTACTGACCCTCGCCTAGTGTCTTACACAAAGATGGTGCTTAATAATTGACTGCTGGATTTAATACAGTTAGGAAGACTACAATAGGATATTCCCTTTCTTATCTTTCCTTAGATTACATTTCTCTAATCTTTAACAATTTTCTACAATTCTGTCAATTACACAATATACCAGCTCTCTACCGTTTCTTGCTTACAACCTCATTATACATTTAAGATTCTTTTCCTAGAATCTTTTCTTACCTTTTCACAAGTAAATGTACCTGAATCATACAAAGCTGAGAGTAGAGAAATATACTAGTTTTAATGTGCTTGCAGCCAGCACTTTTATTCTGTACTATATTATAAACTTGTAATTACACTAAAAGAATATTGCATCTTCCCTTTTGATTGACATGTTATAATGATGGCCTTACTCCTTACATACTCTCAGAACAACAATAAAAATTGCCAATGATTCTTTCTTAGAGAAGCTTTTATTTTTTTTCAGAGAAAAGTGATTTATCAAGAACTTACAAAAACCAAAACTGTAAATACAGAAAAAATATAATATCTTAGGCTATATAAATCAATATCCTATTCTCACTCCCAGTTTTATTTTTCCCGTGAAATATGAACTTGATGGCCTCAAAAATGATGTTTGTGGTGATGAGAATCCATGAGAAATATGTAAAATCAACTTCTCATATTAAGTGACAAGACACTGAATATGAGTTGATATTCATATGCTTCAGAAGCTCTTGTGTAAAACCCAGAGTCTCTAACTTGGAGCTTTAGTGAGAACTTTAAGAGGCAGGGCATGGTGGGAAGGGCTCCTTTCGCTGGAAGGAGTTAATGGGACTCTATGCCTTTCCTATTCTTCAGTCCCCATTCCCCTCCTGACATTGAACTTCTGCAGGGAGAGCCTAGCACTTTCAGCCTCCAGCAGCTTTGCTTTTTATTTCAAAGGTACTTATGTTCTTTACCTTAATTAGATCACTGGAAAAGTGACCCTCTGTCGTCTCAAAACAAAGTACATTTTTTAAAATTAATTTTATTAGTTACTTTCTTTATTTACATTTCAAATATTATCCCCTTTCCTAGTTTCCCCTCCAAAAATCCCTTATCCCCTTCCCCCTCCCCATGCTCCCCAACCCACCCACTCCCATTCCTGGTCCTGGCATTCCCCTATATTGGGGCACAGAGCCTTCACAGGACCAAAGGCCTCTCCTCCCATTGATGACCGACTAAACCATCCTCTAGCTATACAAATATAACTAGAGCCACAAGTTCCACCATGTGTTTTCATTGATTGGTGGTATAGTTCGAAGGATCTCTGAGAGTACTGGTTAGTTCGTATTGATGTTCCTTCTATGGGGCTTCAGTCCCTTTCAGCTCCCTGGGTATTTCTCTGGATCCTTCATTGGGGATCTTGTGCTCTGTCCAATGGATGACTATGAGTATCCACTTCTGTATTTGCCAGGCACTGACAGAGCCTTGCAGGAGACAGCTATATCAGGCTCCTGTCAGCAGGCTCTTGTTGGCATCTGCCTAGTGTCTGGGTTTGGTTTTTGTTTATGGGGTGGATTCCCAAGTGGGGTAGTCTCTGGATGGTCATTCTTTCAGGCTCTGCTCCAAACTCCTTCCCTGTGTATTTTGTTACCCATTCTAAGAAGGGACAAAGTATCCACACTTTGGTCTTCCTTCTTGAGTTTTGCAAATTTTATCTTGGGTATTCTAAATTTCTGGGCTAATATCCACTTATCAGTTAGTGCATATCATGTGTGTTCTTTTGTAAAGCACATTTTCTGAGGGACTGATGTCAGCAAGACAGAGAAATAAAAACTCCCAGATTTAACTTCTCCCTTCAAACACTAACTCTGCAAAGAATTTACAGTAGATTTCCTTAAAGGAAAATATCAGCAATTAGCTGAAAGTTCCCTGCACTTATGGAAAGGTGTGAAGTCAGATTCACTGAGGTAGAGAAGGAGAGTTGGAACACCTTACCAGAAAGGAAGTGCTTGTCAGCTCCCAGACAAACTGGGAAGGAGTTAGTTCCATGTATCCAACTCCTCACGCTGGGGCCTTCTTGGAAAACCAAATTCTTCAATTGTCCTTATGTTCTGAAGAGTCTGGAATAGACTAGAACTATTGGTTGCATTGGCCTTCCTCTCCCTTTCAGTGGAAAGTAAGCAGAATGTTACAGTGCTTATGGGAATGAATCGGCTCCTCAAATTCCTTTGTACTTTTTCCCTGGCTTTGTGTAAAACACTTGTCTTTAAATCTCCAAGGCCTGGACCTCTATCTGGCCAACTGCAGCCAGCCCACGGGAGCATGAAGTAGGAAGCATGGGCTGAAAGGTGCCATATCTCAGCATAGAGCAATTACATAAAACCACAGCTACCTGATGCTCCTTGTAGAGACCACAAAAATCACTGACTGGGCTCACAGAATGGCTATGGTATCAAACACACACGAGAAAATTAAAAATCAAAAAACAAGCAAATATATTTATGAGTACATACCATGCATGTTCTTTTGGGTCTGAGTTTCCTCACTCAGGATATTTTCCAATTCCATCCATTTGCCTACAAAACTCATGATATCCTTCTTCTTAGTAGCTGAATCATATTCCATTGTATAAATGAACCACATTTTCTGTATCCATTCTTCAATTGTGGGACAACTGGGTTGTTTCCAGCTTCTGACTATCACAAATAAGGCTGTTATGAACATAGTGGATTATATGGCATGGTGAGGCATCTTTTGGGTACATGTTTATTAGTAGTATAGCTGGGTCTTCAGGTACATCTATTTCCAATTTTCTGAGGAACCTCAACATTGACTTCCAGAGTGGTTGTAGCAGCTAGCAATCCCACCAGCAATGGGGGAGTGTTTTTCTTTCTCTACATACTCACTAACATGTGATATCACCTGAGGTTTTGATCTTAACCATCCTGATTGGTGTAAGGTAGAATCTCAGGGTTGTTTTGTTTTGCATTTCCCTGATCACTAAGGACTTTGAACATTTCTTTAAGTGCAAATTCTCTGTTTAGCTGTATACACCCCCTTTTTATTCTGTTGTTTGGGTTTCTGGAGGTTAGCTTCTTGAGTTCATTATATATACTGAATATCAGCCCTTTATCAGAGGTGGGGTTAGTGAAGGGTTCCCCCCCCCCCAATCTATAGGTTGCTGATTTGTCCTATTCACTACGTCTTTTGCCTTACAGAAGCTTTTCAGTTTCATGAGGTCTCGGTGGATGTTATAGGGGAATTTTCCCCAATTAATTGATTGGCTATTAAAGAAAACAAGAAGCCAATCGCTAGGCAAAAAAGAGGAGTTAGGCCTTCTGGGTCTGAGAGAGGAAGAGGGGATGTGGGAGAAAGAAACAGCCCTCTTTTAGTCAAGGCAGAGAGAGAGAGGAGACAGAATGAAGACCATGAACTGCTAGACCTGGTGTCAACCTCCACCACCAGAAGATTTCCAACATAGAATAGTTGATGAGTTTAGGATGATAGATTCCATATCCAGTGATTGTGTCATCTGATGATTTTAAACTAAGATTGTCTGATGTTTTCCATTTGTGGCAACTCAGGTGGGTAGGAGGGAAAGAACATAGCCAGGGTGGAATTCGGCCAGGCATTGGAACAAGAAGATTAGGCAAAGACCCAACTCCAGGGGAGAAGTAATCATAATGGAGCACAAGCTGGCCTTTGGGTAGTGGGCTGGTAAGACAGCAATCTTGGAGCTCTGGAGAGTCAGAGCCAGCATTTGTGGGAGAGGAGTTGCCTAAGAGAAACATGTTGTCATGGTCTTGGGCTATGTGCTGGGCTAGGAACAGACAGAGACAGCTGATGTCAGCTCATAGCCAGATACAGCGTGAGTTCATTTTAAAATTACTTGCTACAGGATATAGGCCAAAAAAGGAGAGGGGAACAGAAGAGAACAAACTCAGAGCAATTCCACTAAAATAGAAGACAAGCTTGTTCACTTTCTCCATCTCCATTCAATATAGTACTCGAAGTTCTAACTGAAACAATAAAACTGTTGAATGAGATCAAGGGCATACAAATTAGAAAGGAAGAAGCCAGAGCCGCTGAGGCAGCACCCTTGGCGGGCCGCAGACAGCCGGCCACCATCCGGACCAGAGGACAAGTGTCCTCCTGGCTTGGGAGGCGGCCTCAGCCTCAGCAGCAGCGGTCGCCATCTTGGTTCCGGGACTCAGCAGAACTTAGGAAATTAGTCTGAACAGGTTAGAGGGTGCGCCAGAGAACCGGACAGCTTCTGGGACGGGCAGAAGCACAGAGCCGCTGAGGCAGCACACTTGGCGGGCCGCAGACAGCCGGCCACCATCCGGACCAGAGGACAGGTGTCCGCCTGGCTTGGGAGTCGGCCGCAGCCTCAGCAGCAGCGGTCGCCATCTTGGTTCCAGGACTCCCTGGAACTTAGGAATTTAGTCTGCACAGGTGAGAGTCTGCACCACAGAAGCTGACAGCTTCTGGGAACTGCCAAAGCAACACAGCTTCTGAGAGAGGCCCTGTTTTGGGCCTTCTTCTTCGACCAGGAGGAGGTCCAAAAACAAGATATCTGCGCACCTTCCCTGTAAGAGAGCTTGCCAGCAGAGAGTGCTCTGAACACTGAAACTCAGAGGAGAGAATCTGTCTCCCAGGTCCGCTGAGAGATGGTAACAGAATCACCAGAAGAACAATCTCTAAACAGAGTCAACTATAACTACTAACTCCAGAGATTACCAGATGGCGAAAGGTAAACGTAGGAATCCTACTAACAGGAACCAAGACCACTCACCATCATCAGAACCCAGCACTCCCACTTCGCCCAGTCCAGGGCACCCCAACACACCCGAAAACCTAGACCTAGATTTAAAAGCATATCTCATGATGATGGTAGAGGACATCAAGAAGGACTTTAATAAATCACTTAAAGAAATACAGGAGAACACTGCTAAAGAGTTACAAGTCCTTAAAGAAAAACAGGAAAACACAATCAAACAGGTAGAAGTCCTTACAGAAAAAGAGGAAAAAACATACAAACAGGTGATGGAAATGAACAAAACCATACTAGAACTAAAAGGGGAAGTAGACACAATAAAGAAAACTCAAAGTGAGGCAACACTGGAGATAGAAACCCTAGGAAAGAAATCTGGAACCATAGATTTGAGCATCAGCAACAGAATACAAGAGATGGAAGAGAGAATCTCAGGTGCAGAAGATTCCATAGAGAACATCGGCACAACAATCAAAGAAAATGGAAAATGCAAAAAAGATCCTAACTCAAAATATCCAGGAAATCCAGGACACAATGAGAAGACCAAACCTACGGATAATAGGAGTGGATGAGAATGAAGATTTTCAACTCAAAGGACCAGCAAACATCTTCAACAAAATTATTGAAGAAAACTTCCCAAATATGAAGAAAGAGATACCTATGAACATACAAGAAGCCTACAGAACTCCAAATAGACTGGACCAGAAAAGAAATTCCTCCCGACACATAATAGTCAGAACAACAAATGCACTAAATAAAGATAGAATACTAAAAGCAGTAAGGGAAAAAGGTCAAGTAACATACAAAGGCAAGCCTATCAGAATTACACCAGATTTTTCACCAGAGACTATGAAAGCCAGAAGAGCCTGGACAGATGTTATACAGACACTAAGAGAACACAAATTCCAGCCCAGGCTACTATACCCAGCCAAACTCTCAATTACCATAGATGGAGAAACCAAAGTATTCCAAGACAAAACCAAATTCACACATTATCTCTCCACGAATCCAGCCCTTCAAAGGTTAATAACAGAAAAAAACCAATACAAGAACGGGAACAATGCCCTAGAAAAAACAAGAAGGTAATCCCTCAACAAACCTAAAAGAAGACAGCCACAAGAACAGAATGCCAAATTTAACAACAAAAATAACAGGAAGCAACAATTACTTTTCCTTAGTATCTCTTAACATCAATGGTCTCAACTCCCCAATAAAAAGACATAGACTAACAAACTGGCTACACAATCAAGACCCAACATTTTGCTGTTTGCAGGAGACACATCTCAGAGAAAAAGATAGACACTACCTCAGAATAAAAGGCTGGAAAACAATTTTCCAAGCAAATGGTATGAAGCAACAAGCTGGAGTAGCCATCCTAATATCTGATAAGATTGACTTTCAACCCAAAGTCATCAAAAAAGACAAGGAGGGGCACTTCGTTCTCATCAAAGGTAAAATCCTCCAAAAGGAACTCTCAATTCTGAATATCTATGCTCCAAATACAAGGGCAGCCACATTCATTAAAGAAACTTTAGTAAAGCTCAAAGCACACATTGCACCTCACACAATAATAGTGGGAGACTTCAACACACCACTTTCACCAATGGACAGATCATGGAAACAGAAACTAAACAGGGACACACTGAAACTAACAGAAGTGATGAAACAAATGGATCTGACAGATATCTACAGAACATTTTATCCTAAAACACAAGGATATACCTTCTTCTCAGCACCTCATGGTACCTTCTCCAAAATTGACCACATAATAGGTCACAAAACAGGCCTCAACAGATTCAAAAATATTGAAATTGTCCCATGTATCCTATCAGATCACCACGCACTAAGGCTGATCTTCAATAACAAAAAAAATAACAGAAAGCCAACACTCACGTGGAAACTGAACAACACTCTTCTCAATGATACCTTGGTCAAGGAAGGAATAAAGAAAGAAATTAAAGACTTTTTAGAGTTTAATGAAAATGAAGCCACAACGTACCCAAACCTATGGGACACAATGAAAGCATTTCTAAGAGGGAAACTCATAGCTCTGAGTGCCTCCATGAAGAAACGGGAGAGAGCACATACTAGCAGCTTGACAACACATCTAAAAGCTCTAGAAAAAAAGGAAGCAAATTCACCCAAGAGGAGTAGACGGCAGGAAATAATCAAACTCAGGGGTGAAATCAACCAAGTGGAAACAAGAAGAACTATTCAAAGAATTAACCAAACGAGGAGTTGGTTCTTCGAGAAAATCAACAAGATAGATAAACCCTTAGCTAGACTCACTAGAGGGCTCAGAGACAAAATCCTAATTAACAAAATCAGAACTGAAAAGGGAGACATAACAACAGATCCTGAAGAAATCCAAAACACCATCAGATCCTTCTACAAAAGGCTATACTCAACAAAACTGGAAAACCTGGACGAAATGGACAAATTTCTGGACAGATACCAGGTACCAAAGTTAAATCAGGATCAAGTTGACCTTCTAAACAGTCCCATATCCCCTAAAGAAATAGAAGCAGTTATAAATAGTCTCCCAGCCAAAAAAAAGCCCAGGACCAGACGGGTTTAGTGCAGAGTTCTATCAGACCTTCAAAGAAGATCTAATTCCAGTTCTGCACAAACTTTTTCACAAGATAGAAGTCGAAAGTACTCTACCCAACTCATTTTATGAAGCCACTATTACTCTGATACCTAAACCACAGAAAGATCCAACAAAGATAGAGAACTTCAGACCAATTTCTCTTATGAATATCGATGCAAAAATCCTCAATAAAATTCTCGCTAACCGAATCCAAGAACACATTAAAGCAATCATCCATCCTGACCAAGTAGGTTTTATTCCAGGGATGCAGGGATGGTTTAATATACGAAAATCCATCAGTGTAATCCACTATATAAACAAACTCAAAGACAAAAACCACATGATCATCTCGGTAGATGCAGAAAAAGCATTTGACAAGATCCAACACCCATTCATGATAAAAGTTCTGGAAAGATCAGGAATTCAAGGCCCATACCTAAACATGATAAAAGCAATCTACAGCAAACCAGTAGCCAACATCAAAGTAAATGGAGAGAAGCTGGAAGCAATCCCACTAAAATCAGGGACTAGACAAGGCTGCCCACTTTCTCCCTACCTTTTCAACATAGTACTTGAAGTATTAGCCAGAGCAATTCGACAACAAAAGGAGATCAAGGGGATACAAATTGGAAAGGAGGAAGTCAAAATATCACTTTTTGCAGATGATATGATAGTATATATAAGTGACCCTAAAAATTCCACCAGAGAACTCCTAAACCTGATAAACAGCTTCGGTGAAGTAGCTGGATATAAAATTAACTCAAACAAGTCAATGGCCTTTCTCTACACAAAGAATAAACAGGCTGAGAAAGAAATTAGGGAAACAACACCCTTCTCAATAGTCACAAATAATATAAAATATCTCGGCGTGACTCTAACTAAGGAAGTAAAAGATCTGTATGATAAAAACTTCAAGTCTCTGAAGAAAGAAATTAAAGAAGATCTCAGAAGATGGAAAGATCTCCCATGCTCATGGATTGGCAGGATCAACATTGTAAAAATGGCTATCTTGCCAAAAGCAATCTACAGATTCAATGCAATCCCCACCAAAATTCCAACTCAATTCTTCAACAAATTAGAAGGAGCAATTTGCAAATTCATCTGGAATAACAAAAAACCTAGGATAGCAAAAACTCTTCTCAAGGATAAAAGAACCTCTGGTGGAATCACCATGCCTGACCTAAAGCTTTACTACAGAGCAATTGTGGTAAAAACTGCATGGTACTGGTATAGAGACAGACAAGTAGACCAATGGAATAGAATTGAAGACCCAGAAATGAACCCACACACCTATGGTCACTTGATCTTCGACAAGGGAGCTAAAACCATCCAGTGGAAGAAAGACAGCATTTTCACCAATTGGTGCTGGCACAACTGGTTGTTATCATGTAGAAGAATGCGAATCGATCCATACTTATCTCCTTGTACTAAGGTCAAATCTAAATGGATCAAAGAACTTCACATAAAACCAGAGACACTGAAACTTATAGAGGAGAAAGTGGGGAAAAGCCTTGAAGATATGGGCACAGGGGAAAAATTCCTGAACAGAACAGCAATGGCTTGTGCTGTAAGATCGAGAATCGACAAATGGGACCTAATGAAACTCCAAAGTTTCTGCAAGGCAAAAGACACCGTCAATAAGACAAAAAGACCACCAACAGATTGGGAAAGGATCTTTACCTATCCTAAATCAGATAGGGGACTAATATCCAACATATATAAAGAACTCAAGAAGGTGGACTTCAGAAAATCAAATAACCCCATTAAAAAATGGGGCTCAGAACTGAACAAAGAATTCTCACCTGAGGAATACCGAATGGCAGAGAAGCACCTGAAAAAATGTTCAACATCCTTAATCATCAGGGAAATGCAAATCAAAACAACCCTGAGATTCCACCTCACACCAGTCAGAATGTCTAAGATCAAAAATTCAGGTGACAGCAGATGCTGGCGAGGATGTGGAGAAAGAGGAACACTCCTCCATTGTTGGTGGGATTGCAGGCTTGTACAACCACTCTGGAAATCCGTCTGGTGGTTCCTCAGAAAATTGGACATAGTACTACTGGAGGATCCAGCAATACCTCTTCTGGGCATATATCCAGAAGATGCCCCAACTGGTAAGAAGGACACATGCTCCACTATGTTCATAGCAGCCTTATTTATAATAGCCAGAAGCTGGAAAGAACCCAGATGTCCCTCAACAGAGGAATGGATACAGAAAATGTGGTACATCTACACAATGGAGTACTACTCAGCTATTAAAAAGAATGAATTTATGAAATTCCTAGCCAAATGGATGGACCTGGAGGGCATCATCCTGAGTGAGGTAACACATTCACAAAGGAACTCACACAATATGTACTCACTGATAAGTGGATATTAGCCCAAAACCTAGGATACCCAAGATATAAGATACAATTTCCTAAACACATGAAACTCAAGAAAAATGAAGACTGAAGTGTGGACACTATGCCCCTCCTTAGAAGTGGGAACAAAACACCCTTGGAAGGAGTTACAGAGACAAAGTTTGGAGCTGAGATGAAAGGATGGACCATGTAGAGACTGCCTTATCCAGGGATCCACCCCATAATCAGCATCCAATTGCTGACACCATTGCATACACTAGCAAGATTTTATTGAAAGGACCCAGATGTAGCTGTCTCTTGTGAGACTATGCCGGGGCCTAGCAAACACAGAAGTGGATGCCCACAGTCAGCTAATGGATGGATCACAGGGCTCCCAATGGAAGAGCTAGAGAAAGTACCCAAGGAGCTAAAGGGATCTGCAACCCTATAGGTGGATCAACATTATGAACTAACCAGTACCCCGGAGCTCTTGACTCTATCTGCATATGTATCAAAAGATGACCTAGTCGGCCATCACTGGAAAGAGAGGCCCATTGGACACACAAACTTTATATGCCCCAGAACAGGGGAACGCCAGGGCCAAAAAGGGGGAGTGGGCGGGTAGGGGAGTGGGGGTGGGTGGGTATGGGGGACTTTTGGTATAGCATTGGAAATGTAAATGAACTAAATACCTAATAAAAATGGAAAGAAAAAAAAAAAAAAAGAAAGGAAGAAGCCAAAGTGTCTCTACTTGCAGATGATATGATAGTATACATAGTAACCAAAAAAATTCTACTGGGGAACTTCTGCAGCCATAAAAACCTTAAGTGAAGTGGCTGGATACAAGATTAATTCAAAAAAGTCAGTAACCCTCCTATATATAAATAACAAACAGGCTGAAAAAGAAATCAGGGACACAACACCCTTCAAAATAGCCATAAATAATATAAAATATCTTGGGAACTCTAGGCAAACAAGTGGAAGACTTGTATGACAAGACCTTTAAGTCTTTGATGAAAGAAATTGAAGAATATATTAGAAGATGAAAAGATCTCCTATGATCATACATCAGTAGAATTAACTTAGTAAAAACAACCACTCTACCAAAAGCAATCTATGGATTAAATGCAATCCCCATCAAAATTCCATTGAAATTTTTTACAAGTCTTGAAAGGACAGTATAAAACTTCATTTGGGGGCAAAAAAGAAACCAATGATAGCTGAAACAATTATGTAAATAAAAAAATCCAGAGGTATCACCATCTGGATTTCAAGCTCCAGTACAGAGCTATAGCATCATGGAGCAGCTGATGAAGATGCAGAGATTCACAGCCAAATACTAGGCAGATCCAGGTGAACCTTGCAGAAAATGGGGAGGAATAATCGTAGTACCCAAAGGGGTTGATGACACCACAAGAACACTGCCCACGGAATCAGGGTTCATAGGAGTTCAAAGAGACTGAAGTAACAAATATGAGCCCTGTGTTCATATAGGCTAGATTCTCTGCATACACATTATGGTTGTGTAGCTTGGTATTCTTGTGAGAGTGGGAAGTATCTCTTACTCTTTTGACTATGCTTGGAAGCCTTCTCCTCCTATTGGGTTACCTCATTCAGCTTTGATATGAGGGTTTGTGCCTAATCTTACAGTAACATTTTAAGCCATGTTCAGCTGATATTCCTGGGAGTTCTGCTCTTTTGTTTTGGAAGGAAATGGAGTAAGAGTTGATCCAGGGGATGAGGGGAAACTGAGGGAGAGACTGGATGGAATATGTGGTGGGACTGGAGTTAAGGTACAATGTTTGAAGAATACAATAAAGCAAATTTTATACTATGTGACAAACTGAATAAAACTTATTGAGGGTATACTAAGTAATAAGGAAGTCACAAAAGTAACAGCATTACACAACTCCACTTACATGAGGTGGGCACAAAAGTTGAATTTTTAGAGTAAAGAAGTGGAATAGTGTTTGCAGAGAATTAGAAGAAGGAAACGAGGTACTAAAAATTGAGGGGCATATAGCTTCAGTCAGGAGAGGGAATAAGAGCTACAGATATGCTGTATGTACACCACAGCATATACAATCAAGACTATCATACTGCACACTTAATTATCTCACTAATAGATCTTATGTTAATTGTCCTTACCACAACAAAATTTAACAAATTTTAAAAAAAGTAGGTTGTTTTTTAGAAGGAAAAAAAAATAGATCCTTGAGAACACAGAGAGAAGAAACAACAGTGAATGTCCATGCCTTTAGTCTCATCACTCAAGATGCCGTGGCTGGAAGATCAGTGTTCAAGGCCAGCCTGGGCTTTAGAGTGAAGTTTAGAACATCCTGCATTATTCAGCAAGGCACCATCTCAAATTAAATATACAAATTAGTTAATTAAGTAAAAAAAAAAAAAAGTCTGGGTGTGTGGTATGTGACTCAGTTGGGGAGAAGAGTTGGTGTGAGAAAGAGCTGACCCTATACCTTTGTAAAAAGTCCTCAGAAAAGGGCATGTGACACACAGAAAAGACATAAGTACTACTGTGGAAGGCTCTAGTCTCATAGCTCTCTAATGTGGGAGTGAGACAGGAGCCTCTAACAAATGTACAACAGCTAGAAAGATGGCTCAATGATTAAGGACACTGGCTGCTCTTAACAACACCCACATACCAGCTCATAACCATTGGTGACTCAGTCCTAGGGGGTCTTGCACCCTCTTCTTGACTTCTGTGGACATTGCACATACATTTTGTACAAACATACAAGCAAGCAAAGCTCCCACAGACAAAAAATGGTTAATTAATTAATTTCAAAAGTGAATATAAAAGATTTGCAAAAGACCTCAAGTCATAGAGTAATTCTGAGCAGAAAGAATAGTTCCAAATAGAATCCTTGATTCTCTCTGGAACCTACCACTTCCCATATTTCTTTCTGTATTTGGGTCATCAGAACTTTCACCAGAGTGGTCCATTAAATTCATCTTACAGTATCCCAGACATTTCTATTCTACAGCTCAAAATACTTTCTTACTCTTTCTGCCAACTAGCCTCAAAGTTCTTAAGGCAAGGTCAAGCTTATCAAAGCAATACAGCCCCCAGTACCAACTATATGTTTTTTATGGCTTTGATCAATACCTGACATGATGGTTTGTATATGCTTAGCCCAGGAAGTGGCACTATTAGAAGGTGTGGCCTTGTTGGAGTAGGTTTGTCACTGTGGGTATGGGCTTAAGACCCTCACCCTAGCTGCCTAGAAGTGAGTCATCCACTAGTAGCCTTCAGATGAAGATATAGAACACTCAGCCTCTCCAGCACCATGTGCGCCTGCATGTTATCATTTCCTTCCTTGATGATAATGGACTGAATCTCTAAACCAGTAAGCCAGCCCCAACTAAATGCTGTCCTTTATAAGACTTGCCTTGGTCATGATGTCTGTTCATAGCAGTAAAACCCTAACTAAGACACCTGACAAAAAACAAGTTAAGGAAGAAAGTGTTTATCTGGGGATTCAGTCTATCCTGATGGAGAAGACATGGCAGAAGGAACATAAGAAAATTGGTTACATTGTGCCCATCACCAGTAAGCAAAGAATAGACAGGAAGGAGGTTGGACTACAAGTCTTTACTGCCCATCCCTGATGACACATTACCTCCAGTGAAGCTCTGCCTCCTAAAAGTTTTGTAACCTTCTTAACCAGTACCACTGTTATGGACTAAATGTTTTAACACATGAGCCTATCAGACACATTTCATGTTCATATTATTGAAAAAGAAAGAAACGGCAGCTCCTTTTGGTGCTGAAAAATTGCAAACTCATATGTAGAAAAATATAAATAGATCTTTATCTCTTGCCTTGCACAAAAAAAAAAAAAAATCAACTCACAATGTGCCAAAGACCTTGATGTAAGACCTGGGACACTGAAATTGCTAGAGGAAAACATACATAAAATTCTTTAAGATGGAAGCTAGGTAAAGACTTCTTGGAAAGAACTCCAGTAGCACAGGAAATAACCACAAGAAATGACAATAGAATGGTATAAAATTAATCAAAGTAGGAGTCATTAGGGTAAGCAGACAATCTACAAAAGGACCAGAGAGTCCAGCCTGGGCTCATTTGTGAATATGTGATCTTCCTGAGACCTGTCAAATACACGTTAAATGTTAAGTGTGTGGTATATGGGTCACACCATATACATAGATAGGACATTTCGGATCAGCACTTATGTGCAGCACTATCACATAGACAGGACATTTCTGATCAGCACTGTTAGCTCTTCCTAATTCAAGCATTGGCTCTCAGTCAGTATAGTTCAATCCTTGCAGTATTCAGTGCCATGATTCCAACTAGTCACTTTCCAAAATCTCTTCCCTTCTTATAGTGCTCTCTTCCCATGTGCTTTCTTGAAATAGGCCTTCAATCCCACAAATCGTCTTAATATTTATCAGGTACATAGCAGTTCTATTAATTTTTAAGTTAATGTCAAATCTAGTTTATGTTAAACAAGCCCCAAACTGATCGTGTATTTTAAAAATAAAACAGCTAATCCATTTTTATGCAGGAAAGGGAGATAGAGAGGAGTTTAGATTTATTTTACCCCAATTGTCTTGCCCTTAAAGTTTTTTATTTTTTATTTTTAAATTGGGATTGCTCCTTGTCTGGCAATTTTATGAAGAAGTAAGTGGGAAGTAAACTAAATAATGCAAAGAATAGTGTATGTTCAGATGAAGGAATGACTATTCAAATGTTGAGTGACCACAAAGAATATCCAATGAATGCTTCATTGATATGGGGGATTCCTTATGCCTTTCCACAATTCAATGCATCACTTGAAATGTGAACATTTTATTGATGTGGGAATTTATTTTCAACTTTCACAAACTATATCCCACAGACTTTGAGACAAAACCACCTCCAGAAACTCATGGAACTCTATTTTAAGCTTCATGACTGTTGTGAGGAACAGGTACAAAAATATATATATATGAGTTTTACATAGTGAAAGATATAACTAAAACTGTAAAAAACAGTGAAGATCCAGAGCTAGAGAGACGATTCTATAGGACATGAGAGGCAGACATAACCTGATGGCACTATACTTTTGTCTGCCCCCAAATTAACTGCTATATCCAAGTCATTAGAGTGCTCAGATCAGAGAAATACTTTACACAGGTCCTCTGTGATAGCTAAAGAAATAATATGGAGTAAAGTATACCTTTAGGGCCATTGACCTTCACTCAAGAATGACAGGGAGAGCCTAGTGGCCTGCAGCTGAGATAAGAATAGAAAAATAACTTCCCATTTCCATCTGTGCCCGAGTTGATCCTGTGCCACAGCTCTCAATAACTGAATCCTGCTGGGAAAGAGCTGGTCTCCAGAAAGTGCTGACACACCTGAGAGGACAGGTGAGACCATCACTTCTGCTCTAATTCATGGCCGAAAGGGGACCTGCCCAGAGCCCTCAGACACAGTACCCTGGGTCAGGATACTTCCGGTTTCCATCTGTACCCACTGAGCTGACGTTGTGCCAAGCTCTCCATACACAAATCCGGCCAGGAGAGAGCTAGTCTCTCAGGAGTGCTGACATACCTGAGAGCATAGGTAAGACTTCTGCTCCAATGAACACACCTAGAGTGCTCAGGTCACAGAAACAAAGGAGCCGGCTGAGACAGGATGCTTCAGGATTCTATCAGGGCCTGAAGCTGACCATGTGCCACAGTTCTCCATACTCAAATCCTGCCTGGAAAAAGCTGGTCTCCCAGGAGGGCTAACACACCTGAGAGCACAGATGAGACCATCACCTCTATTCAAATTCCTGGCCCAAGGGGGCCAGAACCATCAGGACACAGGAACCAAGGAAAAGCAAGGGACAGGAACTTTCCAGTTTCTGTCTGCACCCTGAAGCTGAACATGTGCCACAGCTCTCTGCCCAAATAGCACCAGCAGAGGGCTAGTGGCCCAGCAGTGCTGACATACAAGCCTACAGTAGGGAAAAGCCATAATCAGAGAAAGCAAGACCAGCTAACACCAGAGATAATCAGATGGCAAGAAGCAAGGGTAAGAACACAAGCAACAGAAACCAAGACTGCTTGGCATCATCATAATCCAGTTCTCCCACCACAGCAAGCTATGGATACCCCAACACACCAGAAAAGCAAGACTGATTTAAAATCACATCTCATGATGATGATAGAGGACTTTAAGAAGGACATAAATAATTCCATTGAAGAAATACAGAACACAGGTAAACAGGTAGAAGCCCTTAAAGAGGCAACACAAATATCTGTTTAAGAATTATAGGAAACAACAATCAAAGAAAATGAAAAATGAAAAAAAAATCTCCTGATATAGCTGTCTCTTGTGAGGTTATGCCAATGCCTGGCAAATACAGAAGTGGATGCTCACTCACAGTCATCTATTGGATGGAACACAGGGTTCCCAATGGAGGAGATAGAGAAAGTACCCAAGGAGCTGAAGGGGTCTGCAACCCTATAAGAGGAACAGCAATATGAACTAACCAGTACCCCCAGAGCTGTGTCTCTAGTTGTATATGTAGCAGAAGATGGCCTAGTCGACCATTATTAAGAAGAGAGGCCCTTGGTCTTGCGAAGATTATATGCCCCAGTACAGGGGAATGCCAGGGCCAGGAAGCAGGAATGGGTAGGTTGGGTAATCCGGCAGGGGGAGGGTATAGGGGACTTTTGGGATAGCTTTTGAAATGTAAATGAAGAAAATATCTAATTAAAAAAAAAAAAAGGAAGATCCATACCATTGTGGGTAATACCATTCCTTGGGCAGGAAGTCCTGGACATTATGGGAAGAGAATGCCAGCTGAGAGTAAGCTAGCAAGCAAAGATATGTTTGTTTTCTCTTTGTTCTTTACTATGGATATAATGTGACTAGTTGCTTGAGTTCTTGTTGACTTCCCCAGAATGATAGACTGTAACTTGGAATTGTAAGCCAAATAAATCTTTTTCTCCTCTAAAAAAGAAGGAGGAGGAGGAGGAGGAAAGGAAGGAAGGAAGGAAGGAAGGAAGGAAGGAAGGAAGGAAGGAAGGAAGGAAGGAAGGAAAAGAAAAAAATCTCCTAATCCAAAACATCCAGGAAATCCAGGACACAATGAGAAGACCAAACCTAAGGATAATAGGTATAGAAAAGAGCTAAGATTCGCAATTTAACGGGACAGTAAATATCATCAATAAAATTATAGAAGAAAACTTCCCTAATCTAAAAAGAGAGATGTCCATAAACATACAAGAAGCTTACAAAACTCCAAGTCAATTGGGCCAGAAATGAAATTCCTCCCATCACATAATATTGAAAACAGCAAATGTATAAAACAAAGAATATTAAAAAGCACT
The DNA here is from genome assembly GCF_000001635.26 of Mus musculus. NCBI lineage: Eukaryota > Metazoa > Chordata > Mammalia > Rodentia > Muridae > Mus > Mus musculus. The sequence goes on from NC_000083.6 coordinate 53,196,059, forward strand.
AAAGGAAAAATGTCAAGTAACACACAAAGGCAGACTTATTAGAATTACACCAGACTTCTCACCAGAGGATATGAAAGCTAGAAGACCCTGGACAGATATCGAACAGACCGTAAGCGAAACTAACACCAGTCCAGGCTACTATACCCAGCCAAACTCTCAATTACTTTAGATGGGGAAACCAAGATATTCCATGAGAAAAACAAATTTACACAATATCTTTCCACAACTCCTACCCTAAAAAGGATAATAGAGAGAAAACTCCAACACAAGGAGGAAAATTACACCTTAGAAAAAGCAAGAGAGCAGTCACCAGAGCCAGCCCTGCTTGCAGTTTCCTGAACTAAGTGCTTCTGCCCACCCAGAGCAACTGATTCTAAGGCCTGACTCTAGCAATGGCCTTCGCAAATCTGTGCTAAGTACTCATCAGTGACAGCCTGGACCCCTGCTACCCGAAGATCCTGCAAGATGGAGGGCTGCAGGTGGTGGAGAAGCAAAACTTGAGCAAGGAGGAGCTGATAGCTGAACTACAGGACTGTGAAGGCCTCATTGTCCGATCAGCTACTAAGGTCACTGCTGATGTCATCAATGCAGCAGAGTAGCTCCAGGTGGTGGGCAGGGCTGGCACAGGAGTAGACAATGTGGATCTGGAGGCTGCCACGAGGAAGGGCATCCTAGTCATGAACACCCCCAACGGGAACAGCCTCGGTGCTGCGGAGCTCACCTGTGGGATGATCATGTGCCTGGCCAGGCAGATTCCCCAGGCAACGGCTTCGATGAAAGATGGCAAATAGGACCGGAAGAAGTTCATGGGGACAGAACTGAACGGGAAGACACTGGGAATTCTTAGCCTCAGCAGAATCAGAAGAGAGGTAGCCACCCGAATGCAGTCCTTTGGAATGAAGACTGTAGGCTATGACCCCATTATCTCTCCTGAAGTCGCGGCCTCCTTTGGTGTTCGGCAGCTGCCGCTGGAGGAAATCTGGCCTCTCTGTGACTTTATAACTGTCCATACCCCACTCCTGCCCTCTACCACAGGCTTGCTAAATGACAGCACATTTGCTCAGTGCAAGAAAGGCATGCGATACATATGCAGCTAGAGTCAAGAGCTCCGGGGTACTGGTTAGTTCATAATGTTGTTCCACCTATAGGGTTGCAGATCCCTTTAGCTCCTTGGCTACTTTCTCTAGCTCCTCCATTGGGAGCCCTGTGATCCATCCATTAGCTGACTGTGAGCATCCACTTCTGTGTTTGCTAGGCCCCGGCATAGTCTCACAAGAGACAGCTACATCTGGGTCCTTTCAATAAAATCTTGCTAGTGTATGCAATGGTGTCAGCGTTTGGATGCTGATTATGGGGTGGATCCCTGGATATGGCAGTCTCTACATGGTCCATCCTTTCATCTCAGCCTAGTCGGCCATCACTGGAAAGAGAGGCCCATTGGACTTGCAAACTTTATATGCCCCAGTACAGGGGAACGCCAGGGCCAAAAAGGGGGAGTGGGTGGGTAGGGGAGTGAGGGTGGGTGGGTATTGGGGACTTTTGGTATAGCATTGGAAATGTAAATAAGCTAAATACCTATTAAAAAATGGAAAAAAAAGAAAAAAGAAAGGCATGCGAGTGGTGAACTGTGCTCGAGGAGGTATTGTGGATGAAGGTGCCCTGCTGCATACCCTGCAGTGTGGTCAGTGTGCTGGGGCTGCATTGGATGTGTTTACAGAAGAGCCACCATGGGACCGGGCCTTAGTGGACCATGAGAATGTCATCAGCTGTCCCCACCTGGGTGCCAGCACTAAGGAAGCCCAGAGCCGCTGTGGGGAGGAAATCGCAGTCCAATTTGTGGACATGGTGAAGGGGAAATTTCTAACAGGTGTTGTGAACGCCCAGGCCCTCACCAGTGCCTTCTCTCCACACACCCAAGCCTTGGATTGGTTTGGCAGAAGCATTAGGCACACTGATGCACGCCTGCGCTGGTTCCCCTAAAGGGATCATCCAGGTGGTTACACAAGGAACATCTCTGAAGAATGCTGGGACCTGCCTGAGCCCTGCAGTCATTGTCGGCCTTCTGAGAGAAGCATCTAAGCAGGCAAACATGAACTTGGTGAACGCTAAGCTACTGGTGAAAGATGCTGGCCTCAATGTCACCACCTCCCACAACCCTGGGGTTCCAGGGGAGCAGGGCAGCGGGGAATGCCTCCTGACTGTGGCCCTGGCAGGTGCCCCCTACCAAGCTGTGAGCTTGGTCCAGGGCACCACACCAATGCTGCAGATGCTCAACGGAGCTGTCTTCAGACCAGAGGTGCCACTACGCAGGGGCCGGGCTCAGCCCTCCAACCCTGTGATGCTGCCCACTATGATCGGCCTCCTGGCAGAGGCAGGTGTACAGCTGCTGTCCTACCAAACCTCCATGGTGTCTGACGGAGAACCCTGGCACGTCATGGGCCTCTCCTCCCTGCTGCCCGGCCTGGAAACATGGAAGCAGCATGTATTGGAGGCTTTCCAGTTCTGCTTCTGACCCTGGGGCTCAGCACTCTCAGCCCCACAGGCTTTTCTGAAGAAACCCACTCCTGTGACCTATAGGGAGAGAGGATCGCAGAACCAGGGCATCTGCCTGAACTAATAGCTAGTAAAGAACCTTACCTCCAAAAAAGAAAAGAAAAAGAAAAGGCAAGAAAGTAATCTTTCAAAAAACCCAAAAGAAGAGAAACACACGAACATAATTAGACCTCTAACAAAAAGAATAACAAGAAACAACGCTCACTATTCCTTAATATCTCTTAACATCAATGGAATCAATTCCCCACACCCACCCACCCCCCAAAAAATAGAGTAACAGATTGAATATGGAAACAGGACCCAGCACTTTGCTTCATAAAGGAAATGCATCTCAGTGATAAACACTACCCCAGAGTGAAAAGCTGGCAAACAATTTTTCTAGCAAACAGTCCCAAGAAACACACTGGAGTAGACATTGTAATATCAAATTAAATCGATTTTCATGCAAAAGTTATCAAAAAAGATAAGGAATGACACTTGATACTCATCAAAGGAAACATCTACCATGAAGAACTCTCAATTCTGAAAATCTATGCTCCAAATGCAAGGAAACCCACATTAATAAAAGAAACTTTACCAAAGTTCAAAGAACACATTGCACATCACATAGTAATAGTGGGATATTTCAATACCCCACTCTCATCAATGGACAGATCTTGGAAACAGAAAATACAGAGTCACAGAGAAGCTAACAAGTTATGAACCAAATGGATTTAACAGATATCTATAGAATATTTCATCCTAAATAAAAAAGAAAATACCTTCTTCTCAGGACCTCATGGAACCTTCTCCAAAACTGACAATCTAATCAGTCACAAAACAGTCCTTAACAGATACAAGAATATAGAAATAATCCCATGCACCCTATCAGATCTCCACAGATTAAGACAGGTCTTAAATTCCAACAAAAACAATGGAAAACACATAGTCATTAATAGTCTCCCAACAACAACAAAAAAAAAAGCCCAGGACCAGATGGGTTTTGTGCAGAGTTCTATCAGACATTCAAAGAACACCTAATCCCAATACTCCTCAAATTATTCCACAAAATAGAAACAAAAGGTCCTCTACCCAACTGGACTCTATGAAGCTACAATTACTCTGATACCTAAACCACATAAAGCCCCAACAAAGAAAGAACTTCAGACTACTTTCCCTTATGAATATTGATGCAAAACTACTCAGTAAAATTCTTGAAAACTGAATCCACAAACACATCAAAATGATCATCCATCATGATCAAGTAGGCTTCACCCCAGGGCTACAGGGATGGTTCAATATATGGAAATCCATTAGCATAATCCACTATATAGACAACTCAAAGAAAAAAAATCATATGATTATCTCATTAGATGATGAGAAAGCATGTGACAATGTCCAACAGCCCACCATTTGATAAAAGTCTTGGAAAGATCAGAAATTCAAGGCCCATACCTGAACATAGTAAAAGCAATATACAACAAAAGAGTAGCCAACATCAAACTAAGTGGAGAGAAACTTGAAGGAATCCCACTAAAATCAGGAACTAGGCAAGGCTGCCCTCTCTCTCCCTCTCTACTCAATATAGTACTTGAAGTTTTAGCTGGAACAATTAGACACCAGAAGGAGGTCAAAGGGATACAAATTGGAAAAGAAGAAGTCAAAATATCACTACTTGCAGGAGATATGATAGTATATTAAATGACCCCAAAAATTCCACCAGAGAACTCCTACAGCTGATAACTTCAGCAAAGTGGGTGGATACAAAATTAACACAAACAAATCAGTAGCCTTCCTCTACTCAAAGGATAAACAGGCTGAGAATGAAATTATGTAAACAACACCCTTCACAATAGTCACAAATAATATAAAATATCTTGGTGTGACACTAGCCAAACAAGTGAAAGGTCTGTACAAGAACTTCAAGTCTTTTAAGAAAGAAATGGAATAAAAACTCAGAAGATGGAAGGATCTCCCATGCTCATGGATTGACAGGAGTATTATAGTAAAAATGGCCATCTTGCCAAAAGTAATCTACAGATTCAATGCAATCCCCATCAAAATTCCAACTCAATTCTTCATAGAGTTAAAAAGGGCAATTCTCAAATTCATTTGGAATAACAAAAAATCCAGGATGGCAAAAACTATTCTCAACAATAAAAGAACATCTGGGTGAATCACCATCCCTGACGTCAAGCTGTACTACAAAGAATAATGATACAAAAAAAAAGCATGGTATTGATACAGAGATAGGCAGGTAGATCAATGGAATAGAAATGAAGATGCAGAAATGAAACCACACATATTTGATCTTTCACAAAGAAGCTAAAACCATCCAGTGGAGAAATGACAGCATTTTCAACAATTGTTGCTGGTTCAACTGGCAGTTGACATGTAGAAGAATGCAAATTGATCCATTCTAATCTGTTTGCACAAAGCTCAAGTCCAAGTGGATCAAAAACCTCCACATAAAACCAGATACACTGAATCTAATAGAAGAGAAAGTGGGGAAAATCCTGGAACACACGTGCACAGGGGAAACATTCTTAAACAGAACATCAGTGGCTAATACTCTATTATCAAGAATCAAAAAGTAAGCCGGGCGTGGTGGCACACGCCTTTAATCCCGGCACCCAGGAGGCAGAGGCAGGCAGATTTCTGAGTTCAAGGCCAGCCTGGTCTACAAAGTGAGTTCCAGGACAGCCAGGGCTACACAGAGAAACCCTGTCTCGAAAAAGAGAGAGAGAAAGAGAGAGAGAGAGACCTCATAAAATTCCAAAGCTTTTTTGGAATAGCATTGGAAATGTAAATGAAATAAATACCCAATTAAATAAATAAATAAATAAATAAATAAATAAATAAATAAATAAATAAATAAATTCCAAAGCTTCTGTAAGTCAAAGGACACTGTTAATATGATAAAAGGGCAAACAACAGATTGGGAAAACATCTTTACCAATCCTACATCCGATAGAGGCTTAATATCCAATATATACAAAGAACTCAAGACGTTAGACTCCAGAGAACCAAATAACCCTACTTAGAAACAAAAGCTAAACTGAGAACTCTCAACTGAGGAAACTCGAATACCCAAGAAGCACCTAAAGAAATGTTAAACATCCTTAGTCATCAGGAAAATGCAAATCAAAGCAATCCTGAGATTCCCCATCACACCAATCAGAATAGCTAAGATCAAAAACTCAGGTGACAGCAGATGCCAGTGAGAATGTAGACAAAGAGGAACATTCCTCCAGTGCTGGTGGTATTGCAAGCTTCTACAACCACTCTGGAAATCAGGCTGGCAGTTTCTCAGAAAATTGGACATTGTACTACCTGAACATACAGGTATTCCACTCCTGGACACACACCCAGAGCATATTCCAACATGTAATAAGGACACATGCTCCATTATGTTAATAGCAGCTATATTTATAATAGCCAGAAGCTGGAAACAACCCAGATGTCCCTCAACAGAGGAATGGATACAGAAAATGTGGTACATTCACACAATAGAGTACTAGTCAGCTATTGAAAACAATGACTTCCTGAAATTCGCAAGCAAATAGATGGATCTAGAAAATATTATCCTGAGTGAGGTAACTCAGTCACAAAACACACACGCACACACACAAACACACAAGATATATAGTCACTGATAAGTGGTTATTAGGCAAAGAGCTTAGAATACCCATGACACATCTCATGGACCACATGAAGCTGAAGAGTAAGGAAGACCAAAGAGTGGAATCTTTAGTCCGACTTAAAAGGGGGAACAAAATAATCAAGGGAAGTAGAGGGTGGGAGGGACTTTGGAGGAAGAGAAGAGGAGTAGGAAAAATGAGGGCCAGAATCAGGTATGGGAAGAGATGTACAGAGGGTCAGGAAATTTAACAGAGATGTGTAGCAATAAGGGATGGGGAAATAAGGGTGGAATCAGAAAGTCCCAGATGCCAGGAAAGAAAGGGCCTTCTAGGACCCCACAGGGATGACATTAGCTGAAATACCTCACAAAGAGGAGTGAGAACCTGGATAGATCATATCAAGAAGTTAGGCTTGCCCCCCATGCCCCAGTTGAGGGATGGAGCCACCCACTCATCTCCAAAATTTTAACCCAGAATTGCTCCTGTCTAAAGAAATACAGGGACAAAGAACAGAGACTGAAGGAAAGGCCATCTAGAGACTGCCCCATCTGGAGATCCATACCACATACAGACACCAAACCCCGACACTATCCTGATGGCAAGAAGTGCTTGCTGACAGGAGCTAGATACAGCTGTCTCCTGAGGGGCTCTGCGACATTCTGACTAATACAAATTGGGATGCTTGCAGCCAACCATTGGACTGAGCACAGGGACCCCAGTGGAGGAGTGAGGGGAAGGAATAAAAAAGCTGTAGGGGCCTTATCTGGCATCAATGGAAGGAGAGGTCCTTGGTCCTGTGAAGGCTTGATACCCCAATGTAGGGGAATGCTAGGGCGGTGAGGCAGGAGTAGATGTGGGGGAGCACCCTCATAGAAGCAGTGTAAGGAGGGTTGGAATGGGGGGGGAGGGTTGCAGAGTGGAAACTGGGAAATAAAATTGTTAAATGTGCATTTAAAAAAAGAAAAATGAGAAAAAAGAATAGAATAATAGGCTATTAGGAATTAACAACTGCCTTTTCCTCTACAAAACATGCCTATCACTAAGGAAAGGGGATGAAATGGGTTTTTTATTATTATATATCAGGAGAGTAAGAAATAGCTGGGAGATGTCATGCAGTTTTCCTGCCCAGCTGTGGATTCCATGGACAATTATAATGCACACCTTTAAAACTCCAACTCACCCCCTTCTGAATAGTTCAATGTGTGGCCCTAAGGCTGCCACCCTTCTGCTAACAGTAAGAATAAATTCATTTAAGCTAAATTTGAATTGAGTCTACGTCTTTGGTTTGTCCCTGTAGGTTCAAACACCACAATACACAGCTCACATACAGGACCCTGCTAACTGAGGAGCTATTTTTGGCAGCTGGTAAGAGAGAAGTCCACATTCCTCGTGGATATGGCCACTGGTAACTTGACCATGCTGCAGCGGATTGCTCATAGAAGTATCTCTAGCTGTATGCAGTGGGTTACAAACAAAACAAAACTTCAAATAAGTGTTAAAAGAAGGAAATGAAGTGTGGGAGAAAGTTAAGGGTAGTTGGATGGAAGGAATCAGGTATTGATACTGTCATGTATGAAATCCTTAAAGAATAAATAAAAGTTAGGAGAGGGAAAATAGTGTGACAATCATGGGATCAAAAGAGAGAAATCTTAGTTTATTTCTTTGTCTGATTGTTAATAGACAAACAGTAGTCTAAAATATCCATTTCCCACAATCAGAGAATCAAGGCCTTTGGTATTGAGGACTGTGCAAGCTGCCAGGAGGTAGAGTCTGGCCATGGAGTCTGCATTCATGATTACAGCAGAATTTCTTTCCTCTGATTTTCAACATTAGCCAAGTCAGCCAATCATTTTATCTTCTTTTCAAAATATCCAAGCACCTTCAGTCTGGGCTATAGCCTCAGTGGGGGCAGTCATTCTGTCTCATTAAGTTGATTTCACATATTTTGGAATAGCTCAACTTGCTTCATTCTGCCTGTATTTCAATCCCCCCCCCAGGCCTGCATAGTGTTCCTCCAGCTCTAAGTCATTTGAGAGGCACCTCACTGTTACGAATTTTTCACCCTTACAGAAGAATAGCTACATTAAGGGAAGGAAATGTCACTTTGCCCGTTACACCATCTACTTCCTCTCCTGGGTGGAAATTCGCCTACATTTGTCTTTTGAAAAACCCCTCAGGCACAGAACAGCAGCCTAAGAATAGTTCCCAATCTCACTCTACCCCACAAAACCCTCAGAGTCCCTGACTAATACCAAGGTATAAATTATAAAGACCACTATAAGCCTGGTCTCCAGAGATTAAAAATAAAATTTTAAGAACTGTCAGTGAAGGGTACTAAGCTTAGGTTTTCCTCCTGAAATGATTAATTTTCTCTAGATATCTCAAAATGGCAAAACTTTTAATGAAAACTGTGAAAATCAGCATGTAGCAACCATGGTGCATTGCTGGTGGCCTCACATATGTTGGTTCTCATGGCAGGTAAGCAGGTAAAGACCTGAACATGCATCTTGGGGAATGTACACGAAGGTACAAAGTGGCAGGAATAAATCAATAGATGTAATAGAGTACGAAGAATGTTTACGAAAGCAATGTATAGAGCCTAAATCTCCTCCTATCCCAATCCCCTAAGGAACGTATCCCCTGCTTTCACAGCAGCAACGGATAAAGAATAGAATCAGGCAGTGTGTTCCACACTGGCCCTGCTCATCATCATTTCCTTCCCTTCTAGTATTGTAGCTACTGGACAACAGGAATCATGTATTAACTTAACATCAGCAGAAAGGATGAAGGATCTGCAGTATCCAGTTTGTATGCTTCACTGACCCACTCACTAACTAACCACCTCGGAAACCCTCTTCAATGCATCCTTTGAAATATGCAAGGCCTTCTGAAATTGCTTCACTTAGACACTGAAGGGACTATTACCTTCTAGTTTTTAGTACAGTTGATCATACCAGCTTTGCCTTGTGTGTCATTATAAAACAAGAAGAAACAAACAAAGAAGATGCGATGGCTATTCTTGGTTGTCACCTTGACTATGTCTGGAATGAACTACAATCCAGAAATGGAGGGCACACCTGTAATACAGATCTTGAGGCTGGAAGACACAGGCTTCTAAACTGGATCTTGACATGGAGATCTTGAGGCATAGTGTCCATGAAAACCCTAGCCCCAGGTAAGGTTGTACATACTTTTAATTCCAGGAGACTGAAGCAAGTATATCTCTGAGTTCAAGGTCAGTTTGGGACAAAGCAAGTTCCAGATCCAGGCATGGTAATACACATCTTTAATCTGAGCCATACGTTCTGCTAGGGGCCTACATAAGGACATTGAAAGAAGGAAGACTTACTCTTCTTCACCTTCTTGCACTTACTTGCCAGCACATCTGTTAGAACCTACTTCTTCAGGATTCCACCTTATACAGAAGACCAAGTGAAGCAACTAGCCTCATGAACTGAGAAAGTACTAAATTTTTGGACTTCCCATTCACAGCTGCCTATCATTGGGTTACTTGTACTACAGACTGCAAGTCATTATCATAAATTCCCTTAATATAGAGAGACTTTTCTTTATAACTTCTGTGACTCTAGAGAACACTGACTAATCCAAAAACAAACAAACAAACAAACAAAAACAGTCTTGTACATATCTATCCTCTTTAGAATCTGCTGGCACAGGCCAAACCCAGTGCTGTCCTTGGCTCATCCAGTATGTATGATCCCAGAGTTGAAAGCACTTGAATAGATTCATCGTTCTCTTTATCTTCTCAAATGACTGCCAGGTTTTTACTGATGTAACTCATTATTTGGTCACAAAACACAACATTTTTTCTTTGCTTGTCTAATAGGTTTCACTTCTGATCAATGCTGCTTCATGTAAGAAATTCTAGGGAATGAAGGAGCAGCATTGCCTAAGCCCTGGGAGATTCCAGAGTCCTGACTTTAGGACAAGAAAGGGAAGATGGATGAGTGAGGGCAACTCAGAAAGATGAAAGAGCAGCCAAGCAGGGAGACAGAAAATAAGAACAGTATGCTCAAGGAAGATATGATTTCTTCAGAAAAGCACAGGTTTTGTTAAGAAAGAAACACACCCACTTAGACACACAGAGAGGAGGAGATAATAAAGGAGAGAGAGAGAGAGAGAGAGAGAGAGAGTTGGAGCAAAGACGAAAGGATGGATCATCCAGAGACTGCCCACCTGGGGGTCCATCACATAATCAGCCACCAAACGCAGACACTATTGCATACACCAGCAAGATTTTGCTGAAGGGACCCTGATATAGCTGTCTCCTGTGAGGTTTTGTCAGTGCCTGGCAAATAAAGAAGAGAATGCTCACAGTCATCTATAGGATGTAACACAGGGCCCCCAATATAGGAGCTAGAGAAAGTACCCAAGAGCTGAAGGGGTCTGCAACCCTATAGGTGGAACAACAATATGAACTAATCAGTACCCCCAGATCTCATGTCTCTAGCTGCATATGTAGCAAAAGATGGCCTAGTTGGCATCATTGGGAAGAGAGGCCCCTTGGTCTAGCAAACTTCATATACTCCAGTACAGGGGAACACCAGAGCCAAGAAGTGGGAGTGAGTGGGTAGGGGAGCAGGGCGGAGGGAGGGTATAGGCGTCTTTTGGGATAGCATTTGAAATGTAAATGAAGAAAATATCTAATAAAAATGTGGGGGGAAAGAAAGAAAAAGGGAGGGAGGAGAGAAGAGAAGAGGGGAGAGGGGAGGGGAAAGGGGAGGGGAGGGGAGGGGAGGGGAGGGGAGGGGAGGGGAGGGGAGGGGAGGGGAGGGGAGGGGAGGAGAGGAAAGGAAAAATCCTTGTAAATCTAGGACTGCAAGAAAGGTCAAAGGTAGAATGGATCTATAACCCTAGAAACCAATTGATGAGGAAAGTTGCAACATGGGATTCAGCTGCTGCTGTTCCTTACAGTAACAGAAGTTGATGGTTGTACTTCTTAGTCATTGCTGCAGCTCTTGGTGGGAACAGAATCTAAGGACTATTTATGCAGATGAATGATTGGATGAATGAATAAACGAACCAGTAGGTTGTCCTTTCTATGTAGTATTTCCATGCAGCATCTCTGGTGTAGCAGTTCTCAGAAGGTAAAAGTAAGCATTAACTAACATATACTGTTAAACATGCTACTAAGTTGGGCACTTTGAATGCCCTGGTCACTTATAGGTTAGTAAGGACCTAGAACAGAGATCCAAAACTTTGAAGATTGAACTTTCTTTGGGAGCTTTTCAACTCGATCATTGTGAATCTCTGGGGCTGTCACTCAGCAGTACCTTTCATTGTTAGATTTCATCTACTAAACAGCACTGTGAGTGGTGAGAACATAGAGAGTACACTGTCATATTTGAGTGTTTTTCTTTATAAACACAATCCCAGTCATGCGCATGGTAAAACAACCACTGGGAGAGAAGAAAGATCTTTTCTGATGTGATTAAGATAGTTAGTACAAAACTGAGAAGCACTCTAACAGAGACAAAGGCAAGTCTTTACAAGTGGATGATGTCAGTGGCCAAAGGTGGATGGCTATGTAAACATCCTTTACATCCAAAGAAACAAAACAGGTTACACACTGTGGACAATTTAACAGACAAAATTTGGGCAAGCAACATTTAAAAATCAGTTTCCAAGCCTTTCCAAGTATTAAAACATCTCAAATATAAAATGAGCTCTTAATAATTATTGACTTGATATTTTTGCCTCCAAATATTTGTTAAAAGTTAATGTTATACTTACATATGTAAGTTACATACTTACAAGAGAGAATGATGTTTGCACAGTGGTAGTACAGGATATTTTGTAACACGGTGAACCCTGATTGCATTATTTACTGGTAAAAATGTTTCTAGTTGTAGTGTGGCCCAGCCCTTAGCACACACATTTAATACCAAACAATGAAGGAGAAGTTAGTTTGTAGAAGGAAGCCTTCATGTTCGAAAGTGTTGCCTAATTGAATAGCAGGCAAAGTGATGAATCAGAGAAAGATTTGACAGCATAGGATATGCCCAACTCTCATAAGAAGATAGAGGAGAAAGGAAAGCTACTTTAGTGGAGAAGTGCAGAGAAAGAAAGAAGAAAGGCAGTTTTACTGGAACAGTTACACAGGCACATGTTAGAGAGAGAGAGACAGAGAGAGAGAAAGACAGAGAGAGAGAGAGGGAGAGAGAGAGAGAGAGAGAAAGAGAAGAGAGCCAAGTTGAATCAGTCATCTTGGAGAAGAGTGTGAGAGACAATAGCTGAGTTCAGCCAGCCAGCCAGCCAGAGTTTAGAAAGAGCTAGGAAGTGGTTAGGGTATTCAGCAGTAAGCCTCAAAGAGTGAAAACATTCTAGGCCTAGATAGATTTTACAGAGACTTTGAGGACTCAGCCTAAGTTATCAGACAGAGGCTGTAAGTCTGGGAGATGACACTTACCCCAGGAGAATCAAAGTTATTTTTACACAGTAGCCCAAGTCTTATTTCAAATCCTGGTTTCTAGTTAACCTTCTTAAGTATATTTCCATTGATAGTGATAAAGATTTAGAGGATTGAATGGACATTCATGTCCATGGTATTGATAAATGAATCAGTGTTGAAAATTCCTGAGCCTGGTATTATAAATCAGGTTTAATGTATATGGGGCTGGAGAGATGGCTCAGCAGTTACAAAAGTTTGCTGCCCTTGATTAGGACCGGAGTTCAATTCCCAGCATCCATAACAGGCAGTTCACAATCACCAGTAACTTTAGCCCCATGGTTATCTGACAGCTTTTCTAACCTTCCCCAGATGCCTATACCTCCCCTAAACCCTCACACACACACACACACACACACACACACATACGAACACAGACACACGTGCACACTTGCATGTGTTCACATATAAAATACAGGAATTATTTAATAATAGCTGATAGACGTGATTTCAGAAAGTTCTGTCCAGGTTTGTTCGGCCCCATGCCCATGGGCATGACACTGTGGTCATTGGGGAATATGGCATCTCACCTCATGTAGACAAGAAACAGAGAGACAAAATCCAAGGGTCAGAGCAAGATGTAACCTCCAAAACATCTCCAATGCTTATGTCCTTCAATGAGGCCCACTTTTTCCTCTTTTTTTTCCTTTTCTTTCTTCCACTTTCTAATAATACTATCAACTATTATATTTTTAAAATATATAAAATATTATGTATATTTCTGATGAATTCACCAAGTGATTAAAAGAGTCATCAGGCCAGAGCACTCATGATTTAATTGTCTCTGGAAACACCCTTGCAGGCACACCCAGAGTTGTGCTTTATAGTCTCCTGGACAATAACGTTGATAGTTAAAACTAGCCATCACAACTTCACCATGTGTCATTTAAAAGCCTCCTGGATGCCAAGATTTGGGTACTACTCTATGGAAAAAGAACAGCAAACTTGGCAAATGCTCAAAATCAGCTATAGGCAAGACAAGAAAAGGACTATACCTTTCATGAGCTGGAGATTTATAATAGAGATAATGTTTCAAGATGACAGATGGTTAAAGGCACCTCTTGATTCAGAGAAGAGAGAGTGCGTCTCTATGTGGACACATGGCTTGCTTCCTGGGGAAAAAGTGGAGAGATGGAAGCACTTGTGGGCCTCCTGGATGAGTGTGGTATTTGATCATCTGCTTGGCGTCTTTCTGCCTGCATGCAGCCACCCAGTAATCAGAGGTCCTGGGCCACATGGTTCACATGGAGACTGTTACCCATCACCTGCTCCGACACTACTGCTGGGAGTGTTTTCTTTCTTTAATTAAATCCCTTGGGTAAAAGGATCTTTCCAATTTGAAAAAAAAAAACGTTTGGAATGCTCTGCAGAAGTTAGCAGATTAAAAGGGGGGGGGGGCGCCAGGCTAGCCAATTATTTGTTAAGGGAGTAGGAATCAGCAGTTATTCGTTTTAAAAGATCATCAATCAGGATGTAAAACATCCCTACTGGTCATAGGTATTGTTCTCCTTACAAAGCCTTTGAAGAGAGAATCAATGAGCTTCATTGCAGCACAAAGACAAGGGTTTCTCAGACTGTCACAATGAAAGAAGCTGACATTCATTAGTGCGAGTCTGAGCATTTTCCATATATCAAAGTCACTCTGGAGGCTCTGTCTTTACAGCCCTTCACTTAGTTGCCTGACTCCTTTACCATTATTAACTAAATGGAAATTCCACAGAAATAAAGATTATGTGACTATAATTTATTCTCTGCCACTTACCTTTCATCCTAGAAAAATTAATCATGGGTTGGATTTTTCTTACTATTCATAATTAGCATTAATGAAATTTGCCTCCCATGCATACATATACAGTGCTAGTTAATCAAGCTGCTTTGTCAGTTTTGAGGCAAATAACTACATGCCCATGTTCTATAAGATTTCCAAATCACATGGTAGATACCTGTCACTGGCTCAGCTGCATCTTGCTTACTGCCCAAATGCTGTTTACCTTACCATGGGAATTATTAATTTCTGTCAATGTTAAAGAGGATTTATCTAAAGAAGTGTGCAGCTGCCTCAACTCAAGAATGCCAGTGGAAGTGGTTCTAGCTGTCACCCTGCTCTAGCAAAGAATCCACGGGACAAACCGGAAGAAGGAAGAAGAAACAAAGACTGAGGCTAGAAAGAGAAAATATCCCATATAATAGTAATGGGTGGCAATTTTCTTTCTCAGTCAGGAAGAGGAGTGATTAGTATAAGTAATAAAAGATCAGATCCGCTGAAAGGTGATGAGAGATTGGTGTATTGCTAATTTTGTCTTTGGTTGGTTGGTTTAGGTCTGGGTTCTTTATAACTGTGAAACCAGGTTAGATTGGAACACCGTGTATAACTCAGGTAGACCTCCAAGTTTTGATCTTCCTATCTCATCCTCTCTAGAGCTGAGATGATGGGTGTTAGACAACACAGGGCTAACCATTGGCAAAGCCATTTATAAGTTATGTTAGCTTTAAATGAGGCATGGTGCCGCACACCTGTAACCCCAGCACTCAGAAAGTCAAAGCAGGAAGACTAAAAAACCATGGCCAGTCTGATCATATCACAATATTTTATCTTCAAAATGAATTGAAATAAAAATAAAATCATGTGTTTTATTAGTCTAAATCAAACAATATTACATTGTGTTACCTGAAACAAGCCAAGAACTTCATTCCATTATAGTACTTGATCGAGTTTTGGCTGTCTAATAAAGAATTTTTGTTTTGCTATACAAAACACACTAAAAGCAGATACCTCAGCAGGTAGAGCACTGTTTGCTCTTTCAGAGGACCCTGGTTTGTTTCTCATCAATCCCATGGTGATTCACAGCTATCCATAACACCAGTTCTAAGACATACAATGCCTTTTGATGTATACTGGTGCCAGGTTCACACCCAATCCACAAACACATGTGCATAAAAAGCACTCATAAAAGAAAATTATACATCTAAAATTGAAATAAAATCACAACCATGATGGGAGGTAGATAGAGAGGAGTGCTATGCGTTCACAGAGCTAAAGAAAGGAAAAAGACAGACCATTTCTTTCTTTTTTTCCAAATTTTTACTAGGTATTTTCTTCATTTATATTTCAAATGCTATCCTGAAAGTCCCCTATACACTCCCCCCACCCCGCTCCCCTACCCACCCACTCCCACTTCTTAGCCCTGGTGTTCCCCTGTACTGGGGCATATAAAGTTGGCAAGATCAAGAGTCCTCTCTTCCCAAAGATGGCTGACTAAGCCATCTTCTGCTACATATGCAGCTAGAGATGCAAGCTCTGGGAGTACTGGTTAGTTCATATTGTTATTCCTCCTATAGGGTTGCAGACCCTTCAGATCCTTGGGTACTAACTTTAGCTCCTCCATTGGGGCCCTGATTCCCATCCAACAGCTGACTGTGAGCACCCACTTTTGTGTTTGCCAGGCACTGGCATAGCCTCACTAAAGACAGCTATATCAGGGTCCTTTCAGCAAAATCTTGTTGGCATATGCAATAGTATCTGCATTTGGTGGCTGATACTGGGATGGATCCCCAGGTGCAGCAGTCTCTAGATGGTCAATCCTTTAATCTCAGCTCCAAACTTTGGCTCTGTAATTCCTCCCATGGGTGTTTTGTTCCAAATTCTAAGAAAGGGAGAAGTGTCCACCCTCTGGTCTTCGTTCTTCTTGAGTTTCATGTGTTTTGAAAATTGTATTTTGGGTATTCTAAGTTTCTGGGCTAATATCGACTTATCAGTGAGTACTTATCATGTGAGTTGTTTTGTGATTGGGTTACCTCACTCAGGATAATACCCTCCAGATCCATCCATTTGCCTAGGAATTTCATAAATTCATTCTTTTTAATAGCTGAGTAATACTCCATTATATAAATGTACCACATTTTCGGTATGCACTCCTTTGTTGAGGGACATCTGGGTTTGTTCCAGCTTCTGGCTATTATAAATAAGGCTTCTATGAACATAGTGTAGCATGTGTTCTTATTACCATTTGAAACATCTTCTGGGTATATGCCCAGGAGACGTATTGCTGGATCTTCCGGTAGTACTATGTCCAATTTTCTGAGGAACCACCAGACTGATTTCCAGAGTGGTTGTACAAGCTTGCAATCCCTCCAAAAATAGAGGAGTGTTCCTCTTTCTCCACATCCTCACCAGCATCTGCTGTCACCTGAATTTTTCATCTTAGCCATTCTGACTGGTGTGAGGTGGAAACTCAGGGTTGTTTGATTTTCATTTCCCTGATGATTAAGGGTGTTGAACATTTTTTCAGGTACTTCTCAGCCATTCGGTATTCCTCAGGTGAGAATTCTTTGTTTAACCCTGTGCCCCATTTTGTAATGAGGTTATTTGATTTTCTGGAGTCTACCTTCTTGAGCTCTTTATATATATTGGATATTAGTCCCCTAACTGATTTAGGATTGGTAAAGATACTTTCCCATTCTGTTGGTGGCCTTTTTGTCTTATTGACAGTATCTTTTGTCTTACAGAAGCTTTGCAATTTTATGAGGTCCCATTTGTTAATTCTTGATCTTACAGCACAAGCCATTGCTGTTCTATTCAGGAATTTTCCTCTGTGCCCATATCTTCAAGGCTTTTCCCCACTTTCTCCTCTATAGTTTCACTGTCTCTGGTTTTATGTGAAGTTCCTTGATCCACATAGACTTGACCATATTACAAGGAGATAAAATTGGATCACTTCGCATTCTTCTACATGACAACCGCCAGTTGTGCCAGCACCATTTGTTGAAAATGCTGTCTTTTTTCCACTGGATGATTTTAGCTCCCTTGTCAAAGATCAAGAGACTGTAGGTGTGTGGGTTCATTTCTGGGTCTTCAATTCTATTCCATTGGTCTACGTGACTGTCACTATACCAGTACCATGCAGTTTTTATCACAATTGCTCTGTAGTACAGCTTTAGGTCAGGCATGGTGATTCCACCAGAGGATCTTTTATCCTGGTGAAGAGTTTTTCTTTCCTAGGCTTTTTGTTATTCCAGATGAATTTGCAAATTGACCTCTCTAATTTGTTGAAGAATTGAGTTGGAATTTTGATGGGGATTGCATTGAATCTGTAAATTGCTTTCAGCAACATAGCCATTTTTACTATATTGATCCTGCCAATCCATGATCATGGGAGATCTTTCCATCTTCTAAGATCTTCTTTGATTTCTTTCTTCAGAGGCTTGAAGTTCTTATCATGCAAATCTTTCACTTCCTTAGAGTCACACCAAGGTATTTCATATTATTTGTGACTATTGTGAAGGGTGTTGTTTCCCTAATTTCTTTCCCAGCCTGTTTATCCTTTGTGTAGAGAAAGGCCATTGACTTGGTTGAGTTAATTTTTTTTCCAGCTACTTCATTGAAACGGTTTATCAGGTTTAGGAGTTCTCTAGTGGAAGTTTTAGGGTCACTTATATATACTATTTTATCATCTGCAAATATTGATATTTTAAGTACTTCCTTTTCAAATTGTATCCCCTTGACCTCCTTTTGTTGTCTTAATTGCTCTGGCTAGGAGTTCAGGTACTATATTGAATAAGTAGGGAGAAAGTGGGCAACCTTGTCTATTCCCTGATTTTACTGGGATTTCTTCCCTCTTCTCCCCATTTCCTTTATGTTGGCTACTGGTTTGAGGTAGATTGCTTTTACTATGTTTAGGTATGGGCCTTGAATTCCTGATATTTCCAAGACTTTTATTATGAAGAGATGTTGGATTTTTGTCAAATGCTTTTTCCACATCTAACGAGATGATCATGTGGTTTTTGTCTTTCAGTTTGTTTATATAGTGGATTACATTGATGGATTTTCATATGTTAAACCATCACTGCATCCTTGGAATGAAGCCTACTTGGTCATGATGGATGATTGTTTTGATGAGTTCTTGGATTCGGTTAGCAAGAATTTTATTGAGTATTTTTGCATCAATATTCATAAGGGAAATTTTCTATCTTTGTTGGATCTTTATGTGGTTTAGGTATCAAAGTAATTGTGGCTTCCTAGAATGAATTAGGTAGAGTACCTTCTGTTTCTATTTTGTGGAATAATCTGAGAAGAAATGGAATTAGGTCTTCTTCGAAGGTCTGATAGAAGTCTGCACTGCCTTTTTTTGGTTGGGAGACTATTGATGACTGCTTCTATTTCTTTAGGGGATATAGGACTGTTTAGGTCACTAATCTGATCCTGATTTAACTTTGGTACCTGGTATCTGTCTAGAAATTTGTCCATTTCATCCAGGTTTTCCAGTTTTGTTGAGTATAGCCTTTTGTAGAAGGATCTGATGGTGTTTTGGATTTCCTCAAGATCTGTTGTTATGTCTCCCTTTTCATTTCTGATTTTGTTAATTAGGATACTGTCCCTGTGCTCTCTACTGAGTCTGGCTAAGAGTTTATCTATCTTGTTGATTTTCTCAAAGAACCAGCTCCTGGTTTGGTTGATTCTTTGAATAGTTCTTTTTGTTTCCACTTTGTTGATTTTGCCCCTGAGTTTGATTATTTCCTGCCCTCTACACAGCTTGGGTGAATTTGCTTCCTTTTGTTATAGAGCTTTTAGGTCTGCTGTCAAGCTGCTAGTGTATACTCTCTCTAGTTTCTTTTTGGAGGCACTCAGAGCTATGAGTTTTCCTCTTAGGACTGCTTTCATTGTGCCCCATAAGTTTGGGTATGTTATAGCTTCATTTTCATTAAACTCTAAAAACTCTTTAATCTCTTTCTTTATTTCTTCCTTGACTAAGATATCATTGAGGAGAGTATTGTTCGGTTTCCATGTAAATATTGGATTCGTATTATTGATGTTGTAATTGAAGATCAGCCTTAGTCCATGGTGATCTGATAGGATGCATGGAACAATTTCAATATTTTTGTATCTGTTGAGGCCTGTTTTGTGACCAATTATGTCAGTTTTGGAGAAGGTACCATGAGGTGCTGAGAAGAAGGTATATCCTTTTGTTTTAGGATAAAATGTTTGTAGATATCTGTTAAATCCATTTATTTCTTAAGTTCTGTCAGTTTCACTGTGTCGTGTTTAGTTAATGTTTCCACGATCTGTCCATTGATGAGAGTGGGGTGTTGAAGTCTCCCACTATTATTGTGTGAGGTGCAATGTGTGCTTTGTGCTTTACTAATGTTTCTTTAATGAATGTGGCTGCCCATGCATTTGGATCATAGATATTCAGAATTGAAAGTTTATCTTGGATGATTTTACCTTTGATGAGTATGAAGTGCCCCTCCTTGTCTTTTTGATAACTGTGGGTTGGAAGTCGATTTTATTTGATATCAGAATGGCTACTCCAGCTTGTTTCTTCAGACTGTTTGCTTGGAAAATTGTTTTCCAGCCTTTCACTCTGAGGTAGTGTCTGTCTTTTTCCCTGAGATGGGTTTCCTGTAAGCAGCAAAATGTTGGGTCCTGTTTGTGTAGCAAGTCTGTTAGTCTATGTCTTTTTATTGGGGAATTGAGTCCATTGATAGTAAGAAATATTAAGAAAAAGTAATTTTTGCTTCCTATTCTTTTTTTTTTGTTAGAGTTGGCATTCTGTTCTTGTGGCTGTCTTCTTTTAGGTTTGTTGAAGCATTACTTTCTTGCTTTTTCTAGGGCATAGTGTTCGTCCTTGTATTGGTGGTTTTCTGTTATTATCCTTTGAAGGGTTGGATTCATGGAAAGATTGTGTGAATTTTGTTTTGTCATGGGATACTTTGGTTTCTCCATCTATGGTAATTGAGAGTTTGGCTGGGTATAGTAGCCTGGGCTGGCATTTGTGTTCTCTTAGTGTCTGTATAACATCTGTCCAGGATCTTTCTGGCTTTCATAGTCTCTGGTAAGAAGGCTGGAGTAATTCTAATAGGCCTGACTTTATATGTTACTTGACCTTTTTCCCTTACTGCTTTTAATATTCTGTCTTTATTTAGTGCATTTGTTGCTCTGATTATTATGTGTCGGGAGGAATTTCTTTTCTGGTCCAGTCTATTTGGAGTTCTGTAGGCTTCTTGTATGTTCATGGGCATGTCATTCTTTAGGTATGGGAAGTTTTCTTCTATAATTTTGTTGAAGATATTTGCTGCCCCTTTAAGTTGAAAATCTTCATTCTCATCTACTCCTATTATCTGTAGGTTTGGTCTTCTCATTGTGTCCTGGATTTCCTGGATGTTTTGCATTAGGATCTTTTTGCATTTTCCATTTTCTTTGATTCTTGTGTCCATGTTCCCTATGGAATCTTCTGCACCTGAGATTCTCTCTTCCATCTCTTGTGTCCTGCCATTGCTCAGATCTATGGTTCCTGATTTCTTTTCTAGGGTTTCTATCTCCAGAGTTGTCTCCCTTTGGATTTTCTTTATTGTTTCTACTTCCATTTTTAGATCCTGGGTGGTTTTGTTCAATCCCATCAACTGTTTGGTAGTGTTTTCCTGTAACTCTCTAAGGGATGTTTGTGTTTCCTCTTTAAAGGCTTCTAGCTGTTTACCTGTGTTTTCCTTTATTTCCTTCTTAAAGTCCTCCATCATCATCGTGAGAAGTGACTTTAGATCCATGTCTTGCTTTTCTGGTGTGATGGTGTATCCAGGTCTTGCTATGGTGGGAGAGTTTGGTTCTGATGATGCCAAGTAACCTTGGTTTCTGTTGCTTTTGTTCTTATGCTTGCCTCCTGCCATCTGATTATCTCAAGTGCTTACTACCCTCAATATGTCTGATTGGAGCCTGTCCTTCCTATAATCCCAGTTGATTCAGGACTCCTCAGAGTCCAGCTTTCTCTGTGATCCTCTGATTGTGGGCTCCTGAGAACCTGAGATTCTGGGTGTGTCAGAGTTCTTCGTAGTCAAGCTCCTCTGAGACCCTGAAATACTTGTGTGACCCAGCTCCTGTTTTCCTGGGATCCTGTTGTCCTAAGATCCTGGGTATGTTACAATGCCTGGAAGTGGTGTCTCCTTTGAGGACCATGCAGCTGTCTGGTCAGTGATCCTAAGATTGCTTGAAGAGTCCTCTGGCGACTGTGGAGGTGTCGGCCAACTCTGTGCCCAAGGTGACCCAGTTCCGGTGCCGACCGGAAAGGAGACTAACCATTTCTTCCAAGGCCTTCTGCCATACCACCAACCCATTCATAAGAGTCCCATCACACCCTGGTGGGAGAGCTGACAGAAGAACTGGAGGAGCTGAGGGGGGTTGCAACCCCATGGGAAGAACAACATCTGCTGGCTGGACCACCTGGTGATCCCAGGGACTAGACCTTCAACCAAGGCATGTACAGGGAGGGATCCATAGCTCCAGATACATAGGCAACAGAGGATGGCCTTGTGGGACATCAATGGGAGGGGATGTCCTTGGTCCTGTGGAGGCTTGATGCCCCAGTGTAGGGGGATGCTGGAGAGGTGGGGTGGGGAGACCGTGGGTGGGTATAGGAGCACCTTCATAGAGGCAAAAGGGAGGGAGGAGAGGAAGGTTGTGGGATGTGGGGCTTGTGGGGGGGGGGTAACTCGGAAGTGGGATATCATTTGAGATGTAGATGAATGGAATGACTAATAAAAAAATTTTTAAGGCACTCTCACAACCAATCACCTTGGCCTGTTGGATGAAGTTAATATGAAAATGCCTTAAGTTCCTAATTGCCACTAGCACTACTATACTCATCACAGAGCAGAAAAGCAGGGCATAAGAGACTACTGAGATTGTCCAAAGTTACACAGAAAACAGACAAGCTGTGACAAATACTGGATAACTCAAAGCTTTCATGGTAAAACCCTTCAAAATACTCATGACACTCATTGGTGAACTTCCTAAGTCCTAAGTCATCTCTCCTTCTCTTTTGAAATTAATGTGTTTTCTCTGAAATTAGTGAATTCCAATTTTAGGAAATCAACAAGGAATTGCCCACATTGCAAAGTTCTGATCATAAATAGTGCAAATGAATTTTTTTCTACAGCTGATTTTTCTGAAATTTTAAGTTTTTTATAGTACATTTAGCTACTTTTTTCAATGAGAGCCACTAATCTGCAGGAGTAAGCCACAGACATTTTAGATGCTATGGGAGGGATAGAGTCAAATCACATGCGAAACTTAGAGCTCATCTACTTTTGGTCTATTTGGGACAAAAAAATATGCAGTCTATCATGGGAAGGCTGCTATCAGTGAGGAAAAAAAAACAGCAAATGCTTGCTAGACATCTGATCCACACTCAGTACTATGATAAATATTTTGGGAATGCCTAAAATACTTTCAAAGGTCCTTACTTCTGACAATTCACAACCTAACTGAAAAAATCATACCCATGGCTATGAAAGAATTCTTTCTTTGGAATTGGTTTTTGACACAGAATTCTGCTATGTTGTCCAGGAAGGTATCAAATCCATGATCATCCTGCTTCAGCCTCATAAAAACTCAGGTTATAGATGTGCAGCATCATAGCTACACTGAAATAATGAGAATCCTGTGAAGAAATTAGGCTGTGAGAAAGGTGTTGAGAATAAGAATGTTGAATTGTGTATTCCTACAGTGAATCAAATGGTAATTCAATACTTGTCAGACCATGTGAGATTTTGTTTGAATTTGCTATGGATTCTGTTCTCAAGTGTAGATATTTCTAACAGATGTGGGAAAAATAAGTACCTCAAAACAAGGATAAAACAGTAATGGAAGATAGAGGCTCTGGCTTCATGGATCCTACTGAGTATGGTCTGGACACACATCATGCTGGGTCTCTGAGTGCATCCTGGCCGAAGAAGCTTTCTGAGTGTCAACTATGAGGTTGCCCATGATCTAAGAGCTAAACACACACACACACACACACACACACACACACACACACACACACACACACTGAATTAAAATGGTGAGTTTATTTAATATTTGCTAACAGCTGAGAATTAGTCTAAAGTTTCTCACTTGAATTTTCTGAACTTTATCACGACACTATCCTCATTTTATGGGCCAGAAATGGAACCAGATAGACTGTAAGTAAATTATAAAAATGTATCCAGTGACTGAAGCATCTTGACTCCAGTGCCAGAATGTGTTGTGCGTGAATACGTTGTGTGTTGTATGGATGCAACATGTGTCAATTAAAAAGCCTATGGTGTATAGCTTAGGAAGGAAATAGGAGGTGGGATATCCAGAAGCAGAAAGAATTCTGGGATAGACCTAGGTACAAGAGATCCACCTGGGAAAGTGAGAGATGGAAGCATCAGGTGATGAGATGAGCACAGGTAACCAGCTATGTGGCAGAATGTCCATTAAAATAAGTGGGTGATTTTGGGTTTGATCTAGTCAGAAACGAGTCTAGCTGTAGGGCCAAGTATTTGTAAATATATCTTGAGTCTGAGTTGTATTTCTGGGAACATGGGGTTGGGAGAAAGAACCAGGCCAAACTTCGATACCATTTAATACACCAAATGAGAAAAGAAGGCTCTGTAGAATTCATGGAACTGGCCTCACATTCATTCTACTTGTGTCAGAGGCAGGAATTGAAGCACAGCCTTTCAAATCTAGGGATCTTGAACTGATCTACAAGAACTAATGTGGTGAATACAGCAATCTGTGCTGTATTCCACACCTGTGCTCACCTGTCCACCTAGAACCAAAGCTGGAGCTAGCAACATACCACTTTTCACCTAGCATTTAGTGAACAATGTTTAATAAAACAAGACAAAAACTGGTGAACATTCACTACTTTCCTCTCTAATAGACAAAAATTTCACACACACAAATGATGAGAGACCAAGGTCTGCTAAACATCAGCCAGGCATATGGAATCTGAAGTGGCCACCTCATGTAGCCAGGCAAGACTCCCCAGTGGAGAGATAAGAATACCAACCCACCCACAAAACTTTCAACCCAGAATATATTCTGTCTGCAAGAACTGCACAGATCGGGGATAGAGTAGAAACTAAGGGAATGGCCAACCAATAATCAGCCCATCTGGATATCCATCCCATTGGCAAACACCAATCCCTGACAATATTAATGATACTCTGTTGTACTTGCAGACACAAGCCTAGCATAACTGTCTTCTGAGAGACTCTACCCAACAGCTGACTGAAACAGATGCAGAGACTCAGCCAAATGGTGGATGAAGCTAGGGGACTCTTATGGGAGAATGGCATGAAGGACTGTGTGCCCAAAAGGGATATGAACTTTACACAATACCAACAGAGTCAGCTAGCCTAGATCCTTGAGGGCTTTCAGAGACTGAACCATCAACCAAAGAGCATACACGAGCTGAACCTAGGCTCCCTACATGTATATAGCATATCACAGCTCAGTTTTCACATGGGTCCCCCAACAACGAAAGCAATGGCTGTCCCTAAAGCACTTTCCTGTCTGTGGATCCTGTTCCCCTAATTGGGTTGCCTTGTCTGGCCTCAGTGGGAGAGGATGCACCTAGCCCTGCAGAGACTTGATGGGCCAAAGTAGGGAGATGCCCAGGGAAGCCTCCAACCTCTCAGAGGAGGAGAGATGGAGGGGGAATGGACTTTGTGAGGGGGGGACCAGGAGGAGGGTACAGTGATCAGGATATAAAGTGAATAAATAATTACTAGAAAAAAGAAAGAATAAAGTTATCCTTTAAGAAAAAAAAGAGAGAGAAGAGAAGGGAAAGAAAAGAAATCAAGCATGGGTCTGCTAACAGATGTAGTCCAGTCTTACTACTTATGCATGCATGTGAATCACCTACCCAATAGATCTTTCAGAGTAGAGAAAGAAAATTGTGTACTTATGCTAATTTAAAGTAGGTAAACAATACTTGGGCAAATATTAGTAGATGCTATTAAAAGGAATATTATTTATTGAGGAGGCTTTTAATTTGTGAAAATTTCATTATGATGTCCTCCTATAATTTCCGTTCACTAAATAATACCTTGTTTTCTGTTTTGCTTTGTTCTGTTTCTAAATGATTTTGAGTCTACTGTGTAATCCCTTTCGCCTTTGCCTTTGAAAAACAATACTTAAAAAGATTCAAAAAGAGTTGCTGTCAGTTACTGTTCTATATTTACATTCTCCTTGTCTTTGTTGTTGTTTGTTTATTTGTTTGTTTGTTTGTTTGTTTGTTTTTTGTTTCCTCATCTGGACGTCCTAGAAAATTCAGAAGTCCCTCCAAGGAGTTCTGAGCTCAGGAAGCACTGAGAGCTTGCCTTCATTCTGCATGATCTTTTCCAGGTTGTACCTTGGCTCTAGGTCTTAGCTCTTGATTCAGAAACCCCAAAGCCAGCGCACTGAGTACAAGTGCTAATGTCATTTTTAGCCCCAGGCCACCTAAATTGTCACCTCTGACCCTAGATCCACTCACTAACATGTCTTAGGGAGAGGTGCCAGTTCCTCACCCAGCAACCATGACACTATTTGCTTGTCTTTTAAAATATTCAGTGGCCAAAATTCATTTGGATTTCCTTTGACCTTTCCAAATTATATTCCTGACTTCAAAAACCCAATGGCAGTACTGACAAAATAAGACAGCCATGCAAGTATAATCGCCAAGCCATCAAGCTTGGTAGAATACACAGTGACAGGACCTATTCCAAACAGATAGGATTTTAATTCTAAGTTCTTTAAGTGATTCCTCCTAAAAGTTTGAGATGCAGTGAAGCACCTGGAAGATTCTCTACTGGGGGTTTTTTAGGTGGTTTCTGTTTCTTATTCTTTCAATCTATACCCCCTGCCCATGTAGCTCTTAAGAAGAATCCAAAACACAAGCACCATTATTATTTCAACTAGGTATTTCTTTGTATCCAGGTTGGGAAGTTTTATTATTAATTCAAGGATTCTTCCTGAATTCTGTCTGTCCTTTTCAGAGTTCTTTCAGGCTATCCCTTGTGAATGAAGTCTTTGTTCCTGGCAAGGAATATGTCCCATCAATTTTTTGCAGGCCTACAGGCTACCACAACATCTGGTATATATAATCTTTGTCTTTGGGTGAGACTGATTTGACTTGCATATATTTATCATTGTGACGTACCTCCCATGAGGTGTTGTAGAACCGTGAAGTAGGTAACTTGCCTCACCTATCTTCATTTTATCCCCCAACATTTAGGAGAGAACCTTTGTTGAAATCTGGCTATGCCCCAGTCTTACTTTGCTTTCTATTGCTGTGACAAACACTGTGACCAAAGGAACTTGGGGAGAAAAGATTTGACTTGGCTTACAAATCGCAACTGTAATCCATCATTGAGGGAAGGAAGGCAGAAGCTCAATCAGGATAAGAAATTGAAGCAAGAGCTAAAGCAGAGGCCAATGGAAGAACATTCCTTCCTGGTTTCCTCAACTAACATTTTAGTACAGCCCAGGCATGCATGCCAGAAGTGGCACTGCCTACCACATGCTGGGCCCTTCCACAGTAATCAGCAATCAAGAACATTCCTTGTAGATGCCTAATTGAGTATCTCTATTCCCACGTGATTCTAGTTTGCAAAGCTGACAAAAACTAACCAGAGCTACTCTACTCTAAGTGAGTCCAGGTTGTGTAAAACAGTGGTGTTTGTTTGTTTGTTTGTTTGTTTGTTTTGTTTTTTCAGAATTTTTTTGGTCCCAAAGACTCAATTTTATAAGCAGTTTTGACTTCATTTTGAGAGTGGAGACTACAGAGGCCCATAGATGGACTCAAACACCACCATCTATCTTATACTATCCATGCATCACAGATGAGTTAAGGACATTCCTCAGAGGAGAAAGAGTACCACTGTAACAATTTATGGGATGGTCATGGTACGTGAGTATATTAAAATAATTATAATGGAATCGTGCTCAAGACTCATTGGATATATTAGACTGAGGAAAGAACATAACTCCTAGATTTACCTGCTATAAAGTAGGGGACTCTTAGCACTTTGATAGCAATGACCCCACATTGTCCTGTCAGCAGATTGCTAATGGAATCAAAGACCAGCAGAGATGCTCTAACACTCTGAGGGCCTTCAGCTCTACTTAGTCCTCCACTGTTGGTACAGCCCACAGCCTATTCAGCTGCTGTCTTTCTGTCTGCCTGCTCTGCCATCTGGACCCATACCTGCTGTTCTTTCTCCAGACCTGATCCTTCCTTTCATCTCAGTTCCTGATCATGTCTACACTTTCATCCTGACTTCCATATGGCATGATCTCTACAGCTACACTCCTATATGGCACAGACTTTAGATGTGTTCCTATCATCCCACTAATGAAGCTTTGAAATCTGCTTTAGCCCACATATATGCATCAAGAGAGATTTTTCTGTATTATGTGAAAGTTAGTATCAGTAATTAAGATTGGTATATGTGTGTGTGTGTGTGTGTGTGTGTGTGTGTGTGTGTGTGTATAAACTTGAATATATCTCAGCCAGTTTAAAAAGTAGCTGGGATTATCAGGTAAATTTCTGCCATTGAAACCTCTGAATACTGTAAATTTATTATTATTCAATAAATTCTGACATTATGGAAAAAAACACCAGGATGATTGTCCGTTTCTGACATAGCATGCTCATGACATCCTACATGTAAAATCTGCTTTATAAATGCCAAGTTGAAGAAAACAGCTGTTTATTGCTTAAATTAGACAATTTAATCTGAGAATACACCCTTGCCTGTTGTCAAGTAAGCAGGATCAAAAGGTATCAGTGAGAATAAATTATTATCACTAAATATAAAGAATAAAATTTTGCTTGGGGGAAGAAAAGATTGTATATATACAATATATATATATATATATATATATATATATATGTGTGTGTGTGTGTGTGTGTGTGTGTGTGTGTATGTATGTATATATACATTTTATATTATATATATATATATACATTTTATATTTTATATATATATATATAGTAACTTGGTGACTTCAGGGTTATTTCTTGACTCTGGTGTTTGTGTGGTTTTGCCATCAAGGAAAATCCAGCTTCCCTTCAAAACATTGTAAAGTCATGAAAAAGCCTTAGGTATTTCCGTTGAGTGTGAACATCAAGTAATGGAAGCACATGTGTCCAGAGATAAATCAGAGGATTTATTAAGACTCTACAGGCAACGTACACAGTGCAGTTCCCAACACTATCTTCATTTATTACTCTTCACTGGCATAAATCAAAATCATTTTAAGATCCTTCCAGTTTCTATCAATACCTGGAGATAACCCAGTGCCAAGCACTCCATGCCAAAATACCACCAGGAGAGAGCTGATCTGCCAGAAGTGCTGACACACTTGTGAGCACAAGTAAAACCATCACTTTTCCTCAAATTCCTGGCACAAGAGGGATGTGCCCAGAGCCATCAGGACACAAAAACCAAGGAACGCCCTGGGGCAGGATCTTTCAGGTTTCCAGCTGCACTCTGGAGCTAACCTTGTGCCACAGCTCTCCATATCAAAATTCCTCCCAGACAGAACTGGTCTCCCAGGAGTGCTGACACTCAGACTTGGAGGAGGGACAAGCCACAGTCAAAGACAGCAAAACCAGCTAATACCAGAGATAACCAGAAGTCGAGAAGCAAGGGCAAGGCCATAAGCAACAGAAACCAAGGCTGCTTGGCATCATCACAACCCAGGTCTCCCACCACAGCAAGCCCTAGATACCCCAATACACCAGAAAAGCAAGACTCTGAATTAAAATCACATCTCATGGTGAAGATAGAGGAGTTAAGAAGGGCATAAAAAAAAACTCTCTTAAAGAAACACAGGAGAACAAAGGTAAACAGGTAGAAGCCCTTAAAGAGGAAACACAAACATCCCTTAAAGAATTACAGGAAAACAACAAAACAGGTGAAGGAATTGAACAAAACCATCCAGGATCTAAAAATAGAAGTAAAAACAATAAAAAAAAAATCACAAAGGGAGACAGCCTTGGAGAGAGAAAACCTAGGAAAGAGATCAGGAGTCATAGATGCAAGCTTCACCAACAGAATACAAGACATAGAAGAAAATATCTCAGGTGCAGACGATACCATAGAAAACATTGACACAACCATCAATGAAAATGAAAGATGCAAAAAGTTTCTAACCCAAAACATCCAGGAAATCCAGGACACACTAAGAAGACCAAATCTAAGGGTAATATGTATAGAAATGAGTGAAGATTTTCAACTTAAAGGACTAGTAAATACCTTCAACAAAATTATAGAAGAAAACTTCCCTAATCTGAAAAAGAGATACCCATAAACATACAAGAAGCCTACAGAACTCAAAATAGATTGGACCAGAAAAGAAATTTCTCCCATCACATAATAGTGAAAACATCAAATGCCCAAAACAAAGAAAGAATATTAAAAGCAGTAAGAGGAAGAGGTCAAGTAACAAAAACAGACCTATCAAAATTACACCAGATATCTCATCAGAGACAATGAAAGCTAGAAAATACTGGGCAGATATAATAGAAACCCTAAGAGACAACAAATGCCAGACCAGGATACAACACTCAGCAAACTCTCAATAACTATAGACAGAGAAACCAAGATACTCCATGACAAAACCAAGTTTACACAATATCTTTCCACAAATACAGCCCTACAAAGGATAATAGATCAAAACCTCCAATACAAGAAGGGAACTACATGCTAAAAAGAGCAAGAAAGTAATCTTCTTTCAAAAAACCCAAAAGAAAATAGCCATACAGACAAAATTCGACCTCTAACAACAAAATAAAAGGTAGCAACAATCACTATTCCTTAATATTTCTTAACACCAATGGACTCAATTCCCCCCAAAAAAGACATAGAATGACAGATTGGAGGCATAAACAGGACCCAGCATTTCATTGCAAAGAGGAAATGGACCTTAGTGACAAACACAGACACTACCCCAGAATAAAAGGCTGGAAAACAATTTTCCTAGCAAATGTTCCCCAAAACCAAGCTGGAATAGCCATTCTCATATCAAATAAAATTGACTTTCAACCAAAAGTTATCAAAAAAGATAAGGAAGGACACTCCGTACTTATCAAAGGAAAAACCTACCATAAATAACTCTCAGTGCTGATAATCTATGCTCCAAATTCAAGGGCACACACATTCATATCATAAAACCTCATAAAATTGCAAAGATTCTGTAAGTCAAAGGACACTGTCAATAGGACAAAATGGAAACCAACAGATTGGGAAAACATCTTTACCAATCCTACATCTGATAGAGGCCTAATATCCAATATATACAAAGTACTCAAGAAGTTAGACTACAGAGAACCAAATAACCCTATTAAAAATGGGGAACAGAGCTAAACAGAGAACCTTAAACTGAAGAAACTCAAAGGGCTGAGAAGCACCTAAAGAAGTGTTCAACATCCTTAGTCATCAGGGAAATGCAAATCAAAACAACCCTGAGATTCCACCTCACACCAGTCAGAACAGCTAAAATAAAAAACTCAGGTGACAGCAGATGCTGGCAAGGATGTAGAGAAACAGGAACACTCCTCCATTGTTGGTGGGATTGCAAGCTGCTACAACCACTCTGGAAATCAGTCTGGCAGTTCCTCACAAAATTGGACATATTATTACCTGAGGACCCAACTATACCACTCCTGGGCATATACCCAAAAGATTCTCCAACATTTAACAAGGATACATGCTCCACTATGTTCATAGCAGCCTTATTTATATTAGCCAGAAGCTAATAAGAATTTAGATGTCCTTCACAGATGAATGTATTCAGAATTGTGGTACATTTATACAATGGAATACTACTCCGCTATTAAAAAATGATGAATTCATTAAGTTCTTAGGTGAGTGGATGGAACTAGAAAATATTATCCTGAGTGAGGTAACCCAATCACAGAAGAACACACATGGTATGCACTCACTGATAAGTGGATATTAGCTCAAAAGCTTGGAATACCCAAGATTCAATTCACAAACCCACATGAAGCTCAAGAAGAAGGAAGACAAAAGGATGGGTGCTTTGGTCCTTCTTAAGGGAACAAAATACTCACAGGAGCAAATATAGAGACAAAGTACAGAGCAAAGACTAAAGGAAAGGCCATCCAGAAACTGTCTTACCTGGGAATTCATCCCAGCCACCAAACTCTGACTCTATTGTGGATGCTGAGAAGTGCTTGGTGGAAGGAGCCTGATATAGCTGTCTCCTGAGAGGTCCTGCCAGAGCCTTAAAAATAAAGAGTTGGATGCTCACAGCCAACCATTACACTGAGTGTGGGGTTCCCAATGGAGGACTTAGAGAAAGGACTGAAGTGACTAAAGGGGTTTGCAACCCCATAAGAAGAACAACAATATCAACCAAACAGACCCCCCCTCAGACATCATAGAAGCAGAGAGAAGGGGGATGTGATAGGGAGTTTCATGGAGTGCCAGTTATACCATTCTTGAGCATATCCCCTAAGTACATCCTCCTAAACAGACATTTGCACAATCATATCCATATCTGGTCTATTCATAATATCCAGAAAGTAGAAACAATTTAAATGTCTCTAAATGGATGAATGGATAAAGAAAATGCAGAATATTTATACAATGGAATATTACTTTGCTAGTTAAAAACTATACTTAGTTAAAATTTTAGTTAAAAACAAATCATAAAAACAGTAGGCAAATGGATGGAACTAGAAAAAAAAATCAATACTGAGTGAAAAAACTCACACCCAGACAGATGAAGTGTGTATTTGCTTATGTGTCGATATTAGCAGCTAAATCTTTGCTAAGTAAGCTGCAATCCATATAACCACAAATGTTAGGTAGAAAGTAAGGGACTAGAGGGAGAATGGTAGATATCCCTAGAAAGGAAAAATATAATAGGTCAAGATGCATGGGGGCAATGGTGAAACTGGAATGGGAAAATGAAACAGGGAGGGGTAGGAAAAATGGGTCAAGCGATGGAATGTGTCGAGTAACATCTAAAACTAAAGGCCATTTGAGGAGTCCTACAGGACACAAATACAGTAGAAGCTTTCTATAATACATACATATGTGAAAATTATCTAAATATGACCAAATAGAGGAGAAAGAGCTCTAACTGAACAAATCTCATCACCTTTGAAGCTCTCAGCACCGAAACTAGGTTATACTGAGCAAATCATCAAAGGGTTCCACAGGAACCCCCAAACAAGCTAGGCTACTGTAAGGCCCATTGGTGTCTCTCCACAAATTGATCTTAAGGCTCTGTTGCTGAAGAGAACATCTACACAACTCATTGAACTTAGAGAAATTGAGCTGGTGCCTACCTAGAGCCTTCATCACTATGAGCTAATGTCCACTTCCTGGAAGGTACTCTGCACACTACAGGAAAGAAAGGTAAACACCAACACAACTACAAACCCTTTGATCTATAATAGTGACCTGCCTGCAAGATATGAGGGTGTAACAGCACATAAGCACAATGCTTATGATAGTAGCCAACCCATATCTGACTTAAGACCCATTCCATAAGATGTAATTCATAGATAACACTGCTCAGGTGGCCAAGAAACAGGACCTAGATAGATCATGAACCTAAGAAAAAAATGAAATTTTACTATTTTTTTCTAAAAGTACATAGCAATAAAATGACTCCTAACATTTTACAATATTTATAGATCTGTGCCTTACTCAGCTATCATAAGAAAAGCTACCTCCTGCAGCAGATTGGAACAAATACAGAGACCACAGCCAGACACCACACAGAGAGCAAAAGTCCTTGAAACCATCAACCAAAAACGGGATGTTTGCATCAAATCTTCTCCCGCAGGGCTCAGGGAACTCTGTGGAAGAGGATGTGGGAAGAATGTAAGAGCCAGAGTGATTCACAACAGTGAATCAAAGCCTTCTAAACACAAAACAATGGATGCATCACGTATAAACTCACACAGCATACCCAACCTGCCCAGCTCTACACCAGATGTGATACAAATCCCTTCTCCCAGGCCTCAGGGAACTCTGTGAAAGAGGAAGTCAAAAGGGTATAGGAG
This sequence comes from Mus musculus, assembly GCF_000001635.26. Lineage (NCBI taxonomy): Eukaryota > Metazoa > Chordata > Mammalia > Rodentia > Muridae > Mus > Mus musculus. Next base: position 53,229,535 of record NC_000083.6, read on the forward strand.
CCAGAGGGGACAGTGGACACCAAAAAAAAAAAAAAAAAAAAATCAAGGCTTTCTAGACACAAGAGGATTGCTACACATATGAACCCACAAAGACTGTGGCAGCATGCCCAGGGCCTGCCGAAGTCTGCACAAGATGGGCTACATATCTAACCCAGAAGGTATCTTCAACTAATAACCACTTTCAAATGAAAAGTCAGTTGTTTCCAAGAGACTCTCTGTGGGGAAACAAACCACCCTTAAGGGTAAGCACTAGATAGCCAAAATGAAATGAGTCCAGTGGCATCTCTAGAGGTTCTTTGTCTTGTAATGTTAGATCAGGGCATTTGTTTGTTTGTTTATAATCTTACATGTACTTTGCATATATATTGTAACTTTGAATGTTGTGTTTTTATGGGATTACTATGTGTGCAGACATTTGTGTGTCTGTGACTATATACATTTTTGTGCTTTATCTTTGGTTATTTTTCATTTAGCTGTTTTGTCCTATTCCAATTTGTTTGTTTTTGTTCTATTGTATTGTATTTTTATACCTTAGATTCCTGTTTGTTTACTAACAGAGACACAAAAAGGTGGATCCGATGAGGAGGGAGATGGGAGGAATTGGGAGAAGTAAGGGGAAGGATGGGAAACATAACAAGAATATTCTGTGTAAAAACAACATTTTAAATAAAAAATAATATCATTATATCATTTTCCTTTCCCTCTCCTACTCTTAACTCTCTCATATACTCCTCCTTGCTCTTTCAGATTTATGGCCTCTGTTTTCATTAATCATTGTTAAATGCATACATGTATATACATATATATTTCTAAATACAACCTTCTCCATCTGTATCATGTCACTTGTATGTGTATGGTTTTTTAGAGCTGATTAGTTAGTGTTGGATAAGCACCTGGTGTGCTCTTCCCTGGGAAGGACTATTTCTGTCATTCCAATTACTCCTTGGTTTCTGTAGATCTTTGTGTAGTGAGAAAGACCACATGATCTAATCTGCATTTTTCCATTGCTCTATACCAATCAATGCCATCGAAGAAATGGCTAAAGGAGATTTTAGTTGTTAGTAAAGTTAAAATAAAGGATGGATAAGTTGGTACTGAAACTGGGGTCGTGGATGGGGACAATGAATATCATGCATAGAAAGCACATATTCTGCAAGGGACAAGCTGGGTAATGAACTTACTAAGTCAGAAGAGAGCTCTGCAGCTAAGCAGGAAAGCTAAAGCCAGCTTAATGTCTCCTCCAAAAAGCAGAACTCAACTGACCGCCCCCCCCCCCAAAAAAGTTTCCCAAGGAACAGCAGTAGGGGATGAAAAGAAAAGACTGTTCTTCACACACACCAGAGCTGAAAAGTATGCTTTAGGTGGCAGGGTTTCCAGAGACCTATCAGGATAATACCTACTACCTCCCCTCTTCTCCACAGACCAGACCCAGAGAATACAGAGACCAATGGCTCCCATTCTTTCTTCTACCTCATGGAACCACTTGGAGACTGACAAAGCCAGATGAATGAAAGAACTTCACCTTCCACCTTTCATCTCAGCTGTGGTAGCAATTCACTTCATAAATGTTCTTTTTACAAGTGTTTGCTATGTGTGCATGAGTGTGTGGTTCCTTTGGATATTATAAGAGGGTGTAGAATCCTCTAGAACTAAAGTGACAGGTGCTTGAGAGTCAGCTGGTATGAGTGCTCCAACTAAATTCAGATTCTCTGCAAGAGCAGTATACAATCTTAATTGCTGAGCCATCTTTCCAGTTGGCTTGTTTTGTTTTTTTAATCAGCCTCATTCTTTCTGTTGAAGCATTTGCAATATTCATGGAGGAATTGGATGTGGTGAAGTTGAGTGTATAGTTCCGAAAATAGTCCCTCATTCCAAGAACTGAAGGTACCTGGTATGAACTATATTATTAACTGAGTAAAATATAAGTTTTAGAGCATCTACCACTGCTGAATGTTACCACTATGAAAATGTACTGTCCAGCTAACAAAAGACACCTTCCACATAATTAACTATTGAAGAATAAGCAACCAAAGATAGTAAAGAAATAAATAAGAATTTAACAATGGGGCTGGAGAGGTGGCTCAGCGGTTAATAGCACTGACTGCTCTTCCAGAGGTCCTGAGTTCAAATCCCAGCACCCACATGGTGGCTCACAAACCATCTGTAATGGAATCTGCTGTCCTCTTCTGGTGTGTCTGAAGACAGCTACAGTGTACAAATATACATTAGATAAATAATATTTTAAAAATAAAATAAAAGGGCATTAGTCATTCAGTGTGTTTTTAAAAAAGAATTTAACAACATAACTAAATAAAGCAGTGAAATGACAACATATTTATAAACCCAAACACATTAATATAAGAAATACAAAAAGAAGAAACAACCAACACCAAAAACAAACAAACAAACACTACACTAATATAATGTAGCTCCTCAAAACAATTACTAATAGCAACCAGTGAAGGGGAATTAAGTGAAACCCCAGACAGGGGAATCAAAAAGAAGGATTTTAATTTTGTTCAATGGCAACAGCTAAACAAAACAAGGAAGGCAGTGGAAAGTGAAACTTAAGGAGAGGAAACAACTAATAAAGAAATCAACCTAAAATGATGGAAACAAAAACATAATGTTAGCTCCCTGCAAAGTCTCAGCCACCGATTAGATTGAGGGAAGAACTCAATATCTGAGCTTCAGATGCCACTAGGAATTTCAAGATATGTGAGACTAAAACTCAGATTTGTAAACTATAAGTATATAAAGATAGTTATCTCATTCTCGAGGCCTAGAAAATATTTTCAAAAGTACCATAACATAAAACTTCCTCAGGGTTAGGAAAAGAGATACTGATCTAGATATAGGAGGCATTTCAAACCCCTCCTTATCATAATGTAGTTAAAACACTAAATATACAGAAAAAAAATAGTAAAATAGAGAAACAAAAAGATGCATGTAAAGACAGACCCATCGGAATAAAGCAAAATAAAGTCAACTGAAACTTTAAAACCTAGAGGCCTAGCTAGTAACGATGGCCTCAAAACTCTGCATGATAACAACTGTCAACTAGCAAAGCTATCTGTTATAACTTAAGAAAAAAACACAAGCTTTCTATGATAAAAATTAAACTAAAGGTATGTATAACCACTAATCCAGATCTCATATGATTCTTGAATAAATCCTTCAGACTGGAGTGAAAAACAAATCTATCCACAACACCACAGGAAAAAAATAAACCAGTCTAGAAAGATAGGTGAACAAGAAAGGAAGAGAGAAACTCCAAAGACTACTTAAAACACAACACTCCTGTTGCAAGACACGGAGAAAATGAACCCATAACTAGCCAGGGAACTTCTTCTCCACTGTTTATCTTTCATTGTCCTGAAAGTTGTCAGGCAAGATGGTGGTTGTAGAGTGGGGCATGGATAATAGCAGTGTTCTTACTCAGTTCTGGACTTTTCATGCTACAAATTTGACTTACCATGCAAGGTGAGCTTACTGGTACAAGAGTTACATGACTGTTTTGACATAAACCAATGACTTTATGACTGGATTTGGGGCCTGCTCCACAAGATGGAATATATTCTTGTTACTGTAAACATGGCAAAAACCCAAGCTAAAGCTAGAAGTTCATAGACCATAGAGGAAATCTAATAGCATTTTTCTGCTAAATGTGCATGCTGTCACGTTGCCTTCTAAAGTATTTATTCTTGTGCCCATATTAGTGTTCCTCTCAACACTGATTTGAGAGAACCTTCTTTTTGCAATGAGAATAAGTAACTGCTGACTATGTAACCATAAATGGGATTCCTGTATCATCAATACCACCACAACCAAGGCTCAAATAATGTACCAGGAAAAGCGGCAAAAAGAATGAAAGAGTAGAAGGATGAAGAGGCATCCTGGAAAATGCTATCTGCTGAGCATGGCATGGCCATTGAACTCACAAATTCATATTAAGTGGGGTTACCTGCTTACATCTATATAAGATCAAGCTAGTCAACTTTCCAGCATGGATGGGAGAGTGGCTCATAAGACCCTACCCTAGATAATAAGTCACTGGCAACTGGTGGCTGTTAGGAAAGGAGAAAGTCAATTTTCTTTGGAAGTATGGTTGCCTATGTTCCAGTGTATGGCCCTCTACCTACACGTACACTCATGCAGCAACACAAATTGGACTCCGTGTTATTTTATGAACGTGGAAGGGATGTGTTAGACAGGCCAGGAGGAAGAAAGGTTAGAGAGCAGATATGATCAAGATACATTGTATACATGTATAGTAGTATCAAAGAAAATTTTTTAAAATTTTAAATGTCCTTGGTCAAGTCCCTTATGTGCTACATACTCCCTGTCTTTCAATAGAGATAAGCCAACCTGAAGATCATTAAGGTCTTTTGTTTATGGAAAATATCTAACAACCTAAAAAGAGAATCAAACATTGCCAAATTGTTATACAAAGTGATATGTGCAAGCATAAAATTGACTGGGAACTAAGTGCTCCTCTCCCTGGAGATGCTGGAGACAATTAAATAAATAAGCAAACACCTTTCAAGCTGATGTCTTCAAAGACAAGCAATAGGGATAAAGTCATCTCAGGTTAAAAATTGTTTGGACAAAGACCTGAAAGCTCAAACCAGCATGTGGTTCCAAGAAATAGCAAGAGCTTGGTCCCAACTGGACCTGCACAGCACAGACAGGTCTACAGAAACTCAGAGTACATATTGTGTGAGTTCCTTTGTGAATGTGTTACCTCATTCAGGATGATGCCCTCCAGGTCCATCCATTTGGCTAGGAATTTCATAAATTCATTCTTTTTAATAGCTGAGTAGTACTCCATTGTGTAGATGTACCACATTTTCTGTATCCATTCCTCTGTTGAGGGGCATCTGGGTTCTTTCCAGCTTCTGGCTATTATAAATAAGGCTGCTATGAACATAGTGGAGCATGTGTCCTTCTTACCAGTTGGGGCATCTTCTGGATATATGCCCAGGAGAGGTATTGCTGGATCCTCCGGTAGTACTATGTCCAATTTTCTGAGGAACCGCCAGACTGATTTCCAGAGTGGTTGTACAAGCCTGCAATCCCACCAACAATGGAGGAGTGTTCCTCTTTCTCCACATCCACGCCAGCATCTGCTGTCACCTGAATTTTTGATCTTAGCCATTCTGACTGGTGTGAGGTGGAATCTCAGGGTTGTTTTGATTTGCATTTCCCTGATGATTAAGGATGTTGAACATTTTTTCAGGTGCTTCTCTGCCATTCTGTATTCCTCAGGAGAGAATTCTTTGTTCAGTTCTGAGCCCCATTTTTTAATGGGGTTATTTGATTTTTTGAAGTCCACCTTCTTGAGTTCTTTATATATGTTGGATATTAGTCCCCTATCTGATTTAGGATAGGTAAAGATCCTTTCCCAATCTGTTGGTGGTCTTTTTGTCTTATTGATGGTGTCTTTTGCCTTGCAGAAACTTTGGAGTTTCATTAGGTCCCATTTGTCAATTCTCGATCTTACAGCACAAGCCATTGCTGTTCTGTTCAGGAATTTTTCCCCTGTGCCCATATCTTCAAGGCTTTTCCCCACTTTCTCCTCTATAAGTTTCAGTGTCTCTGGTTTTATGTGAAGTTCCTTGATCCACTTAGATTTGACCTTAGTACAAGGAGATAAGTATGGATCGATTCGCATTCTTCTACATGATAACAACCAGTTGTGCCAGCACCAATTGTTGAAAATGCTGTCTTTCTTCCACTGGATGGTTTTAGCTCACACAATATGTACTCACTGATAAGTGGATATTAGCCCAAAACCTAGGATACCCAAGATATAAGATACAATTTCCTAAACACATGAAACTCAAGAAAAATGAAGACTGAAGTGTGGACACTATGCCCCTCCTTAGAAGTGGGAACAAAACACCCTTGGAAGGAATTACAGAGACAAAGTTTGGAGCTGAGATGAAAGGATGGTCCATGTAGAGATTTTCATATCCAGGGATCCACCCCATAATCAGCATCCAAAGGCTGACACCATTGCATACACTAGCAAGATTTTATTGAAAGGACCCAGATGTAGCTGTCTCTTGTGAGACTATGCCGGGGCCTAGCAAACACAGAAGTGGATGCTCACAGTCAGCTAATGAATGGATCACAGGGCTCCCAATGGAGGAGCTAGAGAAAGAACCCAAGGAGCTAAAGGGATCTGCAACCCTATAGGCGGAACAACAATATGAACTAACCAGTACCCCAGAGCTCTTGACTCTAGCTGCATATATATCAAAAGATGGCCTAGTCGGCCATCACTGGAAAGAGAGGCCCATTGGACACGCAAACTTTATATGCCGCAGTACAGGGGAACGCCAGGGCCAAAAAGGGGGAGTGGGTGGGTAGGGGATTGGGGGTGGGTGGGTATGGGGGACTTTTGGTATAGCATTGGAAATGTAAATGAGCTAAATACCTAATAAAAAATGGAGAAAAAAAAAGAAACTCAGAGTAGACTTGAGCTGGAACTAGAGGACTTTATTTATGTTGAGTAGAGAACTTACAGAGGCATATGGATGTAGACTTACATTTTTCAAAACCTACTTTAATATGCACTCTTTTTTATTATTATTATGTATTTTCCTCAATGACATTTCCAATGCTATCCCAAAAGTCCCCCATACCCTCCCCCTCCACTTCCCTACCCACCCATTCCCATTTTTTTGGCCCTGGCGTTCCCCTGTACTGGGGCATATAAAGTTTGTGTGTCCGATGGGCCTCTCTTTCCAGTGATGGCCGACTAGGCCATCTTTTGATACATATGCAGCTAGAGTCAAGAGTTCCGGGGGACTGGTTAGTTCATAATGTTGTTGCACCTACAGGGTTGCAGATCTCTTTAGCTCCTTGGATACTTTCTCTAGCTCCTCCATTGGGGGCCCTGTGATCCATCCAATAGCTGACTGTGCACTCTTTAATACTTCAACCTCCTTTCTAGCCCACCTACCAGAGGTAGGGAAAAAGGAAGGTCAATAGGATAAGGGGGGATTTGGACCAGTTTATAAGTAGTTCTTTGGAGCAGTTTCAGTCTTCATTGTCAGGATATCACCAGTCCAGTCCAAAACATCAAACTCAAAGCAACTCGATCCAGAAGAAACCAGGAGACTCCATCAAATCAGCACAAGTTCACAGAAGCAGCAAGAAGCAGCCAGAATACCAAGAGAATGACAAGCAAAAATGAAAAAACAGTGAAGCATTACAAGGTATATCAATGCATGAACATCCTCAGCAAAGACCAGCAAAGGGATGCAAGGCAAACCAATGCAAGGGCAGCCTCTCACTGTCTGTGGGGTTATATTTATAATCTTTCCAAACGCCATGCAGTCTCCCAAACCTCTGCTCCAGCAAAACATCACATACCCTTTCACAAGACAGATTCCAGAAAAGCACCCTCTCATGCGACGGCCTCAGCAAAACATCCTCTCATAAAACAGCTTCTAGGAAAACATCACATGACACAACCGACTCTCCAAAGAACCCAACAATCTCTGCTTCTAGGGGAACTAGGATTTGATCTGCCCTGGCTTTGCACAAGTTTTTTTTGGGTTTTTTTTTGTTTTTTTGCTTTTTTGGGTTTTTTTGCATACTGTCACAACTGCTGCAAGTTCATATGTGCAGTTGCATGCTGTGTCCTGAGTATAATGCTCCCTTGTACACATTAATTACCTCTGGGCCTTTGGGTCCTGTGCCTTTTCTGCATCTTCTTCTTTATTCTTTAGGGAGGAAAGGTAATGTGTGTCGCAGGGATTGGGGGGGGGGGTGTGCATGTGTGTGTGTGCATGTGTGTATGTGTCTAATTGAGAGCTGAGACTTCTTCAGATTCTTTAGTCTCTTATTCTTTGAATGTTGACCAGTTTGGGGCCTCTGTGTTCATCATCATCTACTGCAAATAGAAGTTTCTCTGATGAGCACTGAAAGATGCATTTATCTATGGGGATAACAGTAAGTCATTAGTAGTCGACCAAGTAGTTGGTTACTCCCATGACATTCGTGTCTCTGCTGCACTATTGGGCATGTATTGCCAGGCAAGTCATGATTTTAGTTTGCAAGGTTCAGATAATTACTTTGCTTCTCTATTAGTTTTCACAGTGACTTTGCACAGTACTGTGAAAGCTACACCATAGGAATAAAGCCTCTATACCAATAGCAACCTGATTTTTCCATGTTCAAGACTGAAGTGGAATATCTTCAGCAAAGGCCTCTTACTGTGAACTTCTGGTGGGTCGGCAATAGCAATGTCAATAGTTTGTAATGTTTTGGTGTTTATGTAAATTCATGGGCCAAAAAATTCAAAAGAAGTAACCCATTACTAGCAATACATTTTTATTAATTAGTGTCTGGTATCTAATAGAGGGATTATTGCCTTGTTATAGAGTAACTCCACTTTGGGGGGGTGGTTTTTGGTTTTTGGTTTTTGGCTTTTGGTTTTTGGTTTTTGGTTTTTTGAGACAGGGTTTCTCTGTGTAGCCCTGGCTGTCCTGGAACTCACTCTGTAGATCAGGCTGGCCTCAAACTCAGAAATCTGCCTGCCTCTGCCTTCCAAGTGCTGGGATTAAAGGCATGCACCACCAATGCCCGGCAAGTAATTCCATTTTAACTGTGTGAGAGAGAAAAAGAGAGAGAGAGACAGAAACAGAGACAGAGAGCTTCTACAGTAATCGCTTTCCATTTGATTTTTTTAATGTCTTTAGTATTATGTATCCTTTCCCATATACTCATCTACCCTACAATCCATTCCCCAACTCCAGTTTCACCCTTCCTCTTCCATTTTTTCCTTTTAACCCCTTTATACCTTTACCCTAATGCCATTAAAATCCCTTCCTCGTGGCTTCCTAATAATTTCCTGACCTCTGTGGTATTATAAATGAAACACATATTATTTTAATTTAATTCATTTTTACTTCTATGTACATTGGTGTTTTGCCTGTATGTAAGTCTGTGTGAGTATGTTAGATCTTGGAGTTACAGACAGTTAAGAGTTGTCATGTGCAAAGTTTGGAGCTGAGATGAAAGGATGGACCTCGTAGAGACTGCCATATCCAGGGATCCACCCCATAATCAGCATCCAAACGCCGACACCATTGCATACACTAGCAAGATTTTATTGAAAGGACCCAGATGTAGCTGTCTCTTGTGAGACTATGCCGGGGCCTAGCAAACACAGAAGTGGATGCTCACAGTCAGCTAATGGATGGATCATAGGGCTCCCAACGGAGGAGCTAGAGAAAGTAGCCAAGGAGCTAAAGGGATCTGCAACCCTATAGGTGGAACAACATTATGAACTAACCAGTACCCTGGAGCTCTTGACTCTAGCTGCATATATATCAAAAGATGGCCTAGTCGGCCATCACTGGAAAGAGAGGCCCATTGGACTTGCAAACTTTATATGCCCCAGTACAGGGGAACACTAGGGCCAAAAAGGGGGAGTGGGTGGGCAGGGGAGTGGGGGTGGGTGGATATGGGGGACTTTTGGTATAGCATTGGAAATGTAAATGAGCTAAATACCTAATAAAAAATGGAAAAAAAAAAGAGTTGTCATGTGGATGCTGAGAACTAAACCCTGGTCCTCTGGAAGAGCACTCAGTGCTCTTAACCACTGAGCCATCACTACAGCCCAAACCATTTTTAAAATTGATAGCAGCAAGTATACCACAGTACAAACTCCACAAGGAAAAGGAGACAAGAATATGCCTCAGATGTGACAGGTGTTCAGAGAAACATTTGTTGAGTTGAAAAATCAGTTTTACCAATCAGAATGCAGACCATAGCTACTGTTTGTCATGTCATGGTTTGTGCAGAATTCTGAACCTTGGATATAAAGCCACAATTAAAAGTCATTTGTAAAAGCAAACAAAAATGGCATGTGACTTGTGTGCCACCTCTCAAGGGACAGCAAGTGCCCATAGCTCCTCTCCTCTAATCATAATCGCTAATGTGTCCCACACTAAGTGGGTGAGATCATGGTTTTGAGATTAGACTGCTTTGTAGTGAATGTCTATCTGCAAATACCAACAAATAACAAATAATACTATTCAATCATGCTCCCAGAGCTGAACCTACCTAATTTCTCCTGCTTGCATGTGCTTCTAGAAAGACATGAACTAATAGCTATAAAGATGATATAGAAATTAGAATTGAACTTTTTTGTTTGCTTATCAATTGGTTGTTTTTTGTTTTGTTTTCTTTTTGTTTTGGGGTTTTTTGGAGATAATGAAAACTAAATGACATTTTAATTTGATATGGAATGTAGCTCACCATAACAAATATAACTTCAAATGTGACTTCACTAATTAGCCAATATATTTTGGTTTGTGAATTTCTTAGCATTCCAGTCTTAATTATATCGTGACTTTCCTTGTCTGGCCTGATTTTGCTTTGTTTTATTTGCCTGTGTGTCATTGTTACACAAAGTCTTTTTCTAGCCAGACATTAAACTACTACTGGGAAAATTTAACAAAACTAAGGTAATTTAACCATTCCGTGAACAACCTGTGGGTGAAGTTAATAGAAGACAGTTACTTCTGAATATCCAAGGCATGGTTTTAAGAAAAAAAGAAAAGAACAGATGATTACTAAAATGATTTGGAGCTAAGTCTGCTTCTCCTCTTCACTTCACACAGCTTTTATCACTCTGACATCTTCTAAGTTGGCTAGAAAATCATGTATTTAGACAAGCTCTGAATGATCTTAATGTGCACAGGTCATGCAACTTTACCCTAGGGCCCAGGGTCCAGACAGGGATAAGGACTCTCCCACTCTCTAGTCCTGGTTCGGTTTCTAGCAATTGTCTGTAACTCCAGTACCAGAGGATCCAGTGCCTTGTTCTGCTCTCCGTGAGCACTAGGTATGAATGTGAGATATATACACACATGAAAGCAAACACTCGTTCATTAGTAGCCTTTTTGATGTCCAATATTAGCAAGCAAAGGTAATATGAAAAACATACAGATAGAAATCCCTTTATGTATCCTATAGCCTATCAGAATTGAGTTTCCAATGGCACCTAAAAGCCATTGTTGACAAAAGTAAAAAACAAAAATAATAAGAACTAGACCAAAGCTATGTCATAGTATCTACCTGATACCACTAATTTAATCTAACTTTGTGCACTAGATATTCAAAAGAATTCATGAGTTGGGAATATATAAACAAAGTAGAGTTCTTAGTTTATATTTGTTTCATAAGTTGTTACGTTTGTACTTATTTTGTTAATCCATGACTGTGTGCAGTAAGAATCTGAGGGTAGGAAGTTCTATGGTTCTTGGGTTTAAAAAACTATTTATGTAGTCTACAGTTTTTCTACCAGCTATTGTCATTTACACAATAGCAATGGCTTATTCTCCTCAGGTTAGCTCATCCAAAAAAAATACAGAGGAAAGTATCTCCAGACAAATTGTCTCCATTACTGGATAGATAGTACCATTATTTATCAGGTAGATTAAGCTTGTTGCCATAGGTGGCATGAATTGCCCTCTGAGAGTTTCCAGACAGGTGGTTTGTCTTGAATACAGTCACCCATCGTGTCCGTAACAATACAATTCTTCTAAAGGAAGGCAACTTTCACCCAGTAAGGAAATGAGGGAGCAAACAAACCAGAAGAAACAGTGGCAGGTGAGAAAAACAGTGGGATCAATGGTTAGAAAAGTAGAAGCTAAACAAAATCCAGATGCATTCTTAAAATAGTCCTCCTTTAGAGAAAGCTACTATACACAACTAAGGGTTTATTCACCCACTAAATTATACTTCCAATATTTAGTAATTATTCCTCGAGTCACTAAATAAATAAAATAACAATCTCAATACAAAATTGACTATAAGACCATTACACCTGAGCTTTTATTATACTTTAAAAAGCACTGAAGAAGTTATCTCCCATCTTCTTGAGCATGCCATGCACCAGGCAAGGTCCCCCTGGCATGCAAAAAAAGAGGCAGAATCTGGTGCCAGACATGGCAAAGACATGCTAAAGTGATAAAGCCCTATGCTGCTTCTTCTCTATCCCTAGACTCTACTTCCATTAATATTATATTTTTGTCACTATGAAAAAATACTTGAACAAGCAACTTCAGAAATGAAGGACTTATTTTGGCTGGTGGTTTCAGCCCATGGCAAAGAGGCTGTTGTGAGACAAAGCAGCTTCAGAGCAGAAAGATTGCTTTCACTAGCGGTTTCAGCCCACAGCAAAAAGCCTGTTTTTGGACAAAGCAGCATGCACGATTGTAGCTAGGAAGTAGAGTCTTAAAGATTACCTGAACCAGTGGACTTTCTTCTTTTCCTATTAATCTATTGGGGCTCCTAGTCTACAAGTTGTGCCAAGGACATTCCGGATGATCTCTTAAGTAGCCCTCTCTGGAAAGACTCACAGGCATCCCTGGAAGGATGCTTTACTCATCTCCTAGTCACAGAACTACATGTGGCTTTTAAGTTTTACATACTACAGGATGAAAGAAGAGGAAGACAGATGTGAAAAGATTCACACTCCGGGATGCTGAGGTTCTGGGACTTTCCATTCCAACTTTGCTCTTGACTCTACTTCAAATACATCAAAGCTGCTTCTTTTAAAGATTGCTTCCAGAATGTTTCCAGAACAGCTACTTTGCCTATCCAGCCTTTCAGAATGTCATGGCCAAGATGACAGCTATGCAATGAACTTTCTCAGCACATAGTGACTGGAAAGCAAAAGATGCCAGCTAGCTCTCCTTTGACAAAGCCAATTTTCCTATTTCCCTTTGGAATAGGGAATTCTTCACCCCAATTCAGCTGGAGCAGACAAAAGAAGATCATCATCCCAGTTCCTTATGTTGGTGTAGATGATACTGATTATTTTAGGAATTATAGATATGTTGTCCTGTGTTGCTCAAGCTGGTCTGGAACTCACTGTGCAGGCATAACTGGCCTGAAACTGATGGTCCCTCTGTCTCAGCCTCCTGAGTGCAAAGATCTTAGGGATGTGCCACTATGCTCAGCCTTAGAGAATGCCTATAATGCATTTCAACAAATAGATCCTATTTCTAATTTCTTCCAGAATATTTAAAAATTTAAGGTCTGGTAAGATGGTTCTTAGGATAAAGGCCCTGCTGCCAAGCGTGATGGCCTGAGTTTGATTCCTAGATCCTACATAGAAGAAGAGGACAAACTCATAGTCCCGCAAATCCCCTGACTTCCATATACATGCTGGGATTTGTGCCACCTCCTGTAAATAGATAGATGATAGATAGATAGATAGATAGATAGATAGATAGATAGATAGATAGATAGATAGATAGATGAATAATTAAATGGATAAATAAATTTTTTTCTTTCTCTTTTGTTTTTTCTTGAATATACCTCCTGTTGTCATCTAGAAATGGTTAGAGATTTTGGCTAACTTTCAGGCCTGTCACTTTGTTTTCATGATCCAAGCTGGAAGGGTTCCCGTGATTAAATTGTTTCATAGGTGCCACTGGTTAGGGCTGTAGCAACATCCAGAATGCTTGTAATGGATGGAGCCGTTTGTCTAACTCTGAAAGCAGTGTCTATGGGCTTCCAAAGAGCCTCTGAAGTGCTTAAAACAGCAAACTGTGGTAGTTTATCTTCTTTCCTCTATCCTGGCACTATTTCTGGGCTTTTGAAGGCTTCCCCAGATACATCTTGCATTTAATCGACTAATGTTTTTCTAAATACACTGGCTTAACAGTGGTAATCGCAAGGGTGTCATAAGTTGAGTTTTCCTAGTGGTAGATACAGAGGTATGTTGGTGGGAAGGAGTTCTACTGCTCATGAAATTAACACTGTGGTAGAGACAAAAATGATGTGGTCTGGTAGATAGAGAGGTTCAGCCCTGACACAACTTCTTGGGGGAATTTAGAGGAATGAGTTTTTTGAGCCTGCATTAGTGCAAGGAGAACTGGGCTTTTATATATCAGCTTCAATGTGGGTCACTTCCAGTGTGCACTACTAAAGCAAAACAACAACAACAACAAGCATAACCTTGCTATGCTCTTATTGTGTATTTGGAAGCATAATAAAACCATTATTTTATATCAGTAAGTTTGGGGTGGTTTTCAGCATAACAGCAAAAAAGGGCAGATTTTACCAAATCACTCTGAGACCTCTGGTTACTGGAATCTAGAGACATAATTGCCATAAAGTGAGCTATATCAGAATGAGGTTCTGCACAACACTAGTGTCCTAATCCCAGGCTGCTTGGTTGAGAGGACTCATTTGCTCTCAGCTGCTGTGTGGTTTAGAAGCAGGGCTTGCGCTCCTGGGTCTATGTCATTCTGGAATCACATTTTTTCCAACCAAAACCAGAACATTTCTCCTGTTCTGGAGAAAGTTTTGAAGTCCTGTCAGAGCACCAAACTGTAAAGCCAGCTTGAGTCAGTACCGTAGCTTTGGCTTTATTCAGGTGCTTTGATTAGGTTTTTTTTGCTTGTTTGTTTTTAATGGAGACTTAAGACACACACACACATAACACGGTAGATATGAGGCGTTAAAAACACTCATTGTGTTGAATAATATATGACTCCCCAAATACAGTTCAACTGATGAATCTGAGCTGAATTCCATGCTGCTGCTCTTGGGATTGTGAAGCAGAACTCTTCAACCTTCTTCTCTGCCTGCAGCAAAGAGAAAAGTCTCAGCAAGCTCCCTGTTACTGCCTCTTTCAAAGGAATGCTAAGAATATTGCCAGTAAATTCAGAAGTTTTCTTGAATGTGTTATTTGCTATGTACAAGTGGGATAGTTCTGTAAGGGGACAGTTTCCCATAAAAGATGATGGAGTGTTTATAAGGACCGTCTTTGATTGTGAAAGTCCAGAGTTGAGTTTGTTAAAGAAGTGCCAAAAGAATCCTTGGGGGAACATGTCTTTTCTTTCTTTACTTGCTGATTTTCACTCTACAATGAAGCAAGCACTGAAGCTTCAGCCCTACAATTGAGGGAGCAACTTTATAGCCAGGAATCCTAGCTGTCTCAATTCTGGGAGGGGAGCATTACTTCAAATGCTTCTTATTTGGAAACAAGAATTCCTATACAAGACAAAAATCCCAGTTTCTTTGTGAACCCAACTAGCATCCCAATCTGGCTCTTTTTGGAATAAGTAAACGCTGGGTTTTTCAGAGGTCAACTGATTTCTAAACACTAAGCCCAGGCCATTTCTTTAATGGGCATGTTCCAGAAATTGATTACTCTAGCTTATTGGTATAAGTGAGCTGTTCTCACTTAAGTGGAAGAATTGTAACAAGAGGTGCCAGGGTACCAGGAAACTCAGTTCCTAGATAGAGAGTAATGGAAAGCTAACCTCATGCCCTGTTTGCTAATACCTTCTGAAGATTGAGGTAGACATTGTGCCTTATACCTGAATCTGTGCTGGATGACTGATGTCTTATTTTACTTTCTATTGTTGAGATAAAGACCAGGACCAAAATCAACTGATGTTTTCTCTTTCCAAAATACTCTAGCTTGTGCCATGTTTAAAAGGAACAATAATGACACCGAGTAACATTTTAGAATGTCTGACCAGTGACTACTTCCTACCTAGTTCCTGCTCGGTGCCCCCTCTTCCTCTTCAGCACACTTCTCTCCAGTGTGCAATCTTTCATTCTTCCATGATCTGGTGGTTTGAATATGCTTGGCCCAGAAAGTGGCACTGTTAGTAGCTGTAGCCTTGTTGGAAAAAAGGGGGGGGGGGGCTTTGAGAGACCTTACTTCTAGCTGCCTGGAAGCCAGTCTTCTATTTGCCTTCAAAATAAGATGTAGAACTCTCAACTACTTCTCCAGCACCAGGCCTGCCTGGACACTGCCATGCTTCCTGCCATGATGATAATGGCCTGAACCTCAGAATCAGTAAACCAGCCCAAATTAAATGTTGTCCTTTATAAGAGTTGTCTTGGTCATGGTGTCTCTTCACAGCAATGGAAACTCTAAGACACATGATAACCCTCAGGTACTTTATAAACCCAAAGCACATTCTTATCCTGGGTTTATCAGAACCAATTGCTCTTATTACGAAATCTGGAAAAGGGTCTAGAGAGTTGAATCAGCAGTTAAAAGCACTTGCTGTCTTCCAGAGGTCCTGAGTTCAATTCCCAGTACCCAATATGGCAGCTCAAAATACTTATAACTCCAGTTCAGGGTATCTTACACTCGCCTTTGACTTCTGAATCATATGTGGATATAAAGCACATTAAGGGGAGGAGTTTGAATGAATCTGACCAAAATACGCCGTATAAAATTCTCAAAGAATTAATAAAAAAATACTCTAAAAGTAAGTCTTAAAAATCTAAAAGAGAGAGCGGTTTGGTCAGTCATAGGAGAAGCATCCTCCCGTTCTGTTCACAAATTGTGGCTCTGTTTGATCTCTAACAGTAGCAAGGTGGCCCCAACAAGGGCCTCAGACTTTGGCTTTGGGTGAAAGAAAACAGCTGGAACTAAGCAGATCGCTAGAAAGTCCACGGATGGGAAAATACCCACCACCATCCTCAAAACCTGCAAACAGCTGGCCACGAAGGCAGCCGGGAAAAGCACACCCTCTACTGGTGGGGTGAAGAAACCTTATCACTACAGGTCCGGGACCATGGCTCTAAGAGGGATTCATCCTTACCAGAAATCAACTGCGTTGCTCATCCAAAAGCTGCCTTCCCAGAGGTTGGGGAGAGAGCTCGCCCAGGTTCTCAAAGTGCAGCCATTGGAGTACTTGGGCAGGCTAGCGAAGCATGCTTGGTGGGGTTATTTGAAGACACCCATCTATGTGCCATCCATGCCAAGAGTGTCACCACCATACCCCAAGGCATACAGTTAGCCTGCTGAGGGGGGAGGGGGGGTTGTAAGTGAGGGTGGATTTTTATGACATCTTGTAGTAAATTCTGTAAAATACTTGGTTTAATTTCTGACTTTTCAGTAAGAAGTTGTTTATAATATGTTGCATCTGTACTTAAATTATTCCATCTTCCACTCAGCATGACTGAGAAGAGTGACTGTTCACAGGCCTCAGTGACGCAAGCCCTGTGGCTCAGGAGTGACAAGTCGCTAATATGCACAACGAATGGGTGATACATCTTACTTCTCGTGACACACGTTTCTGCATGTTAATGACTTGTTGGGTGGCTATTAAGGTACTGGAATTGATAAATGCATACAGGGTGCTTTCGCAATAAAACTGGTTATGACTTGATCCAAGAGTTTAACCATGCATCATTATACTAGAATGTGGGCTTTTTCAAAGGTTAAAGATACAAGTTTTAACCATAGTGTAAAAGTTTCCTTTAGAAGAAAGAAAGAAAGGAAGAAAGAAAGAAAGAAAGAAAGAAAGAAAGAAAGAAAGGAAGGAAGGAAAAAGAAAGAAAAAAGAAGGAAATAAAAAGAAAGGCAGGAAAGAAAGGCAGTCAGGAAGGAAGGAAACCTGGCAGCTGTAGAATACACAGTGTGCATTTGTAATAGCTATTATATTGTAGTATTCAACACTTTTATATTAAATATTTTACATTCACAAGTGGGGAGTCTTGTCACTAAGGTGTATGTAATTTAGTCCAGTTGTTATTTCCTGACTGGACTGCATTTGTTTTTAACAAAGTGGGAAAATGCTATGCATTAATATTAAACCTTACATAAGAACTCATTGTAGCACATGTTCACTAACCCCCGACCCTCTGGCTGGTAACACATACACTAATGGGACTTTAAAAGGGCTCTAGAGTAAAATAACAAGTTATTCACAGTAGCATCATCTGTTGCTAATCTAGTTAGTGCAGATTTTCGTTGTGTTTGGTCTTATGCCTAGATTGAGTTCTGTTTTGTTTCTTTTTCATCTTTAAGGGAAAAAACAGTGTACAGGTTTATTTTTCTTTATGGAATTTAAGCATGGGGGATAAGAATACAGCTTCTGCTTATTGGGTCTCTGACTGTGAAGATGGGTTAGGTTATAACTGGTTACCCTCCTGGCAAAAATCTAAAGGAGAAAAAGGAAAAGAAAGAAAGAGAGAGAGAGAGAGAGAGAGAGAGAGAGAGAGAGAGAGAAAGAAAGAAAGAAAGAAAGAAAGAAAGAAAGAAAGAAAGAAAGAAAAGAAGAAGGAAGGAAGGAAGGAAGGAAGGAAGGAAGGAAGGAAGAAAGAAAGAAAGAAAGAAAGAAAGAAAGAAAGAAAGAAAGAAAGAAAGAAAGGCACTAAGGGAATAGTGACAGAGAAGCACTTAACAGCTTCTGGTGTCTCTGTTTCCTTGGTTACAGATAACAGAGAAAGGGAGCATGGAAGGCAAACACCTGCAGCATAAAAAGATGCCCTGAGAGACCAGACAAAGGATGCCAAATTCAGAGGCGTTCTTAGGGCACCTGCCAATTAAGCAGGAAACTGAGCAGTTATTCTGATGATACAGGGCAAAAGGGACACTCTGGACTAGAAACCAATTGAAAGGAATTTGTTTCTTTGATTGTTGATTTCTGTCATGATGCCTGCCATTCCCTCTGCCCCCACATCCCTCAAACACACACACACCCTCAGTGTTCTCATCAAGCAGACATGGACTGCCTTTGCGCTGGAGTATGACTGTGATGCTTCAGTCGGAACTCTTCCCTTGCATAAAAACAAGGAGAGAGAGAGAGAGAGAGAGAGAGAGAGAGAGAGAGAGAGAGAATAGATAGAATAAAAGGTAGCTAGAAAAGCCAGAGAACAGAGTACACACACATGCAGATGAGCATAAGAAAAAGTTGCTTCTCCCTAAAATCCACTCTATGCTTCCTCTCTGGATAGCAGTACAGGTTAAAGAAGACAAATTGAAAACCAGGGCCCAGAAAGAAGATGTGTCTGTTCACAGTAGCAGCTCCATACTACCACTTTCTATTTCATTAGTAGGTCCTGGCAAGTGTATCTGGACTAACCCTATGCCTTTCACTGTAGGACTAAAAAAAAAAAAAAGTCTTATTAGAATGTGGAGAACACACATATGCTTGCTCACATTCAAGAAAGTGTCTCCAAAGAACCCCATTCACTTGTTCAGAGAGGAGGAGAAATCAACCCAGTAAGAAACACATCCCAGAACCACCTCTCCAGCCACATTCACAGTTCAGAAAATTCAAGAAGGTTCTATAGTAACACATGCTACTGGGAAGTCCCTGGAGATGAATTAATCTCGTCACAAGGCAGGCAGCTGAAACTGCATGCCCTCCCACAGGTTAAAAAGCTGTTCGCATGGTGCAGGGCTCTCTAAGTGTACATTAGCCACAAAAGGATCCCCACACTGTTTGATTGCTGGAGCAATTGGATTTCCAGAAATAGACTCACCCTAATCCCACTTTTTTTTATTTTCCAGAGCAGAAGCTGAACTTTCAAGGGGTTTGACTTAGCTTTTATTTTTTATTTTTTACTGTTCTTTTTACAGATGATTGAATCCCCTGGTGTTGCTTTCAGATCTATGTTATTTTGGGTACTGCTCAAAGAAAGCCGTCAATATACATGGAGGAGCAGTGGGTGGCAGCAAAGTTCAGCTCCTTTCCTGATGAAGCAGAGAGACTCCCTGGAGTGGAAAGGGTGGCAAGAAACCACCAAGGGCTCCAAGGTCATTGGAAGCTCAAGGATTTGACTACACAGCCTGATGCTAACAGATGCAGAGCACCTAGTAGACTTGAAAGAGAGTCTTTCAGTTTTTTTTAAATACTAGACTCACTGTTCAACTTGCTGCCTTCACAAATAACATATTTAATCAGTACACCTCAAAACCCAAGGTGGTATGAAGGCCACAATGAGAAGACATCTCTTGTAACAAAGAGTCTTTGTTGATAAGTTAACCTTCTCTTAATAGAAGAAGCACTCTCCTGTCCTAGTTTATAACCCACTTTCAACACTTTCACTCTCCTGCCTTTTGCCCTTCTTCCAGAAATCCCTCTGGCCTCTCACAAAGTGTGTTGAGCCTCAGACCCTCCGAAAGAACTGCTCACATGTTTACCTCGTTATCAACAGGAAAACATGGAGTTCCCAGAGATAGCAAACCACCTGAGAACTGTGGATCTTAATCAGGCCTGTCTTTTCCCCGCCTACCCTCCAGAAAAGAGGAGCATCTAATTAACATAATTGTTAGAAGGCAAGGATGTACGATTCCAGCAACGGAGGAGTTCCGGGACATTCAGTGACACCCACATCTAGAGAACCCCAGTCATTATTTTTTTTTCTTTCTACTGCTTCTGCAGTTGTTTAGAGACACAATACAATTTTAATTTACCCCAGGAGCTGAGTAACAAAACATGCTGACATGCTGACGTCTTATCTTGCTGAAATAGACCTGAGGTTTTTTATTATTTATTTATTTATTTATTTATTTATTTATTTATTTATTTATTTATTTATTATTTTTTGAGATCGTTTTTGGGGTTTCGTATTCTTCAGTGAGCACCAGAGACAACACCCATCCCACTCAGCAGTAGCAAATCTCAGCTTGGTCCTTTTTCTCCAAGCAAAGAAAACTTGTTTGCTTGAACTGGCAGTGGCAGGGGAGGGGAGTATGGGATAACAATTACAAGAGCAACAACAACAACAACAAAAGCAGCTTTCCCAGGAGTCTGTTTCTTTGGGCTAAAATCTAGTGAGGTGAATAGATGACAGCATACTATAACTGGAGGCTTAGAAGAGTTATTCCTTAATGAATTTTCCATCTACTTTACACAAAGCAACAAAAGTATGTCAGGTATTGTGGAAGAAATTCAAAATAAAAAATACCTGAAGCCCCCAAGTTGAATTCTTTTCCTGTAATCTTCTGTCTCAGCCTCCTGGGAAATGCAGTGAGGAGAAAAGTCTGTCTCACCCCGTGACATTTTAAATTTTTTTTTATTTTTTTTTATTTGTTTGTTTGTTTGTTTTGTAGCAGAGGAATAGACTCAAGATCTAAAGAAGGCAATTCTCATTTCATGAGCCATCCTTATAAAAATAGAACATGACTGAAAATGCTATTATCTGGTGAGGGAGAATGTGTTTGTTAATGATGTTTAATTTTTATATGTATTGATATTTATTTTCTATTTGTTTAATATTTTTCTTTATTTTGAGAAAACCATACATGCATGCATACAATGAATCACATATGCATGATTTAATATATTATAGCCATACAAAATAATATCCATCTCCCATTTTCCTCCTCTAGCTCCCTCTGTGTCCCTGTCTATTTGGTCCCTCTCCGATTTCATGCTGTCATCCTTAGAGATCCTATTGCATTGAACACCATTAACAAAGGTAACTTTAGAGAGGAAAGAGGTTATTTCCTCTTACAACTCTCAGGTCACACTCCACCACCGAAAGAAGTCAGGCAAAAACCTGGTGGCAAAAACTGATGCAGAGGTCATGAAAGAGTGCTGTTTAATGGACTGTTTTCAAGGTTTACTTAATGTGCTGTCTTATGGCACCCAGGATTACCTTCCCAGGGGTGCCACTTGCCCACACTGAGCTAAGCCGTCTCACATCAACCATGAATCCTGAAAATGTTCCATGTGCCAAAGTGTGGGGGCATTTTCTCAGCTGAGAATCCCTCTTCCAAAATGAATACAGCTGGCAGCAGCACACATGTCCTCCTCCTCCACCTCCTCTTCCTCCTCTTCTTGTTTCTCCCCCTCTTCTTTTTTTTGATAACTCATTATGTCCAATTAGTGTTGTGCAAGAAAGTGAGTCAAGCTCTGGAACATATGAAACCTACCAAGAGCTATACTCTAAGAAAGAATAAAAGGCCCTGCTACAGCGCATCCGCTGGTGCTTCCATCTGGGCCTGCTCGAGATGCTGCATGTGCTCCTGCATCTGCACAATGGCTGGCAGGTGGCTAAGCTATCCTCTCGGAGGAGGACCACATCATCTTCATTCATTTGGACACTGTTGGTACCCTACCTGAACAAAGGTGGACGAGGTTCAGTACAGCATCATCAAAAAGAAATGGAAGATGGTGAGAGATCTTTCTCATCTTCTGTGAGCTCTGGTTATCCTAGCTGCCTTAACTCTTATAGGATTCTACCAGACACCAGTATGAACATCTGTCATGTTTAGCCAGATGACCAGATGATCATGCAACACTGTAACTTTCTGTGCCTCCAAAGGAAATGCTACTTTCATCATGGCCTCCCTTTGTTCCAGCTTTGCTGAGGACAGGGACAGGAAGAACATGAGATTTATCCTAGCCAAACTAGAATAATTTGAGATGTGATGTAGATGTTTTCTTTGTGTTTTTTAATGTTATGTGTTTTGTTTGTTTGCTTGCTTGCTTGTTTGAATAATACAGTAAAGGACTATTAACCTGTACATACACACAAGTATTGATTAGTCTATACTGTGTTTACCAGAACTCCATTTATTTCCAAACTATATAAATTCAGTATCTTTCGTCTATAAAGTTGACTAGAGTTATATCTTTGGGGTTTTGTTTTCATTTTATAATAATTTCAAGCTTTTTCTGGTTCAAATTATTACAAATATCCTCTCACACCATATGCTGAAAGCTACCCTTTTCTCTCATACATTCCCAGTCATCTACTTCTGTCCTTTCTAACTTTGTCCCTTATCTCTTGCATGTTACCTGCATGCGTTTCTGTTTGTTCCTTTCTGGGCTATGTTTTTCCCTCTTCTTCCCCAGGATTTCTTTCCCCAGTTAGTTTATTTCTATTTCAGTCTCCTATAGAAGTGAATATTTCATTATGTTCTCATAATTCAAAAAGGAATGTTTGCATCCAACATTCATCTGTTACGTGGAACATTTCTTTACAAACATTTTCTTATATTTTCTCAAAAAAGGTGTGTGTGTGTGTGTGTGTGTGTGTGTGTACTTGCATATGCATGCACCATCTACCCTTTTAAGAGATGGGCTCTCACTTGCCTGGCACTCACCAAGTACGGTATCTCTGATGGATTACCTCATCTGTCTTTTTCCCCCATGGGTTTTAAGGTACATGCTATTATTCCCCTGCTTACTAAGCAAGAACTTACTATCTTCCAGTGTCAGGAGCCATCTAGGAAAGGCTGAGTCTAGCAGGTGACTTTCCTGGAGGTGGCCCACCTTTTTGCATGGCCATAGGTAGACAAACTTTGAGAAGCAAAGTCCTGAGAGACTTCATCTCAGGATTTCCTCTTGCTATTGATACTACTCTCCTATAATTATTGCATGGTCTAAGAATTCCTGGATATTAGCCCACCCTATTGAGACCTTCCTGTAAATCCTGCAAATAAAGATGAGCTTTCATGAATTAATGTTATTTAGATGAATTGATGATTTTATAAAATTTCTGATATGATTAAAATAATTTTATGAAGAATTTTTTTTCTTTTTTCTTGAATGGGTCTATTTCTTATTATAAAGTTTAACTATTTTGTTAAATTACAAATCTCTAGGGTAATAAAAGCACTTCCTGTTTCAAGTTTCTTAGGCCATTAGTATATAACATGTGAAGTTATATTTTTAATATTTTATTTATTTATATTTCAAATGTTATTCCCTTTCCCTGATTACCCTCCACAAACCCCCTATCCCATTCCTCTCCTCCTGCTTCTATGGGGGTGCTCCTCCAACCACCAATGCAATCTCACCTCACTGCCAAAGCATTCCTCTACACTGGAGCATCGAATCTTCACAAGACCAAGTGCCTCCCCTCCCATTTATGCTAGATAAGGCCATCCTCTGCTACATATGGGCCCCTCCATGTCTACTCTTTGCTTGGTGGTTTAGTCCCTGGGAGCTCTAGGGACTTTGGTGGGTGTCTGGATACTTGATATTGTTGTTCTTCCTAAGGGGTTGCAATCCCCTTCGGCTCCTACAGCCCTTCTCCTAACGCCTCCATTAGGGTCTGCATGCTCAGTCTGCTAGTTGGTTGCAAGCATCTGCATCTGTATTGGTCAGGCTCCAGCAGAGCCTCTCAAGAAACTCCTATATCAAGGTCCTGTCAGCAAGCACTTCTTGGTAACAGCAATAGTGTCTGGTTTTGGTGACCTCTGGTTAGTCTGGATAAGGGTTAATCTATCTTGTTGATTTTCTCAAAGAATCAGCTCCTGATTTTGTTGATTCTTTCTATACTTCTCTTTGTGTTGACTTAATCCCTGAGTTTAATTATTTCCTGTGTATATTTGCTTCTTTTTGTTCTAGAGCTTTCGGGTGTGCTGTCAAGCTGCTAGTAGTATAAGCTCCCTCCGGTTTCTTTTTGGAGACACTTAGAGCTATGAGTTTTCCTCTTACCACTGATTTCATTGTGTCCCATAAGTTTTGGTATAATGTGTCTTCATTTTCATTAAATTCTAAAAAGTCTTTAATTTTTTTTTCTTTCTTTCTTCCTTAATGAAGCTATCACTGAGTAGAGTGTTGTTCAGCTTCCATGTGTATGTGTGCTTTCTGTTGCTTTTGTTGGTATTTATGACAAGTCTTAGTCCATGGTGATCTGATAGAGTGGATGTGATTATTTCAATCTTCTTGTATTGGTTGAGGCCTGTTTTCTGACCAATTATATCATCAAATTTGGAGAAGGTACCATGAGATGCTGAGAAGGTATATTCTCTTGCATTAGGATGAAATTATCTATAAATATCTGTTAGATCCATTTGGTTCATAACTTCTGCTAGTTTCACTGTGTCTCCGTTTAGTTTCTGTTTCCATGATCTGTCCATTGCTGAGAGTGGGATGTTGAAGACTCCCACTATTATTGTATGGGGTGTGATGTGTGCTTTGAGATTTAGTAAAGTTTCTTTTATGAATGTGCATGTTTCACTCTACAGTGTTCTATTAATGGCACTTAAATACAATATGCAAAAAGCTGGTGTTCTAATTTGCCTTCTGTTGCTATAATGCAGTAATAAGACCAGAACTAAATGCAGCACGAGAGGATAGAGTTCATTTACCTTACAGGTGACAGTCCATCACTGAGGGAAGCAATAGCAGGAACTCAAACATGCCAGGATCTTGGAGGCAGGAACTGAAGCAGAGGCGAAGGAAGAATGCTACTTGCTGGCTTGCTCCCACAGTTTGCTCAGCTTGCTTTCTGGTTCCTCCCAAAGATTAAACAAGAAAATCACCACGGAGGAAGCAGAGTTGGCTCAGCCATTAAGAGCACTCTCAGAGGACTAAAGTTTAATTCTTAACACCCAAATGGAGGCTCATAAATATCTATAACTCCAGTTTTGGGGGATTTGACACTGTGTTCCAGCCTCTGTGGATACTAGGCACACACATGGTACATAGACACACATGAAGAAAAAAAAACTTATACATATAAATTTTTTAAAAAGGGAACAAAGAAATAAAATGTTTCAAGACCTATCTACAGGAAAATCTAATAAAGCCATTTCCTCAATTGAGGTTTCCTCATCCTGGATGACTGAATTTGTATCAAGTGGATAAAAGCTAACCAGTCCATGATCTTAATCCTCTGGGAATCTCGGCTGTCTAATGCATCTTCAAAACTGAATTAAATATGTTCTAATTGTATAGATTTAATATTTTGTTGAAGCTTTCTGTCATCTACAAGTTAAGCCAGCTACATATGATACATAAAATATGATCAGGTGTGGAGGTACACTCCCGTGATCCCAGTATTCATGAAGTAAATAGCCATCCTCAAGCCAGCCTAGGCTGCATAACCAGGCCCTGCCCTGTTTCCTCTATAAATAAAATACTAATTCCAGTGATTTCATGAATGTTATTTCACAAATAAAACAGAATTTCACCGACTAGAGTATTCTTTTCCATGTTTATAGAAGAACAACAAAAAGAATTTACAGTGATAGCTGTGACAATGGTAAGAGAGAGCCCCAATGTCTTCATAGTCCTCGTAGAGAATTTGTTTCCTTACCTGAAAACTGGGTAAGTTTGTGATTGTCTCAACTGGTAACTTACAGCAGAACACTGGTGAGTGGTTAATATGTGTATTTATATTTCACTTGAAAACAAGCACAGTTGCTTTTTATTGGAGCAAACTATAATCACTACCATTGGCAGGGAACAGGCTCCATTTACCCTCTTTAGAGAATGTAATTAGTTGGATGGAGCAGAATGCATCCAGGGGAGAGTTTCTTCCCAAGCATGGAACTCTAGCTGGGTTATAAAAGTTCTTATTTGCACAGTTTGCTGGAACTCCTGAGTTCTGAAGGCTGAGCCAGCATATAAGACTCCTGCAACAGGGGAACACCAGGGCCAAGAAGTGGGAGTGGGTGGGTCGGGGAGTGGGTGGGGGTGCGTGTGGGGGACTTTTGGGATAGCATTGGAAATGTAAATGAAATAAATACCTAAATAAATAAATAAATAAAATAACTCAGAATAATTTAAACCAAAAAAAAAAAAAAGAGTCCTGCAAGCTTAACACCACAATGCAACAACAACAACAAAAAATCTCATGCCATAATTCTCCTGCACTATGGTCAAAATTATGGGAATTTTGTCACTAATTTTATAAAAGAATTCTGGAAACATTTCTAGAAAACAGACATGACAATTATTAATAAAATCATCCAATAAAGAGATTGGTTTTAGAATGGTATGGTCCAGAAATAGAAGAAAAGTTAATGAATTAGTCTCAGGGAACAGTACTGATAGAATGACCCGTCTATATTATGAACAGAAGTAGTAGAATTACGCAATATGTTAAAGGGGGTTTATTATTGAGACACAAAGAATCATGAGGCTGAATGTCCCAGTAGTCTCAAAATGGCACTGAAGGCCTGGAGGATTCCTGGGGAGATGCTGGTCTTCAATCTACCTTGGAATCCTGAGGAAGTAAGTTCTAATATCGGTCAAGGAATGCCACAGCAACAGGATCTTTCCAGCTCAACTCATCAGCAAGTGTGAAGCAAAGAGCAATGCTTCCTTCATCCGTGTCCTTTTATGTAGACTGCCAAGAGAAGGGCAGTCCTGCGTCCTGGGTCTTCCTGCTTCAAATACTCTGACCAAGACATTTCTCGTTTCCTCGTTGTGACAACATACCTGACAAAAGCAGCAAGAAATGAGGTTTTGTGTGGCTCACCTCATGGCTTTAGGCTGCTAGTCTTGTTGCATTTGCAGTTAGGCAGGCAGAGAGAAGAACGGTCTGATACTTACTTTCTACTTTGTCCTCAATCCAGGACCTCACCCCAAGGAATGGTGCCACCCACAGTTAAGGCAGGTCTTCCTGCTTCAATTATTTTCTTCTAGATAATCCCTCGCAGGCGTGTCTGGAGGTTTGTCTCCTAGCTTCCTCTTGATCCTGTCAAGCTTACATGATTATTAAATATCACAGATGTGGTGATGCTATTATGGTAATGTTTTTTCTGATGATTTGTGTTTATTTTATGTGTATGAGGGTTTTGCCTGTGTGTGTGTGTGTGTGTGTGTATGTGTGTGTGTGTGTGTGTGTGTGTGTGTGTGTGTGTGTGTGTGTGTGCGCGCGCGTGTGTCTGAAGAGAGAGTCAGTAGATAGTTGTGAGCCACTGTGTGGGTGCTATGAATGTTTCCAGGTCCACCCCAAGTGCTTTTAACCATTAAGCCTTCTTTCCAACCCCAAAATAACACATTTTTATAGTGATATGTTTTAGAGATATAGTAAAATATTTGAAAATGAAATAATATGTCCAGAGCTGAATATATAGCTCAGTAGAAGAGAATTTATCCATGAGCAAAGCCTCAAATTCTACCACCTGCACTACAGAAAACTTTCTAAAGATTTTCTTTAATGTCATGATTTCTTTCTCTTTTTTTTTATTTTTATTAGGTATTTTCCTCATTTACATTTCCAATGCTATCCCAAAAGTCCCCCATACTCACCCCCCCACTCCCCTTCCCACCCACTCCCCCTTCTTGGCCCTGGTGTTCCCCTGTACTGGGGCATATAAAGTTTGCAAGTCCAATGGGCCTCTCTTTCCAGTGATGGCCGACTAGGCCATCTTTTGATACATATGCAACTAGAGACACAAGCTCCAGGGGGTACTGGTTAGTTCATATTGTTGTTCTACCTATAGGGTTGCAGATCCCCCCAGCTCCTTGGGTATTTTCTCTAGCTCCTCCATTGAGAGCCCTGTGATCCATCCAATAGCTGACTGTGAGCATCCACTTATGTGTTTGCTAGGCCCCAGCATAGTCTCACAAGAGACAGCTATATCTGGGTCCTTTCAGCAAAATCTTGCTAGTGTATGCAATGGTGTCAGCATTTGGAAGCTGATAATGGAATGGATCCCTGGATATATATATGTATGTGAAAATTTCCATGATAAAAATCTAGAAATATAAACTACTTTTGTTATCAAAGCAAAACAACATAGTTTAAAAGAAATAGTATGCTATTCCAATTGAATAAATACAACCATCATTAATAAAAACATTTTTGATCCTACAAGATGTTTAAAGGTTGTCAAAGGACAAAAGCCTAAGATTACAAATCACAAATACACTTAAACATAGTTTATACATATTAGGTGTGTTGATATAAACATAACTTAAACTCTACTATATAATAATAATATACATGTGTATGCATTTGTAAAGGAAGAAAACAGACTACAAAGAGATAGACAAAAATATTTCTGACTATCTCCTGGTACCTGGGCTGTTATTTGGGTTTCTTTGTAATAAGTAAAAGGAGACATTTAAAGTTAAAATTATAGAGTAAAACATCACAAGAGGAAAAATATTATACTTACTCATATCATACTTATCATATCATACATATCATATCAAACATACAATCATATCCATTGTGTTTGGGCGTGGGATGGGGTGCATGTGTGAGTGTTTGGAGTGTAAGGATGTGGTGGGGGTATGGGTATGGGTGGGTGGGTGTCTCATCACAGACCAGATATAGACGTGAAAGTGATAGCTTGTAGAAGTTGGTTCTCTCCTTTTACCATTGGGTTTTGTGGACCTAGCTCAGGTCATCATCGGGTGTGGCAGAAAATGTTTTCACCTTCCAAATAATCCTGCTGTCCATAAAGAAATGTTTTAAACACCACTTCATTTTCACTTATTCACTTTTTTATAAATGTATTTTTTTTCTTTAAAAAGCAAATTCAGGAAGTTTTAGATGGTGTGTTTTAGAATATATACTTATGATGTTAATTCATTACTTCTCAGGATACAATGCTTCCAACTGTTTCTAAAATCCTGCCAGGGGACAGTTTCCCACGACAGATGTCTGTTACAGTCATTCCTGAAGACAAGGTCATGGCACATTCAGCAGACATTTATCACATAATAGCATTTATGATTGCACGAAGAGAAGAAAGGGAGCAATTTTATTAAGAAATGGACATAATTATAAGTTAGAAAATTCACTTTGATTGATGCAACTTCGGTTTTGAAGTTCGCAGATAGAAATGCCATGAGGAGCTCACTATTTCAGAGATGAACTAAATTGAAGGTTCAATCAGAAAGTTATTGGTTTGGGTAGAAAGAAAGCCAGAACTCTGAGACAGCCAAGCGTCTCCTTTGGGGCAGTGAAGCATTGGCCAGGGATTTTCCAAACCTCTACATCAAATTATCTGACAAAATCTCTTCGTTCTTCCATGAAAATTGCTAAGCAAGTAGGTTCTACCTTTTAGAGTATTCTAAATTATCTGTTAATAGAGAAATGTGTATCTGTGTGGGTGAAACTTGTGTTTTCAATACTCTGCATACTACCAGCACTTACTATATGCATACATGGAAATATGGTGATTCTTTTCAACATATACAATTAAAATATGCTAACTAGTTAATCACGTGCTGTCTAAAGCCAAAAGGTTTAGGCAAAATTGTTATAAAGCAAGTCAAATGAATGTAGCTTGATTTTTTTAATTGGGAAAATGTTAATTCTGCAAAATTTTACAAAGGAAGAAAATGCTAAACATTTTAGTCTGAAGTGTAAATTTATGAATTTCCTCAAAGCTGTTTGATTCTTGTTTATGTATATGGGCATTTTGCTTGCGTGTATGTCTGTGAACTACTTGTGTGCCAAGTAGACCAGAATAAGGCAACAGATTCCCTGGGACTAGCATTATAGACAGTTATGACCAACCATGTGGAGTGTAAGGAATTGAACTTGGGTTCTATAGAAGAGCCATCAATGTTATTAGACACTTAGAAATCTCTCCAGACCCCAATGTTCTGTTTACATAATCAAAAATACCAACTAATACAACTCAGAAACACATGAAACATGAAAGGGAAAGATCATAACTCCCCAGCTACCAAACTCAAGAGATACTAAAATAATAGCAAAATTCCAGGAGACGATTTTAAAAGGATCCCGGTAAAAATTGTCAGTGACTTCTAGTCTGGTAAGAGGGCAGGCTGGGAGTTGTCTTCAGGTAATCTGACAAAGACAGTGTCAGACTAAGAAAAAGATTTAATGGCTATCTTGCCAAAAGCAATCTACAGATTCAATGCAATCCCCATCAAAATTCCAACTCAATTCTTCAACGAATTGGAAGGAGCAATTTGCAAATTTGTCTGGAATAACAAAAAACCTAGGATAGCAAAAAGTCTTCTCAAGGATAAAAGAACTTCTGGCGGAATCACCATGCCAGACCTAAAGCTTTACTACAGAGCAATTGTGATAAAAACTGCATGGTACTGGTATAGAGACAGACAAGTAGACCAATGGAATAGAATTGAAGATCCAGAAATGAACCCACACACCTATGGTCACTTGATCTTCGACAAGGGAGCTAAAACCATCCAGTGGAAGAAAGACAGCATTTTCAACAATTGGTGCTGGCACAACTGGTTGTTATCGTGTAGAAGAATGCGAATCGATCCATACTTATCTCCTTGTACTAAGGTCAAATCTAAGTGGATCAAGGAACTTCACATAAAACCAGAGACACTGAAACTTATAGAGGAGAAAGTGGGGAAAAGCCTTGAAGATATGGGCACAGGGGAAAAATTCCTGAACAGAACAGCAATGGCTTGTGCTGTAAGATCGAGAATCGACAAATGGGACCTAATGAAACTCCAAAGTTTCTGCAAGGCAAAAGACACCGTCAATAAGACAAAAAGACCACCAACAGATTGGGAAAGGATCTTTACCTATCCTAAATCAGATAGGGGACTAATATCCAACATATATAAAGAACTCAAGAAGGTGGACTTCAGAAAATCAAATAACCCCATTAAAAAATGGGGCTCAGAACTGAACAAAGAATTCTCACCTGAGGAATACCGAATGGCAGAGAAGCACTTGAAAAAATGTTCAACATCCTTAATCATCAGGGAAATGCAAATCAAAACAACCCTGAGATTCCACCTCACACCAGTCAGAATGGCTAAGATCAAAAATTCAGGTGACAGCAGATGCTGGCGAGGATGTGGAGAAAGAGGAACACTCCTCCATTGTTGGTGGGAGTGCAGGCTTGTACAACCACTCTGGAAATCAGTCTGGCGGTTCCTCAGAAAACTGGACATAGTACTACCGGAGGATCCAGCAATACCTCTCCTGGGCATATATCCAGAAGACGCCCCAACAGGTAAGAAGGACACATGCTCCACTATGTTCATAGCAGCCTTATTTATAATAGCCAGAAGCTGGAAAGAACCTAGATGCCCCTCAACAGAGGAATGGATACAGAAAATGTGGTACATCTACACAATGGAGTACTACTCAGCTATTAAAAAGATTGAATTTATGAAATTCCTAGCCAAATGGATGGACCTGGAGGGCATCATCCTGAGTGAGGTAACACATTCACAAAGAAACTCACACAATATGTATTCACTGATAAGTGGATATTAGCCCCAAACCTAGGATACCCAAGATATAAGATATAATTTGCTAAACACATGAAACTCAAGGAGAATGAAGACTGAAGTGTGGACACTATGCCCCTCCTTAGATTTGGGAACAAAACACCCATGGAAGGAGTTACAGAGACGGAGTTTGGAGCTGAGATGAAAGGATGGACCATGTAGAGACTGCCATAGCCAGGGATCCACCCCATAATCAGCATCCAAACGCTGACACCATTGCATACACTAGCAAGATTTTATTGAAAGGACGCAGATGTAGCTGTCTCTTGTGAGACTATGCCGGGGCCCAGCAAACACAGAAGTGGATGCTCACAGTCAGCTAATGGATGGATCATAGGGCTCCCAATGGAGGAGCTAGAGAAAGTAGCCAAGGAGCTAAAGAGATCTGCAACCCTATAGGTGGAACAACATTATGAGCTAACCAGTACCCCGGAGCTCTTGACTCTAGCTGTATATATATCAAAAGATGGCTTAGTCGGCCATCACTGGAAAGAGAGGCCCATTGGACTTGCAAACTTTATATGCCCCAGTACAGGGGAATACCAGGGCCAAAAAGGGGGAGTGGGTGGGCAGGGGAGTGGGGGTGGGTGGATATGGGGGACTTTTGGTATAGCATATGAAATGTAAATGAGTTAAATACCTAATAAAAAATGGAAAAAAAAAAAAAAAAGAAAAAGATTTAAAAAAAAAAAAAAAAGAAGAAGCCAATTCCATTCCAAAGAAAGAGGACAAGGTTTAGAAAGCCACAAGGAACTTAGAGGCAGTATGAAAGAAGCAGGCAATGACAGGCAACAAAGGAATATACATACGCCAGCATAATCTGTCACCCAGGTCTCTGGGAGGAAGAGGGAAAGCAAAAGTCACCTTCAAAAGCACTTAGGAATTTTCTCACTCAGTGCTGCTGAGGATCAAGAATTCAAGAGTAGGCTGACTGTAAGGCATGTGGGACCATGCTACCCCAGGAATCTCAATAGCAGGAGTGAAGCCATTCCCTACCTGTCTCTGTATCTGCTCTAGAACACATAACCATGACACCCCACTGAGAGGAACATGGGCACTCAATCATGTAACATACCACATGGTGTTCTTCTACATACTAATGGGGTATCTAGATAGCCTTGAACTGTCAGCCAATGAACTTCTCTTCCTGGGTATTCCTTCCCCCAAAAAAGGTATATATTCCCTGGTTCACCCTGAATAAAGTATATGCATTCACATCCACTATCAACTAAAGCAATATGAACAAGCAAGGATCGTCTCAGAGAGCTGCCTCATTAAGGATCTCTACTGGGAAAGCTTTCAACTAAAAGAGGAAGGCTTTTTCCCCTCCAGCACCTCTGATCAGACTGGATTCCACTCATACTGGGCTCTGCCTCCCCTTTCTGCCCAGTGTAGAGATGTCCCAGGATAAAGGGTTCTTGAATCCTTCTTCCTGCCATTTGTTGGCAGTGCCCGGGTATCCAAAGAGGAGACTGGGAACCACTGTGGACTCTCGCTTTGAGAGTTTATGCTGCCTCCTCCTACTGGTGTGTCCTCAGCGCTCAGGCACCCGAGCAGAGAGTCAGGGTGCAGTATGACAGGTTGACCTCACATCTGCCTTTGTGACATAAAAAAAAAAAAAAAAAAAAAGGAAGTGAACACCAGTCAGAATGGCTAAGATCAAAACCTCAGGTGACAACACATATTGGAGAGGATGTGGAGAAAGAGAAACACTCCTTCATTGCTGGTGGGATTGCAAACTGGTACAACCACTCTGGAAATCAATCTGGAGGTTCCTCAGATTGGAAATAGATCTACCTGAAGACCCCGCTATATTACTCTTGGGAATATACCAAAAGATAGCCCACCATGCCACAGGGGCACGTGTTCCACTATGTTCATAGCAGCTTTATTTGTGATAGCCAGAAGATGGAAACAACCTAGATGTCCCACGACAGAAGAATGGATACAGAAAATGTGATTCCTTTACATAAAGGAATACTACTTACCTATTAAGAATGACAACATCCTGAGTTTTGGAGGCAAATGGATGGAACTAGAAAATATCATCCTGAGTGGGGTAACTCAGACTCAAAAGGACATGCATGGTATGTACTCATTAATAAATGGATATTAGCCAAAAAAAATACAGAATACACAAGATACATTCTGCAGAATCCAAAAGGCTCAACAAGCTGAAGGGCCCAAGTGAGGACACCTCAGTCCCACATGGCAGAGAGAAGAAAACAATCATAAGTGGGGAGGGAGGGAAGGGCTTGGGAGGGAAAGTGGATGGGGAGGGAGGAACCTGATCTGGTATTAGGTGAGGGAAAAGGACTGAAGCCCTGAGGGCCTGCAGAAAGAAAGGAAACAGACAACCTCAGGAAATGGGAGGTTGAGAGGACCCCCCCCCCAGAGTGCACCAGAAACCTGGGAGGTGAGAGACTCCCAGAACTCACAAGGAGGGACCTTTCATGAAATGCCTGACAGTAGGGAGAGGGAACTTATAGAGCCCACCTTCAGCAGGAAGATGGGACATTGAGTGAGGAATGGGGTTGCAATCCCACAGTCACACCTCTGACCCATAATTGTTTCTGTCTGAAAGAATTAGAGGAATGACCAACTAGGCTATCCTCTGCTACATATATAGCTAGAGCCACAAGTTCCACCATGTGTTTATTTTGATTGGTGGTATAGTTCCAAAGAGCTCTGGGTGTAGGAGAGGGCCTTGGTCCTGTAAAGGTTCTATGTCCCAGTATAGGGGAATGCCAGAACCAGGAATGGGAGTTGGTGGGTTGGGGAGCAGGGAGCAGGGCAGGGGAGATTTTTGGAGGGAAAACTAGGAAAGGGAAATACATTTGAAATGTAAATAAAGAAAATATCTAATTAAAAATACAAAAAGAAGTACAAGACAAGACAAAAACAAAAACAAAAAAAAACAAACAAATAAAAAAAGAATTAGAGGAATGGAAATTAAGAGGAGCCTGAGGAAAAGAAGGTCCAGTGACAGGCCCAAAGTGGGATCCAGGTCAAGCAGAGATCCCAAGGCCTGACACTATTACTGACGCTGTGGAGAGCTCACAAAAATGGATCTATCATGACTGCCCTCCGAAAGACCCAACAAGCAGCTGAGACATATGCAGATATTTGCAACCAGCCAATGGACAGAAGCAGCTGACCCCTGTTGTTGAATTAGGGAAGGCTGAAAGAATTTGAGGAGAAAGGCGATTCTATAGGAGAACCAACAGTCTTAATTAATCTGGACCCCTGATATCTTTCAAACACTGGACCACCAAAGAGACAACATACACCAGCTGATATGAGGCCTCAGCACCCATACAGTAGAGGACTTCCAGGTCTATGTTCATTCAGAGAGGATGCACCTAACCCTCAAGAGACTGGAGGCCCCAGAGAGTTTAGAGGTCAGACTGGGTGGAAGGTGGGGCCATCCATTTGGAGTCAGGGTGTGGTGGGGAGGAAGTGTGGGATGTGGAGCAGTTGGAGGGTGGGGTGGGAGGGGTGGGGAATGGAATATGGAGTGTAAAAAATGAATTACAAATAAAATTAAATTTAAAAAAAGAAGTGAAACTATCTAGCATAACCAAGGGGTCTTAGGGAAGGAAAAGGGCGGGCAGAGAGGTAAATAGTTTGGGGATTCACTTATGTACAATGTATACTTGTATAAAAAATTAAAATATAAATAAATATGTTTTTCAAAGTAGATTTGTCAGTAAAGATGATTATTTACTATCAACAACAACGAAGGTATTCTGAGAACTGTCCAAGTGGCAACCCAGAAACACAATAAACATGAAAAAGAAAGGCTGTCTGATTCCTCTAATAGATCATAACTCCCCAGTCACTAATCTCAGAGATATTAAATAGTAGCAAAATTCCAGGTGATGATTTCAGTAGGTTCCTAGTGAAAGTTATCGGTGAGTGAGAGAAGGTACAAGCATGTATGTTCACGACGTTAAAAATCAGGAGAGGGACGTGGTCCACGTAAAGGGAGAATCTGGAAAGATGGCTGACAAAGTGAGCAACATGTTTGGGAAAGTCAGCAACGTGGGAGAAAATTCTAAAGCGGAAATTGAAATGGAGAAGAGATATTGAAAAACTCAGTCATTGCAAATGATTGAAATGTAAAAATACTACAAGCTAAAAACTTTATTTTGGGACACTTTCAGGGAGAAAATTTGTGCTTTCAGTAATCTTTAGAGAGCTTGGAAATAAAATGTTTGCCTAATTCATCATTTACTACAAAAAGCAGAATGTCTCTGCATCTGTTATGGGGAAAGCAGTGTCACTGTGAAGCACCCTGTCTTTAGTGTAGCTCCTGTTGCCCCTCACAAGGGAGAGGAAGCTGCTCAACTGTCCCCATATCTCTGGGACAGGCTCTGTCATCTTCATGTCCTGCATGTTGAGGGTTTCTATTTGTTACATTGTTGGTCTGAATGTTTCCAGCTGTTTCCCAGCTCTAATATAGCTATTACCCAGTTTTTCCCAGTTTATTCACTGGAAACTCCAGGCAGCCATGCCTGGGTGCTGTCTGACCAATTGGATCAAACATTTCTCTTACCCTAAGACAAATAAGCATACTTATTTATTTATTCACATTTCATTACAGGCCGATTTATATATACATATTCACATTTTATAGTCTATGTTTCTCTTAAATATGGAGATATTTTAACTTAAGTGTGAAATGAAAAATAGGCTCTTAGCTTTATTTGTTAGCTTGTTACAACCAAGAGTCAGCTGGTAGAATTGTAGGATTTCCTAGATCTGATTGGACATGTTTTGGGGGGAATTGTTCCATTGTGTTTGGTTTTGTATATTACCATATTTCTGTAAAAATAACTTAGTCAAATATAGTAATACCTCTTACTGTATTCTTTGTATTCAGAAAATTTTTTTCACTACTCTTGGTCATTAGTGTTTCCATATAAGTACTAAGGGTCTTTTATTAAATTATATCTGTGAAGAATCGGATTGAGAATTTTGATGGGATTGATTGTGCATTCATATACACAATGGTAGGATGGCCATTTCCCCAACATTACTTTTTTGATCCATGAGTGTCAGAAATCTTTCTATTTCCTAGTACCTTCCTCATTTGTTTTTTTTTTTTTTAGCATTTTAAAGTGTTCATAGTAGAAATCTTTCAGTTATGTAATTAAGTTTACTTCAAGTTTGTGTACATACAAATGTATACACATGCGTGCATGTGTGCATGCTCACACGTGTGGGGGGACACTGTGAATAGGATTGCTTTTATGATCCTTTCTTGATGTTTTTCATTGATAAACAAGAAGACAACTGATTTTAGAGCAGCAGCTTTGTATCCTGACACGTTATTGAAAGTATTTATCACCTCTAAGAAGTTTGTTGTGGAGGAGGGCGTCTCTCTGGTCTCTCATGTATGGAACCATATCACACAAACATAAGGGCATTCTGACTTTTCCTGTTCTGCATATACCCTCTTTATTCTCTCATCTTATTACTCTAAGGCTTCAAGCGGTAGAATGGAAAAGGCTAGAGAGGGTAGATTCCTAGTCTTGTTCCTGATCTTAGAATTCATTAAGCTTTTCTCCATCAAACCTGATGTCAGCTATATGTTTGTCATATATAGATTTTATTATATTCAGGTATGTTCCGTCCCTCCACTCCTAGCCACTCTATTGCTTTCATTATGAATGGATGTTGGGTTTGTGAAAAAGCTTGTCTGAGTCTAATGAGACAGTCATATGACATGTCTTTCACACCATTCATATGATAGGGCTTTCACTCCATTCATGCAATGAATTGCATTTATTTATTCACATGTGTTGAACCATCTCTGGAATAAAGCCAACTTATTCACAATAAGTATCCATCTTGATGTGATCTTAGATTGAGTGTGTATTATATTAATAATTTTTTGCAGCTCTGTTCATCAGTGACATTAGAATAAAGCTAACTATTAACAAAAAGAACCACAGACAATAAACTCAGTCATGGAAATTGAACAATACATTACTGCATGATGAATATATCATTGAGTAAATAAAAAGGAAAATTTAAAAGTCTTAGAATTAAATGAAAATGAGAACACGACAACTGTGGAATACAGTGAAGACAGTCCTAAGAAAAATATTTACACCTCTAATTTCCTACATCAAACAAACAAACAAACAAACAACAAAAAAAACAGTAAGAAAGAGACCATAACCAGAGTCTAAATTGGAGGTCTCTATCTGGTCTCTCCCATTGGAGCTTGGGAGACCCTCCAGAAGATGGGGAGGAAAGACAGCACAAGTCAGAGGGGATAGAGAACTCCAGGAGAATATGGACCACTGAATCATATGTGCTCATATTTGCTCACAGAAACTGAAGGTGCAAGCACAGGGCCTGCATGTGTCTGCACCAGGTCATCTTCATATATGTTATGGCTGTTAGCTTTGTGTTTTCTGGGACTGCAAATGGTGGGAGCAGGTGTGTCTATGACTCTCTTGCCTAATCTTGAGACATTTACCCCTGTTAGATTGCCTTGTCCAGCCTCCATATGAGCACTTTTGCCTTGTCTTATTATATCTTTTGTTGTTGCTGCTGTTGTTGGTTTTGGTTGTTGTCTCTTAGAGGCTTGCTCCTTTCTGAAGGAAAATAGGGGTGACATGAGGGGGTGGATCTGGAAGAGAGGGGACATGAGGAGAATGGAGGGGGAGGAAATTGTGGTCAATATGTGTTGTATGAGAGATGAATCTATTTTCAATAAAAAATGAATTCTCCGTCAGTGGGGAAGTTAAATCTGAACAGTCATGAAATAGTATGTAAGAGCTCTCTGAAACATATCAGACGTACCTATACTCAAAGTCAATTTTGCCATTCACATTTGGTCCCCCTGTTTTCTACATGTTAAAAAATCTGAAATATAGTTCTGACTACAGACTACAGTAGAGAATTTGGCAAGTACCAAGTTCTCTAACAGGAGAGCACTCTGTCAGTCATCCACTTTGGAACATACCACTTTCCCACATTAGAATGGGAGTTGTGAAATGACAAAGCCATTGTTGTTACATGTTCTTCATTCCTGCCAGTAACTTTAATATTTTACAAAGTGTTGGGAAGAATCTTCCTATAAGCTTGATTTTGCTCAATCCTTGTCTCATAATGTCACCAGCCTATAGTTTTTGTCTTCATCACTTTTATGGGTCCCTCATTTCATATTAGCAAAATGAATCACAAGAATAAAACAGCACCACAATAATGAAAAAATAAAAAACAGAGAATTAAAATAAACAACTTAATTATTTACCTCAATTCTTTGGAAAAAAACAAAAACAAAAACAAACAATACCTAAAATGGTAGAGGGGAAAATAATCAAGATCAAGGAAGAAATTAGTGAAATAAAAAGAAAAAATAGATCTCCCCTATAACCCATCTGTATAATTCTTTGACATATATGGACACACACAAATATATGTATAAAATAATATTTTCTTTGATATGAATGTATATATATATACTTAAGAATGTATATATATACATATATATGTGCATATATACATATATGTATTATATACATATATACACAAAACCTACACCATAGGGGATTATTCTGATGTGAGATGCATCTTTGTCTTCTGTTGTTGTTCAGATGTGTTCTAGAAAGTCCTAAAATAAGATTGGTTATTGCCATTACTCTTGATTCCCACTATAACTTGATAATAAGACCCCGTTGCTAAAAACACCATGCACATTAATCACAGGACATGGAGAAATCAAGCTGGTACTAACCAAGAATCTTCTTTCCTGATGCTTTAGTGCAACTCTCAGACTTCAGAAATGTCTTTGTACAGTGGACAGCAGTTAACATAAAAACATACAACTGATCAAAGGGCAGAGGATACGTGACTGTGGATGGCTCAGCCACAAATGGGACATCTATAGTACACATCTATTCAAGACCCAGTGACCATACTGGTAGAGGGGCCAAAAATATGGAAAGAGCCAACAAACAAACAAACGACCCATTGCCTTCTAGAAAACAAGAAGTCACAGCAACTGTAGTTGCTACACAAGACTTGCACAAAATCAAACCAGTCAATATTCAAACATGGAATAGAAAGGGATTCACAAGCTCCCACCCCTTACTGAGGATCTCTGGGGAATTGATTGTGTCTGGGGAAGGGTCTGGATCCTGATAACTCAACCATGCACCAATAGATGGCCCATAAGTCCAAAGAGAGCACAAATTGCAGTCAACGGGATAAAAAATTAAAAATTTTAAAGGGAAAATATAGAGTCAATGAAACAAGGAAAAAGAAAATAGACTCAAATTAATAGACCTAGATATTAAAGAGAAAAAAACAGAAACATTACAATTTGGTTATAACCTCACGGCACCTATGGTGGCCTCAGTGAACCTACACAAGCCTGAGTCCACCAACAGACAATCAGTTATTTGGCTAGATACTGACAGAGTCTGAGGAAATGCAGTCATTAAACTTCAGTTTTACAACCACCAAGGTAGCCACCAAATACTAGTGGATAGTTCCAAAGCCATGATCACACGGATGATCCTGATTAAGCTCTGTGAAGCTTTAAGAAAAAAAATGATATAAGTGTTTGAAAAGGAATTTTAGGGAGGTTTGCATGCAAACAAGAGTGGGAGGGTGGGGTTAGGATAATCAGTGAAATTGTCAAAATAGTTCAACTTTTAAAAGAATGATTATTTTCCCTTATTTTGTTTTGTTTAGTATTTTGTCTTATTTTGAATTTGGAAATAGGATCTTTCTTTGTAGATCAGGCTGGTCTCAAATTGAAGTCTTGTTCAGCCTCTCAAGTCTTCAGATTATACATGTGAGCCACAAATATCATATAATTGTTATTAATATTTCATTACTCTCTTATGGGTTTTGAGTGGTAGTTTTGTTGTTGCTGTTATTTGAAATCAGATTTTACTATGTAACTTGGTTCAGCCTTGAACTTACTATGTAAGGCTTATCTTCAAATTCCATTCCCCCTATCTCAGTCTTCCGAGTGCTGGGAGTGTAGGTGAGCAATGCCAAACCCAACTCTTTTCTATATAACAGTAATCTCACTCATTTAGTACCCCTTTGGGAATCAGGACCACTTAGGTACAGTAAACATTACAAAGACTGATTAAAAAAATTGTTTGTCTCCATGTTGCTTATATCCTACTGGGAAAAACCAATGACCAAATAAATTAATAAGCAATGTGACATGCTGAGTACTATTTGGAAATAGAGGAAAGTGCAGCAAGACAAAGAGACTTGCAGCTAAGTTTTCCAGATTACCCTTCTTTTCTCATTACCCTTGCAGTATAACATTGCTTACACTCAAATTTCATGACATAGATCTGACAAAGTTGACTCAGATATTGACTCCTTATTTAATAATTTCATTGCCTAACTTTTCACATTTTAACACATTTTATAATTAGCTTTTATTGTTTTGTGTATGGATCTTCATAGCAAGGCTGGGGTTTTGCTGTCATTGTTAATGTTTTAAGGAGGGGTGATTAGTGATTCTGGGGTTCAAACCCAGAGTCTAATGAATGCTAAGGAAGCTCTCTACTACCTAGCAACAACCTAGCATTGCTAGGAAAGATTTTGTTGTTGTTGTTACTGTTGTCATTGTTCAATTTACATACAAGGACGAAGTCATGTTCCATCTTTATGTCCCATGAATGACACCACACCACACCACACCACACACACCCCCATAACTCATAGTACTCAGTAAATGCTCTCTCGATGAGTAAACACACACTATAGTGGTTAATTAGAATTTAAGTAGAGTATCATCAGTCCTTAGGGAATACCTAACTACCATTAAAGCAACAAGCAGACTACAAAAGAATAAGAAGGTAGAAGATACCAGATCTGAACTTAAGAATAAAAGAGTTAGCCAAAGAGAGAGATGCACATATAGTAACAAGCAGAAGAATGTTCCACAGGGACACACAGCATGGGTCTGGCTGTGAAGAAACCAATTTAACTTCAAACTGTTCGCTACAATCCTTTTTCATTTTCACAACCTAGGTGCTCTAGCCCTGGCTGGCAGCCTCAGCCTCCCTCAATAGCCTCCTTCCCAATTAAATTTTAACTGTGTTGCAGAGCCATGGCATCCTGGTCTCTAACAAAGTCATTTGATTTGATGAAATTGGACTAGATTGTGTCACATACTGAGCAATCTCTGCACACATACTAGTTCTTTATCAACAGCAACAATCATTCTCAGAGTATGGGGAGTGCCACCTTATATTTAAAAGCACTTTGACAATATTTCCAAAATATTAGGAACAAAATGTGTTTCCACTCAACCAATGATTAGCAAAACAGCTGAAGATCACACTAAAACTCCATCCCAATTTTTAAGTGTTGATAGTTTCTCAGAATCCCAAGATTCTTCATAGGTGTCATGTTGCTTCTGCAAACTAGGTCTCACAATATTTTCTTGATGACAAGAAAAAATTAGATCCTCCTTAAAGAGCTGGACTATTTCAAGGTAGAGTGAGTTAATTGTAACGATGTTGATATATATAAGCAACCTGCCCTAACAAACACAACTAACAAATTCATGTGAACAACTTTATTGTCTGCCACGTTCTAACAGATGAGTGTTCCCACAACAAATCTCCACCCTTGACCTACAAATTAGTCCTAGTGTTATTACAACAAGCTTTTCAACCTTGAAGGAAATACCTGAGTATCTGATTTTTAGGCACAGACATCAGTTCAATAAAAACAAATGTTGATAAATCTGAGCTCTGCAATATATGATGAGGTAATAGTTTTGTGAATAGAAACAGAATAGGCAGTCTAATTTGTGGTCTGCAAGGTCTCAGAGTCTCTGGTGTTTATTTTCTCTATTACTAACATGTCCAATTCCTGATGTCAATATCATTTTTATCAAATTAACAATTTAACTATATCAAATAAAAAATTCTGCACAGCAAAATAAACTAGCAGAGAGCACATTACAGACGAGAATAAAACATATAAACCACACATCTGTCAGAGGTTTAATCCACTGAACAAACACATAAAGAAGCAGCTCCCCAACTCAATAGCAAAAAATGCAAACCTCATAACCCAGTCCTGAGAA
Organism: Mus musculus; assembly: GCF_000001635.26. Taxonomy (NCBI): domain Eukaryota; kingdom Metazoa; phylum Chordata; class Mammalia; order Rodentia; family Muridae; genus Mus; species Mus musculus. Next base: position 53,272,321 of record NC_000083.6, read on the forward strand.
CACAACTATCAGTGCCACCATAATGAGAGAAATTCAAATTAAACAATCAAATCAAGATAACACTTCATAACTCTTTTCGTGGCCAGGACTGTAAAGGGGTGGTAGGAAGCTGTTGATAAACTGCTTGCCACACAGGCACAAGGACCTGAGTTCAAGCTGCAACACCTATGTGAAATAGTGTATTGTAAAGCCTTATAATTCCAACACTAGGAATGTAGGAACATAGAGATGAGGGGGTGTGGTACCTGTTGCACCCCCAGTCAATCCAAACGGGCAAATCCTGGTTTTAGTCCAAGACCCTACCTCAAATAACAAATTGGAGGACAATTTAAGATAACACTCAACATTAATATCCTGACTCCATACACACACATGTATGTGCACACACACACACACACACACACACACACACACACATATACATATATATATATATATATATATATATATATATATATATATATCCATACACAAATAAGGCAACAAGTGCCATAAAAATGTAGAGAGATTAGGATTATTATACACTATTTTCAGTAATGCAAAATGATGTAGCCACTAAATAAAACAGTATGGAATTCCATACACACAGAGATACCACATGATCTTCTTTATGCATAAAAAGAATCAGAATCAAGATTGTAAAGAACTATTAGTACTTCCATGACTGTGATAGCATTATGTCCATAGGCAAGATGTGAAACAAACTACATGTGTAGCAGCTAATTGATCCATTCCTATCTCCTTGTACTAAGGTCAAATCTAAGTGGATCAAGGAACTCCACATAAAACCAGAGACACTGAAACTTATAGAGGAGAAAGTGGGGAAAAGCCTCGAAGATAATGGGCACAGGGGAAAAATTCCTGAACAGAACAGCAATGGCTTGTGCTGTAAGATTGAGAATTGATAAATGGGACCTCATGAAACTGCAAAGCTTCTGCAAGGCAAAAGACACTGTCAATAAGACAAAAAGGCCACCAACAAATTGGGAAAGGATCTGTACCTATCCCAAATCAGATAGAGGACTAATATCCAATATATATAAAGAACTCAAGAAGGTAGACTCCAGAAAATCAAATAACCCCATTAAAAATGGGGTACAGAGCTAAAGAAAGAATTCTCACCTGAGGAATACCGAATGGCTGAGAAGCATCGGAAAAAATGTTCAGCATCCTTAATCATCAGGGAAATGCAAATCAAAACAACCCTGAGATTCCACCTCACACCAGTCAGAATGGCCAAGATCAAAAATTCAGGTGACAGCAGATGCTGGCGAGGATGTGGAGAAAGAGGAACACTCCTCCATTGTTGGTAGGATTGCAAGCTTGTACAACCACTCTGGAAATCAGTCTGGCGGTTCCTCAGAAAACTGGACATAGTACTACCGGAGGATCTCGCAATACCTCTCCTGGGCATATATCCAGAAGATGTTCCAACTAGTAAGAACGGTGTGTCGGTGCTGGCGCTGACCGGAAGGGACTTGTGACCCTGGTCAGGCCGGGTTTTCTGCTTCCCTAATTAATGCTGTCTCAGGTCAGGTGCTATTGGATTGGAGCAGCAGTTGTGTCCCACTCACCAGAGGTCCTAAGATCCCATGGAATGTCCTGTGGGGACCTTAACGTGTCCGCAGATTCCCCGCCCAAGGGGCGTCCGTGCTGGTGCAGACCGGAAGGGACCCACTTGCTATTTTTTTTTCTTTCCATTTTTTATTAGGTATTTAGCTCATTTACATTTCCAATGCTATACCAAAAGTCCCCCATACCCACCCACCCCCACTCCCCTACCCGCCCACTCCCCCTTTTTGGCCCTGGCGTTCCCCTGTTCTGGGGCATATAAAGTTTGTGTGTCCAATGGGCCTCTCTTTCCAGTGATGGCCGACTAGGCCATCTTTTGATACATATGCAGCTAGAGTCAAGAGCTCCGGGGTACTGGTTAGTTCATAATGTTGATCCACCTATATGGTTGCAGATCCCTTTAGCTCCTTGGCTACTTTCTCTAGCTCCTCCATTGGGAGCCCTGTGATCCATCCATTAGCTGACTGTGGGCATCCACTTCTGTGTTTGCTAGGCCCCGGCATAGTCTCACAAGAGACAGCTACATCTGGGTCCTTTTGATAAAATCTTGCTAGTGTATGCAATGGTATCAGCGTTTGGATGCTGATTATGGGGTGGATCCCTGGATAAGGCAGTCTCTACATGGTCCATCCTTTCATCTCAGCTCCAAACATTGTCTCTGTAACTCCTTCCAAGGGTGTTTTGTTCCCAATTCTAAGGAGGGGCATAGTGTCCACACTTCAGTCTTCATTTTTCTTGAGTTTCATGTGTTTAGGAAATTGTATCTTATATCTTGGGTATCCTAGGTTTTGGGCTAATATCCACTTATCAGTGAGTACATATTGTGTGAGTTCCTTTGTGAATGTGTTACCTCACTCAGGATGATGCCCTCCAGGTCCATCCATTTGGCTAGGAATTTCATAAATTCATTCTTTTTAATAGCTGAGTAGTACTCCATTGTGTAGATGTACCACATTTTCTGAATCCATTCCTCTGTTGAGGGGCATCTGGGTTCTTTCCAGCTTCTGGCTATTATAAATAAGGCTGCTATGAACTTAGTGGAGCATGTGTCCTTCTTACCAGTTCGGGCATCTTCTGGATATATGCCCAGGAGAGGTATTGCTGGATCCTCCGGTAGTACTATGTCCAATTTTCTGAGGAACCGCCAGACTGATTTCCAGAGTGGTTGTACAAGCCTGCAATCCCACCAACAATGGAGGAGTGTTCCTCTTTCTCCACATCCTCGCCAGCATCTGCTGTCACCTGAATTTTTGATCTTAGCCATTCTGACTGGTGTGAGGTGAAATCTCAGGGTTGTTTTGATTTGCATTTCCCTGATGATTAAGGATGTTGAACATGTTTTCAGGTGCTTCTCTGCCATTCGGTATTCCTCAGGTGAGAATTCTTTGTTCAGTTCTGAGCCCCATTTTTTAATGGGGTTATTTGATTTTCTGAAGTCCACCTTCTTGAGTTCTTTATATATGTTGGATATTAGTCCCCTATCTGATTTAGGATAGGTAAAGATCCTTTCCCAATCTGTTGGTGGTCTCTTTGTCTTATTGACGGTGTCTTTTGCCTTGCAGAAACTTTGGAGTTTCATTAGGTCCCATTTGTCAATTCTCGATCTTACAGCACAAGCCATTGCTGTTCTGTTCAGGAATTTTTCCCCTGTGCCCATATCTTCAAGGCTTTTCCCCACTTTCTCCTCTATAAGTTTCAGTGTCTCTGGTTTTATGTGAAGTTCTTTGATCCATTTAGATTTGACCTTAGTACAAGGAGATAAGTATGGATCGATTCGCATTCTTCTACATGATAACAACCAGTTGTGCCAGCACCATTTGTTGAAAATGCTGTCTTTCTTCCACTGGATGGTTTTAGCTCCCTTGTCGAAGATCAAGTGACCATAGGTGTGTGAGTTCATTTCTGGGTCTTCAATTCTATTCCATTGGTCTACTTGTCTGTCTCTATACCAGTACCATGCAGTTTTTACCACAATTGCTCTGTAGTAAAGCTTTAGGTCAGGCATGGTGATTCCACCAGAGGTTCTTTTATCCTTGAGAAGAGTTTTTGCTATCCTAGGTTTTTTGTTATTCCAGATGAATTTGCAAATTGCTCCTTCTAATTCGTTGAAGAATTGAGTTGGAATTTTGATGGGGATTGCATTGAATCTGTAGATTGCTTTTGGCAAGATAGCCATTTTTACAATGTTGATCCTGCCAATCCATGAGCATGGGAGATCTTTCCATCTTCTGAGATCTTCTTTAATTTCTTTCTTCAGAGACTTGAAGTTTTTATCATACAGATCTTTCACTTCCTTAGTTAGAGTCACGCCGAGATATTTTATATTATTTGTGACTATTGAGAAGGGTGTTGTTTCCCTAATTTCTTTCTCAGCCTGTTTATTCTTTGTGTAGAGAAAGGCCATTGACTTGTTTGAGTTTATTTTATATCCAGCTACTTCACCGAAGCTGTTTATCAGGTTTAGGAGTTCTCTGGTAGAATTTTTAGGGTCACTTATATATACTATCATATCATCTGCAAAAAGTGATATTTTGACTTCCTCCTTTCCAATTTGTATCCCCTTGATCTCCTTTTGTTGTCGAATTGCTCTGGCTAATACTTCAAGTACTATGTTGAAAAGGTAGGGAGAAAGTGGGCAGCCTTGTCTAGTCCCTGATTTTAGTGGGATTGCTTCCAGCTTCTCTCCATTTACTTTGATGTTGGCTACTGGTTTGCTGTAGATTGCTTTTATCATGTTTAGGTATGGGCCTTGAATTCCTGATCTTTCCAGAACTTTTATCATGAATGGGTGTTGGATCTTGTCAAATGCTTTTTCTGCATCTAACAAGATGATCATGTGGTTTTTGTCTTTGAGTTTGTTTATATAGTGGATTACATTGATGGATTTTTGTATATTAAACCATCCCTGCATCCCTGGAATAAAACCTACTTGGTCAGGATGGATGATTGCTTTAATGTGTTCTTGGATTCGGTTAGCGAGAATTTTATTGAGGATTTTTGCATCGATATTCATAAGAGAAATTGGTCTGAAGTTCTCTATCTTTGTTGGATCTTTCTGTGGTTTAGGTATCAGAGTAATAGTGGCTTCATGAAATGAGTTGGGTAGAGTACTTTCTACTTCTATGTTGTGAAAAAGTTTGTGCAGAACTGGAATTAGATCTTCTTTGAAGGTCTGATAGAACTCTGCACTAAACCCATCTGGTCCTGGGCTTTTTTTGGCTGGGAGACTATTTATAACTGCTTCTATTTCTTTAGGTGATATGGGACTGTTTAGATGGTCAACTTGATCCTGATTCAACTTTGGTACCTGGTATCTGTCCAGAAATTTGTCCATTTCGTCCAGGTTTTCCAGTTTTGTTGAGTATAGCCTTTTGTAGAAGGATCTGATGGTGTTTTGGATTTCTTCAGGATCTGTTGTTATGTCTCCCTTTTCATTTCTGATTTTGTTAATTAGGATTTTGTCCCTGTGCCCTTTAGTGAGTCTAGCTAAGGGTTTATCTATCTTGTTGATTTTCTCAAAGAACCAACTCCTCGTTTGGTTAATTCTTTGAATAGTTCTTCTTGTTTCCACTTGGTTGATTTCACCCCTGAGTTTGATTATTTCCTGCCGTCTACTCCTCTTGGGTGAATTTGCTTCCTTTTTTTCTAGAGCTTTTAGATGTGTTGTCAAGCTGCTAGTATGTGCTCTCTCCCTTTTCTTCATGGAGGCACTCAGAGCTATGAGTTTCCCTCTTAGGAATGCTTTCATTGTGTCCCAAAGGTTTGGGTACGTTGTGGCTTCATTTTCATTAAACTCTAAAAAGTCTTTAATTTCTTTCTTTATTCCTTCCTTGACCAAGGTATCATTGAGAAGAGTGTTGTTCAGTTTCCACGTGAGTATTGACTTTCTGTTATTTTTTTTTTTTGTTATTGAAGATCAGCCTTAGTGCATGGTGATCTGATAGGATACATGGGACAATTTCAATATTTTTGAATCTGTTGAGGCCTGTTTTGTGACCTATTATGTGGTCAATTTTGGAGAAGGTACCATGAGGTGCTGAGAAGAAGGTATATCCTTTTGTTTTAGGATAAAATGTTCTGTAGATATCTGTCAGATCCATTTGTTTCATCACTTCTGTTAGTTTCAGTGTGTCCCTGTTTAGTTTCTGTTTCCATGATCTGTCCATTGGTGAAAGTGGTGTGTTGAAGTCTCCCACTATTATTGTGTGAGGTGCAATGTGTGCTTTGAGCTTTACTCAAGTTTCTTTAATGAGTGTGGCTGCCCTTGAATTTGGAGCATAGATATTCAGAATTGAGAGTTCCTCTTGGAGGATTTTACCTTTGATGAGAACAAAGTGCCCCTCCTTGTCTTTTTTGATGACTTTGGGTTGGAAGTCAATTTTATCAGATATTAGGATGGCTACTCCAGCTTGTTTCTTCATACCATTTGCTTGGAAAATTGTTTTCCAGCCTTTTATTCTGAGGTAGTGTCTATCTTTTTCTCTGAGATGTGTCTCCTGTAAACAGCAAAATGTTGGGTCTTGTTTGTGTAGCCAGTTTGTTAGTCTATGTCTTTTTATTGGGGAGTTGAGACCATTGATGTTAAGAGATATTAAGGAAAAGTAATTGTTGCTTCCTGTTATTTTTGTTGTTAAAGTTGGCATTCTGTTCTTGTGGCTGTCTTCTTTTAGGTTTGTTGAGGGATTACCTTCTTGTTTTTTCTAGGGCATTGTTCCCGTTCTTGTATTGGTTTTTTTCTGTTATTATCCTTTGAAGGGCTGGATTCGTGGAGAGATAATGCGTGAATTTGGTTTTGTCGTGGAATACTTTGGTTTCTCCCTCTATGATAATTGAGAGTTTGGCTGGGTATAGTAGCCTGGACTGGAATTTGTGTTCTCTTAGTGTCTGTATAACATCTGTCCAGGCTCTTCTGGCTTTCATAGTCTCTGGTGAAAAATCTGGTGTAATTCTGATAGGCTTGCCTTTGTATGTTACTTGACCTTTTTCCCTTACCACTTTTAGTATTCTATCTTTATTTAGTGCATTTGTTGTTCTGATTATTATGTGTCGGGAGGAATTTCTTTTCTGGTCCAGTCTATTTGGAGTTCTGTAGGCTTCTTGTATGTTCATAGGTATCTCTTTATATTTGGGAAGTTTTCTTCAATAATTTTGTTGAAGATGTTTGCTGGTCCTTTGAGTTGAAAATCTTCATTCTCATCCACTCCTATTATCCGTAGGTTTGGTCTTCTCATTGTGTCCTGGATTTCCTGGATATTTTGAGTTAGGATCTTTTTGCATTTTCCATTTTCTTTGATTGTTGTGCCGATGTTCTCTATGGAATCTTCTGCACCTGAGATTCTCTCTTCCATCTCTTGTATTCTGTTGCTGATGCTCAAATCTATGGTTCCAGATTTCTTTCCTAGGGTTTCTATCTCCAGTGTTGCCTCACTTTGAGTTTTCTTTATTGTGTCTACTTCACTTTTTAGGTCTAGTATGGTTTTGTTCATTTCCATCACCTGTTTGTATGTTTTTTCCTCTTTTTCTGTAAGGACTTCTACCTGTTTGATTGTGTTTTCCTGTTTTTCTTTAAGGACTTGTAACTCTTTAGCAGTGTTCTCCTGTATTTCTTTAAGTGATTTATTAAAGTCCTTCTTGATGTCCTCTACCATCATCATGAGATATGCTTTTAAATCTAGGTCTAGGTTTTCGGGTGTGTTGGGGTGCCCTGGACTGGGCGAAGTGGGAGTGCTGGGTTCTGATGATGGTGAGTGGTCTTGGTTCCTGTTAGTAGGATTCTTACGTTTACCTTTCGCCATCTGGTAATCTCTGGAGTTAGTAGTTATAGTTGACTCTGTTTAGAGATTGTTCTTCTGGTGATTCTGTTACCGTCTCTCAGCAGACCTGGGAGACTAGCTCTCTCCTCTGAGTTTCAGTGCTCAGAGCACTCTCTGCTGGCAAGCTCTCTTACAGGGAAGGTGCGCAGATATCTTGTTTTTGGACCTCCTCCTGGTCGAAGAAGAAGGCCCAAAACAGGGCCTCTCTCAGAAGCTGTGTTGCTTTGGCAGTTCCCAGAAGCTGTCAGCTTCTGTGGTGCAGACTCTCACCTGTGCAGATTAAAATCCTAAGTTCCAGGGAGTCCTGGAACCAAGATGGTGACCGCTGCTCCTGAGGCTGAGGCCGCCTCCCGAGCCAGGCGGACACCTGTCCTCTGGTCCGGACGGTGGCCGGCTGTCTGCGGCCCGCCAAGGGTGCTGCCTCAGCGGCTCTGTGCTTCTGCCCGTCCCAGAAGCTGTCCGGTTCTCTGGCGCACCCTCTAACCTGTTCAGACTAATTTCCTAAGTTCTGCTGAGTCCCCACTTGCTATTCTTATAGAGGATCAGAGTTCAGTTCCCAGACTGGCAGCAGGCAACTGGCTGTAACTCCATTGTCCTCTTCTGGCCTCCGCAGTCACCAGCATCCATGTGCACACACCCCATTCCCACAGCACATACAAAATTACAAGTAATATATTTTTTAAGAACAAAGAAAACCCATATCGCTGATACTCTACTTTCTTGCTATTGGGGGTGATCCTGAGGCTAACCATGGAAGCTTGCTGGAAATGCAGAATTCTAGATTCCCTCCAAGCCTGGTTAAATAATAAGCTGCAAGACTAGAGAGATGTTCAGTGGTCAAGGGTACTTGTTGCTTTCTTGAGGACTCATTTTGTATTCGCAGCACCCACATGGCAGCTCACAACAGTCTGTAATTCCAGTTCCAGGCAATCCTCTTCCCTATTCTGGCTTCTGTGGGCATGGCCTGCATGGAGTGAACACAGTTACAAGAAGGCACATGCATACCCATGCACATAAAAATTATAAAAATTTTAAAAACTTAATCAAAAAACCCACAATTAAATAATAATCTGCATTTAAGGAGGGGATTCCTAGTGAATTTTAAGAAGTACATCCTAGCCTTAGCCTATCAGATCCAGCAACATGTAATAACAACTAACAAATCTTTCAGATGTCACCTTCACCCACATTTTATACATTTTATGTGTGCCCTGCTCACTCAGCAGTATTAGTAAATGATTATGTACTTTCTTGAGACGAAAGTTTTTGCCTAGTGAGGTTCAGTGTTTATAATGAATGTATTATTGAGCAGAGATTAATATGGTGAGGACAATCCAGAAATTGATTTTTCACAAGCTAATATTTCTTACACATAACATAGTATTCTAATGTGGACAGGAGGTTAGTATATTAATCTCTCCAAAGTTCATTTTTCTCATTAATAAACCAGGATATGCATAGGTAATTTACTGAGCTGTGGAGATTAAATATGATGTATTCTGCATCTCACGGCAGATTTTTGTCCTTTATCTTATCATATATTACTTATACATGTGCATAATATATTTTGGTCGTATTCACCATTACCTTCTTATCACACCATCCCCTTCCTCTAGCCAACTAATCCTCCCTTCACTTTTGTGTCTTTTTTAGTAACCCAGCACATTTTATAAAAAATATCAAAGTAGCATAAAGAAATATATATATATATATATAGATAGATAGATAGATAGAGAGAGAGAGAGAGAGAGAGAGAGAGAGAGAGAGAGAGAGAGAGAGAAAGTCTCCTTAAACCTTACCTAGGTTGGCCAAAATGTGCTGTGTAGCCCAGGTTGACCTTGACTTAATGATTCTATGATTTCCCATATGCTAAGAATACAAATATATACTATTCCACACCTGGCAAACCTTCCTCTTTTCTTTTTTCTTTTCTTTCCTTTTCTTTTCTTTTCTCTTCTTTTGTCTTCTTTTCCTTAGGAAAGTTTAGAACATTCATTTCATTGCATTCCTGTTTTAAAATAAAGGGTTATTCTTATTTAACAAAAGTAATGTGTATTTTGTGGGGTACTATGTGACATTTTGTTTGGTTGGTTTTTCCTTTTTCTTTTTTTTTAAGTTTGATATGTTCTTTATTTGCATTTCAAATGTTTTCCCCTTTCTAGGTTCCCCTTCAGAAACCCCAATCCTGTTCCCCTCCCCCCTGCCTCTATGAGGGTTCTCCCCCACCCACCCACCTACCCACTCCCCTATTCCCACCCTGCTATTCCCCTACACTGTGACATCGAATACCATCAGACCCAAGGGCCACTCCTCCCACTGATGTCCAACAAGGCCACATATGCGGCCGGAGCCATGGGTCCCTCTATGTGTAGTCTTTCATTCATTGTCCAGTCTCTGGGACCTCTGGAAGTTCTGGCCAGTTGACACTGTTGCTCCCAACATGGGGCTGCAAACCCCCTCAGGGGCTCCTTCAATCTCTTCTCCAACTCCTCCATCAGGGATCCCATGCTCAGTCCAGTGATTGGCTGCCAGCATCTGCCTCTGTATTTGCCAGTCTCTGGCACAGCCTCTCAGGAGACAGCTATATCAGGCTCCCATCAGCACCCACAATAGCATCTGGGTTTGGTGACTGTATAAGGGATGGATCCCCAGGTCTGGCAGTCTCTGGATGGCCTTTTCTTCAGTCTCTGATCCACACTTTGGTCTCCATATTTCCTCCTGTGAGTATTTTGTTTCTATGGCGCACTGAAGCATCCACACTTTGGTGTAGGACCGTGAAAGACAGCCTGGTTTCTGGTCAAGCACAGGCTTGAAACTCCTGTGACCCTGCAGGGATGGTTGGCGTTTTGCCACATTCCTGGATACCAGGCTACGGGCACAGGGCCACAACTCTCCATAGGTCTATGGCCATATGTCCACAGGTAGGGGACAAGTGATCACAGGTCATGTAGCCTCAAGACAGATCTCCATTTTAATGAAATACCTAAAGGCCTGGAGGCTTAACCAATAAACTCCCCTTCCCAGACACTCCTCCTTGCAAAAGGTATTTAACCTCAGGCCCACCCGTGGGAAGGGAGGCATGGTTTTACTCATCGCCACTCTTTGCATGACAATAAATGTCTTAAAACCATGGACTGACTCTTTTCATGGGGATCTGCTGTGAGGAGCAATGGAGAAGGCTTACACTTAAAGAGCCAGCCGCCAAATCTCCTAACTCTAACCTCTCATGTCTTCCAGCCAACCACTCACTAACAAGCCACACTACCCAGCCAACCACTCACTAACAAGCCAAGGATTCCCCAGAGTTCACCACCTTTCCCCTTCAGTCCTGGGCTAGATCCAGCTAGCAGGCCTCCACTCCATTCTCAGCTCTTCTGAGATTCCCAGCCCAGGTGCTCAAAAGCCTGAAAATCAGACAGCCCTGGACTCCCTGCAAGCCTAGGAACCCCAAGTCACATCAAGCAGTCCCTAGAGACCTAAGACTGTGTTCCCCCACTGCCAGAGCAGTGTTCAGTGGCTTCCCATAGCCCAATAACTGCCCAGCACAGGCATGGAGTAAGCACCATGTCCCATGTCCCACCTCATCAAGAGGCCCAAGCCCTGTGGCAGAGTGGATGAGGAACACCACAAAAACCAACACTTTGGTCTTCCTTCTTCTGGGGTTTCATACAGTCTATTGAATTGAATCTTGGGTATTCCAAAATTTTGGGATAATATCAACTTATCAGTGAGTGTGTGTTCTTTTGTGGCTGAGTTACCTCACTCAGAATGATATTTTCAAGTTCCATCAATTTGCCTGTGAATTTCATGAAGTCGTTTTTTAATAGCTGACTAGTAGTCCCTGTTTAAATGTATCACATTTTCTGTATCCATTCCTCTCTTGAGGAGCATCTGGGTTGTTTCCAGATTCTCGCTATTTTAAATATGGCTGCTATGAACATAGTGGAGCATGTATCCATATTACATGTTGGAGCACGCTCTGGGTATATGCCCAGGAATGGTGTACTTGAGTCCTCAGGTAGTACTATGTCCAATTTTCTGAGGAAACACCAGACTGATTTCCACAGTGGTTGCACCAGCTTGCAATCCAACCGGTAATGGAAGAGTGTTCCTTGTATGCACATCCTTGCCAGCACCTGCTGTCACCTGAGTTTTTGATCTTAGCCACTCTGACTGGTGTGAGGTGGAATCTCAGGGTTGTTTTGATTTGCATTTCCCTGATGAGTAAGTATGTTGAACATTTCTATAGGTGCTTTTCAGCCATTCGGTATTCCTCAGTTGAGAATTCTATCTTTAGCTCTGTACTCCATTTTTAGTAGAATTATTTAGTTATCTGGAGTCTAACTTCTTGAGTTCTTTGTATATATTGCATATTAGGGCTCTATCTGATGTAGAATTGGTAAAGATCTTTTCCCAGTCTGTTGGTTGCCATTTTATCCTATTGGCAGTGTCTTTTGCCTTAAAGAAGCTTTGCAATTTTATGAGGTACCACTTTTTGATTCTTAATATTAGAGCATAAGCCATTGGTTCAGGAACATTTACCCTGTACCATGTGTTTGAGAGTTTTCACCATTTTCTATTCTATTAGATTCAGAGTATCTGGTTTTATGTGGAGGTCCTTGATCCATTTGTACTTGAGTTTTGTACAGGAATATTAGAATAGAGCAATTTTCATTCTTCTCCATGTTGACCACCAGTTGAACCAGAACCATTTATTGAAAATGGTGCCCTTTTTCCACTGGATGGTTTTAGCTCCTTTGTCAAAGAGCAAGTAGCCATACTTGTGTGGGTTCATTTCTGGGTCTTAAATTCTATTCCATTGATCTAACTGCCTGTCACTGTACCAATACCATGCAGTTTTTTTTTTTTTAATCACTATTACTCTGTACTACAGCTTCAGGTCAGAGATGGTGATTTGACCAGAAGTTCTTTTATTGTTGGGAATAGTTTTTGATATCCTGGGTTTTGTGTTATTCCAAATGAATTTGCAAGTTGCTCTATCTAACTCTATAAAAAACTGATTTGAAATTTTAGTGGGGATTGCATTGAATCTGTAGTTTGCTTTCCGCAACATGGCCATTTTCACTAAATTAATCCTGCTAATCCATGAGCATGGGAGATCTTTTCATCTTCTGAGGTCTTCTTCAATTTCTTTCTTCAGAGACTTGAAGTTCTTGTCATACAGATCTTCCACTTGCTTGGTTAGAGTCACACCAAGATATTTTATATTGTTTGTGACTATTGTGTCATTTCCCTAATTTCTTCCTCAGCCAGTTTATCTTTTGAATAGAGGAAAGCTATTGATTTGTTTGAGTTAATTTTATATCCAGTAACTTTGCTGAACTTGTTTATCAGCTGCAGGAGTTCATTGGTGGAATTTTGTGGTCACTTAAGTATATTATCGTATGATCTACAAATAGTGATATTTTTACTTCTTCCTTTCCAATTTGTATTTCTTTAATCTCCTTTTGTTTTTGCTCTAGGTGGAATTTCAAGAACTATATTGAATAGATAGGGAGTGGGCAGCCTTGTCTAGACCCTGATTTTAGAAGGATTGCTTCAAGTTTCCCTCCATTTAGTTTGATGTTGGCTACTGGTTTGCTCTATATTACTTTACTATTTTTAGGTATGAGCCTTGAATTCCTGATCTTTCCAAGACTTTTAACATGAAGGGATGTTGAATTTTGTCAAATGCTTTTTCAGCATCTAATGAAAGATCATGGAGTCTTTTTCTTTAAGTTTGTTTATGTAGTGGATTACATTGATGGATTTCCTTCTATTGAACCATCTCTGCATCCCTGGGATGAAGCCTACTGGTTCAAGGTGAATGATTGTTTTGATGTGTTCTTAGATTCAGTTTGTGAGAATTTTATTGAGTATTTGTGCATCAATATTCATAAGTGAAATTGGTCTGAAGTTCTCTCTCTTTGTTGAGTTTTTCTGTGGTTTAGGTATCAGCAGAACTGTGGCTTTATAGAACGAATTGGGAGTTATTCCATCTGTTTTTATTTTGTGTGATAGTTTGAGGAATATTTGTATTAGACATTGTTTGAATGTCTAAGAGAATTCTGCACTATATTCATCTGATCCTGGGAATTTGTTTAGATGGGAGATTTTTAATCACTCTTTCTATTTTTTAGGTATTATGGGACTATTTAGATGGTTTATCTGATTCTGATTTAACTTTGGGGTTTTGTATCTGTCTAGAAAACTGTGCAGTGCATCCAGATTTTCCAGTTTTGTTGAATATAGTCTTTTGTAGTAGGATCTGATGATTTTTTTAATTTCCTCAGTTTCTGTTGTTATGTCTCCCCTTTCATTTCTGATTTTGTTAATTTGGATACTGTCTCTGTGCCCTCTGGTTAGTCTGGCTAAGGATTTATTTATTTTGTTGATTTTCTCAAAAAAAAACAAAAACAAAAACAAAAAACAGCTTCTGATTTGTTGATTCTTTGTAATCTTTTTATTTGTTTGTTTGTTTGTTTGTTTGTTTATTTGTTTCTACTTGGTTGGTTTCAGCCCTGAGTTTGATTATTTCCTGTGTGTATTTGCTTCTTTTTGTTCTAGAGCTTTCAGGTGTGCTGTCGTGCTGCTAGTGTATGCTCGCTCCTGGTTTTTTTTTTTTGTTTGTTTGTTTTTTGTTTTGTTTTGTTTTTTGTTTTGTTTTTTTTTTTTTTTTTTTTTTTTTTGGAGGCACTCAGAACTACGAGTTTTCCCCTTAGCACTGTTTTCATTGTGTCGCATAAGTTTGGCTATGTTGTGCTTTCATTTTCATTAAATTCTAAAAAAGTTTTTAATTTCTTTCTTTGTTTCTTCCTTGACCAAGTTATCATTGAGTATGGCCTTGTTAAGCTTACACGTGTATGTGGGCTTTCTGTTGTTTTGTTGCTATTGAAGACTAGCTTTATTTCATGGTGATCTGATAAGATGCATGGCATTATTTCAATCTTCTTGTATTTGTTGAGGCCTGTTTTGTGACCAATTATAAAGTCAATATTGAAGAAGGTACCATGAGGTACTGAGAAGGTATACTTTTGTTTTAGGATAAAATTTTCTCTAGATAACTGTTACATCCATTTGGTTCATAACTTCTGTTCATTTCTCTGTGTCTCTCTTTAGTTTCTGTTTCCATGATCTGTCCATTGGTGAGAGTGGGATGTTGAAGTCTCCCACTGTTATTGTGTGAGGTGAAATTGGTGCTTTGAGCTTTAGTGAAGTCTCTTTTATTAATGTGTGTGCTCTTTCATTTGAAACATACATGTTCAGAATTGAGAGTTAGTCTTGGTAGATTTTTTTTCTTTGATGAATATGAAGCATCCTTCCTTATCCTTTTTGATAACTTTTAGTTGAAAGTTGATTTTATTTGATAAGAGAATGGCTTCTCCAGCTTGTTTCTTGTGACTATTTGCTTGGAAAATTATTTTTCAGCCCTTTACACTGAGGTAATGCCTGTCTTTGACTCTGAGTTGTGTTTCCTGTATGCAGCAAATTGCTGGGTCCTGATTATGAATCCAGTCTGTTAGTCTGGGTTTTTTTTTGGGGGGGGGGGGGGGGACTGAATCCACTGATGTTAAGATATATTATAGACCAGAGATTGTTGCTTCCTGTTATTTTTGTTGTTATTGGTCGAATTATGTTTGTGTGGCTATCTTCTTTTGTTTATTTGTTGAAAGAAGATTATTTCTTGCTTTCTCTAGGATATTGTTTCCCCCTTGTGTTGGAGTTTTCCATCTACTATCCTTTGTAGGGCTAGATTTCTGGGACGATAATGTGTAAATTTGGCTTTGTGGTGGAATATCTTGTTTCTCCTTCTATGGTAATTGAGAGTTTTGCTGGATGTAGTAGCCTGGGCTCGAATTTATGTTCTTTTAGGGTCTGTATGACATCTACCCAGGATTTCATACTCTATGGTAAGAAGTCTGGTGTAATTCTGATAAGTCTGCGTTTATGTGTTATTTGACCTTTTCCCTTACTGCTTTTAATATTCTTTTTTTATTTTGTGCATTTGACTATTATGTGATGGGAGAATTTTCTTTTCTGGTCCAATCTATTTGGAGTTCTGCAGGCTTCTTGTATGTTTGTGGGCATCTCTTTCTGTAGGATAGGGAAGATTGCTTTTAAACTTTGTTGAAGATATTTACTGGCCCTTTAACTTGAGAATCTTCACTCTTTCCTATACCTATTTATCCTTAGTTTTGGTCTTCTCATTGTGTCCTGAATTTCTTGGATGTTTTGGGTTAGGAGATTTTTGCAGTTTGCATATTCTTTGACTGTTGTGTCAATGTTTTTTCTATGGTGTCTTCTGAACCTGAAATTCTCTCTTCTATCTCTTGTACTCTGTTGGTGATGCTTGCATCTATGACTCCTGATCTCTTTCCTAGGTTTTCTATCTCCAGGGTTGTCTCCTTTTGTGATTTCTTTATTGTTTCTATTTTTGTTTTTAGATCCTGAATTCCTTCACCTGTTTGGTTGTGTTTTCCTATAATTCTTTAAGGGATTTTTGTGTTTCCTCTTTAAGGGTGTCTACTTGTTTATGTATGTTCTCCTGTATTTCTTTAAGAGAATTATTTATGCCCTTCTTAAGTACTCTATCTTCATCATGAGATGTGATTTTAAATCAATGTCTTGCTTTTCTGGTTTGTTGGCTTATGCAAGTCTCTCTGTGGTGGAAGAACTGAGTTCATGATGATGCTAAGTTACCTTGGTTTTTGTTGTTTATGTTCTTGCCCTTTCCTCTCACCATGTGGTTATCTCCAGTGTTAGCTGATCTTGCTGTCTCTGATTGTGGCTTTACCCTCATGCAAACCCATGTTTCAGTACTCCTGGGAGCCCAGTTCTCACCAGGAGACATTTGGATATGGAGAGCTGTGGCACAAATTCAGCTCCAGGGTACAGACAGGAACCAGAATGATCCTAGCTGTTCATTGATTCCTGTGTCCTGATGGCTCTGGGAGGGTCCCTCTTGTGCCAAGAATTTGAGCAAAAGGGGTGGTCCTATCTGTGCTTACAGGTGTGTTGGCAATCCTGGGAGACTAGCTCTCTCCCGGCTATATTTGGCTATGGAGCACTGTCACACAGGATCGGCTCCAGGTGCAGATGGAAACTTACTATATGACACATTTTTAATACAGGTGTAGAAACTGTAAGTCTTGTATCACAATGATTGGCATATCCATTACCGCAGACATATACCATTTCTTTGTGTTGGGAAAATTCAAAGTCCTAATTATTGTCAGACATGACAACCCTGCCAAACTACATAATGAGAGCAGTCCTTCTTCCTTTCTTAATGTACCTGTTGACCAGTTCCTTTCTACACCTCCCATAAAGCCCTTTCCTAAGCTATGATAACCATTATTCTACTCTTCATGTCTGTGAGAGCAAGGTTTTAACTTCCACATAATGTGGTAATGTGCAGAATTTGCCTTCTTAGAAGGCTTCTTTTTCTTTCCTACTGGAGATGATTCTCTTCCAGGAGATGCATCAGGCTCACAATTCCATTCTTGCATACTTGCATCACATGGATAAAAGATGAAGTGAGATGGATTTGCAAAAATAAATAGAAAATTTCAAAAATACAGAACACAGAATATGAGGCAAGGATGCTAACATGAGCATCTATGGTCAACTGGAGCACATAGAAAACTTAAGCAGGGAAGCAATTTACTAAATCTTTGTATTAATAGGTAGTGATTCTCACGTTTGGCTGTATATAATAATCACATTGGGGACACTACTTAAATTTATTGGCAAGACACAACAAATCAATTAGTTAAGAGTCTCTGTAGGCTGAAGCAGTAGGGCTCTGTACATCTTTCAGGAGACTAAAATGTAAAAGTAAGGCTACAAGTTTCAATTATGGAAGACAAGGAGACAAGAATGGAACAGAAACTCCCTTAGAACACTATTTATTTAGTCTACAGGAGACCAGAAAGACATCTGACAGTGGAAATGGACAACTTCCAGTAATCTATCAGAAGGTATAAAACTGCTAATAAATTAGTAGAGATGAGGTGTGGGGAAAGAACCAAGTGAGATTTCTGTATGTGTGTATATACAGTGGCTAGTCATAAAGAAAATGTTTTCAGAAATTTTAGGTTGAGAAAGGCAGAGCATCTAGGATTCCTGAAGAGGCAGCAATGGTCATAGGTAGCAATGGAGGATTTTGTTCAAGACTGGGTGCCTGCAGCACCCTCCATAACTAGGAAGCCCAAGCTGGAAACACTGCCCAGAGAATACCTCATTAGGTTTACCAAGGACAAATGATGCTACTACAGACATCTAAAACAAGGTGACCAAGATTAGACAAATAAATTGAAGAACATAAATCAAGACCTGTTGATAGAGGAATTGATGATATCAAGCCCTTACTCTACTCTTCTTTGTGATTGAGAGCTATGACTTGATATAGGACTTTACATGTTCTGTTTTTGTTGAACATCAAAATTTTTATTTTTTTCTTCTTTCTTTCTTTCTCTTTCTTTCTTTTTTCTTTCTTGTGCCCTTAAACAGTGTTTCTCTGGGTATCCCTGGCTGTCCTAGAACACTTTTTGTAGACCAAGCTGGCCTCCAACTCAGATCTGCCTGCCTGTGCCTCCTAAGTGCTAAGAGTAAAAGCATGTACTAACACATGTGACAGCAATTTTTTTTCTTAATGTTGTACATAAGAAGTACAGAACTCGGGAGGCAGAGGCAGGCAGATTTCTGATTTCGAGGCCAGCATGGTCTACAAAGTGAGTTCCAGGACAGCCAGGGCTATACAGAGAAACCCTGTCTCAAAAATCAAAAAACAAAAAGAAAACAAACAAAAAACAAAAAAAGAAGTACAGAAATAGGAAATTCTAAGAAGTCTCTGGTCTTCTGTTGATATCAAGACAGACTATCTTTTTTTTTCATCCTCATTTTGTCAACTTCAGATATCAAGAGATTAGTGTTAGATTTTTCAGTATCAATAAAAAGAGTAGGGTGAAAAATAGTTGATTATAAAGATTAGATGAGGCAATCTACAAAGTATGCCACAGAACATCTTTAGAATCCTCATCAGGAATTGTATTTTGGGACTGGAGATGTCTAAGCAGTTACAATCCCTTGCTGTTCTTTCAGAGGAACAAGGTTGGGTTCCCAAGGGCCACATGGTAGCTCACAATCATCTGTGTAACTCCAGTTCCAGGGGATCCATTACCTGGCCTCCACAGACACCAGTTGTACACATAGTGCAAGTACATGCACACAGGCCAACACTCATACAAATAAAAGAGGAAAATAGCCTGTTACCACAAGGCCTGGGTGCGTAGATCAAACTAGAGATAAACCCCAACCTGGTGCCACATAGGTCCTGGCAGGCAGACTATGCCCAAGATAATGCCTGTCCAGTACCACACAGCATAGGCAGAGCATAGCACTCCTGAGAAGATCCCAGACAATCAGAGGCCTTGGGTGCTACTAAAATGAGCAAAGAAGTGGTGAGAAGATGGAAGAGAAAGAGAAGCAGAAGGATGTGTGTGCAATGAAGAGAGATGGAGCTGGAGACTTGAGGATACCTAAGACCATAGTGAGATCATGGCCCATGCTGCCACTGAGGGCCATGTCTGGATCCATTGTTCAGGAGCAGCAGGGGATAGTTACCACCAAACGCCTAGCAGACATCCCTGGCCTGAGCTGCCACCAAGGATTATATTGATGTCTGAGAGCTTTGACAGTAGTCCCCACCACTCCCTTAGGCATCTTGGAAGCAGAACTCACTCTGCCCCTCACCATTTGCAGCACTTGGCACAAGTCACACCTCTCACAGGAAGCTCAACAAAGCTAGCCCTGGTTTTTGGGATTGCTGTTGAGTCAGCTCCTAAGGGTATGAGCTTGAGAAAGCTAGACCTGTCACCTGCCTGCCATGTGGTGGTATGGGAGAAGGAAAGATGATCACCCACCCATTTTCCTGCCATCTGGAGACCTGTCCCTGATGTCGTGAAAGCAGAAAATCTAGCTCTACCCCTCACCTGCTGCAACCCTCAAGAGGGAAGGCCCTATACCTCACCTCGAAAGCATAGGAGAGCTATCCCTGGTTGTGGAACTTGAGGGTGAGCCTCCTTAAAGGCATGGGAGCAGAAAAGCTGCCTGTGCCCCTTGCCAGATTCAGCACTGGGTGAGCTCACCAAGGCTGTGCTAGAGAGCTCAACCTGACGGTATTGGGAGTGGGGGATGAGACCTGCCAGCCTGACTGGCTGAGCTACCACCCAGGCCCAGATCCAGAGCTTTGAGTTGGCCCACCCAATATCTACCCCATCTATGAACTGCAGGAGGTTCTACAGAACCACAGTTGTAGGATCTCCATGACACAGGGCAAGAAGAATTTCCAAGAGGAGTCCTCCCAGTGAGGATCCAGTATTGATAGTCTAGCAGAAGCCAGAGGTCTTGAAACAGGCCAATGACTCATTGCAATGAACATTTGCAAGTGTGGACAAATGTGTACTGTGGGACATACTGTGACCCATTACAGCATCCAAAATGAGGATGTTGTTTTTTTTTGTTGTTGTTGTTGTTGTTGTTGTTGTTGTTGTTGTTGTTGTTGGGTGCAGAGGATGTTGCAAAGGCAAAGGGCAGGTTCAAAAGGATGGGGAGACAAGTGAGATTCGGAGTACATGTTGAAAAATGCACAAAGAATCAATAAATGTTAGATAAAAAAATTATGTTAGAGTTTGATGAAGAACAAAGAAATAGAAGTATAGTAGTCTAAGTGAAAATGCTAAGCATGTAATTGGACTCAGAAAATAACTGAACTGAAGACAGAAATTTGACTGTGTTTTGAATATTGATGACATTTTTGAGCTTAGAGAATATATGAAAATCTAAAAAGAGAAAAACAAAACAATTATCTACCAAGCCTAGAAAATAAATAGAATATTGAAGAGATGATTCTATGCGATTTTGTTCTCCCAAGTAATGAACCAGGCCAGCCACCTCAGTTCACAGATTTTACCAATAAAATTTCTGGCAAAGATACCTCTTCTTCAGGAGGCATCATCATCAATGGTACACCCACTGGGGAACCTGTCAGGCTTCAGTAGATAGGTCCACTACCATAGCCACACAGAAGGCCCTGAGAAAAATCCAGAGAACCACAAACAAAACAAAAGACAACACTGTGAGAAGAAGACAAGTAGATCAGACTGGGTGGGAGCAGGGCACAGAGGAAGAGAAGAGAAGATGAGGGCAAGACCAAGCATAGAGCCTTTATAGCCAAGCCTGAAACTGTCAAAGTAAAAACTTGATTTTTTTAAATGCACACAGCTTTCAAAAATGTAATAGAAATTATTACTTTCAAAGGATATCTCTACCACGTTTCAATTAGTCCCTAGGCTGTTTGGAAGGGAAATGCACTTTTCCAACAAGGTTTCAAAATTATTCAGAACTTGGGTTAACAGGCCACTAAAATGAAGGACGCGGTGAGGGAAGTGCTGATGTCTGTTCAAGAGAGAAGGCATGGTGACTAACGGGGTAGACACCAGCGTTCTGAGCATGCTAACTTTCTGTACCAGTCATTTCAGGCCACATAATTAAACACTTTTAAGAAGTCTATCTACTTTTTCTAGGAGCTTGTACCAACTTCTTCCTTCCTGTCAGTGTCAAGAAGGATCATGAAACGGCAGACTGAAATTCTAAAGTGGCACAGTAATTACAGAAAAAGAGAATAACGATTACTTCTAATTACATGCTTCTCTGGAGTTCTCTCCTTCTAGTTCTGAAGTCTGACCCTTTCTGAGATAGAGAAATCGTAAACACTGGGGAAGAAAACAGATTTAAAAGGTTACCTGTCAGAAGAGGGGAGAAGAATCTTCAGAATTTTTTTTTTACCTTTATGAAATGATATCTTAAAAATGGTGAATAGCATCTTAAGAATTAAGTATTTAAACTCAGAATGAATGTAGATGATGTATTTCAATGTTATATTAAGGCAACTTCTAGTGAGAAATAATATAGCATTAAAGGATGCCCCAAGCAGGATGTAGTGGTACACACCTGTAATCCTGGCACACCAGAAGCTGGGGAAAGAGAATCTGGAGTTCAAGGCTGCTTAGAGTTACATAGCAAAACCCTATCTCAAAGAAACAAAGATTTTTGATGGACATAGTGGCATGTACTTCTACTCTCAGCAGAGACAGTGATGTTTGTGTGTTGGAGGCTGGCCTGGTCTATATAGAAAGTTACCGGCTAGGCAGAACTATATAGTGATACTTTGTCTCAAACAAGCACACACACACACATGCACAAACATAAATACGTATTATTATGTACATACACACATGTATTCACATTAGAAAACGTTTAAAGAAAGGAATAATACTTTCTAGTGTATTCATTTTATAGGGAGTATCTTCCCACATAATAAACACTCAAGGAGCAAGTCACGCCATCCAGAGACTCAGAGTCTATATACATTCACATCTCCCTTGCTAATATCATTTCATGAAAACATTCATTTTGATGTTGGTACCTCCTAAATTTAGAACACTTCACCAACCCCTAAAGACATTCTGGACATCTTTTACATAGACAGTCTCAAACTTCAAAACTGGTTACATCCTGTGCCTTTGTGACCTGACCTTCTACCTGTGGATCCTCTTCTACTTATGCCTTACTAACTTCTTATCACTTTTGGACTATCTCTTCCTCTTTGCCTCTAGTACCTGATAAGCTCCCATGCTGTCCATTTGATTAGTCTGAGAAATGATGAGAAAATATTTAAGGTACACAAATGTCTCCATGAGGACATTTCCAGAAAGGAAAAATCAAGTGTGGAATCTTCTCTTTGGTTGCAGGTAGCACCATCTCTCAAATAGGTAACCCACAGGAAACTAAACAAGGAAAGGAGAAAGCACAAAGTTCAAGCATACTCCTGTCTGCTTCCTGCTTCCCACAAGGGAAGCAACCTCTGCCTCATGCTGCTACTGCCTCCCAGAGGCCCAGAATTAATGGACCCTAGGTCTATAGATGAAAACTTCTGAACTGTGAACCAAAATGAACCTTTTTATTATAAGTGGTTGTGGTAGCACCTGAGAGACAGAGGCAGGCTGACCTCTGTGAGTGCAAAGCCAGCCTAATTTGCAGAGTGAATTCCAGGACAGCCAAGGCTACACAGAGAAACCCAGTCTCGGGAAAACAACAATTTCCTCCCTTCAGTTGTGTATGTCTGAGATCCAGTGACATCACTGAGAAAATACAACTAGCACACTGCCACCTCTGCACCTTGTCCCCAAACTCTTCATCCCACTTTCTTCTGGCATTCCTAGGTCTGGGGATAATTTCTTGCTACCTCCAAAACATAACCCTCAGAGATGTATGAGGGACCAGCCACACCAGGATAGGATAGGACAGGACAGGACAGGACAGGACAGGACAGGACAGGACAGGACAGGATAGGATATTCAGGTCATAGGGAAGGGAGTTGAGGGGGTGGTAGAAGCAGAGAGGGAGGGGAAGGGGGAGAGGGAGAGGGGGAAGGAGAGAGGGAGAGGGGAAGGGGGAAGGAGAGAGGGAGAGGGGAAGGGGGAGGAAGAGGGAGAGGGAGAGAAGAAAGAGAAAAGAGGATAAGTAGAGGCCTGCCATGAGCATGTGAAGGGTGAAGGGGGTAAGGAAGTAGGGAGAAGGAGAAGAGGACAGAGCAGGAGCAAAAAGGCAAGAGCAGGAACAAGAGCAAGAGAGAAAGGAGGGGGCAAGCAGCCTGTTTCACAAGTCAGACATACCTGGCTGTTGCCAGGTAACTGTGAGGCAGAGCTTAGACAAAATGCTAACAATGTACATTCCAGGAGGCTCTGAACATGGACTTTAGAGCCCGGTATTTGCATGGGCATGCATCTAAAGCCTAATTCATAGCACATAACCTCCATAGGTCCACTTGGGTCTCAGTCTTGAGCTCTGACCCTCACGTCAAGTTCCAACTTCTTCGGATCACAGACTCCATTGGTCACAGCCCCACAATATAGCTATTCTCAAGTTCTCTGAGCAGAAACATTAAACAGTGAGCCTCCTATAGTTCCTGTTTGTATATTGACTATACAATAGCACATATACAGTCTGAACCTCTATCAAACCTTTACTGTTTCTATTTACATAGATAGTCCTCTGAGTTTTGAGCACACCTATTTCTCTTACACTTACTTTATCTGTTATTTCACATATGGAGATTAATTTTCAAATCTTCATGGTCACAAGTTTATAGTAATATGCAAGAGATTTCTTTTTCTCTGCTTAAAAAAAGATTTCATATGCAGATTTTGTTCTCTGTACTTAAGCTCTTTCCCAAGAAATAGCTTTTAAACTATTATGGGAAGAACAAAGTTTGGCCTTCAGAAAAAGCTTCATAAATATCCTCTGATTACTCTTAATCAGAATTTCAGTCTGCATTTCTGTCACCAATGTAGATTTTAATGATCACAAGGACTCATTGGGTAATTTTCCTGTATCACAACTGACTACCGGTACATTATTCTTGCTTGAGTTCTGAATACATTGTTTTGATTAAAAATGACATTTCTAAACACTGTACAAGAAAAATTAGTCTTCTACAGTTATGGGTTTAAGAAACTGAAATATTCTAAAGAACAGCATCAACTCTCCACTTTCACTGATCTAGCCCTAAAGGATTAAGTTAAAAAAATGTCCAAAGGTCTGATGTCTAAAAGAACATGTAGATGAGACTTTAAGATCCAAGCAAGGGAATGGAGAGATGGCACCACAGTTAAAAGCACATGTTCTTGCAGAGAACCAGTATTCAATTTTCCACACCCACACAGCATCTCACAACTGTCTATAACTACATTTCCAAAGGATCTGGTGCTCTCTTCTGACCTTCTCAGGCACTAAGCATGTGCATGGTTCACAGACATTCATGCGAGTGAAATACACAAAATAACTAACTCCTAAAGAAATTTTGATATCCAAATGAGGTGCCCTACAAGAGCAAAGTCGCCAGCAACCAAATACACCAGCTCGCTAGTTCTAAAGAGCTATTGTGCTGCCATAACCGTGAAGTGGAAGATGGAAGTCACCAGATCTTCTCCCCAGAAGCAGCTCTAGTTTTCATAGTTGTGGAGAAATGCTGAGACCGTGGGGCACCTAAGCATCTTTGAAAGTGCTTAGAAGAGAGTTTGCAGTTGTTTCAGACAATGTAAGAAAGAAAACAGAAGAAAGGTAACATCGCAGGCAAAGTGATAAGAATGTGCAATGGGATCTTTCATTTGTGACCAAAAATTCCTAGAAAGAAGCTGATGCAAAAAAAGCTCATTGTCAGATTAGAATACCAATGCCTTAAAGACATTGGAACTTGCAACCGCCTGATAAAAACTATCTTGGGCCATATTTAGCCCTCTTAATAGCCTCCTCCATATGTGACCTAACATCTTTGTAACTATTAGGTAAATCCTTCAGAATTTTTAAACATTATAGACTTCTTATTACTATTTTCTCAAAAGTACATTTTTGATTTGTGTCCTTCTGTGTAGTCTCTCTTCTTAGTTTATTTTCCTTTTTGTAAAAAAGTTTTTGTAAAAACTTTTTTTTTCAGTTCCTCCTTTTTATAAATTCACACGTGCGTACACTGTTACTGTCTTCCGACACACCAGAAGAGGGCATCGGATCCCTGTTACAGATGGTTGTGAGCCACCATGTGGTTGCTGGGAATTGTACTCAGGACCTCTGGAAGAGCAGTCAGTGCTTTTAACCGCTGAGCCACCACTCCAGCCCAGTT
This sequence comes from Mus musculus, assembly GCF_000001635.26. NCBI lineage: Eukaryota > Metazoa > Chordata > Mammalia > Rodentia > Muridae > Mus > Mus musculus. The sequence goes on from NC_000083.6 coordinate 53,297,446, forward strand.
TTTTTTTTTCTTTACTTTAGCCATCTTAGTACATGAGTCTTTACATGTTCCAGGGTATGTGTACAGAGATCAGAAAAGAATTGCCGGGAATCTGTTCCTTCCCCTGTCTCGGGAATTGAACTCAGGGCACCAAGGTTATCATCTTTACTCACTGAGCCATCTCACTAAACATACACTTTTCTTTCTTCCTACCACCCCCCCCCTTCCCTCCTCCATTTCCTCTTCCCTTTCTTTATTCAGTTCACAAGCAGGTAGAAGATGCCAGAAAGATAAAGAGCTAAAAGGTGAAAGTAGGATGGGAGCTCTCAGACCCTGTTTTTCTAGAGAACAGGTATAAATCTAGAGGCATGGATTTACCAAAGAAGTTTTTCTATCTCCTTTAACAGTAACATAAAGTTGTGACATGTATAGTGGTCTATGTTATTGCTTGCCTTTAGGCACATAAAATGCATCATTCTAAGCCCTCCTGTGTTTCTTTTAAGAAATCTACGGTTATTGTGATGAATTTGTATTTATATATAAGTTCTAATGTGTAACTTTAAATGTACTTTCTTTGCTCTGGATAATCAGTGTTTTAAATCAGGTTCTTTTCTGATATAAATGTGTGTGTGTGTGTGTGTGTGTGTGTGTGTGTGTGTGTGTGTGTGTGATCACTACACCCTATATATTACAATAACAATCATCCAGGCAAGATGTGCCTTCCTTGGCAATAACAATTGAGAAGCTGGCTGAAGAGATGGCTTGGCTGGTGGGAGCACTGACTGCTCTTCTAGAGGGCCTGGGTTTAGTTCCCAGCAACCACATGGTGGCTCATGGCCATCAGTGGTGGGATCTGATGCCCTCTTCTGGTGTGTCTGAAGAGAGCAATGGTGTACTCATATACATAAAGTAAATCTTTATTTTAAAAAATTGAGAAACTATGGGAAGTTGTTGGTTTCTGGGGAAGAGAGCATCATTTTTTTCGTCAGAAATGTGGCCTCTGGTAGGTTGCCTATGCTCCAGTATATAGGTGGAACAAATAAGATTCTGGGGGTTATCTAAAGAACAGAAGGAGGAGGAAAAGAGGAGGAGGAGGAGGAGATGAAGGTGAAAGGGGTGTGTTCTAAGAGAGTATCAAAAAGTAATGAGTGGTAAATATGATCAAGATATTTTGTATACATACATGAACTCAAAAAGAATGAATAAAAATAATAAAAATCATTGTAAAACACCAAAAATTCAGCATATGGATATCAGTAGTTTTTCTGCATACCAATGGTAAATGTACTGAGAAAGAAATTAGAAAAATAATCCCATTCACAACCACTTCAAAAAATAAATTACTAAGACTAGTAAGATGGATCAATGGGTAAAGGTGAGTGCCACCAAGTCTGATGACCTGAGTCTGAGTTTGATACCCAGGACTCACATGGTAGAAGGAATCAACTCCAATAAGTAGCTCTCTCACCTCCACATTTATGCACTCCACACATCTACACACACATACACACATCATAGATAGATAGATAGATAGATAGATAGATAGATAGATAGATACAATAAAGAAACCTAACTAAAGAAGTAAGATGGGTCTTTAAAATACTAAAGAAATTAAAGTAAGCAATACAGGATAGAAAGACCTCCTATGCTCACAGATTAGCAGAACTTATATCATGAGTGTAATTGTTACAGTTCTGGAAGTTCCCCAATGGAAGTGTTAGAGCTCCGCCCTGATTGACCAAAGGAAGGTCTTTCCCGTAGTATTATGGCTCTGATGAGAAAGGTATCCTGGCAGCCAGATGCCAAGAAATACCACAAAGTAACACTGTGAAACAAACCTCACACAAAGGATATATTGGGAGGGAAGAGCCCAGAAGGGTGGCTGCTTCTGCTCAGGTGAGAAGCAACAGAGAATTGAGCAGAAGACAGAATTTATATAGGAATTCTGGGGTATGGAGCTTCCTAGGGTATAGATTTCCAGGGTGGGGGGTTGTGTAATTTTAAATCCAGAGCTTGGGGAGAGCCCCCGGATTGCTGGGATCTTAACTCCTGAGATTTGGGATTTTTAATTTCTATGGTAGGGGCTGAGTCTGGCCAGCTGCTAAGGCTGTTAGTGTTCTGTGGGTGAAACCTAACTGTTGGAAGTCTTCAGGGAGGAGCCTGGCCATTCATGTGCCTCAAGGGGCTTACAATGAGCATATCTATATTACCAAAAAGTGGTCTATAGGTACAATGAAATCACCATCAAAGCCCACTCACAATCTTCACAGAAATAGAAAAGACAATCTTCATAGTTATAAAAACACAAAATACTATACATACATAGTCAAAGCAATCCTGGGGGCTGAGGGTTGTAGAAGAATCATGGTAATCACAATACATGACATTATTCTATACCACAGATCCATAGTGACAAAAACAACATGGAACTGATTCAGGACAGAAGTGGAATCGAATAAATGATGAAGAAACAAAACAAAAACACAAAAATGCCAGGAACATAGACTGGAGAAGAGCCATCCTCTCAAAAATTAGTGCCATAAAAGCAAGATATCAACATAAGAAACTAATACTTTATCTCTCACTTTGTAGAAAAAAATCCATCTAAAGACATAAAACTATTAGAAGGTAAGATAAATACATACATATACATACACACACACACACATATAAAATCATTGAACCATAGCCATGAACAAGAAACTTCTGAGAAGAGTGACATAGGATTTTCCCTGTTCAATACATCAGGGCAGCAGGAGGCCTGTGATTGGACAGGGAAAATGGAGGCAGCACTAAGAGTTGCAGAGACAGAGAGCATCTCAGGGGAGAAGGAGAAAGGAGAATGGAGGCAGACATGAACCAGCATGGCTTTAACCAGCCACGGGTAGTATGATATCATAAGATTAGAATAATTGGGATAAAGCTTTTATCTTTATCTGTGAGACCCCTGACTCGCCAGCAAGAAAGACGCCACAGCAGGATCCTTCTGCAACACGTTTATTTGGAGAGCATTGACTGTGCAGGCGAAAGACCCCGAGCCCCAGAACTGGTGCTGCTTATATAGGCCTAGGAGTGACGTGTCCACACCTGATTGGTTGTGCCCTCAGCAACTCATTCACGTGCCTCGGGTCAGGCAGTGACTCAGCAAAAAACTCTATGGCACATGCGCACATTGGTTGTTTACCCATATTCATGGGTGTAGGCTTATTGAAACCAGCGCCATTTTGTAATGGCATTTGCGGCTTCCCACATCTCTTGTAATGGCGTTTGCGGCTTCCCACAATTATCAATTGGTTCTGAAATTATTGTATTGGCTTCTTGTAAATTGGGAATTTACTGATACATAAATATGATTGGTTAATTATAAACTTTAAGAGTTTTTGATTCTACCAGGTAAATGGGTGTTGAGATGGCTGACCATGGGGTGGGTGGTCATTGTGTGGGCCTGGTGGCAGCGATCTACTAAGGGACTCAGGAGCTTTGGCCCAGAGAGATAGCCGAGTTGAGATCACCCAGCAGGAGCCATGTGGTCTGCCAGTTGCCGGCAGTAGCATGGGAAGCCTGCCGGTCCATTTTTTAATATTTCCCGCAACAGAAGAGCTCCAGGAAATCATCTCAAATATAAACAATTAATACTGCTACCTTTCCTCATGCCAGAACACAGACAGGATGCAGGCTGCTAGAGAAGAAAAGTCATTTGACAGTGACTCAGCTATAGACTCTGTGCTATACTTCCAACGTGGCAGGCAAGGTGTACCCATTGGAAGAAAAGTGGCGATAATGTGCATGTGTAAAAGAAAAGGATTGACCAATCCTCCAAACATACCACAGCGTCTCTGCACTCCCAGGGAAGCACCAAGAGGAAGACTTTTCAAAAAATAAAGAAATAAATAAAACAAAAAAAGTAAAATAGTATACATGTATGAAAATTATACATGAAATCTGTTACTCTGTATGATGCCTAAAAAAAAAAAAAAAACAGAGTAGCTACTCATTTAGTCAAGAGATATGGACCTGATACTCATATCTACCGAGGCATGAAATTATGATGTCATTTGTCCAGTTTCAAACTGTTTCCGTCCCTTCACTACATTTGCATCTTTCACTCAGAATGCTTCTGTCTGAGATGAGAATTTCTGTGCCTGCTGCTTCACAGACACATCTGAGAACATACGGATGTAATCACTTCTGTGCATTTGATAGCTTCAATTCCCTCAGCCATTCTCCCAACAGCCATTCTTCCCTAAAATTATGTATTAGGAGAAAATTTTAAAAGGCCTAGAGGGAAAAACAGTTGGAAGGTGGAGGTACTTCAAATAGACTCAACTAATTCCTTTATAACTTCCCTTCCTATTTTTTAACTCTCACAAAGAAGATAAATTTACTACATGGTGCAAGAGAAATATAGAGTTCTAGAAGGCAGACACTACTATACTACTGTTGCTCTAATCTGATCTCCTATGAACTTTTGAATCTGTCCTATGATACCTTTAATGTGGATATACTTAATATAAATAAACCCTTCAAAATTCTTATCGAAAGCAATAAACACTTCCTCAACTTTACCCCTGCCTAGCATTGCCTACAATGAGTCTTCCTTGGCTGCACGCCTGGCTTCTTTTTTATTTGATTATAAGTAGCTCTGCCTTCCACACTCAACAGTGTGCAGATTTATACCATAATTTGTGAGCTCAGCCTCCTTTTGAGCACAGTTACCCTCACTCAGAGCCCCAAGCAAATTCAAAGGCAAAGAGATCGATATCATTGAGTGTTGGTTCTACTCCTGGAGAAATGCTGCATAAGAGGTTTCCATTGCATCTTAGTTCTGTACATGGTATGTGGTACTTATTTCCAACTGGAGTTGAGGGAAGTACTGTTCACAGGTTATGATGTGGGCCAGAAAAAGGATAGAAACAAAGACTCCAAGAGAATAAGTAAGGGGAAAAGATTCCTCTCTCCCATCCAAGATCAAATTCACATTTCCTAAAACTGCTTGCATTAAAACAATGCTTGTTTTTCTAAGAGCTATGTAAAACAAGAGTGTAAGAGTGTCCAAATAATAAATGGACCATGATTGCTTAAGGCAAAAAAAAAAATGCACCTTTAATTGTGACCTTTAAGTATGTCTCTCATCCCCCCAATATGAGATATGCACATCATAAACCACCTTCCAATTTCACTTATGAAATAAAATGCTTTACTACAAATAAGTATACACACATTTTAAGCTTTATTTAATCTTTCAACTTGGTCATAAAATAACATTGTTTGAGCAATAGAGCCTCAAACCACACACACTCAAAATGTTTGAAGATAAGCCCATCTGAGAGCAACACACAGACACTCTTTTTTTTTTCTCTTGATCATGATATAAATGATACTTGTTTATTACTTAGCAATAGGGACCATGAGGAAAATAAAAAAGGAGTATTACCTCTAACAACCTAAGTTACCTTCATGCTATGCTCACTGCGTATGTAACGGTAAGTACCAATGTTCTAGTTGTCATGAATTTATTGAATCATACAGTTCGTGACTGTGAAGGTCTATCATAGTAAAATTATCATAATTACCTCATTAAAACTTTTTAAAAAATGAAAGAAACTGAGTTCGTTTTATTCTGTATTTAAAGACATTAAAAACAGCAAGCAAACAACACCTGTGTTTTTTCTTTCTGTGTTTTAAGGACACATTATTAATACGAAAGACATCCTGATCAATTAAAAGTACATGTTTCAGCCCTCTCCCCCCAAAGAAAAGGACTGATTTCAAAATAGTAGGCTAGCAATTCTGCAGAAGTCTAATCCAAAGACTAAAGGACATATCAATCCAGGTAACAAATGATCAACTCCCACTAGCAGAACTCGTAAGGATTAGTACATGTGTACCACACTTCTTCATGTCCATAACATTCTATACCCCAACCCTATAATTTTAACATTAAAGATCTATTGTTTTCTTACACGTTAGCTAAAAATGAAAATGTGATTAGTATAATTTCAGTATTTAATATTTAATGATATTTTTAAATAACATGAAATTATAATCATCCACAATATAAACAGAGGAATTTTTAACATTAATAGCTAGGTTCTCATTTCTATCTCATCTCATTTGGGACTTTTAAAAGACAATAGCTCAGTAAGAAAGTAACAAGAAGGAAAATGATTTCTTTCATCTGACTTGACTTTCTTTGTGCTACTGGTATGCATACATTTTAACAGGAAGGGAACATAACGCTCAGGTTGAAAATTGCCAACTCAGGGGCTAGAGTTGGTTCAGTGGCTAAGAGCATTAATCCCTCTTCTCTTGCAGAAGACCAAGGTTTGGTTCCCAGCACTCACAAAGTAGCTCACAACCATCCTGAACTCCAGCTCCAGGGACTGCACACCCTCTTCCAACCTCCTACAGCATTACACGTGTGGGGCACAGATATAAATGCAGGCAAAACACTCATGCACATAAAACGAAATAAAGACTTTTAACAAAAGTGCAAACTAGAAGGCAAACGACACGTAAGAGAGCTAAGTGCAGCATCCGGGCAGAGCAGGTGAAGGCTCTGTACCTTTTGAAGGCTGTCCTGCACACACTGCTCGCTCACTCTTCTCCTTCAAAGGCTGCGCACCATCTTGTTCCAGAACCACGGACAAAGCCTTCTGCACATCAAATTTGTGTTTCAGAATTGCCTCAGTCAGTATGTCATCAGGCACAGCGTCCCCCAGTACCTCTCTCATGTGATCAAGGCATGAATACAGGCAAGCTTGGTCAATTTCACTTAATTGGTGATTCAAAAGAGAATTAGAAGACTCTCTCAGATCTTCATAGCCATATTCTTCTTCAGGGTTGTCACGGCGTGAGTAAATGAACTGAGCGGCTGTTGATGGTGAGATACAGTAGTCATCCTCCACAGACTGCCCATACAGATCATCGTCTTCAAAATCTTCATCGTAGTTATAGCCCCGGACGTTCCGATGCGGGGCCATCGCGCACAGACGGCGGCATCTGCCTCTGTCCCTTCCAGAAAAACTCAGCTCAGAAACCGACGAGGTGCAGACCGCGGGCGGGACACCACTGCCGCCCTTCTTGTCTTCCGCCAGGCCTCTGTGCTGACCACACAGACACTCTTTTTTTTTGTTTGTTTGTTTTTTTTGTTGTTGTTGTTGTTGTTGTTTTTGTTGTTGTTGTTTTGTTTTTCGAGACAGGGTTTCTCTGTGTAGCCCTGGCTGTCCTAGCACTCACTTTGTAGACCAGGCTGGACTCGAACTCAGAAATCCGCCTGCCTCTGCCTCCCGAGTGCTGGGATTAAAGGCGTGCGCCACCACACCCGGCTTCACACAGACTCTTAAAGCAGAAAAAAAAAAAAAAAAAAAAAGTCTTTATTCTGGACAGTAGCTGTAAAGGGAACTTTCCCAAACCATTCAGCTCCAAGACTTTCAGCCCTTTACCTTTATGTACAAAAAGCACAACCTGATTATCACACTTCAAGCAGGATTACAGAAGCCAAGAAGCAAGGTTAGTATATTTAGAGATATTCCTGGAATTATGAACTATGATTTTGATAGATTAAGTCATTTTCATGGGTTAAGTCTTTGTTCCTGTTTTTGCAGGTTTCAGGACCTACCTGCTGGGTTTTAAGATGAGTATGGTGACTCTAACATGGGACCAGTTGTGCTAACGTTTGGGGACTGTTATATTCCCACTGATTTTATGGACATGAGTCAAATCACAGACTCATCTTGGGGGAGAGGGTTGTATCGTCTACCAGAATTTACTTTCTACTTCACATAGTTAAAGAGACAGTTGAGCAAGCAGGATCCTATATTTAGGGCTAGGAGCAAAAATATTAATGGCCCAACTCTAGCCATAAGTAGAGTAGTTAACCTGGAGGACCAGGAAAACAACGATGGATATCAGTTGTCAAACAGTTGTATGAAACATAGTGTCTCTTTTCTGTTTCCTTAAAATTATTTCTAACCACAGATAGACTTTCTTTAATTACCCCTGACTGGTTAGCATAGAAGCAATAAGTTTCTCCCCAGTGGCATAAAAAAGCCTCTACCTCGAAACCCCTTGTTTCATGAAGAGGATGGCCAGTCCTCTACAATTCTGAAGAACAACCTCTGCTAAAAATTCTACCTGGGCTTCCAGGCAGGAAATAGAATTCTATAGATGGCCTACATCTATAAGTACTTGAGCACTGAGTTCCTTGAAGTTTTTATTCACCAGAAATAGGGCTAAAGTTCTAACTACAGTCAATGATGCCTGCCTCCACCAACTAAGGAATGAGAATGGGGATGGCTTGCCATGCACAGGGAAGTACAGAATCTAGACTAAGTGGGTCCTGCCCCTTCTCCATTATAGATGAACACTGTAGTAATATGCAGAGGGGTGCCAACAACTCAGAAGCTAACACTCGGTTAGACCATTAGTACAAGCAAAATACCCTCTGAGTCCTGTAAATATATTCCACTTCCATTCCTGGGAGGAACATAATACAGAAATCTGGATAAGGGAGGATTATCTAGGTAGTATCTTGGTGACATTACATAGGCATCCTTTCCTTGGAAGTTTCCCAGGGTGAGCTTAAGTTGGTCCCATTCTCAAGATTGGAAATAGAGCTTATAATTTGATTACTTCGAATCACAACATAATGTAAGAGTTATAGGCCTTACCCACAGGGAAACAAAAGACACAAAATAGAACAATTATAGTAGGGTCCATTACAACCTTAGCTTTAGCAGGTTTGTTGACCTGGTGATGGCCCATCTATTGTCCTCTGTAGCCTCCTTCACCTGGGTGTGGTGGATCCATTGGGTGACTCCGGTGACCTTCACTGCTATAGGAGTAGTGAGGACCACAGGGTATGGCCTTTCTCCATTGGGTGCAGGCTCCAGGTCAGGATCCTCTTTATCCATACAAGCTCACCAGGCTGAAACTTGTAGGCGGGCTCAAACAGGGGCAAGAGCCTGATCTCTCAAACCATCTTATGAATATTCTTGTGGGTTTGTTTCGAAACCTGTAAAGACTTGAGGATGGAATGGTTAGTAAATTCTGCCTTTTGAATCTCTTACTTTAGGGAGGAGAGGCAGAGGCCTCCCAAACATACTTTAAAGTGGGGTGAAACTTTCCTGACATAGGGTACCCCGAACCTTAAGAGGGCAAGTTATAGGAAGTTGGCCCAAAAGTTTCTTTTCTCTCAAGGACATATCTAGTCAAAATTTCCTTCAAGGTCCAATTTATTCCTTCTACCTATAGGGTACAATATGGTTCCCATCAACATTTAGGGCCTTTGATGGATTTAGGGAAAATCTGGTCATGAAGACCTGGCCATTGTCAGATCCCACAGAGAGGGGCAATCCAAATCTAGGACTCAACTCTTATAGGAGTTTAGGAGTTTCTTGATGACTACTTAGGCTGTCTCCATTCACATAGGATAGATTTCTGCATATCCAAAGAAGGTCCCAGTGATCTCCAGACATGCTTATTTATGCAAATTTCTTCTGGAGCTTTTCTTCATTATTTGGGGTTCACTTGTGCACAGATGATAGATCGAGATACACTGTTTTTGACAAGATTGTCTAATCAAGGGATGTAATATTTGGGCCCACATAACTCAGCAACTTTGAATGTCCATAAAATGGGTGGCCTGGTGATGTTCTGTGGCCATCAGTTTTCTGATAGCACCAAGGAATATGGATCTCCCATCTAGCAAGAAGCAGCATTCATTTACCTCTTATCTAGCATCTTCCCTGTTTACCTACTTGGTTTCTTCCTGTGTGTAGTTTGCGTGCTGGAACAATTTGGGTTCAGACAGGGTAACCAAGATCTGAAGATATCATGCTGGTGATATCTAGCAGGGCCATTATTTATGTTTTTTATTTTCTTTCAGGTCAAGGTGAAGAGTCACCTTTCTTGTTAAATGGCCCCATGGACATGGGCCATGGCAAATGTACACAAACTATGGAAAGAATGATAGCTTCTCCCTTCCTCCAGCAAAGTGTCTATGTTAATGGCAGAACCTCAGCCCTTTGTGTTGAAGTCTTTTAACTGAGGGACTGAACCCACACTGTCCTGAACAAGGTGGCAACTGCCACCTCAAGCATACCTTATTCCATTCTGAACAAAACTGTTTCTATCAATATACACTACCTCTTCTGATTTTCAGCTGTCAGGTCAGATATGACAGAAGTGACAACCTATCAGTGACTTCCAGGAAAATTATAAAGGGACTCTTTTTGGTTGTCATATTGCAATATGTTGGTTGTGTTGATGGCTGAAATTTTATTCAACGTAAGGTGAGCAGTTGCCTTACCATAGGATATGGTGGTCTTTAGTTTTTGTAATAAGTCTCTCCCAATTATGGGATAGATGCAGTCTAGCATAACTAAGAAGAGGGTCATAATACATTGCCCCAAGTCCACTCTCTAAGAAGTCACCCACAGAAAAAGAGTCTGTCCAGTGGCCCTGTATACAGTGGTTCATTGAGACATCTCTGGTCCAATCTGCTCTATCATGACTGTGCAGACTGCTCCTTATCAACAGGAATTTTAAAAACGTGCCCCCTACCTTTACTGTTACCCTGAGCTTCTAGGATCTCAGTGGAATGAAGTCTCACACCCATCAGTCCTTACACGAATGGAGGATGGGGCATCTTTCTTCTATCATCCTATTTGGGCATTCATTTTTCCAGTGTCTTTTTTTCTCCAATAATCACATTTCTCTTTCTCTACCATCTTCATTCCCTGGTGTCTCCGGATTCCCCTTCTGGGAGCTCTTTTATTTGTATTGCTGAGCATTGCCCACAACGTATCAGGTTAATCTTTCATTTGTCTTTTCTTCTAGCATCATGGTTAATGTTAAATCCTCTGAACAATTTCCAATAATTGAGACCTATTCATACTCTCTGTGGTAGTTTGAAAAAGAATAGCCTCATAGGCACATATATTTGAATTCTTGGTCACCAGAGGGGTAGAGCCCTTTAAAAGGATTAGAAGGACTGGGAGGCATGGCTTATTAGAATAACCTTGTCACTAGTGATGGGCTTTGGGATTTCAAAGGCCTATACCAGGCCCAGTCTCAGCAAGTTCCCAGTTAAATGTTTTCTCTTATAAAAGTTGCTGTCTTGGCTAGGGATTCTATTGCTATAAAGAGACACCATGACCACAACAACTCTTATAAATAAAGACATTTAATGGGGGCTGGCTTACAGTTCAGAGTTCAATCCATTATCATCATGACAAGGAGCATGGTGCATGCACACAGACAGCTGGAGAAGGAATTTAGAGTTCAATCAACATCTTGATTGGCAGGAAACAGAAGGAGACTGATACACACTGGCCAAACTTGAGCTTATAAAACCTCAAAGCCCAACTTCATAGTAACTCACTTCCTCCAACAAAGCCAACCTACTCCAAAAGAGGCCACCTGCTAATAGTGCCACTCCCTGTGGGCCAAGCTTTCACACACATAAGTCAATGGGTCATTCCTATTCAAAATCTCAGCCTCTGAGGATCTCACAGACACATTCATGATGTTCTGAGGTAAGCATAGAATACTGCAGACTCTTGAAGTAGCAAATAAAGGTGGCGACCACACAGACTTAAACCATGACTGGTGACATCAAACATCGATCCTGAGCACCAAAGTTAGGGCCATGTTCAGCCTTTCCTAAGTGTCCTACTCAAAAGTCAACATTCAAAAAACTTACCTCCAGGGGTGACAGATTCAGGTGTCTTTCTGTAACTTCCCATTTTAGGGTGAAGGTATCAGGAACCCCTGGAGTGGTAAGGCCCTGGAATATCTCAGGGAGCATGACCCCTAGGAACTCTCTGTTTTCAATAGTATTGTCTTAGAGGAGACCTGAGACCTCAGTGTCCTAGCATCTCAGTCTCTGTGGATCTCACTGGCACATCCATAATGTTCTGAGGTAAGCATAGAATACTGCAGACTCTTAAAGTAGCAAAGAAAGTCTTCATTGCTATCCAGTATCTATGTGGGGAATTTGCCCAAATCCTTCAGTTCCAAGTCTCACAGACCGTTGTCTTCTATGCTCAAAAACAACATCTTGGTTATCATACTTAAGTTAACAAGAAACAGAAGTACAGACATCAGAAAACAAGGTTAGTATTTTTAAGAACTTTCCTGGAATTAGGGTTTATGGATTATGTCTTTGTTTCTGTTTTGGCAGGTATTGAGGCCTACATGTTGGGTTTTGAGGTTATGATTGTGCCTTTAGCATGACATCAGTTGTGTTAAGATCTAGGGGCCTGTTACAATAACTTGATCAGCACCACCACCACCACCACCACCACCACCACCACCACCACCATCACTACCACCACCACCACCACCACCACCACCACCACCACCATCACCACCACCACCACCACCACCACCACAACCACCATCACCACCACCACCATCACCACCACCACTACCCTCTCCATGCTTAATCTTAAGTACATAGTAGCCTTTTCTCTTACATCTTTGTAAGTGAAAAAAAATTAATTTTTATAATTTGTCCTGGAATAATTCTCCAGGATATATATCAAAATCACTGCTTCAAATGAGGTCTAATGGTTCATGTGTATAGTCCCTTTACTCAGGAGCTTCACCATGAGTTTGGGTGCAGCTTGGGCTATGTAGTGAGCTCCAGGTCACTTCCTGGGGTATTTAAACTCAACAAACAAACAAACAAAAAACAAAAAAGCAAACATTAGAACCCAGAAAACGACAGGCCACCGGAACATCCCTAAGTAAGGACCTCTTACTCTTTATGCTCCAACATGGAGCAACAGACTGTGTCTCCCACTGTCACTGATAATGACAATGACAGTGACTATCACTAACAGTGACAAGGCCATTTATTAATGGCTGATTAAGGATCAAGCCTGAAGTTAAACAGTGAACTTCCTCCCATACCATTTTCAATGAAAGGAAAATGAACCACATTTGAATCTTGTGATACAAGGCAAAGGTATGACTCATCTCAATAAAGATGGAGGTGCGCATCCATAGGACACTTCGTGCTAAGGTGACTACCCTCAACTTCTGTGCTCCATGGCACATCTCCTATCTGTTGTCCTTCCTTGAAGTCTAAGCAAACACATGTCTGATTCTAACAAAGACCATGGTGTTAATGTGTTCTCAATACAAGAGCCACCACATAAAGAAGCCCAATTGCCCTGATGGAATAAGAGACCCCATCAGGAAAATGTCTAGGAGGAAAACAACTGAAGCAAGCCAGAAGATGAAGAACATCCAAGCTAGTACTAATTAAGACCCTATTAGATACTTTAACTGACTCCCCCTTTCAGATAAAGAGCCAGCACAGGGACACTGAGCCAACAGCACATAGAGCAGAGATAGTTCATCTCTGATGAATACTGCCAAAGGCCTGGCCCAGAAGCAGAGTGAACATCAGTCTGTATTGTGCAAGGACCTAGATTTTGTACAGGTTTGTATTTCAGCAATTTCTACTCATACTTATCTCTACCACCCAAACACACTGAGATCTCATCTGTCTGGATCTTAGGAAGCCAAGAAATAATACACAGGGAGAAGACTGCCCAGGGACACTCTAGTCTGGCAGGCTACCTCCTTATCCTGCTACCATTTTGCCAACCAGTCTGTCCCTGTTTCCATCTAGATTTACCTCAGATGAAATGTTAGATGTTTCTTTGTTTCTGTTTTACTTTTTAAACTTGTAATTTTAAGGCTGCTAAGCTTTGCTCCTTCTGCACTATCCTCTCAACAAAAGGAGTGGATATAAAAATTCCACCTTTCCCTGAGGTATCTGAAGTTTATCATTTCACATTAGAGACGGTAACAACTTCTGGATTCATAACCTTAAATGTCTCCCTAATACTCTAAAACCACAATTTTCTTCTGGTTAATTTTTAGTGTAAAGAAGTTTGTGTGTGTGTGTGTGTGTGTGTGTGTGTGTGTGTGTGTGTATGTGCGTGTGCGTGTGTGTGTGCGTGTGCGTGTGCGCGTGCGTGCGTGCGTGCGTGTGTGTGTGTGTGTGTGTGTGTGTGTAACAGAGACAGAGAATATACATGAGTACATATGTACAGGCCTATCTATTAGTTTTATTTATTTACGTGTGCATATACATGCTATATGTGTGCAGAGACCTGAAGAAGGTATTTGATCCCCTAGAGTTGGAGTTACAGGTGAGTATGAGCTGACTTATGTGGACGCTGGGAACCAAGGAACCAAATTCAGGTCCTCTGCAAGAACAATATGTGCTGTTAACTGCTGAGCCATCTCTTCAGCTATTATGTTCTATAGGTCTCAACACAGTCAAAATTACAGTTAATTTTAAGTGTACCTGAGTCACCCTAGCCTCAACAATGAGGCAAGAGCTAAGAACAAAGCCACAGCTATCACTTGTAACATCCTGAAGAATTATTTGCAAAACTCACTCCTCCAGGCAACCCAGAATTCTTTACTTAAGTGCAATGAGGGATTTCAGAACAGAGTTGGAGTTTAATTTAACAAAGATTTCATAGGATTAATAGAAAGAGAAGCACTTAAGAAAGAATAAGACCCACACAAAGTATATGAACTTCTCAAGAAAATCAGTCAGTTGCCTTCCCAATAGATATCTTATATTTTAGGTGGAATCTGAACTTCTATGTTTAAAGACTTGCTAAGAAATTTAGGAGAGGACATAGGGCATTCCCTGCTATAGATGGGATAGGTGATAAGGTAATACCCTAGATTATAGAGGTTGCAAAGAAAGTCTGAATGTTTTCATAGTAAACAACATTGATAGTCTTGTTTGTGAGATTTCTGGAAAGTATCTGAGAGAGAAATAAGGCCATACTCACATGCACATACACATAGAAGTCAGAAGAGGGGATCTGCAGATGTCCTGGATATGGAGACATAGTCAGTTGTGAGCCACCTGACTGACTAGGTGCTGGGAACTGAACTCAGGTCCTCTGGAACTACCCTTAAACACTGAGCTGCATTTCCAGCCCTATCTTAACATTCTTCACTGAAAACATCCAAATACACTGGGCACCCAGTGTATCTGCACCCAGGAGCTGATGAAGTTCCAAAGCCATCTGTGCATAGGACCTGCCAGGAGAGAGGTGTTCTCCCAGGAGTGCTCTCACTCCTAGGCTCAGAGGTAAGATAGCCACTTTCACTCCAATAACTGTCCGGAGTAGGGCCGGCTAGGAGAAT
Source organism: Mus musculus (assembly GCF_000001635.26). Lineage (NCBI taxonomy): Eukaryota > Metazoa > Chordata > Mammalia > Rodentia > Muridae > Mus > Mus musculus. The sequence goes on from NC_000083.6 coordinate 53,312,620, forward strand.
GCAGGACACAGAAAGAATGGAGAAGCTGGGACAGGATCCTTCCTGTCACCATCTGCATGTAGAACCTGGACTGTTCCACAGCCCTGTGTACATAAGTTCCCTCAGGTGGGAGATGGCCTCCCAGGAGTGCTGACATAGACTTACAGACCCACGGGAGGGACCAGCTCCAGCCAGAGACAGCAAGACCATGTAACACCAAAGATAACCAGATGATGAAAGGCAAGCCCAAGAACTTTACCAACAGAAACCAAGGCTACATGGCATCATCAGAACCCAGTTCTCCCACCACAGCAAGTCCTGAATATCCTAACACACTGGAAAAGCAAGATTTGTATATAAAATCACAACTCATGGTGCTGATAAAGGATTTTAAGGACATAAATAACTCTCTTAAAGAAATACAGGAGAACATAGGTAAACAGATAAAAGCATTTAAAGAGGAAACACAGAAATCTCTTAAAGAATTCCAAATGCTGACACCATTGCATACACTAGCAAGACTTAGCTGAAAGGACCCTGATATAGCTGTCTCTTCTGAGACTATGACAGGGCCTAGCAAATACAGAAGTGGATGCTCACGGTCAGCTATTGGATGGATCATAGGGCCCCCAATGGAGGAGCTAGAGAAAGTACCCAAGGAGCTGGGGGAATCTGCAACCCTATAGGTAGAACAACAATATGAACTAACCAGTACCCCCAGAGCTGTGTCTCTAGCTGTATATGTATCAGAAGATAGCCTAGTCAGCCATCAGTGGAAAGAGAGGCCCATTGGTCCTGCAAACTTTATGTGCCTCAGTACATGAGAACGCCAGGGCCAAGAAGTGGGAGTGGGGGACTCCGCGGTGGGCGGTCTGCGGGTGACAGTGTGGAACACAGAGGCCAGCAGCTTCTGGAACAGGCGAGAGCCACAGAGCCTCTGAGGTGGCGCCATTTTCGGCTCCAGACAACCTGCCACCTTCCTGGTCAGAGCACAGGTGTCCGCACAGTCCGTGAGGCTTCTGTCTCACGTTCCGTGGGGGCCACCTTGATTCTGGGACTCCACAGCGGGCAGTCTGCAGGCCAAAGCAACACAGCTTCTGGGAAAGATCCTGTTTTGGGCCTTCATCTTTGGCCAGGAGGAGGTCCAAACACCAGATAACTATGCACCTCCCTGAAAGAGGAGAGCTTGCCTGCAGAGACTGCTCTGACCACTGAAACTCAGGGAAGAGAGCTAGTCTCCCTGGTCTGCTGATATAGTGTAACAAAATCACCAGAGGAACAATCTCTAAACAGAGACAACTATAACAACTAACTCCAGAGATTACCAGATGGCGAAAGGTAAACATAAGAATCTTACTAACAGAAACCAGGACTACTCACCATCATCAGAACCCAGCACTCCCACTTCACCCAGTCCAGGGCACCCCAACACACCTGAAAAGCTAGACCTGGACTTAAAAGCATATCTCATGATGATGGTAGAGGACATCAAGAAGGACTTAAATAACTCACTTAAAGAAATACAGGAGAACACTGCTAAACAAGGAGAAGACATTAAAGAGGAAACACAAAAATCCCTTAAAAAATTACAGGAAAACATAAGAAAACAGGTAGAAGACATTAAAGAGGAAACACAAAAATCCCTTAAAGAATTGCAGGAAAACACAACCAAACAGGTGATGGAATTGAATAAAACCATCCAAGACCTAAGAAGGGAAGTAGACACAATAAAGAAAACTCAAAGTGAGGCAACACTGGAGATAGAAACACTAGGAAAGAAATCTGGAACCATAGATGCGAGCATCAGCAACAGAATACAAGAAATGGAAGAGAGAATCTCAGGTGCAGAAGATTCCATAGAGAACATCGGCACAACAATCAAAGAAAATGGAAAATGCAAAAAGATCCTAACTCAAAACATCCAGGAAATCCAGGACACAATGAGAAGACCGAACCTACGGATAATAGGAGTGGATGAGAATGAAGATTTTCAACTCAAAGGACCAGCAAACATCTTCAACAAGATTATTGAAGAAAACTTCCCAAATCTAAAGAAAGAGATACCCATGAACATACAAGAAGCCTACAGAACTCCAAATAGACTGGACCAGAAAAGAAATTCCTCCCGACACATAATAATCAGAACAACAAATGCACTAAATAAAGATAGAATACTAAAAGCAGTAAGGGAAAAAGGTCAAGTAACATATAAAGGCAAGCCTATCAGAATTACACCAGATTTTTCACCAGAGACTATGAAAGCCAGAAGAGCCTGGACAGATGTTATACAGACACTAAGAAAACACAAATTCCAGCCCAGGCTACTATACCCAGCCAAACTCTCAATTACCATAGATGGAGAAACCAAAGTATTCCACGACAAAACTAAATTCACCCATTATCTCTCCACGAATCCAGCCATTCAAAGGATAATAACAGAAAAAAACCAATACAAGGACGGGAACCACGCCCTAGAAAAAACAAGAAGATAATCCCTCAACAAAACTAAAAGAAGACAGCCACAAGAACAGAATGCCAACTTTAACAACAAAAACAACAGGAAGCAACAATTACTTTTCCTTAATATCTCTTAATATCAATGGTCTCAACTCCCCAATAAAAAGACATAGACTAACAGACTGGCTACACAAACAGGACCCAACATTCTGCTGCTTACAGGAAACCCATCTCAGGGAAAAAGACAGACACTACCTCAGAGTGAAAGGCTGGAAAACAATTTTCCAAGCAAATGGTCTGAAGAAACAAGCTGGAGTAGCCATTTTAATATCGGATAAAATCGACTTCCAACCCAAAGTTATTAAAAAAGACAAGGAGGGACACTTCATACTCATCAAAGGTAAAATCCTCCAAGAGGAATTCTCAATTCTGAATATCTACGCTCCAAATGCAAGGGCAGCCACATTCATTAAAGACACTTTAGTAAAGCTCAAAGCACACGTTGCACCTCACACAATAATAGTGGGAGACTTCAACACACCACTTTCATCAATGGACAGATCGTGGAAACAGAAACTAAACAGGGACACAGTGAAACTAACAGAAGTTATGAAACAAATGGACCTGACAGATATCTACAGAACATTTTATCCTAAAACAAAAGGATATACCTTCTTCTCAGCACCTCACGGGACCTTCTCCAAAATTGACCATATAATTGGTCACAAAACAGGCCTCAACAGATACAAAAATATTGAAATCGTCCCATGTATCCTATCAGACCACCATGGCCTAAGATAACAACATAAATAATGGAAAGCCAACATTCACATGGAAACTGAACAACACTCTTATCAATGATACCTTGGTCAAGGAAGGAATAAAGAAAGAAATTAAAGACTTTTTAGAGTTTAATGAAAATGAAGCCACAACGTACCCAAACCTTTGGGACACAATGAAAGCATTTCTAAGAGGAAAACTCATAGCTCTGAGTGCCTCCAAGAAGATACGGGAGAGAGCACATACTAGCAGCTTGACAACACATCTAAAAGCTCTAGAAAAAAAGGAAGCAAATTCACCCAAGAGGAATAGACGGCAGGAAATAATCAAACTCAGGGGTGAAATCAACCAAGTGGAAACAAGAAGAACTATTCAAAGAATTAACCAAACGAGGAGTTGGTTCTTTGAAAAAATAAACAAGATAGATAAACCCTTAGGTAGACACACTAAAGGGCACAGGGACAAAATCCTAATTAACAAAATCAGAACTGAAAAGGGAGACATAACAACAGATCCTGAAGAAATCCAAAACACCATCAGATCCTTCTACAAAAGGCTATACTCAACAAAACTGGAAAACCTGGACGAAATGGACAAATTTCTGGACAGATACCAGGTACCAAAGTTGAATCAGGATCAAGTTGACCATCTAAACAGTCCCATATCACCTAAAGAAATAGAAGCAGTTATAAATAGTCTCCCAGCCAAAAAAAGCCCAGGACCAGACGGGTTTAGTGCAGAGTTCTATCAGACCTTCAAAGAAGATCTAATTCCAGTTCTGCACAAACTATTTCACAAAATAGAAGTAGAAGGTACTCTACCCAACTCATTTTATGAAGCCACTATTACTCTGATACCTAAACCACAGAAAGACCCAACAAAGATAGAGAACTTCAGACCAAATTCTCTTATGAATATCGATGCAAAAATCCTCAATAAAATTCTCGCTAACCGAATCCAAGAACACATTAAAGCAATCATCCATCCTGACCAAGTAGGTTTTATTCCAGGGATGCAGGGATGGTTTAACATACAAAAATCCATCAATGTAATCCACTATATAAACAAACTCAAAGACAAAAACCACATGATCATCTCAATAGATGCAGAAAAAGCATTGACAAGATCCAACACCCATTCATGATAAAAGTGATGGAAAGATCAGGAATTCAAGGCCCATACCTAAACATGATAAAAGCAATCTACAGCAAACCAGTAGCCAACATCAAAGTAAATGGAGAGAAGCTGGAAGCAATCCCACTAAAATCAGGGACTAGACAAGGCTGCCCACTTTCTCCCTACCTTTTCAACATAGTACTTGAAGTATTAGCCAGAGCAATTCGACAACAAAAGGAGATCAAGGGCATACAAATTGGAAAAGAGGAAGTCAAAATATCACTTTTTGCAGATGATATGATAGTATATATAAGTGACCCTAAAAATTCTACCAGAGAACTCCTAAACCTGATAAACAGCTTCGGTGAAGTAGCTGGATTTAAAATAAACTCAAACAAGTCAATGGCCTTTCTCTATACAAAGAATAAACAGGATGAGAAAGAAATTAGGGAAACAACACCCTTCTCAATAGTCACAAATAATATAAAATATCTTGGCGTGACTCTAACTAAGGAAGTGAAAGATCTGTATGATAAAAACTTCAAGTCTCTGAAGAAAGAAATTAAAGAAGATCTCAGAAGATGGAAAGATCTCCCATGCTCATGGATTGGCAGGATCAACATTATAAAAATGGCTATCTTGCCAAAAGCAATCTACAGATTCAATGCAATCCCCATCAAAATTCCAACTCAATTCTTCAACGAATTAGAAGGAGCAATTTGCAAATTCATCTGGAATAACAAAAAACCTAGGATAGCAAAAAGTCTTCTCAAGGATAAAAGAACCTCTGGTGGAATCACCATGCCTGACCTAAAGCTTTACTACAGAGCAATTGTGATAAAAACTGCATGGTACTGGTATAGAGACAGACCAGTAGACCAATGGAATAGAATTGAAGACCTAGAAATGAACCCACACACCTATGGTCACTTGATCTTCGACAAGGGAGCTAAAACCATCCAGTGGAAGAAAGACAGCATTTTCAACAAATGGTGCTGGCACAACTGGTTGTTATCATGTAGAAGAATGGGAATCGATCCATACTTATCTCCTTGTACTAAGGTCAAATCTAAGTGGATCAAGGAAATTCACATAAAACCAGAGACACTGAAACTTATAGAGGAGAAAGTGGGGAAAAGCCTTGAAGATATGTGCACAGGGGAAAATTTCCTGAACAGAACAGCAATGGCTTGTGCTGTAAGATCGAGAATTGACAAATGGGACCTAATGGAACTCCAAAGTTTCTGCAAGGCAAAAGACACCGTCAATAAGACAAAAAGACCACCAACAGATTGGGAAAGGATCTTTACCTATCCTAAATCAGAGAGGGGACTAATATCCAACATATATAAAGAACTCAAGAAGGTGGACTTCAGAAAATCAAATAACCCCACTAAAAAATGGGGCTCAGAACTGAACAAAGAATTCTCACCTGAGGAATACCGAATGGCAGAGAAGCACCTGAAAAAATGTTCAACATCCTTAATCATCAGGGAAATGCAAATCAAAACAACCCTGAGATTCCACCTCACACCAGTCAGAATGGCTAAGATCAAAAATTCAGGTGACAGCAGATGCTGGCGTGGATGTGGAGAAAGAGGAACACTCCTCCATTGTTGGTGGGATTGCAGGCTTGTACAACCACTCTGGAAATCAGTTTGGTGGTTCCTCAGAATATTGGACATAGTACTACCGGAGGATCCAGCAATACCTCTCCTGGGCATATATCCAGAAGATGCCCCAACTGGTAAGAAGGACACATGCTCCACTATGTTCATAGCAGCCTTATTTATAATAGCCAGAAGCTGGAAAGAACCCAGATGCCCCTCAACAGAGGAATGGATTCAGAAAATGTGGTACATCTACACAATGGAGTACTACTCAGCTATTAAAAAGAATGAATTTATGAAATTCCTAGCCAAATGGATGGACCTGGAGGGCATCATCCTGAGTGAGGTAACACATTCACAAAGGAACTCACACAATATGTACTCACTGATAAGTGGATATTAGCCCAAAACCTAGGATACCCAAGATATAAGATACAATTTCCTAAACACATGAAACTCGAGAAGAATGAAGACTGAAGTGTGGACACTATGCCTCTCCTTAGAAATGGGAACAAAACACCCTTGGAAGGAGTTACAGAGACAAAGTTTGGAGCTGAGATGAAAGGATGGACCATGTAGAGACTGCCATATCCAGGGATCCACCCCATAATCAGCATCCAAATGCTGACACCATTGCATACGCTAGCAAGATTTTATCGAAAGGACCCAGATGTAGCTGTCTCTTGTGAGACTATGCCGGGGCCTAGCAAACTCAGAAGTGGATGCTCACAGTCAGCTAATGGATGGATCACAGGGCTCCCAATGGAGGAGCTAGAGAAAGTAGCCAAGGAGCTAAAGGGATCTGCAACTCTATAGGCGGAAAAACATTATGAACTAACCAGTACCCCGGAGCTCTTGACTCTAGCTGCATATGTATCAAAAGATAGCCTAGTCAGCCATCACTGGAAAGAGAGGCCCATTGGACACGCAAACTTTATATGCCCCAGTACAGGGAACGCCAGGGCCAAAAAGGGGGAGTGGGTGGGTAGGGGATTGGGGGTGGGTGGGTATGGGGGACTTTTGGTATAGCATTGGAAATGTAAATGAGCTAAATACCTAATAAAAAATGGAAAAAAAAAGAAGTGGGAGTGGGTGGGTGGAAGAGTAGGTGGGGGAGGGTGTGTGGGACTTTTGGGATAGCATTGGAAATGTAAATGAAATAAATAACTAATTTAAAAAAAAGAATTACAGGAAAACACAACAAAACAGGTGAAGGAATTGTACAAACCCATCCAGGATCTAAAAATGGAAACAGAAACAATAATGAAATCACAAAGGGAGACAACTCTGGAGATAGAAATCCTAGGAAAAAGATCAGGACTCATAGAAGCAAGCATCACCAACAGAATACATGAGATAGAAGAGAGAATCTCAGGTACAGAAGATTCCATAGAAAACATTGACACAACAATCAACGAAAATGCAAAATGCAAAAAGATACTAACCCAAAACATCCAGGAAATGCAGAACACAATGAGAAAACCAAACCTAACGATGATAGGTATAGAAGAGAGTGAAGATACTCAACTTAAAGGGCCAGTAAACAAAATTATAAAAGAAAATTTCCCTAACCTAAAGAAAGAGATACCCATGACCATACAAGAAGCCAATAGAACATCAAATAGACTCGACAAGAAAAGAAATTCCTCCTGTCACATTATAATCAAAACACTAAACAAAGAAAAAGTTTTAAAAGTAGTAAGGGAAAAAGGTCAAGTAACATATAAAGACAGACCTCTCAGAATTACACAAGACTTCTCACCAGAGACTACGAAAGCTAGAAGATCCTGGGCAGATGTCATACAGACCTTAAGAAAACACAAATGCCAGACTAGGCTACTATAAACAGCAAAATTCTCAATTACCATAGATGGAGAAACCAAGATATTCCATGACAAAAACAGATTTATACAATATAGTTCCACAAATCAAGCCCTTCAAAGGATGATAAATGGAAAACACCACCACTAGAAAGGAAACTACACCCGAGAAAAAAAACAAGAAAATAATCTTCTTTTAACAAACCAAAAAGAAGATAGGTACAAAAGCATAATTTGACCTCTAACAACAAAAATAACATGAAGCAACAATCATTTTTCCTTAATATCTCTTAATATCAATGTAAATAATTCCCCAATAAAAAGACATAGACTTACATACTGGATATATAAACAAGACCCAACATTTTACTGCATTCAGGAAACACACATCAGTGACAAAGACAGATACTACCTCAGAATAAAAGGCTGAAAACAATTCTCCAAGCAAATTGTCCCAAGAAACAAGCTGGAGTAGTTATTCTAATATCGAATAAAATAGACTTTCAACCTAAAGTTATCAAAATGATAAGGAAGGACACTTAATATACATCAACGAAAAAAAATCTACCAAGAAGAACACTCAATACTGAACATCTATGCTCCAAATGCAAGGGCACCCACACTCATAAAAGAAACTTTACTAAAGCTCAAAACACACACAGCATGTCACACAATAATAATGGAACACTTCACCTCCCCACTCTCATCAATAGACAGATCACGGGAACAGAAACTAAACAGAGACATAATGAACTAACTAAAGTTACTAACTAAATGGACTGAACATTATATCTATAGAACATTTTATTCTAAAACAAAAGAATATACCTTCTCTGAACCTCATGGTACCTTCTCCAAAATTGACCATATAATCAGTCACAAAACAGGATTCAACAGATACAAGAAAATTGAAATACTCCCATGGATCTTTGACAAAGGAGCTAAAACCATCCAGTGGAAAGAAGACAGCATTTTCAACAAATGGTGCTGGCTAATAGAAAAGAAAGTGGGGAAGAACAATGAGCACAAGGGCACAGGATAACATTTCCTGAACAGAACACCAATAGATGCTCTAAGATCAAGAATTGACAAATGCTGCTGGGATTGCAAACTTGTACAACCATCCTGGAAATCAGTTTGGCAGTTCCTCAGAAAATTAGACATAGTACTACCGGAAGATCCAGCTATACCACTCTTGGGAATATACCCAGAAGATGCTCCAACATGTAATAAGGACACATGCTCCACTATGTTCATGGCAGCCTTATTTATAATAGCCAGGAGCTGGAAAGAACTCAGGTGTTCTCAACTGAGGAATGGATACAGAAGATTTGGTACATTTACACAATGGAATACTACTCAGCTATTAAAAACAATGATTCATGAAATTCTTAGACAAATGGATGGATCTGGGGGATATCATCCTGAGTGAGGTAACCCAATCACAAAAGAACACACTTAATATGCACTCACTGATAAGTGGACATTAGCCCAGAAGCTCAGTATCCTTCCTAGAAGAGGGAACAAAATACCCATGGAAGGAGTTACAGAGACAAAGTTCGGAGCAGAGACTGAAGGAATGACTATCCAGAAACTGCCCCACCTGGGGATCCATTCCATAAAAAAAAAAAAAAACCCACCAAACCCAGACACTATTGCAGATGCCAACAAGAGCTTGCAGACAGGAGGAGCCTGGTATAGCTATCTCCTGAGAGGCTCTGCCAGTGCCTGACTAACGCAGAAGTGGATGCTCACAGTCATCCATTGGACAGAGCACATGGTCCCCAGTGAATGAGCTAAAGAAAGTACCCAAGGAGCTAAGGGAGTTTTCAGCCTCATTGGAGGAACGACAATATGAACTAGTCAGTACCCCCAGAGCTCCCTGGGACTAAACCACCAATCAAAAAGTACACATGGAGGGAACCATGACTCCAGCTGCATATATAGCATAGGATGGCCTTGTTGGTCATCAATAGGAGGAGAAACCCTTGGTCCTGTGAAGGCTTGATGCCCCTGTGTAGGGACATGCCAGGGCCAGGAAGCAGGAGTGGGTGGTTTGGTGAGCAGAGGGAGATGGAAGGGGTAGTAGAGTTTTGGATGGGAAACCAGGAAATGTAAATAAATAAAATATCTAATAAAAAATGTTATTAAAAAAAAAGAAAAGAAGACATCCAAATACAAGGAGTATTGTCCTCTGTGTTATGAACCTTCACAGAAAATGTTGATCATGCGGAGATTCCTCATTCCTAGCTGCTGAGATGAACCAGAAACAAGTGTAAAGATTCCTTTCCGTTTCCATGTCTCCTTAACTTCCTGTCTCACTAGCTAGTCTCAACACAGCATACATAAATATCTAATCACTTTGTATAAGCTTACTTGTGCCAACTAGTAATGTGCCAATTTCTGATGAGATGTTCTTTTTAGTTCTGTATAAAAGAGTATTTAATCCAATTTGATGCATTCAGTAGTCACAATATGAATATGCTGTATTGACCTGAAGAGCTTATTCAGTGTTTCAAGAGGTCTAAACTGTTTCCAATGGCAACCAGAAAAAAATCAGCTTTCATCTAAGACTATATTAAAAAAAAAACAACAACAACTTAGCATTCATCTATATGATGAGTCCAATAGAGAGGTAGGAGGCTTATGACATTTTAATTATTGATAATTTTGGTTGTGCTGATGAGAAGACTTTTTAATAGTAGGCATTTGGAGAGGGCTTCAAGGACAGTTGCCAAGATAATTAAAGCATCCTTACAAACTGATATGAAGACAATGCCAGGCTGTCAAAATGTCCATTAGTAAATCTGACCCTACCTTTCTCTGGCCACTCCATGCATTCATCAGATGTTCTCAACCTTAATTGATATTGACAACACAATGATGACAAAAATGTGGTGTGGCTAGAGAAGCACACACTACTTTATAATCCTCGAAAGAATGTGACACTCAATAATGGGACAGATCACTCATTCCCTGCCAACTTCCTGAAAGAGCTTCAGTCAGCTTACATGAAAAAACTGCAGTAAAAATAATCTAGGAAACTAATATACAATAGTAGCCAGGTCTTGTCACTTAAAATCTGAAAGAGAGAGAGGGGAGAATTAGAAGCTAATCCAGCACAAATTCTAAGTGAAGAGAGGCAGGATTTATGACTACAAATGCAGCCTCCACCATGACTTGTAAATGGAATGGAGTCGGGGAAGAAAACCTCAAAATGCATAAGGATGGGGACAAAGAGGAAAGGAGAGGAGAGTATCCCATACACTCAGCCCTCTCCACAGAGTTGACTTTTCTCAGACTTTCATGCATGCTGTTCATAGTAGATGAGAAAATTGAGAACTAGACTTCTGGTCCTCGTGAATGCACAAGGACTCATGCCCAAGACCCAGAGGAACTAACACACATCATACAAATCCACATGGCTTCAAAGCAAAGCTTTCTTCTGCCCAAATTTTCCAAATGAATGTGGAACTGAGTGACGGGCACTAAGCGGTAAAATCAACTGTTTTGTGCAAAAATAATTCTTCCATTCGTGTCACATGCCTTGTAGGTTTCTTTTCAGAAGGCAAGTGTGAACAAAGTCTTATTTTTATCTTTTGTCTTATTAGAACATTTTACATATATGATAAAGATACATAAGCACTCCCAGTGACCTCACCCTTTGTGATAACCTTCCCCTGAGCAAATATATGATTTACCTCTAACATGGAAAGTATGCAAAAATGGGGGCCTCATTACAGATGTAATGATTTCCACTCCATTGATTTTGAACTGATTAGAAGTGATATTTGGATGAGCCATTTTTTGTTCAATGTCTGGCTAAAGGAGCTTTAAGAGACAAAGAAAAATCTGTTCCTGTTGCATAACTCCCTAGCTGTGAGACCTCTGGCAGTTTGGGGGTTGGTTTTTGGGTTTTTTTGGTTGGTTGTTTAGTTGTTTGGTTGGTTGTTTGGTTGGTTGTTTGGTTGGTTGGTTGGTTGGTTGGTTGGTTGGTTGGTTGGTTGGTTTTGTGGGTTTTTTGGGTTTGGTTTGGTTTGGTTTGGTTTGGTTTGGTTTGGTTTGGTTTGGTTTGGTTTGGTTTTTTTACCTCCAAGAACTTCGGAAAAGGAAGTTACACCTAGCTTCTGGGATAGTGGAAGGACAGCAGGAAACTCAGAGCTAAGTTCCCGACTAAGATAAGATAAGATAGAAGATAAGATAAGAAATAAGATAAACTAGGATTCAATATTTCTATTAAACAGAAATAGACAACATAGCTAGTGTTGGATAAACCTGGCTAAAGCCAGCACACAGGGCTCATCATACAATTTTTACTTTTAGGTTATTCAAATGTTTCCATAATAAAAAATAAGTCTTTAATTTCCATAGTGAGGATATCTAAAGGGGACATATGCTAACAGAAAAATACTAAGACCAAAGATGGGGATGTAACTCTTGTCTAATTTGTGTGAGACCCTGATTTTGATCCCAAGCACAATGAAAAGGGGGCCAGGGAGATGCCTAGGTCTGTAAGGCACTTGCCAGGCAAACATGAGGACCTGGTTTCAGATTCTCAGCACCTAGGTGTTTTAAAAAGAAAAGAATGAGGTAAATAGGCTAGTAAAATGATTTTGTAGATAAACCCACTTTCTGCCAAGCCTGACAACCTGGCTTCTACCCCTAGAACCAAACTAGAAGTGGAAAGAGAGAAGCAATTCCTAAAAAGAATCTTCTGACCTTCATATATACATCAGGGTCCACACACACACACACACACACACACACACACACACACACTGATAGATGATAGATAGATAGATAGATAGATAGATAGATAGATAGATAGATAGATAGATAGATAGATAGATGGATGGATGGATGGATGGATGGATGGATGGATGGATGGATGATGGATGGATGGATGGATGGATGGATGGATGGATGGATGGATGATAAATAGATACATGTAAAAATAAGTTTTTCAAGTAAGGTAAAGATAAATAGAAGAAAATACCTGCCATTGACTTCTAGTTTTTACACACATAATGTTTACAAATACATATGCACATAGCACACTCAAAATAAATGTATAAGTCTTATCTGTATTTTAAACATATAATCCTTATCTGTTTCTGTAAGCTCCAAGTAATTGATACAAGGACCTATTAAGTTTATTAATAAGCTAAAAGCCTAGGCTGGGGAGATATTCGTCTATTCTAACCCTCTACACTGTCTGTTTCTCAGCCATGTGGTCCTTTACCTTCAATCTGAGTCTTGCCCTGTTTGATCTGTTTCATGTGTGTCCTCATGGTGCATCCCTTGACAACCTGCTAATCACAACTCCTCCTGGACCCTCTGCCTCGCTGCCATCTCTCCATCTTCCCACATGGTCTCTCTACTTTCTTTTCCCTGTGGTCCTTCTCCTACCTCCTTCTCCATAGGAACTCTGCTGACATTGGAAGTCCAGCCTTCCTATTTCCCTGGCCCAGCTAATTGGATGATCAGCATTTCATTGTCCAATCAGAAGGTGCTGGAGAAGACTGTTTACAAAACACTGAGACAAGTGATGCTTCATATAATAACAATATCAAAATCAGTACTGTACTCAACTCTGCCTAATATAGAGATCAGTATTTGAGTAATACAAGGATAATCTTTACATACTACACAAAATCTTTCCTCTAATTCATAAGTACATAAATCCAAATCTAACAAGAACAAAGAATAAATTGTAGACTGTTCAGGGTCACATAGTGCATCTTGTCTCAAAAAAGAAAGGTAAAAGAATGAACTCCACATAGCCTAGCTTCTTCTCAGCCTTAGGGATCTTCTCTGGGTTTATAATGAGTGCTTCCTTGAATCCAATTACATTATAAGACTTTTAAATGGTACCTGGAGGGCTGGTGAGATGGCTCAGTGGGTAAGAGCACTGACTGCTCTTCCAAAGGTCCTGAATTCAAATCCCAGCAACCACATGGTAGCTTACAACCACTCGTAATGAGATCTGATGCCCTCTTCTGGTGTATCTGAAGACAGCTATATATCTATGTACTTATGTATATTGGTAAATAAACCTTTTCTTTAAAAAAAAAAAAGGTAGTTCAGTTATTAAGAGTGCATACTGCTCTCTTTGGATGATCTAAATTTGGTTCCCAGCACCCATGTCAGCCATTTATGTCTCTGGTCCCCAAAAGCATTGTACTCACATGCATATACATGTGGCCAGTTCAGCTGTAGGTAGAAAGGTCCTACCTACACAGGACCTAGAGGTCACACGGTCCTAGAAAGGAAGGGAATTGTAGACACATACAAACATCTGGGTCCAGTTCAGGAATGAAGATTTTTTTTTTCTCACTACTGTTTGTATATTGTTGGGCTAGCTACTAAGGATGCCTCTGCAAGTAGAGCTTGACCAGTCTCCTGGGTCCTCTTTCTGAATTCCTTCTTCTGAACTTCCTTATTCTTGTGGTCTTGTATTTTTCTGGAGGATATTAATCTTGGCCTTGATATTTAACAATCCTGAGATCACATCTCTGCCAGAGTTTGTGCCTGAGAAAGGAACTTCAGACTATGTCTGGACCCAGACACATAGACATGTACACATAATTATGGGGGAGGGTATGGGGGTTGGGAACAGGAGGAATCAGGTTGGGGGAGGGCTGAGAGACAGTACTGGAAAAGACAACTGTCATGGGAGTGCATCTCTGGATGATCTAGAAATCTAGGGCAATGAAGCTCTCAGGAATCAGAGGAGTGGATACAGAAAGTGTGGTACATTTACACAATGGAGTACTACACAGCTATTAAAAACAATGAATTTATGAAATTCTTAGACAAATGGATGGATCTGGAGGATATCATCTTGAGTGAAGTAACCCAATCACAAAAGAACACACATGATATGCACTCACTGATAAATGGATATTAGCTCAGAAGCTCAGTATCCTTCTTAGAAGGGGAAACAAAATGCCCATAGAAGGAGTTACAGAGACAAAGTGTGGAGAAGAGACTGAAGGAACGAACATCCAGAGACTGCCCTACTTGGGGATCCATCCCATAAACAACCACCAAACCCAGATGCCAACAAGTGCTTGCTGACAGGACCCTTAATATAGCTGTCTCCTGAGGGACTCTGCCAGTGCCTGGCAAATACAGAAGTGGATGCTCACAATCATCCATTGGACAGAGCACAAGGTCCCCAATGAAAGATCTAGAGAAAGTACCCAAGGATCTGAAGGGGTTTGAAGCCCCATAGGAGGAACATCAATATGAACTAACCAGTACCCACAGAGCTCCTTGGAACTAAACCACCAATCAAAGAAAACACATGATGGAACTTGTGGCTCTAGCTTTATATGTAGCAGAGGATGTCCTAGTTGGTCATCAATGGGAGGAGAAGTCCTAGATCCTGTGAAGGTTCTATGCCCCAGTATAGGGGAATGCTCAGACCTGGAATGGGAGTGGGTGGGTTAGAGAGCAGGGGGGGAGTGGGAAGGGGATAATGGAGGGGGTTTTTTGGAGGGGAAACTAGGAAAGGGGATAACATTCGAAATGTAAATAAAGAAAATATCTAATAAAAAAGAAAATTTTTTAAAAAAGAAAGCTAGCTAAAACAACCATTGCTCTGTAATGCGCTGTGCACACTACCACAGAAGAAATGTAGTCATCATCCACACCCATTTGTGAACCATGGGAGCTACAGAAATGAATAGCCTGACTAGATATGCCCACTGGTTCAATATTGGTACAGACATTAGTGGAATAAGTAATTACTTTCTGATTATATCTAAAACTTGCTTCATGAAATGGACCCCATACCTAGAGTTGTTATGCATCAAAAACCTGTATCTAGATAGGTCATAGGCCCTAACAAAAAATAAAAAACCTAATAACATTTTGCTAAATGGATATAACTTTTAAATGACTCCTAATGACTTATTGCTATAGCCATAGGTAAGTGCATTTTCCAATTCTCTTCAGAGAAACTTCTCTTGGCAGCAGCTAGCAATTAACACAGCAACCACAACTGAAAGTGCAGAGAATAAGAAACTACATGTTCAGTCCTAACTGGGATATTATATCACTTCTTCTCCACAACACTCAGGAGTCTTTACAGAAGAAGAGGAATGATAGTAAGATCTAAAGGTGGTAGATAAATTGAAGGAAAAAGTGTTTTCTGGACACAACAGTTCAGTTACACAACTCAGCCACTCCACATATTAACTTACAGAGATTATGGTAGTGAGCACAAGACTGGTGTAGGCCAGGCAAAATCCCAACATAGAGTTGGGCAGGAGGAAATGAAACCCCACTAACTGAGAAGCCACTAGCATTTGATAGTTCTGAGAGAATAAGAGTCACTTTTCTGTGATAATCTGTTCTCTGGTAGGTTGGACACGCCTCTGTACAGGCCCCAAAGAGTAGTTGGGCAACATAAAGTGGATAATAAGAAGACAAGGAGGAAAAGGAGGAGAAAAGGAAGGGGAAGATTTTTTTTAGAATATATTAAAGGCAAGTTTATTGGGAAGCTGCTCTTAAGTGAGTTCACTTGCCCCAAGGACCCAGGCCAGTGAAGTTACCATGAGAAGAAAAGTAGGAGGAGGTATAAAAAGAGAGAGCAGGGAAGGAGAGAGAAAAAGAGGGAGGAGAGACAGAGACAGAGACAGAGACAGAGAGAGACAAACAGAGAGAGAGAGAGAGAGAGAGAGAGAGAGAGAGAGAGAGAGAGAGAGAGAGAGAGAGAGATTGTAGAGGATGACCTGAGAGTTGTAGAAGTGAATATGACTAATTTTCATTGTATGAAATTCTCAAAAATTTTAATATATTATTAAAAGAAAGCTGGCTAAGAATGAGTGATCAGCAAGCAGAATTTGTCCACAGTTTCTGAATCAACCTTCTGCTTGAATTTTTACTTTGACTTCCCTCAGTGATGGACAGCTGTGATGGACTGTAAAAGGCAGTCTGTTTTCTGGTTGAGCTAGGTTTAAACCCTGGGAGACCCAGCAGGTGTCCCTGCAAGGGACAGAAGGACATTTGTCATGCTCCCAGACACTAGGCTCCTGACATGAAGCCTCAGATCCGTAATTCTGAGGTCATCAGTCAGGTAAGGCAGCACCCCAAGTCCCTGGTATTGTCTGGACTCCACCCCCACAGTTACCTGTCAACAGCTAGGTATGCTCCTCCCCACAGTCACCTGGCAACAGCCAGGTAGGCCTGGCCCACTATAAAAGGGGCTGCTTGCCCCCTCCTCCCTCTCTTACTCTTGCCTCTTTCTCTCTCTTGCCCTCTTGCTTCCGCTCTCTCCGCATTCCCTTTACCCCTGTCTCCATGTGGCCATGGCCAGCCTCTACTTCTCTACACTTTTCCTCTCTGTGTCTTTCTCTACCTCTGCTACCCTCTTAGCTCTGTGGGTTCAAGTCTTGAACCCACAAGCTCCCCTACCCAGACACTCCTCCCTGCAAAAAGTATTTAACCTCAGGCCCACCCTGAGAAAGTGGGGTAAGTTTCAATCATCACAACACTCCGCCATACAATAAACACCTTAAAACCATGAACTGCCTCTTTTCATTGGGATCCGCCATGCTGGAGCAATGGAGCAGGTCTTCCTCTAAAGAGCCACATCTAATCTCCTGCAGGAGGCCTCCCTGCATTCTCAGACACTTTTTCAATCAAGCCAAGCCAGAGACACTCTTGTCTACATGGGATCCAGCAGAGCTCTCCTTCCCCACCCCCTTTTCCCATCGGCCCCAGGCTAGAGCCAGCCCCTCTGGCCCCACTCCATTCTCAGCTCTTCTGAGGCATCCAGCAACATCTGCAGTGCCCAAGACCCTGAGAACCCATCATCCTCGACCTCCATGCAGTCCGGGGACCCACGAGCCCAACTCCTGCAGTTCCACAGGGACCCCAGACTGCGCTTCTTCCCCACCTCCGGGGGGGGGGGGGTCATGCAGCTTCTTAAGCCTGACGCCCACCTTGTGGCAGCGTGGGGTGCACACAGTCAAACTTACCATCCTACATCACCCAATGGCCCATTTTAACCCACAGACTGTGCCCTGGACGAGTAAGCCAAACAATTTCCTCCTCCAAATTGCTTTTGGTGAGAGTGTTTTATCACAATAGAGACACACTAATGCCCTTAGTGCCATCACAGATGGAAGCAGATCTCTGTGGAATTGAGATCATCCTGGTCCACAGGTCAGGCAGGGAGACTTTGTCTCAAAAGTAAGACAGGAAAGAAGCTAGAACACAAGACTCCTGAGTGTGATCACTGTAGAAAGGAAGATGTGTACGGAAGTAGGAGTTGGTACTGAGGAGTTGGTACTGTAAGGAGACAGTTGTCTGAGGAAAGTTGTCTGAGTCAAGCCCCTTATAGGATAGTTTCTCCATCATGCTGGAATGTAAGGGGACACTTATCTGAGTCCAGCCATCTTGCTAACAGGGTCTCCATCTTGCTAGCAGGGTCAAACTGAGTTCATGTTCCCAGACCCAGGAACCAACTCCTATCCTGTTTTTCCAAATGTTTCTTCCTTGTCTCTTAACCAGTAAGGAATATTTAATTGTTGTTGAGGAAGTTGACTGTTAGCTAAGCCAAGGTGCACATAAGTCATAAAGGTCTATAACTCATAGCCTTGACCAAACATCCTACATGAAGCTTGCCCATTCCTTTGCTCCCTCATCATTTTCAGTTACACGCCAGATGTTCAGGATTGAGCCTGACCACCAAAGTTCTGAGTTAAGGACCTTGAAACCAGATCCGGATAAGGCCAGATCACCCACAGTTACCTCTTTCTTATGATTGTCTGGCCCAGGGTGAGGCAGAACCACAATGGAAAGTCCTTTGGTCAATTCCTCATGTCAAAATATGAGACAGTGCTACAGCCCACCCAGCTCCCTCCTGATCTTATGATCTCATCCTTTAAAAATGCAATTCCCCTTCAGGGATGAAGTTCAGAGTTACCTCCCTGCTTGCTCAGAAAATAAAGCTTTCTCTTTTTATAAAATTTAATTTAATTTTTTTTTACTTATTACACACACACACACACACACACACACACACACACACACACACACACACACAACCTGGCACTTTAAATCTAGGCACTACCTCTCCCACTGAGACCAGACAAGGCAACAGCTTTTGGGATAGCCCCTGATTCAGTTGTACAATGGGAACCCACATGAAGGTCAAGCTACACATCTGCTACATATGATCAGGGAGGCCTATATCCAGTAAGTAAAAGAGTAAAAGAGGGAGGAGGGAGAGAAGAAGGGGGGAAGAAGGGGGGGAGAGAAAGAGACCACTTAGTTTTACTCATTTATAGATGTAACATGATATAATGTTTCAATTTCATTTGTGTTGTTGAAAAACAACCTGAAATTAGATTAGACTAGAAAGGCACAACCCTTCCCTAGCAAAACTTGCCTTCTCATTCTGTTGTGTCAATTCAGCATTATATAACCATCACAGAAATCCATTTTCACAATGTGAAATTTAATAAATCAAGTTCCCTTAGCATTTTTCCACAAACGTGAGTGGAAATTGGACCAGTATTTTAGAACCTGTGTTGTGAACTGCAGGTAACAAAATATTCTCATTATTTCAATTTTGTACCATTCTGCAATTCACGCAATTATGTTTCTTACATAATTGGCTGGCAATATCTGCCACCAGCTAAATTATTCTATGAAACTAACTCTTCTTCAGGATTGGTGGTATCTTTCGAAATTAATTACAGCTAAACCAAAGAAAGGTTCTAAATAGCACCATTTTTCAGACTTCGGGAATAAAAGGGCTTTCAGTGTTTTTTTTACCAACTCAGCTTATTCTACTTCATGTCGGTTTTGTACATAAAAGTCATATAAGATTTACTCAAAGCACTTTTAGGCAACAATGTATCTTCTTAAAATTGCCACACCAAAAAAAAAAAAAAAAAACTCTTGTTTTTCTTTTCCCTTGCAGACAAAACTGAAATGGAGAGATGGTTGGATCTAGTCCCTTAATCTCTGATTCCAAGGCTTGGTTGAAAGCTTCCTCCTTTTTTTGTTTTTTTTTTTTTTGTTTTTTGTTTTTTGTTTTTTTGTTTTGTTTTGTTTTGTTTTGTTTGTCTGTTTGTTTGTTTTGAGACAGGGTTTCTCTGCATATTCCTGGAACTTACTCTGTAGACCGGACTAGACTCAAACTCAGAAATCAACCTGCCTCTGCTTCCCGAATACTGTCAACAGTCGTGTGTGTTTGTGTGTGTGTGTGTGTGTGTGTCAATTTTTTAATTAAAATATAATTACATCACTTCCTTTCCAGCCTCTCTCATGCCCCAGTTGCTCCCACTCAAATTCATGGTCTCTTTTTCTTTGCTATTGTTACACATACACACACACACACACACACACACACACACCTGCTCAGTCCATTTAGTCTTACTTGTATATGTATAATTTCAAAGCTAACCAATTGGTATTAAATAACCTATTAATGATCTTATCTCATCCATGGAAATGACTATTTCTCCTGCTTTCAGCATTCCTTAGTTGCCTGTAGTTCTTTGTTTTGGGGACAATGGGACACAATGACATTTCCTCCTTCCATGTTAGCATGTCTATTGATGTTGTCATTGTTGTCATCTTGTTTTGGCAGCCATATTGCGTAGGTTTCATGGTGATACATCTATGTCATTTCTCTTCTTTCTGGGAGATACTATCTCACAGCCAATTTTTCTGGACTTTTTGGTTTTTAGAGTATTTCTGTTACTTTTTTCACAATGTTCTGTGAGCCTTAGGTGAAAGAATTTTATTGTATGGGCACTCATGATCCATTTGTTCTCTACATTTTGATCAGTTGTAGCTTTCTGTAATGTTCTCCATCTGCTGTAAAGAGAAGTCTCTCTTTTTTAAGATTTATTTATTTATTTATTTATTTACTTACTTACTTACTTACTTACCTACTTATTTATTATAAGTACACTGTAGCTGTCTTCAAAGACACCAGAAGAGGGCATCAGATCTCATTGCAGATGGTTGTGAGCCATGATGCAGTTGCTGGGATTTGAACTCAGGACCTCTGGAAGAACAGTCAGTGTTCTTAACCGCTGAGCCATCTCTCCAGCCCTGAGAAGTCTCTTTGATAAAGGATGAGCATTATACTTTTCTGTAGGCAAGTATTTAGAATGCTGTTAGGAACTATTCTGGTCTCGTAAAGTGATGGTAGCAGATTCTCAGTACCAGCCTTGATTTTCCTCCTGTCCAACACGTGCCACCAAGATATGAATGCTATTACTGTACCCTTAGGAACAGCTTGTCACACTAGTCTTTTGGAACTCTATACATCATTCTAGAATCCTCATGCTAACATCAGTAACTACACTGCTACTAATAATATGCCTCACACTTGGGTTTCCCCCACTGCCATCCTTCACTCTCACAACTCTTTGCTATCTAGAAAAAAAAAGTTAAATTTGTTTTCACTTCTAGATTCCTACTTCAGATAGATAAGACTGGTTCACACTGGTTCCCCAGCCAAGATGGCTGTACTGTGTGCTCCCTCACATTTTACACGTACGGCAACTGTCCTGAATATTAGCCTGCCATGACCCGAACATCTTGGGTTCTGTAACCCTGACTTGGAATGGCAAGAGAATGAAGAAAGGACAAGAAAAGCTAGACAGTAAGGTTGGGATCAGATGGGGCTCAGGTAGGGTTTTACTACCACCAAAACCCCAAGCCCTGGTGTGCTTGTTAAGTACAACAGAGGAAGGGGGTTAACTAGCCTTGGTAGCAGGTCTCTGTAGACATAACATCTCTGGCTGTGAACATATGGGAAGATGAAAGCTGTAGTTGCTAGTCTTTGCACACACTGATCAATTGTTCATAAATACTCATATCCAGACCCAGAGGGAAGTTTTACCATTCTTCTTGAGCCTAATCTAGATAAAGCTTTGTCACTCCTGTGAGCCTAAGACATTGGAGTCCTCATCATAGCCGTGCACTAAGGACTCACTCAGCACTTCCTGAACTCACTGCATTAGCCTACATTCACAGTTATCTTTAAATGTCTATTGGCTTTTAGGGTGTAAATTTCCATTTAAATTAAAAATCACTGTTATAGACTAAGTTATGTCCCTTCAAAGTTTATTCTTGAAACATTAAGCCCTACTGTGATGCTATGACATTGGAGCCTTAGGGAGATCAAAGCAGTGAATGAGGTCATGAAGTAAGATCTGATGAGATGAATGCCCTTATATGAAGAGCCCTTACTACCCATACAAACACAAAGACAGTTCCTGGACACTAAGAAAGTCGGTAGGCCCATGTGGTAGTTTGAATAAGAATGGCCCTCATAGGCTCATATATTGGAACTTCTAGTTACCAGGGAGAGGTAGTACTTGAGAAAGATTAGGAGTTATGGCCTTATTGGAAGAAATATGTCACAGGATTTCAAATGTCCAAGCCAGGCTGAGTCTGCTTCTCTCTCTCTCTCTCTCTCTCTCCTCTCTCTCTCTCTCTCTCTCTCTCTCTCTCTCTCTCTCTCTCTCTCTCTCTCTCCCTCTCTCTCTCTCTCTCCTGTTGCTGCTGCTGCTGCATGAAAAACTGTGTTACTGGAAATATTTTTTTAAAAGGACCAGCAAATTCCTGTGTTACTGCCCACTAGGTGGTCTCTCTGGGCTGGAGCTTTCAAGTTCTCTTGGTGGATCGTGGCCACACCAGCCCCACACGTAACTGTCCACCCCACGGTCAGCCACCACAACACCCAGTAACCCAGTAAAACAGAACTCTAGAGGCTTATAATTAACCAGTCAGATTTATACACCAATAAATTCTGAATTCACAAAGATGCCCATACAATAATTTCAGAGCCGATTGATAATGATAAAAGCTGCCCACCCAGATCAGACAAGTTATCCCAATTATTCTATCCCTATATGATATTAATATCTACCTGTAGCTATTTAAAACCACGCGGGATCAGAATCTGCTTCCTGTCCATTCTCCATCTTGCTCCCTTCTCCCCTTCTACTGAGTCGCTCTCTATTTCTCCAACTCTTAGCTCTGCCTCCCGATTCCCTGCCCAACCACAGGCCTCGTGCTGCACTAAAATTTAACTAGATTGGACAGAGAAAACCCTGCCACAGATCTGGATGTAGAACTCTCAATGACTTCTCTAGCACCGTGTGCTGCTTTTCTCCTCACTAAGAAGATAGTGGACTAAACTTCTGCAAGCCAGCCCCAATTTAGTGTGTTCTTTCATAAGAAATGCTATGGTCATGGTGTCTCTTCACAGCAATAGAACACTGGCTAAGGCAGTCTCTAAATACCAAGACAAGGGTCTGCAGAATGAAGCCTTCCTGGCTAATGAATCGGGAACTTAAAAACTGCTTCTGCTGAAATGAATGAGTTCCTCACACAAGCCAGCATCTCTATTTTCATTTTATCTGTCTCCTGTGCTTTAGCTAAAGATATATAGATAACCACTGCTCTTAACTTGGATTCCCCTTGGATTCCAATTAGACTCCAGGAAGAACAAATGATTAGAAAACAGACCACCACTACCAACATCACCACACCACCACCACCCATAAAAATAATCATCAGTAAAGATGAGGCTATACTCCCACTTTCAGTCAGTCATTCTAAGATTAACAACTTAACAACCACCTTTCAGGACACATCAGAGTTAAGACAATGATGCCTTAATGGTGAACAAGACAACACCTTAACTAGCATGACTTAATTCTGCAAATTTCTTGAATTCTATTTGAATGTAACCCTAATGTCAGGGCCCACAAAGAAATGGACCTCTTTATGCCCTTATGGGTCCACAATGAATAAACATTTCTCTTCTTTTCTGCATTAGTCTTCTTATGGTCTGTCCTAACTTGTTAATGTTAGCAGAGCTCAGGATTTAATCCTAAAACTTTGGAAACTGCAGATCTTTATCTTGCCTACCCTCAAATCTATGAGAAATAAACTGTTCTTGTCTATGGTGTTTTGCTGATGAAACCTAAGCTGACTAAAATAACCATGTCTCCTGTACCTCTACATCCCTCTTCACATGACACAGTACCTGGCATATAAGAGATAAAAGTTGGCATCAAAAGAAATGTGCTGCCCATACTACATACTGCCTAATGAGAAAACAGACAAATAGTATTTTTGCACCATCTGTGTTATTCTTAACTTTAATTGCTGCCTGTCTAAATATGGACTTCAGTGCATATTTATATTGCTCAATGAGACATTTCCATCTGTCTTCTCATCTGAGAAATGTATTCCTTCAAGGATAAGCTCATTTTATTTCTATTGCCATGAATTCCTTTTTCATTTGATTATTTGTTCTATTTTTTCAGTTTTTAAAATTTATTATTTTGTTGAGGATTAATGAGAGTATTTTTGTGTGAGAGTATGAGCATGTGTATGTGACAGCCAGGGAACAACTTTTAGGATCCTATTATCTTCTTCCATCTTTATGTTGGTTCTGGGTATCTAATTCAGGTCATCAGTCTTGCACAGAAAACTGTAGAAGTTTAGTCTCGGTCTTCCTTACAGTCCTATATTCCCAGAAATAACATTCAGGTTCAAAATATATTTATAAATACCTTGGCCATATAGCTAGGCTTTTCTCTTATTAGATCATAACTTAAATTATTCCATTTACTCTAATCTACATTATGCCATGTGACTGGTTACATGAGCTCTGGCACCATGTATCAGTCTCATCACATCTTCCTAGACTAATCTTCCATGCCTGGATCTATCTTAGAATTCTTTCTGCCTCCCAGATGGCCCACCATCTATTCTACTTGTCCTATAGGCCAAAGGTTTTTAATTGACATACAATATACAAGATATTCTCTCACAGAAAACACTTTTACTCACTGAGCCATCATGTGACCTTTTCTGTTGTTGTTGTTGTTGTTGTTGTTCTTGTTCTTCTTCTTCTTGTTCTTGTTCTTGTTCTTGTTCTTGTTCTTGTTTTGACTCTAGCTGGTCTTGAGTTCACCTAAATCCTCACTTCTCAGGATCCTGATTACTAAATTACAGGAATAAATGGTCACATCTGATTACAATTATGCTTTTTATATGTAATATTGGATATTGAACACAGGGCCTCATAAATGCTAGCCAAGCAGT
Organism: Mus musculus; assembly: GCF_000001635.26. NCBI lineage: Eukaryota > Metazoa > Chordata > Mammalia > Rodentia > Muridae > Mus > Mus musculus. The sequence continues at coordinate 53,337,485 of NC_000083.6, forward strand.
GAACTGTACCCTCCCTCTGCCTTTTAATTCAGTGCTACCAGTACTGGGAATCAAACCCAGGATCTTATGCATGCTAGGTAAGTGATCTGCTACTGAGTCACATCTCTAGCCCTGCATTTTAACAATGTCATGGTTTATATATGCTTGGCCCTGGGAGTGGCACTATCAGAAGATGTGGCCTTGTTGGAGTAGGTATGTCACTGGGGTGTGGCCTTAAAACCCTCACCTTTGCTGTCTGAACATCTAACAAGAAGATTAAAAGGAAGTAACAATCACTTTTCCTTAATATCTCTTAATACAAAAATTAATATTACCAACATATCCTAATCAACTGAAATTCAAAAATATGAGGAATTAGAAATTTGTCGGCTGTCATCCCATGGTCTCTCTAATTTGGTAATGGAAGAAATAGGTCCAGTGTTGTACATGCCATATACACTTTCTGCTTGTTTGTACATGACAGGGCCTCGCTGTGTGCCACATAATGGTCTTGAAACCATGCTTCTCCTATCTCAGCCTCTCTATTAGTAGGAATTGTTTATTTGATGTTTTTACGCTATACTATGGTCTTCAGAACAGCTTACATATTTCAAAATTATGTATACAGCCAAAAGAAATGTAGAAAATTAATTTGGGAGGTGGCTTGTAAGAGAACAGCAAAGAGTGAGACTGAAGGTTTTGCTTGATATTTATAATTATTGAATCAATTTTGAAGAAGAGGACTTTATAAGTTACTCTTATTCTGAGATGAATGCTTTTCAAAATCATCACAACCAGTGAACCAGAACCTTAGCCTCGCCTAATGTCTGTGCCACCCTCCAAGCAGAAACATTGTTCATGGAAACAGTTGATGAATGACTTCATAGATAGACCACCTTAATACACACACCATTACTTAAATGATGTAACCTGTTCCCTGTGGGCTGAGAATGACTATAATCGCTCAAGTCAAATAGCTTTGACTGTATCCAAATCTGTATCCAAAAGTCGTGCCTACAACTCCTTGGCACAAAAGAACGGTCAACTTTTAGCTTTTTCTACAATGGAGGTAAAATCCTTTGGTGATGTTAGGGACATTCAAGTACAGCCTTTTACAATGAACTCTAATGTCCAAAAACTGTTCTTATTTTGTGTTTGTACCACAGTAAGAGCCAAGATTTTAAGTTCTACTAAAAACAAAACAAAACAAACAAACAAAAAACTTTATCTATTTATGTTCATTAAAAAAACTAATAGTGATATATTATTTTGAAATATCATAGTTAATATATTTGGAGTTATTTTAAATTTATATTGAGAAAAACATGTATTTTCAGTATCGCTGCAGACAAACATTTACATAAGACTGTTCAATTGATTATAGTTTTATATCAAACAACTTTTATAATACTCATTTTTATTGTTACAACATTTTATAAATTTTAAAGAATATGATAAAAAAAGGTATTGCAGGATTTGAAGGGGCACTCTAGAAGGAGTTGAGGTACAAAAGGGAAAGAAGAATGTGATTTAAGCCTATTTACTCAAAATATGTTTTTAAATGTTAAAAAAATTCAGATAAATTAAAATTATGTATCTTTTCTCATCATAATGCAATAAAACTTAAATCAAAGGGAAAAATAGGTTTAGAAGAGAGGGAAGATTCCCAACTTAAAGAGCCACTAAAAATCTTGAACAAAATTATAGGAAAAAAATTCCCTAACCTAAACAAAGATGTGCCCATAAACACATATGAAGGATACAGAACTCCAAATAGACTGGACCAGAAAATAAATTCTTCCCACCACAATATAATCAATATCAAATGCACAAAACAAGAAAGAATATTAAAAGCAGTAAGAGGGGAGGGTATAGGGGGCTTTGGGGATAGCATTTGAAGTATAAATGAAGAAATGAAGATAAAGAAAGAAAGAGAGAGAGAGAGAGAGAGAGAGAGAGAGAGAGAGAGAGAGAGAGAGAGAAAGGAAGGAAGGAAGAAAGAAAGAAAGAAAGAAAGAAAGAAAGAAAGAAAGAAAGAAAGAAAGAAAGAAATGTCAGGCCACAGAACATTCTCCTAGGAAAGGATATTCTTTTGGCTTATATAATTAATAGAAAGAATAATTAAAATCCTACTACTATTGACTCAACCAGTACCTTCCCCTCTTCTCTAGTCCTGTCCACCTATAAACAGATACAACCTAAAACCTTGATCATTGTCCTTGTAAAACAGGATAAAAAGCATGAATAAAAAATAAACACTGTTATATCAAAAAAAAAAAAACAGTAAGAGAAAATTGTCAAGTAACACATAAAGGCAGACCTAACAGAATTACACCAGAATTCTCACCAAAGACTATGAAACCTAGAAGATCCTGGGCAGATGTAATACAGACCCTAAGAGAACATAAATGCCAGTCCAGACTAGTAAGCCCAGCAAAACTCTCAATTACCATAGTTGAAGAAACCAAGATATTCCATGACAAAACCACATTTACACAATATCTCTCCACAAATCCAGACCTAAATAGGATTATAAATGGAAAACTCTAACACATGGAGGGAAACTATATCCTAGAAAGGGCAAGAAAGTAATCTTCTTTAAACAAACCAAAAGAAGATAGCGACACAAACATAATTCCACCAATAAATAAATAAATAAATAAATAAATAAATAAATAAATAAAACAGGAAGCAACAACCACTGGTCCTTAATATCTCCTAACATGAATGGACTCAATTCCCCAACATAAAGACATAGACTAACACACTGGATACATAAACAGGACCCAGTATGTTTCTGCATACAAGAAATGCACCTCAGTGGCAAAGACAGACATCATCTCACAGTAAAAGGCTGCAAGAAAAATGTAGAGTACTCATTCTAATAAAATAGATTTTTAACCAATACTTATCAGAAAAGATAAGGAGAGACACTTCATACCCATCAAAGGAAAAATTTACCAAAATGAACTCTTAATTCTAAACATCTATGCTCCAAATGCAAGCACAATTACATTTATAAAAGAACTTCACTAAAGCTCAAAGCACACATTGAACCTCACACAATAATATTGGGAGACTTCAACACCCCACTCTCATCAATGGTCAGATCATGGAAACAGAAACTAAACAGAGACACAGTAAAACTATCAGAAGTTATGGACCAAAGGGATTTAACAGATATCTATAGAACCTTTCATCCTAAAACAAAAGAGCATACCTTCTTCTCAGCCCCTCATGGTACATTCTCCAAAGTTGACCATATAATCAACTTTTATAGTCACAACACAGACCTCAACAGATACAAAAAGATGGAAATAATCCATTGCAACCTATCAGCTCACCATGGACTAAGGCTAGTCTTCAATAGCAACAAAAACAACAGAAAGCACACAAACACACAAAAGCTGAACAATGCCATACTCAATGATAACTTGGTCAAGGAAGAAATGAAGAAAGAAATTAAATACGTTTTAGAATTTAAGGAAATGAAGGCATACCATACCAAAACTTATGGGACACAATGAAAGCAATGCTAAGGGGAAAATTCATACCTCTAAGTCCCTACAAAAAGCAACTGTAGAGAGCACACACTAGCAGCACACCTGAAAGCTCCAGAACAGAAAGAAGCAAATACACCCAAGAGGAGGAGACAGCAGGAAATAATCAAACTCAGGGCTAAAATGAACCAAGTAGAAACAGAAAGAACTATACAAAGAATCAGTAAGACCAGGACCGGGTTCTTTGAGGAAGTCAAAAAGATAAATAAACTCTTAGCCAGACTAACCAGAGGGCACAGAAACAGTATCCAAATTAACAAAATCATAAATGAAAAGGGAGACATAACAACGGAAACTGTGGAAAATCAAGAAATCATCAGTCGCTACTACAAAAGCTTATATTTGACAAAATTGGAAAATCCAGATGAAAGGGACAATTTTCTAGACCCCTACGAGGTGCCAAAGTTAACATAGGATCAGATAAATCATATAAACAGTCCCATAACACCTAAAGAAATAGAAGCCTTCATTAATTAATAGTCTCCTAAACAAAAAAACAAAACAAAACAAAACAAAAAAGCCCAAGACAAGATGGGTTTAGGGGAAATTCTTTCAGAACTTTAAAGAAGAACTAATATTAATACTCTTTCCACAAAATAGAAAGAGAAGGTTCACTACTCAATTCGTTCTATGAAGTCACAATTATGCTTATACCTAGACCACACAAGACCCAACAATGAAAGAGAACTTCAGATCAATCTCCCTTATGAACATTTATGCAAAAACAATCAAAAGAAAAAACACATAACCATTTCATTAGATGCTGAAAAAGCATTTGACAAAATTCAGCATCTCTTAATGTTAAAAGTCTTGAAAAGATTAGGAATTCAAGGCCCATACCTAAACATAATCAAAGCAATATACAGCAAACCAGTAGCCAACATCAAACTAAATGGAAAGAAACTTGAAGCAACCCCACTAAAATCAGGGACTAGACAAGGCTGCCTACTCTCTCCCTATCTACTCAGTAGAGTACTTGAACTCCTAGCCAGAGCAATTAGACAACAAAAGGGGGTCAAAGGAATACAAATTGAAAGGAAGAAGTCAAAATATCACTATTAGCAGATAATATGATTGTATACTTAAGCGACCCCAAATTATCCACCAAAGAACTCCTAAACCTGATAAACAAATTCAGCAAAGTACCTGGATATAAAATTAACTCAAACAAATCAATAGCCTTCCTCTACTCAAAGGATAAATACCCTGAGAAAGGAATTAGGGAAGCGACACCGTTCACAATAGTCATAAATAATATTACACACCTTGGTGTGACTCTAACCAAGCAAGTGAAAGATTTGTATGACAAAAACTTTAAGTCTCTGAAAAAAGAAATTGAAGACTTCAGAAGATGAAAAGATCTCCCAATGCTCTTGGATTGGCAGGATTAATATAGTAAAAATGGCCACCTTGCCGAAAGCAACCTACAGATTCAGTGCAATCCCCATCAAAATTCCAAATCAATTCTTCATAGAGTTAGAAAGAGCAATTTGGAAATTCGTTTGGAATAACAAAAAAGCCAAAATAGTGAAAACCATTATCCACAATAAAAGAACTTCTGGAGCAATCACTATCCCTGACCTCAAGCTTTATTACAGAGCAATAGTGATTTAAAAAAAAAAAAAGCCTGCATGTTAATGGTACAGATACAGGGAGGAAGATCAATGGAATATAAATGAAGACCCAGAAATGAACCCACACACTTATGGTCACTTGATCTTTGAAAAAGGAACAAAAACCATCCAGTGGAAAAAAGACAGCATTTTCAACAAATGGTGCTGGTTCAACTGAAAGTCAACATGTAGAAGGATGCAAATTAACCCTATAGGTGGATCAACATTATGAACTAACCAGTACCCCGGAGCTCTTGACTCTAGCTGCATATGTATCAAAAGATGGCCTAGTCGGCCATCACTGGAAAGAGAGGCCCATTGGACACACAAACTTTATATGCCCCAGAACAGGGGAACGCCAGGGCCAAAAAGGGGGAGTGGGCGGGTAGGGGAGTGGGGGTGGGTGGGTATGGGGGACTTTTGGTATAGCATTGGAAATGTAAATGAGCTAAATACCTAATAAAAAATGGAAAGAAAAAAAAAAGAAGGATGCAAATTGATCCATTCTTATCTCCTTGTACAATGCTCAAGTCCAAGTGGATCAAGAACATCGACATAAAACTGGATACACTGAAACTAATAGGAGAGAAAGTGGGGAAGAGCCTAGAACACATGGGCACGGAGGAAATTCTCATGATCAGAACACCAATAGATTATGCTGTAAGATCAAGAATCAACAAATGGGACCTCTTAAAGTTGCAGACCCCTTCAGTTCCTTGGGTACTTTCTCTAGCTCCTCCATTGGGGGCCCTGTATTCCATCCTATAGATGACTGTGAGCATCCACTTCTGCATTTGCCAGGCACTGGCATAGCCTCACAAGAGATAGCTATATCAGGGTCCTTTCAGCAAAATCTTGCTGGCATATACAATAGTGTCTGGGTTTGGTGGCTGATTATGGGATGGATCCCCAGGTGGGGTAGTCTCTGGATGGTCCATCCTTTCATCTTAGCTCCAAACTTTGTCTCTGTAATTCCTTCCATGGGTATTTTGTTCCCTATTCTAAGGAGGAATGAAGTATCCACATGTTGGCCTTCCTTCTTCTTTATTTTCTTGTGTTTTGGAAATTGTATCTTAGGTATTCTAGGTTTCTGAGCTAATATCCACTTATCAGTGCGTGCATATCAAGTGACTTCTTTTGTGATTGGGTTACTTCACTCAGGATGATATCCTCCAGGTCCATCCATTTGCCCAAGAATTTCATAAATTCATTGTTTTTAATAGCTGAGTAGTATCTCTTTGACTTTTTTAAATAATTTTTTACTTCCTCTTTAAGGACCTCTATCATCTTTATATCATTTGGCTTTAAGCAGTTGGTGAGATCGCTAAGCATTAAGAGCACTGGCTGAGGTCCTCAGTTCAATTCTAGCAGCCACATGGTGGCTCACAACTATCTATAAGAGGATCTGATGCCCTCTTGTGCCCTGCAGATGTATATGCAGAACATTCTTACATTAAATACATTTTTTAATCTATGTGTTACTTTTTTCCTTATTTTTATTATTTATATGTATTTTATACATCAAACATTATAATATTGAGTATTTTGAGAATCTAATATACATAAAAATTTGTTCAACTTTTATATTCATATCCTTTCCTACTCTAAAATGTCATTAATGAATATCTAATACTACCCTTAACTGAGAATCCTATATCTAACGTTAAATACTGAATTGTTTCAAAACATACAAAATATTCTTTGGGAATTAAGCATAGTAAAAGAGCATAAAATGTTAAAAATGAATCATTAAGAAATATATTCAAAAGCCCTTATATGATACCACCTGACATAGCGAGAGCGTATTTAAAACACATTATATAACTGTGTACATTGTCTAACAATCAGTTTACTTAAAAAAAGATTATCAGTGTTTCTAAGAGAGAAATTATTTTATCAGTAAGTATATTTTAAAATTCTCAAAATAGCAAAAAAAAAGTTAAACATTAAGAAAATGCTAACTTCAAGAACAGAAAGAAAATTATTAATAATATTACCATGATGTTTTAGAACATGATTTTAATATTTTCAACTGTTAACATTTAACAAACAGAAAAAATCTTTTAAGATATATTTCGTTGTTAAGTCTCCGTCGTTTATGATTTTGTTAATTTAGATAGTGTCTCTGTGGCCTCTGGTTAGTCTGGCTAAGGGTTTATCTATCTCGTTAATTTTCCCAAAGAACCAGCTCCTGGTTTTGTTGATTCTTTGCATAGTGCTTTTTGTTTCTACTTGGTTGACTGCAGCCCTGAGTTTGAATATTTCCTGCCACCTACTCCTCTTGGGTGTATTTGTTACTTTTTTGTTCTAGAGCTTTCAGATGTGCTGTTAAGCAGCTAGTGTATGGTCTCTCCAGTTTCTTTTTGGAGGCACTCAGAGCTATGAGTTTTCCTCTAACCACTGCTTGCATTGTGATCCATTAGTTTGGATATGTTGTGCCTTCATTTTCATTAAATCTAAACTCACTGAGGTCCTGAGTTCAATTCCAGCAGCCACATGTTGGCTCACAACCATCTATAAGAGGATCTGATGTTCTCTTGTGGCCTGAGGATGTATATGCAGAACATTCCTACATTAAATACATTTTTAAAAAATTTGGTTTTAAGGTCATTTTGTTGTTTTTATTAGATGTTAACTTAATTTACATTTTAAATTTCCTAGTTTCCCCTCTGAAAATCCCCTATCCCCTCCCTCCCTCCCCCTGCTCCCCAACCCACCCACTCCAGTTTCCTGGCCCTGGCATTCCCCTATACTGGGTCATATAACCTTCACAGGACCAAGGGCCTCTCCTCCCATTGATGACTGACTAGGACATCCTCTGCTACATATGCAGCTAGAACCATGAGTCCCACCATGTGTTCTCTTTGATTGGTGGTTTAGTCCCAGGGAGCTTTGGGGTACTGGTTAGTTCATATTGTTGTTCCTCCTATGGGGCTCCAAACCCCTTCAGCTCCATGGGTACTTTCTCTAGCTCCTCCATTGGGGACCCTGTGTTCCATCCAATAGCTGACTATGAGCATCCATTTCTGTATTTGCCAGGCACTGGCATAGCCTCACCAGAGATAGCTATATCAGGGTCCACTATGTTCATGGCAGCCTTATTTATAATAGCCACAAGCTGGAAAGAACCCACATGTCCCTCAACAGAGGAATAGATACTGAAAATGTGATACATTTACACAATGGAGTACTACTCAGCTATTAAAAACAATGAATTCATGAAATTCTTGGCCAAATGGACGGAACTAGAAAACACCATTCGCATTTGGGTCTATATAGTCTCCATTCACTTCCTTCTCACTCTCTGTTTTCTGTTTGCACTTGAAGATTTAGCACCAAATGAGTACTAAACACCACCGGTATTAGCTACAAGGTCCTAGATGTAGGTACACATAGTCAGTCTCATCAGGGTTTGTTTGTATAGAGGAAGTTCCAGCTCCAGTGGGGGGAAGATGGAGGACTTAGAGCTCCTGATCTAAAGAACATGGGAGCTCCATGGGAGCAACAGATATCTCCAGCAGTTTGAGTTCACACATGTCAGAGTTACTCTGTAGCAAGAGCTTGGGTCAATACAAACATAATATTTCCTAATTCACAATCTCTGCTTCCTCATTGTTGACACACTTGTCGTTCAGTGTAGTCCCATGATGCACTTCTGGGATCTCCTAGAACTCTTCTCATCACAATAGTTAATTTGAACATTGTTTTTGGTTTTTGATTGACAGTCTCATACATTGATATAATGATCAATTGATCATTTTCCACCCCCCTTTGTGCTTTGATCTCTTTGCATCTCCCACTGAAACTCTTCTTATGATTAAGTCCTTGTCCCACTTTCAAATCTTTGTGTGTATGTTCTACTACATTTAGGTTCTTACCCAAGTGTGGGTAGGAGATTACTTACTAAAATAAGAATGACTTCTCAGTGGGTACATGGTTGAAGAAAATTACATATCTGACACCAACTACAGACAGAAATGTGGATCTTCATGGGCCTCCCCATATCCATGATGGACTGTTGAAAGGATCCATCTGATAGTGACCTTGATAGTGACAGCTTTAATGAGTTCATAAGTGCAATAGCTGTGTCTTGATCTTTTTTGGCGTTGTTGGTGGTTGGTTTGTTTTTGGTTTTTGGTTTTAGTATAGAACTGAAAGCTGGAGTTTCATAATCTGCCATTTTGCTATCTATTCTTTTGTGTTGTTTTGTTTATGTTCTCATTTTGTTTATGCTTTTTATTTTTCATAGTGTTATTTGTCTTGGTTTGGGTTTTCATTTTTGAGAAGGGGTCTTAAGTTTGTGACAATCATATTTCATCTTCCTAATTGCTGAGATTTCAGGCATGCACCCAGCCTCCGAATTATTTTTGTAACATTTTTAAATCTCAAATTATTTAAAAATAAGAATTTAAAGGGCTGGCACATATGAAAGACTGCATTATAAAGATGACCACCATGTTTGTAAGAAGAGACACACAGAGGTTAGAAGCAGAATAGAGATTAATGGTTTACTGGCTTTTACAGTGTTGTTTTAAAAGCCACCTTCTGGCATTATCTGTACATTATTAACTATATAACTTGAAAATAATGAAAAAGTCTTTGTAAACATTAATGACTCTATAAAGAAAGTGAAGGTTATAGAGAATGTAGCCAAACAGTAATAAACAATGACAGTAAAAATGTAAAAAAAAAAAAAAAAAAAAAAGGAAAGAAAGAAAGAAGAAAAAAAAAGAAAGAAAGTGGGAGGCAGAGAGCCACTGTAGAAAAAGAAAGTAATGTCATTTAACTCCCATGATTACAAACAGAAGAGAATTCCAGTGTGTGCATTTATTTTTATTTTTCATTTGTGTGTGTGCGTGTGTGTGTGTGTGTGTCTGTGTGTGTGTGTGTGTGTGTGTGTGTGTGTGTGTGTGTGTGTGTGTGTGTGAATTTTCATGTGCAGAGGTCAGCATAATCACATCCTCTAGAGCTAAAATTACAAATGGTTGTAAGCTGCCTGACATAGTGCTGGAAATCAAACTCAAATCTTCCACAGAAGGAGCAAGTGTTCTTATCCACTATGCCATCTCTCTAGCCACATGAGCTACTTTTTTCTCTTTATCTCATATAAGTAGGCAAACTGGGCATCTAGAACCATCCTCAGAACATATATCTGCAAACTCGTGATTGCCATATTTGCATAAGAACACAGACATAACCTTGTCAGCCAACCACTTCAAGATAAAAAGAAGCTCTGATGTGCACAGGCCTGGGAACATTTCTCTAACACTTGAGTTAGTGGAAGCCCTTGTAACCACATCCCTGGTGTGGAACTAATAGATGAAAAGCAGGAGGTCAAGCATTGGGGCCTTCACAGTTACAACTGCTGTAAAGATGCTGATTAAAGTCGAGATAAATCATCTCAAAGAGGTCATCATTGAGGCCATCAGAAAAGACTTTTCAAAGAAACATCTGTGTCAGAACTGCCAGTAAGGAGTAATTTCTGTAACAATGGTGCCCTTTCTCAACCGGGACAGATCCTATACATTCCAGACTTTCAAAGATCTCAGATTCTTCTCTTTAGTCACTCATGTTCAATGAGTGATTACTACAAATCACGCTGTCTTATACTCAGTCCCATTTCCATTTCCAAAGTAAATCTCAGCCTGACAGCATAGCTCAGTGATAGAGCACATGCCTAATATGTCTGAAGCCTTGACTTTAATCCCTAGAAGCCAAGTAGGGTATCATCACGTTCATCCAATTGATATCATAATCAAATGATCATTGTCCTGGTTAGCTTTCATTGTCAGTTTAATAGAGCCTAGAGTTATCTGTGAAGAAAGCCTTAAATAAGGAATTGTCTACCTCTAATTGACCTATGGCGTGTCTGTGGAGTTAGGCTTGACTGTTAATTGATTTACAAACATCCAGCCCACTGTGAACACCACTCCCTAAGCACGTGACTTGGGACTAGAAAGCTAGCTAAACATGAATCTACTAGTGTCTTAGTTAGGGTTTTACTGCTATGAACAGACACCATGACCAGTGCAACTCTTATAAAGACAACATTTAACGGGGCTGGCTTACAGGTTCACAGGTTCACTCCATTATCATCAAGGCAGTAGCATGGCAGCATCTAAGCAGGCATGGCGCAGGCGGAGCTGAGAGTTCTATGTCTTCATCTGAAGGCTGCTAGTGGAAGACTGACTTCCAGGCAGCTAGAATAAGAGTCTTATAACCTACATCCACAGTGACACACGTACTCCAAGAGGGATGAGCATGTACAAACCATCACAGCTAGCAAGCCAGCAAATAACATCCCTGCATAGTTTCTACTTCCAGTTTCTTGTTGCATTCTACCTGGGCCTCTCTCAATGATAGACTGTGACCTGGAACTATAAGCTAAAGTAAACCCCTTTCTTCTCCAGGTTGCTTTTGTCAGGGATTTTTTTTCACAGCAACAAAAGATAAACAATCAATGCAATCACCATTTTCTATGAATTAACATTTCAGATGAGCTATATTCGTAAGAAATTTTAGGAGGCAAACTATGAAATGCTTTGGGGCATTTCTACCCTAAAGTTTAATGTATCCCCAAATGTTAGCAAGAACACTAGTCACCTGCTACAGTCTTTCCTGACAATTGAAACTTTCAAAAGATAATATTATAAAGTTGTACGTATACAACTTAGTGATATATTTGCACATAGACACACTTGTATAGCTACCCGGTAAGCTTCTATCCTCTGTGTACAAAGAATACACTGCTTAGTTTAAATGATGTGGAAACTACTCAGTTAACATAGCATTCTCTTCTATAGAAAGAGTGAAAGAATGGAAACTAGGGGATGTACAAACATTGGAAAGTTGAAAGCTGTAGAAGAGTGGGTTTTCTCCTCTGAATTGGGCACCTCTCTGTACAGCAGGCTGGCCACTGTAGTTTAACTACATACATCACCTGGCTCCTTTCTCTCACCAAAAATAATACTCATTAATATTTAAGTAGATGCTTTAAACACACACTACATTTTATTCGTTGCTTTATTATCCCAACTAGTATGTCTTTGGATATTGATTTTTGTATCTTGAAAATTTTCTGAATTCACTAATTACTAGTTCTATTAGTATTTTGGTGACATTTATAAATTTTTCTGTATGCACGATCATGTCATCTGCTGAGATATATAATTTTGGTTTCCTACTTTTCAATTTTGTTGAGTTTCCTTTTGCTTTACCCTGATTGTTCTAGATCAGACATCCTGTATTGTGTTGAATAGAAGTAAATTTTGGTTTTAGTGAATAGATTTTTTATCTTAAAGGAAATGCCAAAATCTTTTTCTTCAAAGATTAAATTATAATGGTGGATATACAACTTCATTCATGACCTAATTTTCTAAGAGTTTTTATCATAAAGGGATGCTGAATTTTCTCAAAAAGTCTTTTTCACGCTATTGGAATGACCATGTGGTTGTAACATTGTGCTACAGTGGTGTTCCATATTTCTTGTCTATATTAAACTACCATTGTATTTCTAGAATGGATCCCACTTGATTACAGTGAATAATCTTTCTTAAAGATTTGTTTTATTTTTGCTTATATGTCTGTGTTCATGTGTGTGTGTGTGTGTGTGTGTGTGTGTGTGTGTGCTTCCTGATGAATACTGGGAACAGAACTATTGTCCTCTGCAAGAGCAGCAAACACTCTTACTCAACGAGCCATCTCACAAGCCTTGGTGAATGATCTTTCTGATCCACTGCTGCATTTGATTTGCTAGTATTTTATAAGGATTATCTAATAGGACTCCAGACCTTATTAGACCCTCATACCTTTACACAACTAACTCTATGATGGAAGTACCATTTAGACCATAAAACTCAGTATGAAGGCAGTACCTCCTGCAAAAATGAAAACAAATACTTTTTCATCAAAGTACATTGTTCTTGAAAAGTCTCTAAATGTAGTAACCTTGGTTTTTTGGCTTCTGTAATTCTGCTTCTGGCTAACTGTTCTCGTTAACTGAAATATATCAATCTAAGATGTAGTTTTTTGCAATGAAAAGATAAACCTGAGAAAGGCTTGTCGCTACACCAGGATCCTGAACACACAGGATAGTCAATGACCTGATAATACAGACTTTCTACTAGCTTAAATCCATGTCTGAGCAGTCCTTTCTGGTAGACACACCACAACACATTGAGCAAAATCTTTAAGAGCTGCAGTGCAGGCAACCCTTCCTAGTCTTTATGGTGTTCTTGCTATAAACCAAACACAGCCGCACATGAAGTTAAAATGTTTCCTGATTTTTTTTTTATTTTTCTCCTGACAAGGCTACCCAGGCCTGTTTTGTCTTCATTATCTAAACAGTATGTAGAAACACTGTCATAATCACCAACTCAACAATGACAGTAGGTTATAAGAGATAGGTGAGGTTCCTAAGTGGCATGAAGAAAATAGTATTACACAGACAAGAGACAGGTGTAAAGGAGTAAAGTCCAAATATCAGTCCAGTGAAGATATGTAGAGAAGTCAGATCCAATTTTGCTATTTTTCTTCCAAATACCTAGAGAATCTACATTATCATACTTTCAAACAATGGCTTCCCATTCATGGATGAGAGGCAAATTAAACAGGATTTGTGTACATGCACATATATATGTGTAGACTTATCCTTAGTCCATTTATGTATGCATATAGTCTATGGTCCACTTACACTAACTTTCCAAGCTTTGACTTTGAAATCACTGCTCTAAACCACTTCTAGGAAAATAATCCACTAGAAAATTGCCTCCTAAATGTCTTCTGTCCTAATAAGAGCCTTTAGGACCCTTGTTGAACTTTGACTCAATGAAATAATTGGCATCAAATGAAAAAAAAAAAGAATAAAATAAACAAGAACAGAAACTACAAGTGTATTTTACATAGTACTGCTCTATGTTACAAAATGTGTTGGATCCACTGAGCTAGGGATGCAGTGATAGAGTGTTTGCATAAAGCCCTACATAAATGATGTTCTTCCCTATGTAACGGCAATAAAATAAGATTATATTTACAAGTAGGTATCTTTGTACTTCTCACTATCATTATAACAAACTATTTTACAATAAAAAAAGATCTCATCTGCATCAACGAGATTGGGATCTATCAGATAGATATGGTGATACATACCTGTCACAAGGCATTCCACAGGCTAAGGCAGGAGGATTGCAATTTGAAACTCATCTGAAATTGCACAGTGAAACACTGTTGAAGAAGGAAAAGGAAGAAGAGGAAGAGGAAGAGAAGAAGGAATAAAAGAAGACAAAGATGGTGATGAAAAAGAACAGAAAGAAGAACAAGAAAGAGAAGGAAGAAGAGGAGAAGGAGAGAAAGATTAGGCTCAACACCTCCCAGAGATTATACTGTTTTAAAAGACATGTATAGAAAAATGATATTAACATCTGCAGAGTTCCCAAAACACACTATATTAAAAATTAATTCGTATTTATGAAGATTCAGTTTGGTCCTTTAAATTAATCTGTTACTCAACTCTTGGTTGCTGTGGAAATTTATCTGTAGTGGTTAGTTTTATTCATCCATTTGACATTCCAGGGAATCATCCAGGGACACGAGTCTTAATGAGGTATGTCCTAAATTAAGTTCATCTGTGAATATAACTATGAAGGATTATGTTTATGTTAATTAAGGGAAAAAGACCGGTCTTCTATGAGTGTCAGCACTTCCTGGGTAAAGGATTCTACATTCTATCAGAGTGAAGAAGGTAAACTAAACATGAGCATGTATTCTCTAATTTAATATTCTCATCTCTTGACTCTGGATGCAATTATCAGTTGCTTCAAGTCCCTGCTTCCCTGACTTTACTACAATGATGGCTATAATCAGAAACTGTGAGCTCAATAAACCTCCTCTCCCTTAAATTGATGTATTAGTCAGACAGAGTTCTCTAGAGGAACAGAACCTATAAAATAAATCTCTTGGCTCTGACCAGAATTTGGGCGCATACTCTGTAGCCAGTCTCACAAAACCCAGAGGAAGATCCAATCCCAGAAGCTCCAACACTCCCAGGATCATAGGACCAGAGGTGAGGAGGACACAACAGCTGCCCCAACACGGGAAGTAACTGGAATCAGAGGGACCTGGGCACTCAGGAACTCCACCCAACCAGTGGCACAGGTTCCTTTCGGTCTGGGACAGTGCCCTGAACAGACCTTGGGAGCAAACTCCACAGTCAGTCCCACAACACTCAGAGCAAACTCCACTCCCAGGTGCTCTAACATGCCCAGGATCATAGGATCAGACGTGCCCTGAGCAGACCTTAAGTGCTAACTCCATAGCCAGTCCCACAACACTCAGAAAAAGCTCCACTCCCAGGCACTCTAACAGGCCCAGGTCCACAAGATCACAGGATCATAGGATCACAGGAGCTTGGTCACACCAGGATCTCAAGGTTCCAGAGGCAGCTTGACTCAAAGGAGTCCTGACACACCCAGGATCTCAGGATCATAGGATCAAGGAATCACAGGATCACAGAGATAGCTGAACTCTGAGGAGTTCTGACACAATCAGAATCACGGGAAGGACAGACTCCAGTCAGAGGGCAAGTAGCACTAGAGATAATCAGATGGCGAGAGGCAAGAGTAAGAACATAAGCAACAAAACCAAGGTTACTTGGCATCGTCAGAACCCAATTCTCCCACCATAGGAAGTCCTGGATATACCATCACACCAGAAAAGCAAGATTTCGATCTAAAAATCACTTCTCATGATGGTGATAGAGGACTTTAATAAAGACATAAATAACTTACTTAAAGAAATGCAGAAGAACACAGGTAAACAGCTAAAAGCCCTTAAAGAGGAAACACAAAAATCCCTTAGAGATTTACAGGAAAACACAATCAAACAGGTGAAGTAAATGAGCAAAATCATCCAAGATCTAAAAATGGAAATAGAAACAAAGAAATCACAAAGGGAGACAACCCTGGAGTTAGAAAAGCTAGGAAAGAGACAGGAGTAAGAGATGCAAGCATCATCAATAGAATACAAGAAATAGAAGAGAGAATCTCAGGGGCAGAAGATACCATAAAAACATTTACACAACAGTCAAAGAAAATGAGAAATGCAAAAAGATCCTAACACAAAACATTCAGGAAATCTGGGACGCAATGACAAAACAAAACCTAAAGATAATAGGTATAGAAGACAGTGAAGATTCCCAAATCAAAGGGCCAATAAATATCTTCAACAAAATTATAGAAGAAAGCTTCCCTAACCTAAAGAAAGAGATGCCCATAAACATAAAAGAAGCCTACAGAACTGCAAATAGACTGAACCAGAAAAGAAATTCCTCCCATCAAATAATAATCAAAACATCAAATGCACAAAACAAAGGAAGAATATTAAGAGCAGTAAGGGAAAAAGTCAAGCAACATATAAAGACAGACCCATCAGAGTTACGCCAGACTTCTTGCCAGAGACTATGAAAGCTAGAAAACCCTGGGCACATGGCATACAACCTGAAGAGAGCACAAATGCTAGCCCAGGCTCCTATAACCAGCAAAATTCTCAATTACCATGATGGAGAAACCAAGATATTCCATGACAAAACCAAATTTACACAATATCTTTCGATAAATCCAGCCCTACAAAGGATAATAGATGGAAAACATCAACACAAGGAGGGAAACTACAACCTAGAAAAATCAAGAAAATAATCTTTCAACAAACCCAAAAGGAAATAGCCACACAAACATAATTCCACCTCTAACAACAAAAATAACAGGAATTAACAATCACTTTTCTTTAATATCTCTTAACATCAATGGATTCAATTCCCCAATAAAAATACATAGACTGCAGAGGTGTTAGCGGCAGCTGCAGCAAGAGCATTTGGCGCGATGTCTCACACCATTTTGCTGGTACAGCCTACCAAGAGGCCAGAGGGCAGGATTTATGCTGACTATGAGTCTGTGAATGAGTGCATGGAAGGTGTTTGTAAAATGTATGAAGAACATCTGAAGATGATGAATCCCAACAGCCCTTCCATCACATACGATATCAGTCAGTTGTTTGATTTTATTGACGATCTGGCAGACCTCAGCTGTCTGGTTTACCGAGCTGATACACAGACATACCAGCCGTATAACAAAGACTGGATCAAAGAGAAGATCTACGTGCTCCTCCGTCCGCAGGCCCAACAGGCTGGGAAGTAATTGAGTCGGAAGCATTGGGGCTGGGGGTGGACTTGGAACAGGTACATAAAGCGTGCTGTAGTGAACCTTTTGTATGATAGCGATCCTGTTTCAACGTTGTTACACTCAAGCCAAAATTGAATGTCTGACATGAACCGTGAATGATCTTGTCACTCTGAAGCCACCGTGGCCCTTTGCTCCTTTACTTTCATTTTTTTACTTAAACATTTTTATGATAATACAAATAGAAAACATTTTTGCCATTTAAGGTTGGTTCCGGTCCTTGAAACTGTCCGAGTCTGCTTTAAGCAGTGAGTGCACTAACCCTTCGTGGGGGGTGGGGTGGGGACAAGGTTAGTCATAGCCTCTGGGAAAGTCTCAGTGAAAAATAAAGAAATGTTCTGTAAAAAAAAAAAAAAAATACATAGACTAACAGACTGGATACATAAATAGGACCCAGCATTTTGCTGCATACAGGAACACACCTCAGTGACAAAGGCAGACACTACCTCAGAGTAAAAGGTTGGAAAACAATTTTCCAAGCAAATGGTCCCAAGAAACCAGCTGGAATAGCCATTCTAATATCGAATAAAGTCAACTCTCAACCAAAAGTTATCAAAAAAAGATAAGGAAAGACATTTCATACGGCTCAAAGGAAAAATCTACCAAGATGAACTCTCAATTCTGAACATCTATGCTCCAAATGCAAGGGCACTATGCTCATCAAAGAAACTTCACTAAAGTTCAAAGTACACATTGTACCTCACACCATAATAGCAAGAGACTTTAGCACCCCACTCTCAGCAATGGACAGATCATGGAAACAAAAACTAAACAGAGACACAGTGAGACTAACAGAAGTTATGAGCCAAATGGATCTAACAGATATTTATAGAACATTTCATCCTAAAGATTTATAGAACATTTCTCACACCTCATGGCACCTTCTCCAAAACTGAATGGTCACAAAACAGGCCTCAACAGATACAAGAAGATGGAAATAATCCCACCCACTCTCTCAAATCACCACAGACTAAGGCTGGTCTTAAATAACAAAAACAACAGAAAGCATACACATGTAAGCTGAGCAACACCATACTCAATAATAACTCGGTCAAGAAAGAAAGAAATAAAGAAATTAAAGGCTTTTTAGAATTTAATGAAAATGAAGACACATCATACCAAAACGTATAGGACACAATGAAAGCAGTGGTGGGAGGAAAACTCATAGCTCTGCGTGCCTCCGAAAAGAAACTGGAGAGAGCTTACACTACTGACTTGACAGCACACCTGAAAGCTCTAGAACAAAAAGAATCAAATACAAGAGGAGTAGACGGCAGGAAATAATCAAACCAAATAGAAACAAAAATAATTATACAAAGAATCAACAAAACCAGAAGTTAGTTTTTTCTTAGAGAAAATCAACAAGATAGATAAACCCTTAGCCAGACTAACTAGAGGACACAGAGACAGTATCCAAATTAACAAAATCAGAAACGAAAAGGGAGATATAACAACAAAATATATTTTAAAATAATTATTCCGTTTGTTGAATATAAACAGTTGAAAATATTAAAATCATGTTCTAAAAACATCATGGAAATATTATTGACAATTTTTCTCCTTGTGCTTGAAGTTAGCATTTTTTAATGTTTAACTTTTTTTTTGCTAATTGAAATTTTAAAAATATACTTACTAATAACATAATTTCTCTCCTAGAAATACTGATAATCTTTTTTAAGGAAATTGATTGTTAGACAATGTACACAGATATATGATGCATTTTAAATACTCTCTTACTATGTCAGGTGGTAACGTATAAGGGCTTTTAAGTATATTTCTTAATGATTCATTTTTAATATTCTATGCTCTTTTACTAGGCTTAATCTCCAAAGAATATTTTGTATGTTTTGAAACAATTCAGTATTCAAATTAGATATAGGCTCCTCAGTTATGGATAGTATTAAATATTCATTAATGATATTTTTAGAGTAGGAATGGATATAAATATAAAAGTTGAGCAAATTTTTATGTATTATTTGATTCTCAAAATACTCAATATTATTATGTTTGATGTATAAAATGAATTTAAATATTAAAAAATTAAGAAAAAATATTTCTCTCTTTTTCTTTCTCTTTCTCTGTCCTCATGTGTATATTTGTGTGTGCATATGTATGTGCTTGTATGTATGTACATGCATGTATGTATGTACATGCATATGTATGTATGTTTATTATATACTTATATATGTTTAAGTATGTGTGTACATATAAACGTGATGTATTAAAATGGCTTACAGGCTGTATTTCAGCCAGTCCAACAATGGCTGTCTACCAATAGAGGGTCCAAGAATCCACAAGCTATTCAGTCCTAAATCTACATGTCTCATCTGGTCATCAGTGTACACCAGTATCCCAAAGAGTGAGCACCGATGCCTTTAAAGAATGAGCTTCTTTCTTCCAGAGGTCCTAAGTTCAATTACCAGCAACCACATGGTGGCTCATAACTATCTGTAATGGGACTCAATGTCCTCTTCTTGTGTGGTTGAAGACAGCTAAAGTATACTCATAGACATTAAATAAATAAATAAATAAATAAATCTTTAAAAAATGAACTTCTTAGTGAAAGAGCAAACAGGTGGCAATAGGTTGCCACCAGAAAGACTGAATATTAAAGCTGCATAGTCATATCTCTAAAGATCTGGATTAGAAATATATCTTCCCACCTCAAATGATTTAATTAAGGGGGAAAAAATCACAGGCATAGTCGGTCAATTTTGTTTTAGTTAATTCCAGATGTAGTTAAGTTGACAACTAAAAGTAGCTATCTCATTGCTTTTTCAGAATATTGCAGCACAAGGTAAAGAACAACTTAAAGGCTACATTAAAAAGTGGCTTGGCTCAGTTTCAAACCATCACCAGCATACAGGGACAATGTGTTCAACACACGAACTAAGAGGGTAACGTTTATCATCTAAACCATAACACAATTCAACCATATTTTTTCAAGATTTGAGGGGTTTTCTTTATATTTTTATTCATTTAAACCAGTTTTGCTACCCAACATTATCATAATGTTGAGGTCCTACTGTGTTCTTTCATAAAAAGTGTGATGTGGAATCACATGCTCCCTGAACCTTTGTAATTTTTGTTCTTTCTTCAAAGAGTAAACAAAGTAAAACATTTCATTTCTCCTTAAAGACTGGCTATGGTCATGGGAGCTTTGACTATGCAGACACCCTACATTGTTTATTTACTAGATATAGGATTCTTGACTCTGAGTCTATAACAAGTACACCTATTAAATGAAAAAAATACTATACTTCAATTTTTATAACATCTAACTGAATTTTAACTCATCCTTGTAAATATAGTGAATAAGCCCCAGTACTATTTGCAGCACATAAAGACTATAGAAATAGAAAATCAGCAATTTTCATGTCACAATTAGAATATGGCAAGTTCCCCAAACATTTCTGCTAATTTATGCTCATTACTTTCAACTATGACAGTTTAAATCTACCACATACAATATCGTTTTAATGTACCATTAAAACCATGTATGTTGTATCACAATATTCTTGAGGTTTAATAATTCTATTTTAATATACTTATTTACTTTATCAACCTATGTATTTATATTGGAATTTTTAAATGTTCTCAGAATACACAAGGCCCAGCCTTCGAGTTGTAAAAAGCCTAAAATGGAAGCACATTTATATCATCAGCACAATGTATTTCAGTTAAATAAGTGAAATAACCTAGGTGCTATTTAGGGGGTAATTAGCATCATTATGGATGGGAAATGACAGGTGAGGGGGAAAGTAAAAGAGAAATCAGGAGACCAATGAGATGGCAAGTAAAGGTGCTGTCATGCATCATGGCAACCTAATGCAATTCCTGGAACCCAAGCAAAGGTAGAAGGAGAGTACTGACTCCACAACGTTGTGCTCTGACTTCCATGGACATGCTATTATAGGTGTAATTCCATACATACACACACACACACACACACATACACAAACATTTAATATTTTTAATTTTTAATACTGCTTAAAGTATTTAACTCAAGTTAAACATTTTTGGCACAGGCAACCATTAAGTCATGATGGGTTTCTCTCAATAACATCATAAAGGGATTACCAATAATTTTTTCTTTTATTGATGTTGAATTCAATAACGTAGTTATTTCCATCTATATTCCTTAGCTACAAAGGGTACATTTGCCTGATTGATAGCTCATGTTTTAGTGTATTTTTGTGATTTTAGAATTGAACCCGAGACCTTACACATGATGAGCAAGCACGATGCCTCTGACCTAGTGCCCAGTTCCAGCAGATAATCTGAGAACAGCTATTTTGAAGCTATTCTATCCTTAAAGAGCAGTCTATGCCTTATTTCCCCATACCCTCTAACTGGAAATCTGTCTTTCCATGAGCAGCACAGCTACCTTATGATCATTCAATGGATCATAGGTGATAACTCACATCCCATGGTTCCCTCCATTCCTCTGCACCCTGCCAACCAGCCTCATAACTTGATATATGTTCCCATGTACATAGATGATCTCTTGAAGCCTTTCATTATCTACTCTAATGTCTCTCATGCCTGGCTGGTAGAAAAAAAAAACTACACTCTCTCATTTTACTGCTTATAAGTCCCTGTCTGACAACTTTCAGATCCCACAATCTGCCACCAAAATTTTATAAGTATAAATAAAGCACAAACTCTAACTTCAGACAAAGCTTTTAAAGTTCCCAAAATAACTGTCGTATGTGCACATGCATGTAGATGTCGAAGATCAAACTCAGGCATCTTCCTCTATCACTCTCCACCTTATTTTTTTAATTAAAAATAGATTCTCTTCTCATATGATATATGCTGATTATAGTTTCCCCTGCCTCTGTTTTTCCTACTTCCTCCCCTCCTCTCCCTTCCTCCATATCCACTCCATTTCTGTCTTTCATAAGAAAATAACAGGCTTCTAAAATGTAACAGCCAAAATAGGACAACACAAAATCTAATAAGATAAAGCAAAAACTTTCATATTGGTTACACTTCCGACTTGCAACTGTGCACGTGCATCTGTCGCTCTGTACAGATGGCTGGGCGGCCTGGCAAGATGTCGCAGCTACAGATGAAACTCCTGCGCAAGAAGATCGAGAAGCGGAACGCCAAGCTGCGGCAGTGGAACCTGAAGCTGCAAGAAGCATCAGGCATGAGCCTGTCCCAACCTCAAAATGGAGATGGGCCTAAAGAAACAGGAAAAGGTGGAAAAGCGAAAAGGGCCCTGAAACGTTCTGTGGCTGTGGACTCAGCAGAAGCACAAAGTGGAGGCATGCCTGAGAAGACCTTGGAAAATGCCAAAGTTAAAAAGTCACCCCAGAAACTTACGACTTTAGCCAACGGAAAAGCAGCACCAACACCGCCTCCTGATTCAGAAGTAAAAAAGAAAAAGAGGAAAAAGAGGAAAATGGCAAATGATGCCGGGCCTGATACAAAAAAAAGCAAAAACTGAAGAAAGTGCTGAGGCCTGTGAGGAACCAGAAGATGATGTGAAAAAGGCAAATGACAGCTAGGTGCCCAGCCTGCCCCTAGGACTGACAGGTGCTTTTGAGGACACTTCATTTGCTTCCTTGTCTAATCTCGTCAATGAGAACACCCTGAATGCCATAGAAGAAATGGGCTTCAAACACATGACTGTGATCCAACCAAAAAAATATCAGGCCACTTCTGGAAGGCTGCGAAAACCGGCAGTGGCAAAACCCTCACTTTCCTCATCCTTGTGATCGAGCTCATTGTCAAGTTGAAGTTCATGCCCAGGAATGGAACAGGAGTCCTGATTCTCTCTCCTACCAGAGAACTGGCCATGCAGACCTTTGGTGTTCTCAAGGAGCTGATGACGCACCACGTTCACACGTATGGGCTGATCATGGGCGGCAGCAACAGGTCTGCTGAAGTGCAGAAGCTCCTCAATGGGATCAACATCATCGTGGCCACGCCCGACCGGCTCCTGGACCACATGCAGAACACGCCAGGGTTTATGTACAAGAACCTGCAGTGTCTGGTTATTGATGAGGCTGACCGTATCTTGGATGTTGGATTTGAAGAAGAATTAAAACAAATTATTAAACTTTTGCCAGCACGTAGGCAAACCATGTTCTTTTCTGCCACACAAACTCGAAAAGTTGAAGACTTGGCAAGAATTTCTCTGAAAAAGGAGCCATTGTACGTGGGTGTTGACGACGACAAAGAGGTTGCCACAGTGGATGGCCTTGAGCAGGGCTATGTTGTTTGTCCCTCTGAGAAGAGGCTCCTTCTGCTTTTCACATTCCTTAAGAAGAACCGGAAGAAGAAAGTGGTGGTCTTCTTTTCATCTTGTATGTCTGTGAAACACCACTATGAGCTGTTGAACTACATTGACCTTCCCGTCTTGGCCATCCATGGAAAGCAAAAGCAAAATAAGCGAACAACCACGTTCTTCCAGTTCTGCAACGCGGATTCGGGAATACTGCTGTGTACTGATGTGGCATCCAGAGGGCTGGACATCCCTGAAGTGGACTGGATTGTTCAGTACGACCGTCCGGATGACCCCAAGGAATACATTCATCGTGTCGGTAGAACAGCCAGGGGCCTGAATGGAAGAGGGCACGCCCTGCTCTTCCTGAGCCCTGAAGAGTTGGGTTTCCTTCGTTACTTGAAACAGTTCAAGGTTCCATTGAATCAGTTTGACTTCTCCTGGTCTAAAGTTTCTGATATCCAATCTCAGCTGGAAAAACTGATCGAAAAGAACTACTTTCTCCACAAGTCTGCCTAGGAAGCATACAAATCCTACATACGAGCATATGACTCTCACTCTCTCAAGCAGATCTTCAATGTGAACAACTTAAATTTGCCTCAGGTTGCTCTGTCTTTTGGTTTTAAGGTCCCTCCTTTTGTTGATCTGAATGTGAGCAGCCATGATGGCAAGCTTAAGAAGAGAGGCAGTGGTGGGGGATTCGGCTACCAGAAAACAAAGAAAGTGGAGAAGTCCAAGATCTTAAAACACATCAGTAAGAAGCCAGCAGACCGCAGGCAGTTTACATACTGAGGCAATCTGCCTTGCGCCTGGACTGACTTTGCCCAGCTTCCCGCCTCCCCAGTACCCTTTAAAAAGAAACTTTATCACCTTTAGGATCTTTTAGTCTTTACTATGATGATAGTATTTTACTTTTAAATACTTCCATAAAACAAATTTTATCACACACACACAAAAAAAAAAAAAAAAAAAAAAAAAAAAACCTTTCATATTGAAATTGGACCTGACAACCCAACAGAAGGAAAAGAATCTAAAGAGCAGGCAAAAGAATCAGAGACTCACTCATTCTCACAGTCAGGAGTTCCATAAAAGTACTAAGTTACTGTGTGTGTGTGTGTGTGTGTGTGTGTGTGTGTGTGTGTGTGTGTATACATATATGCAGAGGATCTGGTGTTGACCCAGGTAGACCCTGTGCTTGCTGCTTCAGTCTCTGTGAGCTCATATGAGCCTTGCTTAGTTGATTCAGAGGGGAGTGTTCTGATAGTATTCTCTATCCCCTCTGACTCTTACCACCTTTCTACCTTCTCTTCTTCAGGATTCCCTGAACACAGAGGGGAGAGATTTGATGAAGAGCTCCGCTTTAGATTTGCTCTCCAAATGCTGTCTTGCTGTGGAACTCTGCATCTGTTCCCATCTGCTGCTGGAGGAAGCCTCTCTGATGATCAAGCACTGATCTATGGGTATAGCAGGGTACCATTAGGAATCATTGTATTCTTTTTTTTAGACCAGTCATAATTGATTTTTCCCTAGGTCTCTGTGCCATCTAGTCTCTGGTTCATAGTTACCCATGCAATGTCAGGCATGGGTTCTTTCTCATGGAGTAGGCCTTAAGTCAAATCAGACATTGTTTGGCTACTCCCACAATTTCTGTGCCACCATTGCTCTAGCATATTTTGCAGGCAGGACAGGTTTTTAGGTCAAAGATTTTGTGGTTAGTTGGGTTGGTGTCCACATTTCCTCTTTGGTAGCCTACAGAGTACCTTCTTGCACCAAATAGACTAGAAGGGGTTAAGGCTACAGGTAGGCACCAACTTGACTTCTGTGTGTTCAATGAGTTATGTGGATGTTGTCTTCAGCAATGGGGCACTGCCTCGGTTTGTGGAGAGCAACCTTTGTCTTAGCATACCCCTGGGTTGTTAGAAGATTTTTATGGGGTCTCCTAAAGCAACAACTCAGCTGAGAGTAACCCAATCCCTTCACTGAAAGCCTTGCCTGACTCCAAAAGATGGTCTATTAAGACTCCATATTCCTGATTCCTTGGAGTCCTCATTAGAGTCACCTTCATAGATTCTACAAAGTTTCCACTATAATAGGTTTCCATACCACCCCACAAGTGCCCCCTAATTCCAGCTGGCTCTTGCCATATTCTTTCCCTCCATCCACCTTACACTTCTACCTCCTATCTCCACCCACTCTCAGTCTAACCATAAAATCTATTCTATTTGCCGGCCCAGGGATATCCCCCCTAAGCCCACCCTCTTTATCTACCCTCTCTGGGTCTACAAACTGTAGCTTGGTTATCATTTATTTAACAGCTAATATTCACTTATAAGTAAATATATATCAGATTTGTCTTTTTGGGTTTGGGTTGTCTCAGTCTGAATGACGTTTTCTAATTCCATCCATTTGCCTGCAAATTTCATGTCATTCTTTTAACAACTGAGTTAAGCTCCATTCTGTAAATGTATCACATTTTATCTAGTCTTTGGTTTAAGGACATCCAGGTTGTTTCTGGTATCTGGCTACATGAACATGGTTGAACAAGTGTCCTTGTAGTAGAACGGAACATCTTTTGGATATATGCTCAATGTGGTATGCTTGGGTCTTGAGGTAAATCAATTCCCAGTTATCTGAGGAACTGCCATATTGATTTCCATAGTCATAAACAAGTTTGCAGTCCCACTAGCAATGAAGAAGTGTTCCCCTTGCTTCACATGGTTGCCACCATGACCTGTCATTTGTGTTATTGATCTTAGGCATCCTGACAAACCTAAGATAAACTCTCAAAAATATTTTATTTGCATTACCCTGATGGCTAAGAACATTGAACATTTTCTTTATTTCTCAGCCATTTGAGTTTCTTCTATGCATATTTCTCTGTTGATATCTGAACCTCATTTTTAATTGGATTATTGGTTTTTGGATATCTACTTTTCTTGAGTTAATTATATATTTCGGATTTTAGTCTTCTGTCAGACGTGGAGTAGATAAAAAATATGTATCTCTTTTTCCATTCTATAGGTTGCCACTTTGTCCAAGTGATGATATCCTTTGCCTTACAAAAGCTTTTCAGTTTCTGTTGCATGTAATTTTAAATTCCTGCTTGCTCCTTGCTCGGTGCCATGGCCAGCACTATGCTCTGAGATCAAGCACTGCCAACGGCCATCTCACCCAGCCCCCATAGCTAGCTTTGCCAAGTTGCTCTGATCTCACACAGCTCTGTCAAACCGCCAGCTCACACATTTCCCATGAACACCAAGAGTTGCAATCACTCTACACTGACCAACCACCCAGCGGCTAGCTCTGCCAATCTTCTTACAACCGCCCAGGCTACGCCCTTTCCTCTTGCCCACCTGAGTTGCTGTGGATGGAAAACACCAGATAGCCTTAATATTTTAAAACCAGCCAGATAACACAATTGATGGACTCAGAATCTATAGCCCTAAACTAATCAGCTACCCTATGTTAGAATTCCTCCAGTGACCGAAGGCCTTACATGGTTTGTGCTCCTCCCCCAAAAGCCTGGCTGAAAAGCCTCTCTCTCTATCTCTTTCCCTCCTCTTCCTCCTGGGACCCAAAATTCCCACTTTTTTTTCTTTTGCCCAGGGATTAGCTTCTGCAGTCTTTATTGACATAATCAAGAAATAATTACGGAACCAGATTTTAGTATCAGCTCCTCCTCCTACAAGTTTCATAAGGTCTCATTAACTAATTGTTGATCTTAATGTCTGCAATATCAGTGTTCTGTTCAGAAAGTGTTTTCCTGTGCCAATTTATTAAAAGCTATTCACCCATTTTCTCTTGCATTGGGTTCAGTGTATCTGATTTTTTTTAACTTTTTTTAAGATTTATTTATTTGTTATATGTAAGGTGTATTAGTCAGGGTTCTCTAGAGTCACAGAACTTATGGATAGTCTCTAGATAGTAAAGGAATTTATTGATGACTTACAGTCGGCAGCCCAATTCCCAATTGTTCAGTCTCAGCTGTGAATGGAAGTCCAAGGATCTAGCAGTTACTCAGTCTCACGCAGCAAGCAGGTGAAGGAGCAAGAGCAAGAGCTAGACTCCCTTCTTCCAATGTCCTTATATTGTCTCCAGCAGAAGGTGTAGCCCAGATTAAAGGTGTGTTCCACCACACCTTTAATCCCAGATGAAAGGCGTAGCCCAGATTAAAGGTGTGTTCCTTAAACTCGAAGATTCAATCTTCTGGAATCCATAGCCACTATGGCTCAAGATCTTCATACCAAGATCCAGATAAGGATCTCCAAGCCTCCAGATAAGGGTCACTGGTGAGCCTTCCAATTCTGGATTGTAATTCATTCCAAATATAGTCAAGTTGACAACCAGGAATAACCACTACAATCCACCCCTTGTCAACTTGACACAAATAATATCTCATGTTCACGTGAAACAATAACAAGGTTGTGAATACGCCTAACATGATATAACTATCCCTCGTACAATCGCAAACGCATTTGTAAATATACAGTGGGTATTCATATTACTTTATAATCCTCGTTTCTGCAACTGGTTACGTGGCCTTAATTGGTATTTATAACTACCTTCCTCTACTATCCATTCTGTATTTCCTTCTCCTTCAGCCAGCACCTCAGCAGGTCTTGGCTCTTTTCCTGGAGGATTGACCCATACCTTCATTCCTGATGGGTCTGTGTCCTTTGTCATCCTGCTTGGATTAGGCTGTTGTAGTTTCCCATTGACTTTAATCACAGGACATGGTAGTACTAAGAGACGCCCTAAGGGATCTCCTACACTCCAGACATAATCTTGCTTACCACCATTGTGAAGAGGTAATCCAATTTCCCCATGGTAATCTGGATCTATCACCCCTCCTAACACTGTTATTCCTTTTTTAGCCTGTTGGTTTAAGGGCATTAGAAGCCCAAAATGACCAGGGGGAAGTCTGAGCTTCCAGTTCAATGGAATGTTTGTTGTAGCTCCTGGTAGGAGCACGCCCCTCTCTGGAGCCAAAACTTCTAAGCCAGCAGAACCTAGAGATATGGGGACAGGAAGCAAAAATTTTCCTAGAGGGTCACTAGGAGTGATAGTAAGTGGAACTATTCCCTTTTCCACCCCTTGATTCCTGGACCCATGAATCCTGGCTATGGGTGAAACTGTACCATATATCGAGCGCTGATTCAAAGCATATACTGCCTTCTGAAGAACTCTACCCCAGCCTTCCAAGCTGTTACCACCTAATTGGCGCTGTAACTGCGTCTTCAAAAGGCCATTCCATCTTTCTATCAGCCCAGCTGCTTCAGGATGATGGGGAACATGGTAAGACCAGTGAATTCCATGATCGTGGGCCCACTGTCGTACTTCTCTGGCTGTGAAATGAGTTCCTTGGTCAGAAGCAATACTGTGTGGAATACCATGACGATAGATAAGGCATTCTGTCAGTCCGTGAATGGTGGTTTTAGCAGAGGCATTACGTGCGGGAAAGGCAAATCCATAATCATAACCAAAATGACCAGGGGGAAGTCTGAGCTTCCAGTTCAATGGAATGTTTGTTGTAGCTCCTGGTAGGAGCACGCCCCTCTCTGGAGCCAAAACTTCTAAGCCAGCAGAACCTAGAGATATGGGGACAGGAAGCAAAAATTTTCCTAGAGGGTCACTAGGAGTGATAGTAAGTGGAACTATTCCCTTTTCCACCCCTTGATTCCTGGACCCATGAATCCTGGCTATGGGTGAAACTGTACCATATATCGAGCGCTGATTCAAAGCATATACTGCCTTCTGAAGAACTCTACCCCAGCCTTCCAAGCTGTTACCACCTAATTGGCGCTGTAACTGCGTCTTCAAAAGGCCATTCCATCTTTCTATCAGCCCAGCTGCTTCAGGATGATGGGGAACATGGTAAGACCAGTGAATTCCATGATCGTGGGCCCACTGTCGTACTTCTCTGGCTGTGAAATGAGTTCCTTGGTCAGAAGCAATACTGTGTGGAATACCATGACGATAGATAAGGCATTCTGTCAGTCCGTGAATGGTGGTTTTAGCAGAGGCATTACGTGCGGGAAAGGCAAATCCATAATCAGAATAAGTATCTACTCCAGTAAGAACAAAACGCTGTCCTTTCCACGAAGGAAGTGGTCCAATGTAGTCAACCTGCCACCAGGTTGCTGGCTGGTCACCTCGAGGAATGGTGCCATATCTGGGGCTCAGTGTTGGTTTCTGCTGTTGGCAGATCTGGCAATCAGCAGCAGCTGTAGCCAGGTCAGCTTTGGTGAGTGGAAGCCCGTGTTGCTGAGCCCAAGCATAACCTCCATCTCGACCACCATGGCCACTTTGTTCATGTGCCCATTGAGCAATGACAGGGATGGCTGGGGAGAGAGGCTGACTGTCCACAGAACGGGTCATCTTATCCACTTGATTATTGAACTCCTCCTCGGCTGAAGTCACCTTTTGGTGAGCATTTACATGGGACACAAATATCTTCACATCCTTTGCCCATTTGGAGAGATCTATCCACATACTTCTTCCCCAGATGTCTTTCTCACCAATTTTCCAATTGTGATCTTTCCAAGTCCCTGACCATCCAGCCAATCCATTGGCTACAGCCCATGAGTCAGTGAATAATCGTACATCTGGCCATTTCTTCTTGCAAACAAACTGTAATACCATGTGTACTGCCCGAAGTTCTGCCCACTGTGAAGATTTTCCTTCACCTGTGTCTTTCAGGGTTGTCCCAGAAAGGGGTTGTAATGCTGCAGCTGTCCACTTCTGGGTGGTTCCTGCATAACGTGCAGAGCCATCAGTAAACCAGGCTCTAGTCTTCTCCTCTTCGGTCAGTTGATCATAGGGAACACCCCATGAGGCTATAGGCGCATGCTTGGCAGCAGATGGCATTGTAACAGGAGTAGAAACCATAGGCATTTGAGCAACTTCTTCATGTAACTTGCTTGTGCCTTCAGGACCTGCTCTGGCCCGATCACGTATATACCACTTCCATTTGATAATAGACTGCTGCTGTGCGCGTCCCACTTTATG
Organism: Mus musculus; assembly: GCF_000001635.26. NCBI lineage: Eukaryota > Metazoa > Chordata > Mammalia > Rodentia > Muridae > Mus > Mus musculus. The sequence goes on from NC_000083.6 coordinate 53,368,110, forward strand.
ACTTGCAGGGTCTGATAGTACCCAGCTCATGATGGGTTGTGGGAAGCCGCCCCCACATTCGCCGTTACAAGATGGCGCTGACAGCTGTGTTCTAAGTGGTAAACAAATAATCTGCGCATGTGCCAAAGGTAGTTCTCCACCCCATGTGCTCTGCCTTCCCCGTGACTACAACTCGGCCATGGGCTGCAGCCAATCAGGGAGTGATACGTCCTAGGCGAAGGATAACTCTCCTTAAGAGGGACGGGGTTTTGCTTTCGCTTTGGGCTTGGGGCTTGCTCTCTTGCTCCTAAAGATGTAAACAATAGAGCTCTTGCTCTGCGCTCTGGCGCTCTGGCGCTCTGGCGCTCTGTCTCCTAAAGATGTAAGCAATGGGGGGCTTGCACTCTTACTCCTGAAGATGTAAGCAATAAAGTTTTGCCGCAGAAGATTCTGGTTTGCTGCGTCTTTCCTGGCCGGTCACGAGAACGCGTGTAAGAGTTAGTGCCGAAAACCCGGGAAGAAAGAACCCGGGACGAAAAAACCCGGGTCAAGAAAACTCGGGACGGGAGTTAACCATCACCGGCGCAAGGAAGATTCCTCATTCCGGAACCAGAACTGCGGGTCACGGTCATAAAGGTTCCCGCAAAACAGACTGTTGAGAAGGATCCAGCGTGGATTCAGAACTCTTCAGCTGGGGAATGGTGGTAATGAAGTGTTCCCACAAAACAGACTGTTGAGAAGGATTCAACTGCGTGAATTCAGAACTCTTCAGCTGGGGAACAGGGTACGCGTAAGTATAGCTTTACAAGGTAAGTCTGGCCTTGAACTTTCTAACGAAATTCAAGACAGTCTATCAGAAGTAAAGTGGGAAATAGCTTTACAAGGTAAGTCTGGTCTTGAACTTTCTAACGAAATTCAAGACAGTCTATCAGAAGTAAAGTGGGAAATAGCTTTACAAGGTATGTTTGGCCTTGAACTTTTTCTAGTGTTAGGAGCCTTTTTGTTCCTTTTCACATGTTATCAAGTGGTTAAGGCAGGGCTGAAAATTCTGGATGAAATTCAGGGCAATCTATCAGAAGTAAAGCGGGGAGAGAGAGTAGGAGCAAAGAGGAAATATGGTACACAAAATAAGTATACAGGCCTTTCCACGGGTCTTGAACCCGAGGAAAAGTTTAGGTCAGGTAAGAATACCTGGGGAGAGATTAGAAGGAAGGAAAAGAAAAAAGAAAAGAAAAAAGATCAATCAGCGGAGGTCTCTAGGAGAAGGAGCCTATACTCATCACTAGATGAGCTCAAGGAGCCAGTTCTTAGTAGTTCTGAATCAGATGAAAAGGCTATTAGGGCCTGGAAGGCGCTCTCCCGAGCAGGTGAAGCCACTGGACAACTAACAAAGATCGTCCAGGGACCTCAGGAGTCCTTCTCAGATTTTGTGGCCAGAGAGACAGAGGCAGGCTCTTGCAGCCTACAAGGTCTTATTGTCCACCCTGGAGTTGTAGATCAGGATTATAAAGGGGAACTTCAGGTTCTCTGTTCTTGTCCTCAAGTTGTCTTTTCTATATCACAAAGGGACAGAATAGCTCAACTAATAATTTTGCCAAGCCTACATGGCTGTTTTCCTTCCTCTGGTATTCCTTGAGCTGCCAGAGGGATTGGTTCTACTGAAAGTGATTCTGATTACTTAATAATGCCTTTAGATTGTTGTCAAATTTTATCTACTCATGCCAGGCCATTACAGGTCTGGCAAATGGATGTCACGCATATTTCCTCCTTTGGGAGAAATCAATATTTACATGTTTCTATTGACACCTGCTCTGGTGTAATGTTTTCCACACCTTTAACAGGTGAAAAAGCCTCACATGTGATTCAACATTGCCTTGAGGCATGGAGTGCTTGGGGGAAACCCAAACTCCTTAAGACTGATAATGGACCAGCTTATACATCTCAAAAATTCCAGCAGTTCTGCCGTCAGATGGACGTGACCCACCTGACTGGACTTCCATACAACCCTCAAGGACAGGGTATTGTTGAGCGTGCGCCTCGCACCCTCAAATCCTATCTATTAAAACAGAAGAGGGGAATCGAGGAGACTCTACCCCGAGTACCAAGAGTGTCTGTGTCTATGGCACTCTTTACACTCAATTTTTTAAATATTGATGCTCATGGCCATACTGCGGCTGAACGTCATTGTTCAGAGCCAGATAGGCCCAATGAGATGGTTAAATGGAAAAATGTCCTTGATAATAAATGGTATGGCCCGGATCCTATTTTGATAAGATCCAGGGGAGCTATTTGTGTTTTCCCACAGAATGAAGACAACCCATTTTGGATACCAGAAAGACTCACCCGAAAAATCCAGACTGACCAAGGGAATACTGATGTCCCTCGTCTTGGTGATGTCCAGGGCGTCAATAATAAAGAGAGAGCAGCGTTGGGGGATAATGTCGACATTTCCACTCCCAATGCCGGTGATGTATAATGCTCAAGTATTCCCCTGATTTTTTACCACTAACTAGGAACTGGGTTTGGCCTTGATTCAGACAGCCTTGGCTCTGTCTGGACAGGTCCAGACGACTGACACCATTAACACTTTGTCAGCCTCAGTGACTACAGTCATAGATAAACAGGCCTCAGCTAATGTCAAGATACAGGGTGGTCTCATGCTGGTTAATCAACTCATAGATCTTGTCCAGAAACAACTAGATGTATTATGGCAAATAGCTCAGCTGGGATGTGAACAAAAGTTTCCGGGATTGTGTGTTACTTCCATTCAGTATGAGAAATTTACTAGGGCAGCTAATTTGTCAAAAAGTCTTTCTCAGTATATGTTACAGAATTGGACGGCTGAATTTGAACAGATCCTTCGGGAATTGAGACTTCAGGTCAACTCCACGCGCTTGGACCTGTCCCTGACCAAAGGATTACCCAATTGGATCTCCTCAGCATTTTCCTTCTTTAAAGAATGGGTGGGATTGATATTATTTGGAGATACACTTTGCTGTGGATTAGTGTTGCTTCTTTGGTTGGTCTGTAAGCTTAAGGCCCAAACTAGGAGAGACAAGGTGGTTATTGCCCAGGCGCTTGCAGCTCTAGAACATGGTGCTTCCCCTGATTTATGGTTATCTATGCTTAAGCAATAGGTCGCTGGCCACTCAGCTCTTGCACACCACGAGGCTAGTCTCATTGCACGGGACAGAGTGAGTGTGCTTCAGCAGCCCGAGAGAGTTGCACGGCTAAGCACTGCAGTAGAAGGGCTCTGCGGCATATATGAGCCTATTCTAGGGAGACATGTCATCTTTCAAGAAGGTTGAGTGTTCAAGTGTCCTTCCTCCAGGAAAAACAACACGGGACCAGACCAGGACCCCTCTAGGTGATGAGCCTGGGAGGAGGTTATGTGTACGGCTCCTTTACCTGCACACTGGGGATTTGACCTCTATCTCCACTCTCATTAATATGGGTGGCCTATTGCTCTTATTAATAGAAAAGGGGGAACTGTGGGAAGCCGCCCCCACATTCGCCGTTACAAGATGGCGCTGACAGCTGTGTTCTAAGTGGTAAACAAATAATCTGCGCATGTGCCAAAGGTAGTTCTCCACCCCATGTGCTCTGCCTTCCCCGTGACTACAACTCGGCCATGGGCTGCAGCCAATCAGGGAGTGATACGTCCTAGGCGAAGGATAACTCTCCTTAAGAGGGACGGGGTTTCGCTTTCGCTTTGGGCTTGGGGCTTGCTCTCTTGCTCCTAAAGATGTAAACAATAGAGCTCTTGCTCTGCGCTCTGCGCTCTGGCGCTCTGGCGCTCTGGCGCTCTGGCTCCTAAAGATATAAGCAATGGGGGGCTTGCACTCTTACTCCTGAAGATGTAAGCAATAAAGTTTTGCCGCAGAAGATTCTGGTTTGCTGCGTCTTTCCTGGCCGGTCGCGAGAACGCGTGTAAGAATGGGTAATTCAGGTAGCATAGTAACTTGGTGTCCTATTGTCAAACGTTCAGTTTCCACTAAGGCCCAATAGCAGGCCAAGAGCTGTTTTTCAAAGGGAGAATAGTTGTCTGCAGATGATGGTAGAGCTTTGCTCCAAAATCCCAAAGGTCTTTTCTGTGATTCACCTACAGGGGCCTGCCAGAGGCTCCAAACAGCATCTCTATCAGCCACAGACACCTCAAGTACCATCGGGTCTGCTGGGTCATATGGTCCAAGTGGTAGAGCAGCCTGCACAGCAGCCTGGACCTGTTGAAGGGCCTTCTCCTGTTCCAGGCCCCACACAAAGCTAGCAGCTTTCCGAGTCACTTGGTAAATAGGCCTAAGTAACACACCCAAGTGAGGGATGTGTTGTCTCCAGAATCCAAATAGACCCACTAAACGTTGTGCTTCTTTCTTGGTTGTAGGAGGGGCCAGGTGCAATAACTTATCTTTCACCTTAGAAGGAATATCTCTGCATGCCCCACACCACTGGACTCCTAAGAATTTCACTGAGGTAGATGGTCCTTGAATTTTGGTTGGATTTATTTCCCATCCTCTGATACGCATATGTGTTACCAATGAGTCCAAAGTGGTTGCTACTTCCTGCTCACTTGATCCAATCAGCATAATGTCATCAATATAGTGCACCAATGTGATATTTTGTGGAACATCCAAACGATCAAGATCCCTTCTAACTAAATTATGACACAGGGCAGGAGAGTTAATATATCCTTGAGGCAAAACTGTGAAGGTATACTGTTGGCCTTGCCAACTGAAAGCAAATTGCTTCTGGTGGTCCTTATGGACAGGTACTGAGAAGAAGGCATTTGCCAGATCAATAGCCGCATACCAGGTGCCAGGAGATGTGTTAATTTGCTCAAGTAACGAAACTACATCTGGTACAGCAGCTGCAATTGGAGTTACCACCTGATTTAGTTTTCGATAATCAACTGTCATTCTCCATGATCCATCTGTTTTCTGCACTGGCCAGATAGGAGAGTTAAACGGAGATGTGGTGGGAACCACCACCCCTGCATCTTTCAAGTCCTTGATAGTGGCAGTAATTTCTGCAATTCCTCCAGGAATACGATACTGTTTTTGATTCACTATTTTCTTTGGCAAAGGCAACTCTAAAGGCTTCCATTTGGCCTTTCCAACCATAATAGCCCTCACTCTACAGTTCAGGGAACCAATATGAGAATTCTGCCAATTTCTGAGTATATCTATCCCAATTATACATTCTGGAACTGGGGAAATCACCACAGGATGTGTCCGGGGACCTACTGGACCTACTGTGAGTCGGACATCAGTCAAAACTCCATTAATCACCTGCCCTCCATAAGCTCCTACTTTAACTGGAGGGCCACAATGTTTCTTGGGATCCCCTGGGATCAGTGTCAACTCAGAACCAGTATCCAGCAGACCCCGAAAAGTCTGATTATTTCCTTTTCCCCAGTGTACAGTTACCCTTGTAAAAGGCCGTAGGTCCCTCTGGGGAAGAACTGGAGAAAGGGTAACAGCAAAACCTTTGAGTGTCTTATCAAGATCCTTCCTCAGAGGAACCTGGCCACCCCTTCATTCAAGGGGTTCCGGATCTGCAAACTGTCTCAAGTCTGGAAATTGATTCACTGGCCGAGATTGCTGTTTACCACGATCTAATGTAGCCTTTCTTTCATTTGTTTGAGAATTTTTCTGCTTATACAGATCAAACAAATATGCAGTAGGCTTCCTATGTATTTCATTCCTGGAAACACCATGATTGATTAGCCAGTACCAAAGGTCCAAGGGAGTCATGCCATTATAAATTTCACCTCTCCTGTGCTGACCATTACTGGGTATGTTATTATAAACATTCTTTTGTCTACGCTGTCCATTATAATAACTAGGATCACCTTGTCTCCGGCGATTCAATGCTGCCACCTGGCCCTTGTTACCTCGGAATCCAACTAAACCCAGTGAATTTAATTCATCTAATTGAGCAGAAGCATCTCCAATGCTAAGATCTGGCACAAGGAAAAGGGAAAGAACAAAACCCTTCAAATGTGCTGGTGCCCCTCTCACCAATTTGCATCTTATAGAGCTGGTGAAGGGCATATCTTCTGGACCTTCCCATTGTGTGCACTGAATCACCTAATTCATTAAGAAAATCAAGGGCATTAGCTTCTTTAAGTTCGGAATATAGTTTCAACCATGGGTCTTCAAAATTCTCTGAGCTCCCAGGAGGGAGAGAATCTGGAGAGGTTTCAATAGTTGAAAGTGCTGGTGGATCAACAAGCCAATTCCAGTATTTTAAAAGATTCATCTTTGTACTTCTGTTACTCTAGAACCACTCCTGGTACTAACTTCTGTATTAGTCAGGGTTCTCTAGAGTCACAGAACTTATGGATAGTCTCTAGATAGTAAAGGAATTTATTGATGACTTACAGTCGGCAGCCCAATTCCCAATTGTTCAGTCGCAGCTGTGAATGGAAGTCCAAGGATCTAGCAGTTACTCAGTCTCACGCAGCAAGCAGGCGAAGGAGCAAGAGCAAGAGCAAGAGCTAGACTCCCTTCTTCCAATGTCCTTATGTTGTCTCCAGCAGAAGGTGTAGCCCAGATTAAAGGTGTGTTCCACCACACCTTTAATCCCAGATGAAAGGCGTAGCCCAGATTAAAGGTGTGTTCCTTAAACTCGAAGATTCAATCTTCTGGAATCCATAGCCACTATGGCTCAAGATCTTCATACCAAGATCCAGATAAGGATCTCCAAGCCTCCAGATAAGGGTCACTGGTGAGCCTTCCAATTCTGGATTGTAATTCATTCCAAATATAGTCAAGTTGACAACCAGGAATAACCACTACAGTAAGGACATCATAGCTGTCTTCAGACATTCCAGAAGAGGGTGTCAGATCTCATTACGGATGGTTGTGAGCCACCATGTGGTTTCTGGGATTTGAACTCAGGACCTTTGGAAGAGTAGTCAGTGCTCTTAACCGCTGAGCCATCTCTCCAGCCCCGTATCTGATTTTATGTTGAGGTCTTTGGTCAACTTGGTCTAGAGTTTTGCACAAAGATCTATTTGCGTATTTATATATGCAGACATCCAGTTTGACCAACACCATTTTTTTTTAATTGTCCTTTTTTCCCCAGTGTTTATTTCAGGCTTTATCAAAAATCAGGTGTCCATATATGTTCAGATTTATGTCTGATTCTTCAGTCCCATCGATCAATGTATGTGTTTTATGCCAATACCATGCTTTTGTTTGTTTGTTTGTTTGTTTGTTTTTCTTACTATAGCTCTATAGTACAACTTGAAACTAGGACTTATGAAACCTCCAGATGGTACATTTATTTTTCAAGATTGTTTTAGCTATCCATGGGTTTTTTTTCCCCATATGAAGTTGAAAACTGTCCTTTTAAGATCTGTGAAGATAGTAAAATCTAAGAAAATGAATAATTTTCAAAATATGAACCACTTCCTAAAGTTAAATCAAAATCAATTTGCAAAGACCAGTGATGGGTTACATATAATTGCGTTGTTGGCAAAAAAACAAAAACAAAAAAATCTCTCATTCTCTGCAAACTGATGGTAAATCCCTATTCCTGAAGACATGTTCATACCTCAATGAACATGGAGAAATGGAGCTGGCAGCTCCATAGAGCCTTTACCCCTACTAGCTAGTATTCATGTTACTAGAAGGCACTCTATAAGCTACTAAAAGACAAAGGTAAACAGCAACAGAGCTACAAACCCTGAGTGCTGCCTTGCATGCATAACACCCTAGTGAAACAGTGGCATAATACTTATGGTAGCTACCTACCAGCATCTGAGTGGATGAAAGGCCCACTCCATGAGCTAGAACCCATGCCTGACACTGCACAAATAGCCAAGAACTTGAGACTAGGAAGGACATGGGTGTAGGGAAAAACCAAATAATATGATTCTGCCAAAAATAGCATTAGAATGGCTCCTAATGACATTGTGCCATATCCATAGATCAGTGTCTCACCCAACCACTAATATAGAGATCCACAGATGAACAATGTGCAGAGAGTGAGAGATTTTGGAACACGGCCTAAATGGGATGTCTTCATCAAACCCTTCTCAGAGCTCAGGGATCTATACAGAAGAAGAGGCTGAAAGATCTTAAAAGTTCAAGGGAATGGATGACACCAAGGAAACAGCGTCTTCTAGGTTCAACAGAACTAATACACATATGAACTCAGAGAGACTGGGGCAGCATGCACAAAGCCTGAACAGGTTCGGGCCAAATAGGGTCCCAGAACTGACAGATGGAAGTAGACATGAGTTGCCTCCATCAGAATTGTATCTCATTGGGGATACAAACCACCCTTTTTTTTTTAAGTACATTAACAGAAAACTTCTTCAACATAGAAAATTGTGGAAAGGAAATAAATTGTTGTGGAAATAAAAATCAATTACTATGTTAACACAAATGCTTGTAAAGTTTTACCTGCTTATTTCTTTCTAATAATGGACTCTGTGGTGACTCCCACAGAAAATACCTGGGTTTTTTTTTTCATTTCTTCAGTTTCTATCTTAACATGTATAATTTCTATCAACCATAGTTGGCATCTATTGCTGAGAATTGAAGATGTTTAGAGGATCTCTGTCCCAATTGTATTTTAATACAATATTTTACCAAAATAAGATAAAACATAAACAATAACATTAAAGTTGGGCAATGTAAACCAACAGAAGGAAAAGAGCTCCGAGAGAAGGAACAAGAATCAGAGAAACATTTGTTCACATGCTAAGAGTCCCATAAAAGCACTTAACTGTAAACTGTAATATATATGCAGAGGACCTGGTCCAGACCCAGGCAGGCCCTGTGCTTGCTGCTTCAGTCTCTGCGAATTCATATGAGCGTTGGTCAGTAGATATAAAGGGCCTTGTTTTCTTAGTCTCCTCTATCCCCTCTGGCTCCCACATTCTTCTGTTTCCTCTTCCATGGGGTTCTCTGAGTCTTAAGAGGAGGAATTTGATAGAGACATCTCTCTTGGAGCTGTATGTCCCAAGGTCTCTTTCTGTGTCTCTGTGTAATGTCTGGCAGTAGGTTTCTGCATCTGTTTCTATCTGTGGCAAGAGGAATGTACTTTGCTGATGGCTGCTGAATAAGGCACAGATCTATGAGTATAGCAGAATATCATTAGGAGTTATTATTATTTTAGACCAGTAGTATTTTGTTTAACCTAAAGATCTCTGGGTTATATGAGTTCCATCTTGTGAAATGGACCTTAAGTCAAATGACATTGGTTGGTTACTCCCTCAAGGTCAGTGTTGCCATTTCCCCAGTATATTTTGCAGACAGGATTCCACTCTAAATAAAAGGTCTTGTATCCAGGTTGGTGTTTGTGTTTCTCTTTTGCCAGCCTGCCAAGCACCATATGTACCAAAGACATTAACTAGAACATGAGGCAGCAGGGAAGAGAATATGAAGATTCTATGTATGTAACAACTCTACCTCTTCAGGTTCAATGAGTTATATAAGAGTTGTCTACAGAAATAGGGTTTTACTGTCAGTGTGCAGAGAGCAACTCACTGTCTTGGCAATCCCAAGGCTGTTTGGGGATTTCCATTTTACCCCTTTGGCCAACAATTCAATTGAATGCAACCCAGACCTGGCACTGGAAGCTTTATTTGGTGACAGGAGATGGATAATTGAGACTCCATCTATCACATAACTTGGAGGCTTTATTAGGATTGCCTTTATATATTTTAGGAAGTTTCCACTACATTATGTTTTCCTATGGGTTCATAAATGTCCCTCAATTCTAGTTGTCACTCCCGCAATCCCATCTCTCCTCCCCCTCCCCATTCCTACCTGATGTTTCTATTCCTGTACTCCCTCCAGCCTAGTCCATCCATAAAGTAATCTATTTCTACTCCCAGGAAGATCAATGCCCCCCTCCCTGCCTCCCACAGTCCCTACCTCTATGCCTATCCTCTCTGTGCCTATACATTACAGCATGGTTATTTATTTAATGGATAGTATCCACATATAAGTGAAGACATACCATATCTTTCTGGGTCTGGGTCACCTCATTCAGGATGTCTTTTTCTAGCTCCATTCATTTTCCTGTAAATTTCATGATGTCATTTTTTAAATAGCTGAGCAACACTGCATTGTGTAGATGTACCACATTTTCTTTATCCATTCTTTTGTTGGGGAACACCTATATTGTTTCCAGCTTCTGACTATTATTATGAATTGAGCAGCAATGAATATAGTGAGCAAGTGTCCTTGTAGTAGGAAGCATACTGTGGTATATGCCTGAGAATGATATGGATAGATTTTGGGGTGAATTGGTTCCCAGTGTTCTAAGGATGGGAATTTCCATACTGGGTGTACAAGACAACCCACTCTTAAGAGCAGACTCTGCCCCTTCTGTTTCTTCTGCTCCTTCTGCCGAGTCCTTTTTGCTGGGCAGACTCTTGGCTGATCTGCTCCAGTGAAGACACCATACCTGATCCACCCTAGAAAACCCACTACACTCAGAGCAGTTGAGGACCTCCTGTACTCAGAGCAGTTAAAGACCTGCTATACTCAGAGCAGTAGAAGACCCACTGCACTCAGAGCAGTTGGACAACAGCTTGACTGCTCCATTAAAAACCCATGAGTCTGAAGGCCTCCCAGGAGATCTACTGCAGCCAGGCCAACAGATCGGCAGGTTCTCTGCCCCTGTGAAGAGCGCCCAGTTGGAAGGCCCCACAGGTGGTCTGCTACAGCCAAGGCTGAAGGCCTACCAGGAGACCTGAAGCAACCCAGGGACAAAAGAGTATAGTCACCCATACTAAAAAACACCAGGGATATCCAGATGGCAAAAGGCAAGTGCAAGACCATAAGCAACAGAAGCCAATACATGTGGGCATCATCAGAACCCAGGTTTCTTACCACAGCAAGTCCTAAACACAACAACACACCTGAAAATCAGGAAGCTGACCTAAAATCCTATTTCATGAAGATAATAGAGTCTTTTAAGGAGGATATCAATAACTCACTGAGAGAAATACAGGAAAACAGGTGAAGGAATTCAATAAAACAATCTAAGATCTAAAGTAGAAATAGAAAAAATAAAGAAAACACAAATGGAGGCAAACCTGGAAATGGAAAACCTAGGGAAAAGGTCAGAAATTACAGATGTAAGTATCATCAACAGAGTGCAAGAAATAGAAGAAAGAATCTCAGGTATAGAAGACACCATAAAAGAGATTGATACAAATGTCAAATAAAATTCAAAACATTAAAAACTCCTAACCCAAAACATCCAAGAAATTCAGGACACAATGAAAAGAACAAAATTAAGAATAATCAGAATAGAGGAGAACAATGATTCCCAGCTCAAAGGACCTGAAAATGTCTTCAACAAAATTATAGAAGAAAACTTCCTCAACCTAAAAAAGGAGATGTCCATAAAGGTACAAGAAGCCTATAGAACACCAAATAAATGGGACCAGAAAAGAAAATCCTCTTGTCACATAATAATCAAAACACTAAATGCACAGAACAAAGAAAGAATATTAAAAGCTGCAAGGCAAAGGGGACAAGTAACATACAAAGGCATACCTCTCAGAATTACACCAGGCTTCTCAGCAGAGACTATGAAAGCCAGAAGAGCCTGATCAGAGGTCAGGCAGACTCTAAGAAAACACAAATGCCAGCCCAGGCTACTATACCCAGCAAAATCTCAATCAGCATAGATGGAAAAACCAAAATATTCCAGGAGAAAACCAAGTTTAAATGGTATCTATCTACCAATCCAGACCTAAGAGGATCCTAGAAGAAAAACTCCAACACAAGGGAGGTACCTACACCAATGAAAGGACAAGATATTAAGCATCTCACAACACAGCCAAAAAGAGAGAACCACAAGCACATAAAGCCACCTACAAAAACAAACATGTCAGGAACCAAGAGTCATCTTTCCTTAATATCTCTGAATATTAATGTACTCAATTCACCTATAGAAAGACATAAGTTAACAGACTGGAAACAATATCCAGCATTTTGCTGCATGCAAGAAACACACCTTAATAACAAAAACAGACTCTATCTCAGAGTAAAAGGATGGAAAAAGTTCTCCCAAGCAAGTGGTCCCAGGAAACAAGCAGGAATTGCCACCCTAATATCCAATAAAATAGACTTTCAACCAAAAGTTATCAGGCATGATGGAAAGGACACTTCATATTCATCAAGGGGAAAATCCACCAAGAGAAAGTCTCAATTCTGAACATCTATGCCCCAAATGCAAGAGAAACCCACATTCATAAAAGAAACTTTACTAAAGCTCAAAACACACATTGAACCCCACACAATAATAGTGGGAGACTTCAATACCCTACTCTTATCAATGGACAGGTCATTGAAACAGAAATTAAACAGACACAGTGAAACTAAGAGAGGTTATGAACCAAATGGATTTAACAAATATCTACAGAACATGTCACCCTAAAATAAAAGAATACACCTTCTTTTCAGCACCTCATGGTACCTTCTCCAAAATCAACCATTTAATCAATCACAAAACAACCATCAACCAATACAAGAAGATTGAAATAATCCCATGCATCCTATCAGATTACTATGGCCTAAGACTACTCTTCAAGAACAGCAAAAAATACAGAAAGCCCACATACACATGAAAACTAAACAACTCTTTACTCACTGATAACTTTGTCAGGGAAGAAATAAAGAAAGAAATTAAAGACTCCCTGGAATTTAATGAAAATATTGACACATCATATCCAAACTATGGGACACAGTGAAAACAGTGTTAAGAGGAAAGTTCATAGCACTAAGTGCCCTAGTAAAGAAACTGGAGAGATCTTACACTAACAACTTAACTGAACACCTGAGACATCTAGAACAAAAAGAAGCAAACTCACCTAAGAGGAGTAAAAGGCAGGAAATAGTCAAACTCGGGGCCAAAATCAACCAAATACAAACAAAGAAAACAAAACAAAGATTCAGCAAAACCAAAAACTAGTTCTTTGAGAGAATCAACAAGATAGATAAAACCCTAGCCAAATTAACTAAAGGGCCAGGAGGCAGTATCCAAATTAACAAAGTCAGAAATGAAAAGGGAGACATAACAACAGAAATGGAGGAAATTTAAAAAAAAAAAAAAAACATCAGATTCTACTATAAAAGCCTATACTCAACAAAACTGGAAAATCTAGATGAAATAGATGGTTTTCTAGACAGATACCACATACCAAAGTTAAATCAAGAGCAGGTAAACTATCTAAACAGACCATTACCACACAAGGAAATAGAAGTCATTAAAAACCACCCAACCAAGAAAGGCCAGGGCCAGATGGATTTAGTGCGGTATTCTACCAGACCTTCAAGGAAGACCTGATACCAATTTTCCACAAACTCTTCCATAAAATAGAAAGAGAAGGAACACTACATAACTCATTCTATAAAGCCACAATTACTCTGATACCTAAACCACACAAGGAACCCAACCAAAAAAGAGAACTTCAGACCAAAGTCGCTTATGAATATCAATGCAAAAATACTCAATAAAATTCTTGCAAACACATCAAAACCATCATTCACCATGATCAAGTAGGCTTCAGCCCAGGGATGTAAGGTTTGTTTAATATACAAAAATCCATAAACATAATCCACTATATAAACAAACTCAAAGGAAAAAGAATCACATGATCATCTCCTAAAATGCAGAAAAAGCATTTGACAAAATTAACACCTCTTCATGTTAAATGTATTGGAGAGATCACGAATTCAAGGCCCATACCTAAACATAATAAAAACAAAATAAAAGCAACTTACTGCAAACCAACAGCCAATATCAAATTAAATGGAGACATACTTGAGGCAATCCCACTGAAATCGGAGACAAGACAAGGATGCCCACTCTCCCTATATCTATTCAATATAATACTCGAAGTGCTAGCTAGAACAATAAGACAACAAAAAGAGATCAAGGGGATACAAATTAGCAAAGAAGAAATGAAGGTATCACCATTTGCAGATGATATGATAGTATACATAAGTGACCCCAAAAATTCTACCAGAGAACTTCTCCACCTGATAAACAACTTCAGCAAAGTGGCCAGATATAAAATTAACTCAAATAAACCAGTAGTCTTCCTTTATACAAATGATAAATAGGCAGAGAAAGAAATTATGGAAACAACTTCCTTCACAATAGCCACAAATAGTATAAAATAATTTGGGGTAATTCTAACCAAGCAAGTGAAAGACCTGTATGACAATAACTTCAAGTCTCTCAAGAAAGAAATTGAAGGTCTCAGAAAATGCAAAGATCTCCCATGCTCATGGATTGGCAGAATTAACATAGTAAAAATGGCAATTCTACCAAAGGCAATCTATAGATTCAGTGCAATCCCTATCAAAATCCCAACACAATTCTTCAAAGACATGACAAGAGCAATTCTCAAATTCATCTGGAAAGACAAAAAAAAAAAAAAACAGAAGAGCAAAAACAATTCTTAACAATAAAAGAACAGCTGGGGGAAATTACCAGCCCTGACCTAAAGTTTTACTACAGAACAATAGTGATAAAAACTGCATGGCACTGATACAGAGACAGACACCTTGATCAATAGAATAGAATTGAAGACCCAGAAATAAAACCACACACTTACAGACACTTGATCTTTGACAAAGAAGCCAAAAATATACAATGGAAAAAAAAAGCATCTTCAATAAATAATGGGCTGTCTAACTGTCTGTCTGTATGTAGAAAAATGAAAATAGACAGATATTTGTCACCTTGAACAAAGCTCAAGCCCAAGTGGATCAAGGATCTCAACATAAAACCAGATACACTAAATCTAATTGAAGAAAAAGTGGGAAAGAGCCTTGAACTCATTGGCACGGGGGGGGGGGGGGGGATTTCCTAAACAGAACTCCAATGGCTCATGCTCTAAGGTCAAGAATTGATAAATGGGACCTCATGAAATTGGAAAGCTTTGGTAAGGCAAAGGACATAAGTCCATAAGACAAATCAGCAACCTCCAGATTGGAAAAAAATCTTCACTAACCCCACATCCAATAGAGGGCTAATATCCAAAATATATAAAGAACTCAAGAAGCTAATCACCAAAAAACCAAACAACCCAAACAAACAAAAAAAAATGGGGTATAGAATTAAACTGAGATTTCACAACTGAGAAATTTCGAATGGCTGAGAAGCACCTAAAGAATTTTTCAAAGTCCTTAGTAATCAGAGAAATGCAAATCAAAACAACCCTGAGATTCCACCTTACACCAATCAGAATGGCTAAGATCAAAACCTCAGGTGACAATACATGTTGGAGAGGATGTGAAGGAAGAGGGACACTCCTCCATTGCTGGTGGTATTGCAAACTGCTACAACCACTCTGGAAATCAATCAGGAGGTTCCTCAGAAAATTGGAAATATATCTACCTGAAGACCCAGTATACCACTCTTGGGAATATATCCAGAAGATGGCCCACCATGTCACAGGGGCACGTGTTCCACTATGTTCATAGTGGCCTTATTTGTGATAGCCAGAATCTGGAAACAACCCAGATGTCCCACAACAGAAGAATGGATACAGAAACTTTGGTACATTTACACAATGGAATACTACTCAGCTATTAAGAATGAGGACATCCTGAGTTTTGCAGGCAAATGGATGGAACTAGAAAATACCATCCTGAATAAAGTAACTCAGACCCAAAAGGACATGCATGAATTACGGGGATGGAAATGGAGAAGAGCCTCAGGAAAAGTAGGTCCAGAAACAGGTCCAAAGTGGGTTCCAGCTCAAAGGGAGGTCCTAAGACCTAACACTATTACCGAGGCTATAGAGTGCTCACAAAAAGGAACCTAGCATTACCATACTCTGGAAGACCCAACAAACAGCTGAAAAAGTCAGATGGAGATATTTGCATCCAACCAATGGACAGAAACAGTTGAACCCTGTTGTTGAATTAGGGAAGGCTGAAAGAAGCTGAGGAGAAGGGCAATCCTTTAGGAGGACCAGCAGTCTCAGTTAATCTAGGCTCCCCAGATCTCTCAAACACTGGACCACCAAAAAGGCAACATACGTAAGCTGTGTTGAGACCACCAACACACATAGAGTAGAAGACTGCCAGGTCTGTGTTTATTCAGAGATGATGCACCTAACCCTCAATAGACTGGAGGCCCCCAGGGAGTTTAGAGGTCAGGTGGAGTGGGGGGTGGGGACATTCACGTGGAGAGAGGGGGTGGGGAGGAGGTATGGGATGTGAACAGTCAGAGGATGGATGGGGGTGGGGGAATAAAATATGGAGTGTAAAAAAATTAATTTTTTAATTTTTAATTTTTTTTTTAAAAAGGGCAGATCCCATTGCCAAAAGTAGATGGCCAACATGAAATATACTCACTGGTATCTTTGGAAGTTCTTTATCTCATAATGTTTTGAGTTCTGTTTTGTCTTTAACCTTACATGTGCTTTGCATATATTTTATGGCTTCTGGTTTTGTGTTTTTATGGTATTCCTCTGTATATGAATATGTGTGATCCTGCATCTACATGTGTTTCTCGTGTTTTTTCCTTTGGCTCTTGTTTGTTTGTGTTTATTTGTTTTATACTGATGTATTTTATTATTATTCTTTAGATGCCTGTTTGTCTTCTAAGGACAGAAAGAATATGTATTCAGATAAGAGAGAGTTGGGAAGAATATCAGAGGAGGTAGAGGAGAGAAAACTATAATCAAAGTATATTGCATGGAAAAAAAAAACTATTTTCAATAAGGGGGAAAAAGAAATTTCTGATCCTGACAACAGTGCGTGAATCCACTCATCAACGCACCTGTCCCTCGCTACTGTAGAGATTGGGAACTAAAGCTGCAGTGTGCTTGCTGTGTACAACAGGGTAATCAAAACTTGAGATCTTGAAGGTACAAAGATAAAGTCATCCTCCTGCGCAGATCTCAAGGTTTGGCTACTTCCCGTAGTCCAAACAAGCATAAAGATACATCCCACCAGAACCGACCGATCAGCCGCCAACGGGGTGCAATCTGAGAGCCTTGGGATACAGAGCATGCCCAGCCCACACCCTGAAAAGACAAATGTGGTGTACAAATATGAAGAGCAACTAAAGTACAAACAGCTGTAATGAATACCAGACACTTGCCCAATACAGACTCTACAACATCATAAAGAGAGGAAAGACAGTTTAACTGTTCAGGAGTTTAACTGACACCCCTATGCATATAATAACAAATCCACCTCAACCGCTTCATCCTTTTTGATAATTTTTCTTTTTTTAACAGTATTTAGTGTGTGTGTGTGTGTGTGTGTGTGTGTGCCATGGACTGGGCCTAATCGGCCCCCCTCAACTCGTGGGAATCAGGGGTTCAGACAGATGGGCATAGAGTCGGCGGGAATTGACAGACAGACACGAGAGAGTGTGCAGGATCTGAATGTAATTTGTTAAATCAAGCATCAAACTTTTTATACAGAAGTAAACAGGGAAGTTAGGTGACACACTGGCAAGGTACAATGAGGTTACCGGATTCTTACATAAAACAGAGGAATGCAAACACAGAAGGACTGGCAGGAACCAAGTGGGATAAAATTCAATGTTAACAACTGGGAACAAAAACAGCCCCACATAAAGTCAGCTTAAACTTAGAAGCCAGGGACAAGGGCTTCATGCCCTTGCCATAGTTCCTATTCTAGTCTATGGTATAGTCCACCTTCCCCCTAGGCCATTGTAAATACTGTGTATGGGTGTAACTCAGCTATCTATAGTTCTAAGTATCTACTCTG
This sequence comes from Mus musculus, assembly GCF_000001635.26. NCBI lineage: Eukaryota > Metazoa > Chordata > Mammalia > Rodentia > Muridae > Mus > Mus musculus. The sequence goes on from NC_000083.6 coordinate 53,385,824, forward strand.
GTTCCTCCTTCGATCACAAACTTCCTTCTTCCTAGATAATGGTAAATTCCTGTGTAGGGCAGTGAGTTAGCTATCCATGCCCAGGTTCGGATCAAGGACTGCCTAAAATCTAACTTAGCTATATGTCAAAAAAATCAATCCTTAGGAGCACTTATAATAAAGCAATATTAAGGGAAAGTACACAGATCCGTTTACCACTAAAGCAAGGACATCGGAGCATTTGTTATACAGGATGCCACGATTCCAGGAGACTAAGCTTCCGTGAACTTTTCGCCTCGGGACAGCACCCAGGGTTTTGGGGCCCGTTGCGCTTGTCACTTCTGGAGTGGATGTAGCAAGTATGTATGTGTACAGGCACAAGGGTAGAGGTCAAGGACAACTCACCATGAACAAAATATTCTCATCATAAAAATATGCCCAACAGAACAAACCACTGGATGTTCTGTAGAAATAAACAGTGACTTAAGTGACTAGTTAGCCACCTCTGATTTAGAGGCTGTCATGATCAACTTGTCACAGACTAGGATATGTAATAGGGAGTCTCACCTGAAGTACTCTGATTGCCATGTTGGTATTGGGCCACTCAGGCTGATAGTGTGTGGCACCTTCTGGTAGCCCAGACGAAGCGAGTATAGCAGAAGAAAGATGAACTCTCGTCTTTCCCTCTTGCCACTGAACGAATTTTCCCTCGTTGCTGATGGTACTAATTCCCTCACTGCTATCAGGCCCAGAATGCCCACACTTCCACTGTGGACAAAGGACTGCCAAGTCTTTAGGAACCTGTCAGGGTTTGAACACAGATTGGAAGTCCTGAAGCAACCAGCCTAGTAGACTGAATGACTTCCAGGTATTCATTCTCCGCAGTAAGGGACAGCTGCTGTGGTGACTCTCCCAACTGCTGAGGCACTGACCTCAAAACCAAGCAGCTACCATGTTTTTACCACCTCAGGTGTGACACAAAAAGATGCTGCTATTTTACTGTTAAATGATAAATTCTTACATACCCTTTTTCCATCCCACCGGTTCTGTTCCTCCAGTGAACCGTTGCTAACACCACTAGCTGTGGGGAATGCCTGGTTTAAAGGATAAGTGTCCACTGCTGAGTTTCACATTGACATGGCATCTGAGTTCACTCCAAAGTGGACTTAATACAACTCTTCACCATGTGAACAGAAGGGGGAATCTAGCGGTGAGGTTACAGGTGGAATGCGAGCTGAGCTCCAGATGACTCGAAGGAAACGTTTCCTACTCTAAACACACTTTTTAATTAGCTCTTCCAATAGCATCGTGCTAATTGGCTAATTTGGGAATGCTATGAGACCCTGTGTGCTTTAAAGAAAATCTGTTTGTTGATGTATTTATTTCCAACTGAGACTATCTTATTGCTGGCAGGACAGATATTATTAAAACAGAATCACCTGCTTATTTTAGCCAGTTTTTTTTTTAATGAACATACATGAGTTGGCTTATCTCTAGGGCTTCAGGGCAAAGTATTAGCATTTTGAGTGATGGGAAATTGCCACTTAGCTGGGAAATAAATGAGCTTTAAATAGATCCCATTATTTTTTTACAGGTTTATTATTGTAAATGTTTCATCAGAGAAAAAAATGCCCTTCTAGTTTATGACTAGAGTGTTAACCTCTAGCTAGCTCAGCTCTTCATACCTGCCACTGTGGATTTTCATGAGTGATTATTACATGAAATGAAAGTATCCTTAACTGTCCCACAGAACACTTCTAGCAAGTTCCCCATATTGTTGGTATGTTGTGAAAAAATTCATTGTTATCCGGAGCTAAGATACAGTGGCTTGCTGGAGGTTTTGTCAATTTGATGAATTTTACTATTAACAAGGCTGTTCTGAGTGCTATAAAACATTATTTCCAAGCACTCAGAAAATCAATGCAGAAGAATTATGAGTTCAAGGCCATCCAGGTCTGCATAATGAATTCCAGGCCCAGGCCGGCTCCAGCTACACAGGGGGACTCTGTGTAGGTAGGTAGGTAGGTAGATAGATAGATAGATAGATAGATAGATAGATAGATAGATAGATAGATATTATTCCCCTGTGCTTTATTTTAAATGTTCATTCTCACACTAACTACTACCAATAAATAATTTTTAAATAAACTTCTTGGGTCACTCTGAATTTTTCCATGTGTGATGTGAAGTGGTCTCCTTCCTCTAGTTTAAGCATGCTCTTTTTACCAGAAATTGAGCGGACAGCATCCATTCCATACAGTCAACTAAGGTTCATAGGTGAGTTTGGAAATGCTAGGGTGCCCTCTACTGTTAGAAATAGAGAAGCACTTCTCTTTGGCCCTCCATTCAAAGAAAAGAATTCTTCCAAAAAAGGATATTGAACCAAAGTAGATAATTAATAATTAGTCATATAGACATACATAATAGAGAGAGGAGGGAGAGACGGGAGCCAACGGGGAAGGGAGGAGGAAACAAGGAACAATGAAGATCTACAGTAAATCTGCCCGTGGACAAAATGTTTGGGGTCTGGGGGTTAATATTCAGCTAGACTAGAAATGTATCTGCAGTTGAGGGATTGTATATCACATGATAAAAATATGTACATTCATTTTTCTAAAGTCATATTTTCTCATAATTTCAATGCAATATGAATTGTTGGTCTACATATGTTTTTCTCTCTCGCCTTTCTCTGACTGTTTTCCTCCTCGAGTCCCTCTCTCCCTCTTCTATTTCTCTCCCCCTTCCCACCCTCTCCTCTCTCCCCTCCCTGCATCACTTTCTACCACTTCTCTCTCCCCCCATTTTCTCCACCTCTCCCCATCTCTCTGCTTTCCTTGTCTCTCTCCTCTCCCCTCCTCTCCTCTCCTCTCCCCTCCTCTCCCCTCCCCTCCCCTCCCCTCCTCTCCCCTCCCCTTCCCCCCTCCCCTCCTGATCACATATAGAAGTCTAGAAGTCCGGTTCGTTTTCTTGAGAAAAATGCTACCTACTGAGACATGCATTTCTTCCCCGTGTTCCTTTACTCTCTGTTTTACCTGCTCTCAGATGGTAAGTGGTTTGGTCCTGATACCATCTGCCTTCTCCATCTCTATCTCTTACAGCCAAGTGCCTTTTCCCATCCTCAGACTCTTCCTGGGGCTCCTGTATTACCACTTCTATCTCTCTGGCCTTCAGATTCCTTCCCACACCAGCCAGCCGACTCTGACACTTCTGGAGAGCAGTTAGAAGTCATTGTCTTCCTTCTTTAAAGCCTTTTGAAGAATTTATTCTGTGCTTACTTTCTCTAACAGGTACAAATTATCTTTCATTAGCCCATTTGCTTGAAACACTGGCTACCTCTGCAGGTGTTAGCAGAGCCCTTGTCAAGGTTGTCAGAGACAACTATCTACTCCATCAGATCTCATCTTTACTTGTCTCCATGTGGAATTTCCCTCCTCAACTCTTCATTTGGCTAAGGACTAGATAAGTGTCTGCTGGCACTAAAAATTCCTAACTGCAAAAGTAATCACCAGTTTCCCAGTGTGCACAGGGAAGAAGAGAGGAGGGTTAACTTTTCCACCTTCATGACTGCCATTCTTTATTCTTCCAGTCCTCTAAAAGTATTACTGTTTAATCAGAATACTGTCCCTCAATTCCCTCACACTTTTTGAGAAACCACAATGTTACAGATAATGGGCTAGGTCTAATTTGTACTATGCCCTCACTTACAGCTAATTATATAAAATACAGAATGATTACCATTTTATGAAGGAACAGGAGGATCTGAGTTCACAGAAAAAGCATGTGATTTTCCTCTAGAAATACAGTGGCAAAATTAGATTTTGAACTACTGCTTAAGAAAGGGATAGAGGGCCTTAAGAGATGGGTCACAACTCACTGTAACTCCAGTTCTGGGTGATCTGATGCCCTCTTCTGGCCTAAGTGGGTACTGAATGAGTACACAGCTATCCAAGCAAAACGCTAATGTATATAAAATAAATAATAAATGCCTTTAAAACAGAGGGAGGCAGAGAGATCATAACTTCAAGTCAAAGAACACGTCAAAACGATCATCCATCATGATCAAGTAGGCTTCATCCCAGGGATGCAGGGATGGCTTAATACACGGAAATACATCAAGGTAATCCACTATATAAAGAAACTCAAAGACAAAGACCACATGATCATCTCTTTAGATGCTGAGAAAGCATCTGACAAAATCCAAACCCCTTCATGATAAAAGCCTTGGAAAGTTCAGGAATTCAAGGTCCATACCTAAACATAATAAAAGCAATATACAGCAAACCAATAGCAAACATCAAAGTAAATGGTGAGAAGCTGGAAGCAATCCCACTAAAATCAGGGTCTAGACAAGGCTGCCCACTTTCTCCCTACCTTGAAGTACTTGAAGTCCTAGCCAGAGCAATTCGACAACAAAAGGAGATCAAGGGGATACAAATTGGAAAGGAAGAAGTCAAAATATCACTATTTGCAGATGATATGATAGTATATAGAAGTGACCCTAAAAATTCCACCAGAGAACTCCTAAACCTGATAAACAGCTTCGGTGAAGTAGCTGGATATAAAATTAACTCAAACAAGTCAATGGCCTTTCTCTACACAAAGGATAAACAGGATGAGAAAGAAATTAGGGAAACAACACCCTTCTCAATAGTCACAAATAATATAAAATACCTTGGTGTGACTCTAAGGAAGTGAAAGATCTGTATGATAAGAACTTCAAGTCTCTGAAAAAAGAAATTAAAGAAGATCTCAGAAGATAGAAAGATCTCCCATGCTCATGGATTGGCAGGATTAATATAGTAAAAATGGCTATCCTGCCAAAAGCAATCTACAGATTCAATGCAATCCCCAACAAAATTCCAACTCAATTGTTCACAGAGTTAGAAAGGGTAATTTGCAAATTCATCTGGAATAACAAAAAAACCTAGGATAGCAAAAACTATTCTCAACAATAAAAGAACCTCTGGGGGAATCACCATGCCTGACCTCAAGCTGTACTACAGAGCAATTGTGTTTTTTTAAAAAAAACTGCAGGCCAGGCAGTGGTGGCACACACCTTTAATCCCAGCACTTGGGAGGCAGAGGCAGGTGGATTTCTGAGTTCGAGGCCAGCCTGATCTACAGAGTGAGTTTCAGGACAGCCAGGACTATACAGAGAAACCCTGTCTCAAAAAAAAAAAAAAACCAAAAAAAAATATATATATATAATAAAAAATAAATAATAAATTTTTTAAAACTGCATGGTACTGGTACAGCGACAGACAGGTACCTCAATGGAACAGAACTGAAGACCCAGAAATGAACCCACACACCTATGGTCACTTCATCTTTGACAAGGGAGCTAAAACCATCGAGTGGAAAAAAGACAGCATTTTCAACAAATGGTGCTGGCTTAACTGGTGGTTATCATGTAGAAGAATGGGAATTGATCCATTCTTTTCACCTTATACTAAGTTCAAGTCTAAGTAGATCAAGGAACTCCACATAAACCAGACACACTAAAGCTTATAGAGGAGAAAGTGGGGAAAAGCCTCAAAGATATGGGCACAGGGAGAAAATTCCTGAACAGAACGGCAATGGCTTGTGCTGTAAGATCGAGAATCGACAAATGGGACTTGATAAAATTGTAAAACTTCTGTAAGGCCAAAGACAATGTCAGTAAGACAAAAAGGCCACCAACAGATTGGGAAAGGATTTTTACCAATCCTAAATTCAATAGGGGACTAATATCCAATGTATACAAAGATCTAAAGAAGGTGGACTCCAGAAAAATCAAATAACCCCGTTAAAAATGGGGTACAGAGCTAAACAAAGAATTCTCAACTGAGGAATACTGAATGGCTGAGAAGCACCTGAAAAAATGTTCAACATCCTTAATCATCAGGGAAATGCAAATCAAAACAGCCCTAAGATTCCATCTCACACCAGTCAGAATGGCTAAGATCAAAAATTCAGATGACAGCAGATGCTGGCGAGGATGTGGAGAAAGAGGAATACTCCTCCATTGCTGGTGGGATTGCAAGTTTGTACAACCACTCTGGAAATCAGTCTGGCGGTTTCTCAGAAAATTGGACATAGTACTACTGGAAGATCCAGCAATACCTCTCCTGGGCTTATATTCAGAAGGTGTTCCAATTGGTAATAAGAACACATGCTCCACTATGTTCATAGCAGCCTTATTTATAATAGCCAGAAGCTGGAAAGAACCCAGATGCCCCTCAACAGAGGAATGGATACAGAAAATGTGGTACATTTACACAATGGAGTACTACTCAGCTATTAAAACATGAATTTATGAAATCCTTAGGCAAATGGATGGATCTGGAGTATATCATCCTGGGTGAGATAACCCAATCACAAAAGAACACAAATGATATGCACTCACTGATAAGTGGATATTAAACCAGAAACTTAGAATACCCAAGATACAATTTGCAAAACACATGAAACTCTAAAAGAAAGAAGACCAAAGTGAGGATACTTCGTCCCTCCTTAGAATGGGGAACAAAATACCCATGGAAGGAGTTACAGAGACAAAGTTTGGAGCTGAGACAGAAGAAAGGACCATGCAGAAACTGCCCCATCCGGGGATCTATACCATAATCAACCACCAAACACAGACACTATTGCATATGCCAGCAAGATTTTGCTGACATGACCCTGATATAGCTGTCTCTTGTGAGACTATAACAGTGCCTGGCAAATATAAAAGTAGATTCTCACAGTCATCTATTGGATGGAACACAGGGTCCCCAATGGAGGAGCTAGAGAAAGTACCCAAGGAGCTAAATGGATCTGCAACCCTATAGGTGGAACAACAATTTGAACTAACCAGTACCCCTGCCCCCAGAGCTTTTGTCTCTAGCTGCATATGTAGCAGAGGATGGCCTAGTCAGCCATCATTGGGAAGAGAGGCCCTTGGTCTTGCAAAGATTATATGCCCCAATACAGGGGAATGCCAGGGCCAGGAAGTGGGAGTGGGTGTGTTGGGGAGCATGGTGGGGGGAGGGTATAGGGGGCTTTGGGGATAGCATTTGAAATGTAAATGAAGAAAATATCTAATAAAAATTGTTTAAATTTAAAAAAATAAATAAGTTCAGGTCAGCCTGGGCTACATGATGAATTCAAGGTCCAGCCTGAGTTGCCTGACACTCCATCTCAAAAAGTTAATTTTTAAAGATAGATATGTAAACTCTACCAACCAAGCTCCACCTCCATCCCTGTTTGCCTTTTGTTTAAATCTTTTAAAATATTGTTAATTAGGGGTAGTGAGGTGTCTCAGAGAATAAAGACATTAGATGTGAAGGCTGGTGACTTGAATTCAATCTTTAAGACCTACAATGATGGAAAGAGAGAAGTGTCTCCAACAAGTTGTCCCCTGACCTCTACAGACATGTACACACACACACACACTCACACACACACACTTACACACACACTCACACACATTCACACACACACACAAATAATAAATAAATGGAATAAAAAGTTTTAGTACATTCTTAACAAAAAGAAATAAATAAAAAATTAAAGGTTGATTTTAAGACCTAGAACAAGTTGAGCAGAAAAGCAGTGAGAATTATCAAATTTATCTGAGTCAGCAATAAATACGCACTAATAAAATAAGAATGGCAAGGGTGACAGTGAGCTAAGGAGTCGGGCTATGTTAGCAGATGGAGAACCCAAGGCTAGCTACAAGTTGATGATCCCTTCTAGTCAACTTTTACAAAGCTAACACAAGGCTGGGTACTTAACACACCTTTTCACAGACATCAAAACTTTTAAATTGATTAAACCTCCAGTTCTCTCTATTTTGAAAGGTCACAGCTTTTAAGGTTAAATGTCTTTACAAGGTCATAAATGCAGGGAATAGCACATTCATTATTCATATCCAGTGTTCCCAGTTTGCTCCCAGGAGGGGTCTGATTGGTGAACCAAAATTATTAATGTTCTGCAGTTAGAATGAGTGAAGCATGGCTCTGGCCGAATGTGCTATGCTGGAGACTATGATTGGCGGCAATTAAAATCAAGAAATCAGCCCTATGTATCAGAATAAATATAGTTTGGAAAGGGTGTGTCATTGCAGCAAATAGCAGAAAAATCACTAAATGATGAGTTAGAAACCACTGGAGGCATGAAGCTTGATTGAAATTGTGGTTTTCTATTCTTTATTAATTCAAAGGCAAAAAGCATGGGACACAAGGCGTTCATATTTTGTTCGAAAAAAAATTCAAGTTCCCAGTACTCCGTACCTTGGCACAGCCTAAGTAAGTACGCAGTCAGAGCAAGTGTCTCACATCAGTACTCCATGTGTGCACTGAAGCTGATTTCTAGAAGGTCACTGTCTCTTCACTAAGCCCCGTCAAAGATGGCTACAGCTCATGTTAGCTGGGTTCACAGGTCAAAGACTGCTTCTTCAAGTTTGCCTCTGCAAGCATTAGACATCAGCAAAGAACAAAGATACTGACCTTGACCAAAGATAAACTAGAAAGTTTCAATGCATAGGACATTAATAAAGACAATGTAGGGAGGCGTGGAGATTTTCTGGCCAGAAATCTGCCAGGCACTAACAACAAACAGGTCTTTGACAAACAGAAGGAGCTTCTAGGCACTGCCAATGTGATGGCTGAGGGAAACTCCATTTGTGCTAGGCACCCATTCTAAATTTCTAAAACTCAAGGTTTAGTAACTCTGACTCCTTGCCTGCTCCCCAAAATTGTAAAACAGTTATGATTATCCTCTTGCTCTAGTTTCTGTAAATTCTATTTATTACTATGTGTACGGGGAGTGAGGCAGTTCCTCACATAGCTGTAAACCCCACAGGAATAGTGATTGTTACCTACCTTAAAAAGTGTCTCCCCCCCCCCCAACCGGCCCCACCAGACAGTGGTGGTACATGCCTTGAATCCCAGCACTTGGGAGGCAGAGGCAGGTGGATTTCTGAGTTCAAGACCAGCCTGGTCTACAGAGTGAGTTCCAGGATAGCCAGAGAGATACAGAGAAACCCTGTCTCGAATAAACCAAAAAAAAAAAAAAAAAAAAGTCTCTCCTCCTTACGGGGGGGGGGGGGGGGGGGGGGCTAGTTCCAAATCCAGCCATGGAAACTAAGGTCAACTGCAGTTTACATTTAAAAAACAAACCAACAGCAAATTACAGTCTGAAGCAAGTCTTTGGTCTGTAGTACCAGGTACCGCCTAACTATAAATTCTAGTTAAAACACTAGGTATATCCTATGTCAGGCAATATCACCAGCCCATTATAGGTTGTCCAGATTTAGTCAGACTCATCATGGGAGTTTGGCAAGGAAGCCAGCCCAAGCTACATAACAGACAGTCAAGAAAGGAGGGGGTGTGCAATTCCAAAAGACTGAAACAGGAGAGCTAGGAGTTCAAGGCCATCCTCATTACCTAACAAGTTCAAGGTCAGCCTGGACTATATAAAATCAGTTCTCCATAAAGAAAAGGAAAAGAAAGGAGGAAAGAAGAAGAAGGTGAAGGAGGAAGAAAGGGAAAAAGAAAGGAGAAAGAAAATGAGGGAAGGGAGGAGGGAGGGGTTTGGAAGAGTTTGCCTCACTTTAAACTGTTTAGTTGAGACAGGGTCTCTATTCAGCCCAGGTTTGCCTTGGACTCAGTCTTTATGTTTCAGTCCTTCCTCTCTCTCTCCTCTCTCTCTCTCTCTCTCTCTCTCTCTCTCTCTCTCTCTCTCTCTCTCTCTCTCTCTCTCTCTCCTTCTCTCTAAGATTTATTTATTATATGTGTTTGAGTACTTTATCTGCATAAACACCTGCATATAAGAGGGCATCAAATCCCATTACAGATGGTAGTGAGCCACCATGTGATTGCTGGGAACTGAACTCAGGACTCCTGGAAGAACAGTCAATGTTCTTAACCACTGAGCTGAGCCATCTCTCCAGCCCACCCGCTTCAATCTCTTAATGCTGAGATCACAGGTATGAGCAACCACTTTCACAAATAAATAACATTTAAAATGTATTGTTGTGTGTGTGCGTAGCAGAATGCCTCACATGCCATGGCCCACATATGGAGGTCAGAGTACAAGCTTGTGGGGTGAGTTCTCCCCTTTCAACTTTACATATGTTCCAGAAATTAAGCTCAAGTCTCCAACCTTGCATGTCAAGTACCTTTACCCACTGAGGTATCATGCCAGCCCTGATAACTTTTGAATGAAAAGGATGAAGAAAATTGAATATGGTAGTTCATGCCTGCAATCTCAGCACCCCAGAGGCTAAGGAAGGAGAATTCCTCTTAGGTCAAGGCCAACCTGGGGTACATGAGTTCCAAGCCAGCCTAGACTACAGAATAATACCTTGCTTTGATGGGGACACAAGAGGGAAGAAGGGAGGGAGAAAGGGAAGGATGTGGAGAGAGAGAGAGAGAAAGAGAGAGAGAGAGAGAGAGAGAGAGAGAGAGAGAGAGAGAGAGGGAGAGAGATGGCAAGAAGGGAAAGTACTCACATACATGTAAATGCATGCAGAAGCCAGCAGTCAACTCAGCTACTGTTCCCCAAGTTCTGTCTATCCTATTTTTGAGGCAGTCATTTCTGGGACCCAAAGCTTACTGATTAAGTTGGCAATAAGCCCCAGGGTTCTGCCTGTCCCCCACTCTCTGGCACTAGGTTTACAAACTCACACAATGTTGGATGAACTGTCTCTTCAGCCAGAAGATTTTGTTTTTATGGTTTTCAACCATAGTATAATAGATAAATATGCTAGTACATTTTTATCACCTGTGACAAATTATAATTCAAAATAAAGTGAATGAAAATTGTAAATAGGGCTGGAGAGATGGCTCAGCGGTTAAGAGCACTGACTGCTCTCCCAGAGGTCCTGAGTTCAAATCCCAGCATCCACATGGTGGCTCACAACCATCTGTAATGGGATCTGATGTCCTTCTCTGGGGTGTCTGAAGACAACTACAGTGTACTTACATATAATAAATAAATAAATCTTTAAAAAAAGAAAAATTGCTAAATAGTTGTTAAATAACAAAATTAACAAAAGATAACAAATTGTTTTGTATAGTTAAAATATACAGAGGTAGAACTAGTTAATCAAAGTTAGATAGGGTATTTACGATGGCATTGTCATCCAGACGACAATTTTGAGGTCCTCAGAATATGTAAATTCTGCTTCCTCTCTGTCCAGCTTCTGCTCTCCTTATGATGGGAAGATCTACTTGCAGCCACGGGCTTTCAGTTCAATTTTTTAGCATTACTTTCTCAACAACCTGATAGTTTTTCCAGTATTAAGGTCCTATGCTCATTATGAGCTGAACCAGGACAGCAACACACATGCTAAGGAAGACTACAAGTCTTGAATCTCACACAAAAATCTATGGGCCACTAAGATGCTCACAGCAGAAGGAAAGTCCTCCCCAGGGAAGAGCACACCAATTGTTTATCCAATACTAGTTAATCACCCTTGAAAACATACATTATACAGACTGAACAGGTTATATTTAAAAATATACATATGTAACAATACCTAATGGGAAAGAGGTCATAAATTGGAAAGACAGTAGGGGAGAAAGGAAAGGGAGAAATAATGTAATTATATTACAATCTGAAAGGCAATTTGAAATAAATAGATGCACTTCTAATGCAGACCTTTGAGGTAGGATTACACATGTCCTTTATCCAGATCTTGAGGCAGGAAGACACACCTTTAACCTAGGCCACACCTTCGGTTGAAAGTCTATGTAAGAAAATGGAAGAAGGAAACCTTTGCTCTTTGCCTGCTCTCCCTTGCATTTCTAGCAAGTCCTTTCCTCTCCTGACAATGCAGCCTAATTCTTCAGGGTTTCAAGCGTACACTGAAATAGATAGCATGAACACTGAAAACTAGCTGAGACATCCTGCCTTGTAGACTGAGCAACTACTAGATTCTTGGACTTTCTGTGCCTAGCCAGTCACTGTTGGATTAGTTGGACTGCAGCCTGTCAGTCATTCCAGTAAGTCCTCTTTCTGTATATATGGATAGATTATAAAAGTTGTTGCTCTAGAGAACTCTGACTTGTACACCAGAATCTTCCCAATTATGGAACTTTCACAGTGAGAACTGTGAGTTGAGGGAGGGGGGGAGGGAGGGAGGGAGGGAGGGAGGGAGGGAGGGAGGGAGGGAGGGAGGAGAGACCAGTACCATTGGCCTGTTTTCTTTGTATTGAGCGATGAAGCACAATATAGACAACTTCCTCTGACACGTGTGGCCAGGTGGTTGGACAGATGAGCAATACACATATACGCAGTTGTGTGACCTGATAAATTCTTAACTCCTGGGGCAGGACTGAAGGTGGTAGATTCTGGTGTTTTACTTGATAGAATGATCTCACCACATCTCATAACAAGCTACCAATTAATCTAGTACTGGAGAGAGAGGCTCACGCCTGACCTCTGTGGCCTGTGAGGGGCAGACTCTAGCACACCACTGTGTACTGTTTGGCTACTACACTTCTGTGGGTTTTCTGTAGTTCTTAAATTTCTCCAAAATATTTTTTCTGTTTTTGTTTTTGAAACAGGGTTTCACTTGGTAGCCTAGGCTTAGCCAGGAAGTTACTTATGTAGCCCAGGGTGGTCTTGAATTAACAGCAATCATTCAGATTGCATCTATAGTCAGGAAGCAGAGAGAGGTGGAAAAATGGTAAGAAAATAGTAAGCTAGTGGCCATTATGCAATTGTTGGGTCTTAAGACTACTTCCTACATCCTGCTTTTTCAATAACCTGCTTCTCTTAGGAGTCCTGGAGACCAAAGGCACCCTAAGAAACCATCTTTTCATATCAGAGCTGAAATACAGTAACAAAGCATTAGAGGCAAAATAGTATGAACTTGGGATCACAAAACAACCAAATCTCAGAGGTGCTAATATGGGTGGTGTCCTCAGGCCTGCCAAACATTACTAACTTTCATCATCATTCTAAGCTCTGACCACTGCGAAGCAGGAGGCTCCTACATCACTCTTCAATTTCTTCAAGGCTTTCGAATTCACAAGAAGATGAAGTCATATCCACAGGCATAGGAGTTAAACCAAAGTAACGACCAAGTTCCAACACACAGCAAAACCAGGACATTTTAGATGAATATAGATTTAATCTGCTTTGCTTAAATGTGTAAGTTCCCAAAAATATCAATCACATGGCCGTTTTACACTTGACGAGGTCTGCATGCAGTAGCTCATCTAGAACGTTCCTGATAGTTTCAACACAAACTTCTCCTCGCTGGTGTTTTTTTGAAGCAAGATTCCACACATTTTCGAATTCTTCCTTAGAAAGCTTGACTCCAATGTTAGTTAATATATCTGAAATCTAGAAACAATGAATTTAAGTCCAGAACAAGATTTATGTTTTTAATTTTGTATTTTAAAAATTAAGTACATAAAATAAAATATATATTTTAAAAAGCTTTTTAACATTTAATATGGCAGTCACTGGTCCTCCACAAAAGTACATGTGTTCACATATGCATATGTGCCCATACATATGAAATTAGTAGATATCAAAGTTGTAGTACTTTTCAGGCATTGTGGGAGTGCATTCCTGTAGCTCCAGCACTTGGGAGGCTAAAGCAGGAATGTTGAAGTTCAAAGCCAGCCTGGGCTACATAGTGAGTTTGAGATAAGCCTGTACTGTAGAGTGAGACCTTTTCTCATTCTTATTTATTTTTATTTTTAAATACAAACAAAGGTACGAAGGTGCTGGCTGCCAAGACCTTAATTTGATTCTCTAATCCCACATAATAGAAGGAGAGAACCAACTCCCTCAAGGTGTCCTCTGACATCCACACATACTCAGGCATACATGAAATACATAGGCACATGTGCACACACACATAAATAAATTATATTTTTTAAAATGTAACTCCCAAAATAAAAATTCAGTAAATGTAAGTGAAGAAAAGCAGGTGGACATCGTCATCTGTGCTTGTCATCACTTGGGAGGCAGAGGCAGAAAGATGCTCTTGAGTTGAAGGCCTACTTGGCCTACATAGTGAGACCCTGTTTGAAGGGGGAAAGAATTATATAATATACTGAGGGAAGAAAAAGAAAAAAAACTTTGAAGCACATTACAACCAAACTAAGTATCATTCATCAAGAATCCTATATTCGGGCTAGAGAGATGGCTCAGTGGTTAAGAGCACTGACTGCTCTTCCAGAGGTCCTGAGTTTAATTCCCAGTAACCACATGGTGGCTCACAACCATATGTAATGGGATCTGATGCCCTCTTCTGGTGTGTCTGAAGACAGCTATCATGTACTCACATACATAAAATAATTAAATAAATCTAAAAATTTAAAAAGATAAGAATCCTATATTCTGAAAAGTCAAAACTGATAGTCATGGCCTGGGGCTGGGGCTAGGGCTGGGGCTTACCTCAAAAAGCTCTTGCCTATCATGCACAAACCCTGGATTTGATCTCCAGCACCACAAGTGCCAGGCACATACCTACACTCAGGAGGTGGAGGTGAGAGGATCAGAAGTTCAAAACCAGCCTCAGCCATGCAGCTGATTCAGAGGCTGGCCTGGACTACACAAGATGATGATAAAAATGATGATGATGATAAATGTTGTGCATCAGATTAGAAGCAATATGTAATCTCTGAACTCAGTAGGAGGAATCAAGAGGATCGTGACTTCAAATTCAGCCCGGGCTACCTAGCAAAGCTCAGTCTCAAAATAAAACAAGTCAATACGACACTAGTCAAGTATGTCTGTTCATGTCTGCAATCCCAATGCTTTGGGAAGCCGAGACAGAAAAGCCACCAAGCCCTGTAGGCCAGTGTGGGCTGGGCTGCACAGTGAGTACCAGGCCAGAGCGGGGTAAGCAGTGGATGCCATCTCGAAAAAACAAAATTAAAAGACAACAGCAACAACCGTGGTCACAAAAATAATAGTGATCATTGCCAAGTCCAAGGTTGGAGGTGATCTCTGTACCTCTTCCTTTGACCTTGTCTTGAAGAAGTCTCTCTCAAATACACCTTTCTGGGAGAAGATGGAGGGGTGCAGCAGAGAGTAAGCATTGCCTTCGTCACCGTAGTTATTCATGTCACTGACTCGACGAATCCGGGGAGCAGAGATGTCAGATCGAATGGTTGGAACACCGAATATGGGGTGACCTAGGTCATCAATGAGGGAGACAAAGACATCCTGAAACCCAGCTGTAGAACAGCAGCCATGAGCCACACTTGGCCACAGACCCCTTGAAATGTAGCTAGCCTAACAATGTGCTTGCATAAAATCCAAACACTGCATAAAAAGAAGAGTGTAGCCAAACACAGCAGTATTCACCTTGGTTCCAAGGAAATGGTGGGCTGAAGGCCAGAGAATAATACTTGAACACAGACATCCAAGTTGAGCTTAGGAAAGCATTCAACATTCTCATCCATGACTGTCTCAGTTTTATTAATATAGAATTGCTTTTGAACTTGGGCCATCGTCAAGAGGTCGGTCAAACTTACCCGTGAGACCTCGGGGTGCTTACAATACACAGTTAAACATAAGGCCTTGAGAAACTCTAGAGTCAGATGCAGAGAGCAACTAGGGACGCTGCAAGAGCACACTAGGAACACTGCCCTTCCAGATGTGCAAATCGATTAACTGGACAAGGGATGAGGCATGCTTACACATGGAGGGGACAGCTCCAACCACAGCGTTGATCTCAGAAGACGTTGTCTTATACTGGTGAGAAACTTTGTCACCTGGTCTCTGGATTGTCCGGAGAGTCTCTTCTGAACTTCCTGGTTCTTTGGGGACAATGTCTTCAGGATTTATCAGGAGACTTGGTTCAGCTTCTCCCATGCTAGTATCAGTAACGTTTTCACAGTCTGGTTTTTTACCTTTAAGAAAAACCCAAAGGAGGAGACAAGAAAGCACAGGAAGATGTCAGTTCTTGGTGCCTGGTGCTCTGTAACAAGCTGGATTATTTGCTTCAGTAGGTAAAGGCACTGGCCACTTGCCACCAAGCCTGACAACCTACATTAGAGCCCTGGGAGCCACATGGTAGAATAAACTGACTCCCTCAAATTATCCTCTGACCTTCACATGCACGCCATGACATGTTCAACCCCATACACGCACACACACTCTAATAACAGCAATAATAGTGATAATGGTAATAATAAATGCAATGGTTTTTAAGGATGGATTTCCTTTGTAGCGTCTTCCTATCGGTGGAAATGAGCACTCACGAAGCACGTTCCCAGAGCCAATACTCCACTGTGGAACAGCAAGCTCAGGCCAATGTCAGATGTGACCCCAATATGGCCTCACATCTCTTTCTGCTGCTCCATTTACTTTCTACCACAGAAATCTTTCCAGTCTGAGAACCAAAACTAGAGAACTCTCTCTTTTTTTTTCTTTCAATGCCACAGTAGAACCCAGAACCTCATGAAAGCTAGATACGTGCTCCACCGCTCAACTGACTCCTCTGTTCTCTCTTTAACTCAAGCTTAACCTCCAGTTAGCTTGAACTACACCGATTTCCCTAAGACTGAGCCCTAGGTGAAGATGAAAGACACAGTTGGAATCAAAATTCCACACATGAGCTGGGGAGATGGCTCAGTAAAGGTACTTGCCACCAAGCCTAATGACATGCTGGAGAGAGAGACTTGGCTGCTGTATGTTGTCCTCTGATCTCCACGGACGTACTGTGACACACATTGTGAGCACACACACACAGAGTAAGTGTTAAAAGAAACTATTTTTTAGATTTGTTTTTATGGGTTTTGGGGTTTGGGGAGCTTTGTAGTTTTGCGGAGGAGGTTGTCACTGGTTTTTGTTTGTTTAGTTGGTTTGTTTGGTTTGGTTTTGTGTCTATGTATGTGTCTGGACATCAGATGTGTGGCTGGTGCTGTCAGAAAACAAAAGAGGCATCAGATCCCCCAGAACTGAAGTTCCAGATGATTGTGAGCCACCATGTGGATGCTGGGAATCCTGGGTCCTCTTCGTGAGCAACACCACCAAACTATCTTTCCAACTGCAGTATGAAAAAGTTAAAAAGATAATCCCACATTTACTCGGATTAGGAAGGCAGAGTATGGCCCATCCAGAGAAGAGATAAGAACATACTGTGAGCTGCCCCGCCTCCACCCCACCTCTCTGCTTCTCTTAGTAACTTCCTACAAATTAGTGAGCACAGAAAAGCCCAGGGCTGTGGGTGGCTCAGCGGAAGCATGTGGTGCAGTTAGCACCTGAGACCAAGCCCACTGCCAAAGGGTGAGACAAATGTGAGGTAGAATTGAAATAGCAGAGTGACTTTGTGAGTCAGTCACTTCAGACTTCCCTTCAACGCGCTAGCTATTCCACAGACACCACTTGAGGGCGCTGTGATGTTTTCACAGCCAGAGAAGAATGCTGGGTAATGCACGCAGGGGTTGTAAATGAGAGCTCCAAGGAACTGTACCCCACGGATCTACAATATGGGGGGCTGCCTTGCCTTGAAAGGTACAGAGCCTCTACCCAGACAGCCCGGTAAAAGAGAGACAAGAAGACAGGCAGACAGACAGACACCTTTAAAGGCAGAAAACTGCACGGTTTGAAAAGTCGTTGGCCATAAAACTGAAAGGTGGTCTTAACTGTACTTTCCTCTGTGAAATCCAGCCGTGAGTCAAAATGTGGCATACAAAAATGAGGGCATGGTGGTACAGACCTATAATCCCAGCACTAGGCGGCTGGGGGGGGGGGGCGGGGACAGGGATGGGGAAGAGGAGGGCAAATTCTAAAACAGACTGGAATAAATAACAACAAACCTTGACTCAAAAACAAAACTATAAAACAAGAAAAAGAAAGGAGGGAGAAGGAGGGAGGGAGGGAAACACACACACACCCAAAAAATCAGAGCCTCTATGAACCAACCAGCCACCACCTTAAATATGTGCCCTAAAATCTAGATAATAAAATCCTCAAGAACTCTACTGATGGCAGAGGAAGAGGAAGCAGGAGGACCATGATGTGCAGTGGCAACCTTGGCTGCTCAACTATCTCCCACCACCCTCCCACTGCCTGCCCCCAAAGAACTCCATTGAAAGCATTGTTCCAGGTGGCAAAGGCCTGTGAGACTAAAGCAGGAGTACTGTGAGTCTAGGGTTAAGTCTGGACAGCAAAGGCAGGCCTTGTCTCAAAGAAAAGGGGGAGAAAGGAGGAAGGGAAAGAGGGGAGGGGAAGGAAAGGAGAGGAGAAAGGGAGGGGAGAGAGAAGGAACGAAGGATGAGAGAAGAGAGGGAAGAAGAGAGGGAGGGAGGGAGGGAGGGAGGGAGGGAGGGAGGGAGGGAGGGAGGGAGGGAGGGAGGGAGGGAGGGAGGGAAGAGAGGAAAGAAGGAAGGATCAAATACCAGGAATAAGTGAATAAATTGGGCCTTATGGAGCATACTGAGGAGCCCTGGCAGGAGGATCCAGCATGGACCACAAAATGCATCTCTGACTCAAAAAACAAAACAAGAGACCAGATGTAAGAGTACATGAACTCAGGAGATGAAAAAAGGAATTGCAATGCAAATAATAATAATGATGATGATAATATAAAAAATAAAGGAACTGCTTGGTTTGAAAACAATCCTCTACTTTCTATTACCATGTGTTGTACCAAGAAATGTGGCTCATATTTATATTCCTAGCACTTGAGGATCAGAGTCAAGAGGGTTGTCACATGTTTGGGGGCCAGCCTGGGCTACAAAGTGAGAATATGTCTTAAATTAAATTAATTTAAATTTAAAAAATAAAAAGGTCAGAGAGATGTGTGAGCCATCAGGTAAAGGTGCTTGTCTCCAGGCCTGACCACAGTTCTATCCCTAGGACCCACATGAGAAAATGAGAGGCAACTACCCAGAGTTGTCCACTGAACCATATACACATGCGCACACATAAAGACAACAAAATTATAATGAAAAACATCAAAAAGGGAAAGAAAAGAAAAAAATGTTGCCCCTCTATTTCTGAGAGGGTGGAAACAACTGTGTTTGGTGAGATATTGGCAAGTGAGAAAATGATCCATAGCATTCTCCATGACTGAAGAGGAAGGTGTCCCGTACAGAAAGGGTCCACTCACCAAGAAAGGCAAAATGGGAGAGGGGGGGTAGTTTTAGCCTTACAGAATGACAGGCCAATCCAAGTGTACTGGCTGGTTTTGTGTAAACTTGACACGAGCTGGAGTTATCACAGAGAAAGAGCTTCAGTTGGGGAAGTGCCTCCATGAGATCCAACTGTAAGGCATTTTCTCAATTAGTGATCAAGGGGGAAAGGTCCCTTGTGGGTGGTGCCATCTCTGGGCTGGTTTGTCTTGAGTTCTATAAGAGACTGAGCAAGCCAGTAATGAACATCCCTCCATGGCTTTTGCATCAGCTCCTGCTTTCTGACCTGCTTGAGTTCCAGTCCTGACTTCCTTTGGTGATGAACAGAGGTATGGAAGTGTAAGCCGAATAAACCCTTTCCTCCCCAACTTGCTTCTTGGTCATGATGTTTGTGCAGGAATAGAGACCCTGACTAAGACACCAATGAATAAAAGTAGAAATAGCAGCATCATTACTTTTAGAGGAGAGACATTCTAGAGGGGAAATTTTAAAATGTCAGTAAGTTTTCTCAAAGTTAATCCCAGCAACCAGGTGTTAAAAATGGAAGCCAAAGCAACATTGTTATTTACCATACAACCTGTAACCTCCAAACTCAGTCTCTAGGGCCTCCTAACCTTAGATGATAAAACTGTACATTTAGGAGGGGGAAAAAAAGCAATCATTTAGAAAAGCAAGGGAAAACAAACCTGTTCCCGAGACATTAGAAACAGAAAGCTTTTGAGGAATGATATTCAGAAAATGACCTATATTGCTTTTAAAATACCTGGAAAGAAGCTAAATTTCAGAGTGAAGGAGGTTTAGGAAATCCGAACCACATAAAGAAATTAGGCAAAACTGAAGATAGACTTGTACAAACCACAAAAGAATCTGCTCACTCCAGAGAAAATTGAAGGCTAAATTTTTGTTTGGTTTTGTTTGTTTGAAGCTAGGGTCTCAGTTAGCCCAGGCTAGCCTTAAACTCACTATGTATCTTACATCCCAAATAGTAGGGATGTAAGTGTATTTCACCCGGCTAGGCTTTGATTTGCTTTTGTGTTTGTTGTGACAGGTTTCCCACGAATCCCTGACTGGCCAGGAATCACCATCCTATCAGACCGGTCTCAAACTTACAGCTATCTTCCTACTTCTGCCTCCCAAGTGCTAAGGTCACAGGCACACGGCACCACACTAGTTCTGAAAACTACATTAAACAATAAAAATGGTTCACTGATAGTTATTTTGAACACAGGTTGGGCAGAACCATGTGGCCTTGGACCTCTTCTACCCGTCTGGTAGCTAAATGGTTAATATAAACTGATGTGATAATATTAAAAGCCTGAGCAAAGGGGCTGGTGAGATGGCTCAGTGGGTAAGAGCACCCGACTGCTCTTCCGAAGGTCCGAAGTTCAAATCCCAGCAACCACATGGTGGCTCACAACCATCCGTAACGAGATCTGACTCCCTCTTCTGGAGTGTCTGAAGACAGCTACAGTGTACTTACATATAATAAATAAATAAATCTGTTAAAAAAAAAAAAAAAAGCCTGAGCAAAGAAACAAAAAGAAACTCCCTCCCTTGGGTCCTGTGGCAGCTGATCACAAAGGCTGTGTATCACTAATGCTGTCCAGGCCAAACCTGCTCTCAGTCAAATGCTGTAGATCTGAGCACTGACTGCAGTATAGCAACAACAGAACCTCTAAGGGACAGGGAAGCTTTGCAGAGCTCCGTCCATGTCTTAGATCAGAGCAAGGGACATGGTTCCGATTACCAATGATAAATCTCTGAATAGATGCTGACACACTTCACCTCTACAAGCCAGCTCAGAGAAATTTAAAAAGTAGCCAAAGCTAAAATAATTGAAGCAAGAAAGAGGATGCTGGAGAGATGTTCAGCAGTTGACAATACTTTTATTGTTCAGAGGATCCAGGTTCAATACCATGGAACCTACATGGAACCTTATAACCAACCATCTGTAACTTCAGTTCCACGGTGACCTCAAGGTCACCAGGCAAGTACATGATGCACATGCACACAGGCAGGCAAAACACTTACACATAAAACAAATCTAAAAAGAATGTTTAAGCAAGAAATAAAAAGTAGCTGGGCGTGGTAGGGTTTGACTATAATCCCAACACTTGAGAGGCCAAGGCAGGAGGATTACTGCTAGTTCAAGATCAAAGCTAGACTGCCCTATATAGTGAAATTCTGCCTTTAAAAAATAACAAAATCTACGGGCTGACTGGAGAGATGGCTCAGTGGTTAAGAGCACTGACTGTTAAGAGCACTGACTGTTCTTCCAAAGGTCCTGAGTTCAATTCCCAGCAACCACATGGTGGCTCACAACCATCTGCAATGTGATCTGATGCCCTTTTCTGGTGTGTCT
This sequence comes from Mus musculus, assembly GCF_000001635.26. NCBI lineage: Eukaryota > Metazoa > Chordata > Mammalia > Rodentia > Muridae > Mus > Mus musculus. The sequence goes on from NC_000083.6 coordinate 53,407,238, forward strand.
GAAGACAACTAAAACAAAAACCACAAGAGATTGTAGAGATGTCTCAGGGGTTAAGAGTCTGTAGTCTTACAAAGGATGTGGTTCACTTCCCTTTCTTCCCATTACCACATCAGAAGAGTCATCTGCCTGTAACTCCAATTCCTGAGGTCCCCACACCCTCTTAGGAACTCCAAGAGTGCTTTGAACATACACCTATATGAAGATGTGCACATATACACATAATTTAAAATAAAAGTGAATTTTTAAAAACATCCCAAATTTATCCAAGAAAGAAGAAAGAAGGGACAAGGGGAGGAGGTCAGGGGGACAGGCATAGTCACATATGTGTGCAATTCCAGCACTCAGGAGGTAGCAGCAGAAAAGTCAGGAGGTCTGAGTTGCCACAGCTACATAGAATGTTTGGGACAAACATGGGCTATGAGAAACTTTGCCTCAAAAGACACAGACAGGGCAGAAGGAGGAGGAAAAAAGGCAGAAGAGAGAAGATATGAAAGAAATACTTTCAAATATTTGATGAAAAAAGATTAATTCTCTTCATAAGCCAAGTATGCCAGAGCAGACCTATACTCCACTTCCTCCTATACTCGGGAGGCTGACTTCTATGCCAACAGGAACAGTAGAGAGAGACTGTAACAAAACATAAATAAATAATCAAAAAGTGGGGGAGAATAGATATATACCTCTAATCCATGCACGTGGGAGCCAAAACCAGAAATATCATTAGAAAGTTCATGGGCTAGCCTGTTCTAGAACTGAGTTTCAAACCATCAAGGGCTACATTTAGGAAACCTTATCTCAAAACAAACAAAACAAAACATACCTATATGGTTTTAGTGGTGCAAGAAGATAACATATAAATATGAAAATACTGTAATCTAAAGATCACCAGGCCTATCTTGCCGAAAGCAGTCTATAGATTCAATGCAATCCCCATCAAAATTCCAACTCAATTTTTCATAGAGTTAGAAAGAGCAATTCTCTAATTCATTTGGAATAACAAAAAACCCAGGATAGCAAAAACTATTCTCAACAATAAAAGAACTTCTGGGGGAATCACCATCCCTGACCTCAAGCTGTACTACAGAGCAATAGTGATAAAAACTGCATGGTATTGGTACAGAGCCAGGCAGGGTGATCAATGGAGTAGAACTGAAGATCCAGAAATGAACCCACAAGCCTATGGTCACTTGATCTTTGACAAAGGAGCTAAAACCATCCAGTGAAAAAAATGACAGCATTCTCAATAAATAATACAGGTTCAACTGGCAGTCAACAAGTAGAAGAAGGCAAATTGATCCATTCTTATCTCCCTGTACAAAGTTCAAGTCCAAGTGGATCAAGGACCTCCACATAAAACCAGATACACTGAAACTAACAGAAAAGAAAGTGGGGAAAAGCCTCAGACATGGGCACAGGGGGAAAGTTCCTGAACAGAACACCAATGGCTTATGCTCTAAGATCAACAATCGACAAATGGAACCTCATAAAACTGCAAAGCTTCTGTACCGCAAAGGACATTGTCAATAGGGCAAAATAGCAACCAACAGATTGGGAAAAGATCTTTACCAATGCTGCATCTGATAGAGGGCTAATATCAAATACATACAAAGAACTCAAGAAGATAGATTCCAGAAAACCAAATAACCCTATTAAAAAATGGGGAACAGAGCTAAACAGAGAATTCTCAACTGGGGAAACTGAGGGAAAGGTTGAGAAGCATCTAGAGATTTGTTCAACATCCTTAGTCATCAGGATAATGCAAATCAAAACAACCCTGAGATTCTACCTCACACCAGTCAGAATGGCTAAGATCAAAAACTCAGGTGACAGCAGATGCTGACTAGGATGTGGAGGAAGAGGAACACTCCTCCACTGCTGGTGGGATTGCAAGCTGGTACAACCACTCTGGAAATCAATTTGGCTGTTCCTCAGAAAATTGGACGTAGTACTACCTGAGGACCCAGCAATACCATTCCTGGGCATATACCCAGAAGATGCTCCAACACGTAAAAAGGACACATGCTCTACTATGTTCATAGCAGCCTTATTTATAATAGCTAGAAGCTGGAAAGAACCCAGATGTCCTCAACAGAGGAATGGATACAGAAAATGTGGTACATTTACACAATAGAATACTACTCAGCTATTAAAACCAATGGCTTCATGAAATTCACAGACAAATGGATGGAACTAGAAAATATCCTGAGTGAGGTAACTCAGTCACAAAAGAACACACATGGTATGTACTCACTGATAAGTGGATATTAGTCCAAACGTTCGGAATACCCAAGACTCAATTCACAGAGCATATGAAGCCCAAGAAGAAAAACCAAAGTGTAGATGCTTCAGTCCTTCTTAGAAGGGGGAGTAAAATACTCACAGGAGGAAATATAAAGACAAAGTGTAAAGCAGAGACTAAAGAAAAGCCCATCCAGAGACTGCCCCACCTGGGGATCCATCCCATATACAGTCACCAAACCCGGATTCTATCGTGGATGCCAGGAAGTGCTTACTGATGGGAGCCTGATGTAGCTGTCTCCTGAGAGGCTCTGCCAGTGCCTGACAAATACAGAGGTGGATGCTCACAGCCAACCATTGGACTTAGCGTGGGATCCCCGATGGAGGAGTTGCAGAAGGGACTGAAGGAGCTGAGGAGGTTTGCAACCCCAAGGGGGGAGCAACAGTGTCAACAGGCCAGAAACCTCCCCTCTCAAATTCCCAGGGACTGGACCACCAACTAAAGTGTACATGGGGAGGGACCTATGGCTCCAGCTGTGTATGTCGCAGAGGATGGCCTTGTTGGACATGACTGGGAGGAGCAGCCCTTGGGTCTGAGGGTGTTCTGTGCCCCAGTGTAGGGGAAAGCCAAGGTGGGAAGACAAGTGGGTGGATGTGTTGGGGAGCACCCTCATAGAGGCAGGAGGAGGGGGGATGGGATTGGAGGTTTCTGAAGGGGAGACCTAGGAAAGGGAAAACATTTGAAACGTAAATAAAGAAAATATCCAATAAAAAAAAAAAAATCACAAGGCCTGATAACACAGAACTGTAATCCCAGAAACTCAGGCTGAATCAGGAAGATTACAAATCCTGCCTGAGTTACTTAGTAAATCGAGGCAAGTTAGTGAGACTCTCTCAAAATAAAAAGTAAAAAGGAGAATGGGGATTAACTCAGTGACAGAGTGCTTGCCTACTCTGTAGAAGGCTCTAGATTCAATCCCCAGTACCACAAAAAGATCAAAGTTAAGACTATAATGTTAGCTATGTGGTGGTAGCACATACCTTTAACCCCAGCACTCAAGAAGCAGAGGCAGACAGATCTCTTGTGAGTTCGAGAACAGCCTGGCCTTCACAGCTAGCTCTAGGATAACAAGGCTACACAAAGAAACCCTGTTTTGAAAAAACAAACAAACAAAAGACTATAACATTTTATTTTTGTGGAATTTTGGGTTTTGTGTGACTTGGTTTGGGACATTTTTGAGACACGGTCTCTATATAGCTCAGAACAGCCTCAAACTCATAATCCTCCTGCCTCTTGCTTCCTCAGTGTCGGGAAAACTATGTTGGGAAAACATAACTATGTTCCACCACACTTAATTTTTTATGCGAAAAAATTATTTATTTTTATGTTGTTGTATGTATATTTCTGCATATGTCTATGCATCACATGCATGCCTGATCCCTGTGGATACCAGAAAAGGATGTCAGCTGCCCTAGAACTGGAGTTAGAAAGTTTTAAGCCTATAAGTGCTGGAAATTGAACTCAGCTCTTCTATAAAAGCATCCAGGGTTCTTAAGCACTGAACCATCTCTCCTGCCCCTACATAAAAATTTAAAAATCAAATATTCTTAATTTCTTGTGTTTTCTTAAGATTTCTGTCTTCCTGCCCCACCTGAGGATCCATCCGATAAACAACCACCAAAACCATATACTATTACAGATGCCAACAAGAGCTTGCTGACAGGAGCCTGATATAGCTGTCTCCTGAGAGGCTCTGCCAGTGCCTGACAAATACAGAAGTGGATGCTCACAGCCATCCATTGGATGGAGCAGAGAGTCCCCAATTAAGGAGCTAGAGAAAGTACCCAAGGTGCTGAAGGGGTCTGCAGCCCCATAGGAAGAACAACGATATGAACTAACCAGTACACCCAGAGCTCCCTGGCACTAAACCACCAATCAAAGAAAACCCATAGTGGGACTCATGGCTCTAGCTGTATATGTAGCAAAGGATGGCCTAGTCGGTCATCAATGGGACGAGAGGCCCTTGGTCCTATGAAAGTTCTATGCCCCATTATAAGAGACTGCCAGGGCCAGGAGGCAGGAGTGGATGTGTTGGGGAGTAGCGGGGTGGAAGGATAGGGGATTTGAAATATAAAGAAAATATCTAATTTTTTTTAAAAAGGGAAAAAAATTTATGTCTTCATGGCACACCAGAAGATGGCATCAGATCCCATTACAGATGGTTGTGAGCTACCATGTGGTTGCTGGGAATTGAACTCAGTACCTCTGGAAGAGCAGTCTGTGCTATTAACCACTGATCCATCTCTCCAGCCCCATATTCTTAATTTCTTAAATATAGAGATGTGACTAAGATGGGATTTTTCAAACCCCTTTATGAGGAGCTATTGAGTTTTGAGATTCTAGGTAATTTACTTTGAATTTATAAATTCATAGTCCCAATATCAAATAATACAAGACCAGACATTGCAAAGTAAGCCTCTGGTTGGGAAAGGAGAGGTTAGCGGGAATACGAGGGTGAACAAAAGGGTAATAGGCAATTATCATTAAATACATTATTATCATGTACGGAAAGTCACAATGAAGCTCATTACTGAGTATAACTAACATACCCTAATTTTAAAACTTTTTTATAAAGTTTCCTCTGCAGCCGTCAGGTTCCCCTCTTCATGCCTCCAATGTAGAATGGCTGCAAACAGCAGCATTCCTAGGAATGCATACAGCCTGTTGTTTATGTGATCTGCCCTAAGGGACCATCAGGAGAGTTTTCCAGAAGATAGGCATCCCTGATATCCTGCTGTCTCCAATCTAGGTTCAAGACATGGATGTGGGGTACCTTTAGGAAGTCCAAGGGCACAGTGGCCCTGGTTCAGATACCTCGGCACCATTTCTCTCTGTACTAAGTTGAAGAATCAGAACCTTGTGGCTGAAGGCCTATTCAGGGCCATGTCCACATTTTCTGGCTACCAGATCATCCCCGTGTGAAGGAAGTGAGATTTCGCCAAGTTTAATGCAGTTGAATTCGAAGTCATAGCAGCTGAGAAGGGATCTCCCAAGGCTGAAGAGTCAAATCTATCCCGAGTTGCTGTCCCTGGACAAGTGGCTTGTCTGTACTCATGAGTGCTGCTTAAAGTTGCACCCCAACAACCATGTTCATTAACAAATCTCACACATAATTAATGGGGAGAGTTTCATTGTTGCCCTGCCCCTCAGCCATGTATTTCCATATCCCTGCATGGGATCAAATTCATTCCTTCCATTCCATACACAGCCTCTGCATAAGCAAACCTGTATGTATTCTGTCCAGTTCCCTTTATGTTGCTGTGATAAATATCATGATCAGAAACAACGTGAAGGGGAAAGGGTTTATTTGGCTTACCTACCCCAGGTCTCAGTTCGCCATGAGGGAAGTTTTTGCATGAACTGAAGCAAAAATGGATCCAGATACTATGGAGGAACATGGTTAACTGTTTTCTCTCACTCAAACAAAAGACTTATTATTTTTATTTATGTGTATGTGTGGGGAGCTGCATAAGTTTAAGCATATCACATTTATGCAGATACCTATGGAGGCCAGAAGGCAGTGAATTCCCTGGAACTAGAGTTATGTGAAGCTGTGAGCCATCTAATGTGAAAACTGGGAATTGAACCTAGCTCCTCTGCAAGAGCAGTAAATACTCTTAATCACTGAGCCATCTCTCCAGCCCCTCATATAGCTTTCTTATACAGCCCAGATCCGCCTATCAAAGGGATGGTGCTGCCCACACTGGGCTGGGTCCTCTTATATGAATCATCATTCAAGACAATCTCTCACAGAATCTCATCTGGGCAATCCTCCTGGTAAGACTCCCTCAGATGTCCCTGGGCTATGTTGAATTGACTGTTGAAGCTAACCAGGATATATAATATTAAAGTTAGTTGAAATCCTAAAAACTATTGAAATATAAAAATCTACTTAAAAATTCAGCAAGCTGTCAAGAATGAAATACCTTTAACAACGACCCTCTTCTCATGCTCTTTGAGAGGTATTCTGTCTTTCCAGTTAAGGAAATTGGCAAATTCCAGGTAGTTGATCAAGCCATCCTGGTCCACGTCACAGTAGTCAAACAGATGGTCCAGGAGCATCTTGTCTAGATGCAGGTTGGCTTGGACACAAGCTTCATGAAGTTCTGCTCTGTCAATCACCCCATCTCCCTTCTGCCAACCAGGAAGCAAAGGTAAGATGAGTGTAGGCTCTGATAAAAATAAAAATAAATAGCTCTAGCAAATGCACTCAGCAAATTTCCACTTCCACTAAGAGTAATCAAATATTATATGTGTAAAGCAAGAGTTATTCTCATTGAGTCAATTTGATGGACACACTTTATAGTTTGTGATCCTGGGATAAGCAGAATACACTCAGAACCTTTTTGTTATTGGTCCTGGAGACTGAATCCAGACCCTTGCACATACTTAACATGTGTGAGCTGTGCTCACAACCCCTACTTTTTTTAATCCCCCTTTTCTTCTCCAGTTTTATTTTATTCATTCATTCACTCATTTTGGTATCTTATTGTTGCCTTGAGGCAATATCTCATGTAGTCCGGCCAGCATCAAGATCAGCCATATAACTGAGAATGGCCTTGAATGATGGTCCTTGTATCTCTACCTCCCAGGTGCTGGGATGGCAGGCTTGTTCTCAAACATCCAGCTTCATCATACGCTTTAAGCCACACTGTTTGCACTGAGATGTAACCAGCATAGTCATAAAACATGCTTGGCATTTCTGTTGAGCAATGTTGTGCATATCTCACAGCTCATTACAATTCTTCATGCCGACAGAGTTTTTAAACACCTTCTGTGTCTCACCGGGGCAATAAATGGTCCTCTACATCACTGTTTACTAATGAGGAAAATAGAGATGAGATTACAATGCAAAGTGTAAGGAAGTCTAGTTTGTTTGCTGCCACTCCCACTAGCAAGAGAAAGAAGCTGCCAACCCTTCAAGTCTACCCCTATTGTGACAGTGTTAGGATTCATTCTTCCAAAGAAGGAAGGACACCCTCTCCCCAGTCTCCTTTAACATAATAGTTAAAGACAGATGTTCCTCCACTAAGTGTTATTGGAGGGAAATTGATGGGAGAGTAAAGAAAAATTTGGTTCATTTGGGAGATGGGGGAGGGGGCAGAGAATTAGTGTCTGCTAAGGAAGAAAGTTATTAACTAGGACATCTTAACCACTCAGCCACTGGTGCCTTCCTTCAAGCCAGCCTTAGATGCACTCAGAGATGATGCTGAGGAACTATAGATTTTATCTCATGCCTCTACTCCTGGTGGTGGGTTGGTGCTTTGGGCAGTGAAATCTAGATACTATAGGTAAGCTCTGAACTTGGCATATAGATCAAGAGTAGAGTGCTTTCTTCACATATGGGAGGTCCTGACTTCTATCTCCAGCACTAAAAGAAAATTAAATTAAAGAGAAAAATGAATATATGACTGTGTTGGCCCCTTAGGGAGACTTAGAGGAGATAATCTGTCAAGAGAAACTACTTATGGATGAATGAATGAATCATTGAGTATTATTGGAGCTATAGATGGCCAGAGTTGAATTCATAATGCCGCTGAAAGTTAAACCCCTGCAGAAACGACCCAATGAGATAGACCCAGTGAACTGTAAGTAAATCAACGTGGCCCTGGAGAAGTTCCCTGTGCCTTCTATTGTTAACATATATTACCTTGACAATTGAGGTATAAATGGCCTGGACTAATGTGAACTCCTTTAAGTCTCTATGGCAAGCCCAAGTCAACCAAAAACCAAAAACCTGATACCGTGCCAGGAAAACAATGTGGAAGCTATGGCAGAATCAGAAAGTCCAGAAAGCTGAAATAGATGCTGTCAATAACGACAACTTTTCTGCCTAATACAAGGCTTGTCTCTACTTTTTCTTTAAACTCCAAATAACCATCATGCCACTCAAAGTCCAAGGAAAGCCAATCATGGGGTAGGAGGCTGTCAGGGAGCATGGCTTAGAACTGGCTTCATGAATTACAGGGACAATAATAGCTAATAGCCAAAATCACCAGTCACAACTGTGAGTCCCTCTGAGCTCTCATCTGTCCTACCCAGTGCTGTGCTATGTTATTCAACGAATGGCTCTCCAGAAGGTGTAGTATAAAGAAGTCCTGATATCATTTTTTAGGGGAACTGTTGTTTCGCCCATTTGCTGTTCTTTGGGTCGTGGTTTTCTAGACAGGGTCTCACCCAGGCTACCCTCTAACATGAATCTTCCTGCCTCTGGCTCCCAAATGTTGAGACTTCGGTACATATGGTCACACTCCTGGGGAAGCCTGATTTGTAACAGATGCTATTCTCTTTTCTTCAGTGGGGCTATTTTGAAGCCACCGAGGTGATATCACCAGGGTTGCAATTTTACTAGTACACTCTCTCAAGCCAGTTGTAGCGTAATGCTGTCATTCAAATTTACTGTTATCATCTCCAGATTCTAAGTTTCCTAAACAGAAAAGTCTACACATTATCCAAAAGGATGCTTAATGGACAACAGGCACTCAAGGAGTAATAGAATTAATCTTATAAGCTAAGAATATTCATTTAGGAAACCACAGTTTGTTTGATTTGTTTTAATTCTTTTTCTATGAAACTGAATCTGGGCATTAAACAGCTTTGGATTCCACTGCACTAGATCCACTGCCTTCTCAGTAAAATGTCCCTTAGGGATGGCAAACACTACACTGTACAGATTAAAAGGTGATGGTTTAAAAGATACATCAGGGCTGGTGAGATGGCTCAGCAGGTAAGAGCACCCGACTGCTCTTCCGAAGGTCCTGAGTTCAAATCCCAGCAACCACATGGTGGCTCACAACCATCCGTAACAAGATCTGACTCCCTCTTCTGGTGTGTCTGAAGACAGCTACAGTGTACTTACATATAATAAATAAATAAATCTTTAAAAAAAAAAAAAAGATACATCAGCATTAAACAATGTGCAGTGATGTGATTTCATCATAAGGAGCTTGCCTGGTGGCTTACATGGATAATCAGCAACTATTAAGAGGACTGTATTTCTTACAACTGCATTCAATGTGAACTTTTAAAAAGCAAAGGACTATGCATCCTAGCAGAAGCCATAGTTAGGGTTTCCACTGATAAGACGAAAGACCATGACCAAAAGGCAACTTGAAGAGGAAAGGGTTAATCTGGCTTACGCTTCCATATGACTGTTCAACTTTAAAGAAAGTTAGGACAGTAACTCAAGGTCAGGAACCTTCTTGAAGCTGATGCAGAGGCCACTGAGGGGTGCGCTTACTGGCTTGTTCCCATGCCTTGCTCAGCCTGCTTTCTTTCTTTTATTTTTTTTTTAATTAAGTATTTTCCTCATTTACATTTCCAATGCTATCCCAAAAGTCCCCCATACCCACCTCCACAATCCCTTACCCACCCACTCCCCCTCTTTGGCCCTGGCGTTCCCCTGTACTGGGGCATATAAAGCTTGCAAGTCCAATGGGCCTCTCTTTGCAGTGATGGCCAGCTAGGACATCTTTTGATACATATGCAGCTAGAGACAAGAGCTCCGGGGTACTGGTTAGTTCATATTGTTGTTCCACCTATAGGGTTGCAGTTCCCTTTAGCTCCTTGGGTACTTTCTCTAGCTCCTCCATTGGGGGCCATGTGACCCATCCAATAGCTGACTGTGAGCATCCACTTCTGTGTTTGCTAAGTCCCGGCATAGTCTCACAAGAGACAGCTATATCTGGGTCATTTCAGCAAAATCTTGTTAGTGTATGCAATGGTGTCAGCGTTTGGAAGCTGATTATGGGATGGATCCCTGGATATGGCAATCACTAAATGGTCCATCATTTCGTCACAGCTCCAAATTTTGTCTCTGTAACTCCTTCCATGGGTGTTTTGTTCCCATTTCTAAGAAGGGGCAAAGTGTCCACACTTTGGTCTTCGTTATTCTTGAGTTTCATGCGTTTAGCAAATTGTATCTTATATCTTGGGTATCCTGAGTTTCTGGGCTAATATCCACTTATCAGTGAGTACATATTGTGTGAGTTCCTTTGTGATTGGGTTACCTCACTCAGGATGATGCCCTCCAGGTCCATCCATTTGCCTAGGAATTTCATAAATTCATTCTTTTTAATAGCTGAGTAGTACTCCATTGTGTAAATGTACCACATTTTCTGTATCCATTCCTCTGTTGAGGGTCATCTGGGTTCTTTCCAGCTTCTGGCTATTATAAATAAGTCAGCCTGCTTTCTTATAGGACCCAGGACCACCGGCCCACCATGGTACCAGCCACAATGGGCGGGGCCCTTCCACATCAATTGCTAATTAAGGAAATGTCCTATATCTTATGGAGGCATTTTCTCAATTGAGGTTCCCATCTCTCAGATATTTCTAGCTTGTGTCAAGTTAAAATAAGACTAGCCAGGACAGCAGATTCTGTTATTCATGTTCATGAGCTGTTTAGAACGGACTGAAATAGAGCCGGAGTATAGGTTTTTGGCTAAGAACTTGTCTAATAGGTATGACACCTGAGTTTCATCCCAATACTACCATAAGAACATTAAATAATTACAACAGATTCAAGTCTAGTATAATAGTACATGCCTGCAATTTCAATTTGGGAAGTAGAAACAGAAGACTCATAATCCAAGGGTAACCTGTGTTAAATGTAATCCCATTGTACTGGCTGTTTTTGTGTGTCAATTTGACACAAGCTGGAGTTATCACAGAGAAAGGAGCTTCAGTTGAGGAAATGCCTCCATGAGATCCAGCTATGAGACATTTTCTCAACTAGTAATCAAGGGTGGGAGGGCCCATTGTGGGTGGTGCCATCCGTGAGCTGGTAGTCCTGGGTTCTATTAGTCATCAGGGAAATGCAAATCAAAACAACCCTGAGATTCCACCTCACACCAGTCAGTATGGCTAAGATCAAAAATTCAGGTGACAGCAGATGCTGGCGAGGATGTGGAGAAAGAGGAACACTCCTCCATTGTTGGTGGGATTGCAAGCTGGTACAACCACTCTGGAAATCAGTTTGGCCGTTCCTCAGAAAATTGGACATAGTACTACTGGAAGAACCAGCAATACCACTCCTGGGCATATATCCAGAAGATGCTTCAACAAGTAATAAGGACACATGTTCCACTATGTTCATAGCAGCCTTATTTATAGTAGCCAGAAGCTGGAAAGAACCCAGATGTCCCTCAACAGAGGAATGGATACAGAAAACATGGTACATTTACACAATGGGGTACTACTCAGCTATTAAAAACAATGGATTTATGAAATTCTTAGACAAATAGATGGATCTGGAGGATATCATCCTGAGTGAGGTAACTCAATCACAAAAGAACACACATGATATGCACTCACTGATAAGTGGATATGAGCCCTGAAACTTAGAATACCCAAGATACAATTTGCAAAACACATGAAATTCAAGAAGAAGGAAGACCAAAGTATGGATATTTCAATCCTTCTTAGAATGGGGAACAAAATACCCATGGAAGGAGTTACAGAGACAAAGTGTAGAGCAGAGACTGAAGTTAACTACAGCTACCCAGTAGTTTCATTAAAAACCAAATCATCAAGTATGTTTTCTCCTTTTTTTAATTTAAAGGATGTATATGTGCCCATGTGAGGGAATGTGCAAGTTGGATGCAGGTGCTCAGTGAGCCAAGAACACGGCATCAGATTGATGCCCTGGAGCTGGAGGTACAAAGTAATTGTGAGGCACCTATTGCAGGTCCTGGAAAGTGAAGTCAGGTCTTCTATAAAAACCACAGAGCAATCTTTCCAGCCCCACTTACATTTTCTTTTCTTCCCCTCACCCTTTTCTGTCTGTCTGTTCTTGTGTTTGTCTGAGACACGGTCTAAGTTGCCCTAGCTGTCCTGGGACTTGCTATATAGACAGCCTGACCTCAAACTCACCTGAGATCTGCCTGTGCCTGCCTACCCAGTCCTGGGATTAGAGGTGTGGGCTGCTATCTTGACTCACTTCTACCTCCATTTTTTTAAATGCTTTTGGGGGGGAAATGCCGCTGAGCAGTGGTGGCTTATAGATATTTGTTGTCTTCTATGTAGTCATCATAACTTCCTTAAGGAGAGTCAGGGACAGCCCTAAACAGCCCTCAAAACCTTGATTCTCCTGCCTCAGCCATGGAATACTATGATTCGTGTTCAACGTGTATGCCTAGAATTAATACAAACTTAAGTGATATGCTTTTTTGATAATGAGAAGTGTTTTTACCCATTAGCACACACTTAACACAATTCCCATGCCTAAAACTAAGGCAGTTGTTCTTAAATAACTTAGCAAGTAAGTCATAGACATTTTAAATTAATTTTTAAAATAAAAAGGGTGAGGTAATAACTTTTCAAACATCATGTTCAATACAGGATTGAAGGTGGGAATATTTCTTTTTTCTCATTTTTAAATTATTCTCTTTTTTTTCTCTTTCTCTTTCTCTTCCTCTCACCTAAAGATGGTGGTTTCTGGGTGGAGCTCGGTAGTAGAGTCAGTACTGAGAGGGTGGGAAGAAAGGGAAGAGAGAGGAAAAAGGGGTAGAAAGAGAGAGGAAGAGAGACAGGTGCAAGGCAGATGTGTTGCCACCTGCTTGGGAGGTAGGAAGACTCAGAATTCAATGTCAATCTGAGAGGTGCAGTGAAGGTCTCTCTCTCTCTCACTCACTCTCGCTCTTTCTCTCTCACACACACACACTCGATATCTTATAGCTTGACAAGATATATGTACTTAGGAAATTACATAGTACATTAAGTATCTGGAGAAGAGAAGATTAATGTACAACTAAGATTTTTAAGGTTTTCTAAAGGCCTTTAAGGTTTATTTTTTTTCCCTTGTGGTCTTGATACAAATCTTAGTTTGACCTTATTCATATCTCAGAAAACTAAGCTGTACCATGATTTATATTCTTCTGTAATTCTTCTGTAATGGTTTATATTCTTCTGTAATTCTTCCCTAGATTCTTCTGTATCTATTGCAAACTTGTGACTATCTCTATTAACTTCTTTTTATCTTGATAATGTATATAAATACTCTTTAAATTTTTGCTTGTTTAATTTTGAATAAAAGCTAAATTCATAATTTAAAATGACTATCATACTCTGTATCCGCACACATTCTGAGCATGTATTGATATTAAATTCACTCTAAAATGGTTGGTAGGTCTATCCAAAGAGCTCTGTGAGTAAAGGAACTCTCTTGCCAGACCTGGTGCCTGAGTTCAATCCCTGGATCCTACAAGAATAACCATCATTTTAAATACACTTTAAATGGTTTCTAAACTGCCTAGAAAACCAGGTACACTGAGGCATAAAAGGGAGTAGAGGAAAATCAAAGCAAAGTAATAATGGAAAAAATTTAAATGCTCAAGAAGTCGACACTGAAATTATTCAATGGGCTCTGAGCTTCCTAGAGAGGAGGGCAAAAATTGCACATTCAAGGAACTGGGGGTGTGCTAGGCAGTGATGGCACATGCCTTTAATCCCAGCACTTGGGAGGCAGAGGCAGAGGCAGGTGGATTTCTGAGTTCAAGGTCAGCCTGTACTACAGAGTGAGTTCCAGGACAGCCAGGACTACACAGAGAAACCCTGTCTCAAAAAAAAAAAAAAAAAAAAACAACAACAACAAAAAAAAAGAAAGAAAGAAATGGGGGTGCAGCTCAGAGGACATCATGTATAAATTCCTGGGTTCAATCCCCAACACCAAAACTAAATGAATAAATTATATTTACAGTAGTTTAAAAATTAATTGAGCTTGGCCTAGAGGTGCAGTTCAATTGACACGATGTTTGGGTAGTACACACAAAGCCAGTGGCTAGATTCCAAGAACCAAGATATGTGGCACAGGCCTTTAATCCTGGCATTTGAGAGGAAGAAGCAAAGGACAGAAAGTGCTACGCAGTGGGTGGGGAGCCTGCCTAGACTACAAAAGACCCTATCTCTAAATAGATAGATAGATAGATAGATAGATAGATAGATAGATAGATAGATAGATAGGTACCAACTGATTTTGCACCTTTTAGATAGATACTAGCCCCCACTCTCCAAGGCAATAGCATTCTATGAATGAATTCACTGAAGGTACAATGTATTCTTAGGTATAAGAATGTCCACTGTTCCCCAGAGATCCAGAGAGCTACACTTGCTCTTGCTCTCAGAACACTGAGATTTCATCAGTTCTGCTTATGTGTAGTCACTGACCATGCTTCAAACCTCTCAGTCATGGCTGTGTTTCAAGGAAACATCACTTTAAAAGACATGTAATGAGCTGCGTATGACCCATAGTTTGCTGAACCACCCTCCCCCCACATCTGCACCAGTCTGCTGAGATTCCTCTGTGCATCACAATCCCCTTGCTCTGTGAGACTACTGGCCTTGTCATAGTGCCTGAAAGCCACCTGCAAAGTGTCAAAGTTCTGGTGATTAAATTTCTTCAAGTGGTGGCGAGCAGCTGCAACCACGGCTCTCTGGTGGTCCTTCCCACGAAGATATTCATCTGGGCTTCTATAATGGATGAGATCGCCAGCTCCTATTGAAGAAAAAGGGAGTCTTGTATGTGAATTTGAAATATGGCCATGGAGTTTTAAGAGAGAGACAGAGGCAGAGAGACCTAGCAACCTCTAGGAATGAACAAACAAAACAATTATATCTGATGCTCCCCACTACAAGGTCTCATGTAGCCCAGGCTGGCCTCATTGAACTCATGGTAATCTTTTCAATCTCCTAAATGCTGGGATTACCAGTGTGGACAACATGCTCACCCAGTGATACTATTATGCAGAATGTTTCTCTGTAGAAAACGGCGAATAAAGCAATTGACTCTTTTAAAAAGTTCTGTAGCTACTTGTATTCTAATTCTGTGTCCCCCAAATTAGTTTGCACGAGAGGGTATGCACAATGTGTCTGGGAACCTACCTCCACTTAATTCTGATTAGGTAAATAAAGATGTCACAGCCAGTAACTGGGGAGAAGAGAGAGGAGGGGTTTTTAGGTTTTCTGGACTTGGGACCTTGAGGAAGATTGGAGGAGGAGATCTCCCATGCCTTAGGAGAATGTGGAGAAGAGGAGAGGGGAGAGATGCTGTGCCTGAAGTGTGGGCAGGAAAGAGAAGCAGAATCGTCATGTAAGGGGTCCAAGAGGATGAGGCCCAGAGTGCTGCTCAACTGGGTCCAGAGCAGCCAAGATGGAACATAGACAGTAGTAAACTGGAATTACCTGTGGGAGGTGGATTCTAGCAGCAGGGAGGTTAGACAGATGCCCAGCTCTTGTGCTACTTAAGGCATATTAAAATATAAAGGATGTGTGTGTGTGTGTGTGTGTGTGTGTGTGTGTGTGTGTCTTTCCTACACATGGGAACATAAACCACTGATATGGGAAGCAACCCCATGTCAGGATTTATTAAAAATTAATACAAGTTACTGTTTCTGGTTTGTTTGTTTGTTTGTTTGTTCTGTTTGTATGTTTATTTGTTCTTATGAGGGTATAGTACATACATGGGTGTGTACATCCATGCAAATGCATGCAAGAGGCTGGAGAACTTCAGGTGTCTTCTTCTACCATTTTCCATCTCTTGCCTGAAGCCAAGGTCTCTCGGGAGGCAGGCAGCTCACGTTATCAGGACAGATATCAGTAAAGCGCCTAGGACCTACAGGTCTCCGACCCCTAATGCTGGCGTTACAAACACGTGCATCATTCCTGGCTGGCTACACAGGTGCAAGGGATTCAAAGTCAGACACTCAGGCTTACATAGCAAGTATCCTTACTCCAGAGCCATCTCCCCACTCCTGTGGCTCTGCTCATGGAAAATCTACTAGGCATTGTGGATCACGCATGTAATCCCACTACAGACAAGGCTGAATGAGGGAGATCATTAGTTCAAGGCCAAGGTAGGCTACATATGAGTTTCAAGTTAGCCTGAGTTCTATAAGACCCTATCTCAAAAGAAAAGAAAGAAAGAAAAGCAATCCAATGCAATCCAATATACTAATTAATATATTTGTTTCCTTTTGAAGTATGTCATTTATTTTTATTTTTACAGTGTTGAGGACTCCACCTAGCCACAAGCATGCTAAGCAAGTGCTCTACCTCTAAGCTCTACTCCAGCCCTTTCTGTTCTTTATGATTTATAAAACAAAGACTGCCTTGGCCAAGTGTGAAGCCCACGCCTACCTTGTTCTGGGTAATGTTTTGTCAACTTGGCACAAGCTAGAGTTCTCTGAAAGAACAAAAATCCTGAAAACATGTCTCCAGTAGATTGACCTGAAGGCAAGTCTGTGGGATATTTTTTTGATTGATGATTGATGTGGGAGGGCCCAGGCCACTACAGGTGGTACCACCTCTGGGTAGGTGGTCTTGTTCTGTATAAGAAAGCAGGCTGAGCAAGCCTTGGGGAGTGAGGCACTAAGAAGTATTCCTCTGTGGGCTGTGGTTCAGTTTCTTTCCAGGTTCTTGACCTGAGTTCCTGCCCTGGCTTTCCACAGACATTCAACTTTCCACAGCAGTCTTTCCCAAATTCCTTTTTCCCGGTCGCGGTGTTTATCATAGCAATAGAAAGCAAACTAATATATAGCCGAGGTCAGCCTGGGCTACTCAGTGAAATAGAACTGAAACAAAACAAAAGCTCAGCATGTTGGCACAACTCTGTAATCTCAGTATGTGGATGGGGGTAGCAGGAGAGTCAGGAGTTCAAGGCCTGTCTTGGGGATATAGCAAGTTGGAGGTCACCCATGAGAAACTATTTATTTGTTTATTTGTTTTTAATTTAAGAGCAAGCTAGAAGACTTCCTCATACAAGTCTTCTGCCATCTATGGATTGGCTGATGTTTTGCTGACTGGCTGATGAGAGTGGCTCTTAATTATGTGGCGGTACAACAGAGGGATTATGATTCTCTCTCTCTCTCTCTCTCTCTCTCTCTCTCTCTCTGTATGTCTGTGTATGTTGTGAGTGATTATGATCTCTCTCTCTCTCTCTCTCTGTGTGTTTGTGTTTGTGTGTGTGTGTGTGTGTGTGTGTATGTTTTGAGTGTGTGTGTCATTTTTGAAACAAGATCTCTCTTGGCTAAGAATATAGTTTAGTGGTAGATCACTTGTTCACATTGTGCAAAGCCCTGAGTTCAATCCCCAGTACTATAAGAAAAAAAATAACAATAACCAAAAACATTTTTTAAGACATGGTCTTTCACTCTATTGCCCAGGATACTCTCAAGCCTGAAGCCATCATCCTGTCTCAGTCTCTCAGATGATGGGGTCAGAGAATGAACCATTATGCCTAAGTAGGATACATTCCAGTTGAAATGTGTTTAAAGCTGGGTCCCATGGTTAACCAAATACGTTGCTGTGCATGGTGTTGCCTCCCTGTAGTCCTGGCCTGGGAAGTCTAGGTAAAACGTAAAGAGTTCAAGACTAGCCTGCAATACTGCCTCAAAAACAAACAATAAAACACTTTCTGATTCTGTAAACATGTTATGTGACCTAAAAAAATCTGTGTTTTTTTTATTTATGTGTAATACTTTAATTTAATAATTTAATTAAATTATTTAGTGTAATATTAAAATATTTAAACATTTTCTTATTTATTCTAATATTTTATTTTATATACAATATTTATTATTATAGATATAATTTAATATATCTAATATTTTATATACAATATATTATAGTTAAACTTATATATTATATATAAATATATAACTTAATGTATACTATTGTCATATTAATATTATTGATAGTAATATGGTATAAATATGTAATATTTATATCAATTCCCAGCACCTGCATCAGATGGCTCACAACCCACTATGACTCATTCCTCTGACCTCTGGGGATACCTGCACACACATGTACATATACTTACTTATTTGTGTATGGGGAGCAGCATAGCGGACATGTGCACAAAGCATGAGTATTCACACACACTCCCAAGTGCACCATAGCACTCATGGGAAGATCAAAGAACAACTCTTGGGAGTTGGCTCGATTCTTCCTCTATCTGAGTCTCAGGTACCAAATTCAGGTTTTCGGGTTTGACACTGAGTTATTTTGCTAGTCCAGATTTTGCATTTTTAAGAAGCACCAAGGATCTGCCATAGCGTGACATAAGTGTTGCATTCAAATCAAATTAAAGACTGCCTTATCTCAGAGTTAGTACATTTAGATTTATTTTCTAAATAAAAGTCAATTTAAAGTATTAATTATAAAGCCTTCAAACTGTATTAGTTCAAACATAATATGAAAAGAATTCTTTCTTATGTATCACTAATGTTATAAAGCTTTAATCTTTAACATCTAAAGCTTCAAGGTACTGGTAACATAGCTTAGTGGTACAGTGCTGTGCCTAGAATACACAAGGCTCAAAGTTCAATCCCCAGCACTAGAGAAGATTCATATATTGATGTGTACACATGTGTCTATATCTACGGTGAACATAAGAGCATAACGTTCTGGAGATGTTTTTCAGCAGAAATAAGAGTATGTTTCCAGGGGCAGCAAGTTGGGAAGTAACAAGAGCCTAGCACCTACAGCTATCCAAGGGGATTTTAGGGGCAGGATTAATTCATATATTCTAATACAGGCTAAAACATGGTGGTGGTTAAGAGGAAAGAGAGACTCTCAGAAAGAAAGTCACACCTAGCGCCTGGGTGTGGGCTTGTCTAAGAAAGTCACTCCTTTCATGGGGATGTGTTTATTTGTTGAAGAAAACTCCCATACTTACCATATTCCTCAGGATGGAGGCAACTTCCAAATGTGTGACCTGGGGGAACATTCATAGTTTCTGCAATGCTATAGGAGAAAACAAGCTTTAGTTAAAAAGTCCTGACCACCCAAAGCTGACAGTTGTTTGCCTTAGGTCCTTTACAACCCACAGACTCTCCTACAGACACAGTAGGAAAATCAAAGGTAAGATAATCACAAGAGTCTGGTGTCCACTTGCATTAACAGTGACTGACGGTTTTCCATGCAGACCACGAGAGAGAGAGAGAGAGAGAGAGAGAGAGAGAGAGAGAGAGAGAGAGAGAGAATTCAAAGCAAACTAATTTTTTCTGATATCCCAGCAATAAAGCTTTATACAGAATTCTCCCCTCCCCACCCCTTCTCCAGATGCACACAAGTCCACTGGTTTCCAGGAAGCCTAAATGCTGTAGGCAGTGAAAGTACTCCATTGATGAACTACAGAGGAATTATTTTCTTATTTGATAAAAACAATTTGGTAAGACACAACCCAACATTTGGTTTTTCAATTTAGCCCAGATTGGCCTCCATTTCAATACTATAGATAGGGGTGAGATGTTGAGCTCCTGACTCTCCTGCTTCTGCTTCCCAGGACTAAGATTGCAGGTGTGTGCCACAAAGCCTACCCAGACGACACAGATGGAAGCAAGAGAGTTGGCAAGGCCTCAGGCTCAAACTCACGGGTCTAAAACTTTTCCAAGTTTGTGTTGAAATTTCTCTTTGAAGTCATCAACTCTTTTGGATACAATTTTCGCTCCTCTTTCCCTAGAAAATGAGAAATTGACAGGTATCTTTATTATTAAAATGTCACTGGCTGCAAAATATAAACACAATGAAAAGGATCATGGTATAACTGCACCCTCAGTGAACAAGTCTCAAAAGACATTCCATATTTAATATTGCACATATTGATGCTTCTGTCACATGCATTATAATGGAAATTCTTTTGGTAGATAATATAGCATGGTCTGTGTATAAAGTGGGGGTATGACCAATCTAAGGTATGGCTGAGCAGAACGTTTTTATTGTAGATATGAGGGAGAGTATAGCCAGAGGCATCTGGAAGAGTCCACAGCAGGGAGAGAGAGTAGTGGACTAAACGTGAACCACAGACTAAACCAGTACATGGGAGGAGAGAGGGAGAGAAGAGAGTTCAGGCTAAAGAGACCAAAAGAGAGGAGGTCAAGAGAGCACATGGCCAAAATGTCAAGGTTATGTAAGAAGCAAAAGCTGAGGTAAGGGAAGCCCATGAGCTGTAGAAGTTTAGAATTGGGGCTGGGTGAGAAGAGTTAAGAGGAGCCGAGGGTACCAAGTGTGCCTAGAGGCCTGAAGTCTCTTTGGCATGATAACAGGCACCTCAGTTAGACACTTATCCAGAGTTTCTTTTGGACCTGACAGTCTGGAAATATAGCTAAGGGAATAAACACTTGCCTAGAACACAGCACAAAGATGGGAGAAGGGAGGGCAAGCTAAAGAAAACACTTTGGCAATATGAATTTTAAAAATATAAAGATATTTTCAGGCAGGACAGAAAAATGAGGAATGTGGAATATATGTTATGGGGAAGGCTGCTTGCCACTCCACAGTCAGGTTGTGAAGTCTTTCCCTGGCTAGGAATGGAGCGTTCCAGCACAATTAGTAGCATGTGCTGTGAATCTTGACTACATAGCACCCCAGTTCCTTTTAAATAGAGATGTCTCAAAGAAGAATGTTAAAGTAATAGGAAATCACACTCAAGGTCTAACTGTATACGGCCTTACACCTATCTTACTTAGAGTGTTAAAATAAATAATAAGCCCCTCTTAAGACCTTTCTCCTATCCCAGTTATAAACTGATGATTTCAAAGAATGTCTTGGAATTTCTAAGAAAACTATAAATGTTTACATGAAAATATATCTTGGGATCAAGCTTGCCATAGGCTACCTGCACATCTCTCTCTCTCTCTCTCTCACACACACACACACACTTTCTTCTTGAACACCCTTTGTGACCTGTGCTTTTACTTATCTGCTGTTGTCCTATTCATTGCTCCCCATGGTTCCATGATCCTTTTACTTGGAGGAAAGGGGAGAGAGAGAAACACAGTCCCTTAGCAACCCTTCCAGGTAGAACTTCAGAATCTACCCAAGTCACATATACAAATATTATTAAGACACATAGGCCAGATTCTTTCTTTACAAGGCCACACCCACACTTGGATGTATATTGACCTTCCTTTCCTTCCTATGAGCCTCTTTTTTTCTAATAACCCATGTTTATATTTATAAAATATCTTCTTAGGGATTACAAAAATATCTCAGAGGATAAAAAGCATGGAGATCTGGCTTCAAATTCTCAACATCCAAATAAGAAAAGGCTTGGTCTGGCCATGAATGCCTTCCATGAACACTGGGCAGGATGGGGAGATAGGCCCCATTTGGCCTACTAGTCTGCCAAACGTGGTGACTTTCCATTTCAGTGAAAGACGCTGTCTCCCAAGAGTAAAGGAAAAGTGATGGAGAACAATACCTGACAATATCCTCCTCTGACCTCCATTTGTACCTGGACAGCCTTACACACCTATAATACATATATGCATGCATGCACACATACACACACCCCACAGACAACACACACAAATACCACAATTTTTTAAATGTTTTAATTTCTTGCAATGAACTCAAATTCTGCTTCTCACACCTAGTCATACTGAAATTCTTTTCTATGGCAATGTCAAGAACACCAGCTCCACTCAGAAAAGAATCTCTCGGGATGATAAGTGTCTGAGTACATCCCTCCCATTCCCAACATGCTTATGTGCTTTTGTCTCCATTTAAGAATCACTAATAAGGAGCCAACCCCACAATGTTTAAAATTATGGAAAGCGGGGCTGGAGAGATGGCTCTGTGGGTAAGAGCATTTGTTGCTCTTGCAGAGGACCCAGATTCAGTTCCCAGATAGAGATTTGATGAGAGTCCCTAGGCCCATGCAGGGGTAGGGGATAGCTACTGTAGCCAACCTGCCAAGGTTCTGGCCTACAAGACCTTAGGCAAATGACTGGCTTCAAAGTCTTTTTCTGTGAACTTAAGTATTCCTATCCCATGATGTTCAAGATAGGATTGAATTAAAAATAAAGAGAATGTTTCAGACTTTTCCTTTGTAGCTAAGAACTGTCGTTATTTCAGGAACAACACTGGCAGAAAGGTAGATATGGGGCAAGTGGACCATGCCACCAGGCAGAAGAACTGGTAAAGTTATGCAGACTCAGACCCCCCAGGGAATCACAGAACTGATGAGGCCAGCTCCCTGCCAAACTACCTAATCTGGAATACCTAATCATGGCACCACACTGAGAGGACTGTGACAACCAGTCACATGGCAATAAAAACCTGGAGTTCTCCCTGCTAATGAGGTATCTAGAAGGGCCCCAAGTGTTCAGCCAATGAGCTTTCCTTCTTGGGCATTTCTTCCAGCAAAAGATATTTAATCCCTGGTTCACCCTGAGTAAGGTGTATGCATTCACATTTGCCATCAAATAAAACAGTTTGAAGAAACAATGACCATCTCCTTCATTAAGGATGGCTGTGGGGTTCAGGAAGGGCTTTCTTGTCAAGAGCTTGGCCTACATCTCCTAGAGAAGGCCTTCTCTCTTCCAGCCCCTCCTTATTCTGAGCACTGTCTTGGAACTAGACTGGACTCTGCCCCATCCTGGTTTCAGACTTCCCCATCTTCCCAGTGAGAAGATGCCCTGAGGGGATGCAAGGACTCTCAACTGATTTTTTTAACTCCCAGCAATAAGCTTGTAGCAAGCGGATACACTGGTGACTGGGAACCACAGCATCTCTCTCAGAGTTCACTGTTTCTCACTTGGGGAAACATAAACTGGGATTCTTTTTTTTTTTTAAGGATTTATTCATTTATTTATTTATTTATTTATTTATTTATTATATGTAGGCACACTGTTGCTGTCTTCAGACACACCAGAAGAGGGCATCGGATCCCATTACAGATGGTTGTGAGCCACCATGTGGTTGCTGGGATTTGAACTCAGGACCTTTGGAAGAGCAGTCAGTGCTCTTAACCACTGAGCCATCTCTCAAGCCCTGGGATCCTTATTACGGACAGTGTTTTGCCTCCCCCAAGCAGCTTGCCAGCAGCGACTCAGCACCACAGCAGTGAGGCAGACACACAGCCTGGCATGTAGGCAGTTGGACGCCTATGGGAATGCAAGTGGTTTAGGGCTATGGAAACCTAGAAAGCCTCATGCTCCCTGAAGAGGGCCGAAAGCAGAGTAAAGCCCTGACACACTCAAAAGCAAGCCAAGTATACTGCCTTCCTATAGAGCTCTGCCGGCAGCTGTGGAACTTGGGAGCAGGGCATGGCACACTCCCATTTCCTCCAAAGGAGAAACCATTTTTTGCTTTTCCCTGTGCTCGTTGGCTGCTGGTATTGCTGGGTGTCCTTGGGTAAAGCCTCCTCCCTCCTGCCTCTGCCTACATCCCTCTTCAGACCATCTTCTCTTCTGCATGCCTTTCCTCTTCAGCTTCCAGTCTTCTGTTATGGATTGCTGTTTGTATTTTCCGCTCCCTCCAGAGGCAGGTTCTCAGGTGAGGTCAGGTGAAATCTTAATTGGTCAGATAAGGCTAGAGCCTGGGATTGGGCAGTGGAAGGGAAAGGCGGAGCTGAATGTTTTAGAGAGGGGAATGTTTTAGAGGACAGAGGGAGAGGAGATATGGAAGGAGGAGGAGATGAAAATGAACCAGAACGACATGGCCTGGAGGAGCCGCAAGTAGCTAGGGATTTCACAGATGGGCAATAGAGCAGTTGTAGGGTACATTTGCCCAATCTAAGTGTGCAACTTGTGTTTGTATCAATTGAGTTTTGTGTTCTTTGCACAGGCATTTTGGGGTTGGAGATCTACCATTATAAATCTGGCTGTTCCTTGTTTATAAAAGCCAGAAGCTGGAAAGAACCCAGATGCCCCTCAACAGAGGAATGGATACAGAAAATGTGGTACATTTACACAATAGAATACTACTCAGCTATTTAAAAAAAATGAATTTATGAAATTCCTAGGCAAATGGATGGACCTGGAGGGTATCATCCTGAGTGAAGTAACCCAATCACAAAGGAACTCCACAATATGTACTCACTGATAAGTGGATAATAGCCCAGAAACTTAGGATACCCAAGATATAAGATACAACTTGCCAAACGTATGAAATTCAAGAAGAACGAAGACCAAAGTGTGGACACTTTACCCTTTCTTAGAAATGGGAACAAAACACCCATAGAAGGAGTTACAGAGACAAAATTTGGAGCTGTGACGAAAGGATGGACCATCTAGTGACTGCCATATGCAGGGATCCATCCCATAATCAGCTTCCAAATGCTGACACCATTGCATACACTAGCAAGATTTCGCTGAAAGGACCCAGTTATAGCTCTCTCTTGTGAGACTATGCCGGGGCCTAGCAAACACCGAAGTGGATGATCACAGTCAGCTATTGGATGGGTCACACGGCCCCTAATGGAGGAGCTAGAGAAATTACCCAAGGAGCTAAAGGGAACTGCAACCCTATAGGTGGAACAACAATATGAACTAACCAGTACCCGGGAGCTCTTGTCTTTAGCTGCATATGTATCAAAAGATGGCCTAGTCGGCCATCACTGCAAAGAGAGGCCCATTGGACTTGCAAACTTTATATGCCCCAGTACAGGGGAATGCCAGGGCCAAAAAGGGGGAGTGGGTGGGTAGGGGATTGGGGGGGGTGAGTATGGGGGACCTTTGGGATAGCATTGAAAATGTAAATGAGGAAAATACCTAATTAAAAAAAAAAACTGAAAAAAAAATAAATCTGGCTGCTAGTTTATAAGTCTCTAGTGTTTTCACTTCATGGGGCTAAAGGGATCTGAGTGAGTGGTAGCTAGCTTTCTGCAGGCCAGCCACAGGGGGTGAATGCTCTAGGAAAGACTGGTTCAGTCAGCTTAGCAAGTGGAGAGAGAGAGAGAGAGAGAGAGAGAGAGAGAGAGAGAGAGAGAACCCTTGGGAGCAGGGGGGGGGGTTGACCGGAGCAGCTTGGCAGCAGGGCAAAACTGCCACTTGGGGCTGGCAACTGAGGTGAGTGAGACCACCAACGCTGTTGCCTAGCTGAATTTGAATTTAGCGTGGTTCATTATTAAAACTACCTGCAACAGTCTTCCTCTGATCAACAACTTTTTCTTCTTCTTCCTCTCGCCTCTTTTCTTCTCCTCCTCATCTACCATCTCCTCTTCTTCCTTCTCCTTTTACTTTTATTTTTTATTTTTTTGGATAGGAGAGTATGATGGCTAATCTCGTTTGTCAGTTTAGCTGAGTCTAGAATCTACTACAAGGCAAACTGCTGACAATCCTGTGAAGAATATTCTTTTTTTTTTAATCAGATTATTTGAAGCACAAAGACCTACTCTAAATCTAGGCCAACCTTCTGGTGGCAGGCCATGTAAAAGGACATGGAAGAAGAAAACTGATTTTTGCCTACTTGCCCTCACTCTTGCTAGCAAGATCATCTACTTGGTTGCCGTTGCACTCCTTCACTGCTATTAAAAACAATTTCTAGCCAGGCGTGGTGGCGCACGCCTTTAATCCCAGTACTTGGGAGGCAGAGGCAGGCGGATTTCTGAGTTCGAGGCCAGCCTGGTCTACAGAGTGAGTTCCAGGACAACCAGGGCTATACAGAGAAACCCTGTCTCGAACAAACAAACAAACAAACAAACGAACAATTTCTGCGGGGCAGTGGGGGTGCATGCCTTTAATCCCAGCACTTGGGAGACAGAGGCAGATCAGCATCTCTCCAGGAATTCTCCAGGACTTCAGCTCCAGGTTAGGATTGCTGAGCAGCTGTCTCTTAGTTTTCCAAGCATAATACAGGCACTGTTTGCCTACCCAGACTACATGCTATAAACCAATCTAATAACACCCATATAAAATCCTACAGAGAACCCTAACACAAAGGAGTGTGGTGAATAACGTTATGTCGACTTGACACAAGCTACAGTCATCTCAGGGGGAAGTCTCAATTAAGAAGGCATTTCCATAATATCTGGTTGTAGACAAGCCTATAGGGCTCTTTCTTAATTAGTGATTTATTGGAGTAGGCCAAGCCCACTGTAGGTGGGACTATTCCAGGGTTGGTGGTTCTATAAGAAACCAGGCTGACCAAGCCAGAGGGAGCAGAAAATTAAGCAGCACTTCTCCATGGATTCTCCACCGGCTTCTGCCTCCAGGTTTTGCCCAGATTGAGTTCCTCCGCTTTCCTCAAGTGAACTGTGGCTCTGGGTATGTAAGCCAAATAAACCTTTTCTCCCTAAGGAGCTTTTGGTCATGGTATTTCATAAGAAGCCCTAGCTAGGACAAAATTGATACCAGAAGTGGAGTGTTGCTGTGAAAGACATGTGGGGGTATTTGGGGATTTGGGGAATAGTTGGTACTTTGGGCTAGAAATATTGTTGAGTGTTCAAACCTTGATGATTTGTTCTGCTGGAAGTTTGGAATATAATGATATTAAGAGCAATGCAGATGACGAAGGTCTGGCTTGTGAAGTTTCAGAGGGAAATTTTAAGAGTCCTTAAACGACCCTATGAGGATCATTTGCCATTTTAAATCAAGAATCTGTGCTTCTCGTTAGCTGGGACTGAAGAACAAGCTATGTTTAACAAGATAGCAGAGCCACTGAAGTAAAAACTTTGCTTTGCTGGGACCATTGATGCTGGTCGGCTGGAGCTGAAAATTTGGTGGTAACTAGGAAACCAGCATCACTGTAGTGAAATCTTCTGGGAAACGCTTCCTCAGAGTCAGCACATAGAAGCTGGGCTCCAGAGGCAGCCAAGGTTGCACCTTATGCTGGCAGCCAAAGTTTGTTATGTTTAAGAGTCTCCCAGGTAGTATTTCTAGGGATGTTATTAGATTGGTTTACAGGATGTAGTCTGGATGGGCAAACAGTGCCTGTATTGTGCTTTGAAAACTGAGAATCAGACAGCTGCTCAGCAGTCCCAGCCTGGAGCTGGAGTCCTGGAGGATTCCTAGAGAGATGCAGATCTTCAATCTATGTTGGAATCCCATAGAAACTGGTTTTAATAGCAGTGAAGGAATGCAGCAGCAACCAAGTAGATGATCTTGCTAGCAAGAGTGAGAGCAAGCAGGCAAAAAAGCAGTTTCCTTCTTCTATGTCCTTTAACATGGGCTGCCACCAGGACAGAGGTACTGGTTTTGAAGGTATGAAGGGGTCATGGAGAGGAACTGAGGCTCTGCATTGTGAGGAGAGGCGAGGCCATTGTGAAGGTTATGGAGAAGTTTGAGGTCTTGCACCATGAAGAGAGCACAAGAAAAGCTACTAGTGAATGTGAAGCCCAGTTGCAGAAGAAACA
Source organism: Mus musculus (assembly GCF_000001635.26). Lineage (NCBI taxonomy): Eukaryota > Metazoa > Chordata > Mammalia > Rodentia > Muridae > Mus > Mus musculus. Next base: position 53,434,615 of record NC_000083.6, read on the forward strand.
AACAACAACAACAAAAAAAAAAAAAAAAGCAGTATTCTGAGATGCTAATACCAAGGGACAACCACCAAGAACAGCAGCAGCTGTGGAGAGGAGTCAGCCAGAGCTGAGAAGACAAACAGTATGTGATGCAGAGAGTGGAGCTGGACAAGTAGCCTAAGCCCCTTGAAGGAACCCAGAAGATCGTGTATGCATCCCAGATACTGGACCCTGAGTAGTTTATGTGATTGGAGTTTGGATTTACTTTGACCTGATTGTGATTGTGCACTGCTTCATCCCCCATGAAATAAGAAGGTATTTATTTTAGTTGTTTGTTTGTTTGTTTGTTTTTATATGAGCCCAAAATTGAGAGACTTTTGATTTTAGAATAGACTTTGCACTTTTTTAAGAGACTGAATTTTTAAAGTGTTTGAATTTTTAAGACTTTTTAGGTTTGTAAAATGTTTTTTTAATTCTTTTTTAAAATATTTTTATTAGGTATTTTCCTCATTTACATTTCCAATGCTATCCCAAAAGTCCCCCATACCCTCCCCCCCCCATTCCCCTACCCACCCACTCCCACTTTTTGGCCCTGGCATTCCCCTGTACTGGGGCATATAAAGTTTGCAAGTCCAATGGGCCTCTCTTTCCAGTGATGGCCGACTAGGCCATCTTTTGATACATATGCAGCTAGAGGCAAGAGCTCCGGGGTACTAGTTAGTTCATAATGTTGTTCCACCTATAGGGTTGCAGATCCCTTTAGCTCCTTGGGTACTTTTTTCTCTAGCTCCTCCATTGGGAGCCCTGTGATCCATCCAATAGCTGACTGTGAGCATCCACTTATGTGTTTGCTAGGCCCCGGCATAGTCTCACAAGAGATAGCTATATCTGGGTCCTTTCAGCAAAATCTTGTTAGTGTATGCAACGGTGTCAGCGTTTGGAAGCTGATTGTGGGATGGATCCCTGGATATGGCAGTCTCTAGATGGTCCATCCTTTTGTCACAGCTCCAAACTTTGTCTCTGTAACTCCTATATTGTAATGTCTATACTAATAAATGATTTTGGAGATGAACAAGAAGGGAAAGGTTGTGGCTTCACAGTGGTGTATTTGTGTGTCAAGTTAACAAGAGATCAAGGAGGATAAGAAATTCTCCCTTTAGGAGGAGGAGAATCCCACTATAACCCAGACTGGCATGCCAATTCACTATCATCCTTCTACCTCGGGCTGCTAGTTTACAGATATGACTCATCACACACAGACTAACTCTGAACTTCTAAGGATACTTATTAGTTGAATGTTGGGCCTATATAAATGTGTATGTGTGTGTGTGTGTGAGAGAGAGAGAGAGAGAGAGAGAGAGAGAGAGAGAAGGAGAGAGAGAGTGTTACTCCCAATCAAACTCAGGGCCTTTGGCATAGCTAGGCAATTGCGTTAGCACCATGGTACATCTTCAGAGCCAGGAAACTTTATATCTGCAGAATAATCATTATTCGTGTGTTGGCTTAGAATAAAAAATAACATAGGTGAAAAACTCAGGACCTCATTTTAAAATTCCAAGGAATAAGTTATATATAGAATGAGTCCAGTTTTCCCCAGAACTTAGGCTGCTAAGAAAAGCATGAGATAAGTGCTCAGCCTAAGCTAAACAGCAAGTCTGAGGCCAGCTACATCATATAAAAACACATCACACACTCAATATCTCTCTCTCTCTCTCTCTCTCTCTCTAAAGAAAAGATCAAAATCTGCAAGTAATTATTAGAGCTTAATAATGGTCCAGGCATGGCAGCTCATATTTATAATCCCAGCACTTACAAGGTAGCCAGGAGGTTGGCCACAAGTTTGTGGCCAGCCTTGATATATAGTGTGCTCTGGGCCAGCAAGGTTATCATGCTAAGACCACGTCTATAAAACCACAGAAGCTGGAAAGATGGCCATTGCAGAGGACCTGACTTGGAGTCCTCATACCCATATGGTGGCTCACCTGTAACTCTAGCTCTAGAAGATGATGTTTCAGTATGTGAGATGTGCACACATGCACACATACAAACACACACACAAACATACACTTAAAAATGAAAATAATACCTAAAGCAACATCAAAAAGTAAATAAAATCCTGTAATTCCAACATTGGGAGGCAGTGGCAAATTGACACAAATTCTAGGCTACTATAGACTTCAGAGTGAGATCCTGTCACCAAAATAAATAAATAGATAGATAGATAGATAGATAGATAGATAGATAGATAGATAGATAGATAGATAATACCGATTCATGAAGTAACTTAAAGAACAGCACAAACCTCTGGGGTAGCCAAAAAGAATGCCTGTTGAAAGTGAAGACATTGCATGATGTATTTTTTCTATTATTGTTATATTAAACCATGTCAACATATTTAGTATCTCTTCCAAATGAATTTTAAGTAGGTAGTTACTTAAGTTCAAAAGCTAAATCTCTAAGACTTACTTCTAGGCCAGGTTTCATCACACTTACATTTGTAGTTCATGGAGCCAATGTAAAGCTTTAGCCATGGTGCGCCCATCATTAAAGTGAGGTGTTGGGATTCCATACAAGTTAAACCTATGGAAGCTTGCCGGGTTATATTTTCGATTCTTTGCTTCTCCTGTGGGTGGTAGGAGCATGGAAGAAGACTTCTGAGTTAAGCCACACAGAGAGAGAGAGAGAAAAGTTTATTTTAGGGAAAGCACACTGTTTTCTCATTGGCACAGAACTCGTGGGGCAAAGGCTGGAACATACCCATGCAGGCAGCTGTTCATACGCAGCTACAGATGGCAAAAGCCCTTCCCTGCACATGCTGGGACACCACAGAATGTTACATACAGAGCTCCTTGTGTTCATGTTTGTAAGATGTGGTGGTTTATGTCTGTAATCTCAGTATATGGGAAGCTGAGAGGAGGATGGGGAGTTCCAGGCCTGCCTGAGCCACATAGTGAGACGAAGTTTCAGGAAAAAACTCTAAGCAAAACAAAACAACCATTGACATCACCCAAAACTGATAAGATTAATAAATGAATTCAAGAAAGCTGAATGATACAAAAAAAATCAATATTAAAAAAATAACTGGAGAGGAGACCATCTGTGACTACCAGAGCTGACAGAATGACTGTCCACATGAGGCAAGGAGATCTGGTTCACAATGCCTCAGTAGTCAGTGCTGGTTCAAACTTTGACAGTCTGACACTGGGCAGTTTATTGTAGGCACATTTAAATATAGTACAAGTTAGAAAAAGTATCTTAGTATGCTTCAGAAATTTATATTCCAAAAGGCTAGAAAACTTAGAAGAAATGGAGAAGTAGCATTATTTGCAGATAATATGATTTTATGAATAAAAGACCCTAAAATCTCCACCAGGAAACTTCTACAAATGATAAACACTTTTGGCAATGTAGTAAGATACAAAGTTAACACACACACAAAAAGAAAAATCAGTGACCTTCCTATTTACCCAAAACAGACTGAGAAAGAAGTCAGGAAAACAACACCTTACACACATTCACACATGTATGCACGCACACAGACACACACAGACACACACCTTGCTTTAACCAAGAAAGTAAAAGATGCAATAAAAAATTTAAGACATTAAGAAAAGAAATTGAATAAGACACCAAAAGGTGGCTTATGCATCAGTAGAACTAATATAGTGAAACAGCCATCTTACCAAAAGCAATGTACAGATTCAATGCAATGCCCATCAAAATAATAAAAGAACTATACAAGGTATTACCACCCCCAATCTCAAGTTGTATTACAGAGCTATAGAAATAAAAATTAGCATGGTCCTGGTATAAAAACAGACACGATGGTCAATGGAATTGAATTGGACACCCAGATGTCATCCCATATACATTTGGACACCTGATAGTTATAATAAAGAAGCCAGAAAAAAAGACAAATAATGCTGGGCAAACTGGATGGCTGCCATGTAGTAAAATGCAAAAAGTTTCATACATATGTATGTATATCATACAATACTCGACTCCAAATCAATCAAGGACCTGAATATAAGGCCACATACCCTTATTGGATAGAAGAGAAAGTGAGAAATTGTCCTGAACTCATTGGCACAGGAAAAGACTTCCTGAACAGAACACCAATAGCACAGGCACTAAAAACAACAATTAATAAATAGGACCTTATGAAATTGGGACTCTTCTCTATGGCAAAGGACTTTATCATTCAGACAAAGGAACAGGCTACACAAGAGGAAAGATCTTTACCAAGTACATCATCAGATAGTGAGCCAATACCTAAAATGAATAAAGAACTAAAAGAAAAAAAAAAACCTGGACATCAAGGAAACAACCCAATTAAAAATTGGACTACAGAAGTAAGGACATCATCAAAGATAAAACACAAATGGTCAAGAAACAAAGAAATGTTCAATAACCTTAGCCATCAGGGAAATGCAAATCAAAACAACTTTGAAATTCCATCTTATACCAGTCAAATGGCCAAGATCAATAAAATAAATGATAATTTATGCAGTTATCATTTGTGGGGAAAGAGGTATGGATGTGGGGAAAGGGAAACACTCATCCATTGTTGTTGGGGGTGCAAACTTGTACAGTCATTATGAAAATCAATGTGGAAATTCTTTAGGAAGCATGAAATAGTACACCTCTTGGGCATATATCCAAAGGATTCCATATCCTGCTTCAAAGATATGTGCTAGTCCATGTTCATTGCTGCTCTATTTATAATACCCAGTAACTGGAAACAGACTAGATGTCCATCAATGGATGAGTAGATCAAGAAAATAAGATGCATGTACACAATGGAATATTACTCAGCAGTTAAAAATATGAAATCAGACGAAAGGATGGAACATCTAGAGACTGCCTCACCTGGGGATCCATCCCAGAATCAGCCACCAAATGCAGACACTATTGCATATGCCAGCAAGATTTTGCTGAAAGGATCCTGATATATCTGTCTCTTGTGAGGCTATGCCAGTGCCTGGCAAATACAGAAGTAGATGCTCACAGTCATCTACAGCATGGAACACAGGGCCCCCAATGGAAGAGCTAGATAAGGTCTTCAAGGAGCTGAAGGGGTCTGCAACCCTATAGGTGGAACAACAATATGAACTAATCAGTACCCCCAGAGCTCGTGTCTCTAGTTGCATATGTAGCAGAAGAGGGCCTAGTTGGCCATCATTGGGAAGAGGCGCCCTTTGGTCTTGCAAACTTTATATGCCTCAGTACAGGGGAACACCAGGGCCAAGAAGTGGGAGTGGGTGGGTGGGGGAGTGGGTGGGGGAGTGTGTGGGGAACTTTTGGGATAGCATTGGAAATGTAAATGAAATAGATACCCAATTAAAAAAAGAAAATATCTAATAAAAATTTAAAAATATATGAAATCATGAAATTCTTTTTTTTTGTTTGTTTTGTTTGTTTGTTTGTTTGGTTGGTTGGTTGGTTGGTTGGTTGGTTGGTTAGTTGGTTGGTTGGTTTGTTGGTTTTGGTTTTTCGAGACAGGGTTTCTCTGTGTAGCCCTGGCTGTCCTAGAACTCACTTTGTAGACCAGGCTGGCCTTGAATTTAGAAATCCGCCTGCCTCTGCCTCCCGAGTGCTGGGATTAAAGGCATGTGCCACCACGCCCGGCTGAAATTCTTGAATGCATGGGTGGAGTTAGAAAAAGTCATCCTAGGTGAGGTAACATAGACCCAAAAAGACAAATATCATCTGTAGCCACCTTTTATAGATTGAGATGTTAAGACTTCAATAGTCAAGTTACTGTCCATACAATTACTGAAGTTCAATATAGACTAAGGAATTGAGGAAGAAGAGGATCTTCCAAGGACAGGGAAATAGAATACATACTTATGGGTAGATTAGAGGGGATCTGAATGAGAGAATTAAATGGAGGCACGGAGAAAAGGGTAAGGGATGGACAACTGACATTAAGGGACATTTGAGGGACCATATAAAAATCTAACACAGTAGAAGCTTCTTAAAATACATACATATATGAAAGAAATCTAAATGGTATCACCAAATAACAGGGAAGACAGAGCCTCAACTGGACATCTCTTGTCACTAAATGAAACCCTCAATTCCAGTGATGGGTTACATCTAATTGTGTTTTTGTCCAAAGAGACCCCAAGGAAACCCCTAAAACAACCCAGGCTATTGCCAAGGTTAGTGATTGCTCTCCACAGATTGACAGTAAAGCCCAATTGCCGAAGAGAAAATATACACAACTCACTGAACACTGAGAAGTAGAGCTAGTGGTTACCAAGAGCCTCTACCCCTACTAGCCAGTGTTCACAGTACCGGAAGGCACTCTGCATGCTACCAAAAGACAAAGGTGAACAGCAACCGAGCTACAAACCTTGAGATTTACAGTGCTGCCTTGCACACATAATACCCCAGTGCAATGGTGGCATTAATACTTGTGGTAGTTACCCACCAGCATCTGAGAGGATGAAAGGCCCACTCCATGAGATAGAACCAGTACCTGACACTGCACAAGTGGCCAAGAACATGAGACTAGGAAGGCCATGGGCGTAGGGTAAAACCAAACATTATTGTTCTGCCAAAGAAATAAAGCAATAAAATAGCCCCCAATGGCATTGTGCTATATCCATAGATCAATGTCTCATTCAGTCATCATCGGGCACCCTCTTCAGTCGATGGGAACTAATATAAAGACCCACAAATGGACAGAGAGTGAGAGACTTTGGAACACAGACCTAAGTGGGATGTCTTCATCAAACCCTTCTCTTCAGGGCTCCTGGATCTATGTAGAAGAGGAGGGTGAAAGATCATTAGAGTCTGAGGGGGTGGATGACAGTGTCTTCTTCTAGGCAAAACAGGACCGATGGACATGCAAACTCACAGAGACTGGGGCATCATGCACAAAGCCCGTACAGGTTCAAACTACATCAGTCCCGGGGCTAAGAGTTGGAAGTGGACATGAGTTCTCATCCCTAACCAAGAAATTATCTCCAATTGACAACCACTTGCAAAGGGAAAAAATAGCTTTCTCCAGTGGAGTCTTACTAGGTATGTAGACCACACTTAAAAGCAGGCCCAGTAGAAGATGGTCAAAACAAAACAAACTTACAGTATTTTTGTAGACCTTTTGTCTTGCATGGGCTTGTTTGAGTATTTTTTATCTTAATGTCATGTGCTTGTAATTTATGGTTTAAATTTTTCTGTTTTTATGGGGCATGTGTCGCACACACATGCACATGCACACTTGTGTGTTTCTTTTGCCTTTTCCTTATTTTTTTCTTTTATTCTGGATTTTGGTTTTTTATTTGCCTGATTTCTAAATATATAGATAAATAAGGCTCAGCGTTTGATGGGCGAGATGATGGGGATGATCTGGGGGAGCAGAAACTGTGATCAGAATACACTGTATGAAAAAAATCCTTTCAATAAAAATAATGGAAAATCTGATGTAGATAATAATATGGAAAATATTACAAAATATTCCATGGGACAAAACAAATTAAGTGGGAATATATAGAAGTATATATACATATGTATTGTACACTAAAGTACATACATAAACCAGGCATGGTGGTATACACCTGTAATCTCAGTATTTGGGAGGCTGAGGCAAGAGGATTTAATGCCAAGTATACAGTGAGTTTGGGGATGGCTTGAACCACATGGGAACCTCTGTCTCAAAAAAGAAAAGGAAAAAAAAATTAGAAACTATGACAAATCTTTCTGAATACTATCTATATAGTTTATATTTATTCAAGAAGTATCTATCATTTCATCAGTAAGTACATTTTAAAGACTTTACTGATCTTGCTGCCACTGAACATTGACCCTGATGTACTATTTAAAGCAACACATTTCTGAGCTTCGTCTGCTTGTTTGCTTGTCTGTTTATTATCTTACTGTGTCATTCTGGATGTCCAGGAACTCAGTATGTAGCTCATGCTGGCCTTGAACTCAAAGTTCCTCCTGCTTCTGCCACCCAGGTGCTAGGATTAAAGGCATGTGCCCTCACGTGAAACCTATCTTTATTCTAGTTATGTATTTATGTAGGAGTAAGGGTGCATGAGGGCAGGTGCCCCTGCAGCCCGGATAAGGGTGGGATACCCCTGGAGACAGAGTAACAAGTGGTTGTGAACTACCTAATGTGAGTGCTCGCAACCAAAATCTGGCCTGAAAGAGTAGTGCACAATTTCAACCACTCAATCATTGCTCTAGTCACTTAAGTGACCAATCCTAAATGTATATCAGATTCCATGAAACCATGAAGGGTCAGATTCTATTTATCTAAACCTAGATGCTTCAATTAAATTCAATAGATAAAGGCTAGAAAAATGCTCAGCTTATCAACTGTAGTTATCTTGGGCTAAGGACATTACAAGGTAACATTTGCTTTTTCTTCATTTTTAATATCCAAATTCTCTGCAATGAGTTTAAGCCTTAGTACCATAAAAAAAGGAAATATAGATAATGTAACTTTCAAAAGGCTAATGTACCTTCCATAAAAATCTGCAAATGAAGACAATTTTGACTTCATTTTTGTCCGTTAAAGCTGATCTAGGTATAGTTTTAATACTCTTGTGTGTGTGTAGTGTGCATATAATGTGTGTGATATATGTGCATGTATATGTCCATGTGTTCCTGCATGTGGGTGTGCTGTGTCAGCAATCATATGAAGGGCAGAGGACAACCTTAGGTGGCATGTTGGTCTTCTCCTTCTACTTTGTTAAAATAGGGTTTCTTTGCTATTTTCTGCCAATTTTCTAGGCTAGCTGGCCTGAGTTCTGACAGGAACATTACAAACCGGAATTACAGACCCACAATACTCTACTGAGCTTCACTCAGTTCTGAAGATATAAACAACTCCTCATACTTGTACAGCAAGCACTTTACCCACTAAACAACGTATTCAGCCCTACTCTAAATAGTTTTAAAGCATTCACCAATTTACATACATACATACACACACACACATTTAGTCATGGTTACCGTTTGTTGTTGCTGTTTTGTTATAGGTTGTTGCTATTCTGAAACAGGGTCTTGTGTAGCTAAGGATAGCCTAGAACTCCTAGTATCCTCCTGCATAAGTCATCCTGGTCAGCTCCAAATTAAGCATTCTGACAAAACCAGGTATAGTGGCACATTCCTATACTCACAGCACGTGAGAGCTGGAGACAGGAATATCAGAAGGTCAAGGCAGCCTTCAGCTACATACTAAATTTTAGACAAAATGTTATTTTCATAAAAACTGTGGGAGGACAGAAAGTATAAAGGAAAGAGAGGAAGGCAGGTCATAGAAACAAAGAGAGAAAGATAATGAGTCATAAAAAAAGACAAGAAGTCAAGGGCAGGAGAAGGATACTGTGTTCAAGTGACCAAGGACAGCAGCAGTTGAAGACAGAAGTAGAAACTATCCATCCTTGGGAACACATTAAGGAGCTAAGAAGACAGAAGCAGACTCCAGACGGGGCTTTCTCAAGACCCAAATCAGAGTCTAATCACTTCATTATTCTATCAAGACTACACTGACATATTTTTAATTCAGATGTATTTTACGGCACTATAAAATGTATGTTGACCCTTAAACTCATCCTAGTACTGTGGGGCTATTAGACCAGATCACTAAGAAGCTGATAGTGGTTGTTCTAGGCACTAAACTAAGCTTTTTTGCATGTACTCAACTCACACAAGGTCACCATGCCACTCAAGAACCAAGACAGATTGAGGATCGGATGTATAAACTACTCAAGTTCTAAGACAGAAAATGAGTGAATGAAAATTTAAACCTAGGGAGCTAGTGAGATGGCTCAGTGGGTAAGAGCACCGACTGTTCTTCTGAAGGTCCAGAGTTCAAATTCCAGCAGCCACATGGTGGCTCACAACCATCCGTAACGAGATCTGACTCCCTCTTCTGGAATGAATACATTTGAACCTAATCTGTCCAATTCATAATCCTACACACTTGACCAAGATTGGTGTTGCATGCCTCCAGTCTTAGCTAGGTGGGGGGCTGAGAAGGAAAGATTACTTAAGTCTATGAGTTCAAAAGCATCCTAGGCAATGAAGATTCTTTCTTAAATGTGGCAAGGGGTGGGGCCGACATTCTAATAAGTTATCACTAAAGCTAAAAGCCACTAAATAAAATAAGTACACATAGCGTTTCCTCAGCGTTTCTCAGCTGATGTTGCCCTTTATTTATTATTGTTGTGCCTTTGCATGATGAGGTGGGAAGTGTACCCCAGTGTACATGCAGAGGTCAGAAAACAACTTTCCATATTCTGCTCTCTCAAGCGGGTTATGTGGGTTCTGAGGATTAAACTCTGGTCACCAGATTTCTGTTTGTGTGTTTCGCTTTGCTTTGTTTTGTTTTATGTAGGTTCTGGGGATTAAACTCTGGTGGCCAGGTTTGCATGGTAAACTCCCTTACCCAATGAACTACCTCCCTATGATTTTTTTTCATTTTAATAATACATATATGTCTGTATTTCTTTTATTGTTGTTCTTGTGGTCTTGAAGCAAAGTCTCACTCTAGCCCAGAGGGAACTAGAATTCTCCCTGTAGAACAGAGTGGCCTCAAACATCTGGCAAGAATTCTCTCTGTAGAACAAAGTGGCCTCAAACATCTGGCAGCCCTCCTACCTCAGCTTCCTGAATGCTGAGACTATAGGAGTAAGTCACCATACCCAACTATTTCTTTTCATCCATTTATTCATTCATTCATTTTTGAGGCAAGATCTCACTATATAGCCCAGGGTGGCCTGGAACTCACAGAGATTTGTTTGCCTTGGCCTCCAAGGGTGCTGGGATTAGAGGTCTATGACACCATTTGGGGCACTTGCTCGTTAGCTTGCTTACATTCTTCTTTTTTAAATATACAGCTTCACTATGCACACCATGCTAACCTCAAACCCACAATCATCTTTCAAGCTCTTGAGAACTGGGGTTATAATCACCTACCATCCTGCCTAGCTATATTTTTAGAATATATTTTAAGAATGTGATGTGTTCGTCTACCATGGTTTGTGATGCTATGAATGATAGTAAACTGCCGTGTATGGATCAACTGCATCATCCATGAGGTGTCCAACTTCATGAACATTATGCGCTGTGCTTTTCTTGACAAATTTGAGAGTCTCACATCCTTAGCCCCGCTTCATACTGGGTGAGACTTACCTGCAAAATAATCATTGTGAGAGACAGTGTACAAATCATGTCCTTCCTGTCCTTCTTTAAGCACATCTTCGAAGGATTTCGATGGATTCACAGTGTCACGAACAGACAGTTCTGAAGAAAGAATCAACAAGATCAACATTAAGGACTCCTGGCTATTGGTTGTGTATATAAACTACAGCCAATGACCATCAGTTTGGTCTGATGGGTTCATAAGCTACACAGAATGCCTGGAAGATCACATTGCCAATTAAACAAATATCAGCAAAAAACAAGATGAGCTGTACATAGTGGAGGAAGGAGGACCAGGACTTCAAGGATAGCCTGGGCTACATAGTGAATTTGAGGCCAGCCTAGGCTACATGTGACTCTGCCCTAAAAGAGAGGGGCAGGGAGAGAGAGGAGAGACAGAGACAGAGACAAAGAGACAGAGAATAAAGAGGAGGAGGAAGGGAGGAGAGGGAAGGGAGATAGGGAGAGGAGAGAATAAGTCTATGCATCATTTAGCTGTAGAGCTCTGAGAATTCTGAAGATCAGAATTCTACCAGAGTCATTGGGTTATCCTCAGCCATGCTCCAACTCCAATTAAATTCTCCATCCTGAGACTCTAGACATTTCTGGCTTATATTTGTTCCCAACTTCCTAGGCTAATGCAAGCAAATCTGAATTCCAAATTAGAAATGCTGGTGTGACATGTGCAAATTTTGGCAGCTGTAACTTGAAGCAGGAACATGGAGTCTGTTTTGATCTGATTCTCCACTCTCAACATAGCCAGAGATAACAGGGAACTCCAAGAGTCAAGAACAAATTCCTCTTCCCACAACTATCAATTCATATACAGTGAGTTGTCTTGTTTCACTTACTATTCTTCAAAGGCTGGGGATTGAATGTGGGCCTTTATGCATACAAGACATTCCCTCCATCACTAAACTGTGTGTCTCAGACAGGATCTGAGTGTGTGTGTTTGTGTGTGTGTGTGTGTATTTACATACACACATACATTTACATACACACTTGAGATTGTCCTGCCTCAGCCACTTGAGTTCTAGGATTATAGGCACAATGCTCCATTTCAATTTATATGAAAAGTCTTTCTCACAGGCATGAGTTTGAATCCTTACCCTGCTAGGTAGCATAGTTTGGACAGGTTGCCAGGTAAGTAGGATGCTGAGCTGTTATAGCTCAGTCTCATTCTTATTTTCTACTTCCTGGTCCATGAATATGTGAGAGTAACAGCTACAAGTCTTGGCTGCCATGAACTCTACCATGCCTTCCTTATCATAATGAACTGTATTCTCTCAAACCAAATTAGCCCTTCCTTAAGTTGATTCTGCCATTAACTATATATCAAGAATAGCAGATAATGGATACCACTATGCCCATCTTACTCAATACCTTTTATTAAAGTTTTCTTATTTGAAACAGGGTCTCTTGTAGCTCAGGGTGGCGTTAAACTCCTGATCTTCCTACCTCTGCTTCCCAAATGCTGGAGTTATAGGCACATGCCACTGTACCTGGCTGTTACCTAATAATCTTTTAAATGTAACCCCACTCCCTGTTCCCTGCTCCCCATCAATCTATCAATATATATTACTATGTTAATCTCACCAGCCCTCTTTGGCTTTCCTATCGGGAACTGAAGTCTGTGAATTAATAGCTCATGATATCAGAAGTTGGTGATAGACTACCTGCCTACTTGTATGAGACCCCAGGCCCAATCTCCAGCAATGTAATGAATCCAGAGAGAGTGGGTACGGGGAGTAAGATGGAGAAGGGGAGAGGAAGAGAGAGGAAGGGAGGAAGGGAGGGAAAGAAAAAGAGAGAAAAAAATCATGTTCAAATAATACGAAAAGGCTAGTGTAGTAGACATATCAGCACGCACAGCATTGTCCCACACAGGACAGAGTTGGAAGGTCTGAAGCTCCAGATCTATCTGGGCTACACAGTGAGTCCTGTTTTTAAAACAAAAGGTAAAAAGATCACTGAGGATGCAACTCAGAGATAGAAGACTTGACTAGCTTGCTCAGGGCCCAAGATTCAATCCATAGTAGAGAACACTTTCCTATAAAGTACTACTTGAAGTTTAAAAAAAAAATTTACTTGGAGATTTTTAGATGTTCATGTTTAATATATAAAGACATATTATGATATGTTTCTCTCATTGGGTAGATGTACTGGCCAGTTTTGTGTGTCAACTTGACACAGGCTGGAGTTATTCCCGAGAAAGGAGCTTCAGTTGGGGAAGTGCCTCCATGAGATCCAGCTGTGGGGCATTTTCTCAATTAGTGATCAAGGGGGAAAGGCCCCTTGTGGGTGGGGCCATCTCTGGGCTGGTAGTCTTGGGTTCTAAAAGAGAGCAGGCTAAGCAAGCCAGGGGAAGCAAGCCAGTAACATTCCTCCATGGCCTCTGCATCAGCTCCTGCTTCCTGACCTGCTTGAGTTCCAGTCCTGCATCCTTTGGTGATCAACAGCAATGTGGAAAGTATAAGCTGAATAAACCCTTTCCTCCCCAACTGCTTCTTCGTCATGATGTTTTGTCCAGGAATAGAAACCCTAACTAAGACAGTAGATATCTTAAATGATAATTCAAACCCCACAGTGTGGTTTACATCTGTAATCCCAGTGCTTGGAAAGTAGGGGCACACAGGTCAAGTGCAAGCCTGAGGCTGGGAGACACCTTATCTTGAAAAACCCAGTAAGTAAGTAAATAACTCAAGGAAGATCATTTAGTTGAACTTAATGACAACAATATTCTTCAAGTGTTCTGACAGAAAGGTTGCTGGCACATAGTGGGCTTGTACTTCAGGATCTCTGACCACAGTGAGAATCCTGTGGGTTGCCAAGAATGGTGGTCAATGCCTTTCATCCCAGTACTCCAGAGGCAGAGGAAGGTGGATCTCCAAGAGTTCCAAGTTTCAGAATCAGTGTGGTCTACATAATGAGTTCCAAGTCAGGCAAGGCTACCTACTGTGAGCACATTGTCTCAACACACACACACACACACACACAAATAAATAAATAGCAAAACCCACAGGTTTCTCTCAGTTGGTTCCAATGTCCAATGGAGGTAATAATGATCTGTTTTGCTTTTAGGAATGCAATGAAGCAAACAGAAACAGTATTTCTTTTGATATGTGAATCATTATATCAATTGATGCAGAGAGTAAGTATCATAAAGTAACCTAAAAGTAAAGAAAAATTAACAAGAGGGAAGGGAGAGAGGGAGGGAGGAATACAAGAAGAAAGGAAGAGAGAGCGAGAGATCCTGCTATGATACCATCTTTTTACTTGTACCTGGAGTATTTCAGTCATCTCTCTCTGTGCGACACTCTTCAGGTACCATGGCAAGATACCCACTAAGTAGAAAAAAAAGTATAGATTTAAATAAAAGCAGAAAACTGAAAGCAAAAAATGCAAACGTGAGATTATAGTTAGGGGACAGAGAGGATGTGATGTCATTGTCAACAGGACAAGATAGAAGGAGAGAATGGCCCAAGCAGACCACTGACCTTGTGTGAAGACTATGTTCATCTTTCATCACTAACAATCCTTCACATCATCAACAGAAAATATATCAGTGACATATTTAATCCAGTTTCATAAGACGTATTTCCCACCTCCTCCTGTCCCTTATTTTTACTACCTCTGATAGTCGGTGTCCCTAATGTTGTGTTGATCACATCCATTCCTTTTGGCAATCCTGGTGTTTGATCATGAGATTTTCCCAATGGTGCTCGTTGATGGCTAAAATATATAGATTCTTTTTTGTCTTTAATTTTCTGTTGAAACGTGGTAATGGGCTGTGGGTTTATCAATGATCCCATCTAAAGAAATTATAGAATGTTCATGTATCGAAACCAGTATTTGTAAGAAAACTAAAACTCTAATGAGAAGAAAATACGATTAAAGTGCTATTTCCCCCATCATCATTGGCTGTGCTCATCTTCCAATGAACTGACAATGAAATCAGTACTGAAAAGTTTAACAAAGCAGATGCAGAACTTTCAGCTAGGACTGTATCCCAGCTCTTGGGGGAACTGAAGTACCAGGATACTAAGCTCCAGGCAGGCATGAAACTACAGAAAGATTGCAAGACCAGATGGAGAATGGTTCAGTAGTGGAGTGCTCATGAGGCTGTAAGTTCTAACCACAAAGCAGAAAATAAAAAAGGACTAGAGAAGTAGCTCAGCAATAGAGCACTTGCCTAACAGGTACAAGACCACGGGTTCAATCCCCAGCATTAAGTAAATAGATAGTTAAGTATGTACATATGTACATACATACATACATACATACATACACAGACAGATAAATTTAACTTTCCTACAGTGGTGCTAACGACTTATGGAAGGAGTTTCCAGGTTATTGATGCAAATACTCAAGAACACGTATGACAAGCACAGAACATAAAATCATTTCCACCAACTTTCTCAAACATATAAAACCCAGATTAGACCTAATGACACAGTACTGTAATCCCAGTCCTTAAGTAACAGAGGCAGGAAGATTGAGGCCAACCTGGACTACAGAGTTAAAAACTTCAAATAACAAAAGATAAAAATGAGAGAAAGCACTGGGCATGGTGTGGCACATGCCTTTAATCCCAGAACTGTGGAGGAAGAGGCAGGTGGATCTGAGTTCAAGGCCAGTCCTGTCTACAAAGCAAGTTCCAGGATAGCTATGGCTATGTAGAAAAATCACTGCCTCAAACAAACAAACAAACAAACAAAAAGCAGGGGAGAGATAGACAGGAAGAGAAAGACAAGAGAGATAGATGCTGGGCATAGTACATTGTCTCAAAAACAGAAAAGGCCCTGAGGCATGGATCAGCAAGTAAAAATACTGCCACAAGAGCCTGCCAGTGTAACTTTGATCCCCAGAAACCATGTAAAGAAAGAGGGAATCAACTCTACAAAGTTGTCCTCTAAGTCCCTACATGCATGCCCACACATAAAACACATACGTGCGTGCACACATGCGTGCATGTGCACACACACACACGCTAAAAATTAATCAATGAATTTTTTTTAATGGCCAAGATGGCTCAGCAGGTAAGGGAGCTTGCTGCCAAGGCTGATGATCTGAGTTTAGTCTCCAGAAATCACAAGATAGAAGGAAAGAACTGACTGTCCCAAGTTCTCATCTGTCCCCCACACAGGTGCTGTAGCACATGTACACACGCGCGCGCACACACACACACGCACAAAATGTGGGAAAAGGTTTTTAAACAAAAAGATAGAGGGTTGATGATAGGTCTCAACAGTAGTGTTTACCCAGAATACAGATTACCCCGAGTTCCAGCTTTAGCCCCACCAGTAAATAACTAAATAAATAAACTTAATAAACTGAAATAAATAAAAGGAGATAACAAATATAGAAGGAAAGGTAGGAAGGTAGATAAATAAGCAATTAGAGGACAGTTATATCCCAGCAGTCAGCATCAAATATTTTCTGATCCACTCAAGATCTATATATGCTCTCTGTAGGGCCTTGGGCAAAAGGAGCAGGCCTATTCGCTTAATGGCTAATAAGATATTCCAACATTTTTCTTTACTGGGAAAATGGGAATGTCGC
Organism: Mus musculus; assembly: GCF_000001635.26. Classification (NCBI taxonomy): domain Eukaryota; kingdom Metazoa; phylum Chordata; class Mammalia; order Rodentia; family Muridae; genus Mus; species Mus musculus. Next base: position 53,451,316 of record NC_000083.6, read on the forward strand.
AGCCTCATCCCATCTGAGGATCAGTAAACTCTGGGTTTGAACTGCTGCTTCCTTCGCCTATCCTTAGTTACTTGAAAACACAACCCATTGCCCAAGACTAGTGTTTTTAGAAGCCAGAATGAGGAAGGAAAATACCCATAGTAATTATGAATTTCACTTACACCTTGATTTGTACAACTTTCTAACTTCGTAAATGAATGATTAATGTAGGAGGAAAAAAAAGAGAAAGGTTTACCGGTATTGAGATTTTAGATCTTAGTCCATGTGTCAAATAAGGTGCAATTTGGGGGTCATTTGCTCTGCCATAAAATACTCTTTCTGCTCCAGCAGGTGGATATCTGAAGTTGAAATACTTCTTTGCCTCTGGGGGAGTCATTAGCTGGGCAAAGTGAGACAAAGAGACATATGAATCATGAGTTTCAAAATATCAACTCAGCTTCCCTAGCCAGTGATGACTTCCTGCATCTGAAAACTAGGACACACCATCTAAACTGTGTCTACTGGTGGAAAAAAATACTTTAAATATTATAGTTTGGGGGCCTGAAGAGATGGCTAAGTGCATAAGAGCGTTTGTTGCTCCTGCAAGAGGACCCAGGTTCAGTCCCAGTACCCACATGTTGGCTCATTGCTCTGAAACTCCAGATCCAGGGGATCTGATGATCCATTCTGACCTCTGTGGGCACCAGGTATGTACCTGGTGAACAGTCATAAGTACAGGCAAAGCACTCATACACATAAAATAAAAATTAATTTTAAAACATTTTTAAGACTATAATGTAGGGGACTGGAAAAGACTAAGTAGTTACACGAGCAGTTGTTGCTTTTCCAGGGGCCCTGAGTTGGGTTCCCTGTACCCACATGGTGCACAGAACCATCTAGCACTCTAGTGCCAAAGATGCCATGCCGTTTTCTGGCTCCCATGGAGACCTGCGCACATGTGACTTACAGTCACACAGACATCCCCTACCCTCCTCCCGCTCCCCCCCCCCCCAAACATCCAGGTTACAAGTATCCCATAATTCCTACTGAAATACATTGACTCTTAGAATTTTTGGTAAACTAAAAATGTTTATTTTCATTTTCATTTTCTTGGATGAATATGGATCAATAGATAACGCCAAAATATAGTAAAGATTCAAAACTAGACACGTTACATCTGTGCACCCTTTCATAAAGAAAGCTGAGAATCTAGTCTCCCTACAACTCATATTTGAGGAACAAACAGGAAGACTGGGACGTGCTCACCCTGGGAAGCTTCTCAGTCAAACAGGTTGCAACTCTGTATCCAACTGGCTTAACTTTTCCTGCCTTAGAGGGAAAAAAAGCGTTGATCATTTCAGGGTCAAGAAAGCCTGGTTAAGGAGTGGAATGTATTTTAAACTTGGGCTGTACCTAAAACGCTACAAATGCTACTAAAATAAAACAAGAGGACAATTGAAAAGATAGTAAACAAACAAGTAGCAGAAATGCATCCCGGTAAAGTCGGGCGTGGTGGCGCACGCCTTTAATCCCAGCGTTTGTGAGGCAGAGTCAGGCCGATTTCTGAGTTCGAGGCCAGCCGGTCTACAGAGTGAGTTCCAGGACAGCCAGGGCTACACAGAGAAACCCTGTCTCGAAAAATCAAAAAAAGGAAAAAAAAAAAAAAAAAAAAGAAATGCATCCAGTAATTCTGTGACATTACGCAGTGCTTACCTGTTGGAAACACTGTTTTGCGGTAAATCTCTCCAACCCAAACATGGCCCCGGCAATGAAAACACAACTCAGTTAATATGAATACATGCTGTGCACCTAGATTGGGCAGATCTACTGCTACACTACCATCTTCCACATCTTATGGGACCCCTTAGAATTTGTGGTTTCTCCAGGCCATGTGCTTCTACTCTGCTTTTCTACTTCTTCCTCCTTCTCTGTGTCCTTTCCCTCTTCCATGGAATCAACATCAAATATAATGAGCCCCAGGGCTATCGACAACATTTCCCTCTTTCCAATTAAAAGACTATTTTATCTCAGATATAATTGAACATAACTATTACTATTTTGTGATTTATGAAGTAAAAGAGACCTAACACCCAATCCATCATCTTTGTTAATTAAATAGAACCTCTGTCATCTATCCTTACTTAAAAGACTATAGTTCTGCACCTGGCTGTCTTGGCTTTAGATTGGATGCCATCTGAAAACCATCCTCTCAAAACTGTTCCTCTCAAAGTAAAAAGCCTTGGTTGGCTAGGAGACTATGTAGTTTTTCAACCCCATCAGAAATCCAAGGAGGACTGGTATTAACTGAAAATATATAGGAAGCCTAACATAGCTTCCAAAACTTAGCCAATTTATAGAGACCACTGGTCACTTGGACAGTCCCTTACTTTAACACATTGGAGCATGAGTCTTCAGCGTATTGGCCAGGGCCATCTGACAGACTTAGAGAAACAGGAATAATAAGGACTAGCCTACTCTGTCTCGTCAGAATCAAGCTGTCCTAACCTATAATTGTGTCCTTTCTTTGGACAGCATTATTTCTGTAGATGAAATGAGGCAATTCTTGCCTAGTGGCTGTCTCACCACAACTGGAGTAACTCAAAGATGCTCAGTTTCTTCTTTGAATCCAAGATAGGGAAAGCTGTGAGGAGCAGACTAGTCTCAACAACAAATGAATAATCATTAAACATCACATTCTGTGGACTTCTGACATTTTTGAAAACCGACTATCTTTGTGAAGTAATCTAGACTGTTCTCTGTTACCTACTCTCAGCCATTTCTAATTAAAATAACTGAAAAGTCCCTAACAATAAACTCAGAGCCGTGAATTCCCTATTTGGCCCTTAACTCACAGGCTTAAACATCTCAGATCTGTTTATAATAACAGCAATAGAAGGTCCAAGCCCTGTACTTCAAAATTTTTAGTATCAAAGACAACCTATAATAACCCACTAAGTTATTATAGGTTGGGAAGGGTAAGGAAATGGGGGAGTTGGTTGGCCTTAAGAAGGCCATATCAATGATTGTATTAGTCTCTGATGTCTGTGTCCTGACTGGATCCAGATGAAAAACCAAGACATTAGGAGTTCAGGCAGGTCAGTTCAGCATGTCTGATGATGAAATTCACCAAGGCTGTATATTCTGTAATATATAAGTCTCAAAACAAAGTTTTAGTATCATCAAAATAACCTTTTTGTTTGATTCTCTGGAATCTAGTTCTCTCGGGGTCTCCCTCTATCAAATCTGATCCATAGAACTCTGGAAGGTGTAAATACCTTAATCACCTTGTCCAAAAACACAAAGAAAAAACCTTTTCCCCAAATCAGTATATCCTTCAGCCGGTAACCAGGAAAACCTGGAGCTTGCCTTCTGTCCCAGAGGAACAATAAAACAACCACAATACTCAAAATCACACACATTTTAACCTATTTAGGCTTTTCTAATTTGTCATGTCAGGATATTAACCCAAAATTCCTGTGGAGCCCACGTTAGACAGAATATGAGTCTCCTGCAGACTTTATCATACCATCTTTAAAACAGTTGATTCATACTTCCATTTTCCTTTCCTTTCTCCTTTCCTTTTCACTTTCCTTTTCTTTCCATTTTCCATTCCTTTCCTCTTCCCTTTCCTATCCTTTCCTCTTCCCTTTCCTATCCTTTCCCCTTTCCTTTCCTTTTCCCTTTCCCTTTTCCCTTTCCTTTCTATATCTGCTTATAAGAGGCAGCTTGTCAAACCAGGATTTAAACCCAAAATTCCTGTGGAGCCCATGTTAGACAGAATATGAGTATCCTGTAAGTCTTATTAGAGCAATATATCTTTATACCATCTTTAAAACAATTAATTCAAACTTCCACTAATATCTGCCTATAAGAAGCAGATAGTTTTTCATTGTTAAGCTCTCTGCCTAGAGCAGCAATCCTGTTATACCATCTCTCTCTTGTGCTTGCTACCTTGAGCCACAGACATTTATTTAATACCTATTGTAATATTTATGTTATGTTTTCTACATGGAGCCACAGACTTCTACTAATTAATACCTGTTCATAGAAGGCGATTATCACTGCTTTACTTGGAGTCAGTGACGAATATTCCCTATCTGGTTCTGAACCACAGGTGAAATTTCCCATAATAAGCTCTCTGCCTAGAGCAGCCATCCTGTCTGTTGTGCTCTCTACCTGGAGCCACAGACTTCTATTAATTAATACCAGCTCATAGCAGGTGATTATCTCTGCTCTCTCTACTTGGAGTCAGTGTCTTATATTCCCTATCTAGTTCCGAACCACAGGTGAAATTTCCCATCTTCAAGTATTAATAAAAGGTTCTATTTCTCTCTTTATATCAATGAATTATATGGTCCGGAGCCTTTTGTACCTTTGTTTCCTGATTCTTTATTCACAGGGAAGAACTGAATGTAGAAAGACACTCCTTGTCTGTGTCTCTGTTTGGGGTTGGGGGAGGCAGAGTGGGGAGAGAAGGATACAGGGAAGCAAACACAGAAAGGTTCTGTCAGGTGTAGATGTCTCTCTGCTGTTCTCTGTAGGCCCCTCAAACCCAGTCAGTTTCAAATCCACCCTGCTGCAGCCTATATTACTGTCCAACCCCCATTCAGGAGTTGTGAGGCAGTAAATTTTTATCTCAGGTTAGTTGAGTTCAAATCAATATATTGGGCAACATTTTGTTGTGGTAAATTTCTCCAACACAAACATGCCCCCACAATGAAAACACAACTCAGTTAATATGAAGACATGCTGTGCACCTAGATTGGGCAGATCTACTGCTACACTACCATCTTTCACATCTTATGAGACCCCTTAGAATTTGTGGTTTCTCCAGGCCATGTGCTTCTCTGCTCCATGTTCCTCCTCCTCTGCGCCCTTTCCCTCTTCCATTTTTCTCCTCCCTCTCTCTCTCCACCTTCCCTTTTATCTGCCCTATCTTGAGCTCTCCTTTATTTTACAAATTAAGGTGGGAAGCAGGTTTACAGGAAATCACCTGGGTGCTGACTCATTCCTAGTTTGCAGCCACTCACAGGAGAATGGAATTAACATCAAATATAATGAGCCCCAGGGCTACCCACAACAACTCTGTGTTTCTTTTTCTGGTTTGTTTAGGTCTGGAACTGGCTTTGTAGTGCAGGATGACCTTGAACTTCTAATTCTTGCCTGCCACCTCCCCAGCACAGAGATTACAAGTGTGTGCAATGTCAACGGGCTTTTTATTCTCTCTCTTTTTTGACTGAGGATTTCACTCAAATTTATGGCAGTCCTCCTGCCTCTGCCACCTTGGTGCTGGAATTACAAACATTAACATGCTTGGCCACAAAAACAATCTTAACGTTTTTTTCACTTGTTAATTATTTCATTTCCAAATGTATGAAATATATGTGTGTTTCAAATAAATTTGTTTTAAAGTACAGATCTTATGTCGCCCAGGCTGGTCCCTAAATCATACTTCCCAGTGTCAGCCTCTAGAATTGAACAAACTCTGACAGAAGCCCAGAAAATATTTTCATACTTACTAGCATGTTACTTGTAGTTCCTCGAGAGAATGATTCAAATAGTACTTGGCTTTTGCCCACTTATTTGTAACTTGGGTCTTATCTGTCCTTCCACTGCTCTTGGCAAAGTTAGAAAGAATCTACTCCCAAAACCACAACACATATCTGTTTCCCCTTTATCTATTTCAAAGTGGATGATATTTTTACATTTGTGCACATTACTCTTTTAAAAACTGAAAGGATTGGAAACTAAGCATGACTGGTCATTCCTGTAATCCCAGACTCAAGAGCCTGAGACAGGGGTATTCCCAAGAGTTCAAGGCCAGCAGGAATTACAATGGCAAAATCCTGTCCAAAACAAATAAAAAGAACAGGGACTTGGAGATATAGCTCAGTTGGTAGAGAGTCAATCAGACATGCATGAAGTTCTGGGTTTGACCACCAGCACTGCACAAACCAGGCATGGTAGTGCACACCTGCAATATTAGCACTTGGGAGGTAAAGGCAGGAGAAATATATATATATATATATATATATATATATATTTTTTTTTTTTTTTTTTTGGCTTTTCGAGACAGGGTTTCTCTGTGGAGCCCTTGGCTGACCTGGAACTCACTCTGTAGACCAGGCTGACCTCGAACTCAGAAATCCGCCTGCCTCTGCCTCCCAAGTGCTGGGATTAAAGGCCTGTGCCACCAACGCCCGGCGAGAATTAGATATTTAAAGTCATCTTCAGCTACCTAGAAATTCCAAGACTAGCCTGAGATTCATAAGACCCTGAAAAAAAAAAAAAAAAAAAAAAAACCTCTAAGAATCAAAATATCTTTATCACTTAATATCAAAATATTTTTATCACTTAAAAATATGCAATGGAATTTTGAGCTGAAGTTAAGTTAACAAGAACCAACAGACATAGTATGAGTCCCGTTCTGCTTCAAGTAGGATTTTGACTTGCTTGTATGAAGTGTCCCACAACTCAACAAGAACAACTCTTAGCACCCGAGGACAGTCCATCCAGATGATCCTGCAGAAACACACTTCTGGTTTCATTCTATTGCTGTGATAAAACACTAAACAAAATCAACATAGGGGAGTAGCACATTTATTTGGCTTACACTTGCAGGTGACAATCTATCACTGTCAAGGGGAGTTGGGGCAGAAACTCAATCAGACCTACCTGCTATTTGACACACCACCTCTGATGAAGGAACTCACAGTCAAGAGAAGACAGAAGAAACGATAGAAGCACACTGCTTGATGGCACACTCACTCATGCTTAGCATTCTTATGCAGCACAGAAACACTTGCCTGGGGAATGATGCCGCCTACAGTGGGCTGGGCCCTCCTCTATCAATTAGTAATCAAGACAATTCCTCTACAGAAATGTCTACAGGTACTACAGGTCAATCTAATCTGGGCAATTTCTCACCTGAGATTCCCTTCTACAGTGACTCTAAGCCAATGGTTCTCAGCCTGTACGGTACAACCCCTTTGGTGGTCATCTGCATATCAGATATCAGATATTTATATTATGATTCATAACAGCAAAATTATAGTAATGAAATAGCAATGAAAATAATTTTATGGTTAGGGGTCACCACCATAACAAGAAGAACTATATTAAAGGGTCACAGCATTAGGAAGATTAAGAACCACTCCTCTTGGCTATGTCAAGGTAAAGTACACAGTCTCTACCAAAACAGCCTGTGTCTTGCATTATTTATCCCTAAATACTTCCTAGATGCATCTCTACAATTTATCATTCCTTGAACTAACTCTCTCTCTCTCTCCTCTCACTCTCCCTCTTTCTTTCTTTCTATTTCCTCCTTCCTCACTGCCTCTTCCATCCTCCCCCCCCCCACCTTCTCCCATCTCTGTATTGCCCAACTGGTCTGAATTTACCATCCCATCCTCTCACCTCAGGTTCCTACGTAGTTGGGATTCATAGACGTGAGCCACTGTGACCAGCTTCTCAACCTCTCTTTTGTTGAAGTGCTAATAAGTCCCTGAGTCTAACAATCATTTCGAGGCTCCCTCATTTTCTGTGAACCCCTGTGCCTATAATGATGTGCAACTTTTCTGCTTAATCTTTCTTATGATAGTTTAATTCATATTTCTGCAGCTCATAAACTGAAAATAGCAAGTATAAAAGCTTGCCTCTGCAATAATTCAGTGGAAACAACCTCATGGGTTCTGATCCCAAACAAAACAAAATTACTTTGCATTTATAGTGAAATGTTTGTTTATTAAATAATGAAAAAAGACCATTTTTCAATGTTGAAAAAACCGTGTGTAGCATGGAATTTGGTGGAAAAAAATCAAAGAAGGGTGCAGAACTCAGCTCTCTGTTGGCCTTATTAGCCATGTTTAAACACTGCTAGCTACTCATTCCTTTGCTTTGCTTTCTTTTGTTTTTCAAGACAATTTCTCATTCTATATCCAGGCTAGCCTGAATTTGTGACAATCCTTGTGCCTCAGCCTCCTGAAAGCTGGGATTACAGGTGTACTGGCTGGTTTTGTGTGTCAACGTGACTCAAGCTGGAGTTATCACAGAGAAAGGAGCATCCCTTGAGGAAATGCCTCCTTGAGATCCAGCTGTAAGGCATTTTCTCAACTAGTGATCAAGGGTGGGAGGGCCCATTGTGGGTGGTGCCATCCCTTGGCTGGTAGTCCTGGGTTCTATAAGAAAGCAAGCTGAGAGAGAAAGAGGGGGAGAGGGCAAGGGAGGGAGAGAGATGCTTACATGATAGCTCATAACTATAATCTTGACAACTGGCAAGGCTGAAGCATGAGCATCACTGAGTTTCCAGGCTAGCCTTCACGTCAGTGTAAGATGAGACTCTGCCTCAAAAGAAAATATTAAAAAGTAAAAGAAAAGAAGAAAAAGAAAGGAAGGAAGGGTAAATGTGTGGATGGAAGAGTGGAAGGTGGCAGACATAGATAATTTAAAACTATGCTCTTTGGAAGCTGTCTTTGTTAGGGTTTTTGTTGCTTCAGTGAAACGCCATGACCACCCTGACCAAAATGCAAGTTGGAGAGGAAAGGGTTTATTTCCACTTATACTTCCATATTGCTGATCATCATCCAAGGAAGCAAGACAGGAACTCAAACAGGGCAGCAACGTGGAGGCAGGAGCTGAAGGAGAGGCCATGGGCTGGGCCCTCTCCCATCAATCACTAAGAAAATGCCTTACAGCTGAAGCTTCTGGAGGCATTTTTTTTTTAGTTTTTTTATTGGATATTTTCTTTATATACATTTCAAATGCTATTCCGAAAGTTCCCTATATCCTCCCCCAGCCCTGCTCCCTTACCCACCCACTCCTGCTTCTTGGCCCTGGCTTTCCCCTGTACTGGGGCATATAAAGTTTACAATACCAAGGGGCCTCTCTTCCCAGTGATGGCCGACTAGGCCATCTTCTGCTACATGTGCAGCTAGAGACACGAGCTCTGGAACTGAAGGGGTCTGCAACCCTGTAGGCATTTTTTTTTAATTGAGGTTCACTCCTTTCAGATAATTGTGGCTTGTGTCAGGTTGGCATAAGACCAACCAGCACAGAAGCCAAGGGCCCGAATACATAGAAAAACGTTCGGGTTGTAGCCTTAGACCCCAAATTCTGAGCTACGGCCCTGATTGATCAGTCTTAGGTGTGTGTACAATAAACCATCCCTGTCTGACTGAAATCAGTGTTTGTGTGGTTTGTGAGGGTGATTCCCAAACCCCAACAAACAGTTTCTTCTTTGGGGTGAAGCAAGTATGAAGTCAGCCTGGGTTCTATAACACAACACTTTGTCTCAAAAACAAAAGTGAAGCAGGAACAGTTTTGGTTATCCTGTGGCTTATTTACTATACCCAAACATTACTGAGGAATGGAAGCAGCAGTACTGTGGTGGTTTGAATATACTTGGCCCAAAGAGGTGTGCCCTTACTGGAGTAGGTGTGACCTTGTTGGGGGAAGTGTGATCTAGCTGTCTGGAAGTCAGTCTTGTCCTGTCTGCCTTTGGATGAAGATGTAGAACTCTCAGCTCCTCTGTACCATACCTGCCATGCTCCTGCCTTGATAATAATAGACTGAACCTTTGAACTTATAAGCCAGACCATATTAAATGTTGTCCTGAGAGTTGCCTTGGTCATTGTGTCTGTGCACAGCAGTAAAACCCTAACTAAGACAGATAGCTAGAATACAGAACTTCGTTGCATGCTAAGCAGCCAGTCTTCCACTGATTTGTGAATTGACACCTTCCTTTTATTTCTTGGTTTGGTTGGTTTTGGTTTCGGTTTCTGAGCAGAGTCTCACCTTGTAGCCCGAGTTAGCATGGGATTCATAACAATCCCTCTGTCTTGCCCACCCAAGTGCTTGGATCCCCACCACACCCAGCTCTGATTCTTTCTTCCCTTAAGCCTTTTGCCTATCCTGTTTGTAAAGCATTTCTATGAGATTTGTGATAAAGAATGCATTTCTATAAAGGAAGAAAAAATTTTAATCTCCCTTTTGACACCTGTGAAATATTCATTTCATTGCCTGTCTCCACCACTGGATTAAGCTTAAACTACAGAGCAAAGGACATACACTTTCCATCTCATGTTGACCTGGACTCCCACAATGATGACTACAAGAGTTTGCTGAAGACAGACAATGCCAAGTGAACAATGAACATAAAAGACATGCCTCTCCCCACTCACCATATGAAAGTGAGAAATCTTGGTAGTGTCAGGGTGTGAGAGGGTTGAGGAGATGGAGAATGGGGAGAAAATAAAAGTCAAAGGTAGAGAGAGAAGGAAATGAGGAAAAAATCACAGGTGTGTAAACGGCAGCAAGCTAGCACCTAGAGAAGGAAGGCAGGGACTCAGAAGACTTCTAAGGAACTTCTGCAAAGAGTCCAGTATCAAAAGGGTTAGAATCTGTACTGGTGGTGGGCAGTGGTGCCATACACCTTTAATCCCAGTTATCTGAGGCAGAGGCAGATGAATCTCTGAGTTGTCCAGAAGACCCAGGGCTACTCAGAGAAACCCTGTCTCAAACAACAACAAAATAACAATATAATTGCATTCTTAATAATAATAACTACAGTCTTTAAAAATAATATTTACTGGCTAGTTTTATGTCAATTTGACACAAGCTGGGGTCATTTAAGAGGAGAAAATTGAGAAAATACTACCATAAGATCAAGCTGTAGGCAAGCCTGTAGGGCATTTTCCTAATTAGTGATTTATGGGGGAGGTCCCAGATTATGGGTGATGCCATTCCTGTGCCAATAGTCCTGGGTTCTATAAGAAAGCAGGCTGAGCAAGCCACAAAGAGCAAGCCAATAAGCAGTACCTGCGCATGGCCTACCTCAGCTCCTGCATCTAGGTGTCTGTCCTGCTTGAGAGTTCCTGTCCTGATTTTGATGAGGAACTGTGATATGAAATCATTAGCTGAATAAATCCTTTCTTCTCCAACTTGCCTTTGGTCATAGTGTTTCAGCATAGCAATAGCAACCCTAACTACGACAGAATCCCAATGAAAACTTTGCTATTTGTCTCTAAAAACACAAACCAGCCTCACTACTACAACATCTCAGGAAAGACATGGCTATCCACGAGTTCCAGGGGAAACCCTAGGAGAAACAAACAAACACACACAATAACATGAACTTACACTTGGCCAGCAAGGCACCCGATCAAAGAACTTCCCTGAGTATATGGGCCTGATGTTCCCTGGAGGCTCCACTCCGGGTTCGGTGCTGCCGGGCTCCTTTTTCTCTTCCGGTTGTTGGGCAAATGGACATTCAGAAGGTTCTCTTACTAAACCTATTAGAGGCTCTGTATTCTTGGCTTCATCTGATTCCTGAGTTTGTGGCAACCCGATGTCTACCTCCTTAGGGGGCATCTCTGGGTAGGGGTTCATCACGACACAGGTGGGTTCTTTTTCCGGTTCTTTTCTCAGTTCCAAACCTACAACAGGTTGCTTTTCCACTACAGCATCCGTCCAAGCAGAACCCCAGGCTAAAGGCCTCCTTCTGCTCTCTGCCGCCAGCGGACTTGCATGTACTGTGCTGAAAGGAGGGTGTAGTGTCCCTCCGTAGCGAAGGCGAGGCGGAAGGCCCTTGTTTTCTGGCCCCACTCTTCCTGGTAACACACCCAGAGGTTTTGATCCCTGGAAGGCAGAGCCTTTGTGAAGTCCTAAATTACCCATCTCTGTGGGTGTCCCAGAAATAGTATGTCTTTCTAATCCTACTCCAAGAGCATGGCAAGGTGGCGATTTTGCTTCTGATGATCCCATCCTCTCTCTCCATTTTCGATCTTGTTCTAGTCTCAAGTCAAACCCCAGCTCCGTGGGAGATTTTGACCCCCTAAGTACCCTGTCTCTTATATCGTCCTTTTGCTCTGGGGTGAGTCCAAGTTCCGAGATTTCAGGTGCTCTCGTCCTTCTCAGGGAACTCATCTCTAACGGAGAAGCTGAAGTTTGCAAAGGTTTGGGGGACCCCACTCTCACAAACGAACACATACTCCCAGTACTCCGTGCAGACTACTTCCTGCCTAGGACACTGGATGGAGTCTGTTTATTCCGTTACCTGGGAAACAGACTTGGGGCGGGGCTTGGCGAGCAATTCTTCTCTGTAACCCGCCCCGCCCATCTTTCTTTCTTGGTCGTGCTGTTGGCTTCTCCTTTTCTTTCCCAGAATCCCAGTTTCTGTTTCGTGCTCCTTCACTATCTCTGTTTCTCCTCTCTGTCTCCGCTCCCCCGCCCCCCCCCCGTGCCTCTCTCTCTCTCTCTCTCTCTCTCTCTCTCTCTCTCAATATTATTTTCATTTATGTGTATGCGAGTGTGTGTGTGTGCAAAAGTTACAAAAGCCAGATAGTCGCGGGCCCTGGAGAAAGCTTTCAAAGGCTGAGCCATCTCCCTAGCATCAGTCTGTGTTCACCCCGAATCCCCAACTTCTCCCTCGCACATTCAGGTGGATACTAAACCTGATGTTTGCCAAGTTCTCTTCCGTTTCCCAAGTTATACACTCCTATTTTGAGCTTTAGTAAACCATGGTGCAGTTGCAGAACTCAGGAGGTTGAAGCAGGAGGATAGCCATGAGTTCAATGTCAGCCTAAGGCAAAAGAAACTCGGAAAGAGAAAGGGAAGGAGATATAGATACACATGGCTATCAGCTTCTTTACTGGTGATCTGACTGAAAATCATCTTGCAGTGATTGTTCCTCCTAGGTCTTTCCTTTCCCACAAGTCTCTCCAGTGCTTGGAGTTATCTTAATGCTAAAGGATCTGGAATGCACAGAGCCTATAATCTCAGTGCTCAGAGTCAGAGAGGCAAGAGGATCACTGTGAGTTCCAGGCTAGCCTGGTCTACAAAGGTGCTCTAGACTAGCAACGGCTACTTAGTTAGACCCTCTATCGGAATCACCACCCTCACCCACCCACCCACCGCTCAAAAAACAATCACACATAAGCACCCATGCTCCCTCCCCTACCGTTGAAATTGGGCATCAATCCAGAACCTCAGGGGTGCCAGGTGATCTCTCTTCTACTGAGGTAAATCTCTACTGAGGTAAATCTCTACTGAGGTAAATCTCTACTGAGGTAAATCTCTACTGAGGTAAATCTCCAGCTCTAAAGAATGACTTGAAGGGTCAGGGAGATCGCTCAGTGGATAAAAGCTCCACAAACCTGACACCCTCAGTTCAGACACCAAGGCTCATATACTGACTCCCTTGTCAGAGTTCTCTGATCTCCACATGAGCCCAGTGGCAACCCTAGCCCTAACCCCAAGTAAATTGAAATGTAATTAAAAAAGGGGAGCTCAAGGAGGGGGAACCGGGAAGGGGGCAACTTATGGAATGTGCCTTAACCAGGGTTTCTATTCCTGCACAAACATCATGACCAAGAATTAAGCTGGGGAGGAAAGGATTTATTCAGCTTACACTTTCCACATTGCTGTTGACCACCAAAAGAAGTCAGGTCTGGAACTCAAGCAGGTCAGGAAGCAGGAGCTGATGCAGAGGCCATGGAGTGATGTTCTTTACTGGCTTGCTTCCCCTGGCTTGCTCAGCCTGCTCTCTTATAGAACCCAAGACTACCAGCCCAGAGATGGTACCACCCACAAGGGGCCCTTCCCCCTTGATCACTAATTGAGAAAATGCCCCACAGCTGGATCTCATGGAGGCATTTCCTCAACTGAAGCTCCTTTCTCTGTGATAACTCCAGCTGTGTCAAGTTGACACAAAACTAGCCAGTACAGAATGTAAATAAATAAAATAATTTAATAATGATGTTTAAAAATGAAAAAAGAAAAGAGGCCCCAAACAACAAACACATAGGTAATCAAGAGAATCGTAAGGACAATCTTTAAAAACCTGTACTCCACCAAAATGGAAAAATCTAAATCAAATGGATAACTTTCCTTTAAAAAAAAAAAAAAAAAAAACTCCTTTATTGACTCTTTGTGAGTTTCACACCGTTCACCCCAACCCCACTCATCTCCCCGTTCTCTTAGATCTCCCCTGTGCCCTTGCAACCTCCTTTACAAAAGAAAGAAAAAAAATTTAAATAGACAAAACAAAACAAAGCATAGAAAATATCCCATCGTGATAACTGTAGTGGGTCACAGTCTGTTCCATAGTCTACCCTTTAGTCCACACATCTTTATTTGCAAATGTTTATTGCAATGAGTCATTGGTCTGGTTGGAGACCTCTGGCTTCTGCTATACCATCAACACTGGATCCTTACCAGGACTCCTTTCGGCGGATATCCAGGTGTTGCCCTGTGCCATGGAGATCCTGCAGCTTTGGATCTGCAGGGTTGGCCCTTTCACCGGCTCCGGGGTGGGCCAACCCAAAGCCCTGGATCTGTGCACGGGTGGTTGTCAGCCCTCCAAGTCTCCTGCACCCACATGACCAGGGTAAGTTCTCCACCTCACCCAGTGCTGTAGATGACAAGGAGCAGGGCCCCCTCGTCCACACTCAGGCACTCAAGGCCAGGTTATCAGTGCCTCTGCCACCAGAGGGAGACTGCCACCACCTTGCTGACTGCAACAAATGGGAGAATAGGCCCCACACCTTGACTTAGTATTTTTATGGACTCCTGAGTGTGTAACAAGTTGGTCTCTGATTCTCTTGGGGTTCTTTTTCTTCTCTTGGTTGAGAAGAATTCAACCTTAATGTGGTAGATTTTATTCCATCTTATATTTTATTTTGTCATGTTCGGTTGTTATTGCCTAGAAGCCTGTTGTTTTGGTTTGTTGTTGTTTGGGTTTGGTTTTGGTTTTTGGTTTTTTTCCCTAATGTGAAACAGAATGTATCTACAATGGAGGAGGAGAGGTGGGGAAGGACTGGGAGGAGTACAGGAGGTGAAACTGTAATCAGGATATATTGTCTGTAATCAGGATATATTGTATGAGAAAAGAATCTATATCGTTTGTTTGTTTCTTTTCGAGACAGGGTTTCTCTGTGTAGCCCTGGCTGTCCTGGAACTCACTTTGTAGAACAGGCTGGTTTCAAACTCACAGAGATCTACCTGGCTTTCTTTCCAGAGTGCTGGAAAGACCCAGCAAGAATCTACTCTCAAAAAAAGTTGAGAGAGAGAGAGAGAGAGAGAGCTGTACCTGCTCTTAACTCTGAGCTATCTTCTTAGCCTTCCCCGCCTCTTTTGAGATAAGGTTCTTTCTTTCTATTTTTTTTAATTAAATGCACTTTATTTTTAGACAACCCACATGACAGTTTTTTTTTTCCTTTAAAAAAAAAATGCCTCCACTCCAAATAAATCACCATCAAAATAAAAGCTCAAGATGACATTAGTCCCATTTGTCCTAAGTCCTAGTGTTGTATGGATAGTAAGCAGCAGCCGATTATGGTGACAGATCCAATTTGTTAACATTTTTCCATCTCTAAGCCATCCTTAAAATCGTGAATGGAGTCACACCATCTTCACAGTCGTCCAGGAGAGCAACCTTACCATCTGGATTCATGTTTTCACCAATAAAAAAAACTCAAAACTGTAGTTATTGAAATTAGTGCCAGGCGTGGTGGTGCACGCCTTTAATCCCAGCACTCGGGAGGCAGAAGCAGGTGGATTTCTGAGTTCGAGGCCAGCCTGGTCTACAGAGTGAGTTCCAGGACAGCCAGAGCTACACAGCGAAACCCTGTCTCGAAAAACCAAAAAAAAAAAAAAAAGAAAAAAAGAAAAGAAAAGAAATTACTAAGGATGTGCTTAATTCGCTCCACAGCTCCAGCCATAATATGCTTTACTCTTTCTGGTTTCTGTTCTTCAAGTTTGCCTTTGAGTGATTTCATGTAGTCTTTGATGTAATTTTTGGAGGCCTCTTTTGTGAAGCTGGTTTCTTGTACGTGATAGTTCATGACAATGTCAACACCGGTGACTACTGTGCTTTCGGTACCTTCGCCCTCCGGACCTTCTGCGAAAGCATTTCCACCGATGACCGAGTCATCAATGGCACCCTCTGTGCTACTGACCATCTTGCCCTCCACCTCCAGGCACAGTCCCTGTGCGATCTCCAGGATCTTGTAGACACGACTGATGAGGTCCCTGTAGGTGACCATGGCGACAGCTGGGGACAACGTAGCTAGCCTGACAGCGGCAGGGAGGGGGGTTAGGGGAATCAGCGAGCAAGGTGGAGCCGCTAGCAGCGCGGGGGGGGGGGGGGGGGGGGCAGAAGGAGAGGATAAGGTTCTTTCTTTTTGTTTGTTTTGTTGTTGTTTTGGTTTATTTTGTGTAAGGGAGTGTTTTGGTGTTTTTGTATTTTGGGGTATTTTTTGGTTTTGGGAGGGGGTTTGTTTGTTTGTTTGGTTAGTTTGGTTTTTTTGTTTTTTTTTGGGGGGGGGGGTGTCAAGACAGGGTTTCTCTGTATATCCCTGGCTGTCCTGGAAATCGCTTTGTAGACCAGGCTAGCCTCGAACTCAAAAATCGGCCTGTCTCTGCCTCCTGAGTGCAGGGATTAAAGGCGTGCACCACCACGCCCAGCTGGTTTTGGTTATTTGAGACAGGTTTTTTTCCACGTAGCTCAGGCTGTCCTTGAATTTATGCTGTAGACCAGACTGGCCTTGACCTCAGACATTTGCCTCCCTCCCTCCCAAGTACTGGAATTAAAGGCCTGCGCTATCGTACTGCTTCATATTGAGACAGGGTCTCAACCAGCCCAGGCAAATGAGTTCAGTACATAGTTGAGAGTAGCCTTGAGCTCCAGATCCTCCTACCTTAGCCCTCCAAATGCTGGGCTTTCAGCTGGGATCCTCCATTCCTGGTCCTTATTTCAGAACTTTCTAGATCATCAATATAAATGCCCTCCCCCCTCCCCCACCTCAGTTATTTAAATGACTTGATAGTCTGTAACTCATTTCTAAAGGCTCATTCACTCATTCATTCTATAAATACGCATTGAGTCTCAACTTTTTTCAATACTGGGAACCAAGAGAATGTTATCACTGTCTCATTGGATTTATGTTCTAGTTGGAATGAGAAACATGAAGTTATATCCAAACTCTTACCAATAGTTTTAAACATGACCAGCTAATGTTCTGCTTATGTGCACTGTATATATACCCATGGAGACCAGACATCAAGTATCCTGCTCTATCACTATCCCACACTCTCTAGACAGGATCTCTTACTGAACCTGAAACTAGGTTAGCAGCCAGGAAGCCCTAGGATCTTGCTGTTTCTGCCTCCCTTGGGGTTGCAGGCAAATGTGCTTTTCACTTTGGGGTGCTGATTTTAGAGCTCATACGCTCATGCTTGCACACGTGTTCTTATGGGCTGAGCCATCTCCTTCTCCTCCAGCTCAAGTATTAAACAGCCCTTCTTGTCATTGCTTTGTTTCCGGCTTATAAAATTAAATGTGTAAATGATTTCCTTCAATGCTGTGATAAAATAGCTGACCCAAGCAACTTAAAGAAGGAAGTATTTATTTTTGCTCACAAATCCAGGGTATGATCATAACTGGTCTTCCCATCCCAGACCATTTGGACTGTACAGAACAGCTACCTTGAGTACCTGGCCCCAGAGCAGCCCCAGGGAATTACAAAGGTGGAGGCCATTGTTTAGGGGAATAAGGAACTAAGGCTACAAGAATGTGATGAAATATCCCCCCAATCTGTCCAGAGACCAGCTCAGATAAGGCTCCACATGGGAGATTTCCTTCCTTTTACTGTGTTTTGTATTAAGTGAGGCTTTAATAATTTCTTTTATCTTTTGCACTTGGAGGAAAGTCTATAGATTATTTATAAAAGTAGCATAATCTGGATTACAGCTGTTAGGAATCACTTGGTTTTGTCCATTAAGAAGCCCATAAGTTTACCAGCCTTTACCAGATTCATTTCATCAGTCTATGTGCTTGCAAAAATCCTTTTATAGATTTGTGTTTTTTTTTCTCACTTTCTTACATTCTATTACACACTGAGGCCATGCTAGGTACTGTCACCTAGAATAACTGAATATGCAGCTAAAATGAAAGTCATTTTGAACTTATTAAGGAAATACACAGACTTCCTTACTCTGATTTAAGTTGAGATATTTTAACTGTGATGTCAGAATCTTGTACTGGATCAAACAGAATGAAGAATAAGGAAGAAGGAAAGAATTAAATTTGGACCTCACACTTAGCCATGGCTGATGAGATGATTTGGGGTTCCATAAAACTTTGGTTATATATTCACCAACTTCTCCAGGGCTGAAGTTTTTGGCTAATATCTTGAAAGAGGTTACAATTAAATGCTGTCATTTGATTTCTACAAATGATTTAAGAATTCATGCTGAGTTGGGTTTTATCAAAAGTAGAATTCGGTTTTATTGCATAGAGCCGTTTTATCTTACCTCTTACCAGTCATTTTTGGGCCTATGAACTTTTTTTCACTACATTTAATAAGTGCCCTATTTTTCCCTTCCACAAATCAAATTTTCTTTTCTTCCTGGAGCTACTGATTTGTAACATGGCCTGTTACAAATAGCAATCCCACTTTCAACTGATTCTGTTTTTTGGGACATGCCCTTGGACACTGTCCAAATATAAATCACAAAAAAATACAGCATTTCTGAGTAATGATAAGGCATATTACACAAAGTACTAGTCACTAGTAAACATGCCTATAAAGTTACAGTGTTTTTGTAAGCACATTTTGAGTAGACATCTCCATATATCCTAGTATAGTTTATCATAGTTGTAAGAAAAAAAATCTAATATACTGTTCTTACAGAGGAACCTGCCAATAGAACCTACTAATAAAATTGCAGATAGAATTCTTTTCATACTGACCTGAAAAAAAAACTTTATAATCATAAAGAAATGAAGGGTAAGGAAAAGTTAATTATAAAATGTGGCAGATTTAGAATCAATATAAAAAGTAAATTCTGTAGTGAGTTTCTCCTTATGTAGATTAAGATAATTGAGTCCAATAGAAGTTTCCTAGAATGCTATCTAAGGGACTGGTATAGTGCCTGAGGTAGACCAGTAATGATGGGCAGCATCACTGTTCCAGGTAGAAAGCAAAGAGAGCAAAGATGTCAACATGGGAACACAGGTATATATACTCAAAGAAGAGCTGAAATGCAAAGTAAGAACACAAAGCAAATCTGGGGAGATGGAAGCTATAGGGATAGCATAAAAGAGGGCCAGTATATTAGTCGGGGTACTCTAAACTCACAGAACTTACGGAATGACTCTATATATTAAGGGAAGTTATTGTGATGACTATAGTCCAACTAACCCAACAATGGGCAGTTGTGAATGGGAAGTCCACGAATCTAGTATTTTCTCAGTCCCATGAGGCTCTTTCTGGTTCCCCTCTTCTGTATTGAATCCTGAAGAAATAGGTTCCAACAGATGTGCTGGCAAGTAAGTGCAAGCAGGCAAAGAAGAAAGTGCCTTCCTTCTTTCATTGTCCTTATGGAGGCCTCCAGCAGAAGTCCCAGCTTAAAGATATGTACCACCACACCTGGATTTGGAACTTGCTCTGTCCCGGGCTGGCCTTGAACTCAGAGATCTGCTTGCCTCTGTCTCCTGGGATTAAAGGCATGTACTACCTTGCCTGGGCCTAAGCTTTTCATGGCCACTATGCCTCAAGATCTGGATCACAGGTGTGCCCTCCATATCTGGATTATAGTTCATTCCAGATGTAGTCAAATTGCCAATCAAGAATAGCCACAACAAGGGGATAATGCCATTTGTCACCAAGCCTGATGTCCAGGACCCACATGGCAGAAGGAGAGAATCAACTCCTGCAGGTTGTCATCTAAGCTCCACACATGCAGCCATGGCATGCATGTTTTAAACACAGACACTAAATTAACTTACAACTTTTTAAAGAACTAGAATAAAGGAAATGTAAGGTGAAATCAGAGTTTAAGGATTGGCTCCACTAGCAATTAATAAGATACTGCCAAACATGGGTCAGAGCATGACTGGCAAACGTGTAAGGAATGGGCTTAAAAGGCATACGCCCATGTTAAATCCAGTTCATAGACTACACATTGGGATTAAACAAAGTCTGGAAATTACATACATTTTAGTGATAAAAATGGATAATGGTTTATGAGTGAAAGAAAAGAGGGTTGAAAAAGATGCTGCGGGGCTGGTGAGATGGCTCAGCAGGTAAGAGCACTGACTGCTCTTCTGAAGGTCCTGCATTCAAATTCCAGCAACCACATGGTGGTTTACAACCACTTGTAATGAGATCTGACACCCTCTTCTGGTGCATCTGAAGACAGCTACAGTGTACTTATTTATAATAATAAATAAATCTTTGGGCTGGAGTGAGCAGGGACTGAGTGAGCACAGTTGCCCGGAGCGAGCAGAGGTCCTAAATTCAATTCCCAACAACCACATGAAGACTCACAACCATCTGTACAGCTACAGTGTACTCATATATACATAAAATAAACAAATAAATCTTTTTTAAAAAAGAAAAAGATGCTGCAGTAAGTGCCAAGACTAGATGACTGCTAATATGTCACTGAGTAGAAGCAAGTTTAGAAAATAGGTTTGTGTTTGTGACATGCTGTTGACGTGACAAAGCTGTTGTGACATATCTATCCTGTTTCCTGATTCCTTCCGTGGTTGTTACAAGCTATTAACATGGCCAGTATATTAGAACAAGCCCTTAGGGATAAACTGCCACAGGTATTTATATATGACACACTCTGCCCTTCTAGTAAGCAGGGAGTTGATCTGAAAGACTGGCTATTCAAGGGTTCAAATCATCTCCATTGCACAACATGGAATGAGTAACCACAGGCTAGCTCTGCCCAGGTCCATGTCAAAGAAACAGGGTTTTCCAGACACGACAGAGATGTTTCACAAATGAACTCATAGCTGCTATGACTGAACGGACAACACCTGCAACAAGATCAATCCATCCAGAAGTCCAGCATGATTGAAGGACAGACTCATGAAGGTCTAATCATAGCTAAGGAGCTACTGTAAAAAACACAGCTTCAAAAGAAACAGTCAGTTCCTTCTAATGGATAGCCCCATAGGCTGCTCATGTTCTAGGGTACAGTCGGAAGCCGTTACATACTTGCAGCAAAAAGTAGACTCAGGGGAGCTGGAAACATGGTTCAATGTTTTAGAGGATTTGTTCTTGCAGAGCACTGGAGTCCAATTCCCAGCTCACATTTATCCATAACTCCTGAATAAAAATAGGACATTGCTGCTCCAAGGGATGGTTGAGAAGGTTTTTACTGTAAACATGAGACAGAGTATAGCTGAGGGCATCTGGAAAAGTCCAGAGCAGGGAGAATGGTGGACTCAACATGACCATTAGACTGAACTGGACCATGAGAGGAGAGACGGGGCAGAGGGAGAGTTTTGTGTTTTATAAAACAGTGGCAGTGGTGAGATTGAAGGGAGCATCTGGGCAGGCTCATGTCGAGGCATTCCCTCTGAAGAATAAGGCCATGAGACAGATTTAATATAAAAGAAAGTTTATTGGCAAGAAGGGAAGGGGGAGAGGGAAGAGAGAGAGGGAGGGAGAAGAGGCAGGCTGGGGACATGTCCTGGTGCCTGGTAACTGTTGAGCAGAGCCTAGAGGAAATGCTGAGAGAGAAAGAGAGACAGAGAGAGGGGAGAAGTGTGGGGAGAGGAAGAAGGAGGAGAAGGACAAGGAGGAGGAGAAAAGGCAAGCAGATCAAAAGCCAAGAGCATAGGACCAAGAGAGCCAAGAATGGCAGGGTTATATAGGAATCAGAAGCTAGGGGGAGCTGAGCATTGGTGACATAGGCCTTTAATCCCAGCACTTGGGAGGCAGAGGAAGGTGTATCTCTGTGAGTTCAAGGCCAGCCTGGTCTACAGAGCAGGTTCCAGGACAGCCAGGGCTACACAGAGAAACCCTGTCTTTGGGGGGGGGGGGAAGCTGAGAAAAAAAGCAAAGCAAGCTAGATGGATTTAGGGTGTGGCTGGAGTGAGAAGAACTGAGAGAAGCCACTGGTACTGAGGGGGACTGGGAGGTCAGGCTGACACTTTGGGATGCTAATAGACACCACAGTAGCCATTTGTCCTACGTTTCTTTGGGACCAGACATTTGTTGATAAGGTGAACTCTCTTCTGTTTTTTAGATGAAATTAGGGCATTAATGTCAGGGGTTCAGAAAGGCTGGAATGTGGGTTAAAGGCTGTGCATCTAGTTTACATCTGCTTACAGCAAGTCAGGGGCTCACTGGTTCTGATTTGGAGCAGTTTACAGTCTTCAGTTGATTAAAAATCTGCTGGGAGAGGTACAGACTAGTGACAGAACGTGAAGTCAAGGGGCTGCTTAGGGGGCAATCTTTATCTTGAGTGTACACTTGAAACTTCCAGACCGGTAGTCCTGGTAGTTGGGGATATAGAAATAGTCCCAAGACTAGGAGAAGCAGACAGAGGGAAAGAGGAAGGGACAGAGGGAAAAAGCAGAGAGTGGTGGTTGGCAAAGGACATGTGACACTCACCCTCAGGAATAGGTAGTAGGTGAAAAGCTGTTGATTAACAGGAATATTTTTCTGGAGTGTGTTTGACAAATGGATCCAACTCTTGACTCCCTGAAGTTTACAATAATTTTTTAAGTTTACAAAAAGACATAAAAGTTTAGATATACTTTCCTTCCTCCAGCTTCTGATTCCTGTGTAGCCCTGCCATTTTGGCCATGTGCTCTTTTGGATCTCTTTGGCCTCTCGCTTCTCTCTTCCTCCCACTCCTTTCTCCACCATGGCTCAGTCTAGTCTGCTGGCCATGTTCAATCTACTTCTTTCTGTCTCTGCTCTCGACACTTGCAGATGCTTCCGACTGTACTTTCATTCATATTGACAAGAAAAACCTTCTCCTCAGCCATACCTTGGAGTGGTCATGTATTCATTTTCTTCAGAGTCATTTATGCTTTATTGTCTTCCTTAGAGACCTTAGAGTTTGGTTTCAGATTCTGGGACAAGGGACCGGGGTATATATCTTACATACCAAAGCAGACCTGGTCTCCAGCTTCTCCCAGCATACCTCAGGCCCTACCTGACATACCCTGCCCCCAACCCTGGAATTTCCAGCTCAAGGGCTAGCAAGGGCTAGGCTGCCTTTCTCCCCAGAGGCTCTTCCCTATATAATCCAGACAATTTGGTCTTCTCTCTCTCTCTCTCTCTCTCTCTCTCTCTCTCTCTCTCTCTCTCTCTCCCTCTCTCTTTCTTTTTCTTTCTTTCTTTCTTTCTTTCTCTTTCTCGTTTGTTTATTTGTTTGTTTGTTTTTTCGAGACATGGTTTCTCTTTGTAGCCCTAGCTGTCCTGGAACTTACTCTGTAGACCAGTCTGGCCTCGAACTCAGAAATCCGCCTGCCTCTGTCTCCCAAGTGCTGGGATTAAAGGCGTGTGCCACCACTGCCCCGCCACAAGTTTTTTTTGTTTATTTTGGGTTGTTTTTTTTTTTATAGACTTCTTTTAAAACTATATTTGGGCTGGAGAGATGGCTCAGTGGTTAAGAGCCCTAACTGCTCTTCCAGAGGTCCTGAGTTCAAATCCCAGCAACCACATGGTGGCTCACAACCATCTGTAATGAGATCTGACACCCTCTTCTAGAGTGTCTGAAGATAGCTACAGTGAACTTACATATAATAAATAAATAAATCTTAAAAAAAAACTATATTCATTGGGCTTATAAATCCTAGGATAAAGAGTTTACACAATAGTTTTAAGAAATTTCTTGAGAGCAGAGAATGAAGAAATGGTAGAGATAAAAACTTGTCAAGAGTAGAAAGTAGAAACGCTCAGAGATAACCTTTTGGAAGTAAAGCAAATAAAGCTATGAGAGATTTGGGTGTCATTTGTGCAATGGCAGAAGTTATTGCAGTATGACAGAATTTGGGACTCAAGTGTGCCATTTTTGGCCATTGAGCAAGCTGTGCTAAGGCCAAACTGTTTTCAGTAATACAGCAAGGCTTTAATGAAATTTCTCAGTCTGAGGAGGAAACTGAGTCTGAAAAGGAAAAGAGAAAGAGTCGCAACTAAACTCTGCCCAACAGAGGGTTCCAGTAAGCTGCAAGAGGGAGCTGTTCGACAACAGGGTCACCATAAGGGATAGGGCTGCAAGCAGGAACTCCTCCAGAGGGTGGATTTGAGTATCATTCAGGCCCAGGAGGCAATAGAGAAGCTGAAGAAACTCTGGGAGGGAGGGGTGCTAAGGGACAGAAAGGACAGGGTCACAGACAAAAACTCTGCCAGAAGGAGGGTTCTAATATTTTAGAGGCCCAGAGGGGTATAGGGAAGCGGTGGGACTCACCAGGCAGTTCCTGGGGGAAATGAGGAAAAGAACAGAGTGATTATATGTAGGCCCAGGAAGGTAGAAGGAGAAAGAAAGAGAGCAAGTACCTCTGATGGGGAGGAGGAAAGGAAGGAGTCACAAGCAGGACCTCCACTAGGAAGGAACTGAGAACAAATGGAACAGAGGAAGGGAAGTGGTGTGGTGACAAGAATTTCAATCAGGCACATCAACAAGTGGACTGAGAGAGCTGTCAGAGAGAAATGTTCCAAATCACAGAGGAGAAGTGTCACTTTTCACATGATAGAGGCCCAATCGGGCAAGAGGAGCTTTCTGGCACATGGGTGTATCTTTTGTAGTAGTCCAACAGAGACAAAGCAGGCAGCTCCAGAGTGACATACAGTAGAGGAGGAGAGTCAAATGGTTAGAACAGGAGAGAAAACAGCTAAAGATGTGGACTGGGAGAGGCTTTTGGGGAAAGGGAACATTCCAATTGAGGCAGACAAGTAAGTGGCTTAGTAGAGAGATGCCTGGGTGACAGGTGCCCAACAAAGCAAAGCAGGTTCCAGGGACCATAGAGACTAAGAAGACCTTTACCAAGTAGGTGAGGAGAGGACAGACAAAGGGTTAGAGCAGGGGGTGCAAAGAAGTAGCTGAGGAAGTAGAATCTAGAATTTAGAGTCAAATATGGTGAGTAGCAGAAGCCAGAAGAAACAAATAATCTATACATACCTCAGGAGAGTCAAATCAGCAGCTTGGTTCGATTAGGAGAGGCTGAGCCCCTTGGGGGTGGAGAGTGTTATATATGTCCCTCCTGGTGACTGAAATGAAGACATAATATTTCCAAAGTGTGGTTGAGAAGAGTACAGCCAGGGACATCCAAAGGAGTCCAGAGCAGGGAGAGAAAGTAGTAGACTAAACGTGGCCAATCGACTTAACTGAACCATGAGAGGGGAGGGGAGAGAGAGAGAGAGAGAGAGAGAGAGAGCCAAGAGCAGAAGACCAAGAGAGTTACAGCCGCAATGGCAGGATTATATAGAAAACAAATGCTAAGGGAAGAAAAGCAAAGCCTGTGGGATGGAGAGGTTTAGGGGAGCAGGCAGGGTAAGAAGAGCTGAGAGGAACCACAGATACTGAGTGAGCCTGAAGGCCAATCTTACACTGTTGGATGCTAATAAGCACCACAGTTAGCCATCTGTCCTATTTTCTTTGGGACTTGTTAACTCCAGTTCTCAGTATTCTACTCATGTTGCAGAATATTTGATTATACTGTGAACCCTGAGATTCTGTTGTTTACTGGATAAACCTGTCTCTAGTTGTGGTACGGTTCACCCTTAGCATATACTACTTTAATCCCTCTGGCTAGAATACAGACATGCCCTTAGTATATACCTTTAATCCCAAACAATGAGAATAAAATTAGTTTGTAGAAGGAAGCGCACATGTTTGAAAGCGATGTCTAATTGAATGGCAGACAAAGTGACAAATCAGAGAAAGATATGACAGAACAGGATATGCTCAACTCTCATGAAAAGAAAGAGAAGCTACTTGGGATGGGCAGTGCGGAGAGAAAGGAGGCAGTTGTACTGGGAAAGCTTTAGAGAGAAAGACTGAAGAGAGAGCAAGCTAGACACAGGTAAGACAGAACCCACCAGAAAATGAGGAGCCAGAAGATTAGAACATACCGCCTGAATTAGTTTGAGGCCAAGCAGAGCAAAAAGTCAAAGGCCGAGTGAGAAGCCAGGTTGAATTAGCTTGAAGAGGAGTTTGAGCTGGAACCTCGGAGCTTGAAGGCATTCTAGGCCTAGATTAGATTGTACAGAGGCTAGAAACTTCCAGGACCAGTCCTAGATTAGCCGACTGTGGCAGTATGCAGAGACAGCAATTACTTCAGGTAAATAAAGGATACTACTACCTAAGAGGGCAGGACATCCTCTTCTGAGAGCCATATGGTATAGAGACATATATTCAAGAAAACATTCATAAACATAAAATCAAATTTAAAAATGATTTTAAAGAAAGAGTACTTGAAGTTAAGGAGGAAAAGTCATGGTGGAATATGAGAGTATTTGGGGGAAAGGAAATTGGAAGGGTGGATTTGATCAAAGCATTCATGTCCGTGTGGTTTGTGTATAAAGGAAGTTTGTAGTGCCAGATGTATAAACTGAGGCCACGACTACTCAAAGGCATGCTTGTTTGAAGGGAAGGAAGGGTTTTGTTGTAGGTATGAGGGAAAGTACAGCCAGAGGCATCTGGAAAAATCCAGAGCTGGGAGAGAAAAGTGTAGACTGGACATGGCCATGGGGTGGGATGGGGTAGTGAGACAGGAAGACAAAGGAGCAAAGGAGGCCACAGGAGAGGGGAGCGGGAAGGAGAGAGGGAGAGGGAGAGGGAGGGAGAGAGAGAGAGAGAGAGAGAGAGAGAGAGAGAGAGAGAGAGAGAGTCAAATAGTAGGGTTACATGGGAATGAGAAACTAGAAGAGGGAAGCTCATGACTTGGAGAAGTTTAGGGTAGGAAGTGGGGTGAGAAGAGCCACAGGTACTGAGTAAATCAGAAGGCTAGCCTTGTGTTTTGGTATGCTAATAGGCACCACAGAACCTTTCTGACAGAGACAAGGAATGACTCTTTTGATAGAAACCAGTGCCAGAATTTAGGGGAGTGGAGTATTTGGACCTATGCGGATCAAGGGAACGTCTTAAATAGGTGTGCTGTGGGCAGCCATAAACATCTTGGGCTGCTGTTCATTGGAATCTTAAGAACTAGTGTTATGGAGCCGGCTGCAGGCTAGACTATATCTAACCTGTGATCGTGGCCAAATTATTTGCCTCCCTCATTCATTCCACAAACATGCCAGGACTCTGTGTGCTTATCAACTGTGCTTATCAATGGGTGTGTGTGTGTGTGTGAGAGAGAGAGAGAGAGAGAGAGAGAGAGAGAGAGAGATCACTCCAAAATGTTTACTACTTAGTTCAATGGGGAATTCCAAATAAACGCTAATTATTAGGATTTCCTCCTTTTCACTCAAAAAACAAACAAAACAAAACAAAAAACCACACACACAGGTAAACTCTCAATAAAAGCAAGTTATTCTTTTGAGGTTTGCTGTCTAAAGGCAGCTTTTGAATTTAAGGGTCTTAATTCTCTCCGAGATCACAGACACGCCCATTCTCGGAAAAGCAGGGCATTTCCAGAGCCACAGGAGCCCTCGCTCGCCTAAACCCCTTTACTGAGCTGCTGAAGTGGTGTGAGAGGCCTGTGAGTGAACCATCAGACCGAAAATCGCCGCAATGGGAAGACAACCCAGGCTGACAATGGCAGTGGGGACCCTGTCAGCTCCGATGAGACCCATAAAACGCAGGTCTGGCCCACGCCTCTCGGGTTCCCAACCCGCCGGCTTAGAGCGCCGCCACCCAGATAACAATGGTGGTACTGAGGGTGGAGCCCCGGGGAGGAGGAAGGCAGAGCAAGGAAGTGAGTAGGTCTGGCCCCAGGGAATTGGAGAAGACACGTGACGCAACCCCACGCCCCCCTCTTCATTCCTGACGCTCCTGCCTCGCCTTGCAGCCGGAGCCCAAAGATGTCGGTTCAGATCAAGGAGGCGTTAGAGAGGGCCGAACTATTCTCCCTTAGCGCACCCGGGGATGTCACGTGACTTCGGCCCCGCCCCCTTAGGAAGCCGCTGCCGGCCTCCTGGGAGGGGCAGCGGCGGAAATGACGTCACGGCGTTCTTCGCTGCGTGCGGCTACGTGGCGGAGCCGGCGGAAGCAGTTCCTGCGCTGGAGCCCGAGTGTTTGTGTTTTGGTTCGTGAGGAGCCGGGGCGGTCTGAGGGGAGGAGACCGAGGGAGGAGGAGGAGGAGAACGACGACGACGAGGAAGAAGTCCTCGGAACTCGAGCGCGGCGACTCTGGAGGAGGAGGAGAAAGGAAGGCGGAACGGAGAGGCGGAGACGCAGCCCGGCAGGGGCGGCGGCACGGCGGGCGGCGCTCAGAGTCCCGCGCCGGCCAGGGTGAGAAGAAGGAGCGAGCAGGCGACGCCGCCGCTGCAGCCGCGGCGCATCCGATCTCCGGGCCGGGCCGGGCCGTGCGTGGCCTCGCTGCCGGGAGACGCGGCCCAGGTAAGCCGCCGTCGGGGCGGGTCCCTGTGGTCCCGGGCCGGGCTTGGGGCCTCCAAGCCGCCGCGGGCCCTCAGCGCTTAGTGACTCATTCTTCTAGCAGCTTCGGGGCCTGGGACGTGGGGAATCCTCTGAGGGAGCGGCGGGTGGCACCCTCTTCCCTTCACAAGATGGCGCCGTGGGAAGAGCCTGGGGCCCTGGCGGTCTCCAGCCCGGTCTTTGGGGCTCTGTCCCGGCTACTGAGCCGGATCGCATCCGGGGTGACGGGGGTGGCTCAGGAGCGCGCCCACCAGGCCCAGCGGAGCTCCTGGCCCCGGCACCCCGGTTTGATTTCTCGGCTTCTTCCAGACAGGAACCCAGGCCTCCAGCAGGTGGGGATTGGGGAGCTCCGCCTACCTCTGACCGGCTTGGCCGGGCTGTGCGAGTAGTGGGATCCTCTGGTCCCTTCCGTGGGAGGTGGGAAGCCCGGGCCAAGGTGCGAGCAGGTTAACATCCTAACGCCTCCAGAAGTTTAAAGCTTTGACTGTCACTCTTGGCATATTAGTTTTTGCCTCGCCGAAATGGATTTAAAGTTCTGAATCAGTTGCCTTGCACGTAACTAATTAAAAAAAAAAAAACTGTTACATCTTCCAGAATATTGAGGTCTGCCCAGAATCGTTCTTAATGTAAAATTTGAACCCGTGGGGTTGTGAACAAAGTAGGCAGCACAACAGTGCCTGGCACAATTTAAGGGCTCAGTGCAATTTTTTTAATCAAAGACTTCCTAACTGTATAAAAAAACTATTTTAAAGATTGGAGATGCATATTATGCAAAAGTTTTCTTTGACGGAATAAAAGTACAAGTTATAAGTGCAGAACCTCTGTGCACTGAGCAGTAGCTTCACTGAACACCCCCAGCCCTCGCACTTAACATTAATACCATGTTCAACCTGTGTAGGTTTATACTTGGGCTTATTTCCGTTTGAGGTCTTTGGAAGTAAAAGATTTAGTAGCTTTGCACTTTAAAAGACACTGACTGTGAAGGCACCCCGCCTGTCATCCCAGCACTCTGGAAGCTGAGGTAGGTAGGATCAGGAGTCCAGGCCATCCGTAACCTATCCTGTGCTTGCCTAGGCGACAAGTCCCTGTCCCTCAAAAATGTGATCGGGATGTGGGGCAGGAAACAGTTTTTAAAAACTAAGTACAAAATTTTGTTTGTATTTTCTGTGAGAATCGATGTTTTCCCTGAGATTTTGGAAGTACCATAGGAATACAGAACAAGTTTTGTCCTGGATAAGTCATTTACTGTTTTATAGGTAAGGAACAATTGAGAAACATTTAAGCTGAAGGTATGTTGGTGCCTTTTTCAGTCTGTATGAAGTCTATTGATCTACAAGCATTAATTAATTAACTAATTCACCAAGAGGCCATTTTAATTGCCAGTTTCAAACACTGTGTACTTAGTAAGCACTGTATCAGAGACTAGATATGTTGTCTTATTTAATTCTTAACAGTTGCTGTGCAATGTTAGGGTATAATGAATATAGAAAATTTGAAAATTAAAACTTAGATTGACATAGCTGAGACTAGACTTCAGAATCTGGTTTGTTTTATGGATTGGGGAGAAATGGGAATTTTGCTTAATTACTTTTGACAAGCTCTCACAGTATAGTTCTGGGTGACTTGAAACATGCTTTGCAGGCCAGGCTAACTTGGAACACACAGCCATTCATCCACCTTTTTCTGGCCCTGGAGTGCTAGAATTAAAATCTTGGCCCACTGTGTCTGTTGTTTTGAGACAAGCCTTGCTAAATATTTCTGACTGGCATGCTTCTGTCTCAGCTTCTCAAGTTCTAGGACCACAGACAAGCTCCATCATGCCAGGATGAAATGGTAGTTTTATTTATGTGCTGTTGGTTAGAAGCAGCTCAAACATTTCATCTGTAAATGTGTTGGTATTTATTGGTAAAGATAGGAACTCTTCAAAGCTAGTAACTAGATTAGGCTAGAAGATGGTATCTTAAAAACGGAGCTGGGCTTGGTGTGGCATACCTTTAATTAGAGAACTCAGGAGGCAAAGGCAGATGTACTGATTGATCTCTGAGTTCAGGGACAGCCATGGCTAAACAGAGAGCCGTTGTCTTAAAACAACAAACAGATAGCACGGAGATCTTATGGATATATTCGTTAATGAATTTGTCATTATCAAGTGTTCCATGTATTAATTCAAATTTTATAGGAAATATAAATTTCTATAATTAAGTATAAATTAAGTGTAGCTTTTGGTCAAAGATTTTTTTAGGAAGAAAATCCTTAGTATATTTTGTTTTTGATAAGCTTATAACCCACATTTAGTATATGCGTGTGATGTTTGCATGTGTATGTATTCCTGTGTGAAGGAATGTGCATTTCACAGCATTTTCATGGAGATCAAAGGGACAACCTTGGTCCTCACCTTTTCACCATATGTGCTTCCCAGAATCCAAATCTAAGCTTATATTTCAAGTGCTTTACCCAGTGGTCTTTCTCTTCCTCCTTTTTTAAACAAAGTTTTTTGGTAGCCTGGGCTAGCCTTAGAAGGACTTCACAGCCCTCCTTCCTCCAGTTCTCTGAGTGCTGGGATTACAGGCTCCCCCCCCCCCCCAATCTAGGCTCCATACATTAATAAGAGGTTGGAGTAAAATATTAAGGTTGACTTGTGAATAAGCTGAAAGGGTGTTTCAAATAGTTCCCAGTTCTACCAAAACTAGATGTCTGGGAATTTTGCTTAATTACTTTTGACAGGCTCTCACAATATAGTTCTGGGTGACTTGAAACATGCTTTGCAGACCAGGACTGAAGAAGCCATTCAATGTTACTTTGTGACACCCTGTCTAAACAGGAGGGAAGAGGACTGTCACTCAGACCAGCTTTTTCCAAATACATTGCAAAACAGAAAATAATATATATATTCTTAGCCTCAAAACTGTCCCCAAATTACTGTAAGTAAATAAGTCACTCCTAATTATACCAAATAGAGAAATTATTATCAGCTAGGCACACGGTCATGGGAGTTAAAAATTATTTGGTGCTTGGGAATTACTATTAAATGAAAAATGTATCACTTAATGGAAGTCTTCAGATAGTAAACCCTAGACTTGTTCTACAATCTTTCCATTCACTAGCATAATTTCCTTCAAAATAACTTTTAAGTATTATGACATTAGAACGTAATTTTTCTTTTCTGTCTGTCTGTCTTTCTGTTGTTCTTTCTTTCAAGATTTTGGTTTTAGTTTTAGTTTATATGTCTATGGGTATGTGCTTATGAATGTTTGGCCCAAAAAGTCCTGAGGAGGATGTCAGATCACCTGAAGCTGGTGTTATGGGTGGTTGTGAATCACCCTGTAAATTGAGTCCTAGTCACCTAGAGTTGGAGTACTCCTACTAAAGTGCCATCTCTCCAGTACCTAGAATCTGAATGCTTGATTGACATCTCAGATTGCTTTGTCACTGTGTGATCTCAGTGAAGTTACTTAACCTTTCAGTACCTGTTTTCTTGTTTATAAGAATTGTAATGGCGCTTGATACTATTGACTTGACTATATTAAGTGTGTAGAATACTAACTCGTCAAGTTGTTTGTTCGTTTTGGACCTAGAGCTCGCTGTTTGCTGGGCGAACACTCTTCAGTCCCCAGCTCCAAAGTCAAATTGTTGAAGGTTAGTTGCTGTTTAGTTTTGGAATCAGGTCTTAACTTGTTATCCATGGCTTTGAGTCCTGCCTCAGCCTTCCCAAGTTTGGCACTGCTGTTGCCACCACACCCTACTGAAAGCTTACATCTTTCCTTTTTTCCTTTGTCTTGGTTTATATAGAGAGAGGTGGCTAATGGGTGACATTTTCATTTGTGTCATTAAATTTTGTTCTTCCTTGCATGGCCCCCACTGCTGTTCTTTGTCTTCCTCTCTTACCCTTTCTTCTGTAGATTATCTTACCTTCTGCTTTCACATATTCCATTACTTTCTCTTCTTCCAAGCATTTTTTTTTCTCTTCGTTTAGATTTCTCACAATCTTTTTGAAGTTTAACTTGAGGTGATTTTAGGCTCAAATTGTGTGCCATTATTTCTCTTGAAAATAAACTAAATGATACTGGCTGTCTATAGTTAGTTGGTTATTACAATACAGTGAGTAAACTTACTAAAGTGACTACTGATTTACTTAGTTTTGATTTATTTACTTAGTTATTATTTATGTCTCCACAGGTAATTTCTCCAGAAAGAAAACAAAATTAATGCCTTGCATCCTGGAAGTTCATTTAGGAATCTGAAATTAGGGACTTCTTTAAAATTTGGACATGGCTAATCGAGGAGCAACAAGACCCAACGGGCCAAATACTGGAAATAAAATATGCCAGTTCAAACTGGTCCTTCTAGGAGAGTCTGCTGTTGGCAAATCAAGCCTGGTTCTTCGCTTTGTGAAAGGCCAATTTCATGAATTTCAAGAGAGTACCATTGGGGGTGAGATTCTTATTTTCTTTTTAATCATTTAACTGAATCATACTAATATTCTAAATGTGATTTTGAATAACTAAATTGATCATGCAGGGAAGAAAAAAAGTTTTAGGAGACCTCAAACTTTAAAATATACATTATTTTGGTGTTTTGTTTAAACAGTGTACCATAAACTATTCTGAAATTCCTGTGAATTTCTCACTGGCATGCCTCCACCTCCTAATTATTCTAATTACAGATGTAATCCAGCCCAGCATGGTTTTTTTGCTCAAACAATATTTAATACCAGGAAAAACAAACTACAAAATTGAAACCTTGTTTTATTTAGATAGGAAAGTTTTCCTTTTAAGACAAGGTCTTGCCCTATAGCCCATGTTTACTGTGAACTCTTGGCATTCCTTGGCCTACCAAGTATAGGGGTTACAGATTTAGTTACCATACATGTTGGCTTATTTTATTTTTTGAGTCAGGGTGTCAAACCTAGCAGAGCTTTATTTCATAGGTTTTTTTGGGAGAGTAAGATATGAGTGGGACATTAATAAGATAGGATTTATACAACCTAGGCTGGCTTGGAACTGAAGCTAGGTAGTTATGGATGACTTGAATATTGGTCTTCTACCTCCTGAATGTTGAGATTACAGGTGGGCCACGAAAACCCGTGATTGTGGTGCTAGGGATGAAACCCAGGGTTTTGTACATGCTAGGAAAGCAAAACTAAGGTATGTCTCTAGGCCTCAGCAATTTTTAACACAATTTTTTTTTTTTGGTTTTTCGAGACAGGGTTTCTCTGTGTAGCCCTGGCTATCCTGGAACTCACTTTGTAGAGTAGGCTGGCCTCGAACTCAGAAATCCGCCTGCCTCTGCCTCCCAAGTGCTGGTATTAAAGGCGTATGGCACCACTCCCGGCTAACACAATATTTCTATCTTTAATCCTCCAGTGCATACTACTTGCATTAAGTTAGGGAAGTCACATGTTAATTTTCCTCTTATATGAAATGTAAATCTCTAGACACAGAATAAATTGTCTGCTAAACAAATACCAGTGTAATTGTTGCTGAGTAATTTTTAGGATTGTTAATGTTATATAATAATGTTTTGGATGACACCTGATTAGTATTTGATTTAAAATTTTTGATTAAGTAGGGGCTGGAGAGATGATTGCTCTTCCAGAAGAAAGAACTTTAGGCCCATACTTTATTTAGACCAGTGGTTCTCAACCTATGGGTCAAGACCTCTTTGGTTATGAGATTGGATATGAGATTGCACATATCAAATATCTATATATCAGATATGTATGTTATGATTCATAACAGGAGCAAAATTATAGCTATAAAATAGCACTAAGATCATTTTATGGTTTGGGGGTCACCACAGCATGAGGAACTGGTCACAGCATTAGAACAACTTTCTGGAGCTGCCTCTCCTTACACAGTGTTTCCAGAGCTCAAACTCAGGTCATCAGGTGCTTTTTTTAACCCACTGAGCCATTTGCCTGCCCTAAAATTGTTTTTCATTTATAGATAACACATGATAGTTTGATTCAATTGTCAAACAGTATATACATGTATCAAACTGTCTTTTTTGAAGTATATTTAACTTTTGTTCCTCCGGCATAACTGTGTTCTGTCTTTGCTGGCTGGGGCAGTGAGGAAATGAAAAAACAGATTATGGACACATAGAAATAGCTGAGATTGGTTGGAGTGTGAACTCTAGAGAAAAAAATCACAGCACCCCCAAAAGCTCAGCATATTTATTATAGAGTTGAACAAGGAAGTAGAGTTATTGCATACAGCAGATCAAGGAGTAGAGGTTATTGCATACACATTAACAAAGAGGTTTCTGGTATACAACTGGATCAAGGAGACAGGTTTAGCTAATCTTCAAAACAGAAATGTTTGTATGGGAACAGTTCTCAGACTATAAAAATCCCAAGGGGAACAAACTGTGATGGGATTTTCTACACACACTGTCAAAGCTTATACTCAGCATCCCCAAGGAAGGCTTTGCTGTTCCTCTCAGCCTAAGGCTAAGGCTATTGGAATCTTTATATGACATTGCCCATGACATACCATGTCAACAATACACATTCACTTCACTGCAATACCTTAATAAAACGAGCAGGAAAATAAGTTTATTCCCTCCTCCCCCCAAAAAACAGAAGCCAACTGAAAATTTTACATTTTTATTTGTTTTGGTACAGGGTTTCTTTTTTTGTTTTTATTTTAAAGATTTATTTTATTTTATGTATATGAGTACATGTACAGCTGGTGTGAGCCTTCATATGGTTGTTGGGAATTGAATTTTTAGGATCTCTGCTTGCTCCGGTTGCTCTGGTCGCCCCACTTGCTCAGGTCAACTCCACTTGCTCAGTCCCTGCCCGCTCAGGCCTAAAGATTTATTCATTAAGTACACTGTAGCTATCTTCAAACGCATCGGGTGGTTGTGAGCCACCATGAGGTTGCTGGGATTTGAACTCAGGACCTTCGGAAGAGCAGTCAGTGTTCTTAACCGCTGAGCCATCTCTCCAACTCCCCCCCCCCCTTTTTTTTTTTTCCTCGTACAGGGTTTCTGTAGCACAAGCAAGCCTGGAACTCACAGCAGTTTGGCCTTAGCCTCCTGAGATGTGGCGCCACACTTAGCTTTCACAATGTCAGTGGTACTGCTTAGTTAGTTGGGTTTGTTTAGATAGGATCTTATGTAGAACAGGGTGGCCTCGGACTCACTGTAGCTAAAGCTAGCCTCAACTGATTGTCCTGCCTCCACTACTTTCTGGGACTACAGATGTGTGCTACTACCATGACCTGCTTTTTGTTAAAACTGCTTTTTCATAAAATGATAGAAGACCCAGATGTGGGAAAGGGGATTATTATTTGAAACAAGGATGATTCAGACTGGCCCTGAACCCTAGGTCTTCTTGAGAGCTAGACCTTGTATAATATATTGCATTCATAAAAACAAGGAATACTTTTAAAATACTTAAACTGTTTCTAGGTTTGTTGTTATTGCTCTTACTGTTTGGCTTTGAGTTTTTTGTTTGGGTTTTGAGATGATCTCCATCTGTAGGTCAGGCAACTTATAGTTAGCTTCCTGCCTAAACTTCCCTGAGTGCTAAAGCTGAAGAATTTATTCTTTTACATACATCTAACTTAGTAGTTTTTTAATACAAAAATAGAATTACTGTATGGTGTCCTTGGTTTTAAGTGAAAGAATATTATCTTAATGGGCAATATTATTTCCTCTTAGAATTTATGTCCATGGGTTTGTAGATTGTTTTGGATGTTGGTAGAAATTTGATTTTTTTCATATTAGTTTGTGCCACTCAGGACCTAAGGAGATGATGGTGGTGGTGATGATGCAGTAGTTATAGTATCAGTCCTCTGAGTTATGCATTCAAAATGTTCTCTGTGTAATTGAAATACTACTGTTGAACAGGATTAATGACAATCCTATGCCCTTTATAAACATTTTGGCCCTGTTTACATATTTTATAAATGAAGTATTGAACTGGATAAAGATTTCCAAAGAACACCTTTTCTTGATGTTTCATTTTGTTTATAGTACTGGAGATTGAATCTAGAGACTCATGTAGACTAGGCTAGTACTCTGCCACTGTGCTGCCACATTCCCAGCCACAGGTGTTCTTTTAAATTGCATGTGATGGTGTACACTTAACCCCAACACTTGGGAAGCAGAAGTAGGCAGATCTGGTTTGCAGCCAGCTTGTTCATCAAAGTGAATTCTAGGACAGCCAGGACTCACAGACTCTGTCTCAAAAACAAAACAAAAAATATCGAGGTTATATTCAGTGGTAAAGTGTTTGCTTAGCACTCATAAGGTCTTTGTTTCAATCCTCACCCCACTCCACCCCCAGTATCACAAAAGATAGAGTCACACATATTCATAGGTAATATGATCAATTGTTTATCTTTTGTATCTTTTTTAACACATTTTTTATTAGATATTTTCTTCATTTACATTTCAAATGTTATCCCAAAAGTCCCCTATACCCTCCCCGCCGCCCTGCTCCCTATCTTGGCCCTGGTGTTCCCCTGTACTGGGCCATATAAAGTTTGCTAGACCAAGGGGCCTCTCTCTCCAATGATGGCCGAGTAGGCCATCTTTTGCTCCTTATGCAGCTAGAGACTTGAGCTCTGGGGGTACTGGTTAGTTCATATTGTTGTTCCACCTCTAGGGTTGCAGACCCCTTCAGCTCCTTGGGTGCTTTCTCTACCTCCTACATTGGGGGCCCTGTGTTCTTTTGTATCCTCTTAAAATTAGTTGCAAGTAGTCGTTATTAATCATGAGTATTAGTATTTTGTCTCAGTGTTGCTAGGGTTAGGAAGCTGGCACTGGTCAACTATTTGAAAATGTTCAGCAGAATAACTTGCCTAAGGACCTCTAACCCAGTGAACTGCCTCTGTTGGTTCACTTGACCATTTTGTTGAATACTGGGGCATAGTAGATTGTCTGAAGTTCATTCTCTACTTCAAACACTACTACTTGAAATCATGTTTTAGCTGTGTATGATGAATGGTACATGCCTATAATCCCAGCACTTGGACGATGGCAAGAGGAGAAGTTCAACACCAGCCTCAAGTATGTAGTAAGCTTGAAGTCATGTCTCCTGAAAAAGGAAACAGTAATTTAAGACATTTTTGTGGTTGATTTGTTTTTGTATCAGGGTTTGTTACAGCCCAAGCTGACCTTGAATTCACTGTGTAGTGGTGAGCTGTTCCTTCTACTTTTACTTCCCCAATGCTAGAATTAGAGGCCACTTGAGTATTCAGTGCTGGGGACTGAACCCACGATACGTGATGATGCAAGCTACCACCACCTAAACTGCATTCTCAGCTCTAGTTGGAAGTTTTTTGGTTTTGTTTGTTTGTTTTGTTTAATTAGTATTTTGTATGAGTCATTGTGGGTATTTGAGTGCAGTGGTATGTTTGTGGAGGTCAGAGAACTAATTCTGGGTGTTAACTCCTTACTTTTGCCTCATACTCCAGGTATAGAACTCAGGCTATCAGGTTTGTGTGCCAAGCACCCATGGCCATTTTGCTGGCCCAGATTTTTGTTTTTATCAGCTATCTTGATGTAAAGCATAAACTCTAGCTATTTAATTGCTGACCCATCAAAATTTTTGTTGGTATCATGTTTTAGACTTTTTTCTTTTTGTGTTGTTAACATTAAGGATTAAACCTAGTGCTTTACCTGTCCTAAACAAGTACTCTACCTCTGAATTATAGCAGAAGTAGGCCGTTCTGTCCACCTTATTTTCCTCTTTGTTTTTAAGACAGGGTCTTTGAACTCACTGTGATTCAGAGCAAGACTTGAACTCTTTAAGAGCAGAATCTTCCTCCCTCAGCTACCAGAGTAGCTGAGATTTTATTTTTAGGTCCAGTCATATCATTGGACTTTGAAGATAATCACAGTACTTTACAAATCTCTTCACTGCTTCCTTCTTTAAGGTGGTTTGTTTGTTTGTTTGTGTTTGTTTTTGTTTAAGATTTATTTATTTATTTATTTATTTATTTACTTATTTATTTATTATGTATGCAGTATTCTGTCTGCACGTATGCCTAGGGCATCAGATCCCAGTATAGATGGTTGTGAACCACCACTACGTGGTTGCTGGGGATTGAACCAAGGACCTCTGGAAGAGCAGCTAGTACTCTTAACTTCTGAACCATCTCTCTCCAGTCCCACCATTCCCTTCTTGATTTCTTTCTCTTTTTTTTCCCCCTCCTTCCCTTTATTTTGAGACAATCTTGCTGTATAGTCTGGACTGGCCTTGAAATGCTTTTTTTTTAACTTCCTACTACTGAAATGACAGAGATGGGAGGAATGGCACTCTTTTTATCTTTGTAATACAAAACATCATGAAATAACTACATTATAGGGCTATATTGCATTTGCATCTAATTTGTAAATTTCAGAAAGATGTTACTTTATAGAAGCAATTTGACCTATTAAGACACATACCTACTCATGGGACTTAGATCACACATTTTCGAGTCTCATCATTACATTAGCATGGCTGTATAAAAACACTAAATTTTATAGGTGAAGAAACCAAGGCAGTAGCTTCCATAAGTTGCCTGAATTTTTGCAGTTAATTCAAAGCAGGTTCTTCAGTGCGACTGTTGTATAATTGCCCATGTGAGGTTTTTGGTGTTACTGGTTTTGGTTTATTTTTTTTGGTGGTGATGTTTTTGTTTGGTTTCTTGGTTTTGTTTGTTTGTTTTTTGCAAGCAGTTGAGACTAGAAAATCAGTACACATAACAAGCATTATGTTGTGCAACCAAATATTTGAAAGTTATTGACTCCTCTTTTTATGTGTCAGTTAAAATAATGTGAAAGTACTTTCAAGAAACTTTGCCTTAGAAAAGGGAGGTAAAAGGGCTAGATGTGATGACGTATGACTGCATAGTGACATCCTGCCTAAAAGAAGAAAAGGGGGTAGGGAGATAAAT
Organism: Mus musculus; assembly: GCF_000001635.26. Lineage (NCBI taxonomy): Eukaryota > Metazoa > Chordata > Mammalia > Rodentia > Muridae > Mus > Mus musculus. The sequence goes on from NC_000083.6 coordinate 53,490,540, forward strand.
AAGGGAGTTAAGGTTTCCAGTAGGCCTCCAAGATACCTAACTTCATTGTTTGTCCATCGAGGTTCTGATTTTCTGCCCCCTCCCCCAATTTGGTTTACAACTTCTGTTGGTTTGTGGGTTTTTTTTTTCAAGATTTATTTATTAATTATATGTAAGTACACTGTAGCTGTCTTCAGACACACCAGAAGAGGGCATGAGATCTCATTACATGATTGTAAGCCACCATGTGGGTGCTGGGATTTGAATTCAGGACCTCCGGAAGAGCAGTTGGTTCTCTTAACTGTTGAGCCATCTCTCCAGCCCCAGTTTACAACTTCCACAGCTATACATTATTTACAAATTATCTTTTCATGTGGTTCTATGTATGGAGATTGGATGACTTGCACTTGTTCTCTTCCTGCCACCATATGGATCCTGGGAATTGAACTTACTTGTAGCAATCTGGCTTTTTATACTTACTTCAGCCTAGGTTTTCCTTGACAACTTAATAGCTGAGTTTAAGCATAAGTGTTATGAAAGAATTAGGTAGAAGCTAGAGACCTTTTTATGACCAAGCTCAAGTTACAGGGTCAGTGCCAGTCTTGTAAGAAAATTGTAGTGTGACACCATATAATGTAGGTAGGTCTCTTAGAACATGAAATCTACTGTAAGATCTTTTTTTTTTTTCTTTTTTTTTTTTTTAAAGATTTATTTATTCATTATATGTAAGTACACTGTAGCTGTCTTCAGACACACCAGGGAGTCAGATCTCATTACGGATGGTTGTGAGCCACCATGTGGTTGCTGGGATTTGAACTCTGGACCTTTGGAAGAGCAGTCGGGTGCTCTTACCCACTGAGCCATCTCGCCAGCCCCCTACTGTAAGATCTTAACAGAAGAGCTTCCTCAGTGTTCTTTAAAATAGTTATATGTCTATTCTATTTTGTTAGTGGTCACAATTCTCAGTGTTCTTTATTATTCTATTTTCTTTTATACCTTGCAGTCCCATTTTTTTTTGTTGTTTTCTTATTTTCTTAACACCCCCACACACACACACACACTCTCTCTCTCTCTCTCTCACTCACTCACTCACTCACTCACTCACTCATTCCCTCGTTCCCTCCCTCCCTTCCTGCCTCCATCCCTCCCTCCCTGGTGCTGGGGACCAAAACCAGGGTCTTTGTAAGTTATATGTAAAACACCCTACTGCTGAGCTGTGTCCCCAGCTCCATTTAACCCTCTCTTTTCTGTTTGCAGTTTCAGGTTACAATTCAGTAGTGGATGTCATCTTCAAATGTTTGCCCCTGAACTTATTTCCGTAATGTGGTTATTGCATATGGGTATAAAACCAAAAGAAGCTTTAATGACTGAGATTTAAAGGGTTCCTGTCTTTTCATAAGTTTTCTCCCTTAGAACACTTCTAGTTTTTATGGGAATCTTGGCTTAATTCCTGTAAGTACCTGTAACTGTTAATCTGATAGATTTGGGAGGTTAATTTCATTTGTTATTTTGGCCTGAAGCTCAAAATGTCCTCACACTTCAGCTTCCCAAGTACTGACATTATGTGGGCATGTGCCACCACCCACATCATTTATCTATGCTGTTCCCTATCTTTACTGGCTCAAGTAGTGTAATCCCCGCATTCAGGAACCAGAGGCAGGTAAATGACTGTCAAATTTAGGGTCAGACTGGTCTTTATAAGTAGTTATGGGCCAGCCATAGTTAATTACATAGCAAAGCCCTAGTTTTATTTATTTAAGATTTAAAATATGGGCTGGGAGATGGCACAGCAGTTAAGAGCACTGACTGCTCTTCCAGAGGTCCTAAGTTCAATTCCCAGCAACCACATGGTGGCTGACAGCCATCTATAATGATATCTGATGCCCTCTTGTGGTGTGTCTGAAGACAGCTACAGTGTACATAAAATAAATCTTTTTTTAAAAATTTACAATACATATGAGTATTTTGTTTGCCTACATGTGTCTTAAGTACACTACCTGCATGCCTTGTGCCTGAGGAAGCCAGAATAAGACCGCATTGGATGCCTTCCAACTGCCATTATAAGTGGTTGTGAACTGCACATAGGCACTGAAACTGAGTCCTCTATAAGAGTAACAGACACTCCTAAACAGGATCTATCACCCCAGCTCCAAGGCCTCATAACTTTTATTTTTTGCCACTTACATTTTGTAAAAAATCTCAACTTGTAACAAAATTATTATCTACATCTAAAGTGTCTGTAGACTTTTTCCACATGTTCACATATAGCTATGACCCCTCAAAGCAAGCAAGTTAATTGTATGTACTTTTTCTGTGAATTCATATGATAGTATTTACTTACTAGGCTTGGCTTTTTTTTTTTTTTTTTTTTAAACCACAAGGAAGACCTTATTGCCAGATGAACAGATCAAGAAACAGAATATTATGAAATGAGCTATTAATGGGCAACAGATAAGTAATTAGATGACAAGCAAAATCATTAATTCAGCATTTTAAAATATCTCTACTTTATTAAGATACTATTTCTACTCTCCTTGTTCTGCTGGGAATTAGCATCAAGATATTTACTAGTGCTCCTTTGCGCTCTCAGCATCTTTCCTTGCTTATAGTTTTTTTTTCGATTCTCTTCTTTCTCCATTCCCCTTTCTCATTTTTCTTATCCCCCCCCCTTCTTTTGTTTTCGTTTCTCCTTCTCATAAGAAAAAATACATATAAAATAATAAAACAGTCAAGATAAACAAATGGTGATTAATTCTGTGATTGTTGTTAGCACCTTTCTGTGAGCCCAAATGGATGATGGTGATCTTGAACTTTTGATTCTTTTGCCCTCCCTGGCGCTCACTGATAGGATTATAAGTGTGTACCAGTATGCCCTGGTTTTTGGTAGTGGTGGTGGTGGTGGTGTGTGTGCATGTGCTCAAATGTATGTCTGCACACAGTGCCTATAGGGGCCATAGGAGAATGGATCCCTGGTATTGTAGTTACAGACATTGTGAACTGTCCAGTGGGTGGGGGAATTGAACCCAGTCCTCTGGAACAATGCTAGGGCTCTTAAGCACTAAGTCATCTCTCCAGCTCCATTATTTCTTTTCTTTGTAACATGTACCTTTATAAAGACAAGACTCACATTATAATACTGGCTGGTTTTGAACTTGAGACAATCCTTCTGCCTGTCCAGTGCCAGGATTGCAGGAGTATAATAGCAAATAATACCATGCCAAGTACTAAGTTGTTTTAGTATATATTTGGGTAATCAAGTGTAAGGTACTAAATGTTAAACTGAAAAGACTAATTTTAAAATCATATCCATGTACTAGCAGACTCTTTACACTTTTAATTCTAGTACATAGGAAGCTGAGCTAGGAGGAAATCCTCCTGTCTATACTTTCAACTGAAGACGATCATAAACATTGGGGATCATACCTCTGTCTCCTTTTTTTCTCTCTTTACAGTATGGAAGATTGGACCCAAGCCTCTACTACTCTTCAGCTTAGCCAGTCCATCTTTATTTATTGAAATAGGATCTCACTGTGTAGCCTTGACTGGTCTGGAACTCACTCACTGTATATACCAAACTGGTCTCAAACTTATCAAAGATTCATCTACCTCTGCCTCCTGAATGCTAGAATTAATGGCATGTGTCATGCATGGAACATCCATTTTTTGATAACTTCAGTTGCATCCATATTTTAACTATTCTATACATTACTGTTTTAAGCATTGATATACAAATATTATTTGACACTGCTTTTTATTAATATTGAATCTGTGGGACCTACAGAGGTCAGAAGATGGTGTCATATTCCTTGGAACTAGAGTTATGAATAATTGTGAGCTGCTATGTGAGTGCTGGGAAGTAAATTGAATCTTCTGTAAGAGCAATGAGTGCTTCTTTTTGTTGGACCATCTCTCCAGCCCCATCTTTGTGTTGTTTGAAAAATGTATTTTTGAGAAGGATAAAACACCGTAGACAGGCCAGCATAGAGGCTTTTGATGTACACAGGGTCTCATTGTGTAGTTGAGATGGGCCTTCAACTCTTTATCCTCTTGTCTCATCCTCCCAAGTGCTTGGATTACAGGCATGTGGCACCCACCGTGCTTAGTTTAGAAACTACGCTAAAAATTACATTTTTCTGAGTGTATTCACCTGTGCATTTTGGATGCTTCAAAAACATAGGGTCTCAGGTTTGTTTGTATAGTTAAATCCAGTCTTACAGATTTTAGTTGTTGCTAAGTCTAATAAGGTAATTTTGAGTTAAATTTGATACCTAACTTGGAAGCCTGGATGTAGCTTAGTGGTAGTGTGTGGCTAACATGTGAAACCTTGAGTGCTATCCTGAGCAGCAGTACAAATAACTATCTGGGGTAGAGTTGAATTAGTTTCCATAGTTTTTGTCTTTCCTCTGTGTTTTATTGGGGCAGTTTTAGGAGAGATTAACTGCTTTTTTTGTTATTCTTTTGCCATCAGTTTGGATATTTTCTCCCCCCCCCCCCAACAGTACCGTGTGAACTTGGGTATTTGTAGACTAAGTGGTTATAGTTTCAGCCAGTATTTATTTAGTTCATTCCTGTAATCCCTAACATTTAGGAGGCTGAGTCGTCTGTGACATAGTTGAATGTGATGCTATCTCTAAACAAAACAAGTAAAATAAGTAGAAGAGAGTAAGGCTGGTCAGATACAGAGTAGTTGCCTAGCATGTTTGAGTGCCCCAACACCAGAAGAATCAAGTATAAAGCATGATGTAAAAAGCTTTGGGAACGTAAGCAGCAGATCACACAGAGTGGACAATGAGCTGTTCTTGCTGTGGTTCCTTGAGTCCTGTTACTTTCCAGGAAATTTCACCTGCTTGTTCAGTGTTCCATTGTGCAACTACTAGCTCATCACAAGTCAAGAACTCATGTGTTAGTTAAGCTGATAACTGGAGGTTTAAAATAATTTCCAATAACAGCTTTATTATAGAGAAATACTAGTATTAATACTAAATTATAGTGATGTGGACATTATCATTCACAGAATCAGAATTCCTCAGAGCTTTGGAATGGCTCTAGGTGGTCTGCCAGTTTCATGCTTACAGATGGGATAGTTGCTGTGTTCTTTTAGAACTGACTCCAATGCTTTTTACAAGTTGTATAAATAAAAGCCATTTTTGTTTTAAACTGTTATTGTAATGGTTTAGTGCTTCTGAAAAGAACTCTAATTTGCTGATGTTATTATTGTTCTTTTGATGTATTTAATATTTATGAAGAAGGTTGGTTGCCTTTTACATTTTTTTCTTCTCTTTATTCATGTGAGTATAAGTGTGCATGTGCCACAGTAGCAAAGGACAACTTTTTCCTTCATGAGGGTTCCAATAAGGGTTGGTGGTTGTTGTTGCTGTTGTTTTGTGTCCATTGAGCCATCTTAATGACCGAGTTAAGTGGTTTTTGGTATAACTTAACTGGTTTGAAAATTGGACTGGGCTTTCATTAAGGCAGTGTAATTGACAGTTATCTCCATGGGCTTAGAATTGTTTCTAGTTATGCATACTTTATGGGGCTTTTTTCTTTTGTTTGTTTGGTTGGTTTGGTTTGGTTTGGTTTTTGTTTGGTTTTTCGAGACAGGGTTTCTCTGTGCAGCCCTGGCTGTCCTGGAACTCACTCTGTAGACCAGGCTGGCCTCAAATTCAGAAATCCGCCTGCCTCTGCCTCCCAAATGCTGGGATTACAGGCGTGTGCCACCACTGGCAGGCCTGGTGCTTTGTTTTTTGGATTTTTTTTTTTAGAGGTAGGGGTGTTGAACAGGGTATTATTCTGTAGCCCAAGCTGACCTGAAACTCCCTATATAGCCCAGGCTGGCCTCAAGTTTGTAAAAATACTTTTTGTGAATGCTGAAATAGCAGGTGCTATTCAAGCTTAGCTTTTGACTTTTTGAGATAGAATTTTATTCTGTGTCCCAAGCAATCGTGGAACTCAGTAGATTTCCAAAGCTGGCCTTGAATTCACAGCAGTCTTTCTGCCCCAGACTATACTGAATGCTGATAGTACAAGCATGGGCTGCCACAGTAGTCTAAAATGGAATATACTGTAGGATATATTCTAGTACCAAACTTAAAGTGGGAATGTGGGGAGGGTGTAGTGGAAATGGCTTGTAGAGAAACTGAGGGCTCATACATGAACCAGACTAAATTATCCACCCTTGTTAACCACTTTAAAGGCAGAGGGAAAGTGGAGCCTGAAAATGAGATGGACTAACATTTCATGTAATAGCCAACTTTATTCAGAATAACAGGTGATTTATACCTTAAGGGTCAAAAAAAAAATCACTTGAGTAACGTTCTTATGGAGTTCTTATGAGTTCAGATTCTCCTGAGATCACAAGGACAAGATGCATATGGGGAAAAAAGGGGGGAAAACTTTACAGTGGGGCATATAAACAAATAGCAATAGCCAGTTGTAATGGATTAACTAAAGTAAACTGAATCCTATCTACTACACCTGGGAGGGAAACGCTAACATAAGCCAAAAACAATTCCTTGTTTTTTAAGAAACTGAGGTCACAAGACTCTGGAGTTATCTCAAAAGCACAAGAGCATATAGCTCCATTCATGGACCATGTTCTTACGTGTTTATGTTGATGTATGGATCTGAGCCCAGGCTAGGCTCAAATTCGTGATTCTTCTGCTTCCAGTGAATAAATGCTGGGATTACAGGTTTGTATCTCCATACTGAATGTAAAGTATTCTTTAATATAGGTAGGTACTGTTTGTTGAAATTAGAATCAGAATAGGCCAAGGTTCTCATCACACAGCCTGACCAGAGATCAGTGTAGCCCACACAGTGGAGGGAAGAACCCATTCCTGTAAATTACCCTCAGACCTGTACACATATGTGGCACACAGAAGGTTTTTAAAGATTCAACGTCATCTTTGGTTATACAGTGAATTTCAGGTCAGCCTGGCCTTCATGGTTTTTTTTTTTTTTTTAAGTTGAAAAAAAGGATAAACTTACTATAGATATTTTCTTTTTCAGCTGCCTTTCTAACCCAAACTGTGTGTCTTGATGACACAACAGTAAAATTTGAAATATGGGATACAGCTGGTCAAGAACGGTATCATAGCTTAGCACCAATGTACTACCGAGGAGCACAAGCAGCCATAGTTGTGTATGATATCACAAATGAGGTGAGTATAACAAAATCTTACTACTCTAAAGCCAGTTTGAATAATCATTTTTGTTACTTACAATTTGGCTAAAGATTTTTGGGAAATTCATTTGTAGCTAGTCATAACATTTCTGCCAGAGCTTTTTTGTGAGTGAAATATAAAATGAAAGTGCCTTAAATGACATAGTACTAAAAACTACAATCTTCCCACAGGGTCACCCTAGAGTAGTGGTTCTCAACCTGTGGGGTGTAACCCCTTTGGGGATCTAACCACACTTTGACAGAGATTGCCTAAGACCATCCTGCATATCAGGGGTTTTGTTTTGTTTTGGTGGGTTTGGTTTGGTTTGGTTTTTGGTTTTTCGAGACAGGGTTTCTCTGTGTAGCCCTGGCTGTCCTGGAACTCACTCTGTAGACCAGGCTGGCCACAAACTCAGCAATTCGCCTGCCTCTGCTTTCCAAGTGCTGGAATTAAAGGCATGCGCCACCATACCTGGCTGTGTATCAGACTTTTACAGCACATTTCATAACTAACAAAATTAGTTATGAAGTAGCAGCAAAATAATTTTGTGGTTGGGGTCACCATAGTATGAGGAACTGTATTAAAGTTTTTAGCATTAGGAAGGTTGAAAACAATTGCACTAGATTCTATAAGCCTTATCTCATAGAGAATGCTTTCTAACTCTGTTTTGAGCTTATGCCAAATAGCCTTTTCTTCCTTTTAACAGGAATCCTTTGCGAGAGCAAAAAACTGGGTTAAAGAACTTCAAAGGCAAGCAAGTCCTAATATTGTGATAGCTTTGTCAGGAAACAAAGCTGACTTAGCAAATAAAAGAGCTGTTGACTTCCAGGTATGTGGAATTTTACTTTTAAATCAAAATCTTGTTTTAAAGTAATTTTAAACCTTAAAAATACAGATTTTGAAAAAACATGTAAAACCGTAACAAATAAAATATTTTTCCTAGTGGGGTCAGGGATATAGCTCAGATGATTGATAGATAGATAGAGGGAGCACTTGCCTAGAGTGTATGGGTGTTTTGGGTTCTATTCTGAGCCATTGTGTAAATCAGGCATGCATGGTAGCAAACATAATATCAGGGGAAATAGATGGAAGAGGATGAGGGTGGGGAGTAGGTAAAGACAGCCTTGGCTACATGAAACCCTGTCCCTTCCCAAAAAGAATTACATGAAAGATTACAGAAATACTGCTCTGTACCTTCCATCCCTCCACTCCAACCTGAGAAAAAGTTAATGTTCTTCCTACCTTATATACACATATACTACATATATTGCTACACAAACACACAATTACGTGTATATATGTGTGCATGCACGCAAGTCCTTAAAAGGCAATTAAAAAATAGAGACTCAGCAGGTCGTGGTGGCACATGCCTTTAATCCCAGCACTCAGGAGGCAGAGGCAGGAGGATTTCTGAGTTCCAGGACAGCCAGGGCTACACAGAGACACTCTGTCTCAGAAAAAAGCAAAAAAAAACAAAACAAAAATAGACTCAGCTACTCTTTATTTGAGACCCAGCAGTGTGACTCAGCATGTAAAGGTGCTGAGTTCTATGCCTAGAACCCAGGTGCTGGAAGGAGAGAAATGTAAATTGTCCTCTGACCTCCCTCCACATGCATGCTTACTGGCATATACCTACCCCAAACATATGTACATACATTGCATACATACATAGCATACATACAGATATATAAGTGTACTATGTATGTATGTAAAAATAATAATGCTTGAGTCAGGCATGGCAGTGTATCCCTATAGTCCCATTACTTGGGAGGCAGAGGTAGGAGGAGTATTGCCACAAGTTTTAGGCCAGCCTGATCTTAATAGACCTCCAGTCTGTATATATTTAAGGTAATTAATTCAAAATGCCTTCCACTATAAAACAGTAAATGCTACTCATATTTACAAAATTATTTATATTAAAACTATTTCTTTTGCTCACATAGCTCTAGCTGTGGCCCAATATGTAGATGAGGCTCTTTTTATGACATTGCTAGAGTGTAGATAGAGGAAGCTACTGTATCATGGTGTATTAAGCAGAGCATTTTCAGTTGTAACTTCGTTAATTCTTACGATGACCGTGTGAAGTCTGCTATCTGCTATGCTGTCCAAAACAATTACACTCCTCAGCAAAACATCTTAGAGAGCTTCAGTTTTGTTCAGAAGTGGGCCTGTGCTGTAATAGCTCAAAGGGGCCTCAGGTGTTCTAAGAGGATCAAAGGCAACAATATAGGTAAACTGGAAAGCATGACAGAAATGTAGGGCAGTTTGTAATTTTAAGGGAAATAGTTCATAATGTAGTTTAAATTTTAATGCTGTATGTCATTGAAAATTTAACATGAGGACGTAATTCATTAGTTGCCAGTGCTAAGACATTGGGTTTCCATATTTATTACAAAATCTGTATTTTTAAAAGATGTAAGTAGATGTTGCCATTGTGTTTGAAGAGGATTTAGGGTAAAATGATACACTGTCCCCCAATTATTGTGACTAGGGTTAATCTTAGATCTGATGAGTAAGGGTAGAATGTGTAAAACGTTAAGATAAAAAAGTATTCGTGGTGAATTATTCTACCCATTGTTTCTTCCTCTGCAACAGCATAGTCTCCACTTGTTAGTAATAGAAATCCAATAAGAAAATCTATAAAATAAACTGTATACAGTATATGCTTAAGGGTTGGTTTTTTTTTTTAAACAGGAAGCACAGTCCTATGCAGATGACAACAGCTTATTATTTATGGAGACATCAGCTAAGACATCAATGAATGTAAATGAAATATTTATGGCAATAGGTAAGCTTAATATCTAATGAAAAGCAATATATACTGAATGTTCCTCACCCTTCTTAAATCTTTTTTTTTCCTGATTATACTATTTTTCTAGGTCCTTTTCACTAAGCAATATCTTCTTAGGAATATTGCAAAGTCTGGTTGTGAAGCAGGATGTAGTGGCCAGCCTGAGCTAAAGACCCTTCCTCAGAGTTGGGGAAGGTTAAAAAAGAAGAGATTGATTGGAAGTTAGGAGGTCCACGCTGTCTTTTTTTTTCTTCTTCCTCCTGCTCCGCATCCTCCGTCTCCTTCCTTCCTTTCTCCTCTATTCTCCTCCTTTCTCTTTCCTCCTTCCTTTCATCCTTCTTTCTTCCACTTCCTCCTCCTTTCCTTAACTTTTTTTTCCTCTTCCAGTAGTATGAATTAAACTTAGGGCCTCCAATTTTCTAAGCCGCCGTCTATACCTTCCACTGAAGTAACCCCATTGCTAGCCCCATTAATGTCGATTTTATACTCATTCATGAATTCAGTGAGTGTTGGGTTATATAATAGAGGTGAATTAAAAGTTGATCTTACAGATAAGAGGTAGATTTTCCAAAGGTAGATTTACTGAAAAGTAACACCTCTTATTTGTAAGGAATATATTCCAAGACACTCTGGATGCCTGAGACAGTGGATCATGTTAAGCCGTCTAATTTGATGCCTTTTCTGTCCTAAGTATACATTACACACACACTCACCATAACTCACACAGGTGAAAAAGCAAAACTAGCACAGATTTTCTCTCCCATCTGGGAAAAAGATCAGACCCCTGACCTTAAAAATGGTAGGCAGGTGGTGTATTGCTGAAATTATTAAAGATTGTTTTCCTGAGGTTTTTATTGAATTTGAGTTCAAGTTTGGGCTTGGTATGTGTCAAGGCTGGATTAGAACATGGGGTTGTTGGGCCTCAGATTTCAGAGTTCTGGTTATATGGGGTTCCACCAGGTCTGACCTTTTTTTTTTTTTTTTTTTTTTTTTTTTTAGTTTTTCCAAACAGGGTTTCTGTGTGTAGTCTTGGCTGTCCTGGAACTCACTCTGTAGACCAGGCTGGCCTTGAACTCAGAAATCCGCCTGCCTCTGCCTCCCAAGTGCTGGGATTAAAGGCGTGCGCCACCATGCCCATCGAGACAGGGTCTCATACTGAGGAAGGACTTGTATTGGTGCTTAACTTAGGGTTGTTTTGTTTTGCTTTGTTTTTTCCAGAGCTGAGGACCAAACCCAGGGCCTTGTGCTTGCTAGGCAAGCGCTCTACCACTGAGCTAAATCCCCAATCCATTAACTTTACTGCTGTGAAGAGACCCCATGGCCAAGGCAACTCTCACAAGGACAACATTTAGTTGGGGCTTACAGGTTCAGAGGTTCAGTCCATTATCATCAAGATGGGAGCATGTTAGCATCCAGGCAGGCATGGTGCTGGAGGAGCTAAGAGTTCTACATCTTCATCTGAAGGCTGCTAGCAGGATACTTGGCTTCCAAGCAGCTAGGATGAGGGTCTTAAAGCCACACCCACAGTGATACACCTACTCCAACAGGGCCACAACTTCTAATAGTGCCACTCACTGGGCCAAGCATCACATTTCACTCCCAGGCCCCCATATGCTTGTTCAAACATATGAATCTATTGAGACCATACCTAAACATAACATAATGCAAAATATATTTAGTCCAACTTCAAAAGTCCCGATAGTCTATAGCAGGCTCAACAGTGTTAAAAGCTCAAAGTCTCTTCTGAGATTCATCTAATCACTTAACTGTAATCCCCAAAGCAAGACAGGAAATCAGCTGGGCAAACTCAAAACTCTGCAACTCCATGTCTGTTTCAGGGCAGTCTTCAGATTTCCAACTCCTTTTTCATCTTTGTTGATTGCAACAAACTTTTTTCTCCTGGGATGTTTCCATTCCCTTAGCAGCTTTCCTCAGTAGATAGCCCATAACTCTGGCATCTCAAACATCTTGGGGTCTCCAAGGCAACTTCAGTTTTTGCTAGTCTCCTCTTAATTTCATATAGGTTCCAGGTATGGAACTGATGTCATGAAGCTTGGTGGCATGCACCTTTACCTCCTGAATTATCCTGCTATCTCACTTTTTTTTTTTTAAAGCTCAGATATTTCAGTGAAATCTGAGCACATTGGAAATCACAAGCTCTTTCTACTCCTCATGATCTATCTACCCTTACTGCTAGAGTTACGTATTCATGTTTTTACATGGGTGGTGAGGACCCAAATTCAGAACTTAATGGTTAAACAAAAAACTCACTAACTGAACCTGGTTTGTTGTTGTTGTTGTTGTTGTTGTTGTTGTTTTTTTTTCCAGACAGGGTCTCACATATAGCCAAGGCTGGCCTGGAACTCCAAATCCTCCTGCCTCAGCCTCCCAATTACTGGAATTACAGGATGGAGCCACCATTCTAACCTGGGCTACACTATAGGCTTAAGTTTAAAACTTTTAGACTATAGAAGTAGCTCTGTGGTACAGTGTTTGTATTGTGTTCCTGAAGCCTGGATTCTATCCTCAGCTTCTAGATTTCATTTCAGATTAAACTATTTCCTTTCTATAAAGAAATACCAAGCTGGGGCTGGTGAGATGGCTCAGCGGGTAAGAGCACTGACTACTCTTCCAAAGGTCCTGAGTTCAAATCCCAGTAACTACATGGTGGCTTGCAACCACTTGTAATGAAATCTGCCGCCCTCTTCTGGTTTGTCTGAAATAAATAAATCTTTTTTTTTTTTTAAATCATAAACTTTAGAGTACAATCATGAGATGTTACATCTATAGTTGTTAGAAAGCCTATGTTTCCATTACAATCATCTACTTTAAAAAAAAAGAAAAAAGAAATACCAAGCTAAGCTGTGGTGGCACATGCCTTTAATCCCAGCACTTGATAGGTAAAAGAAGATGGGTCGGGGCTGGTGAGATGGCTCAGTGGGTAAGAGCACCCGACTGCTCTTCAGAAGGTCCAGAGTTCAAATCCCAGCAACCACATGGTGGCTCACAACCATCTGTAACGAGATCTGACTCCTTCTTCTGGAGTGTTTGAAGACAGCTACAGTGTACTTACATATAAATAAATACATAAATACATAAAAAAAAAAAAAAAAGAAGATGGGTCTTCAAGTGAGACCAGCCTGGTCTACAGAATGAATTTCAGCACAGCCAAGGTTACACACAAACACAAACATATGTGTTTGGGATTGGAGTCGTTCTTTGATAAAGTTAGTTTAGCAAATCTCATAGAAAATATGGTACAGTCCAATTAAAGAGTCCTTACTGAAGTTCATTTCCTTCCACCTCCTCATCTGAGTCAGGTGTGATTATAGAAAGTCCATAGAGGAGAAATTTATGCTCATTCCAAAACCCAACTTGGTGTTGATTATAATATGATATATAGTGCTGTTTTATTCGGTTTCCTTAGTTGTGAGTCCTGCATCCACTCTGCAACAGGGCTTCACAGCTTGAGGATACAGAACACAGAGTTTGACTGCACTCTGTGCCAAACTGGGCTTGTATTGTAGGAAAGTGCCAAAGCACTACTTGTGGTGGGAAAGAGCAGTCTGAGGTACAAGACAGCCAGAGCTAGTTGGGGGGAGGGAGTGGGGGGCCTGGTCCCAGGCAAAGCCTTCGAAGAGGCTGGGGCTCTAGACTTCCCAGGCACTTGAATACCCAGGCACATTTGGAAGTGGTGGAAGAACTGAGAACAGTGGGGTCTGGGGAGGGGGGCTGGTTTTAGCCCTGGGCTAGGGAGTGGGAGCAGGATGGGGAGCTCCGACTGGTCTCATGGGAAGAGTGCTTGTATTGACTGCAGGCTCAGGCTTTATGGTGGTCTTGGCTGGGAATGCAGAGAGGCCTTCTATGGGAGATGAGACAGCTGCTCTGTAGGCACAGGTCTTCTCTATGGCTCCCCACTGAGGATCCTGATGAGAAAAGACAGTCTGTAGTTCTGAATCATATATTGCCATGGTGGAAAGTGGATGTGTAAAACCATACCCCACTTCTCAGGGAGGGCCTGAGTTTAAATACCTTTTACAGGGAGGAGTGTTTGGGAAGGATTGGCTACACCCTCCAGGTCTCTATATACCTCATTAGCATGGAAGTCTGTCTTGAACCTATGTGACCAAAGGTCACGTCCTTTTCCTCATCTGCATGTGGAGGGGCTTGGGCTGTTTCGGGGGGTGGGGGGGCTACAGCTAGTGGCAAGGGCCTGGTGCCCAAGAGCAAGTGAAGCTCCTACCATCTCTTCAGGGTCTCAGGGGCTTCTAGCCTTAGCTCAACCAGGGACCAGGTTACCTTTCACCATCCTCTTCCCATACCTAGTACCATTGTTAATCCATTTACTGGGCATTACATGTAAATGCATCTGACTGAACATTTATCATTATTATACATTACCGAACCTTCTCTAGAGTAATTTCTAGGATGACTCAGTGGAGTCTTCCTTCCCAAGCATCAGTGCAGGTCCTGCTTCCTGAAGCTAAGATTCTAAAGATAATATTGATGAAGGGAAAGTAGGCAAAATAAAGGGCTAAAAAATGGCAAGATGGAGGTATATGGCTTAGTGATAGTTAACTTGTGTAATGTGTATGTAAGGTCCAGGATTCAGGTCGGCATTGGACATAAAACACCACTCTTGGTCGTATTGCTGCTTAGTCCTCAGGATAAAGCCATGTGTCTAGCAGGTGAACTTTAGTGGGGAGCATATTCCACATAACCAGTATTCTAGCAATATATAATATAGCAATTTATAATCCACAAAGCTGTTCATGTGTATTAAGTATTGGTATTTGTAGATCAAATCAGGGTTTGTCATAGCCCAAGAAGGAAAAGATGTTATAAGTCGTGTAATTGATTGGATTACACAATAAAGGACAAGTTTGGTTGGGTTGATTATTCTGTCAATAGAATTTGTTCACATCCTGACTTGACTTAGAATTATTTGTGATAGCCCAGAGAATGTTGCTGTAATGTGAGCTTCTTTATAAATTTTGTAGCTGGCCATGGTCTATTGGCTTGGATTTTATGTGTGTCTTGCTTGGTTTTGTTTTTCAAAATGGAAATCTTGATATGCTACTCGGGCTAGTTTTAATTAACTTCCTGGACTCAAATGATTGTTCCAACTCCTTCTCTGTACTGAATCATGGTAATTACAGTCATGCCGCACCATGTCCAGCAGCTTGTATATAATAGACAGTTAATGATTATAAAACACGCTAATTGGGGCAGGAGAGATGGATGGCTCAGCGAATAAGAGCACTGACTGCTCTTCTGAAGGTCCTGAGTTAAAATCCCAGCAACCACATGGTGGTTCACAACCATCGACAGTGAGATCCGTTGCCCTCTTCTGGTGTGTCTGAAAACTGAGTGTACTTACAACAATAAATAAATCTTTTTTAAAAAAAAAAAAACAAAAAAAAGGCTAAGTGTAGCTAAGTGGTACTAGACTTCCCTAGTGTGCACAGGACCCAATACGACATAAGAAAACTGTGATTTCTAAGGGAATTGATATAAGAATTATCTGTAGTCCTAGTTAAATTTAAGTTTAAATGGTATATCTACAATTGGCCTCTACCTACTACTTCGAAAATACTAAGAGATTAAACGCTTTTAATACAGCAAAGAGTGGGGATTATTGTTTGGGGAAGAGTATTTTTATTTTTGTGGGTTGTTTGGTGCTTTGTTTTGCTTTTTGGCATTTAGTAAGTAATAAACCTTTGAAAAGAGCCAACAGTCACATAAAACTTTGGAAATAACCCAACAGGGAGAGTATTATAAAGAAGCAGGTCTAAGTGATTTTAATATGAATAATACAATTTTATTTTGTTTATTTCTCAGCTAAAAAGCTGCCAAAGAATGAACCACAGAATCCTGGTGCAAACTCAGCCAGAGGACGAGGAGTAGACCTTACTGAGCCTGCACAGCCAGCCAGAAGCCAGTGTTGTAGTAACTGAGCTCCAGTGTGAACTTCCTGAATGGCAAAAACCATGGAGTTGGGAGCATTTAGCCGGCCCAGTGTGACTTCCAAAAAGAGACTATGGTAGAATCAAGTTTCTAATTCTGAATTATTTTGAGTGTTTTGAACTTAATTTTTAATAACATGCATGTGCTCCTCCAGCAGTAGAAAGGAAAATGAGGACTGTGTGTACACTTGTTCCATGTGAAAGTGCAGGGGAACAGCTCATCTCCAGTGGGTATGGACCCACTCTTAACCCACCCAGTCTCCAAACTGGGATAATAGTCAGGAATGACATGTTCAAAATTACTAATGTATGCTTTAGAAAACATTTTTAGAAGACTTACGCTTAACAATAAAACCCAAGCAAATGGTGTAATTTGATTTTCTTAAAAAGTCTACATTTCACATATTAATAAAGCAATCCCAACAAAACAGTCTTGCATCTCCAGAAAGAAGGAATGAATATTGATGACATCTTAATTTTATTCAGTCCCATTACTTCTTAAAATTTGATTGAAAAAATTAAGTCACATGTAACCCCATGCTGTTTTAGGAATATGAAACCGATAAATGCATTTTAATGATAGTGGTCCCTTCATATGAGCTTCTTTTAAAAAGTGGAAACAAACCAGGTATCTGCTTTCTAGTTAATCACTGTTGGCTATTCCATAGAGGTGTGTCTGGAACAGGGAGGGGGCTCTGCTTCCCTTTGGGCATAATTAGTCAGTGCACTAACAATTATGTACATTCAAACTTGATTATTTTAAATATGATCTTCAGCTGTACTGTAAATAGAGTACTGCATTGTAGTCTCCATATGTTTATTATTTCCTATAATATTTAAGAATTGCCTAAACATATACAAAATGTACAGTTACTAAAACAGCTAATTATTTCTTTCTTCCCCTATGAAAGGAAGGGGCTTTGCTGTTCTTACATGGCTAGAACCATAATAAACAATGTACTTGCAATTGTAACATAAGTATTACAATGTTATTAGTAATAATCTTGAAGCCTTGTTTTTTGAAGTCCATTTTATTTTAATCAGTATATTGCACTAATTATTTTAGGTATTTTCATTATATGAAATCTACCATGTGTCAGATGATTTAATCTATTTAAGTGTTGATCTGCTAGCAGAACTTGTACATTTTACAGTAACTCAAAACTAGTAAGGAGAACAGTTCACCGGTGTTTAGTTTTATATTGAGGTGCTCAGGTTGGAATAAAGTGATGTAAAAAGCAACACTGAGTTTTCTCTGTCTTTGACATAAAGTATACACCATAATACGCATGATATATAAGCTGCAGCTTTTGTATTTCCTTCCCGGTCTAAGGAATGGTTTTCACGGGAGTCTTTGTAGCACTGTTTGCTGTTCTAGGTCATTGGAATGTTTTTATGTCAGCCTGTGATACTCGCTCCCATTGAGAAACATTACCATAACAGTGATGCTGTCTCTGGAACCCCCTTCTATTGCAGCACTTACAAGTTCACAGCCAATGTACTCAGCTGCACCTTTGTAGAAATTCTTAATACATAGTTCTTTCTCATTTTCCTGCTTACTGTCTATAGTGGGTAAGCTGCTATTTTCTTTTGTGCTACAAGGGTCATAAGGGGTCACTTTTGGAGAAAATGTACCCTGATGAGTGTAAGCTTCAGCATATATTGAGTCAGATAGCCCTTTCGTCCCATCTGCAGTTGACATAATGTCTTCATTTTCAGGCTGGTACTGGAACAGCACTCGGATGTTACTGTCTGGTGGGGAAAGAAGGCCTATAGGTGGCCAGGGTTTGCTTTTAGGGCGAGGAACATGGGTTTCTTTATATGCATGAAACAAGGTGATTACCAGTGCAGTGACTTCCTTCTTGTCCAAAACTTGCCAAAGTCCATTAGTGGCTAAGATGAGAAACTGACATAGATCATCTATAGGGACAGAGATTGTTTGCGGTGCTGGAATAATGGACTTTTTTAGTCTGAGGTTTCCATGGAATCCAAGACCCCGGGTGGTTTTGATGTGCCCATCCAGGAGGCCATAGGGGTCATCTGAACTGATCACTGCTTCGCTGTAAAGGACTCTTCTTCTTTCTTTGGTGTTTCGTGTACTGTGTTCCTTGGTCAGGCAAAACCCTTTTCCATTTCTGCATAAGACTGCTTGCACGTTTCCTAGACAAGTGTTTTGTTGTTTAAGAGAAAGAGATCAAAAGATTAATCATCAGTTCATATTAACATATGCAACTTACTAATTCTGTTTCAATGCTAAACACAAAGTATGACATGTAAATATTTCTAGAATATGTAAGCTCAACACTGTACACATCCTAATTCAAATCTCAGTGATAACCAGTAGACTTTAAAACACTTAACAAAACAAAAACAAAAAAAAACCTACAGGTCATGAAAAATAATTTCTAAATTAATTTTTTTATGAAACTGTTTCAAAGAATGGTTTTTACTGTTTTTTAACATCTATTCAGATTTTTAAATATTCAAATAAAGGGTTTTTTTAATGTTTAAATTATGTGTATGTGCACATGAGGGTGGGTGTCTGTAGAGTCCAGAAGAGAGCATTGGATTCCCTAGAGCAGAAGTTAGTTTGCCATGACCCACCCAAATGGACGTTGGGAACTCTCTAGGGGAGCACCAAGTATTCCTAAACACTGAAACATCTTCCCAGCACCAAGTAATTAACAAACAACAACAAAATCTTTGGTGGGGTTTTGAGAGGTGACCCAGCAATAAAGAGGTCCTCTAGCAGAGTACCTGAATTCAATTACTAACATCATGTAGGTTAGCACACAATTGCTTGTAGTTTCAGGTATAAGGAGACCTGATGCCCTTGGCCTCTGTACTTGTGTGCACAGGACCACATACACATAAAAATGAGAAATCCTTAAAGGACAAAAACTGTTGGGGGCTGTTAAGAAAGTTAGTTAAAGACAGCTGCTACCAGGCCTGCTAATCTTGAGTTCCATTCTTGGGTCTCACATGGTGAAAAGAATTGTCTCCTACAAGTTGTCCTCTGACCTTCATATACAGGTATATACACACACAATCAATCAATAAATAATAAATGGATGAATAAATGAACAAAGTATGTATACATATATATATACATATGTATATTACTGGTCAAAGTTAAAACTCAAATGTATTTAGGATATGGATGATAAAATTCCACTGTTAAGTGTCCATCCTAGGTTTCCTTAATGTGTAATTAAACAGTTCTATAAGAATTCATGTTGGGGAAATAGGCAGCCACATTAAACTCTTGACAGTTGTTAACTGAAGTCTTCAGTAAGAGATGGCAGTATGGTATGACCATAGTTGAGATAAACCTGGGATATTTGCAACATTTTGCTTCATTAATGTCCTGAAGTCTAAATCTGGTCCAGACAGATTAAAAGATGCTGTTAGAAGGGGTTTGGATTTTTTTTGTTTGTTTTCCCCAAGATTTTAGAATCATCATATGTTTAAGAACAAGCAGTAGTTTTTGGTACAGCATTGTGATTCACAGCATATCTCAGGTGGCATTGGTATCTGAATACTCTGCCCCTGAAAATTAAAATTCCTACTTTAATATGCCAGTTCTAAAAGCAAAATTTGGTGGGGGCAGTGAGATGGTTCAGTGTGAAGAGACACTTGATGACCTGTTTGAGCTAGACCCCATATGGTGGAAGGAGAGAACCTGATCCCCAAAGCTGCCCTTGACTTCAACATGCATGCTGTGGCATACATGCACGTGTACCACACACTTTAAAATAAGAATATTCTGTCAGGTGGGGGTGGTGTGCCAGCACTCAAGAAGCAGAGACCTGTGAGTTCCAGGACAGTCAGGCTACACACAGTGAACCCTGTCTACAATCAAAGAATATTTAGGCCTCTAACAGTGCTATACTTGGAATCAGAATTTTGTTGCTAATGTGTTCAATTCTGTTTCTTCAACTTTTAACTTATTTTTGTTTTTCTTTTGATTAATTTTGAAATAGAGTTTCAATATGTAGCCCATGCTGACCTAAACTTGAGATCTTCCTGTGTCTGCCTCATTTCAGAAAAACTTTTTGATTTGTTTAGCAAATAAGAATCTAGGCTTAAAAGGCTGAAGTCTGTCCAACTGGTATGATTTGACAGAAAGCCTAACCTGATGTGAGATAAACAGTAGTCTTGCCTCATTAACATAATAGAATGAATGCTAATTGAGGTCCTGGGTTGCTTGCAAAATGTGACCCTGTGCTATGCAAATTATGCTCCCGCAGTCTGCACAAATTTCTATTTTCATTCTTCTTTTATCCTAACTTGTGGATCTTTTACTTTGATCTGTAGCAGGTAAGTCAGTAATTATTGAGTGGGGAGGTTTGGTTTGGTTTGGTTCGGTTCGGTTCGGTTCGGTTTGGTTTTGAGACAAACTTCATATAGCCTGAGCTGGCCTTGAACTGTCTTTGTAGTTGACAGTGTCTTAAAATTCCCAGTCCTCCTTCTATCAGGTGCTATCATGCCTTCTTTATGGGTTTTAGGAGACATTCTGAAAACTGAGCAATGTCACCAGCAAAGCAACACATTGCATTTAATGTGGCAACTGGATAAACTATTAGGATGTAGTTCAGCACCTTTCTTAAAATAGAGAAAGTGTATGTATGTGTAAGTAATGCTACTATAGGTTTAAAACTATGTGGGGGGAGTAGCTCAACTTTCTAATGTTCTATGTGACAGCTTGAATTCACATACTAGCTTAAGCAGGAAGATGGTAAGCAAGCACTTTGGCTTTATACACTTCTGTAATATGGCAGATACATGTGACTATTCTGGTTTTTAAAAGGAGTAGTAACTTGGTAGTATAAGGCAGGTGGATTGCAAGAGTGAGGCCACTGTGTCCAAAAAACAAAGGGGGCAGTAATAGTCACTGTGGATCAGGGTCTAGCCCATCTCACCAAACACGATCCTGGGCAATGTACTGTAATGTTGTAAACAACGTGGGTCTCCACGTGTTGATGAGTTGATGCAGAAAAAACAAAGTTCTTAAGTCAGAAGATGATAATGGGCTGGAGAGATGGATCACTGGTTAAGAACACTTAGTGGGGGGCTGGTGAGATGGCTCAGTGGGTTAGAGCACCCGACTGCTCTTCCAGAGGTCTGGAGTTCAAATCCCAGCAACCACATGGTGGCTCACAACCATCTGTAACAAGATCCGATGCCCTCTTCTGGAGTGTCTGAAGACAGCTACAGTGTACTTACATATAATAAATAAATAAATCTTAAAAAAAAAAAAAGAACACTTAGTGACCTGTCAGGTGGTTCACAACTGCCAATAACTACAGCTCTGGGGGATCTAATGTGCTCTCTTCAAACTCCACAGGTACCTGCACATACGTTACACTCACAAAAACACATAAGAATAAATTCTTTGTAACTTCTAGCTTCTTGTCTTTAGTGACTGACTAAATCTCAGAAAATGGGAGAGGAAAACAAAACACTAAAGGTGAGAGAAAGGGGGAAGAACGGAAAGATGAGAAGGGAAGAGAAAGGAAGAAAATTTGACATGGTGGCTAGTATCTGTAACCTCAGTACTCAGAATGAGGCAGGATTGCCACAAGTTGGAGGACAGGCTGGGTTAGAGTGAGATCCTGTCTCCAAAAGGAAGAAAATGGCTTGCCAGTATGGAGTTTATAACATCCAGTATGTTGAGATGCTCAGAATGAGGCAGAAGGATTGCCACAAGTTAGGAGGACAGCCTGGATTAGAGTTAAAAAGAAAGAAAAGATGGCTTGCCAGTAGAAAGAAAACTAACCCTGAAAGTTGTCTGGTCTCCACACATGCACCATGATCTTTGTGAGCTCAGGTCATCTGCATTTAGAAAAATATTTACTTCAAAAAAGGAAAAAAATAGAAGAGTGAAACAAAGCACAGATTAAAGGAGCATTTGTAGGCAGCTGGTAGGGTCCAATGGACTAACACAAATGATGTGAGTGATCTTAGACAGGAGCCTTAAAGAGAAATAGATCCATCAGTCAAATAAATGGCTTAAAATCTGAGAAAGAGAAAATCTTTCAAGTAGCCACAAGGAGGAGCCACATTCTGAACAAGAGAGGCTTAGACAGGGATGCCAGCCAGGCCAAACAGGGAAACAGATTCCAACAACTGAGAAAAATCTGCCAGTCTGTAATTCCACACCAATTGATTATTTCCTTTAAAATCAAGGCAAATAATATCTTAAAATTCATCACTAGCCTTGTATGGGTGGTGTATTCCTTTTTCCTAGCCCTTAGGAGACTGAAGCAAGTGGATCTCAGTGAGCTTGAAGCCAGTCTGGATTACAGAGCTACAGGTCAGTCAGGGATACATAATAGAGACCCTGTCTCAAAGAAAGGAAGGAAAGAAAACAACAGGACATCCACATGGTAGAAACCAAGGAATTTTCCGGGTAGGAAACAAACCAAATGAATAGGTCAGCATAATGGAATTAAGAACAAAAGGAGTAGGAGTTCCTGAAAGACGTAAATACAAAATGATGCATATAGAAATACATATATAAACATCATTGTATGATCAAAATAGTGATTGAGCCAGATTACACACCTGTAATTCCAGTACTCTAGAATGAGAACGGTGAAAGCAGGGGAGGGGGGCGTTTGCCAGGCTAACTATACTGACCTAGTTCTGGTGTCAACTGGATGCTGATAAGAGTCATCAGAGAGGAAGGAGCCTCTATGAGATCCAGGATTTTCTCAATTAGTGATCAGAATGAAAGGCTCCAGCCCATGGTAGATAGTGCCATCCCTGGGCTAGAGTGGTACTATAAGAAACAGGCTAAGAAAGCCAGTAAACAGAACCCCTCCATGCCTTCTGAGTTTGAGTTCATGTCCTGACTTGCAATGTCTATGATCTGGAAGTATAAGCTAAATCTTGCTTTTTGCATTTCTCGCAGTCATAGAAACCCTGACTAAGATAACAACTAGCTTAAGTTACCTAGAAAGACCATCTCAAAAGGGGGGGGGGGGGTGGCGCTAAAAAGCTGGTTCAGGGGTTAAGTGCAAATATACCAAATGAAATGACAATACTGAATGAAGGAATGTAGAGAAATCACTTTTTAGCCATTGCTAAGTGGATAGTGTCCTGTAGACACCATTCTGAAAAGCTGTGGCAATTCCACCTACCCCCACCCCCACCCCTGCAGACATGACCCTGTATATGTATATGTATGAGTGTAAGTACTTTAATCCCATAAGGATTTAATGAAGTAAAGAAGTAAAAGATAAAGGAGAATTGTCAGATAGAATATAAATTAGAAAGGATAAGGACGAGAACTTAGCCAGGGCTGATTGCTGACACCCCAGTTTTGAGAGGCAGAGGAATTCCGTGTTGAAAGTAAGAACAACAAAGTGGGCCTTGTGAGAAGAGTTTGCCCAGTATCTTAGCCAGTTTAAAGCTCAGAAAACTGAAGGAAAAATGGTTCCTCTATTAGGAAATTAATACCACATGGTCACTGAGAATGAAACAACAATCTGTTACACACGCGTTGGTCTCTCCTTAGGAAAGTCACTGCAGTTAGTAGGGTGCTTGGCAAGCATTCAGTCTAGCAGCCCCAAGAGTTAGGGTACATGTCTGTAAGTCCAGCTCTCAATAGGAAGGAAGGCAGGATGATCAGAAGTTCAAGGAAACTCCCCTGGACTATACAGTGAGTCTGAGGCGAACCTGGGAAACAAGAGTCCTGTCCCCAAAAGTATACAAGATTGTCTTAGCAGTTATTAATCAACTTTCCACCCTCAAAAAGAGTGGGTTCCTTATGTCCATTTTGTTTGGATCTAGGCATAGTTACTGTTTTTAACCTGTACGACATCTCTGTTATGTCATTTGGAATTGTTTTAACTTACTGTCTACACACACAGAGAAGGAGGGAATAAGAGGGAGGGGGGAGAAATATGAAACATACTATAAATAAAGTAAGTAAAGAGGCCCTGGCCACACCAGCTGTCTAGAAGATGCAGAAACTAATTTATCTGCCTGGAAGACCAGAGTCACCCAGAAAGGACACTCTCCAACCTTTTGAGTGGCCTGCAGGATGTGCAGTGTGCTCCAGGTTCCCAGCCTTTGTGAACTGTCACCCATGCTGGCAATGGGCTTTAGTGATACAGTGTCTAAGAGTTATTTCTGCCCCTGTAAGTAACCCTCCTCCATAATCAGCTAAGTAGCTCCAGTAAAACTCATCTGTTCCCCACATTGGACTTTGATGGTCTCCATACTTTGGTCTATCATGGGCTCCTTATCTGGGGGTACTTAGAAGTGTGTATTTTGTCTTCCCAGGAAAAGTTTCATTACACAATTCATACCAGTACCCATAAAAATAGTTGCTTGGTTTTTGTGTCTGCAGTCTATTTAAACTGGAATTTTTGTTTGTTTGTTTCTTAGTTGTTCAGTGCAATTTCTGCACATTAGCAAATTGCTAAATAACAGTGGTTTTAGCAGCATGAGTAGGCATTTACAGATATTTAGGATGCAAATGAAGATACATACCAGCATTTGCCAGGTGTAGTACTCCAGATATGATCTGTGGAGTCTTCTGGAAGGGAAGACTGGTGGAACCCTGCTGATAGGTTTTTTCCCAGTCTTTATTAGCATGTGGGTTCTTAATCCCACCCTCTAATATACAAGTGAGTGCCGAGCAGCCGCTCCAGCGAACCCGGGAAGTCTCATTCCTTCCAAGCCGTAGAAGCCTATCCATTCTCCAAAATGCCTTTGCAAAGGCTTTGTGTGTATCCTCATACTCCCGTCTACTAGTTCTGAAGGTTTTGTATGTGGAAGAGAAGGCCTCTTCTCTGGCTCTGTATTCCTCCCTGAACACCGTGTCAAAGGAATTGATGAGTTGCTTCTGCTCAGCTGTCATTTGGTAGGAAGGATCCTGTATAGACAATTGATGGAGAAGTAAAACCTGAAACTCCTTTGATGCCAGGTCTGCTGCTGCATAACCGTAATGGCTATCAAATAAACCGAAAAAGCACACATTGGCCTTATCACCAAAATCGTTCACGACCGTGAATTTACAGTTCGGCTCCGCTTTCCAGGCTGAATTATTATTGCTACAGATGGCTATACCTTTAATCATCAGATGGTTGCTGTTTGGAGAATACGTAGAAGTCTCGCCAACCTTATCACAAAGTTTGAAGTATGATGGAACTTGTTTCTTCCAAAGAAACTCAAATGCGTAGTTCACATTGTGAAGGACTTTTTCATTGTATGTAGAAGATCTCAAAAGGTTAGAGATTATACACTCTCTATGAAGACTGACCAGTTTGGGCTTTGGTTGCCTCCCTCCCATCCACTGGAAACCCAGCATACTCAGAGCATTGTGATGTTTCTTATGGAGAAAATTCCTAGCTTTGTTCAGTTCTCGGTAGCAGACAGAGCAGGGGAATGTGACCATGTCACCAGAAATCAGCTGCTCAGTGGAATCCTCCAGGTCGATGGAGCGCTTTGGTCTAGGCCTTCTCCTTTTGCCAACCATTTTGCCAATCTTGAGATTCTCATCAGAAGTAAATGTTGAAGTTTTCTCATCCCACACTTTTGATCTCCAAAACACTCTGGGAGAAAGATGAAATGTGTGGTTCAGTGGTTAAGAGCACCTGTTGTGTTTGCATAGGACCCACATGAGGCTCATAACACCAGTAACTCATTCCAGACCTGATGGCCTTTTCTGACCTCTGTCTACCACTGCGTGCACATGCAGACAAAATACTTATACACATAAAATACATTTTAGAATATTTTAAGATGATTCCTGAAAGAAATAGTACACTCTCTTTGCACAGTCTTATTCATGATTTTATAGAAACCTACAGTTGAGTTTTATAAAGCCCCCCAAAAAGGTCCTTAACAAATCACTGATTGTTCCATGTTGGCCTAAGTGAAATTAAGTGCCCAGTCCACAAATTCAGCTAGACATCTGAACAAATACTCAGAGAAATAATATTTTACTCCAGCTATGAAGAAACATTTTATTTTATAAGTGTGTGCGTGCACGTGCAGATGATAGAGGCCAAACGAGAACATTCGATGCCCTCTTCCACCATGCTTCTCCTATTCCTTTGAGGCAGAATCTCTCCTGACACTGAAGACAGAAAAATAGCTGGACTGGGACTTCCTGGCTACCAGCCTCACCAAAAAGAAAAAAGTGAGTTCCAGATCCACCAAGGACCTGCCTCAAAGGATTAAGGCTTAAATGATAGAAGAGAGCCCAGCACACACTCTCATATACAATTTTAACATAAAATCCATTTGTAATTTTTAAATGTTTTCAATATAATTTATAGCCCAAAACAAGGTAGCAATGAGGTTGAGGTTGGCTTTGGCTACATGGTGAGTTTCTGTCTGGGAAAAAGAAAACCAAGAAAACCATAGAGTGTTACCAACTAACCTCCGTTAAACTAGTCAGGTCTCAATCTCAATAATAACGTTTTCTTTTCCATTTTGGTCATTATTGATCCCAGGGCTAGGCAAATGCAGTGTCTCTGAACCATAGCTCCAGCCTGTAATTAACTATTATATGTCTTTACAAATGAATGGATGACTAGAGAGTAGAGGGAGAAAGGAAAAATATTTTCTACAAGCCAGGAGTGATGGGAGCCCAACACACTTATAATCCCAGTACTCAGGAGGCTGAAACAAAATTGAGAGCTTGAGACCAGCTCTGGATATGTACTGAGACCTTGACTTTACCACACACATATCCAAATGTAAACTTTCTGAGAGTCCTAAAACCTATCTACAGGAGTCCCACAGATTGCCCTATAGCCATTACCTGAGCACACTTCCATCTCTTTGTGATGACCCAGGGTCATCCTAACTCTTTTCTACTTAACATATTTATATCATCTGCCAGGTCACAGACATACTTTCTACTAGGGACCCTAAGTGGCCATACTGGGGCTGACACAAGTAGGTGGTTTTCACTACTCTTCCTTGTCAGGAGCCATCCAGAAAAGGCTAAAGGCAAATAAGTTTTCTGGAGATGGCCCACCATTTTTTACATGGCTTATGATGAGTGAACTCTGAGAGGCAAGATCCCAATAGACTTCATCCCAGGATCACTTCTTACTGCTGATATACTTTTTCCTATCCCTATTACACAGCTTAATGATTCCTGGGCATCAGCCTACCTTCTTGACCAAATTTTCTGCAGATCAACATGAAGATGAACTTTCATGAGCTAATGCTGTTTAGATGAATGAATGGCTTTATAGAATTCCTGATTTGGTCAGTTTAGGGGAAAAAAAAAAGTATTCAGGAGATGGTTTTATCTGTTTTACCAGAAAGATGTAATAGTCAGAATCAAGAATAGAATGTACTCACTCCTCATAGAGGAAAGGAAGGAAAGGCTGCATAGTAAGGAATACAATGAGCTTTCACAATTAACACTAAAAAGAAAAATAGGGTTGGGACAAATTTGTGATCAAGGTAAAACATCCATGCTAGGTCAGATCCAAGGATGAAGCCACAGGTGGGCACTGTGATCAAGTGAGGCCATGGGGAAGTGCTGCTTTGAACTTAACTATCAACATCCTTCTATAGTTGCCCCCTTTGTATAATGTGTTATCTATGAGGTAATTTTCTAAAAAACTTTTGTCTAAGAAGATATAAAAAGGCCAGAGAAAAGGTGGTAGCATCTGGTACCATCCACTAAATGTATATACATACATACATACATACATACATACATACATACATACATGTTTGTTCATCAATACATATATGTGTAGGTGTATGTGTATGTTTGTAATATGCATGAACCACTTATGGAGTTGATGAGACAGGTGGTCAGGCCTGACATGAGTGAGTGAGTGAGTGAGTGTGTGTGTATGTGTGTGTGTGCATGCATGCATTGCCTATGTAAAAGATTTTCTTTTCTTCTCTTTTCTTCCTGGTTCACAAAGAGTTAACAAGCTCCAGAGTTTCTTGCCTGGCCAGCAAGGGGCTCCTGACTGGCTTGCCAGAGAAAGGAGCCCTACCAACCAATAAATCCTTTATTTAATTCCCCACTGTAAAAAGCAGGTGTTAATCACAAGAGGTCAGCAGTTTTGGGTCTTAAAATAGCAAAGTTAAGGAAAGAAAAAATATTACCAAAAGTAAATTACTTTTGCCCTACCAGTCACAATATTTGCCACTGCAGTCACCAGAGTCTCTGCCACTTTCCCTGAGAAACCCCCGAAATCTTCTTTCCTGCAATCTGCCTGCAGGAGCCCCTCTTCCCACCCCACTTCCATTTCCCGGGGATTGGATTACTCAGTGCTCACCAAGGGTTCCCTATCCTATTTGGATACACATTTTTTCCTAGCCCATCTTCATTCCTTTGTATCACACAGCAATCCAATGAAACATTTCTGTGTCAGGGACCACATAGGCACCACACTTGCATGAGTGGGCAGCAGCAGCCAAAGAAAAGATCAACCACCCAACAAAGACAAGAAATACATATATACCAAAAAAAAAAAAAAAAAAAAAAAAAAAAAAAAAAAAAACCCACATCAATCGTCTTAGCAACCCTGCAAATTCTACCAGGGAATTCCTAACGCTGAAAAACACCATTAGTGAAGTGGCTGGATACAAGATTGACAAAAACGAAAACAAACAAACGAAAACTCAATAACCCTCCTATATAAAAATGACAAATGTACTGAAAAAGAATCAGAGAAACAATATCTTTCACAGTTGCCAAAAATAATATAAAACATCTTGGGGCCACTCTAATCAAGCAAGAGAAAGACTTGTATGACAAAAATTTAAAGTCTTTGAAGAAATTAATTGAAGAAGATATCAGAAGAAGAAAAGATCTCCCATGCTCTTGGATCAGTAGGATTAGCAGAGTAAAAATGGTCATCCTACCAAAAGCAATCTACAGAGGCAATGCAATCCCAACCAAAATTCCAGCACAATTCTCTACAGACCTTGAGAGGACAATGCTCAAGTTCATATGGAAAAACAAATACTCCAGGATATCTAAAACAATCCTGAACAAGAATAGAATTTCAGAGGGGCTGGAGATATGGCTCAGAGGTTAAAAGTACTGTCTGCACTTCCAGAGGTCCTGAGTTCAATTCCCAGCAACCACATGGTGACATCTATACTGAGATCTGGTGCCCTCTTCTGGGCCACAGGCATACTTGCAGACAGAATGCTATATACTTAATAAATAAATCTTAAAAAAAAAAAAAAAAAAGAAAAGAAATAGAATTTCAGGATGTATCACCATTCCTGATTTCAAGGTATAATACAGAGTTATAGTAACAAAAACAGTATGGTATTGGTATAAAAACAGACACATTAATCAATAGAGTCAAATTGAAGACCTCCACATAAATCCACACACTATGGACACCTGATTTTTAATAAGCCAGAAATAGGGGTTGTGGGGGGAGCATCATCAAGAAATGGGGTTGGTCTAACTGGGTATCTGCATACACAATAATACAAATAGAACCATATTCACCACCCTGCCCAAAACCCAAGTTCAAGTGGATCAAAAACCTCAACATAAAATTAGATACACTAAATCTGATAGAAGAGAATTTGGGAAATAGCCTTTAACTCATTGGTTAAAAAATCATAACTTTCTGAACAGAACACCAATACCACAGGTACTAAGTAAGATCAACAACTAATAAATGGGACCTCCTGAAACTGAAAGGCTACTGTAAGGCAAAGGAATCATCAATAGAGCAAAATGATGACCTACAGAATGGGAAATATTATCACCAACTCCATATCTAATAGAGGGCTAATATCCAAAAGCAAATAGTCCAATTAAAAATGGGGCACAGATATAAGCAGAGAGTTCTCAATAGAGGAAACTAAAATGGCAGAAAAACAAATGTTCAACATCTTCACCTATCAGGGAAATACAAATCACACCTACTTTGAGATCAAGTAAATAATAATCATACCACAATCACAGACCCAGAGTGGCTAAGTAACAAGGAGGGCTCTGGGGGAATGCATGTGTCTCCCTGGGAAGGGGAAATGGATTTTAGAGGTAGAGTAGAGTTCTGTGGGGATGGGACTAGGAGGGATCAGGTTGGGGGATGGGGAAGTGGATATGGCAAGGGAATACTGAAATTGGAGGCCTTTGAGGGGGCAATGTAGAAATATACTGCTATTCAACTTTCCTGGAATCTGTGAGTATGACCCTAGGAAGGTCTCTCAGTAATGGAAGATATAGGGCAAGAACCATCTATCCTCTGTAATCAGGCAAGGTAACCATTGTAGGACATGTACCCAGCTATAGAACCTTTGACCTATATTAATACAGCCTGCCTGCAAGATGTGCTGAAGCAATAGTGGTGCAGAGTTTGTGGAAGTGGCCAATCAATAACTGGTCTGATTTAAGGTCTAGGCCACAAGAAGGAGCATATACCTCACACTGCTTGGGTTGGTCCCTCCCCTTGGAGCTTGGGGAATCCTGCAGTAAAGGGGGAGAAGGAATTGTGGGAGCCAGAGGTGTAGCTGGAGAGCACTGCTGCAGGAATCAACTAAGCAGGGCACCTTGGGGGCTCACAGAGACTGAAGCTGCAATTGCAGAGCCTGAATGAATCTGTACCAGGTCCTTGCCATACATGTTATGGTTGTTGGCTTGGTGTTTTGGTGGGGAATGCTGACGGTGGGAGTGCAGGTGTCTCTGACTCCCTCCTACTGGATTGCCTTTCCCAGCCTTCATGTGAGGGTTTGTGCCTGGTCTTATTATATCTTCTTGTGCCATGTTCAGTTGAGGTCCGTGGAAGGCTTGCTCTTTTCTGGAAGATATTAGGGGGTAATTCTGAGGGAGAGGAGAGGTAGGGAGGTGACTGGTAGGAGTAGAGGGAGGGAAAGTTGTTGTTTGGATGTATTATATGAGAGAAGAATAAATATTTTTAAAGTTGTCTGTCTGTCTGTCTGTCTGTCTGTCTGTCTGTCTGTCTGTCTATATGGTTCAGGCCTTTAATCCCAGAACTTGTGAGGCAGAGGTAGGTAGATTTCTGAGTTCAAGCCCAGCCTGGTCTACAAATCGAGTTCCAGGATAGCCAGTGCTACACAAAGTAACCCTGTCTCAAAAAAGTAAAACCAAAAGAAACCAAGCCAAACCAACAACAAAAGTGGGTATGGTGATTTGAATGTGCTTGGCCCAGGGGATGGCACTATTTGGTGGTTTGTTCTTGTTGGACTAGGTGTGGCCTTGTTGGAGAAAGTATGTAGCTGTGGGAGTGGGCAATGAGACCTTCTTCCTTACCAAGTGGGAGCCAGTCTTCTCCTAGTGGCCTTCAGATGTAGAACTCTCAGTTCCTTCTACACTATGCCTGGTGCATGGTCTCTGTTCACAGCAGTAAAACCCTAACTTAGATAGTGAGGAATAACCCCTCCCCCCACCTTCCCCACCCCTCATCTCCCACCCGTGCCTTTGATTTGGGTTTCCTTTTTTTTTTTCCTTTATGCCTATTATACTAGGTTTGGTCTTTTCACAGTGTTCCAGATTTGCTGGGATTTTTTTTTTTTTTTTGTGCCTGTAAATTTTTTTATTTAACATTTTCTTTGGCTGAATTTCTCATTTCCTTTACCTTGTTTTCAAGGTCTGACCTTTCGTCTTCCATCTCTTTTAATCTTTTGGTGAGGCTTTCCTCTTTTGTTTTGTTTTGGGTTTTGACATATTAAGTTTTTCATTTCTAGGTTTACTTCTTTGGATTTTTTTTTTAGTGACTATTTCGTTGTTAAATTCTACTTACATATCAAGAAATATTTTTATTATTTCATTCAAGTGTTTGTATTCTTAGTCTTCGTTCAGGAATTTGCTCAGATCCTCTTTATGGTCCTTGAACAAATTCACACTGCTTTCTGAAGTCTTTGTCTTGTGCATGAGCTAAATTGCTTTTCTTATGGCTCAGTCCAAAGGGTTGCTGGCTTCTCGAAGAGGCATATTGTCTTGACTGTATTTGTGGTTTTGCACTGGGATATATGCATCTAGTTAGAACTTAAATAATATATTGAACAGATATGGATAGAGTGTTTACCCTTGTCTTTTTCCTAATTTTAATGTAGTTGCTTTGAGTTGCTATAAATTGTTCTTATTATGATTCCTAGGTCACCTATTTCCCTAATCTCTCCAAGTCTTTTATCATGAAAAGGTATTGGATTTTGTCAATGGTTTTTTTTAGGCATCTAATGAGGTGATGATGTGACTTTTTTTTTTCAGTTTGTTTATATGGTGGATTACAATGACAGATTTGTTTTGTTTTGTTTTGTTTTTTGTATGTCGAACCATCTCTGTGTCTCTGGTGTAAAGCCTACTTGATCATAGTGGATGATCTTTTTGATGTGTTCTTGGATTCAGGTTGCAAATATTTTATTGAGTTTGATATATATATATGGTCATAAGTAAAATTGGTCTATACTTCTCTTTTTTGTTGAGTCTTTGTGTGATTTCCATATCAGGGTGACTGTGGCCTCATAAAATGAATTTGGCTATATTCCTTTGTTTCTATTTTTGTGGAATAATTTGGGGAATATTAGTGTCAGCTCTGCTTTGAAAGTCTGGTGAAATTCTTCACTTTGGCCCTAGGCAGTTTTGGGGGTGGGTGTTAGAAAGTTTTTAATAGCTGCTTCTATTTCCTTAGGTGTTATAGGTCTGTTTAAATTATTTATCTGATCTTGATTTAGCTTTGGTAAGTGGTATCTATCAAGAAAATCATCCATTTCTTTTAGATTTTCCCATTTTGTATAGTACAGATTTTAAAGTACGACCTGATCATTCTTTGGATTTCCTCATGTCTGTTATACCACTCTTTTTGTTTCTGGTTTGTTAATTGGAATATTCTTTCTTCGTGTTTTATTTTGTTTGAATAAGGATTTGTCTATGTTGTTGATTTTTCTCAAAGAACCAACTCTTTGTTTCTTTTTTGTTTGTTTGTTTGTTTGTTTGTTATTATGTATTGTTCTTTTTTATTTTATTGGTTTTAGCCCTCAGTTTGATAAGTCCTTGCCATATATTTTTCTTGGATATTGTAAATGTCTTTATTTTCAGATGGAATTGTCATCTCAGAGGCTTACTGATGAATAAGTTCATCCTTTCTAGTTCTTTGTCAGATCTGGCTGCCTGGTTTGGCTTAAAACTCCTCTCTAAGCTGACTGATTCAAACTAGCTTCTGTTATCTGCCTCTAACTGATTTTCTTTGGTTGGCCTCAAACTAACTCTGGCAATCTGCTCTAAGCTTCTCATTCTCTTCTCTTTTTTCACCTGCAACCTGTCTCTGTAAAAATTTCCTGGTAAACTCTCTCTCCTCCCCTGGTCTCTTAAATAGCCTCTCTTTCCTTTCTGTTTTCATGAGAGTTGAGTGTATTTTCTTTCTTTTTTTTTTTTTCAATTTTTTATTAGATATTTTCTTCATTTACATTTCAAATGCTATCCTGAAAGTCCCCTATACCCTCCCCCGCCCTGCTCCCCTACCCACCCACTCCCACTTCTTGGCCCTGGCATTCCCCTGTACTGGGGCATATAAAGTTTGCAAGACCAATGGGCCTCTCTTTCGAGTGATGGCCGACTAGGCCATCTTCTGCTACATATGCAGCTAGAGACATGAGCTCTGGGGTGCTGGTTAGTTCATATTGTTGTTCCACCTCTAGGGTTGCAGACTTTTGATTCATTCTGTCAAATCTTTCTCTGATTCATCACTTTGTCTGTTCCTCAGTTAGACTTCACTTTCAAACATGGCTGCTTCTCTCTACAAACTAGCTTTACCTTCATTGTTTGGGACTAAATGTGTGTACTTATGGGCATGCCTGTATTATAGCCAGAGGGATTAAAGTTATGCCATGCCATCTGGACCACACAGACCTAGAGAGTGTTTGGATGTGATACCTTTCTAGAGCAGCCATGTTGCTGAATTAAAATTCCTCTACAGGGTATGCATACTTTGTTGTTGTTGTTGTTCCAGAGCTTTCAGGTATGCTGTTAAGTTGCTAATGTGAGATGTCTCCTTTTTGTTTTTTTTTTTTTTTTAATGTAGGCACTTAGTGCTATGAACTTTCCTCTTAACAGTGCTATGTTTGTGTCACACAAATTTGTGTATACTATGGATTCATTTTCATTAACTTCTAGAAAGTTTTCATGTGGCTCCCCCAACAACTGGAGTGGGGGATGTCCCTAAAGATGTTGTCTTTCTGTGGAATACATTCCCCAACTGAGCTGTCTTGTCTGGCCTCAATGGGAGAGGGTATGTCTAGCCCTGCAGAGATTTGATATGCCAGAGTGGGGAGATATGTAGGGGAAGGCCTCCACCCACTCAGAGGAGGGGGGTGTTGAGGAAGGGACTGTGGGGGAGACCCAGAGTAAGTAGTATCTATCAAGATGTGAAGTGAATTTTTAAAATGCTGAATAGAAAAGAAAATGCCTCCATTTTGGATCCCTTAAGACTAAGGATAGGAGTTGAGGGGGATAAAAGTCATTGCAGTACTGTGACCAAGAGCCACCAAAGTAAATCCCTCTATACTTTCAATTGCAATATTTATTTCCTCTCAAAAAAAAAAAGTTGAAAAAAAACTGTACAGGAAAAAAAGTCCAAAAACAGTTTGAAAAATAAAGAATCAAGATAGACAGCCCATTGAAATTACCTCACCACCTCTTAAAGAAATTGAGGAAAGGCAACCAGCCCAATTAGTTTTCTCAGTTAACTGGGAACAAATGCCAGAGAATGGTGAAAATTCACAAAATGAACAATTAGTCTGGAATCCTGTTAAAATACAAAATCTTGAGCTGGGTGTGGTGGCGCACGTCTTTAATCCCAGCATTTGGAAGGCAGAAGCAGGCAAATTTCTGAGTTTGAAGCCAGCCTGGTCTACAGAGTAAGTTCCAGGACGGCCAGTGCTACACAGAGAAACCCTGTCTCGGAAAAAAAAAAAAAAAACTTAAACAATCAATAGTAACTTATGGGATGCACTCACCCTATGCTTTGATAAGTTAATTACCTGGACTTCCCAAAAGAGGATTATCACCCCAAAATGGGAAGTTTTAGAAGCAGCTGAACCAGAAGCTGGTTCTCAATTACAATGGCTGACATGGTGGCAAGAAGAAGCTGCAGTTATAGGACATCATGATAGATCTGTTGT
Organism: Mus musculus; assembly: GCF_000001635.26. Lineage (NCBI taxonomy): Eukaryota > Metazoa > Chordata > Mammalia > Rodentia > Muridae > Mus > Mus musculus. The sequence continues at coordinate 53,525,546 of NC_000083.6, forward strand.
GGCCTGCCTCACTAGCATAGCTGTAGCCCCTGTGGGTCAAGCTGCCCATATTATTATTGGAAATTCCCCAACCATAGCCTTCATGCAGCAAGATAGAGATCAACTTAAACTGCTATGTGTGAAAGAAACTTGGGGAAAGCCTAAACATGCTACATTTCCCCCAACTCCCTATATCTGCTTATGAGCGCATTATTATTTTTTCCCTATATAAACTGACCCTGGTAGTGTTTGTGGTCACAGTTGCCAGCCCCTGAATCTGATCTGTGATTCTGATCTTGGCGTGTACATTCAATAAACCAGCCCTGTTTAACTGAGATGGGTGTCTGAATGGATTGTGTGGCAACTCCTGGACCGTAACAGATCTAAAGGTGTTAATATGAAAGACCAATTGTTAGATGAAGGCCAATTTGATGGTTTAAAACAGCAGATGCATAGGGGACTGATATCCAATATATACAAAGAACTCAAGAAGATGGACTGCAGAAATCAAATAACCCTATTTAAAAATGGGGAACAGAGCTAAACAACGAATTCTCAACTGAGGAATACCGAATGACTGAGAAACACCTGAAAAAAATGTTCAACATCCTTAATCATCAGGGAAATGCAAATCAAAACAACCCTGAGAGCCTCGCCAATGGGAAGAGAGGCCCCTTGGTCTTACAAACTTTATATGCCCCAGTCCAGGAGAACGCCAGGGCCAAGAAGTGGGAGTGGGTGGGTAAGGGAGCAGGGAGGGGGGAGGGTATAAGGGACTTTTGGGATAGCATTTGAAATGTAAATGAAGAAAATATCTAATAAAAAATTAAAAAAAAAACAACCCTGAGATTTCACCTCACACCAGGCAGAATGGCTAAGATCAAAAATTCAGGTGACAGCAGATGCTGGTGAGGATGTGGAGAAAGAGGAACATTCCTCCATTGCTGGCGGGACTGCAAGCTGGTACAAACACTCTGGAAATCAGTTTGGCACTTCCTCAGAAAATTGGACATAGTACTACCGGAAGATCCAGCAATACCTCTCCTGGGCATATACACCAGAAGATGTTCCAACTTGTAATAAAGACACATGCTCCACTCTGTTCATAGCAGCCTTATTTATAATAGCCAGAAGCTGGAAAGAACCCAGATGTCCCTCAACAGAAGAGTGGATACAGAAAATGTGGTACATTTATACAATGGAGTACTACTCAGCTAACAAAAGCAACGAATTTATGAAATTCTTTAGGCAAATGGATATATCTGGAGGATATCATCCTGAGTGAGGTAACCCAGTCACAAAAGAACACACATGATATATACTCCCTGATAAGTGGATATTAGCCCAGAAATTTAGAATTCCCAAGATAGAATTTGCAAAACACATGAAACTCAAGAAGAAGGAAGACCAAAGTGTGGATACCTCATTCCTTCTTAGAATGGGGAACAAAATACCCATGGAAGGAGTTACAGAGACAAAGTTCGGAGCAGAGTCTGAAGGAATGACCATCCAGAGACTGCCCCACTTGGGGACCCATCCCATAAACAACCACCAAATCCAGACACTAGGCAGATGCCAACAAGGGCCTGCTGACAGGAGCCTGATATAGCTGTCTCCTGCAAGGCTCTGCCAGTGCCTGGCAAATACAGAAGTGGATGCTCACAGTCATCCATTGAATGGAGCTCAAGGTCCCCAATAAAGGAGCCAGAGAAATACCCAGGGAGCTGAAGGGAACTGAAGCCCCGTAGAAGAAACATCAATATGATCTAACCAGTACCCTCAAAGCTCCTTGGAACTATACCATCAATCAAAGAAAACACATGGTGAAACTTGTGGTTCTAGATATATTTGTAATAGGGGATGGCCTAGTTGGTCATCAATGGGAGGAGAGGCCCTTGGTCTTATACCCCAGTATAGGGGAATGCCAGGACCAGGAATGGGAGTAGGTGGGTTGGGGAACACGGGGAGGGGGGAGGGGATAGGGGATTTTCGGAGGGGAAGCTAGGAAAGTGGATAACATTTGAAATGTAAATAAAGAAAATATCTAATAAAAATAAAAAATAAAGTAGGAAATATTTATACAATAGCTAATTTATGTACATGTTAAATATTTGTCGTAAAGGAGTAAAAAATTAAGAAAAAAAAGTTAAAAAAAACAAAACCCAGCAGATGCAACTTGATGCCTCTATTATTATACAATACACTTTAATAGCTTTAAGGGCCTGGAAGAAGGTGGAGGAACAAGGAAAAAAGTCTATGTCATTCACAAAGAGTATGCAAAGTCCCAGAAAGACTTTTTCTGACTTCTTACATAGATCAACATCCACTAAAAACAAGGCAATATCAAATCCAGATGCAAGGCTTTGAAAGTTTAGCTGTCAAAAATGCAAATGCAGAGAGTATAAAGAAGTTCTTAGACCTTTAAAAGCTCGATCAGCACTCACAGATGAATGGATTAGAATTTCTGCTGATATTGACCCCTAATGACCCTAATGGCATATAATCCTATATATAAAAATATCCATTGTTTTAGCTGTGGGAGAAAGGTCATTTGAAAAGAGATTGTAGACAAGGCATTCCCAGACACTTCTCCAGAAAACCTCAGCCTTCCGTGGTTTGTCGAAGGTGTGTTAAGGGTTGGCATTGGACTGACTAATGTATACAGATGAGCAAGAGATTTGTGAGGTCATTCCTTACCAATGGGAAACTTCCTGCAAGACACTCCTTTAAACATGGGAAACTCCATAAGGGAGTTCAATTGTTCCTTGGCAATAAACAATATAAGCCAGTCATTTCCAGTCAGCAGTGCAATAGCTGAGTATTTGAGACACAATGCAGGATACAGAAGAATGCAGTGCCCTAGATTTAGCCACCAGTAAAAATCTAACACTATCTCCAAACATTCCATGCTATAAAATACCCACTGGAATTCATGGACCTCTCTCCCCAAAGACAGTAGGAATGGATTTAGGAAGAAATAACCTAACATCTCAAGGACTTATTGTGCATCAGGAATTATAGATGAAGATTTTAAGGGAGAGACTGCGATTATGGCTTACATAGCGAAAAATGTGCAGTGTACAGTGGAAGACAGGATTGCTCAGCTCTTACTGCTCCTGTAAATGTCTGTGATTTGAGAAGAATTATACCCCAGACTCAAATACTATGCAACAGCAAAAAATGTTTACTGTGGAGAGAACCTGCATGCAGGGGTCTGCCATACATCAGGATGGAAGACAGAAGTGTGGGATTTGCGGGGTCAATTTAAAGCCTATTAGGGTAGGAGTGGGTGACTTTTACGTTTCTTTCTCTTGGTTGGTTGGCTTTATCTCTGGGGTATGGATGCCTTGCGATTGGTTAAGGCTCTGGGGGATTTTAAGAGACTGAAGGTGATTAACTATATTTGGCTCAGGCTAGGTGGTGGGGCAGCTTCCTGATTGGCTGCCTGTGAGGGTAGTTTTTCATGGAATTGATTGTGTTTCGATTTTTCCAGTTCTGGGGAACAGAAACTTAGGCCTAGTCTCTCAAACAGCCAGTTTGCTGCCCTCCATGGAGTCAGCCTGGCTCTGGATAACTCAGCCCTCTCATCCCCTTGTCTGATTTGTAACTGAATCCAATCATTGATTGGTCAGTTCTTTTTCCCAAGATCCAAGTCATTAACCAAAACGTCAATGGGAACCTAAGAATCATAAGTTATTCCCGGAAATAGGGGCCTTTGTGACTTAGCATCTCAGCCTGTAGTAAGGTGAGACAATGGACATTGTATTTTTTTTTTCTTCTGTAATTGCTTCCTGCTGACATTAGCACATTGTCTTTTGGGGGCCCAGGAAGGCTGAAATGCTAATCGAAGGCAATAGGGTATTTATCAAAAGCTTCTGGTTAGGTGATCCGGTTGAAAAGAGGGAACCATCATATTGACTAGACCGGTTAACATCAGCTTTCAATAAACAAGTATTCAGCAGTTTCCAGTACACAGGTGGTCCCTGGATGTCAGCCAGATGAAAATCTGAGACAAATATAAACTAGAGACAGAAGTTAAAATTTGTCTAGTAATAGGGGAAGGTAAGAAAACCCCAAGACCAAGGGAAAAATCCCACTCACAAGAACAGGCAGGGGAAGCCGGGCGTGGTGGCGCACGCCTTTAATCCCAGCACTCAGGAGGCAGAGGCAGGCAGATTTCTGAGTTCGAGGCCAGCCTGATCTACAAAGTGAGTTCCAGGACAGCCAGGGCTATACAGGGAAACCCTGTCTCAAAAACAAAACAAAACAAAAAAACAAAAACAAAAACAGAACAGGCAGGGGGCTGGAGAGATGACTCAGCGGTTAAGAGCACTGACTGTTCTTACAGAAGTCCTGAATTCGATTCCGAGCAGACACGATCAGTGATGCCCTCTTCTAGTGTATCTGAAGACAGCTACAGTGTACTCAAATAAATAAAATGAATAAATCTTAAAAAAAAAAAAAAGAGCTAGAGAGATGGCTCAGTGGGTAAGAGCACTGACTGCTCTTCTAGAGGTCCTGAGTTTAAATCCCACCAACCACATGGTGGCTCACAGCCATCTGTAGTGGGATCTGACGCCCTCTCCTGGTGTGTCTGAAGACAGCTACAGTGCTCTCACATACATACAATAAATATAATCATAAGAAAAAAAAGACTTACTTTACCCAGCACCTGAGTTCGAGGCCAGCCAGGTCTACAAAGTGAGTTCCAGGGCAGCCAGGGCTATACAGAGAAACCCTGTCTCGAAAAACCAAAAAAAAAAACAAACAAACAAAAAAAAGCAGGCAGGTGTACGCAACTTAAATTCATCTGGCTTGTGGTAAGGAGATTCAAATCTTATGACTTTTTAATTCTCTGAAGCTTACCGTAGTTACAAGAGGATATACATTAGTATTTATCATTGCATTGAAATCTGTATTTTAGAAAAAGCAGCTAATGGGTAAGGCAACAATAGATGAATGTCTTTGAGACCTAGCAAAAGCTATAGTTTTGAGTTAAAAGACACGCCTTTAATCCCAGCACTTGGGAGGCAGAGGCAGGCAGATTTCTGAGTTCGAGGCCAGCCTGGTCTACAAAGTGAGGTCCAGGACAGCTAGGGCTACACAGAGAAACCCTGTCTTGAAAAAACAAAAAACAAAACAAAACAAAAAGACACAGAACATTTTTTTCTCTTAGTCCACAGAGCTCGATACACAGATTGAAGAAAGATGTTTTTAGCATGATGAGAAACATCTTTAAGTCTACACGTAGAAGACAACCGAAGGCAATTTAAACCTTGAGCTTGTGATTGAACTGTAAGCAGCCAATGCTCCGTTTGCTTATCAGAATTCTATTGATCAATGCTAAAATTTTCAACTTTTGAAATCTTAGTATTATAATAGCACAGATGAGGGAAAGAAATCTAAGATATTTTCCATTTTTCAGATACCTTAAATTACTTTTTCATACCTCTACAGCTGGCCTTTACACACTGTAAAGAATTTTCAGATCCTCAGAAATTACCTAAGCTTTTACATCCTCAGACCTTTCTATACCTTAGAGCACTCAGGATTTCCATAGGCTTTAAACCTTTTTGTTTCCATCCAATTGATTATCAGAGACACGAGTAGTTATTCTAAGAACAGTTAATAAAGTTAATAAAGTTAATAAAAGTTAATAAAGTTAATAAAAGTTAATAAAGGAACAGTAAAAAGCTACATCTGAAATAATTTGGAAGCTGTTAGCAAAGCAAACCTGTCTGCCTGTTTTGTTTTGTTTTGTTTTGTTTTATTTTGTTTTTAAGATTTATTTCATGAATGTGAGTACAGTGTCTTCAGACACACCAGAAGAGGGCGTCAGACCCCCATTACAAATGGTCGTGAGCCACCATGTGGTTGCTGGGATTAAACTCAGGACCTCTGGAAGAACAGTCAGTGCTTTTAACCTCTGAGCCATCTCTCCAGCCCTATCTACCTTTTTAAAAAAAGGAACCTAGTGGTTCAAATATAAACCAACCCAGTAGTAGATTACCTTGACATAAAGAGGTAGTTCCCTGATGTCCAGCTGTTAAGCTACAAGTAGCCATCAATGCAATCAGAGAACTTGAACAAATTACAATAAATTACAATAACTAAATAGAATAAATTACAATAAACTGAATAAATATAGCAATTAAAACTGTCAGATTTACCCATTATCCAGACAGCCACCCCATTAAGTTTCTGAGATGTCCATTGCTTTACTGGGGACACAGGTCTCAAGGTAGGATCAATCTTCAGCTGCCAGGCCTGGCAAATCTGAGAGGCTCTCCTGAGGAGGACGAGGAACTTGGGGAAATAACCTCAGTTTGTCAATCTGGGTGTCCTTTGTTTGGTCTCAGTTCAAACTAGGTCCTGGCAGTGGGCAAGGCATTCAGGCAGTTATGCCCAGTGGGTAGTGTACCACAATTCCGGCAGTGTCTTTCGTCATTGTGCCCTTTTCTTCTTGGAGATTTGGGGGGCGGTTGTTAGGTTTTGGGAGTCTTTGTCTGTTATAGTAAGTTTAAAAATATTAAATGCATAAGCCAGGCGTGGTGTCGCACGCCTTTAATCCCAGCATTTGGGAGGCAGAGGCAGGCAGATTTCTGAGTTCGAGGCCAGCCTGGTCTACAGAGTGAGTTCCAGGACAGCCAGGGCTACACAGAGAAACCCTGTCTCAAAAAACCAAAATAAATAAATAAATAAATAAATAAATAAATAAATAAAATGCCATATTCAGCAAATCTCTGGTTGGTTTGAGGGCCACTATCTACTTAGCATATCTAAGTTAAACAACCTTTATCTATTTTAGTTATCTGCTCTGTCCTTTGCAAACATAAAACAGGAGAGTAAATAAAGCTTTAATCTTACACTTAACTGCCTCTCAGTCCCTGCTAAGTTTGAGGCTCAGGAGTCAGTTTTGAATCGAAACTCAACTAATGTTAGTATAAAACTCTTTAATCCCAAAAGCATACTTCATGAAAAGACTCACATAACAGAACATAACAGTTATGGTTTAGTTTAGGCTGAAGCCAGTGTCAGGACAGGAAAAGGTTAAAATAGCCGAGTGCTTGACTGAGAGAACTCTTATCTCTCTTTAGGCTGCTGGAGCCTTGCCAGGGCTTAGTCAAAGTGAAAGAAGGAGGGCATAGATTTTAAAAGCCAGTGAATTTTAAGCTTTTTGGTTTGGTTTGGTTTGGTTTGGTTTGGTTTGGTTTGGTTTGGTTTGGTTTGGTTTGGTTTGGTTTGGTTTGGTTTGGTTTGGTTTGGTTTTTTGAGACAGGGTTTCTCTGTATTGCCCTGGCTGTCCTGGAACTCACTTTGTAGATCAGGCTGGCCTCGAACTCAGAAATCTGCCTGCCTCTGCCTCCCAAGTGCTGGGATTAAAGGCATGTGCCACCACTGCCCAGTGAGCAAAAATTTCTTAATTACTTTTACAAAGCTATTATTACTCTGATACCAAAAAACACACAAAGACCCAACCAAAAAGAAAACTATACCCCAATATCCCCAATAAACATAGATGCAAAAAATTTCTAATAAAATACTTGCAAACTGAATCTAAGAAAACATCAAAAAGATCATCCAATCTGATCAAACTGGCTTCATCCCAGAAATCTCCACCATGGGCTGGCGAGATGGCTCAACTGGTAAGAGCACTGACTGCTCTTCTGAAGGTCCAGAGTTCAAATCCCAGCAACCACATGGTGGCTCACAACCACCCGTAATGAGATCTGACGCCCTCTTCTGGGGTGTCTGAAGACAGCTACAGTGTACTTACATATAATAAATAAATCTAAAAAAAGAAAAAAAGAAAACTCCACCACATAAACAGACTGAAAGACAAAAAACACATGATTATCTAATTAGATAACAGAAAGACCCTTTGATAAAAATCCAGCCGGGCAGTGGTTTTGCATGCTTTTAGTCCCAGCACTTGGGAGGCAGAGGCAGGCAGATTTCTGAGTTCGAGGCCAGCTTGGTCTACAGAGTGAGTTCCAGGACAGCCAGGGCTATACAGAAAAACCTTGTCTCGAAAATCAAAAAAACGAAAAAAAAAAAAAGAAGAAAAGAAAAAAAGAAATAAAGAAGAAACAAACCTAGGAACAAGTAACAGGGAAATTAAGATAATATTTGGGTAGCACAGAGAAACTGTGTCTCGAAAAACCAAATAAATAAATAAATAAATAAATAAATAAATAAATAAATCCAGTATCCCTTTATCCCTTAGGGATACAAGGGACATACTTAAACATTCAACAAGCCCACAGCCAAAACAAAGAGAAATTTGAAACATTTCCTCTAAAACTAGGAACAAGTCAAGGTTGTCTACTCTCTCCATACCTATTCAATATAGTTCTTTAAGTCTTAGCTAGAGCAGCAGCAAGACAACTGCAAGAGACAGAGAGGCTACAAATTGGAAGAGTACAGGAAAGTCACGGTAGCTTTATTTGTAGATGATATCATTTTATATGTAAAAGATCCTAGAAACTCCTTCAGAAAACTTCTACAGTTAATAAATGTTTTCAACAATGTAGTAGGATGCAAAATTAACAACAACAAAAAAATCAGTAGCCTTCCTAAATAAATGAAAGACTAGGAAAGAAATCAAGTAAATAATACCTTTGATAATAGCCTCAAGTCTTGAAATAATTCTAACTACACATGTGAAAGATATATATAATAAAAACTAAGATGCTGACATAAGAAACTGAAGAAAACTGATAGCACAGACATTAAGACCAACAATAAATGAACCTCATGAAACTGAGCAAAGCAGCAGCCTACAGAAATGGAAAATATCTTTACGAATTATATAACCAATAGAGAGTTAATATCGAAAATATAAGAACTAAAAAAAGTGGACACCAAGAAAACAAATAACCCAATTAAGCCAGGCATGGTGGCACACACCTTTAATCCCAGCACTTGGGAGGCAGAGGCAGGTGGATTTCTGAGTTCGAGGCCAGCCTGGTCTACAAAGTGAGTTCCAGGACAGCCAGGCCTTTACACAGCAACCCTGTCTCGAAAAACCAAAAAAAAAAAAAAAAAAATGGAGCTGGTGGCTACGAAGAGCTTTTATCTATACTGGCTACTGTTCATGGTAGTAGAACATAGTCTTCATACTACCAAAGGACAAAGGTAAACCAACCAAGCTACAATCACTAAGATCTACAGCGGTGACCTGCCTGCATGATACACGGATACAAAATGTTGTGGTGGTAATACTGATTGTATTTAAGTCACCTTCCATGAGATTGAACCCCTGATAAAGTGATTAAGACCTGAGACTAGATAGCTATGGACGTAGGAGTGAATAAAACACTACTATTCTGCTAAAGGAACATAGCAATAAAATGATTCCTAAGGGCACTGGGCTATACGCATAGATCAGTGTCTCATTTGGCCATCATCAAACAGCTTTTTCTGCAATAGATGGAACCTAATATGGAGACCCACAAATGAGCAATGTGCAGAGAGCAAGAGACTTTGGAATACTCGGTCTAAAACAGGATGCCTTCATTAAAGCGCTTCCTTTGATGTTTGGGAATGTATATGGAAGAGGTGTAGAGAATGCAGAAGTTGGAGGTAATAGACAACCCCAAGGAAACAGTGTCTTACAGACACAATAGAACTGACACATATACACAAATTCACAGAGATTGGGGCAGCACACTCAGGTCCAAACCCAACAGGGTTCCAGTGCTAAGAGCGGGGAGTTGACAAGAGCTCATACAACCCAGATGCTATGTCTAAATGACAACCGTTTGCAAAGGGAAAATTACCTTTCTCCAGTGAGTCTCACTGGGAGTATAAACCACATTTAAGGGCAGAGCCCATGCCCAACATTAGATAGCCAAGACTACCTTATATATTATTGTTTCTGATTTTGTGTTTTTATGGGTTCATGTGTTTCTTGAGCTTTCTTTTTTTTTTTTTTTTTGGTGCCCATTTTCTAAAGAGAAAAGTCATGGACTTGGGTGGTTAGGGAAGGTGGGAAGAATATAGAAAGTAGAGGAGGGAAAACCATAATCAGAATACACTGTATAAAATTTATTTTCTGTTAAATATTTTAAAAAGAATACTGTGGGTATAATTATCTATTGACTGAATATATTATCCAACCATATTTTTAAAAAATATATTTTTAAAAGATTTATTTATTTTATGTATTTGAATGCACCATTGCTCTCTTCAGACACATCAAAAGAGGGCATCAGATCCCATTATAGATGGTTGTAAGCCACCATGTGGTTGCTGGGAATTGAACTCAGGACCTCTGGAAGAGCAGCCAGTGCTCTTAACTGCTGAGCCATCTCTCCAGCCCGATTACAAAGTTTTTAAGGTTCAGACTCTTAGAATCTTTAATATATATATGCATGTGCATATATATGTTTATATGTATATATATGTATATGTACATATATATGTATACATGTGCATTTTTTTAGTTCAAAAATATTTATTATTTATTGTGTGTGTGTGGGCATGCATATAACAGAACCCTAGTACGGAAGTTAAGAGTAAAATCTGCAGTAATTTCTCCTTCTACCATGTAATGTAGGTTTTGGGTAACAAATTTAAGGTAGACCTTCGGGCTTGGTGGCAAATGCTTTCACCCATTTTGCTATTTTAGTGGCCCTTTTTTAACTTAGGAATTTTGTTTGTTTTGGTTTTGCAACAAGATCTTAAACAGCACTAGTTTAGTAGCTTCTCTCTAACTTGCTAGGTAGTCAAGTCTGGCCTTGAACTTCTGTGTAGGGAGGTAGTTACAATGCTTTATCAGGAATCTGTGTTTACTGACACTGAAGGTCCTCACTCTCCATTAGTTTTTGATCTATCAATAAAGATGCCACTGGCCAATGGTTGGGCAGAAGGAAAGAGGCGGGATTTCCAGGTTCGCACAGGCTAGGAGAAAGGAGGAGAATGGCAGTACTTGGGGGAGAGAGACAGAACAGACTGGGAGCTGTAGGGAAGATCAGACTGGGAGCTGTAGGGAAGATCAGACTGGGAGCTGTAGGGAAGATCTTCCAAAACTGTAGGCAATAAGGGAAAACAGCTGAAAACATCTTGGGCAGCAAGACCAATGGGCTTCATAGAAGGTAATTGGGCAACTAAGTTGAGGGAAAACTTAGGGGTGTTGAGCTAGGAGTGAAGGTAAAACTCTAGCCACAGAAGGCTTAGAAGAACCCAGCCACAGAGCCAATAAGCCAGGTTTAAAATGAGCGTGTGTGTGTGTGTGTGTGTGTGTGTGTGTGTGTGTGTGTGTGTGTGTGTGACTGTGTAGACAAAACTACACACTACACGTCTGATCCTCTTGTGATTCCTTATGCTTGGCCTTCGATTTTTCATTTCATTTCATTTCATTTCATTTCATTTCATTTCTCCTCTCTCTCTCTCTCTCTCTCTCTCTCTCTCTCTCTCTCTCTCTCTCCTCTCTCTCTCTCTCAAATTGCCAGACATCACCAATGGCTAACAACTGTAATCCTAGCACTGAGTATGGTAAACTACCCCACAATAACCCAGGCCGACCTGGCGAATAGAATGGGGAATGTTGGAAAGATAGCTAGATGATTACAGGTACCTAGTGTTCTTGCAAAGGACCTGAATTCATTCATTTCCCCACACCCACACTATAATTCCACTTCTAAGGAAATTTCACATGGCTGGTCTTCGTGGGTACCTGTATTTATTTGCACACACACACACACTCAATTTAAAATGTGGGTTGCGCCAGGTGGTGGTGCATAACTTTAGTTCCATCACTGGGGGGCGTGGGGGGACAAAGGCAGTTGGATCTCTGAGTTCAAGGACAGCCAGGGCTGTAGAGAGAAACCTTGTATCAGAAAAACAACAAAAAATATAAATAAATAAAACAAACAAAACCACAAACAAATAGACAAACAATATGAGCTAGGCAAGATGGTACTTATCTTTAATCCCAGCACTCAGGAGGTATAGGCAAATAGATCTCTGTGATCTCAGGCCAACCTGGTCTACATAATGAGTTCAAAGTCAGACAAGGTACCATAGTGAGACACTGTTTCAAAAAAGCAACCAAGCAAGCAAGCAAACAAAATAAAAATAAAAATAAAACAAGGACTGAAATGTTAACTCAGAGGTTATACTTGATACTCTTCAGAGAGCTTGGATTCAACTCCCAGCACCTACCTGGCTCAAGTAGGGGATCTGACACCCTCTTTTAACTTCTGAGGGCACCAAGCATGCACATGTGTGCTGGAAGCATCCATACACACAAATTTTAAAATGGAAAATAAGGGCTGGTGTGATGGCTCAGTGGCTAAGAGCACTGACAGCTCTTCTGAAGGTCCTGAGTTCAAATCCCAGCAACCACGTGGTGGCTCCCAACCACCTGTAATGAGATCTGACACCCTCTTCTGGCGCGTCTGACGACAGCTACAGTGTACTTATGTATAATAATAAATAAATCTTTTTTTTAAAAAAGGAAAATGGAAAATAAGTTGGAATGAGGGGATAAATGTGCAAATGGCAAGATGACTTGGTGGTCAGTGGTGCTTCCCACACAAGCATGCTAACCTGAAGTCCATTCTAGAACTGCAAAGATGGAAGTTAGTCCTCTGCTCCCCACATGTGCACATAAGTATTCAAACACACATCATGATCACACATGCATACTATAATAATACATTTAAATGGATGGACATAGTGGGACATGCCTTTCATCCCAGCACTCAGGATGCAAAGGCAGGACGATCTGAGTTCAAGGCTGCCCTGGTCTACATAGCAAGTTCCAGCACATCCAAGACTACAGAGAGAGACCCTGTCTCAAAACGCCAAAATAATATATCTTAATTTTTTAGGGGGCTAGAACCGTAGCTTAGCAGTTTAAAGTGCATATTACTCTTGTAGAGTTCCTGAGTTCAGTTCTCAGCATCCATGTTGAGTGGCTTACAACTATCTCTAACTCCAGCTCCAGCTCCAGGGGATCTGATGCCTTCCTCTGGACTCCTTGGGGACCTGCATTCCCAGGTGTGCTCTCTGTCTCTCTGTCTCTGTCTCTCTGTCTCACACACACACACACACACACACACACACACACACACACACACATGTGTACCCACCACATATACATGGAATAAAATAAATATTTTAAAAAGTTAATCAAAATAGATTACTCAGAGATGAAGTGCACTCCCTGAGCGGTCGCAAGGACCACAGTTCAGATCCCATCACATGCAACTGAGTATCACATGCATACCTATAACCCCAACTCCAAGGAAAGTGAAGACAAGAAAACCACTAGGGCTTAGGGCTTGCAGTCCAGCCACGAAGCACAAGCCTCAGGGTCAGTCAGGGAATAATGCCTCAAAAGCAATAGACAAAGTGATAGAGGAGGACACTTGATGTTCTCTTTTGGCCTCATAGGTATATACACACAATCAATCAATCAATCAATCAATCAATCAAACAAACAATCTTTTTGGGTTTTTTTTTTTTTTTTTGAGACAGGGTTTCTCTGTGTAGCCCTGGATGTCCTGGAACTCACTTTGTAGACCAGGCTGGCCTCGAACTTAGAAATCCGCCTGCCTCTGCCTCCCCAGCGCTGGGATTAAAGGCGTGCACTACCACGCCCGGCATACAAACAATCTTTTTAAGAGTCAAAATAAATAAATACCTTAAAGGAGAAGAATACAGTTCCCAATTCATGTTCCTTTGGATGGAATACTTTTCTCTGTCCTTACTTTACTCTATTTGCAGAGCCTTTGTCTATCTTGAGCACAGGTGAGATGGTATAGGAGAGAAAATAGGAAGAGAAGGAAGGGAGGAAGAGGAGGGAGGGAGGAGGGAGGGAGGAGAGGTGAAGCAGATGTGGTTATGGCAAGCAGTGAAGGAGGTAGTAAGGAGGCAGAAGTGGGCCTTCTGATTGATGGAGGTTCCCTGTTACAGTGTTGACCATCTAATCTGGAATTTTAGCCATAGCAACCTTTGTGATCCAGGACTTGAAACAGTAGATCATAAGAGTGTTAACCAACTTCCCAGTGGGATTTCTTTCTTTTTTTTTTAATTAAGATTTATTTATTATTATATGTAAGTACACTGTAGCTGTTTTCAGACACGCCAGAAGAGGGTATCAGATCTCATTAAGGGTGGTTGTGAGCCACCATGTGGTTGCTGGGATTTGAACTCAGGATCTTCAGAAGAGCCGTCAGTGCTCTTAACTGCTAAGCCATCTCTCTAGCCCCCAGCCCCGTGGAATTTCTAAAGGAGAGAACAAGCTTTAAATGTTCCACCTTATACCTATGATACATTTTATAAAGTATCAGAAATGGCTTGTTTGCTTGCTTCTTTTCTTCCTTCCTTCCTTCCTTCCTTCCTTCCTTCCTTCCTTCCTTCCTTCCTTCCTTCCTTCCTTCCTCTCTCTCTCTCTCTCTCTCTCTCTCTCTCTCTCTCTCTCTTTCTTTCATTCTTGTTAATTGTGAGATTTTGAAAACAGTGGTTATAAGGGGGCTGGAGAGATGGCTTGGGGGTTGAAAGGACTGGGCCCAAGTTTGGTTCACAGCACCCGGAGAGGCCAGATTAGGCTACATGAAGCCATGTTTCAAAAATAAGTGAGCCAGGTAGTGGTGGCACCCACCTTTAATCTCAGCACTTGGATAGGCAGACAGATCTCTGTGAGTTCAAGCTCACAACCACATGATGCACAGACATATATTCAGACATACAGAGACAAACTACCCATATGCATAAAAAATAAAACACCTCGCCGGGCAGTGGTGGCACATTCCTTTAATCCCAGCACTTGGGAGGCAGAGGCAGGCAGATTTCTGAGTTCGAGGCCAGCCTGGTCTACTAAGTGAGTTCCAGCACAGCCAGGGCTACACAGAGAAACCCTGTCTTGAAAAAACAAAAACAACAACAACAACAAAAACAAAAATAAAAATAAAAATAAAAATAAACCACCTCAAGAAAAGCAAAGTAAAGGAGAGGGTTTTTGGCAGCCCATTACTACCGAAAAATCTAGCCACTAGGAACTTGAACCAGCAGGTCACATCACATCACATCCACTGTCAGAAGCAGAGAGCCAGATAAACAACTTCTTCTTCTTCTTCTTCTTCTTCTTCTTCTTCTTCTTCTTCTTCTTCTTCTTCTTCTTCTTCTTCTTCTTCCTTCTTCTCCTCCTCCTCCTCCTTCTTCTTCCTCTTCTGTTCTTCTCCTCCTCCTCCTCTTCTTCTCCTCCCCCTTTTTCTTAAAATAAGTTCTCACTCTAGCCTCATACTCAATTTATAGCACAGGTTGTTGTCTTATTTGTAATCATCTACCTCCCAGTTTCTGGGACTGCAGGGATACTGGTACAGGAAGCTGGTACATGTTCAGCCTGTAAATGGCTTTTCTTTATGAGGTTAAAAAGAAAAAAAAAAAAAAGAATCATTATGATCTTTTCTAAACTGCTAATTTCTAAACTGTGTTTTATCCTTGGGTCTAAAAGATGGAATACAACACTTGTTAGCATATGTGAATCTCTATGTGTTTCAACTATTTATTTATCTATTTTATCTATGTGGGTGTTTCGTCTGCATGTGAAGCTGCACACAAGAAGAGGAAATTGGACCCCATACAGTTATAGACAATAGACAATTGTAGACAGTTGTGAGCTGTCATGTGGGTGCTGGGAATTGAACTCTGAACCTTAGGAAGAGCACCGAGTGTTCTTAACCACTGAGCCGTCTCTCTAGTCCCCACCACATTTTAAAAAATGTAATATTTAACTCCAGTCCTATAACCCCAGCATGGAGGTAGGAAGAGAAGCAAGGGTTCAAACCCAGTAGGCCGCATACCTATGTAGAGCTAGCTCAGCGAGTTCCTTCCTCAAAAACAAACAAACAACAATGACTGTAACCCCAGCATTTGGGAGGTGTAGTGGGGGGATCAGGTCATCCTTGGGAGGAAGTAATAGTTTAAAAGTTAAAATAAAAAAAGAAAAGAAAAGAAAGAAAGAAAACAGGCTGGAGAGACGGCTCATCAGTAATCCTCTTGAAGAGAACTAAAATTTGGTCACCACCATAATTACCCACCTGTAATTAAAGCTCCAGAGACTCTAACGACATCTTTTGCCCTCCATGGTCACCTGCACATATATGTACATATACACACATATATATGATAAGCAATAAAATAAACACTTTTTTTTTTACCAGTGAGTTTCATCTCCAATCATTAGTTTTTTTTAATACAGGATCTTGCAATGTAAATAGCCTGGCCTTGAATTCCCATTCTACTGTTTGGCCTCCACTTGCCAGGATTGCAGGTTATAACACCATGTCTTACTTTTTTGGATATATCACATATAAATGAAAAGTGAATTTCTGTCTTTTGAAAACAACTCATTTTGGCTTGGTGATAAAAAATCCCAGTACGTGGGATGTGGATGCAGAAGAACATCAAGTTCTAGGCCAGATTAGGCTACATGATACCATGTTTCAAAAATAAGTGAGCCAGGTAGTGGTGGCACCCACCTTTAATCTCAGTACTTGGATAGGCAGACAGATCTCTGTGAGTTCAAGGCCAGCCTGATCTACAGAGGGAAAACCCAAGACAGCCAAGACTACACACAGAGAAACGGTGTCTTGAAAAACCATCAATCAATTGCCAGGCAATGGTGGCGCATACCTTTAATCCCAGCACTTGGGAGGCAGAGGCAGGCAGATTTCTGAGTTCCTAGGCCAGCCTGGTCTACATAGTGAGTTCCAGGACAGCTAGGGCTACATAGAGAAACCCTGTCTCGAAAAAAACAAAACAAAACAAAACAAAACAAAACAAAACAAAAAACAATAAAAAAGGAAAAACCATCAATCACTGATGATTTAGAGCATTAGTCTTTGGTTTAATTTAATCACTCACATTGATATGTCTTTTTTATTAATTTTTACTGATGCTTGTGAGTTTCCCATCATGCACCCCGATCCTGCTCATCACCCTGTCTTCTCATATCCACCCATTGCCCTCAAAACCCCTCAAAATAAAAAGCAACCAGAAAAAAAAAAGCAAAGAAAATATCTCTTCATGGAAGCTGTAGTATGTCAGTGTGTGTTACATAGTGTATTCTTCTGTCCATGCATCGTCACTTAACAAATGTTTATAGCAATGAGTCATTGGTCTGGTTCAAGGTTTCTGGCTTCTGTGACACCATCAATATTGGATCCTCACCAGGACTCTTTCTGGTTATGCTGTTGTTAACCTGTGTCATGCAGATCCTGCAGCTTTGGATCGCAGGACTGGCATTTTCATGCATCCCAACCAATCGCTGATGATATACATTTTGGGGTGGGCCAACTCAGAGCACTGGAATTGGGCCTTGGTGGGTGCTGAGGTGATCATCGCTCAGGTTTTACTTATCCACCCCACTAGGATGAGCTTTCCAGCACTGCTCAGGCTAGGGCACCCAATGCCACCAATGCCACCATCACCAGGAGGCAGGGGAAGTCCTCCTGCTCTCACGCCCTCTAGGCCAGCTCACCTGCAAACACTGGCCCTGTGGGTCCCCAGAGCCAGCTCACTTTGCCGCCCAGTCAATGCACAGGGTCCCCTCTCCCAAATGTTCCAGCCTGTGAGTAGCTGGCTCACCAGTGGCTTTGCCATCAGGGCCAGATCCACTTTGTTGCCCGGGCAAGGTGCAGGGCCCACTCTCATGAGTGCTACAACCATCAAGGCAACAGGGCTAGCTTTCCTGCTCTCACATCCTCCTGGCCAGCTCTCCCAACTACCACAGGTGGCACACACACAGAAGAGACGCACAGATGCACTGTTCGATAATGGTATAAGAATTTAGCATGTGCTGGAGCTATCTAAAAAAGCATTCATCTATGCTGTCTCACACACACACACACACACACACACACACACACACACACACTCGTAAGAAAGTTAGCCAATGCTATAGACCTATAGCTAAAGGCTACAGCCTTTGGTCCCAGACATCAGGCCCTACACTTAATCCTCAGTATCACAAATCTAACTAATTGACAAATCCACTCCAAACCAAAGCAAAAGGCACTTCCTGTTATCAGGGGGAAACACTTAGATGTTGCACCACTGAGGTCCAAACTGCATGGAAGAGGCTATGCTTAAGATGTTCTTTTTCTGCGGCAAACATTCTGCCTGGAACTTTGCTGTTGGAGGGCTTCGGAGCATGGGGTTGGAAACAGGGTGTGGGCGACTTGCCAACAGTTCTTATAAACATCTGGGTCTTTATTTCAGGGCAGAAACACAGAGCATTAGCACAAAGAGCCAGCTTAGCTTGCTCAGCCCATGGTCCCCGATCCAGCCTTCTAGTACATTCTGAGAAGCTCGTGCCAGCTTCAGCCCTGGGTTATCAGCCTGCTGAGGGTGGCGCAAGGGAACAGAGAACAATGGTGCCCTTGTACAGAGGCGTATTTGTCTGCTTGTTTTCTTTTTCAGTTTATTTTCTAAGTACGTCATCCTGCCAAAAAAACTTTTCAGCAACTCTGCTTTGAGGATAAAGGTCAGTGGTCCCCCTAGGAGTCACAGACATCCATAGGATCCATAAGTCTGACCCTTCATCTTTGACTCTTCCCTTTCCCATCCTCTAGGGATCTTCAAGCAGGCACACTGTGCTCCTTAGACACAGTCCCTGAAGCCTTGGCTTTCACAGCCATGTCCTTTGCTCCAGCCAGTTAGTTAGTCCTTACCCTCTTGATTTTTTTTTCTTTCACTTCCACAAGTGATCCTCAGTGTTGCCAGAAGAAAGTAGTACCAGTGTCATGAAATATAATGCGACATGTCTGTGTGTGTGTGTTTGTGTGGTGGCTGACCCATGCCAAAGTGCAAAATGTCCCCCTAAGAAATCACACCACGCAACAGACCGGTATAAAGGATTTGGGGAAAGGGAAGGGAGTGAGGTAAGCGGGTAGAGGCAGAAGGCATGAGCCATGAAGGCAGAGAAAGAGAGAGATCTTCAGGGAGAGATCATTTGACATGCCAGCATCTGGTGGCAGATGACAGACATAAGCTATTGCTAGGTCCCTGGGAGAGGCCTAGCAGAATCACCTGTAAGCCAACAAGCAGCTCATAATTCCAGCATCCAAGAGGCAGAGGCAGGCAGAAGCAGAAAGGCAGAGACACAGAGAGGCAGAGGCAGGTTGAAGGCCAGCCTGGTCTACATATGGGATAAAAAAGTAACAGAAGAAGCCGGGCAGTGGTGGCACACACCTTTAATCCCAGCACTTGGGAGGCAGAGGCAGGCAGATTTCTGAGTTCGAGGCCATTCTGGTCTACAGAGTGAGTTCCAGGACAGCCCTGTCTCGAAAAACCAAAAAAAAGAAAAAAAAAAAAAAAAAGAAAAGAAAAGAAAAGAAAAGGAAGAAAGAAAGAAAAGAAAAAAGAAAGAAAGACAATAAATACAAGAAGAACGGTGAGAATTCAATGAGGCTCTCACATTCACAAAACCTGTGGTATGCACTGTTGGTTTGCTTGAGATAAGATCTCACTATGGAACCCTGTCCGGCCTGCAACTCAGAGATCTGCTTGCCTCTGCCTCCCAAGTGCTTAGATTGAAGGCATACAGTATCACACCCAGCTATTATAGTATTATAGTTTCTTACTAGCTCCTGGTTAATTTCTTATTGTTGTTTAATTTGTAAAGTAACTTTTGCACCAGGCATCATGTGTGTAACACAGAGAGAATATAGACTTCTATATTCACTGGCATGTCTTCCCATGGGGCTTTGGAATGGTTAAGGGGAGCCACACAAGCAGAATCCAGAAAGGAAAGGTCTGCTGAGAACTTGGCTACCAAAGAGTGTTACTCTTCAAAACTGTCCTGTTTTACCTGGACTTCATCTACTGAGAAGTCTGAGCTAGGTAGGAGGATCCCAAGTTCAAGGCCTACCTAAACTATCGAATGAGCTCAAGGACAGATAGGTATTTCCTGAGACACTGTCTCAAGATAAAAGAAAAAAATACTTAATACATAAGGCCTGGGATGTTTCTCTGTGGTAGGCATTTGCCCCATATGTGCCAGGAGGCCCACATAGGTTCAACCCTGGCACCGCAATAAAGCAAAACAACTGAAAACGTATGGTGAGGGTGGTGTTGTCTTGGCAGAGGGCGTAGTTCCGGGTAGTGCTTAGCACATGCTGGGTCTGATGAGAAAACAAAACGACAGCTATACCCAACAGTGAATAAATTATGTTGCTTAGGTCAGAGGTAAAAAGATTGTCTACCATGTGTGGGACACTGGGTTTATTTCTAGTACTGTAAAATAAAAACAGTCGCAAGAAAATGAAGCTTTGGGGCTGGAGGGATGGCTCAGTGGTTAAGAGCACTGACTGTTCTTCCAGAGGTCCTGAGTTCAATTTTCAGCAACCACATGGTGGCTCGCAACCATCTGTAATGGGATCTGATGCCCTCTACTGGTGTGTCTGAAGACAGGTACAGTGTACTCATATGCACAAAATAAATAAATCTTTTTTTTTTTTTTTAAAGAAAAGGAAGTTTTGGTGGTGGCAAGATGGCTTGGCAGAAAGGAGTATACACACCGTGCCACAAGCCAGCTCACATTCACGCACTGACATTAAATTAAAAACAAAACAACAACAACAACAACAAAAAACAAGCATGTGTTGTGACTGGAGAGATGGCCCAACAGTTAGGAGCATTTATTATTCTCAAAGAGAACTAAGCTAAAATCCCAACACCCGCAGGTGGTTTACAACTAACTATGACTCCAGTTCCAAGGAACCGTCCATTCTCTTATGGTCTCTTTAGGCACTGCAGGGTATTACACATATACATACACTCTGGTACACACACACACACACACACACACACACACACACACACACACACCCCCCAAAATAAATCTTTTAAAGGCATCTATTAAGTGGTGATTGGTTTTAGACCCCTGGGGACAAGGGACTAAGATGCATATTTTACACATCAAAGCAGAGCTGGCCTCCAGGTATAGGGGGAGATGTTGATTCCCTAATTGGTTCTTGATTGTGTCAATAAAGGAGGCAGAAGCCAATTGCTGGGTGAAGGGGGAAAGGTAGTATTTCCAGGTCCCAGGAGGAAGAGAAGGGTCGCAGAAGAGGAATTTTAGGACCAAGGCTTTGAAGCGTGGAGGAAGCTGCAGACATGTAGGTCTTGGGGACCCTAGAGTATGTAACCTCGCCTCGAGTGGGCAAGGAGGATGGAGGGAACTAGGTGATAAGATTAGGGCAGGAAATTCTTTGCCCAGCCATTGAGTTATATGGCTAGTTCTAAAATAATAAAACTGTCTAGTGTTTTCCATCAGCGAAGCTAAGGTGGATAGGAGGAGAAAGAGGATAGCCAGGGTGATAGTTGGCGGCTTGGCAAACCTATAGCTGTAAGAGGCTGGAGCTATCGCAGCTTCCAGAAAAATGGCCAGCAGGTCATTGGCGGAGCTGAGTGAGACTGGGGCAGCCATTGGCGGAGCTAAACCCAGAGCTCGGCCCGGCCAAAGGAGCAAGCTTAAAATGTTTTTAAAATTACATGCAACATCCAGGGTCTCACAGCATCCCTCAGTCCCTACCTGGCATACCCTGGCCCCAACCCTGACCTTTCCAGCCTGGGCTAACCCTTCCCACCCCTTCTTCCTATATAATCTATATATTTCAGTCTGCAGTCTGTCTCCCCTTCCTCCTTCCTCTCCCTCTTTTTCTGTCTGCCTCTCTCTCTCTCTCTCTCTCTCTCTCTCTCTCTCTCTCTCTCTCTCTCTCTGTCTCCCCCACCCCCCACCCCGCACATGCTTTTTTTTCTCCCCCACCCTTTCCTATGGTAATTTCCCTGACCTCCTTCCCTGGGGCCACTGAATTCACCCAGGAGCAACTTCTCAAAAAACCTGTATGTGATATAATCTAATCTGGCTTGAATTGGCTCATTTCACCAACAGAGAAGTAACTTATCAGGTCTATCTACCTACCGACCTACCTAACTTCCTATTCCTCCAAAGTTTTCTAGACAGGCCTGAAACTCACTAAATAATAACACAAGCTAGCTCCGACCTGCCTGGCAGTCCTCCTTTCTCTCCCTCCTGGGTGCTGGGGTCACACTGAAATACATCAGCTATCTCCTTTTCTGTTCTTATTTTGCTATTGCTTTGTTTTTCTCATAAATCTCTTCAGAAATTCAATTTCAGATTTGAAAGTATTCTAGGTGTGCCTCTGAGATTGTGTGGAGGGGACCGACAGCGCAAGCTTTTGGCACTTCCTTCGTTTCTGCCATTGACTGTCAACCACACCGTCAGAAGAGTAAACTTCTTTGCCACCCACATGCCTGAGAGCTAGAATGTCTCAGGAGGCCTAGAGGTTCCTGGTCTATGTTGGACTCCAAAGTTCTGTTAACAAGAGTCAGTCTGCCTGTTTAGCCAGCTGTGTAGTCTTCTCTGAGATCTGTTTTGATAAAGGAAACTCAGTTCCAAACAGGGTATGTGTGTTTGTATGGAGGAAGGAAGAAGAAAAGAATGGAAGCCATATTGTACCTGATGTCAAATTAGAGTACCCTCAATATTTACTGAATACCCACCATTTCTAAACATGGTTCTGAGCCTAAATTGGGTGGTTTGTTCATTCACTTTAGAGACACTTTTTAGTAAATTAATTGAGATAGGGTTTCATGTAGCACAGGCTGGCTCAAACTCACTATGGAACTGAAGGTGTCCTTGAAGAACTTTTAAAATCCTGTTACTTCCACCTCTGCTTGCTGGGATCACAGATGGATGTATGTCATTGTACCCAGTTTATGCAGTAACTGACCACTGAAGCTTGGGCTTCATGTGTGTGCTCCAACTGATTTACATAGCTAGCTCCTATTCAGTGTGCATGTAGATTCCTGTGTGTGTGTGTGTGTGTGTGTGTGTTATCGTTGTCATTGTCACTGAGATAGCAGGATTTCAAATTCGAGGACTTAAGAAATCCTTCACGGGGGCTGGTGAGATGGCTCAGTGGGTAAGAGCACCCGACTGCTCTTCCGAAGGTCAGGAGTTCAAATCCCAGCAACCACATGGTGGCTCACAACCATCCGTAACGAGATCTGACTCCCTCTTCTGGAGTGTCTGAGGACAGCTACAGTGTACTTACATATAATAAATAAATAAATAAATAAATAAATAAATAAATCTTTAAAAAAAAAAAAAAAAAAAAAGAAATCCTTCACGGGCTGGTGATATGGCTCAGTGGGTAAAAGCACCCGACTGCTCTTCCGAAGGTCCAGAGTTCAAATCCCAGCAACCACATGGTGGCTCACAACCATCCGTAACAAGATCTGACTCCCTCTTCTGGTGTGTCTGAAGACGGCTACAGTGTACTTACATATAATAATAAATAAATCTTTAAAAAAAAAAAAAAAAAAAGAAATCCTTCACTCGAGCCGGGCGTGGTGGTGCATGCCTTTAATCCCAGCACTGGGGAGGCAGAGGCAGGCGGATTTTTGAGTTCGAGGCCAGCCTGGTCTACAAAGTGAGTTCCAGGACAGCCAGGGCTACACAGAGAAACCCTGCGTCGAAAAACCAAAAAAAAAAAAAAAAAAAGAAAGAAAGAAAATCTTCACTCTCAGCTGCCTGAGCACACCCATAGTTAGCCTTTAAAACCAAGTAGTTTTTGTTTGTTTGTTAAATTTTTAACTCAACTGTTCACGGTTAAAATGTTACTATGGTTATATGGCTTAGTCTGGATGAGGCTAAAAATACCTATAGTCAGGAGGCTGAGACAGTAAGGTCCTGATTGGGACTGAGAATATAACTCCTAGAATGAGCATTTGCTTGGAATGCACAGGGGCTTGCTTTGATCCCCAGCAGCACAAATACAAAGAAAAATGAAACAGCGCTTGTGGGAGTTTAAATAAGAATTACTCTGGGGGCCAGAGAGATGGCACCGCGGTTAAGAGCACTGACTGCTCTTCAGAAGGTCCAGAGTTCAATTCCCAGCAACCACATGGTGGATCCCAACCATCTGTAATGGGATCGATGCCCATTTCTGGTGTGTTTGAAGACAGCTACGGTGTACTCATATACATAAAATAAACCTTAAAAAAAACAAATAAAATAAAATTCAAAAAGTAAAAAAAAGAAAAAAAAGCCGGCGTGGTGGTGCAGAAGCAGGTGGATTTCTGAGTTCAAGGCCAGGCTGATCTACAAGCGTGCGTTCCAGGACAGCCAGGTCTACACAGAGAAACCCTGTATCCAAAACAAAAACAAAAACAAAAACAAAAACAAACAAACAAACAAAAAGATTTACTCTGGTTGCTCATATATTTAACTGCTTAGTCATCAGCCTTTGAGAAGGATTAGAGGAAGGGTACCCTTGTTAGGGTAGGTGTAGCCTTGTTTGAGTAAGTGCCTCACTGAGAGGAGGAGTGGACTTGGAGGTTTCAAAGACCCAAGCAGGGCTCAGCTCTTTTTTAACCCTTGCTGCCTGCAGGTCAGGATGTAGAACTCTAAGCTCCTTCTGCACCAAGTCTCCATGGTCCCTAGCATGATGATAATGGACTAAGCCTCTGAGACCATAATCATTCCCCACGTAAATGCTTTCTTTTATAAGAGCTGCCCTTGGTCATGGTGTTAAAAGATCCTGACAGAGAGTAAAAATTATTTAAGCCCCTAGACCTGTGTCCAAAATAGCCCCATTGTTCCAGGATGTCAGGTGTTTGTGGTTTGGTTTTTGCCGGGTGTTTGTGGTTTTTGCCTTTCTATAGCCCACCCCTTGAGCTCATTGTCGACTCCTCTACCCCTGGGTGGGATACGCTTCGTGCCCAGTGCACTGGTCTTTCCCGAATAAACCTCTTGTAGTTTGCATCAAGACCGTTTCTCGTGAGTGATTTGAGGTGTTGCCTCTCCTGAGTCAGAACGTGGTGGGAGTCCTCATGCTGTGGGTCTTTCAGTGTCTCATCAAAGCAATAGAATAGTGAGTGACTAAGACAATTCAAGGTCAGGTTGGACTACAAAATAGGTTTAAGGCCAACACATGCTTACTTGTGTAGGTCATAGTATGATCTTGACTCAAAAAAGCAACAAAAAGAAGGAGCTCTGAAGCATTCAAAATCAGGGCTGTGGAATTAGCTCAACAGCAGAATTCTGGCCCACTGGAATAATCTGGAATCTATTCCCAGCAAGTGTGTATGGTTATGGGTATCAAATCACAGAAAGACCAAACAAAACTATAAAGAGAACAAAACAAAACAAAAACCAGGTGAACTAAAATATTCAAAACGATCTATCAAAACTTTAAGAAAATGTATCAAGATGAAGTTATAGTTAGTCACTATCACATTTTTAGTTCAATTAAAGCATGAAGAAAAACTATGAGGGCTGGAGAGATGGCTCAGCCGCTAAGAGCACTAACTGCTCTCCCAGAGGTCCCGAGTTCAATTCCTAGCATCTACATGGTAGCTCACAGCCATCTGTAATAGGATCTGATGCCCTCTTCTGGTGTGTCTGAAGATAGTGACAGTGTACTCACATACATATAATAAATTAATCTTTAAAAAGAAAAGAAAGAAAGAAAGAAAGAAAGAAAGAAAGAAAGAAAGAGAGAAAGAAAGAAAGAGGGGCTGGTGAGATGGCTCAATGGGTAAGAGCACCCGACTGCTCTTCCAAAGGTCCAGAGTTCAAATCCCAGCAACCACATGGTGGCTCACAACCATCCATAACAAGATTTGACTCCCTCTTCTGGTGTGTCTGAAGACAGCTACAGTGTATTTACATATAATAAATAAATAAATCTTTAAAAAAAAAAAAAAAAGAAAGAAAGAAAGAAAGAAAGAAAGAAGAAAAACAATGAATATAAAATACAAAAATCTAAAATTCTAAGTCAAGTCAAAAGATGTTTAAGCACAACTGAACATCACCCAGGCATTGCATTTACTACTGCAGTTCTACAGAGCCAGCTGAGCTCATAGTCAACATCTCTACATTTGCCAATGAGGACTGCTACCATGCTTCTCATGTAAAGGCTTGGATATCTCTGCATATGGAACTGAGGGCGGGCGAAAGGAATCAATCTTATCCAAATTTCCCCAGCCACTCTGAATAGCCTTTCCTGCTGGCTGGAAGAGGAGCTAATTCATGAGATTTGCAAAAGCATGAATTGAGTACAAAGAAAAGAAAAAAAGGCAGCTTGGCATGCTGGGAACAATACTTTGTTATGCAAGCATCTTTCACATTCACGCTAAGAAGCAGGATTTGACAAGTTAATTAATTTGTCTTTTTACTTACCTAAGTGGGTCTGCCACTCAAGTTTCCAAGCCAAGCTCTTGCCAGATAACTGAACACAGGCAGATGTCTTTTTGGGGATTTAACACAAAGAGATGTGAGGAGGGCCCCACCTCCTGGAGTGGGGTAGGGTGAGTGAGGATGGGGCTGAAAATGACACTTGGGCAGGAGAGTGAGCCTCTAAATTTATGAGGTTGCCCTATCTGAAAGAAATACCAAGTGACATACTGATTTTTTTTTTCATGCAACATGGGGCACTCTGAACTACATGTCCCAGAAGAGGGTACCATTGTCTGACTTCCAGCTCTAGGACACAGCTCTCTTAAGTGTCAATTTTGTGCAGAGCCGGGGAAAGCACACTGTAAGCTTTGGAAAGTGGAGGAGGGAGGAGATGGAGAACATTGCAGTATAGCTTTGGTTACAGTGTGAGGCTGGGCTCGACAGAAGCCAAAGGGAAACATAACAAACAACTAGATCTATCGGTGGAAGGGATGGTTGTGCCACGGTCAGAGTTGTAGTTTCCCACTCTCAGTCTCTACGTTCCACCCCAGCACTCTAAAACAAAATAAAACAACCAGTAGTCAAAGGGCCCTTTCTGTGGATTGAACACAAGAATTCGTGCATCTAAGACCATGCCCTACCACTAGCATCTCGCCTCAGGATACCTCTTAAATTTTCATGTTAATGCAGCGGCCTTGGACACGTACTCTGTAGCTCAAGAAATGCCTTGAGCTTTGAAGTATTATACATTACTGGAATATTGGAATGACAGGTCTGAGTCCCTGGTTTAGGTGGACTATTTATTTTGTTTTGGTTTGTTTTACTAACTGGGAGAACAGTCACCCATGAGAAAAAATATTCTTTTGTTTTGGGGGGTTACAACAGGATGTGTATATATTTGTGTGTGTGTGTGTTTTATTAGATATTTTCTTTATTTACATTTCAAATGTTATCCCCTTTCCTGGTTGCCCCTCCGAAAACCCCCATCTCCTCCCCCTTGCTCACCAATCCACCCAGATAAAACATATTCTTTTTTTTTTCCATTTTTTATTAGGTATTTAGCTCATTTACATTTCCAATGCTATACCAAAAGTCCCCCATAGCCACCCACCCCCACTCCCCTACCCACCCACTCCCCTTTTTTTGGCCCTGGCGTTCCCCTGTACTGGGGCATATAAAGTTTGCGTGTCCAATGGGCCTCTCTTTCCAGTGATGGCCGCCTAGGCCATCTTTTGATACATATGCAGCTAGAGTCAAGAGCTCCGGGGTACTGGTTAGTTCATAATGTTGTTCCACCTATAGGGTTGCAGATCCCTTTAGCTTCTTGGGTACTTTCTCTAGCTCCTTCATTGGGGACCATGTGATCCATCCAATAGCCGACTGTGAGCATCCACTTCTATGTTTGCTAGGCCCAGGCATACTCTGACAAGAGACAGCTATATCAGGGTCCTTTCAGCATAATCTTGCTAGTGTATGCAATGGTGTCAGCATTTGGAAGCTGATTATGGGATGGAATAAAACATATTCTTAATCCCATCACTCAGTGGGAAGACCTAAGGGCCAGTCTGCCTACCTGAAAAGCCTTTTCTTTTGGGAACCAGGTTTCTTAGTGTAGCCCTGGCTGTCCTGGTGCTCACTTTGTAGACCAAGCTGGCCTTGAGCTCAGAATTCCACCTGCCTCTGTCTCCCAAGTTAAAGGCTTGGGCCACACAACCAGCTAAATCCCTTTCTAAAATTAAAAAAAAAAAAAATGGAAAAAGAAAAGAACATGGGTTATATGGCATAGTGGGTAAAGATATTTGTTGCTGGGTCTGGCAGTGGTGGTCCACGCCTTGAATCCCAGGCTGATTCCAGGCTTCTGGAACAATCTTAATATCATGAATGTTATTATTATTAGTGCCAGATATTGTTTAAATAAACTTAAGGATGATTCTGATTCCTATCTGTATTTTATAAGGTTTATACATACATATATAAAATTTCATTAAAAATTTACAGCTCTGAGCCAGGCGTGGTGGCGCACGCCTTTAATCCCAGCACTCGGGAGGCAGAGGCAGGCGGATTTCTGAGTTCGAGGCCAGCCTGGTCTACAGAGTGAGTTCCAGGACAGCCAGGGCTACACAGAGAAACCCTGTCTCGAAAAACCAAAAAAAAAAAAAAAAAAAAAAAAAAAAGATTGTTCCAGAAAAATCTAGGTCATATAACGTTTGGTTCATTGATGTTTAATTTGTTTCTGTAATTTTCAGGTTGCTTAAGAGATGCTCATGTTCGGGTTTCCAAAGGCAGCAAGTCACTCAGCAAAAATCAGAAGGCGTGGGCTTCATTTCTTCTACTCGAACAGCATTTTCTCCCTGAATAGGAAATATATTGCTAAATGCATCCATGTGTTTGTATTATACCCAGCAAGACCCTGTCTCAAATAGTATTTAATAGCCCTAACTTAACAGAATATCACAGATAAACACAGCCTACCTTAGGCAGCCTTAGAATAGGCCACACTAGACAGCCTGGTGGCGCAGGCCTGTAACTGCAGCTACCTGGAAGGCTGAGTCAGACTGCCAAATTCAGATCAGCCGGGATTAGAGAACAAATTCAAGGACAACTTGGGATAATTAATGAGACTTTGTGTCGAGATATAAAGTCCCTGGGCTGAAGCTACAAGCTGTTGCTGTGCCTAGCAAGCTAAGAACTCTAGGCTCAATCCCTGGTCCCCTGTCCTTGCCCCGCAACTCAAGAAAAATAGAACACTTACCTCAGTTTACTATTTCACAAACCATCTAACATAAAGCCTATTTTACATTAAAGCATTGAATAGCTTGTGTAGAGCTATTCAGTGAGACGGTTCAGTGGGTAGAGCCTTTTCTGACAAGTGAACTTGAGTTTAACCTCCAGAACCGATGTGGGGGGAAGGAGAGAACGGACGCTGGCAGATTATCCTCTGATCTTCACATGTACAAAGTGACTTTGGAAAAATCACACACACACACACATACACACACACACAGAAGAGAGAGAGAGAGAGAGAGAGAGAGAGAAAATGAATGAATGAATGAATGAATGAATGAGTAGTTCTTATCCAAACTTCATTGATGATGAAAAGCAGATGGATATATGGGTACAGCTCCACACAATAGCTGTGCTGGCTAAAGAAACTCCATCTTATGCTAGGCATCCGTTGTGGTGCCCACTAGCTGCTTGTCTCTGACTTTAGTCCCTGGAAGATAAGTTCCTAGTAACTTTGTCTCAGTGACCTCACCCAAAAAATGTCCAGCTGTAGCTATCTACTTGTTCTGATATGGCTAATTTGTTGCCTTCTGTAACTCGTGTATGCAGATACTCAAAGATTATCTTGAGTTGCCTTTACCAGTTAACTTGGCTTTTGCTTGCTTCTGTCAATATTGAAGGCATCCCTATGGTTTTTGCCTGTAAAAATATCTTCTGCTACCCCTCCCTTATGGCGTGCATTGAGATTTGGCTTTAAGGTTGGTGTCCTGCCTGGAGCTAATCAATAAATCTTATAATTATAGTTGGATTGAGTCTAAGGTCTTTTCCCAAGTGTCAGAAACCTATTAACACAGTGAAGAGGAGTAATCAGAAAGCCACCTTTTGATTTTTCAAACATAGAATGAACCTCTGAGTTCTGGGATTATAGGTATGGACCACCATGTGAGTCCTAAATGATCTCTCTCTCTCTCTCTCTCTCTCTCTCTCTCTCTCTCTCTCTCTCTCTCTCCCCTTCTTTCTAGATAGGCTCTCACTATGTAGCTGCCACTATGCCTGGCTAAATGATATTTATATACCTGGTTTCTGTGGCTTAAAAAAATATATTGTTATAATTATTTTATTGATGTGCATGGATGTTTGGCACACATGTGTATACATTTGTACTCTATGTGGGTGCCAGAAACAGAACACAGGTCTTCTGCAAAATCACTATATACTCTTAACCACTGAGCCATGCCTCTTGACTCCATACTTAGTTTCTTTTATCCATTGCTTTCCTAGGAGTGGATATCACAGCATTGTACATGATAGTTAAGAACCACATCACCAGTTCCCCCCTCCTCATTTTTTCTTTTATAAGACCGACTCTTATATATCTGCATGACTTTGAACTTGAGATCCTTCTGCCTCTACCTCCTAAGTGCCAGGATTACTAGGCTATATAATTATAGTCAGTCTTAGACATGCTAAGACGGAGTCCAGCACCTCATCTCCTGTCTGCTAGGCAAGTATTCTCCTGACTGAGCTACATCTAGCTCCCTGTCTTTTGACTTTTCAGATAGATATTACTCCATAGCCCTGGCTGGCTCTTGTTAAATCCAAAGTAGGCCCCATAATGGCAGAGCTGGTGCCAACATCTTAAACCAAAGAACTATGACTAGGTAAACAGTAGCCTAAATTCTACATTCTTCGGTAATCTCCTAAGGCTACTTTCTGCTTATCAGAAGCCTCCTGTAATTTGCCCCCAAAGGTCAACTATCTAGAACAAGGTCTCCTAGTTAAACCTAAAAGCCTCGATCAACTCAAAAGAATCCCACCCAACTGACTGTCAAGTAAAACCTGCTTGCTTTCCCACCATTTTGCTTCCCTCAGTCGCCCTCCCCCTCCCCTGAGATCGACTTGTCAGTTTGATTCCCCAATAAACCGTTCTACCAATGAAGTAACCTAGTTTGGTGTTTTCACTGTTCCTTCACTTATAGCCCTGAACTTGCTATGTGAACCCTGGAAACAAAACGTATGGCAAACTTTCTGCTTCGGTCTCCAAAGTGCTGGAGTTGCAGGTATGAGATGCCAGGGACTGGCTGTACTGGCTGTTTTGAGAAGGAAAGGGAGAAGGCTTTTTCAGCTTCATGCCATATATTCTCCCTGGAGAACTGAAAGCAGGAGTGTAAAGATGTGTTTCATTTATCCCTCTAAAACTTGGTACTGTGAAAAATAAATAAATAAATAATTAAAAAAATAAAAGGAAAAGATAAACAAAACAAAACAAAAAAACCAGAAAAAAAAAAAAACCTTGGTATTGTGAACATAGATGAACAAAAGGTTAAAGTAGAATATTGACTTTTTTTTTTTTTTTTTTTAAACCACAGAATGGGTTTTTTTCCCCTTTTGCAATCATGGGACTTCTAACAAGATGAAGCAGACTTATTCTCCCTCAGTTATAGAAATAGGAGATAGCGGGTCACACGGCCCCCAATGGAGGAGCTAGAGAAAGCACCCAAGGAGCTAAAGGGATCTGCAACCCTATAGGTGGAACAACAATATGAACTAAGCAGTACCCGGGAGCTCATGTCTCTAGCTGCATATGTATCAAAAGATGGCCTAGTAGGCCATCACTGCAAAGAGAGGCCCATTGGACTTGCAAACTTTATATGCCCCAGTACAGGGGAACGCCAGGGCCAAAAAGGGGAGTGGGTGGGTAGGGGATTGGGGGTGGTTATGGGGGACCTTTGGGATAGCATTAAAAATGTAAACGAGGAAAATACCTAATTAAAAAAAAAAAAAAGAAATGGGAGATAGCTCATTGTGGTACTTCCTGGAATTCCAAAACAAAAGAGGGAGTCCTCTACAATGTAACTTAACAAGAACCATTTAAAGGAATAATTTTAGGACCAGTGAGATGGTTTATTGGGTGCTTGCTGCTAAGACTGGAGACACAGGTTAGATTTCTAGGATCTTTAAAAGTGAGGAAGACTAGACTAGAAATTTAGCCTGTTACTAGCTGGGTGGTTTTAGTCATTAGACAAAAGAAACAAAGGAAAGACAAGTTAGAGAAAGGGAGGAATATTCATGCTGTCATGGTACTGGGACGTGTCAGCAGTTCATAATGGGAGGCTGATAATCTCTCTGGCAACACATTCACTCTCACGTGCACAGAGACTTCTCTGCCTATAAAGACCAGCTGGCCAAGACAGTGGGGACTCTACCAGGTTCAGCAGGTAGGGCAGGGTTAAGGCAGGATAGCCAGATCACTCAGGAAACTGTTATCAACAGAGTTGGCTTTAGCAGCAACCGAAGAATAATATTGCTGTTACACAAAGGAAAACACAAGCAATTTAGAAGTAGTAGTAATCCTACAGGGCTAGAGAGATGGAGAGATGAGTCAGAGCACTGACTCCTCTTCCAGAGGTCCTGAGTTCAGTTTCCTCTCTCACAACCATCTGTAATGGGATCCGATACCCTCTTCTGGTGTGTCTGAAGAAAGCAACAGTGTACTCACATACATGAAATAAGTAAATAAATCTTTTTTTTTTTTTTTTTTGGTTTTTCGAGACAGGGTTTCTCTGTGTAGCTCTGACTGTCCTGGAACTCACTCTGTAGACCAGGCTGGCCTCCAACTCAGAAATCCACCTGCCTCTGTCTCCCAAGTGCTGGGATTAAAGGCATGCACCACCACTGCCCGGCCAAGTAAATAAGTCTTAAGAAAAGAAAAGAAAAGAAAAGAAAAGAAAAGAAAAGAAAAGAAAAGAAAAGAAAAGAAAAAAGAGAAGAAAAGAAGGGCTGGAGAGATGGCTCAGTGGTTAAGAGCACCGACTGCTCTTCCGAAGGCCCTGAGTTCAAATCCCAGCAACCACATGGTGGCTCACAACCATCTGTAATGATAACTGAATCTCTTCTGGGGTGTCTGAAGACAGCTATGGTGTACTTACATATAATAAATAAATAAATCTTAAAAAAAAGAAAAGAAAAGAAAAGAAAAAGTAACCTCACAAGGAAATATTTCTTCTTTCTGCAAGAAGTTTGTGTAAATACCCAAATGTGGCTGAGAAGCACACCGACAGGAAATGAACTTGGTTTGTGTTCTAACACAGGTGAAAACTTTGTTATTGCCTGGGGTCTGATTTCACATTCTTTCTCAATTGGCTGGTTTTAAAGGAATTGGTTTGAAGGAAATGAAGGAAAACAGGAAGTCAGCCCACCAGTGGTGGCCCAAACCTTTAATCCCAGCACTCAGGAGGCAGAGGCAGGTGGAGGATCTCTTGAGTTCAAAGCCAGCCTGGTTTCCAGATTAAGTTCCAGGACAGCCAGGAGTACACAGAGAAATCCTGTCTTTAAAAAACAATAAACAGCTGGGCGGTGGTGGCGTACGCCTTTAATCTCAGCACTCAGGAGGCAGAGGCAGGCGGATTTCTGAGTTCGAGGCCAGCCTGGTCTACAAAGTGAGTTCCAGCACAGCCAGGGCTATACCGAAAAGCCCTGTCTTGAACAAAACAAAACAAACAAAAAAGGCAAATGTTTTAAAAACGGAAACATTGTCCTTTATCTGGTACTCCCTGCAAATGCTCTGGGCACAAGAAGATCCCTTCAAAGCTTACCACAGCAGGTTATGAAGAGAAACAGGCCTTCTAAGTACTTTCCACCTTAAGGTTTCTCTGCCTGGTACGCATCATGGTCTTGGCAGAGGCCTTGATATGTTGAACCTCCAGCCTAAGGCACTCTGTCATATGGATTCTCTGAGCAGCAAAATGATGGGGAAAAAAAAGTACAGCCAGTGTCAGGAGCCATTCCACATTCAGTCAATGGTGGTTTCTCAAGGAGTCAAATGAAGCTGACAATTTCCTCTTCAGAGCTTGGGGAAGCAGCTTGTCTCCCCCAGGTAAGACGGGGTGGGGGATGGGGGTGGTGGTTGGTGGGGGGGATGGATCAGGAGGGGGAGGTGCATTAGCACCAAACTGGAGCCTTCCCCCAGGTATTATAAAAGAACATTTCAAACACACACACAGGAGAGCTGAAGTCATCATGACTCCAGCGTTACAGTGTCCTGCTTCCTTCTTTGACTATTCTCCTGTTTCCTTCTCACGTATCCAAAGGACATAGCTGTAAGACATTCCAGAAGACCTTGTGTAAGTAGAAAATGTACAGCAAACACCCAGGCTCCAGGAGCCCTGGCAAGCTACTCCGAGACGCACACATGAATTGAAAAGATAAAGAATATTGAAAAGCAGGGAAGGTTTTACTTTGTTTTGTTTGGGGGGGGGGGGTTGTTTGTTTGGTTTTTGAAAGGTTTTCATGTAACCCAGGCTGGCCTCAAACTCCCCAAGTACCAGAGGGTGACCTTGAAGTTCAGCTCCTCTTGCTTCTCCCAAGGTGGAATTACAGGCATTTGCCACCACATGCAGTTTTTGCAGTGCTCAAGTTAGAACACCAGGCTTTGTGCATGCTGGGCAACTACTAACTAAACTACACCCAACCCCCGGAGATTAAAAATTAAGATATGCCAGGTAGTGGTAGCACGCCTTTAATCCCAGCACTTGGGAGGCAAAAGGTCTACAGCGTGAATTCCAGGACAGCCAGGGCTATACAGAGAAACCCTGTCTCAAAAAGCCAAAAAAAAAAAAAAAAAAAGTTAAGACATTAATCACTCCTTTCCTCTCTCTCCCCTTCCTTCCTTATCATACCTTCGATTTATTAATCATACATATAATTCACGATTGCTTTTGTTATTTTTATTCTGGCTCTCTCTTTCTCTCTCTCTCTAACACACATACACACACACACACACACACACACACACACACACTATCTCTCCAGCCACCCCAATACTCTCTTCTATCTAGAGAGATGGCTCAGTGGTCAAGAGCACTTCCAGAGGTCCTGAGTTCAATTCCCAGCAACCACATGGTAGCTCACAAACATTTGTAATGGGATCCGATGCCCTCTTCTGGGGTATGTGCAACAGGATGCTCATATACATTAAATAAATAAATCTCTTTTTAAAAGAAAAAGGAAGGCTGGGCGTGGTGGTGCACGCCTTTAATCCCAGCACTTGGGAGGCAGAGGCAGGCAGACTTCTGAGTTTGAGGCCAGCCTGGTCTACAGAGTGAGTTCCAGGACAGCCAGGGCTATACAGAGAAACCCTGTCTCGAAAAACCAGAAGAAAAAAAAAAGAAGAAGAAAGAAGAGGAGGAGAAGGAGGAGAACAACAAGAACAACAACAAGGGCTTTTCTGTGTAGCCCTGGCCATCCTGGAACTCATTCTATAGAATGAGCTGGCCTTGAACTCAGAGATTCCAAATGCTGGGATTAAAGGCATGTCCCACCACTGCCTGACATAATTTCTTTTTCTCTTGGGCTAGCCTCAAACTTCCAACCTGTTTGATTCAGCTTCCAATGTCCTAGTGTTAAGAGTAAAAAAAAAAAAAAACAAAAACAAAAACAAAAACCAAAAAGCAAAAAAAAAAAAAAAAAAAAAAAAAAAACCTTCTAGCCAAAAGAATAAGATCTTAGGCTTGGGTTGAGACATAACATTTTAGTTGGACTGGCTCATCACCTGGCCTAGAGACAATCCTAGGAATGTAGTTACATGTTAAGCCATGCTAAAGAGATAGACGGAAGAAGTAATGAGATATTGTACTTTTCCTTCCCAGAATTTCTACTCCAGATGCAATGGCTTATAGGCTATTGGGCTGTACCACTGTAATATAGCTTGTAAGTCTATCAGGCTTTCTGAATTATTCAGTGAAGTGTAACTTCTCTTCCTTCTTTGTTTCTAGTCTGTTTTGTCCAGAAATGCCCTATGATACTCAGGCTAGCCTTAAGTTGGGAGATTTGCCTGCCTCTGCCTCAGAGTGCTGGGATTAAAGGCTCATCCAACAGATACCTCCAGCGTCTGTATCTCATGTAAGCATGTGCTCCCTAACACTTTAGGCTTCGCCTCTGAAATATTGGGTTTCCTTAACTCTTCCTCTAAAGTCTCTGTAGTACAACCAATTTAAGCTTATCCCTGACTAGCTTAAAAATAAACGAAACTCAGACTATGGTTATTTTATTTGGCTTTGACAATTTCTAGAGGGTAACCCCTAATCTGCTTTTCTAACTGTTGGCCTGGCTACCTCTGTTGGCCTGGCTACCTCCCATCTGTATATCCCAGATCCTTGTTTCTCCTGGCCACGTGCTGTGCTCATCGCCCATCTCCCCTCATTGCCAGCCTCCTCTCTTCTTTCTTCTTCTCCACCAGGTCTCCCCACTCTCCTATTCACCCCTAACCAGGTAATTCAAAACCCTCTAGTAACTGGTTGTGGGCAGTTTTATTTAACCAATTGTTTTACATCAAGGAACAAGGTTTGCAGGACAAAAGCTTGTAAATATAAGAATTGTCATGTAGGCAACTTTCCCTTTGGGTACAGAATTTAGCATTACAATGCACAGCAAACCTCTACATTCACTCTTCCTGTCACATGGTCCTTCGTCCTCTGTGTGTCTGAATTACATATCCATCTCTGTGGCATGGTCTTCTTTTTCTTTTCCTCTTATATTCTCCAAGCCAGGACATCAGGACCCTTCTAGTCATCAGGATTACAGTCATGTATCGCCATGCTCAGAAAGTCTTTCTTCTTTTAAAAATGTATTTAATGGGGCTACTCCAGTTCCAGGGGATCTGGCACCCTCACACAGACATGCAAGCAGGTAGAATACCAATGTACATAAAATAAAAATAAATAAATGATCTGAAAAGTTAATTTAATAAATTTGTTTTAGTTTTTAAGCAGTCTTGCTATGCAGAACAAGCTGTCCTGGAATTCTCTATGTACAATAGACTGGCTTCAAACTCAAACTTGTTATTGTTTTGAATGAAATTTCTGTAGTGCCGAATGGCCTGGAATTTACTATGTAGACTAGGCTAGCCTTGAGCTAAAAAAAAAAAAAAAAAAAAAATCCATTCCCCCACTTTTGCTTTTCTTCCCCCTAAAGTACCCCCCACCATCACATCTGCCCCTGGATCTCATCATCCCACTTTTTTTTTAAAAAATATTTTTTTAAGATTTTTATTTATTATTGTATCTAAGTACACTGTAGCTGTCTTCAGATGCACCAGAAGAGGGCATCAGATCTCACTATGGGTGGTTGTGAGCCACCATGTGGTTGCTGGGATTTGAACTCAGGACCTTTGGAAGAGCAGTCAGTGCTCTTAACCACTGAGCCATCTCTCCAGCCCCATCATCCCACTTTTGAGATAACATTTACACCCAGTGGTACATACAAATCAAGAGGACCATTCCATCAGTGTAACAAATGGCCAGAAGTGGAACCCAATACCCTTTGTTAATGTCATGATGATCAAACCTGATCAAAATAAAAGAAAAGAAATGTCAGGAAGAAGTTTGATCTGAGTACTACAGTCACTTAGTTATGTTAGAAAGCTGAATAGGCATTAGTAGGCCAATCCATGAGGATAGGCCTCCCCCTCTTCCCTTCTCCTTCACTATAAACCTTGGACTCCATCTTCTATTTACATGGCGATACAACTTTTAATTTAATTAAGTAATTTAACGCTAGGGTCCCATTATGTAGCCCTTGCTGGCTCGTTGCTCATTAGGTAGCCCGGACTGGATTTGAACTTGCTACCATATATGTCTGCTTCCAACATCCTGGGATTACATTTGTGAATTATTACTCCAAGCTACCACAACCATTTTGTAGAAAAGGAAGCATTCCAATTGCCCCTCCTTAGAACTTGAGAAACTAAGAAAGAGTGGAGGGTGGGAGTCGCAGGCTTTGATGAGGCCTATTTTAGAAAGGGCGGTTTCCTCTTCCTAAAGCTGGGCTATTTAATAAGAATTGTTTTAGGCTTATTGATTTTATGGGTGTGCATGTTTTACTTGCATGTAATGTATGCCATATGCATACATGGTACCCGTTAAGGTCAGAAGGAGTGGATCCCTTGGAACTGGAGTTAGGGTGGTTGTGAACTGCTATGTGGGTGGTGGGAATTGAACCTGGGTTCTCAGCAAAAGCAATGAGTGTTCTGAACTGCGGACTGAGATGCCCAAGCTTTTAAATTGTGACTCCATTTCAGGGAACCTGACCTAAGTTTGAACTCAGGGTAAGTTAACAGGCTGGTACTTAGCATTAGTTTCCCAGTTGCCCCCCACGACAAAACCTGAGCCTAGCTGCAGTCTCTAGGCTAAATACCCAACAAGACCAGAGTTTCCAGGTTACACCCCTCAACAAGACCAGTGTCTCCAGATTATTCCCCCAACAAACCTGCACCCCCAGGTCACAAGCCCACCCCTTACCTAACGACCACCAGTGCAGAGGGGAGCAGAAGTTAAGTTTATGATAGGACTCCCAGAACCAGCCAATTATGTTAAAGGGCACAGCAGCTTTCTAATTAGGTGCTTGCACATGAATCCCTGCTTGTTGCTTACTGTAAAGCCTTGCCACATAGACAGTTGAGGCTTCCCCACCACTATAACTGTCTTGCTTGAAGGTGATGTGTTGGGGGCAGGGGAGCTTGCTCAAATAGAATAAAGACCCTGCTGTGAGTTACATCAGATCAACTCCTGTCTGTCTTTTTTGGGATCACTAATATTTCCCTGGCACAACAGACTCTAGCATCAAGTCTGGGTATTTTACATGCTTATTTTTATATTTATTTATTTATTTATTTTTGTTTTTCGAGACAGGGTTTCTCTGTATAGCCCTGGCTGTCCTGGAACTCATTTTGTAGACCAGGCTGGCCTCAAACTCAGAAATCTGCCTGCCTCTGCCTCCCGAGTCCTGAGATTAAAGGCTTTCGACACCATGCCTGGCCATAGATTTTTTTTTTCTTAAAAGATTACATTTAATGTACTATTCGACTTTTTGTTTGTTTGTTTGTTTTTGAGACAAAGAGAGAGAATTAAAGAACTTAGATTTGGCCGGGCAGTGGTGGCACATGCCTTTAATCCCAGCACTTGGGGGGTAGAGGCAGGCAGACTTCTGAGTTCGAGGCCAGCCTGGTCTACAGAGTGAGTTCCAGGACGGCCAGGGCTACACAAAGAAAAACTAAAAAAAAAGGTTACAAATTACTGTCCTCTTCCAACTGGCCCTGTCAAATCACCACAAATCACCATTAGGTGTGCATGCTTTCAATAATCCAAGCTCTCAGAGGGCAGAAGCAGGAAGATATATGTGAGTTCCTGGCCAGCCTGGTCTACAGAGTGAATTCCAGGACAGCCAGGGCTACACAGTGAAACCCTGTCTCGAAAGGCAATAAATATCATCTGGCCAGGTAACCAGTTTTTAGGGAAACTGATATGCCCACAAACACATTAAGGAGATGGGAACATTTTTCAGTCTCTTAAATGAGATAATGTTCTTACATTTACCCATAAGCCCCTCTCGCTGTGCAGCCACTTACAGATCTGGACTGCTAAGCTTGTCTGCCTTTTTTTTCCAAGACAGGGTTTCTCTGTATACCCCTGGCTGTCCTGCAACTCACTTTGTAGACCAGGCTGGCCTCGAACTCTTGTCTGCCTCTTTTTTTTTTTTTTTTTTTTTTTTTTTGGTTTTTCGAGATTGTCTGCCTTTTTGACCTCTTAACTCAAAAGGTGTATCTTTGTTTTCACACCAGTTCTATCCCTTCTTTGGTTTCTGGCCAAGAGCATAAGCATACCACCCCTGGCCCTCGGGGCATTCTCCACTTTTCTCTGAAGGTTATATACATCTCCAAACCACCCTTTTGTACAGCTACTTACACCCCACCTAGGCTCCAAGTGCAGAACAGGCTTACTTTCTGCACTCTAAAAATGAGCCAGTTTTTCTCTTCCTTCTGTTTACCTTTGGGCAGCTGCCAGAATTTACAGTTCACTATAATACAATGGGCCTCAATCTTCCTTCTGAATCCACTTAAAAATTCTTAGATAAAGGACACTAAGAACATATAAGAGAACCTGGATTTCCCCAGTAAGTAATGTTTTAATGACATTATTGTAGAAACTTGAAGAACAAACAACCAGAGGACAGTGATGTAAAACCTGAGCTTTTTCGGGAGGCAGAGGCAGGAGGATTTCTGAGTTCGAGGCCAGCCTGGTCTACAAAGTGAGTTGCAGGACAGCCAGGGCTACACAGAGAAACCCTGTCTTGAGCCCTCCCACCCCCAACAAAACAAAACAAAAAACCCCTGAGCTTTTTTTTTTTTTTTTTTTTTTTTTTTTCCCCAGACAGGATTTCTCTGTGTAGCCCTGGCTGTCCTGCAACTCACTTTGTAGACCAGGCTGACCTCGAACTCAGAAATCCACTTGCCTCTGCCTCCCAAATGCCAGGATTAAAGACATGCTGAGTTCTTTTTTTTTTTTTTTCCTTGTTTCTTTATATACAAGGTTTCACTGTGTAGCCCTAGCTGACCTGGAACTCCTAACAGTAGACCAGAATTCCTCAAACTCACAGAGCCTGGCCAGTCTCTGCTTCTGCAGTTCTGGGGTCAAAGGTGAAGACCACCGCTCCTGGCCTGTTTTTTAATTAATTTAATTAATTTTTGAGGCAAGAGTCTTACTCTATTGAGCTTCCACACTAGGCTAAGGTCAAGCCTAGGTAAGGACTTCAGTTAGATGTAGCCTAGTAAGGCTGCAGTTTCACAGCAGGTGTCACTCCTTTGAGAAGAGACTTCTTTCTCTCTTGGCATTGCATTACTCTGCGTTAAAAGGACACAGAATCTGGCGAAACACATCTTGAGACATAAAATGCAACTTTAAGCATGACTGGTAAGAGTATTTGCAAGGGAAAGCCCATCCCATATGGCTGGAGTTCAGCAGGAGCTACCAAGCTTGCTAGACAACCAATCACAAATTCATTACGACCATTGTCCCACATTGTGACTATGCTTGCTCCGCAGAATTAGGGCACTTGCCAACGGTGCTGACCGGCAATGCAGGGCTATTCAAATCGCTTTAGGAAGGTTGACCCATGTGAAAAAATGAAACAATCTCTTCCTACCATCAGAGCCAGGGACAATAGTTTTGATTTTGAAGTTTAAGTCAAAATCGGAATCACTTTCCTGGACGCTGTCTTTCTGGTTAACTTGAAAACAATAGACACACTAGCAGCTGAAAGTAGCCAACCTCGAGTGAACCCCGTAGGCGGACTAATTTCAAACTTTTTCCATGCGTTTAGTTTTCATTTCGCCGACATGTAATGTTCTCAAACGAACAAGTATTATGTGATACACACACACACACACACACACACACACACACACACACCACACACACACACCATTGAGTCATCTCCCTCCCTCTCTGGTCATATTCGGTTCAGAAACTACCAGGAGAAGACGATGGGGAAGAATTGTTTAAAAAAAAAAAGTTTAACTCAAAGTCAAAAAAAAAAAAAAAAAAAAAAGGAACCCTTCACGCCATGATTTTGGTGAATTAGCAACAAAGAGGAGGATTGGCCGCTGACGGGTACTTCTGGAAAACATTTTTTTTTCCTCTGGCTCCCGCTAGGGTGGAGGAAGTTGGGTCTCGGCGCGGGAGGGTGTCAGGCCCAGGGACGCCAGCAGCGCAGGGCGGCAGGTGCCTGGGCTGCAGCGGCCCGGTCTCGCGGGTCGCCGGTCACCTACGGGCCCTGGCGCTCCCGGCGGGCGGCTACGCTCGCAGCAGCATGCCGGAGGCCCAGGGGAGCAGAGCGCGGCCAAGGCGCTCGGGCCCGCTAGCGTCCTAGCCGCCTGGGGAGGCGCGGGGGCCTGCGATCGCTGGCGGCCGAGTGCGGCGGGGGCGGGGAGGGCGCAGGGCGGCGGCCGGGGGGGGGGGAGGGTCTCGGCTCCGCCACCAGCGCCCGCGGGGACCCTGGCAGCTGCGGGTGACAGTCGGGGCGGCATGGCCGAGGCTGGCGGGGCCGGGTCCCCAGCACTGCCTCCCGCGCCCCCGCACGGTTCCCCCCGGACCCTGGCCACCGCTGCCGGGAGCTCTGCTTCCTGCGGGCCAGCGACCGCGGTGGCCGCGGCGGGCACGGCCGAGGGACCGGGAGGAGGCGGCTCGGCCCGGATCGCCGTGAAGAAGGCGCAGTTGCGCTCTGCTCCGCGGGCGAAGAAGCTGGAGAAACTCGGCGTGTACTCCGCCTGCAAGGTACCCGCTGGGATGAGCACAATCGCGGGGTCACGGGCGGGCTCGGACCCCCCCTCCCCTCCCCCACCCACTCCCAGCTTCCCGCCGGCACCGCGGAAGTGCTGCGTTCTGTGCGCGCGCTCTGCCGCTGCGGCTTGCACAGCATCTCACTGGGACAGGGGTAGGGGGTCTTCTAGATCTGCCGGTGTCCCTCTTCTGGGAAGGATGAGTCTTGGCTTCGGAGCGCTCGGCACTGGGGCTTTTTCTGCTCTGTAGGAGCTCGCGGGAGTCCTTTCACAGGGAGTGTAACTGTGCTTGGTGTGGCAGATCTGTCGGGGTTGGGAAGCAGCTTTTTTGGGGTTGGGGGCATCTTAGCGTGTGTCTCCCCGCGCTCGCCCTCCCCACTGAGCCCCGCTAGGAGGAGCTGGGTTGTGGAGCACCCAGAAGTGTCCTGGAATCCTGGCGCTCTACGGGAGCGAAGGGGCGGAGCGCGGGGTGGGAGGTGGGCACTGCCCCAAGCCCCTGTCCTTTGGCGCCTGGCGGCCTCGGCCGTGCGGCGACAACCCTGTCATTATTGTTATTATTTATTTAGCGAAAGCGGGATCCTGGCCGCTTAGGGTGTAAACAGGGTCTGGCAGGGTGACAGCCCAGGCGGCGAGCGCGTCTGCTCAGTTTGAAGACAGCTTTCTTGCCATTCTCCCTCTTTGGGGACTTTAGGCACCCAGGGCATCCAGCTGTAGAGCACTTGTAGGGGGCTCAGCATCTCCAGGCTGCAGGGGAGAGCGACTCTGCACTGTAGACTGCGGCTTTGTTTTGACTGGGTGACAGCAGAAGTGGGCGGGGACTTGGCCTTGTCAGCCCGGGCGGCCTGTGGTTGGGACCAGGCACTCACTCACTCACACCTCCCGTGTTGCTTGCTGCTCCAGCTTACTACTGTAAAAGGAGTCGCATCCGCAGCATCCAGGTTCTCATTCCTACTCCCCACTGTACAGCCAGGATGGATAAACCTGGTAGATGACTTCCCTTCCGGGACATTCTGGTTGTCGTGTTTTCTGGAGCTTTAAGGACCTTGGGGTCTCAAGCATGCCCTGCCCATTCCTTGTGGTCACCTCCTGTTTATCGATGCAGTCACAGCACCTGCTGTGCCTTCCTGAGAGGGCTCCAGTGCGGTGCCTTATGCACACAAATATGCTTTGGAATCGCTAAAAGCAAAAATCAGGAGGTCTGGGGTGGGGTCTGAGGAGTTACATTTCCAACAAAGCCCCCCAGGAGATGTGAGTGGCAACTGAGAATACTTTCCACGAAGCAAGTATATTACTACTTTTGAATTCTGCAGAGGAGCTGGGAAATACTAACGTCACGTGGTATAGACTAAGGCGTGCAAAAAAAAAAAATTGGAAGTATGTTTCTAAGAAATGGGAAAGGCGAGGGGCTCTACTCCAAAAGCTATTGACTTCCTTAGTTTTACAGTCCTACCAGTCCGACCTACCATCCACCTTAGACAGGACCTCTGGTGTAGCATGCCGGGGAGAGAGTGGCCAACAGAACCCAGAGCAAGTTCAAGGACTTAATAAATAGGCTTGGCCTTTGCAGCTGCTCTAGTCTCATTCAGAAAGCCAGCTATGTAGTCCTGACTTAGTTTTCAGTATTAGCCTGAGTCCCCATCACCAATACCCATCTCCATACTGCCTCCTGTCTGAAAACTTTCCAGTGGTTGTACACATGCATTCTTTTTAACTTTCTCTAGGTCTTCCTATGAAGTCCAGGATGGTCTTGAACTCCTATCTGCCTAGGATTACAGTTCTACCACCATGCTCCTCCCCTGGCCTTCCCAAATACTTTGAATTATTCATTATTATTCAATTATTTGAAACTTCAAGTGTATAACTTGAGAATTTTTTTTTTTTTGGTCATATTTTCTGACAATCTCCTAGGAAAGAAAAACCTGTTATTCTTTCTTCCTGCTTTTGAGAGACTCTGAAATGAAGTTTAGTGTGTGTGGTGTTTGTCTGCGAGTGTCAGAGAGTGTTCATCTCTTCTGTGTGCTCCTTGAGTCATCTCACCAGCCTGAAAGTGTGCCGTCTTATTTGCTGATTTATTTAGCTAATGTTATGAGGATTTCTAACTGGGGCTAGGCATTAAGCCAGGTACCAGGTTTATGGCACTGGGGTCTGTCTTTGTGGAGTTGTTGGAGTATGTGTTCAGATTCTAAGGTAAAGGCAGTAACGCAGTGACAGTGGACTCCAGTGGAGCCTTTTTGGGATGTAGGGCACGGGACTTGGAGAACTCAGTAGCTGTAGATCCAGTAGACGGAGGAAGTGTCATACTGATTTAGAACTTTTGGCCCGTTGGAGTTGGGTGGGGTAGGGTTTCTTGCTGTAAAGAGAAACTGAAAGCAGTTTTGAAAACTTGGAGCTGGGCCAACCAGAGCCTGCCCTCCTTTGCTTGGGGCCTGCTGGAGTGGGGGAGGGGTGAGTGTGGCCTAGTGGGTGTTTGGGAATACTGGACTCCAAACCTGGGAGGGATGTTATCTTAGATTAAAAAAAAAAAGACATTTTATTATGTGCACGTGTGTTCGAGTGCATATGAGTGGTCAGATTATTTTCTTTAAGCCCGGCTGATTGGATTTGATGAGGTTTCTCACATAATCTGTGGCTTTTTTTTTTTTTTTTTCTTTTTTCTCAGCTTGTCTTTGTACTTAAGTTGAGCAAGTCACAAAAGACAGCTGACACTACCTTTGCCAA
The DNA here is from genome assembly GCF_000001635.26 of Mus musculus. Taxonomy (NCBI): domain Eukaryota; kingdom Metazoa; phylum Chordata; class Mammalia; order Rodentia; family Muridae; genus Mus; species Mus musculus. The sequence goes on from NC_000083.6 coordinate 53,570,302, forward strand.
TGACTCTTGAGCCAGTGGGAGGACATCAAGGAAGATGGAAAAAGACAGATCTGGGAAGTCTTAGTTTCCTGGGGACCACTGAAAGAAAACAGAGATCTGACATTTAGACTTTATGAAACCGAAGAAAGAGGGAAGACTCTGTGTGTGACAAACTTGTCTTACAGGATCCAGCCTAGAGCTCTTTGAACTGTTGGTGGTAAAGGTTGCATCAGAGCCACTTGGCTTGTGTGACACTGCCAGAGCGATAAGGGAAGCATAGTCTTGACCTTGGTGACTTCCCATCCTTTTGTTTCCCCTTTCCTGAGTCTATTTTATGTGTCTTCCCTGGCTGACGTCTGTCTCAGGGCTTTGTGGAACAGTTCTCTTTCCACCTCAGGTCTCACACGTTTTTCTCTGGGATCTGAAAGGTCTTCCCTCCTGAAAACTCATTCCCTACCCCGGGGAGGGAGCTTATCACAAGGCTCTCTCGGAGTTTAGTGTTGATCTCACGTGCGCGCACACACACACACACACACACACACACACCCCAAACCCAAACAAAGCCAAACCCCGGGGAGGGAGCTTATCACAAGGCTCTCTCAGAGTTTAGTATTGATCTCACGTGCACACACACACACACACACACACACATACACACACACACACACACACACACACACACACACACACCCCAAACCCAAACAAAGCCAAAAGAGATGCAAAATTTGTTCCCAGATATCTTCTCTTTATTTCCCTACCCAACATTTTCATTAGGAATTAATTACCCAAGTGCCTCCTTCCTGCAAATTTAATCGTTACCACAATAATCAAATTTGATTGTTAATCCTACTGGTTAGAGATTAAGACCACTACCACAATCTTTTTTTTTTTTTTTGCTTTTTTTTTTTTTTTTTTTTTTCAAGACAGGGTTTCTCTGTGTAGCCCTGGCTGACCAACTCACTTTGTAAACCAGGCTGGCCTCGAACTCAGAAATCCGCCTGCCTCTGGCTCCCGAGTGCTGGGATTAAAGGCATGCACCACCACACCCGACTCACAATCCAGTTTTTTAACAACTGTTTTATTTATTTATTTATTTATTTATTTATTTTATGCGAGTACACCGTAGCTGTTTTCAGACACTCCCATTAAAAATGGTTGTGAGCCACCATGTGGTTGCTGGGAATTGAACTCAGGACCTCAGGACCTCTGGAAGAGCAGGCTGTACTCTTAACCTCTGAGCTACCTCTCCAGCCCATTATTTATGTACTTTCCAAATGTTGCCCTCCTTCCCAGTTCCCCCTCCAAGAGTTCTTCGCCCCTCCCCTTTTCAAGCTCTCCCCCCCACCCCTTCCCTGGGCCATAAGTTTCTACAGGTTTAGGTGCATCTTCTCCTACTGAGGCCAGACAAGGCAGTCAGTCCTCTGTTACATATATGCCAGGGGCACAGACCAGCCCATGTATGCTCTTTGGTTGGTGGCTTAGTCTCTGGGAGCTCCCAGGGGTCCGAGTTAGTTGACACTGTTGTTCTTCCTATGCGGTTGCCATCCCCCTCAGCTCCATCAATCCTCCCCCTAACTCTTCCATAGGGTCCCTGATGTCAGCCCAATGGTTGGTTGTAAGTGTCTGCATCTGTCTCAGTCAGCTGCTAGTAGAGCCTCTCAGAGGACAGCCATGCTAGGCTAGGCTCCTGCCATGCTTGTCCTTTGGGGTCTGGGTAACCTCGCTCAGGATGATATTTTCTAGTTCCATCCATTTGATGTCCTTGTTTTTAATAGCTGAATAGTATTCCATTGTGTAAATGAACCACCTTTTCTGTACCCATTCTTTGGTTGAGGGACATCTGGGTTGTTTCCAGCTTCTGGCTATTATGAATAAAGCAGCTTTGACCAGAGTAGAGCAAGTGTCCTTGTCGCTACCACAGTCTTAAGCCAAATTTGAAGCAAGCTTTAATTAAATACTGGCCAAGTCTGTAGAAAAATGGCCATGGATCATATTTTGCAGGGACTTTAAAAGGCACAACTCATAATGCACTGAATTTCCCATCAGATCCAATCAGGGCCAGGCATGTTTTACCTGCCTACATTCCCTCTGGCTTAAATCCAATCAGGCCAAGCATACCTCGTGCCCACATGTGATCTAGTGCAGCTGGTGCAGATGGGTCAACAAACCAACCAACAAACAGCAACCCATTCTTCACTGCAAACAGAACACCCCCCCCACCCCACCCCCACCCCCAGCTGAGGACCGAACCCAGGGCCTTGCATTTGCTAGGCAAGCGCTCTACCTCTGAGCTAAATCCCCAACCCCTGCAAACAGAATTCTTAACCTGCAAGTGTATTTTTCCTGTTTTGGTCTTACATTCCTTCCCTGACTTATATCTTGAGTCAAATCCTTGACTCTGTGATGACCTGTTTATACTGGGATTTAATAACCATCAGTTTAGTGGTACCCAGACAGGACTTAGTTAGGCATTTAGTTAAGGCATCAATGATGCAAGAGTAATTATAGCAGAAGCAGAAGAGCCAAAGGCCCTGTGATGGCTGACATCAGAGTTACTGTGTTAGTGGAGGCTAGAAGTGGATGGGGCCCCAGTCAGGTCATGTCAGCTCTCTTTTTTGGATTTTGTTTTTTTTTAAGTACAGTCAGATAATAATTATTCTGAGTGGTTTATATGGAAACAACAATTTTCTTTTAAAGCCATGCAATAACCTCTTTGTTTTACATTGGGCAGGTTGAATGTCCTATTACACTGTAGAACTGTCTCAGCTAATGAATTTACCTATTGATAGATTTGGGGCTATTTGGTTTTTAACTGGTACCTTTCTTGGTATGCCAATGAGTATTATAGGTGTTTGTCTCCTGTGCCAGAGAGTGCCCTTTTGATCTAACATTCCAGCCTGTAGGGGGACAAGGGTCGACATACTTTTTTGTGTAACTATTTCCTGCTGGAATTAGGAAGTCATTATCAGGGCCTAGGAAGGCTGGAGTGCTAGTCAAGGTCACCAGGAAATTCAGGCAATGGGACATTTATCAGGAGCATCTGGTTTGCTGACCCCTGAAGGGACAGAGAACAATCCCATCAGTTCTCATCAGCTCTCAGCAAGTCCAGGGCTCATGAGCAGGCTGTAGTCAGCAGCTGATTCATGGATGGCGTCGGTCAAACAGCAATCTGCTGGGACAGATAGAGACTGCAGACAGAAGCTGAAGTTAGGAACTTAAAAGAAAATTACATTTGGAGCGTTCAGGCCCACAGACCTAGTAATTGTGGGAGGAGAAGGAGTCTCCTGACCAGGACAGAGAGCCCATTCTCAGTAATGGGCCGGTGAGGAAACTTAAGCTATACTTAACTGGAGTCCTTTTGACCTGAGGGAGGTGGATCCAAGTCTTATGATGCCCTGAAGCCTACATGATTTTTTTTTTCTTTAGTTTACAAAGAGACATAAAATTTTCAAGATATATTAGCATTAATCTGTACTGAAGTCCACACTGTAGAAAAAAATAGCGTTACCAGCTTATCAGAACTCCATTAATCAATGTTAAAACTCTGGCCCTTTGAAATCTTAGTATAACAATAGCATAGAAGGGGAAAGAAGTCCAAAACATCGTCTATTTTTCATATCCCTTAAATCACTTGCTAATTCGCATTTATATACCTGAAAACATTTTTTAGACCCTTAGAACTTATTGAAGCTTTCATATCTCCAGACTTTTGTATACCTTAGAACATTTTCTTAGACCCTCAGAACTTGCATAGACCTTAAACCTTTTTCTTTCCATCTATTCATTTACCAGAGTAGGTATTACTGAGAAGTTATTTCAAAGCAAGTTCTGTAAAATAAATGAACAGTAAAGAGTTACGTCTGAAGCCTGCTTTTCCTTTAATATGAAGCCTGTTAGCAAGGCAAACCCGTCTGCCTTTCTTAACAAGAGATCTGGTAGCTCTAGAAAAAGGTACATTTGATTTTTATATAAGAAAGGGACTAAGGAGGACCCTTCGTGGGTTCTTAGGGAAGAACCTGGCTGCCTGCTGCTGTTACGTTGACAAATCTACAGCTAGCCTAGCTATCCAGGCCATCCGAGATCTGAGAAATTCAAATTATAGCAGGAAGTATACTCCAAATGGCCTATGTAGCAATTAAAATGAAGAGGCTTACCCATTAATTACCTAGCTATCCCAGGCTCCTGTGGTCTCCAGGACATGGCTGGGTACAGAGGTCCTAGGACAGCATCTGTCTGGCTGACAGGCCCAGGAGAGTTGAGAGGCTTTTCCTGAAGTCTGACCATACTTTGCCAAGGTACAGTGAGGCAATCATCTCTCCATTGTCCTGCTTGTTCACAATGAAGGCAAGGTCCCTTGGCAGGCAATGCCTTTGGGACAGTCTTGCTCAGTGGTTACCGTTACCATAATCCTGGGGAGTGGTTGTTGCTGGACTTCATCATCATCTTTGGAGACCTTGGGGTAATTCTATGAGCTGGGGTAAAATAAATGAACAGTAAAGAGTTACGTCTGAAGCCTGCTTTTCCTTTAATATGAAGCCTGTTAGCAAGGCAAACCCGTCTGCCTTTCTTAACAAGAGATCACAGTAAGCTTTTTCCATTAAATATTTGAAATGTCACAGTCAGCAAATCTCTGACAAGTTTGAGGACAATTATCTATCTGAGCCAAACAAACGTTGCTTGTTTTTAGTTACTTGCTTTAGGCTTACCATGGAAAACCTAATGGAGGCGAAATCAGTCTTATTCTGTAATTAATTACATTGGTACTTCTCCTGATCACAAACACAGCCTGGAACACATTAAAGAATTTGATCCGTTATGACCTTTAACTTGCACGTCTTAATCATCTTTCACAGTTTATGATAAGTTAGTAGCTTTTATAAGATTAGGATTTTAGGGGCCAGCCGTGGTGGCGCGCCTTTAATTCCAGCACTTGGGAGGCAGAGGCAGGCGGATTTCTGAGTCTGGTCTACAGACTCAGCCAGCCTGGTCTACAGACTGAGTTCCAAGACAGCCAGGGCTACACAGAGAAACCCTGTCTCGAAAACAAAACAATACAAAACACCAAAAAAAGATTAGGATTTTATAGCTTTATGTCTGTTAAGTTTTAGTTTTAAAATGTAAATATTTTAAAAGCTATTTCCGTGTCTCTAGCTGCATATGTATCAGAAGATGGCCTAGTCAGCCATCACTGGAAAGAGAGGCCCATTGGTCGTGCAAACTTTATATGCCTCAGTACAGGAGAATGCCAGGGCCAAGAAGTGGGAGTGGGTGGGAGAGCTTGGGGGGGGGGGACTTTTGGGATAGCATTGGAAATGTAAATGAAATAAATACCTAATTTAAAAAAAAAGGAAAAAAAGCTATTCCTTTAAAATACACAGTTTTTAAATTTAAAATTTCTGTAAAATCTCTCCAAAAATTCCTCTTAAAAAAGTTAAAAAAAAATCCCTCGACTGTGTGTTCCAGCAATGTTAAACATATAAAGCATCTCTTTATTTCAAGAGGAAAGATATAGGCCATGATCATAATCCTCACAAGGCAAATTCAATTCTAAATGTCTGGGATTCATTTATAATCCTCTGGGGCCTGGGTTACATCTCTGGCCGCACCCTAAGAGGCAAACCCAGCCTGGTTTCTAGATCCAAGCCAGCTCCTTGTCCCCTTCATAGCTCTAAAAACCAATATTACCTGGGTGACTCTTATGTTACAAAGTTTGGCTGCCAGCACAAGGTACATTCTTGCATATGAATGGAGGTACAGCTTTAATACCTTTTTAAACAAACATTGTTTTTAAATCCTTTCATAAACTCTGTTTTCAGGAGAGACATTATCATGTAATACATCCTAATCCAAAATATCTTGGATTCTGGTTGTTGCCTCCTCGGTTGGGCCGTGCCACCTGGTTACCTTCAATCAAGATGTCGGTGAAGTCACATGACAATAGCTTTCTTCAGCCCTAGCAAACGTGCTATATGGCTGCCTAAAGAGAATGGCAAGCCATGTGTTGCTTATTCCTAAATGGAATTTTGCCAGATGGTTCGTCTAAGATTACCTATGCATAGGGTTTTAACTCTCAACCCTGTGTTGAGTTTTAAATTCACTTATTTTTCACAGACTTTTAACCATACCCAATACACTTATAAATCTTGAGGTATCGAGTGTTCATATAAACCAGATCTCATTATTATTATTATTATTTATTATTATTATTATTATTATTATTATTATTGGTCTGTTCAGTTTTGCTTTCTTCTCCCTGTCACAGCATCAGGTGGCTCAACTGACACAGGACATAGAGGAAACTTTAAAATTTTTGGGTCTAGACAAGGGAGACCCAACTCAAGAGCCAGCTTTCCAATAAGAAGAACAGCATAAAATAACTTTAATAAAGGTTAGACATAGGAAGGGTATCATCTGAATTCCTGCTAACCTGCATCCACTGACCACAGAGCTCAGCGATAAATTCTGAGCCATGAAAGCAGTTACAGTAGCGGTGGTGGCTGGCAGAGGAGACGGTAAAAACATCCATTTCTGTCTCAGCTGCATGTTTGCAAAAAACCTTACAGATCCACCAGAAAACACAGACAAAACTTCACAAGAAGACAGATAAAACTTTCCAATAACAGACAGAACTTTCGGGTTAGCCAGAACCAGGTAGGCAGATGGTCTTGCTATTCGCCCTACACGGGAGGTTATTGGGCCTTTGAACAAAACCCTTCCATGTCTAGGATTGCGATCCCACAGACAGTGACTCGCTAGGAGGCCTCTATAGATGACTTCTACCTTTCTTAGCACGGCAGTTCATCCCCATAGTCTATGAACTGAAGCCTCAGAGCCTTGGAACATCTCTAGGCACATGCCTCCCAAAGTTACCTCAGAGTTCTGAAGTGAAAGTCTGGCTTTAGAATTTGGATGTGTGGTCTGAATCTCACTGGGAGCCTCCAGAAAGTGTTAATCGCACTGGCCCAGAATAAGACCACTACTATACTCTTAGGCCAGATTAGAAGAAGCTTTAATTAAATACTGGCCATGTGGATGGACTCTGGCCAGGTCCATAGCCTGGTTCCCAGGAAAATGGTCATGAGTCGTGGTTTTTTCCCCAAGGCCTTAAAAGGACAACCCCCACAATTGACATATCCCATTAGGTCCACTCAGGAGGAAGCATACATCCTGACATATTTCCTACCTTCATGCCTCTATCCTACATCCAATCAGGGCCAAGCAGTACATCCTGATGTGTTTAGCATAGCCAGTGTAGATGGGTCAAACATAGGATAAATAAGAGGAACTTATTTTTAACTGCAAACAGAACTCTTAACCTGCAAGGTACTTTTTTTTCCTGTTTTGGTCTCACACTATGTGATTTAATTATTTACTGTGATAGGGGTTCTCTCTGTAGCCCTGACTAACCTGGCGCTCCATACGTAGACCAGGTTGTCCATAACCTTACAAAGATCCTCCCCTCTTTACCTCCTGAGCACTGGGATGAAGGGTACCACTTGCCTGGCCTTATTTACTTATTTATTTTAATTCGGGCTGATTAGGAGTTTAAGATCCCACACTCTCAGCCTGAGAAGTGCTGAAATTCTAGGTGCACTTCCCAGTATCATGTTCTACTATGTTTAGAATAACAGACTGAATTCTATGACGAGGTTACTGACTGACTGACTGAACTGGAGATGAGAAGATGGAGCGAATGACTCACTTCAGCCACCGTGGGTGCTCAGCTTGGCTGCATCTCAACAGCTTTATGAAGGAGCCCTTTTTAATTTTTTTATAGGGCATTTATAGGTACACGTTGATGAGATTTTTCTTTTTTATGCAATGAAAGAATGTTTGTGTGAGTGTCTTTGTAATTAACAGCACTCTAGGGGGTTAGACATAGGAAGAGTATCGTTAAGTTTGAGGTCAGCCTGATCTTCAGAGTGATTTCAAGGCGAGCTTGAGCCACATGGGACCCGACCTCAAGCAAACCAAATGAACAAATTAAAGAAGAAAGCTCGAATGAATGTATTGTGAATAGCCGAAGCTCTTTTAATTAAATATCATAACCTACTATAAGACAAAAGCTACCACTGTGTGTGCGTGGTGTGTGTGTGTGTGTGTGTGTGGTGTACATGAGCTCATGTGTTTGTGTGTACACATATACTCATGTGGAGGTCAGAAAACAACTTTGTGGAACTAGTCTTCTCCTACTTTTAGTTTGCTCAGCAAACATTTGTACCTATTGAGTCATCTTCCCGGCCTTTTATTGACCCTTCTTGCAGGGGTATGTCATTTGCAAAAGAGGGGAGGCGTGAGAATTTGATTCTGGGACCCACCAAAAGGGCTCACTGGTTCCAAGCTCCAAAAGACGTGAGATGGGCTCACAACTGGCCAGTAACTCTAGCACCACAAGATCTGACGATGCACTCTTTTGACCTCCATGGGCATCTGCACACTCTCACACACACATGAGTACAAATTAGAAAGTCATTAAAAAGTAGCACTAACTGTGGGTTAGAAAGGGATGCGTCCTCAGAGGAGGAAATGTGTCTTCCTGTGGCTGAGGCCAGCCAGTGGGCCATACCTGAGCAAACCTTGGAGCTGCAGAGAGAGCAGTGGTGTGTGTGTGTGTGTGTGTGTGTGTGTGTGTGTGTGTGTGTGTGCGCTCGTGCATGTGCGTGTGTGTGCGTTCAAGTGCGAGCACGCTTCCTCGTATTGGTCAGTCTTTTGGCTTTTTGAGATTGGTCTCATGTATTTCAATGGCTCTGCACTCCTGACCTACTTCCACCTCTCTGCACTGGGATTCAGGTCCCCTCCCCCACACCAGGCGGCAACTTTCTATTTAAAGTACCACCCTCCCCTCTTCTGGGGGCCATTTAGTGCCTCTTCCTGGGGGCATATGGCTGTGTCCTGAAGCAGAAGCATTTTTTTTTTTTTTTTGGTCATGGCCTCTGAGAGGAAGAAATGCCTGAACCCTTACCAGATAGAAAGCAAGGGATAGTATTACCCAGTAAAGAATTATCTGGTCAGGAGGCGAGAGCTGAAAATTCTGCTTTGGAGAAACATCATATTCAAAAGTCTGATAAACACCTTGGCGGGGTGCAAAAACAGTTCCTTTAGTATTAATTTGAATTACACTAGGAATCTGAAAACTTTCCTTTGTAAATCATAGGCATCTTTATGTATGAACTGCTCACTGTTCTCCCTCTCCCTCTCTCACTCTCTCTCTCTCTCTCTCTCTCTCTCTCTCTCTCTCTCTCTCTCCCCCTCCCTCTCTCCTTTCCTCCCTCTCTCCCTTTCCTTCCCTCCCCCGCCACCCTTTGGTTTTCAAGACAAGGTTTCTCTGTGTATAGCCTGTCCTAAATCTCACTCTGTAGACCAGGTTGGCCTAGAACTCAGAGATTCTCTGTCTCTGGTCCCTTCCCTCCTTGAGGGCGTGTGCGCCACCACTGCCTAGCTACTCACTGTTCTTTCTATACTCAGTGTGTGTGTTGCTTGTACACATGTAAGCACCAGTGACAGAGGAACGTCCTTCCTCTGTTTCTTTCATGCCTTGCCTTAGTTCCTTGAGACAGGGATTCTCACTGAATCTGGAGCTAAGCTGTCAGGCAGCAAGCCTTTGAGAGCCTGTCCTTACCACCCACAGGCCGGGCTTTCACTTAGGAACCTAGGATTTGAATGTAGGTCTTAATGCTTGCCCAGCAAGCAACCTTCCAGTTGAACTATCTTCCAGCCCTGCAGACAATTTTAAAACAGCTTTATTCCCTGTAACTCAAGCAGGTAAGAGGATGTGCACAGTGAGTCTGAGTCATTACTCGTTTACAAACTGGAACCGAGTTAAAAGTATACTTTTGGAAATTCATCAAATTGGCAACTATGTTACAATAAAATACAAAACAGGGATGGGGAAGATAAAATGTGTTTAAAAGTTTAGTCTGCTGGGTTTGGTGGCCTTATGCCTCTGATCTCTGCTTTTAGGAGGTAGAGGTAGGAAGATAAAGAGTTCTAGGTCAGCTTCAGTTATATACTGAGTTTGAAGTTAGCCTGGGCTACTAAAGACCCTATCTAAAAACAAACACACAAATGGAAAATCAAGACAAGACCTTTCTCTTCTCCTCTCCTGGCCTCGGCCTGTGCCAGCTTCAGGTGTCCTGTAATCCTTCTGCCTCTCTCTCCTGCCAACCCTATTGTGAAAGATTTGTCCTCAGCCGTGAAGTGTATAGTAGCCATTTGGAAGGTGGCAACACCTCCAAACGCTGGTAAATATCAGAACCTGGCAGGCAGACTTAGTGCTATTTGGCAGGTTCAGAACAAAAGGGTGGAAAGAAAAAAAAATCTACTTTTGTATTTTCTCAGACATTTTCAAGCTTATAAAAATATCAGATTGTAATTTGTAGTGTTATACTCCTGAGAAAGTTTATAGGCTTACAGAGCAAAACAGAGCAAGATCTTTCTGTGGCCTGTTTGGATGTAGGACAGGTATAGTTGCAAACAATGATTGGGGATGGTTAAGGTGGTTTTGCTGTTGTTATTGTTGTTTTCTTTTTGTTTGATTGTTTTTCTTCTGAGACAGGTTTCACTGTGTAGCCCTGGCTGTTCTGGAACTCACTCTGTAGACCAGGCTGACCTACTCTCACAGAGATCTGTCTGCCTCTGCTTCCCAAATGCTGGGATTAAAGCTATGTGCCACCATGCCCACAGGTTTTGATTCTGAGAGACATTATGTAGCCCTGGTTGGCCTGTAACTCATAGGGACTTGCCTACCTGTCCTTTTTCCAGGGCTGGGATTATAGACACGTGACATCATTTCCTTTTGATTTCATTTTGAGGTAGAGTCTCATGTCTTGGCTTCAAAGTTAGTAAGCAGTTGAGGATGGCTTTGAGTTCTTGGCTTTCTTGAAGCTACTTCAGAATTGTTTGGCCCACCACACCTGGCTTTAGGTAGTGTTGTTGATTAAACCCAGAATTTCATGCATCCTAAATTAGCGCTCCACCAACTGCAATACAGCCATCCCACCCTGTGTCCCACCATGCTGTGACATACCCCGTGTGAGTTAGAATAGCTGGGACTTTCTTAAATGAAAGATCCCAGGACTAACTCTAATTTTTATTTATCTTCCAAGGATGAGGCAGCTTTTGTTTTGTTTTATGTTTTTTGTTTCTTTGTCTGTCTCTGTTTTGAGACAGGATTTCTCTCTACATAGCCTTGTCTGTCCTGGAATTTACTATGTAGAGTGTGATGGCTTTGAACTCACAGAGATTCTCTGCCTCTGCATCTTTGATGCTAGGGTTAAAGGTGTGTGCCACAAAATCCAATCTGTTTTGTGTTTTCCAAGACTTCTTTTTGCTACTTAGTCCAGAGTGAACTCAAACATGCAGTTCTTTTCTCTAAATTTATTATTTACATTTATTAGCATTATCATCTTTATTACTATATTGTATGTGTTATTTACTTATTTACTTATTTATTTGTTTTTTTTTTGAGACAGGGTTTCTCTGTATAGCCCTGGCTGTCCTGGAACTCACTCTGTAGACTAGACTGGCCTTGAACTCAGAAATCCTCCTGCTTCTGCAGCCCAAGTGCTGGGATTAAAGGTGTGCACCACCACTGCCCGGCTTTGTATGTGTCTTATGGTGTGTTTGTGTGTGTGTGTGTGTACACGTGTACATTCTGAGCTCAAGAGAAAACTTGTGGAGTTAGTTCTCTTCTTTCACTTTTATATGGGTTCTGGGGTAGAATTCATCCACACTTTATTTGCTGAGTCTTGTGGGAAAAGAGTACTCTTGGTGTTTTACAAAGGAAGAAAGTGAAAGTAATTTTACAAGGCAATTTCTTTTTGCAAAATGGTGTGCCAGAATCCAAACTGGGCTAGTGAGTAGAGTCAGTCAAGATGGCATCTGTCTTTCATCCTTGTTGTAGGAGTGACTGCATCTTATCTCCGTGGTGGGATCTTGACTTAACAATCTGACTGTTAGCTAATCTGCAAAAAGTGGGGGAGGAGGGAGGTTCAGGAACTGTGGGGCCCTTACAGCTAATTACTTTGGATAGAAAAGAAAAGTTTCTCATAGTTCCCGTACTTTATTTTTAAAGGTGTTTGTCAGTCAAGTGTAATGGCATTCACCTGTAATCTGAGAACTCAGGAAGTTGAGTCAGAGGGAACTCTTCATTTAGAGCCTTCTTGGGCCACAGTAACACAGTTACAGGCCAGTCAGAGTCCTTACCTCAAACAAACAAATGAACAAACAAGCATGCAACCTTGCGTGAAACAAAACAAAACAATGAACAGTGTTCTCTGACGTGAGTGTTTGGCCCAAGGTGCTATCTTGTTTCATTTGATCACCCTGGGTGAGAAGATGGCCAAGAAAACCACTTGCTGGTAGAGTGGATACCCAGAACTCTTCTAAAGGCTCTGGGAGAGATTTCATCTTTCTAGGTACTCTGCTCTCACCTGACCTGTCTGAAGAGATGTGGACAAAGGCTTTTCCATTCCGTGGATCTTGCACAGGCTGTAAGAAATCAGTATTCTTTATTGTTGGGATAGGGTGAGCATGTGTACGGCTCTGAGGGCGTTAAAGCTGGCAGGCAAGACAAGACTATTAGAAGAACGCTGCAGAAGCTGCCAGCTTGTCAGGAGGGTAAGGAATGGAGAGTTTAATTTGGAGGCCCCAGCACCCTAAGCAGTTTCTAGGACTGTAGAGTTAGTACACTGTAAACCCAAAGCCCTGCCCCCCTTCCTCTCACGTCATGTTGCCCAGATTGGCCTTGATATGTAGCTGAAAGTGATCCTGAACTCCTAATCTCCCTCATTCTGCCTCCGAAGTGCTGCGATTATAGGATTATTGAAAAGAGAAAAGGGCCAGACATGGTAGCATACACCTTCAGTCCCAACACTGAAGAGGCAGAGACCGGGGATTTTCTGTGAGTTTAAGGCCAGCCTGGTCTATACAAAGAGTTCCAGGCCGGTCAGAGCTACATATTGAGACACAGCCTCTAAACAAACAAACAAACAAACAAAACTTTAAAAATTTATTTTGCGTACAGTATTGCGTTCAAAGCTAGTCAGCGATGGCACATGCCTTTATTCTCCGCATTCTAGAGGCAGAGGATTTGAGGCCAGCCTAGTCTACGGAGTAAGTTCCAGGAATGGCAGGGCTACCCAGAGAGAAAAGAAACAAACCAAACATTATGTTCAAATTAAAGGGTTGGGACACCATCACCTAGCTATAACAACACTTGCTTCTAAGTTAAAAAAAACAAAGTTAAATTTGCTAGCCATTTAAAAAATGGAAGTCAATGGATATGGAAAACGTTAGAGAATTGATTTCATTTTTTTAAAAATTAAGTTTTTATTTAGTTGTTTGGTCTTTTGAGGTGCAGTTTTGTTATGAAACCCAAGACTTACCTGGGACTTACAATCCTGGCTCAGCCCATTGGGTGCGGGGGTGACAGGTTTGAGTTACTCCTCACTCTTTTTTTTTTTTTTTTTTTCTGAGACAGGGTTTCTTTGTATAGCCCTGGCTGTCCTGGAACTCACTGTATAGACCCGGCTGGCCTCGAACTCAGAAATCTGCCTGCCTCTGCCTCCCGAGTGCTGGGATCAAAGGCGTGCACCACCACGGCCCGGCACTCCTCACTCTTTAGGCTCCTAAACTGGAATTTACTTCGGGTTTTGAAAGAGCAGATGGAAATTTGACATTCAGTTGTACTGAGAAGGCCTTGTGAGGCAGGAATATGGACATGAAATCAACGTGCCTAACCACAACAATGTGGGCAGGAATGGAATGCTGGGAGATAGCTGATAGGCTGTCGGGTAAGAGAGGTGATGTCACAGCTGGTGGAATGCCAGCTGTAGACTTCCTTCTGTTTAGTGCCATGGTTCCTTGTTCTTGGTGTTGGTCGTGATGAGTCCTGAAATGGTAACTCTCATGTGAAATCCTGTTGCTTCCAACCCGTGGTTCTGGAAGATGACTAGAGTTATCAACCCATTGTCTTCCAGAGGGTGTGTAGAACTGGAGAGCTTGGGAGGATGGTAGCTTTCTTAAAAGGCTGCCAGACTCCTGCACAGAAATCTGGGGAGTGGGGGGAACAACAGCATCTCTGTGATGTTGGCCTACTGCCTGTAGATTCTGGAAAGAGAACACTCATTTGTACATTCCTCAGCTGATGCCAAACTCCTGTGTGCCCCCGTCTCCTCAGGAATGGCAGAGAAGTAGGATTACTCAACAGGTTCTCACAGCTTTTCCATAATGGGAAATTAAGATGAGCTTCCTCAGTGGAATCATGTGACTATCCATACCCATCTCTTGGTAGCCGGCAGGGCACTGTTCACCAAGAGTGATTGTCAGTTCTGAGCTGACTTACTGTGTGTACAGTTCTGGCTTTTACTGCTATTCCTGGTATTCATTTAACTATGTGGACCATTTTTTTTTTCTCTCTCCCAGATAGAGTCTAATTTAACTGGCTTCTACTTCTTTAATTACATATTTTTAATTTATTGTGTGTGTGCACATGTGTTGTGTGCCCAAGCCATTGCTTACATGTGGAGGTCAGAGGAAAACCGGAGGCACCACTTTTCTTCTACCATGTGGGACCCATGGATCAAACTCAGGCCCATCAGCAGACACCTTTGTCCATTGAGCCGTACATGTGATCACGAAGCCCCTATGTTTTTGAGTTGCATTCCTCTCTCCGTCAGATTTTACCTGGGTTACCTCTGTCTTTGCACACAAAGAGGCATGCTTGCATAACCCCCTCCCCTTTTTGTTTCCTGTGCTGGAAATGGAAAAGGATGGGAATGGGGTCTTGTGCATCCTACACAAGTGTTTTGTTACTGAGCTATCCTTCAGCTCTTTCCTGTGTTTATTTCTGTAACTTGTTCTCAAACTTCCTTCTCATATGGTCTCAGATTCCAATATCTCAGAAATGTTTAACTCCTCTCCCCTGCCTGTCTAAACAGGAGCATGCCATCCATCACCTTGTAATATTAATTATCCTTTTCATTCATTTGTTACACTTACCAAGAGTTGGAAATCATTGTGTATGTATATATGTATTACACACACACACACACACACACACACACACACACATACACACATTTCCTGAACTATACCCCTAGATATCAAAAGTTTGAAAACCATTTCTTGCCCATGTTCTGAGTCCCATGAAGCAGGGACTTGGACTTATTTCTCATAGCATGAAGATGTACATCCTAGGCACTCAAAAAATAGTTGTCGAGTAAGATGATAATTTTATATTCAAAGGCTTTGTGAGACTAGAAGAAAGAAAACACTTTTTGGTGTGTGTGTTCAAGACAGGGTATAATAGCCCTGGTGTTCTGGAACTTGCTTTGTAGACTATACTGGCTTTGAACACAGAGATCCACCTGCCTTTGCCTCTCGAATGTTTGGATTAAAGTTGTGTACCACCATGCCTGGCAAGAAAACATTTTAAAATTATTTTTTATTTTTATTTATTTTATATGTAAGTACACTGAAGCTGTCTTCAGGCACCCCAGAAGGAGGGCATTAGATCTCATTATGGATGGTTGTGAGCCACCATGTGGTTGCTGGGATTTGAACTCAGGACCTTCGGAAGAGCAGTCAGTGCTCCCAACCGCTGAGCCACTTCTCCAGCCCAAGAAAACATTTTTTAAATTTGGGAAAGGTAGCCATATGAGGTGGCTTACACCTATAATCCTGACAACCCAGAACTGAGGCAGGGGATTGCACAAAGTTTGGGACCAACCTGGGTTACGTAGTGAGGTCTAGGCCATTCTAGATTGCAGAGTGAGACTCTTGTGTTGAGACAAAAGGAAGAGAAACTGAGGCTCTAAGAGACTTTGTAGCTATGGATCCAAAGCAAAAGACCTGGCAGCTGGGACTGAGGCATCTCCTAGTGTGGTTCTCTTCGCTCACGGCTGGCTTTTCTTTCTGTTCAAATAGGGTTTCATTATTTAGTCGAGGCTACTTCTTCAATGCTGGCATCACAGACTAATGCAATCTTTCCAGCTTTTGTCGTTGGTTGTTGCTGAGAACAGGGTCATTTTTTGCAGCTTCTGTTAGCCTCAAATTCACTCTTTCTGCTCTGTCATAATCATATTTTCCTAAAGACATCATTACTGTTTTGAAAGGCATGATGGTACATACCTTTAGTCTCAGCACTTAGAGACAGGGGCAGGATTTCTCAGGATCTCTTTTGAGAGTTCCAGACCAGTCAGAACGGCATAGAGAAAGCCAGTTTCAGAAAGTCAGCCAACCAACAGACCAAAATAAACCTATACAATACAAAAATTGACTTTCCAGAAAGTTTAAAAGTCTACTACATTAATGAAATAGAAATGACATCAGTTATGTATAGACCTACATTGCTCTTGTTTATATATTTTTGTGTACACTGCTCTTTTAAAGTGGCAGTAAGTTGTCTTTACTTTTTTGTTTAGGAGCCAGCTATTCTTCTGTCCCCATCCCATCCCCTTTTCTTCCTTTCCTCCCTCTGCCCTCCCTCTCTCTCTTTTTAAGGCAAGGTCATGTGAATCCAGGGACAGCTCAGACTTTCTATGAAGCCAGTGTTGACTTTGAGTTTCTGATCCTCCTGCCTCCTGCCTGTGAGTTTTGGCATTGGAGGCATAGACCACCATGCACAGCTTTATAATTTCTAAATCATGAATATACTGATTTTGGAAAAAACTGAATGCCCTTGGAATGACTGTCCCCCACTCTCTGAAGGAGACTTATCTCTTTGGTTGCCTCAGGGTTGGGTTGGGGTACTAAGTTCCATGTTGACCATGGTTCCCAATCTCCCTTAGTTAATGTGCCTTGCTGAAGCCTTTTGGAACCCCCTCCCCATTGCTGTGCAGGAGATTCCAAGACAGGGCCCAGATCAAGGAATGCCAGTGACTGTTTCAGTGGTAGATGGTGGCAGCACTAATTTGCATCTGCTGTAACAAGCTGGTGTTGAAATGGGCTGGCAGAATGCCAAGGAAGCCAAGGTCAGCATACTTCGAAATAACAAATGAGTCATGCAACCCAGGATTGCGCGTCCCTGTAGGAATGACTACTTGACTCTTCTTCCGTCGGAACAGTTCCCCGGGCCAGCATGTGTAAAGGGAGGTGAAAGCCGCAGCAGCCTCTTGCTAGAGAGACAATAATGGAGGAGGAGAAAAATTAAAGTGGAAAGTCACATTTAAAGTCACTTCAGAGAAAACCATCGTGAGTTGTAGAAGACAGCTTTCTGAACTGCCAGAAAACAAGCCAAGAAATCGAGGAGACCCAAACCTCAGGGCGGTTAGACCACAGACCTGAGCTCAAATTCTCACATGGCACTTTCCATCTGTGCCCTCCGAGGCTTCTCACCCTTCCCAGACTCGAGCTTCATGGCTGTGCACTGTAGATAGTGACAGTTTTTCCGTTCAGTCAACATTGTTACTCAGGCTGCCAGGCATTGATGTAGACGATGTGGGGGTGTAGTGACAGATGGGTCCTTATTCTTGTAGAGCTTGCTTTCTGGTAGCAGAAGCAGATGGTGAAAAAGAAAATAACAGAACATGGTAAGTGCCACACTGAAGGAAAACAGAGAAGTTGCTGGTAGTGCCTGGGGAATCCCTTCCTGTCCTACCCCGCAGGGACTGTGCAGAGAAAAAAAAATTTATTTTTTTGTTCAGTGAGGAGTGAGTATGCTGGGGGTTGAACCTAGTGCTTTAAACATTTTAAGCAAGTTTCATTTCAAGCCTGAGACAGGATGCTACTTGTGTAGCTCATGCTTGAACTCATGGCAATCCTTCTGCCTCAGCCTTGCAAGTGCCTGGATTACATACAGGTGTGCCTCACCATGCCCAAGCAAGAACATTCTGGAGTCTTCTCTCCTGCTCTTTTCCTTTCAGCCCTACCCCACCCCTAGAAGCTGCTTCCGAACTGACTCTGAGTTTTGTTCTTTGGTGGTGTAGGCCTCATAACTCTAGTTGCTCCATTAAGAGGCTAAGAGGAATTTAAGGCCACAGAAGGAATTTAAGGCCAGCCTGGGCATGATTTAGATTTGGTTTCAAAGAAAACCAGTAAACAGAGAGGCGGAGATGTAGCTTAAGAGGTAAGATGATCCTGGGTTCCACATTTAGTACTGCCACCATCACCAGAAAACGGTATTACACAATACACTTTAGTGCAGCAGTGTTTTTGAGATTCAAACGTGTGGCTGCATTCACCAGTAGCCACTTTCTGTTTTTCGTGGAGGGGGCAAATTGAGACAGTCTTGGAATCTCGTTGGTCTTCCAACAGCCTTTGTAGCCACGATAACCTTGAACTCCTGGTCCTGCTGCTTTCACCTGCTGAGTGATGCTCGACAGGTTATATGCCACCCCACTGATTTCTGTGTCCCTGCACTTTAAGAAGGAGGTGCCACAAGGTAGTTTCAGGTGCCAGAGCTGAGTTCTGGTATTGGTTTTGGCCCCTTGCTCTTTGCCAGCTATGTAAACTCAGGCCAGTGAAACCCTTCTCTATCATTGAATTATTCACCTGGCCTTCCTGTGGGTTGTTCGGAAAATAAGATGATTTAGACCAGAGTTGTCTTGAAAAAAATTAAATGCTCTCCTTGGTAGTTAAGCAAGATTAAAAGACAAACTATTTTCTTTCTTTCTTCCTTTTTTTTTTTTTTTTTTTTGGTTTTTCGAGACAGGGTTTCTCTGTATAGCCCTGGCTGACCTGGAACTCACTTTGTAGACCAGGCTGACCTTGAACTCAGAAATCCGCCTGCCTCTGCCTCCCAAGTGCTGGGAATAAAGGCGTGCGGCACCACCGCCTGGCAACAAACTATTTTCTTTATGCTGGTGTTTTGCTTGCATGTATGTCTGCATCATATGCATGCTGAGTAGTCATGGAGGCCAGAAGAGTATCATCTCTTGGGACTGGAGTTATAGATGGTTGTGATTTCCATTTGGGTCCTGTGAATTGAACCTCTGTCCTGTAAGAACAAGTACTCTGAACCTCCCAGCCATATTTCCAGCTCCCAGTAGCGAGTTTTAAAAAATCCTCTTAGTGTACTGACTGGGCATGTTAGCTCATGCCTTTAATCCCCCAAATTAGAATGCAGCAGACCCATCTCTGTGAGTTCAAAGCCAGCCTGGTTTATACAGCCAATTATAGGCCAGCCAGGGTTATATGGTGAGACCCTCTCTCACAAGAAAATCACCTTTATAATGAACTCAAAAAAACCATCACACAGCTGGATCGTGGTAGCTACTCAAACACCTACGAAGTCTCGAACTCTGTGAATCCCAGGGACCGTCTATATAGTTAGGAAGGTCATTCTGAAGGTTTAGGTGTTCACTATCAATGGCATTTTTAGGGATTTTACCACAAGGGAAAAAAGTAAAAGGAAAGTCAGAAAGGAAAGAAGGAAGGAAGAAAGAAGAAGAGGAGGAAGAGGAAGATGAAGAAGGAAGAAGAGGAGGAGGAGAAGACCCAACAGAGTTGAAATTAGAAAACGTGTGCTTTTACACCCTCTTCCACCTCTCTGCTACTGTTGTTTGTGTTTCATCCATCTTCACTGTCTGATAGTGCCTTTTATTAGTTTTTCTTCTTTCATCAAAAAATTACTTTGGCAGAGGCAGGCAGATTTCTGAGTTCGAGGCCAGCCTGGTCTACAGAGTGAGTTCCAGGACAGCCAGGGCTACACAGAGAAACCCTGTCTCGAAAAACCAAAAAAAAAAAAAAAAAAAAAATTAGTTTGGAACTTTTGAATTTTGAATAGAACAAGATTTTCATTATTCTTTTTTATTAAAATTTTATTTTTTGTGTTTATAAGAGGAAAGGTTTGAGAGTAAGGAATGTGTGGGGAGAGGGGAGGAAGCATCCTTCCAACCATGGTGGCGTGAAGGAGCCCTTGGCAGCAAACTTGCAGAAGGTGTAAGGATGAGACTCAGAGGACGGTGGGCGAGGCATTGAGTCAAAATGTCACTGAGCCTTAGAAGTTGGAGAAGGGCCATGGGATGCAGGGCTAGGGGTGGTTGAACGGGGGCTGATGGTGTTGAAGACAAATCCTGTCATAGAGCTTTAGGCAGAAAGCTGGCGTAGGCAGTTGGGAATGTGGGCTGCAAGATCTGTTTCACAGGTTGGGCTGGTTATGTGGGTTTCTTGAGAATGTGAGCTTCCAAAGCAACCACGGGGGAGGCTTGACTCTACCCATCCCATTGCCCTGGTGCCTAAACATCAGGTGGAGGATGGAGGTAGCCCATCAGTCTATCTGTGTAAACTCTGTCTAATACAGCTTATATAAAGATTATATATATATATAGCTTAGATATGTAGTGACTGGTAGTGACTGGGTGCTAGCCAGCCAGTTGGGTGAGGTGTTCACAGAGTTGAACACTCAGCTGGAATCCCAGCACTTGGGAGGCAGAGGCAGGCGGATTTCTGAGTTCGAGGCCAGCCTGGTCTACAGGGTGAGTTCCAGGACAGCCAGGGCTGCACAGAGAAACCCTGTCTCGAAAAAAACAAAACAAACAAAAAAGAGAAAGAAAGAAAGAAAGAAAGAAAGAAAGGAAGGAAGGAAGGAAGGAAGGAAGAAAGAAAACTCAGATCAGCTGGATGCTAAACATCTTCACAGATAAAAGTGTGTGTATGTGTGTGTGTTTGTGGAAACTGAAAAATTCCATTGAAAACCGGCACATTTGGAGTTAGTCTCTATTCAGGACCCCAAGGCAGGAGGATTGCTGGGTTATATAGTGAGTTCTAGGCCAGACTGGGATACAAAATGTGACCCTGTGTCAAAGCCCTCTCCCAAGCCCCCAAAAGAATTCCAGTTGAGAGGCTGAGGCAGGAGGATCACAGGTTTGAGGTTAGATCTGGGCTACAGAGTGAGATCTTGTGTATGTGTTGGGTGGGGGCATTGTCTCTGATTCTGTCTCCAGCATACCAGCCACAGCTACAAGAGTACATGATTATGACAGCCATGTCATATCCAGAGTGTTTCATATCCTTATCTCCATCTTCTGACTCTTAGCATTCATCCCACCATCTCTTCTATGTTGTTCTCTGAGCCTTGGAGGAGGTGAGGTAGATGTCTGATTTAGGACTGAACATCCAACGGTTATATATCCAGATTACTTTTTTACCAGTTATTAGATTCTGTGTTAACTGTCATCTTCTGCAAAAGGAAGTTTCTCTGACCCCTGCTAAGAACAGCACTAATCTGTGGGTACAAACATAATGATGCTTATAGCTCATACCTGTAATTGAGCAGATGGGAGGCTAGGCCAAGAGGAACAGCACAAATGTGAAGCCAGCTTGGGCTACATACCCGACCCGGTCTATCAAAAGGAAAAAGAGAAAGCGGGAGAAGAGAAGGAAGAGGAAGAGATGTTTTTCTGGGCTTAACGATGTGGCTTACTGACCAGCAAGCTTGAGGCCCAGGTCTGGTACCTAGGGAGGAAAGAGTTGGCATGAGTATGATCACAGTGCTCCGTACATGGATGCAATTGTCAACAAATTTTTAAAAATGCGACTGGAACGTTTCTTTGTGGGAGTCAGTAACACAGTGAAGGTCTTAAACTCAGGGTTTCATCTATGTTAGACAAGCCTTCTACCTCTGGGCCATAGCCACACTATAGAGATTTAAAAAATATTTTTGGCCGGGCGTGGTGGCACACACTTTTAATCCCAGCACTCGGGAGGCAGAGGCAGGCAGGCAAATTTCTGAGTTCGAGGCCAACCTGGTGTACAAAGTGAATTCCAGGACAGTCAGGGCTATACAGAGAAACCCTGTCTCAAAAAACCAAAAAACCCAAAAAAAAAAAAAAAAAAAAATTGTGTGTTTGAGTGTTTTGCCTTCATGAATATGCATGCACTACATGCATACGTAATGTCTGTGGAGGTCAGAGAGGACATCATCCTGAAGTTACAGATGGTTGTGAGCCACCCATGTGAGTGCTGGGAACCAACTCTCGATGGATCTGCTGCAAGGTCAAGAAGTGCTCATAACCTCTGAACCATCTCTTCATAACCAGAGAACTTTTAAAAATGTAGAATCTTAGCATCGTATGATAGCTTATTCCTGGAATCCCAACATTTTGGAGATTGAGGCTGGAAGAGGAAAGGGTTTATTTAATCTTACCATTTGCAATCCATCATCCAGGAAAGTCAGGGCAGGAACCTGGAGGCAGGAGCTGATGCAGAGGCCATGGCAGAATGTTGCTTATTAGCTTGCTGCCCATTATTTGCGCAGTCTACTTTCTACTATACCTCAGGACCACCTGACCAAAGTTGACCCTACCTGAAGGGTTCTCCCCATCAATCATTAATTAAGAAACTGTGCTACAAGCTGGCCTACAAGCCAGTTTTATGCAGGCTTTTTCCAATTGAGACTCTTCTTCCTAGGTAACTATAGCTGCTGTCAAGTAGAGAAAGAGACTAACGGGGAGAGGCGTTGTGAGTTCTTGTTTTTTGTTTTTTTGTTTTTGTTTTTGTGTTTTAAAGATTTATTTATTTATTATGTGTAAGTACACTGTGGCTGTCTTCAGACGCTCCAGAAGAGGGCGTCGGATCTTGTTACAGATGGTTGTGAGCCACCATGTGGTTGTGGGATTTGAACTCAGGACCTTCGGAGAGCAGTCAGTGCTCTTAACCGTCGAATCATCTCACCAGCCCCAGGGTTGTGAGTTCTAATCGAGCCTGAACTACAGAATGATACTCAGAACACTGCCATCATGACCATTTTAAGGCTATAGTTCAGTAACATTAAGAAATATTGGGAGCTGGAGAGATAGCTCAGTAAGAAAACTGGCTGCTCTTGCAGAGGACCTAAGTTCAGTTTCCAGCACATGTCAGGCTACTCACAACCACCTGGAACTCCAGTTCATCTGATTTCTTCTTCTATTGAGTTCTGTGGTACCTGTATGTCCATAGTACACATAATACACTTAGGCACACACATATACATAAAATGAATAGAATAGGTAAATAGATAGAGAGATGGATACATAGATAGATGGGTGGATAGGTAGGTAGGTAGATAGATAGATAGATAGGTAGACAGACAGACAGACAGACAGACATAAATAAATCTTCCAGAAGTCACCACTGGCAACCACCAAACAAAACTTAGCTTGTAAAATGAATGAACAGATTAAAGTCTGAGAATTAAGCACCAATTCTTTTTCCTAACACCTGATAACTGCTATCTACTTTTAAAGGTTTTGATATTCTTATTTATTTTTGGTATTTCAAGGCCAGGTTTTTCTGTGTGCCTCTGGCTATCTTTATTTTGTAGGTCAGGCTGGCTTAGTACTCAGAGATCCATCAGCCTCTGCCTCCCAAGTGCTGGATTAAAGTTGTGTGCTCCCCACCCCCTTATTTCTTATATTATTAGGGAGTGTCTGCATATGACATAGATAGATGGATGGGTAGATAGATGAATAGATAGTGAGTTTGGGCACATGGTGCAGGTCAGAGGATAAATTTATACCATTAACTGTCACACCATGAGAGATTCTGGGATTGATTCAGGCCATCCTCCTTGTACAGGAATGACTTTGCCTGCTTAACCATCTTGCTGGTCCTGCTCTCCTTTTTATGAATACTTTTCACATTTCATACATGTATATAATGGGTATTAATCATATTCACTCACCACTTCATTTGTATCTTTATAAACTTGGCTCTTCATAGAAGTGACGTCATACAGAGTTTGTCCCTTGTGACTGGTTTATTTTACTTAGCAGAATATCCTCAAGTTTCACATTGTAGCTAAATCATGTTTTCTTTTCCTTTCCAGGTCAAATCATACAAGCACTCATGTACACATACACATACAAATGCATGCTTGAACACACTGTATCTATATAACATATATATATATATATATATATATATATGCACAGTTTTTCAAATAGCATGCATTTGCTTGCATATACCAGGTTATATTTACTTATTCACCACTTATCGCTTCTGACTTTTGGCTATTGTGCTAAATAAAGAAGGCAGCTGGAATGTGGGTGGACAAATATGTGTTTTGATTTCCTGTTATAGTTTTCTTGATTGCTGAGGCTAGAACCGAAGGTCCCATACATCTCAGCAAGGACATTCCTGCTTCAATTTCTTAAAATATATGCTCATAAGTAGAATTTTCAGAATTTTGGCAGTGCCTTCTTGATGCTCGAGGTCCTGTCCTACTGTTCTCCACCTCAGCTGCTCCTGCTGGTCTCCACCTCAAGTGGTTTCTAGATCCTATCCAGCCATGCTCCAATTTCTCCCTTTTAGCTTGCTAATGAGGCTGCAGGACACCCCAGTAGGGCTTGCATTTCCTCATCATTAATGATTCTGAGCATTTTTATTTCAGTTTTTTTTATTAAGATTTAATTTTTAATTTTACGTCTGTGTGTCTGTGTGAATATGTGCGTTGGTGCCCAGAAAGGCCAGACGAGAGCATCAGATCCCCTGGAGCTAGAGTTAGACAGCTGGTGTGTTGCCTTCTGTGAGGTACTGAACCTAGGTCCTCTGCTTGAGCAGCAAGGGCCCTTAACTGTTGAGCCATTTCTCCAGTCTCTTATGGTGATTCTCTAGCTCAGTTTTCTGAGTGCTGGCGTGAGTCACCTCCTTTCTTCCTCTTTCTCTTTCTCTTCCTTTTCCTCTTCTTCTCCTCCTCCCTCTCCCCCTCCCTCTCTCCTCTCCCCTTCTCCCCCTCCCTCTCCTTAGTCATCCTCATTGTCTGTAGCCTTTTTCTTTCTCCTCTTCTTCCTCCTCCTCTTCTTTTTTCTCCTCCTTCTCCTCCTTTTTCTTCAACTTCTTGAAATTCTCTTCTTCTTCCTCCTCCTCCTCCCCTTCCCCTTCCCCTCCCCTTCCTCTTCCTCCTCCTCTTGTTCTTGTTCTTCTTTGGCAGCTCTGGGCTGATCCTTAGGCCTTTCATGTGCTGCAATTACTCTGTCATTGAAGTGTATCCTAACTTCTTTTAGTTTTTTTTTTTTTTTTTTTTTTTGGTTTTTTGAGACAGGGTTTCTCTGTGTAGCCCTGGCTGTCTTGGAACTCATTCTGTAGACCAGGCTGGCCTCGAACTCAGAAATCCGCCTGCCTCTGCCTCCCAAGTGCTGGTCTTTTAATTTTTTAAAAAAAGTTTTAGCTTTTTTATGTATATGGGAGTTTTGCTGTCATGTCTGTGCACTGTGTGAGTTCAGTGCCCGTGGAGTCCAGAGCAGGGTATTTCACTCCCATGAAGTGGAGTTACAGACATTTGTCAGCTTCTGTATTGGGGCTGGGAATAGAACCTGGGTCCTCTGAAAGCGCGCCAGTGCTCTTAACTTGGAGTTGTCTCTCCATCCTCCGACAGAATTGTCTTATCAACTTCCGACTTTTATTTTTTTTTTTAATGTTTGTTTATTTCCTCCTTGTGTGTTTATGTGTAGATGTAAATGTACCACAGTGTGCTACGCTGAGAACAAGTTTTTGGGGTCAGTTCTCTCCTCCTGTCATGTGAGTTCCAGGAATCAATCTATAAGATCTTGAGGCCTGGTGCCAAGCGCCCACACCCGCTGAGCCACGAGTCATTATCTCTGGCCTTTTGACTTTTAAATAGTATACCTTTGTCAAATTTCAGAGCTAGGATGTAGACAATACAATTCCCATTGCCTCCTCACCCCTGCCCCCAATCTCATGCTCAGGTACCTGCCAGGACAGGATCTATGGTTCTGCATTGTAGAAAGAGCCCTGCTCAGTTTGGCTCTCAGCTCATCCCTTCCTCGTACATCGTACAAGGTGAAGAAGGGAAGATAGAGATGCAGGAGTTTCTCTAGCATGGCGGCGTGGCACAGAAATGCTACCACGAATGAGTCTAGAGTCATCATTTCCTACCACCGTGTTCCTATGCTTGGTCTGAGTCTGAGGGCTGAGAAGTCACTTTTATCGGTGTGCTCTTCCTGAGTTTTCTACCTACTTGAATTAGTCTAGTAGTTTCAGTGTGACAGAATTCTGTTAGACAGCATGGCTGTCTTCTCTTTCCCTGGGTGGCCTCCAAATATCACACAAATGCTTACACGTTAACACTAAGCAAACTGCAATCCCTTGTCCCTCTTGTTTGTCTGTCATCTGGATGTGACCACATGTCTATCCAGCTCAGCTCCTTAGAGTCTCTCCAGTGTCTGTCTTCTGTTCACAGTAAGAAAATCACTGCATGTCCAGGAGCCTCTCATGTGAACAAAGCCACTTTTTGTCTCAGGCTTCTAGAGAGCATTTTCTTCCTCCTTGGATGTGTCTCCTCTGCATAGATTTGCTGTTTGGGAGATGACGTCACCTGGACAGCTGGCTCTTCCTTGGTGCCAAGGTTGCTGGCTGCTGTGGTAATTGGCTTGGCAGAGGGCTCCTTAAAAGGTTGTCCTCCAGCTGTTATTGAGTTAAAGCTGCTAGGCTAACCCTGCTAGGAGTTCTCTTAGCAGCTGTCACGCCTAATTACCAAGAGCTATAGAAGAGGTGTTTCCAAGGGGACCTCTTATCTCTAAGAGCAGGGACCAGGCTCTAACATTTGGAAGAAGAAATGAAGGCCCAAGTGGAGGGCTTGATAGCTGCAGATCAAAGCACGAGACAGAAATGTGTTCTTGGCAGCCAAGGACAATGAAATTCACTGGTTTGTTTTTTTTTTTTTAAATATTTTCAATTTTTATTTTTACTTTTCTTTCTGTTGCTGGGGTTACAACTCAGGGCCTTGACATTCTAGGCAAACACTGTATTACAGAGATACACCCCAGCTTCCACCGACTGTTTCTTAAAAGACTATTTCCCCCTTTTCAGGGTAGACAATTTGTCAAACAGTATCAATACTGGACACTCTGGTTGACATTTTCCTGGGCATGCACAGGGGCCGGAAGTGCTCTTCACACCTGAAACTCCATTTGCTCACGTATGCTCCCTACCCTACACTTGCACACTAACCTGAGGGAAACCCCGTGCATCATGGGGTGTCCTTAGCCACTGAGGAATACTGATGCTTTCTACCCTAAACTACAGTGTCCACAGTGAAGATTCAGGTGTTTTCCCATTCTACACCACTTCAGTAATTACTTAAAGTTATAATGTGAGCCATCGATGCAGTCTAATTAGTTTTGAAGCCCAGGGTGGTCTAGGGCTCACTGTGTAGTCCAGACTGGCCTCAAAGTCATGCTGGTTCTCCTGCCTCAGATTCCTAAGTGTTGACATCATAAGCATGAATGACTGGGCCTTAACCTACAGTTTCTAGTTACCTCACGTATCTTAGAACGTTCTCACACATGAGCACAAAATTGCTTGCTTAAAATAACAGCTTCTGGGTGGCCTAGTCGGCCATCATTGGGAGGAGAAGCCCTTGGTCTTGCAAAGATTATATGCCCCAGTAGAGGGGAACGCCAGGGCCAGGAAGCTGGAGTGGGTGGGTTGGTGAGCAGGGAAGGGGGAGGGTACAGGGAACTTTCGGGATAGCATTTGAAATGTAAATGAAGAAAATATCGAATAAAAATTGTTTAAAAAAAAAAGAAATAAACCTGTGTAGTAAAATATAGTATGCCTCAAAAACAAACAAACAAACAACCCCCCCCCCCCCCAGCTTCTGTGTTGGCTCTGGGAAGCTGAAGACATGAGAAGAGTTTTTCTAAAGGCCCTCCTGCCCCCGCTGCTGCTGCTGCTGCTGCTGCTGCTGCTTCTTCTTCTTCTTCTTCTTCTTTCTCTTCTTCTTTCTCTTCTTCTTTCTCTTCTTCTTTCTTCTCTTCTTCTTCTTCTTCTTCTTCTTCTTCTTCTTCTTCTTCTCCTCCCCCTCCCCCTCCCCCTCCCCCTCCCTCTCCCCCTCCCCCTCCCCCTCCCTCTCCCTCTCCCTCTCCTTCTCCCTCTTCTCCTCCTCCTCCTCCTCCTCCTCCTTCTTCTTTTTATTTTTTATTTTTTTTGCAGTCCTGGTACTTTATTTCTTTGTGTACATTAGGCCATGAATTCGTATGGAATGGGCTCCAACAGCTCAGACTTTTTTCCGTTAGTCCTCACAAACTGTGCTTCTCTGGGTGGCACAGGCTGGCACTTCAGCTGCACCCAGGTGCCTTTCTCCTTGGCTTCCTTCTTCTTCTGATCGTTCTCCTTCACCCGTTCCAGGAAGCTGTCCCTGCTCTTTGAGTGCTTGATGTGCTCAATCCGCACGTTGATCCTCTTGGCCAGAATTTTGCCCTTAACTTGCTTGTTTACAATGATGCCCACAGCATGCTGGGTGACATTGTAGACTCTTCTGGTTTTGCTGTGGTAGCAATTACGGGGCATTCCTTTTTGAACAGTGCCCATTCCCTTGATGTCTACAATATCACCCTTCTTGTAGATTCGCATGTATGTGGCCAAAGGAATAACACCATGTTTCCCAAAAGGCCTAGAGAACATATACTGGGTGCCTCTCCTCTTTCCCTTTGTGTTCGTCATTTTGGCGAGTTACTAGAAGATGGCTGCCCCTGCCCCCACTTCTAAAGCCCTTCCCCCTCTTTTTAAGGGCCTTCCCTTCTTCTAAAGCCCCTTACCTCCTCCTAAAGACCCACTTTCTTCCCTCTTTTTTCTCCCCAACCTTCCCTCCTTTTCCTTTCTTCTCTCAGCAGGTGACATCTCTTGGCGATCCATCCTTGAGAATCTTTCGCTTGTCTGGCTTACCATGCCAGTCTTTGCCTTTGTCTTCAGTGGCTTCTCTTGCCAGCTTGTGTATTTGGATTCAAATCTCTGAGCTCTAGGAGCCACAATATCACATTAACAAATGAGAGGACTGGGGTGTGGTTCAGTTGTACAGGGCTTATCTATCATATTAATAACTTGGGTTGATCTCTAGCAAGAGGACAGGGAGATGTGTGTGTGTGCACATATTTACGTAGAACATGATATATATCTATATTTATGCCTCTATATAGAGAGACATATATAAGTTTAAGTTACAGTGAAAGAACTAGAACTTAAATTTTATTAAGTGATTTTCTTTTTAGTCTAGTACTCTGGAAGTTATTATCACAATACCTGGTGAATATAAAATAATTAAAATAATTTTTAGAAATAATGTTATTTAATCCATGTAATGTGGGAGTGTGTGTAAGCCACAGTGGATGTGTATAGATGACCTTTGAGAATCTCGCTCTCCAACATGTGGATACTACAGATTGCACTCAAGTTGTCAGACTTGGTGGCAGATACCTTTACCACTGAGCCATCTTGCTGGCCCAATGATATTTTTTGGTGTGTTTTCGACAGAGCTTTGCTGTGTAGTCTAGACTGTCCTTGAACTCACAATCATTCTTCCTCAGTCTCCTGAGTGCTGCCAGGATTATATGTATGAACTACCATATTCAATTTAATAAGATTAAGGCATTAAAATTATATTTGTTTTTCAATTAGTGTGTGTGTGTATGCGCGCGCGAGTGCACACATGCACTACAATGTCTCTAGAGTCTAGATATCAATCTGTTCGAGTTACCTCTTTTCTACAGTATGGGCTCTGGGGTTCAGGCTCAGGCCATAAGGTTTGGTGGCAAGCCTTTTCAACCAGTGAGCCATCTTGCTGGCCCCATATATTTTAATGTTGTTTGTAGTAACGTATCTCAACTTGGATTGCCATTTTCCCCTCTCTCCCTCTTTGCTTCCATTTTCCTTCTCTCTATTAAGTTTGTTTGCTTTTGCACTGCTGGAGAATTAAACCCAGGATGGTAGCTGGTGCTGTGACACCAAACTGAGCTATTACCCCTCTTCCTTTTTCTTTTTCTTTTTCTTTGAGACAGCATCCCTTTACATAGTGCTGGCTGTCCTGAAACTTGCTATGTAGACAAGGCTGTCTTTGAACTCACAGAGACCCACCTACTTTTACTTCCATAGTTCTAGAATTAAAGGTGGCCACCACCATAACCAATCTTGTTCGCTTGCTTCTTCTCTTGGGACACGGTCGCAATATGTGGCCTAGGCTGGCTTTGAACTCATGCCTCTCTTCTCACGTGCCCAGATTATAATTGAGCACTACTATGCATGCTTTTTTCTTTTTTGTTCTAGGGAATAAACCTAGGGCTGCACACTTGCAAGGTAAGGCTAACACTGAGCCACAGCCCTAGGAGGCTTTCTCTTTATTGTCACCCTCTCATTGTGGGGACTCTTTCATCCTGCCTTGCACTGTGGAGTGCCATGGTGCCACAAAACTGTTGGACTGTCATTGTTCTGTTTCATGCCTTTTACCTCTTGTCTTTTTTTTTTTAATTTGGTTTTTTTGTTTGTTTATTTTAGGAAAAATATTCACTCATTCTGAACAATAGAAACCAACATTGAGTTTGTAAAAACTCCTGGAGTAATTAAATTAATCAGTTTTGCAAGGAGAGCCATATACAATATGTGTGTGACTATATCATATGTATATATTCAGTGCTGGATTTGCATCCAAGAATTCTTGGTCATGTTTAAGTGCCAGTATTCACTGTGTGCTAGAATGGGCTCAGCACTCTATTACAGTGGCTTAAATATGTGCAGCTAATATTTGGATTAAAAGGAGAAGTGTAAGACTTGGTTACTATAAATGCCCCTGCTGTGAGATTTGTGACTTGAGGTTTATGAGCCCTGGTGAACAGGGCTATTGTTTTATGTCATGTCGGGCACGTAGAGGTATAAGATTTTCATTCTCTGCTGACTGTACTCTAAGCCCATTGCCATCTTGAAGTTTCAGTCTCTGGCTCTGAAAATCTTCAGGGTCTTCTTATCCAACATTAAAAAAATCATTATTTGCTCACTTGAATTTTAATAAGGAAGCCAAGATGGTTTTATTTTGATTTGATTTTTATTGTTTACTCATTTATTTTTATATGTATGAGTGTTTTGCCTGCATGCATACCTGGTGCCCGAGGAGGCCAAAATAGAATCTCAGATTTTCTGAGACTGGAGTTACAGAAGACTCTAAGCTACCATATGGGTGCTGGGAATTGAACCCAGGTCCTCTAGAAGAGCAGCCAGTGCTCTTAACCACTTAGCCATCCGTTCAGCCCTTTAAAGTTATTGGGTTTATGTTAATTTTATGCACAGGGGTGTTTTGTCTGCACATATGGATGTACAAGAAGTCATCAGGCTTTTATAAGTAACCCCACATGGATGAAAGGTTTGGATTCTTGAATTCTCTTTCCTCCCCTAGTACTGGGGATTGAGTCTAGAGTCTCTCATATACTAGGCAAGTGCTCTACCACTGAGCTGCATCTCCCCTTGTAAAATGTCTTATCTTGAGGGAACCTTACTACTAAACTACCCAGGATGGCCTTGAATTTCCTCTGCAGCTCTGTTGAGCTTGAATTGACAACCCTCTTGCTCTGTCTGCTTCCTGAGAAGCTGACGACTCAGGCATGTGCAACCAAGCCCAACCTGGTGCTTCAGCTCCCTTTTTTGTTGTTGTCAAATAAATCTTGTGTGTGTGTGTTTGTGCTCTGTGTATGCATATGCACACTTATGTAAGAAAGCCAGAGGGTTTTATCACTTTCAGCCTTTATTCTCTTGAGACAGCCTATCACTGACCCTGGAGTAGGCTGGTGACTCGAAAGATCTAACTGTCCTTTATTTCCACTCCACCTCAACATCTGACTTTGACATGGGTGCTGAGAATTTGAATTCAGGTCCCATGTTTACACAACAAAGGGTCTTACTTGCTAAATCATCCCCCAGTTCCTGGATCCTTGAATTCTGTTTGGGGTGTGTGTGTGTGTGTGTGTGTGTGTGTGTGTGTGTGCTTGTTTGAGACAGTGTCTCTCTTTGTAGCCCTGAGACATGCTGTATAGACCAGGCTGGCTTCGGAGTTAGAAATCTACCCACTCCTCTGCCTTTTAAATGCTGGGATTAAACAGAGACATATGCCATCACGCCCAGCTTTGAATCCTGAAATTTGGTGCTTGACAGTGATACAGCCTCTTATTCTGCACTGTCAGCAGGATGACAGCTGCTAGTAAAGGTTGGCTTTGTTCTCTTCCATCCAGAATTTCCACCAGTTTGCTCTCTGCCCTGAGCAGCCATCCAAGGAAGAGGATCTAGGCTATGTATGGCTGCTATTGTAGAAAGTTATGGGGTTGGGGACTCCACGTAGTGGGAAAACACTGCCTAATATGGGTGAGATCTTAAGGTTACCCTCCGTACTTGGAAGAATTTTTAGAAAACAGGGGTGTGGCTATCATGGTGAGGGAAACTTCAATGACATGACTCCTTAGGGTTTAGACTTCTCGTTCGTACTCAGTTGAACGCTAACTCTAAAGTAAACCTTAGATCTAATGAGAAACGCTTTGACTTGAACACTTGAGGATTCCTTGGTATCTATTAGTTAGTTTGTTTATTGATTTTTGTTTTGTTTTGTTTTTTTTTTTTAAGATTTATTTATTTATTTATTATATATAAGTACATTGTAGCTGTCTTCAGACGCACCAGAAGAGGGCATCAGATCTCATTACGGGTGGTTGTGAGCCACCATGTGGTTGCTGGGATTTGAACTTCGGACCTTCGGAAGAGCAGTCGGTGCTCTTACCCACTGAGCCATCTCACCAGCCCCTGATTTTTGTTTTTTTAAGACAAGGTTTTTCTATGTAGCCCTGTCTGCCTTGGATCTTGTTCTATAGACCAGACCGTCACTGAACTCAGAGATCTGCCAGCTTTTGCCTCTTGAGTGTTGTGATTAGAAGATTAACAGTGTGTGCCTCCTCACCCAGCTGCAGTTCTCTCTATTTTTAAGTTTATCTCATTCACACTCTTTTGGGGCCTTGGTCTAAACATCGATGCTTCTTCCATCTGTCAGAGGGTTTTAACTCTCTGTTGTATTAATGGGAGTGTGCTGTCTTTGTCCCAGAATGGCTGGTTGATTCTGAACTGGAAACCTAAAGAAAAAAAGGAAATAAGATGATTCTTCATGGAAATTAGTAACAGGAAAGGTCTAGATAGGGTTCTTACTAGCCTCCCTGACTGTTATCAAAGGAGAAGAAGTGAAGATTCTGGGCTGGGAGACCACAGGAGAAAGGAGGAGAGAAAGAAGGGAGGTCACAGGGCACCTGCCATTAACACCTTGGAGTTCTCTTTGAGAGAGGATTTAAGGTAGAGGATGTAGTTGCTCCTGCGGCCTCACATAGTTCCTTCCTTTCTCCACCTTCCCGCAGCTCTGTTGGTTCACCTTCTTAGCTGCACTGCAGCCCTCCAGCCCTCCAGCCTCAGATGGACATGGACGTCACCCCTTCCTCTTTGCAGCCCTCCTCACAGGGCACCTTCTCTTCTGCTTTCAATCTCTCAGCTAGGTCTTTGTCTTTTTCTTTCTTCCTGTACTGCGTTGAGGCTTTGAAATGTAATTTGCTCATTTTGTGTTGCCTGGTGGCTTGCCGCACCCAGACAAGGCTCTTCGTTTCCTTTCACGTATAACAAAAATGCTGCAGTTTTCCACCTCTATCTCAGTTTTCCTTCTTGGAAAAGTGGCAACCATGGTACCTGATTGAGCAGAAGCAAGAAGCTTGTTCTTAGCTAAGGAAAGAAGTGTAAGATCAACTTGAGAGTTACCCTCTCTGTTCTTCTCTTACAGGGTAAGAGAAGGGGATACAGGCTTATAAAGGGGAAAAATATTCATATGGTCTTCTTGGAATGGGCAGAAGTTTTCTGGGGAATTTAAATTCTGCCTCTAGCCCAGCGATAGTGGCATACACCTTTAGTCACAGAAACTGAGAGCCGGAGGCAGGTGAATCTTTGAGACCAGCTTGGTTTACAGGACAAACTCCAGGATGGCCAGGACTTCACAGAGAAACAATGTTTCAAAAAACCAAAACCAAAACCAACCAACCAACACCTAAGAAACAACAAAACCTCTGCTTTTTTTCTCTTTTTGGGGCCTTTCCAGTTGTTACTTGGCAATTGTCAACTGTCATGGTGCTAGGGCGTGTAGGTTTTCAGTTGTGTTATAATGGAGTTAGAGACTGTCTTGCAGCCATCCCAGCAACCTTCTTACATTCCTTAGTTTTGATTGTCCTGCGGAGGGAGGGGTTCTGACTTTTAGGCATCCTGTCCTCAGAGACAAACAAGATTAGGGCTCAGTAGAAATGCAGCTGGGGTGCTGGGTGGAGGCCAGGGTTCAAGGTTTGAGTGGCTTTTCCGCAATCCCAGGCCAATTTACTATTATTTTAAGAATTATGTGGTGTGTACGCATGCGTGTTTGCGTGCTTGCGCGTGTGCGTAGGTTCTGGCAGTCTTAGATGAGGGTGTTGGATCTTTTGGAGTTGTCCATCTTATATTTTGAGATAGTCTTTCACTGCAGCCAGAGCCCACTGTTTTAGCAGACATATCCGCAGCACCAATGAACGATATTGGGGGATGAAACGGGGCTTTCCAAAGGTACCAGGGATCTTTCAGTTAAGGACACTACTTGAAAGCCTCCCTGTCACACAGTATGACCAGCCAGGTAGAGCAAATAATATGTCCTTCATGTTTGGTCTCCATTTCGTAGCCAAGATCACTGCACAGCAGCTAAATAAGTCAGCTTTATTCTTTTGTACAGAGCTAAGGAGGTGTGAGTCTTTAGGGAAACACGATTTATATCAAGTATTGTAAACTCACTCTTGTTCTATTGCTGTTTGGGGGTGTTGCTTGTTTCATGAAGCTAGTGTTGTGGACTGTCTTTGATCTGACCATTCCCTGGGGAATGCAAAAGCAAAATGTTTGAGTTGTAGTTACAACCAGCAGAAGCAAATCTGAAGTCCCACCCCCTATTATTATTATTATTAATTATTAATTAGTTTTAATTAAGGATATGTCCTTTACTCCCCCCTGCTAGTAAAGGTTGGCTTTGTTCTCTTCCATCCAGAATTTCCACCAGTTTGCTCTCTGCCCTGAGCAGCCATCCAAGGAAGAGGATCTAGGCTATGTATGGCTGCTATTGTAGAAAGTTATGGGGTTGGGGACTCCACGTAGTGGGAAAACACTGCCTAATATGGGTGAGATCTTAAGGTTACCCTCCGTACTTGGAAGAATTTTTAGAAAACAGGGGTGTGGCTATCATGGTGAGGGAAACTTCAATGACATGACTCCTTAGGGTTTAGACTTCTCGTTCGTACTCAGTTGAACGCTAACTCTAAAGTAAACCTTAGATCTAATGAGAAACGCTTTGACTTGAACACTTGAGGATTCCTTGGTATCTATTAGTTAGTTTGTTTATTGATTTTTGTTTTGTTTTTTTTTTTTTTTTTAAGATTTATTTATTTATTTATTATATATAAGTACATTGTAGCTGTCTTCAGACGCACCAGAAGAGGGCATCAGATCTCATTACGGGTGGTTGTGAGCCACCATGTGGTTGCTGGGATTTGAACTTCGGACCTTCGGAAGAGCAGTCGGTGCTCTTACCCACTGAGCCATCTCACCAGCCCCTGATTTTTGTTTTTTTAAGACAAGGTTTTTCTATGTAGCCCTGTCTGCCTTGGATCTTGTTCTATAGACCAGACCGTCACTGAACTCAGAGATCTGCCAGCTTTTGCCTCTTGAGTGTTGTGATTAGAAGATTAACAGTGTGTGCCTCCTCACCCAGCTGCAGTTCTCTCTATTTTTAAGTTTATCTCATTCACACTCTTTTGGGGCCTTGGTCTAAACATCGATGCTTCTTCCATCTGTCAGAGGGTTTTAACTCTCTGTTGTATTAATGGGAGTGTGCTGTCTTTGTCCCAGAATGGCTGGTTGATTCTGAACTGGAAACCTAAAGAAAAAAAGGAAATAAGATGATTCTTCATGGAAATTAGTAACAGGAAAGGTCTAGATAGGGTTCTTACTAGCCTCCCTGACTGTTATCAAAGGAGAAGAAGTGAAGATTCTGGGCTGGGAGACCACAGGAGAAAGGAGGAGAGAAAGAAGGGAGGTCACAGGGCACCTGCCATTAACACCTTGGAGTTCTCTTTGAGAGAGGATTTAAGGTAGAGGATGTAGTTGCTCCTGCGGCCTCACATAGTTCCTTCCTTTCTCCACCTTCCCGCAGCTCTGTTGGTTCACCTTCTTAGCTGCACTGCAGCCCTCCAGCCCTCCAGCCTCAGATGGACATGGACGTCACCCCTTCCTCTTTGCAGCCCTCCTCACAGGGCACCTTCTCTTCTGCTTTCAATCTCTCAGCTAGGTCTTTGTCTTTTTCTTTCTTCCTGTACTGCGTTGAGGCTTTGAAATGTAATTTGCTCATTTTGTGTTGCCTGGTGGCTTGCCGCACCCAGACAAGGCTCTTCGTTTCCTTTCACGTATAACAAAAATGCTGCAGTTTTCCACCTCTATCTCAGTTTTCCTTCTTGGAAAAGTGGCAACCATGGTACCTGATTGAGCAGAAGCAAGAAGCTTGTTCTTAGCTAAGGAAAGAAGTGTAAGATCAACTTGAGAGTTACCCTCTCTGTTCTTCTCTTACAGGGTAAGAGAAGGGGATACAGGCTTATAAAGGGGAAAAATATTCATATGGTCTTCTTGGAATGGGCAGAAGTTTTCTGGGGAATTTAAATTCTGCCTCTAGCCCAGCGATAGTGGCATACACCTTTAGTCACAGAAACTGAGAGCCGGAGGCAGGTGAATCTTTGAGACCAGCTTGGTTTACAGGACAAACTCCAGGATGGCCAGGACTTCACAGAGAAACAATGTTTCAAAAAACCAAAACCAAAACCAACCAACCAACACCTAAGAAACAACAAAACCTCTGCTTTTTTTCTCTTTTTGGGGCCTTTCCAGTTGTTACTTGGCAATTGTCAACTGTCATGGTGCTAGGGCGTGTAGGTTTTCAGTTGTGTTATAATGGAGTTAGAGACTGTCTTGCAGCCATCCCAGCAACCTTCTTACATTCCTTAGTTTTGATTGTCCTGCGGAGGGAGGGGTTCTGACTTTTAGGCATCCTGTCCTCAGAGACAAACAAGATTAGGGCTCAGTAGAAATGCAGCTGGGGTGCTGGGTGGAGGCCAGGGTTCAAGGTTTGAGTGGCTTTTCCGCAATCCCAGGCCAATTTACTATTATTTTAAGAATTATGTGGTGTGTACGCATGCGTGTTTGCGTGCTTGCGCGTGTGCGTAGGTTCTGGCAGTCTTAGATGAGGGTGTTGGATCTTTTGGAGTTGTCCATCTTATATTTTGAGATAGTCTTTCACTGCAGCCAGAGCCCACTGTTTTAGCAGACATATCCGCAGCACCAATGAACGATATTGGGGGATGAAACGGGGCTTTCCAAAGGTACCAGGGATCTTTCAGTTAAGGACACTACTTGAAAGCCTCCCTGTCACACAGTATGACCAGCCAGGTAGAGCAAATAATATGTCCTTCATGTTTGGTCTCCATTTCGTAGCCAAGATCACTGCACAGCAGCTAAATAAGTCAGCTTTATTCTTTTGTACAGAGCTAAGGAGGTGTGAGTCTTTAGGGAAACACGATTTATATCAAGTATTGTAAACTCACTCTTGTTCTATTGCTGTTTGGGGGTGTTGCTTGTTTCATGAAGCTAGTGTTGTGGACTGTCTTTGATCTGACCATTCCCTGGGGAATGCAAAAGCAAAATGTTTGAGTTGTAGTTACAACCAGCAGAAGCAAATCTGAAGTCCCACCCCCTATTATTATTATTATTATTAATTATTAATTAGTTTTAATTAAGGATATGTCCTTTACTCCCCCCTGCTAGTAAAGGTTGGCTTTGTTCTCTTCCATCCAGAATTTCCACCAGTTTGCTCTCTGCCCTGAGCAGCCATCCAAGGAAGAGGATCTAGGCTATGTATGGCTGCTATTGTAGAAAGTTATGGGGTTGGGGACTCCACGTAGTGGGAAAACACTGCCTAATATGGGTGAGATCTTAAGGTTACCCTCCGTACTTGGAAGAATTTTTAGAAAACAGGGGTGTGGCTATCATGGTGAGGGAAACTTCAATGACATGACTCCTTAGGGTTTAGACTTCTCGTTCGTACTCAGTTGAACGCTAACTCTAAAGTAAACCTTAGATCTAATGAGAAACGCTTTGACTTGAACACTTGAGGATTCCTTGGTATCTATTAGTTAGTTTGTTTATTGATTTTTGTTTTGTTTTGTTTTTTTTTTTTAAGATTTATTTATTTATTTATTATATATAAGTACATTGTAGCTGTCTTCAGACGCACCAGAAGAGGGCATCAGATCTCATTACGGGTGGTTGTGAGCCACCATGTGGTTGCTGGGATTTGAACTTCGGACCTTCGGAAGAGCAGTCGGTGCTCTTACCCACTGAGCCATCTCACCAGCCCCTGATTTTTGTTTTTTTAAGACAAGGTTTTTCTATGTAGCCCTGTCTGCCTTGGATCTTGTTCTATAGACCAGACCGTCACTGAACTCAGAGATCTGCCAGCTTTTGCCTCTTGAGTGTTGTGATTAGAAGATTAACAGTGTGTGCCTCCTCACCCAGCTGCAGTTCTCTCTATTTTTAAGTTTATCTCATTCACACTCTTTTGGGGCCTTGGTCTAAACATCGATGCTTCTTCCATCTGTCAGAGGGTTTTAACTCTCTGTTGTATTAATGGGAGTGTGCTGTCTTTGTCCCAGAATGGCTGGTTGATTCTGAACTGGAAACCTAAAGAAAAAAAGGAAATAAGATGATTCTTCATGGAAATTAGTAACAGGAAAGGTCTAGATAGGGTTCTTACTAGCCTCCCTGACTGTTATCAAAGGAGAAGAAGTGAAGATTCTGGGCTGGGAGACCACAGGAGAAAGGAGGAGAGAAAGAAGGGAGGTCACAGGGCACCTGCCATTAACACCTTGGAGTTCTCTTTGAGAGAGGATTTAAGGTAGAGGATGTAGTTGCTCCTGCGGCCTCACATAGTTCCTTCCTTTCTCCACCTTCCCGCAGCTCTGTTGGTTCACCTTCTTAGCTGCACTGCAGCCCTCCAGCCCTCCAGCCTCAGATGGACATGGACGTCACCCCTTCCTCTTTGCAGCCCTCCTCACAGGGCACCTTCTCTTCTGCTTTCAATCTCTCAGCTAGGTCTTTGTCTTTTTCTTTCTTCCTGTACTGCGTTGAGGCTTTGAAATGTAATTTGCTCATTTTGTGTTGCCTGGTGGCTTGCCGCACCCAGACAAGGCTCTTCGTTTCCTTTCACGTATAACAAAAATGCTGCAGTTTTCCACCTCTATCTCAGTTTTCCTTCTTGGAAAAGTGGCAACCATGGTACCTGATTGAGCAGAAGCAAGAAGCTTGTTCTTAGCTAAGGAAAGAAGTGTAAGATCAACTTGAGAGTTACCCTCTCTGTTCTTCTCTTACAGGGTAAGAGAAGGGGATACAGGCTTATAAAGGGGAAAAATATTCATATGGTCTTCTTGGAATGGGCAGAAGTTTTCTGGGGAATTTAAATTCTGCCTCTAGCCCAGCGATAGTGGCATACACCTTTAGTCACAGAAACTGAGAGCCGGAGGCAGGTGAATCTTTGAGACCAGCTTGGTTTACAGGACAAACTCCAGGATGGCCAGGACTTCACAGAGAAACAATGTTTCAAAAAACCAAAACCAAAACCAACCAACCAACACCTAAGAAACAACAAAACCTCTGCTTTTTTTCTCTTTTTGGGGCCTTTCCAGTTGTTACTTGGCAATTGTCAACTGTCATGGTGCTAGGGCGTGTAGGTTTTCAGTTGTGTTATAATGGAGTTAGAGACTGTCTTGCAGCCATCCCAGCAACCTTCTTACATTCCTTAGTTTTGATTGTCCTGCGGAGGGAGGGGTTCTGACTTTTAGGCATCCTGTCCTCAGAGACAAACAAGATTAGGGCTCAGTAGAAATGCAGCTGGGGTGCTGGGTGGAGGCCAGGGTTCAAGGTTTGAGTGGCTTTTCCGCAATCCCAGGCCAATTTACTATTATTTTAAGAATTATGTGGTGTGTACGCATGCGTGTTTGCGTGCTTGCGCGTGTGCGTAGGTTCTGGCAGTCTTAGATGAGGGTGTTGGATCTTTTGGAGTTGTCCATCTTATATTTTGAGATAGTCTTTCACTGCAGCCAGAGCCCACTGTTTTAGCAGACATATCCGCAGCACCAATGAACGATATTGGGGGATGAAACGGGGCTTTCCAAAGGTACCAGGGATCTTTCAGTTAAGGACACTACTTGAAAGCCTCCCTGTCACACAGTATGACCAGCCAGGTAGAGCAAATAATATGTCCTTCATGTTTGGTCTCCATTTCGTAGCCAAGATCACTGCACAGCAGCTAAATAAGTCAGCTTTATTCTTTTGTACAGAGCTAAGGAGGTGTGAGTCTTTAGGGAAACACGATTTATATCAAGTATTGTAAACTCACTCTTGTTCTATTGCTGTTTGGGGGTGTTGCTTGTTTCATGAAGCTAGTGTTGTGGACTGTCTTTGATCTGACCATTCCCTGGGGAATGCAAAAGCAAAATGTTTGAGTTGTAGTTACAACCAGCAGAAGCAAATCTGAAGTCCCACCCCCTATTATTATTATTATTAATTATTAATTAGTTTTAATTAAGGATATGTCCTTTACTCCCCCCACCCCCTATTTTGTTACGCTTACATATATAGAAATTACTTAGCTCACGTGTGAGTCACTGTCAGATAATTAGTGTGCATTGGTCTCTTGTAAAACTGTCCATGGGTGCCTGTTAAAAGAGTTGTGTTTCTCTCTTTCTTTTCACTTCTAGGCAGAGGAGTCCTGTAAATGCAATGGCTGGAAGAACCCTAACCCCTCTCCTACTCCACCAAGAGGAGACCTCCAGCAGATAATTGTCAGTTTGACAGAATCCTGTCGAAGCTGTAGCCATGCCCTTGGTAAGTTCCCGAATCAGCTGGTAGCCATTCCCCAGTGGCCTGACAATCACACTGCTGGACTCTGGGCAAACCACATTTGCCACTTTGTTGACAAGGGTCCAGAGTCTGCTGGGAAGTGCTTCATGGGTGAGACAGACCCCATCTGCTTGCACTGCCTTCTCCTTTGTCTTTTCACCATGTTATAAGAGCTGGGGGCACAGAAGGCTAAAGTTGAAATAGGCATGATGGCTCTGGTGTCTAAGAGGTACAGGCCTGATTTGTCCTGGTGGAGGGGGCGCCCTAGGGCTTTGGTGTTAGGTTTGAAACCTCAACTAAGTGGATAGTTATGTATAATAATAATCACAATGACAGTAATTATTAATTAGTTTTAATTAATTAATGGAGACAATGTTTCTCTGTGTAGTACCAGCTATCCTGGAACTCCATCTGTAGACCAGGCTGGACTCAAACTCAGGAGATCTGCCTGCCGCTGCTTTCCAAGTGTTGGAAGTAAAGGCGCGTGCTACCATGCCTCGCAATATGTTCGTGTGGAAACTTGTGAGGGACAGACGAGGCTGTTAGATCCCTTGGGACTGGAGCTACAGATGGTTGTAAGCATCCATGTGGTGCTGGGAATTGAACCCATGTCCTCCGCAAGAGAGTCAGTGTTCTTAACCCAGCTGAACCTCACTCCAGTTCTCCTAACACTACTTTTTTTTTTTTTCGAGACAGGGTTTCTCTGTGTAGCCCTGACTGTCCTGGAACTCACTTTGTAGACCAGGCTGGCCTTGAACTCAGAATTCCACCTGCCTCTGCCACACACACACACACACACACACACACACACAGAGGTCTGAACCTCATAATGTTGTGCCTTTTTTCCTAAGTGCTGGGTATGTGCAAACTCTGTTTCAGGTCAAGTTCAGTGGGGAACTGGTTGCTCTTGGATACCAGCATTTCAGTTGGAAAGGCTGCTCTTTTTACACTTTTCTGCCCATGCCAAATAAATCTGGCTTACTGTTGAGTATGGCAAGGACCTGTCTTTAGGCAAAATGGGATCACCAAGTCCTGTCTTACTACTCCACCCACGACCTGTAAAAGAGTGGCATTTTGTCATTGTCTTTGCCGGTTTGCTGTTGGTCCAAATGACATAGCTCCACCTCTGAAGCCAGTCCACTGTTAAGCTGAGTCTGGTGTGTTTCAGTGCATTTATTGCACTGTATTGCATTTAATGCAAGTATAGGCATTTCAATACTTAGCAGGCAAAAGGACAGACAGCGGTGTGGTCTTCCCCGGAAGCTGCTGCACTGGAAAGCTCTCCACTAGGAAACAGAATTGAGATCTCGCAGGAGAAATCAACACACTAATAAGCGCATCATTGTGTTGACTGAACTGGTGTCAAAAATAACCCAAGCTGTGACTAAAAGACAAACGCTCTCGTTACAAAAACATCTTGTTTCAGGCTAAAGGCTGTCATAGTTTTAAGCAGTGCAAAGGGAAGATTCCAAAGCTTCCAGAGATGTCTTAGCTTATAGTATGCCAAGATTATCGCCCATCTGTGAGTTGATAGACCGGGTGCCCTTCACATTGAATCACCTGGGAAATATGATGCAGTTAACAGAGCTTAAGGAATCTACCTACGACTGGGCTGAGCTGTGCCCATATTGATTTGGGAAATCCTATTATCCCCAATCAATTACCATTAAAAAACAAAGCTCTTGTTTCTTCTCAAGCTGATAATTGTATGGTTCTATACGTGTAAGAAATCATCTGCCAGAAGTGGCGCAAGTGACAAAAGCTAGCTGACTTGGCTTGCTTTCCTTTCCTTTCCTTTTCTTTCCTTTCCTATCCTTTCCTTTTC
Source organism: Mus musculus (assembly GCF_000001635.26). Taxonomy (NCBI): domain Eukaryota; kingdom Metazoa; phylum Chordata; class Mammalia; order Rodentia; family Muridae; genus Mus; species Mus musculus. Next base: position 53,612,831 of record NC_000083.6, read on the forward strand.
TTTCCTTTCTGAACGAGTGTTGGCAGCAGCGCCCTCATTTTCCAATACACAGTGAAGAATGGAAAAACAAGTCTGCAGTTATCTTATTTTATTTTGTTTTATTTTATTTTTTGGTCCTTAGTGCTAGGAATCTAGCTAAGGACATTGTATCAATTAGGTAAGTGCTATACTACTGAGTTACAGTCCAGCAGAGTGTATACGTACGTGTGTGCATGTATGTGTGTGTCTGTGTGTATATAGCCCCATGTTCTTTATACTTGTAAATTCACACCTGAAATTAACCTCTTTGTAAGTTAAGAAGTACCCTGAGATTAAGTTAAAAGAATTTTACACTCACTTAAGTGTATTTTATTTACTCTCTGACGCTGTAATACATAACTCAATCTCAGCTCTCCCTCCGACTTCTCCCAACCCCCAGATGCATGTCCTACTTCCATGTCCTGTCCTGTGAACCTACTGAGTTCAATTGGTGTTGCTTGTTGGAATGTTGACAAAGTGATCCTTCCCAAAGGCAGCAACAGCTATTCAATTTTCAGTGTACCATGGCCTTCCTTAGGACATGCCCATTTGATTAGTTAGAACATAGAGCACAAGGATCCCCAATGGAGGAGCTAGAGAAAGGACCCAAGGAGCTGAAGCGGTTTGCAGCCCCATAGGAGGACCAACAATGTCAACCAACCAGTACCCCTAGAGCTCCCAGGGACTAAACCACCAATCAAAGAGTACACATGGATGGATCCATGGTGGCAGAGGATGGCCTTGTCGGACATCAATGGGAGAGAGGCCCTTGGTCCTGTGAAGGCTTGATGCCCCAGTGTAGGGGAATGCCAGGACAGGGAAGCAGGAGAGGGTGGGTTAGTGAGCAGGGGGAAAGGGGGTGGGATAGGAGGTTTTCACAGGGGAAACGAGGAAAGGGGACAACATTTGAAATCTAAATAAAGAGCATATCTAATAAAAAAAAGAACATAGAACACTGTAAAGGGGTGGTTCTCAACTTTTCTAAAGCTGCAACACTTTAATACAGTCCCTGGGGTATCTGATATGGACCCTTGTGAAAAGGTCATTTGACCCCAAAGGATCATGACCCACAGGTTGAAAACCACCTCTGTAAAGGACAACCTAACCTTTTTTGATTTATTCCTTTTTGTCAGAGATAGGATACCTCAGAGGCCAGAGATATGATCCTCTTGCTTCACTTGCTGAATGCTTTTGAACTGGGAATCCACCATTACTCCATTGCTTTCTCAATGGAACTGTCTGTACGTTTTCAAGAACTCATGGGAATTTTTGCTGAAATGCAAAAATTTATTAATTTGCCAGGGTTCTAGAAAACCATTTTGTGAGATTACACCATCTTCCTCCTTCAACCCTGCTTAAGAAAAAGTAATCGTATGAACTTGTGGATACACATCAGATAGTTTAACAAACTGTCTTGGACCCATCACCCACTTAATGATTGTTAACACCCTACCACTCTTTTTTTCCCTTCACCCCTACCTTCAGGGGATTTTGAGCAAGTTCTTTAGGCATTTAATCTTTGTGTGTGTGTGGTGCTGGAAGTTGAATCTGGGTTCTCATTCATACTGGGCAAGTATTCTGCCACTGAGCCATTCCCCCAACTATCTATCTATCTATCTATCTATCTATCTATCTATCTATCTATCTATCTAACTTGTTTATCCAGGCAAGGTCTCACCTTGTGCCTTGCCATGGAAATACATCAGCATGTGTTGTAGTGTTGCTAATCAAGTTGTGAATGAGGGACTTCTGTAAGAACCATGTAACCCCGACTGCCATGATGGAGACTCTTCTACATCTTTGGAAGCAGGATAATCTGTTCAGATACGAAGAACATTCAATCAAGTGTTAGGAAATAATTATTCACAAGACTGAGGAGACGGCTCAGTGGATAAGTGCCTTTCCTCTGAAAAGAAGAGGGCCTGAGTTCAAACTCCCACATAAAAGCCTGTCATGGCCACCTGTGATGGCTTGTATATGGTTTGCCCAGTGAATGGCACCATTGGGAGGTGTGGCCCTGTTGGAGTAGGTGTGGCCTTGTTGGAGTAGACGTGTCGTTGTGGGCGTGGACTTTAAGACCTTCATCCTAGCTCCCAGGAAGTCAGTTTTCTCCTAGCAGCCTTTAGGTGAAGATGTAGAACTCTCAGCTCTACCTGTATCATACCTGCCTGGACATTTCCATGTTGCCTCTTTGATCCTAATGGACAGAATCTCTGAACCTGTAAGGCAGCCCCTATTAAATGTTGTCCTTGCCAGGCGTGGTGGCGCACACCTTTAATCCCAGCATTCGGGAGGCAGAGGCAGGCGGATTTCTGAGTTCGAGGCCAGCCTGGTCTACAGAGTGACAGCCAGGGCTATACAGAGAAACCCTGTCTCGAAAAACCAAAAAAAAAAAAAAAAAGAAAAAAAAGAAAAAAAATGTTGTCCTTTATAAGAGTTGACCTAACTAAGACACCACCTATGCCCATAACCCCAATGATAGTAGGCAGATATAGGCAGATCCCAGGGACTCACTGGCTAGCCAGCCAGCCTAGCTGAAACAGTGCCGCTTCAGGTTCACTGAGAGATACTATCTCTGGAAAAAGATGGAATGTATGCCTTTAAAAACAACAACAACAACAACAACAAAGGAAAATGGTCTGGGGGATGGGTGCACATCTTGGTGCCAGCATCACACGGCCTAGACAAGTGGATCTTTTGTTAGTTTGAGACCAGCCCAGTCTAACATAGTGAATTCCAGGTTCTCAGAGCTACATGATGAGACTCTGCCCTGACTAAACAAAACATTTATTACTGAAGGCTGTGCATTTGTTCAGAAGCCAGTTTTTAAGACCAGAAAGCAAGAGATACACGAGGCGAGCAAGTGCAGCTGTAAGTTTTGTTGTTTTGGAGTTCTGAACACTGTCAGCTGCGGAGGATCAGACTCCACCAGTGAGTGATGAGCTGTCAGGATTGTTTTTAAAAATAAATTTATTTTTATTTTATGTGTATGAGTGTTTTACCTTCATGTATGCATTTGTGTGTATGGTGCTGCCAGAGGCCAGAAAAGGACATTGGCTCTCCTGGAACTGGAGTTACAGTCCGTTGTGAGCTGCTATGTGGATGCTGGGAGCTGATCTTAACTTCTGAGCCATCTCTCCAGCCTTCAGTTTTCAGCTTTGTAAGGAAGTTGTGTGTGTGTATGCACATGGATATGGAAGTTGGATCAATCTCTGTGCTCTTCTTCAGGAACCCCATTGTTCACTTTGCTTCTTTTTATTTGTTTTTTTGTTTTTTTGTTTTTGAGACACAGTCACATTTTGTAGTCCTGGCTGGCCTGGAATTTACAGAGTTCTGCCTGCCCCTGCCTCCAGAGTACTGGGATTGCAGGTGTGTGTCCCCCCCACCCCAGAACTATCTTGATTTCTTTTTGAGACCAGGTCTCTGGGATACCCAGGAATCCGAGGTCTTTACCTCCCTATTCTGAGATTCCAAGCATGAGATTCCACCACATGCTTGGATGATGTTGATGATGACGATCACCATTATTTATTTATTTATTTATTTATTTATTTAACTTCTTTTTCACTGTCTTCTTCCAGCACCAGTGTCATCAGCTTCAATTGACGTTTTCAGTGCAAATGATAGTCCTTTGTTATTTAATATTATGTTCATTATTTCAGTCTTTCTAAGGAAAGTAGAGGTTACTTCTGAAGTCTGTTTTTTTTTTTTGTAATCACGATTCTCTTGCTTCAGCTCCTACGACTGAAAAGACAGACACCACGGGGCCGGGGGGCTTTTAGTCTTTGAAAAATACGACATAATAAAGTATTTTGTTTGTTTGAACTAGTGTCTCATGTAATTTTGGATGGTCTTGAACTTCTTTCTGGTTTTCCTGCCTTCTCCCAAATTCAGGGATTGAAAGTCTACGATATCGTAACCAGCCAACTTTAAGTTTCAGCTGCATTAAAAGTGAGTCCAGCCATGTGCAGGTTTCAAGGTCTCAGGGTTACAGGCTAGAGCAGGAAACTTGCTTTATTGTCCTTCTGCACAGCACTTTTTTCCTGAAGGCTGCCTCCCCAGCTTCAGATCTGGTTGCCCATATATATACCTCATGCCTTTCCTTTTTAGTTTCTTCTCTCTCTTCCTTCCTTCCTTCCTTCCTTCCTTCCTTCCTTTCTTTTTCTTTGGGGCCAGGGAATTCTTAACCTCCCAAGCCTAACAATGTCAGAACGTATAGAGAAAATAAAGGTGTTCACAGAGATTGGCTGGATGCTTCCCTGTGTATGATTGCAAATATTACCTGTTTTTCTGAACTGTGATTAAAGGTTGCATTGCTTGCAGTTTACACTATATTCAGTTCCTTGGGTAGACTTGGGTTTATTCCTTTACTGGTAAATAATTTTAAGTTAAATAATATTTGAGGAGGGGAGAGGGGATCTGGTGGGGGGAGGGAGAAAGAGGAGGGTTAGCTGCATTGAGTTGCATTAATTTACAGATGTGGTTTCATATCTTCGGCTCTGTGAGTACAGTGCTTAAAACTGAACTGGGCCCCGTGAGACTAACAACACTTTAAATGGGGCTTACTGATAGAGTCTCAGGTATAAAATGAATACTTATTTTGAAGATGGACTTCCTCAAGTGAATGTAAACTAGATGTAATTGTCTTCTTTATCTTTCTATTGCTCTGATAAAACACCATGACTAAGCCAACTTAAAAGAACAGTTTTAGGGGGCTGGAGAGATGGCTTAGTGGTTAAGAGCACCAACTGCTCTTCCAGAAGTCCTGAGTTCAATTCCCAGCAACCACATGGTGGCTCACAACCATCTGTAAAGGGATCTGATGCCCTCTTCTGGTGTGTCTGAAGAGATCAATGGTGTCTTCATGTTATATTTCAGGTTATACTTCCTGTTCTGTTTAGAGGGTTAGACTCCATGATAAAGGAGCAAAGGCAGGGTACAGGAACAGCTGAGAGCTCACAACTGGCTTTGCAAGGAGAAGGTGGAGAGTCTTTTGAGACTTCAAGCCCACCACCCAGTGACATTCTTCCTCTAACAGCGTGGCACTACCTAATTCTTCCCAAGCCATTCTACCAACTATTCAAGCGTATGAACCTACGGGTTCCGTTCTTTTTCTAGCATGGAGTATGTGACAATGTTTTTGGAGTTTGAGCTATTTTAAGCCAAATGTATGGTTAAAGTAGCCTTTGTCTATTTCTTTTACCTTTTCATATGCTTTGGGGGCGTGGCATCAGAAGTAGGACTGGAGCAAACCCTACTCACGCCCACACTAAATTACAGCCATGATGGGTCTTCTTTTTATTTCAAATATTTATTTATTGTGTATGTGTGTGTGTGTTTGCGTGTGTAAGAAGGGAAGAGGAGAATGCTCTGAGTAGACCCAGACCCTCAACCTTCCCTTTACTGAGATGAAGGCTCTCTCATTTCTGTTAATTGCTGTAGTGGCCTAAAAGCCTCTGGTCCAGGTTTATGTGAATCCTTTAACCATAGGCGCCACCTCCTCAGGACTCCTCAGCTCTTCCTGTGCCTTGATGTTTATTGTTGTTTTGTTGTTTTGCCTTAGTTTAAAACAGGGTTTTCTATAGCTTAGGTTGGCCTGGGCTGCCTGGACCTTCCCTGCCTCACAAGTGTTGGAGCTATGGGCCTACTCATCACAACATTTCTTTCGCTTTACCATTCTCGGTGCTGTTATGGGGACACTGACAACTGAAAGCTGGTTCCTCTGAGTTCCCATTGACCACTGTCATCGACCACATCCTCTCATGGGCGCGCTGACTCTTAGGTCTACTTTTCCCATTTCAAATTTGTGATTAGGAAAGAGAAGCAGTGTTTACATGATCCGCCTTTTGCCCGTTAATGTGTTAACAGTTTTCTTTGCAGGTGCTAGTTTTCTAACCTTAGGACATTGTGGGCATTAATTTTACCTCTTCTAGCTAAGAGAAAAATGGATTTCTCGGCAGTGTGGTGGCACATGACTTTAATCCCAGTGCTCAGGAGGTATGGGCAGATAGGTTTCTGTGAGTTCACATCCATCTAGGCCTACTTATTAAGGTCTAAGCCAGCTAGGGTTACATGATGAGGCCTCTTTCAAAAAGGAAACATAACAAACTAAAGACCCCAAACTGACTACAACAAACTGATCTGTGCTGCTTCCAAATTGCTTAGACACTTGGTGCTTGCTTCTGGTGCAAAGGATCAGGGACACACTTGTTTCCAGTTCAGCAGGTCTCAAAAGAATTGGCAAGCTAGCCTTGAGAAGTCCAGGTGAGTGTACTTAGTGGAACTTAGCGAAGGTCACAGCATACAGAGCTATGGGTCTGCTGTACTATGGGTCCCCTGTAAGGTAACAGCTACACTGATTCTCAGTAGCAGGTACACAGCTGGTACCTCATGGCTTGCTGGTGTTTGTAACGTGACAGAGAAGCGCCAAGGAACACTCTCCCAGAGAGATATCAAGAATTTTCCTTTCCTTTCCCTTCCCTTTCCCTTCCTTTCCCTTCCTTTCCCTTCCTTTCCCTTCCCTCCTCTCCCCTGCCCTTCCCTTTCCCTTTCCCTTCCTTTCCTTTCCCTCCCCTCCCCTTCCCCTTCCATTTCCCCTTCTCCTTCCCCTTCCCTCTCCTCCCCCTCCCTCTCCCCCTTCCCCTTCCTTCCTTGTTCCTTTGTTGTTTTTGTATTTTTGAAACAGTGTTTTCCTGGTAGCCCTGGTTGTCTTGGAACTCATTATGTAGACCAGGTGGCCTTGAACTCACACTAATTCCCTGCCTCTGCCTCCCATGGCATGCAGCACCACACCCTGCTTTAAATTTCTTCTTAGTGCTTCCCCCCACCCCCAAGACAGGGTTTCTCTGTGTAGTCCTGGCTGTCTTAGAACTCACTTTGTAGACCAGACTGACTTTGAACTCAGAAATCCACCTGCCTCTGCCTCCCAAGTGCTGGGATTAAAGGCGTGCGCCACCACTGCCCGGCTTTTAAATTTCTTTTTTTTTTTTTTTTAAGATTTATTTATTATTATATGTAAGTACACTGTAGCTGTCTTCAGACACACCAGAAGAGGGAGTCAGATCTTGTTACGGATGGTTGTGAGCCACCATGTGGTTGCTGGGATTTGAACTCTGGACCTTCAGAAGAGCAGTCGGGTGCTCTTACCCACTGAGCCATCTCACCAGCCCCTTAAATTTCTTTTTAAATAAATGACTATTTTTTCCCTTTTGTTTTTTATTTTTTGTGGGTTACAGGTCCCAAAAGTCTGGAAATGAACCTGGGAGAACTGGGAAGTGATTGTGATTGGGGGAATGTATGGTGTGAAATTCCCAAATAATCAAAATAAAAAATATTAAGTAAAAAATTATTCATTTATTTAATCACATGATTTTTTTTTTAAATTTTTTTTACTTGAATGTATGTATGTGCACTGCATGCCTGGAGTGCCCACAGAGACCAGAAGAAGGTGTCAGAACACAACTCCACTGACCCAGACTAGAATAACCAACAGTTGTGAGCTTCCATGTTGGTGCTAGGAACTGAACCCAGATGCTCTGGAAGAGCAGCCAGGACCAAATCCACTCGTTTAACACAGGTCCTCACAAACTCCGTAAGCCTCTGCACAGCATATGACAGACCATTAGTACCTGATTTCTTTTAAGGCAGTAGGAAAAGACGGGCATCCTCACAACGTAGGCAGAGGAGTTGGCAGTGCTAGAGAGGACAGTATCTGTGGAACGTAATGGCCGACACCTAAGGCATCCAGTCAGTGCAATAGAGCACCGGCAGTCATTACTGTTTTACAGCACAGTCTGGATGAGAATCCACCCATTAAGGCAGTGGTGGAAGGCCAGAAGACCCTTCCACATTACTGCTTCACTGTGCTGATGAGACTTCTCGAGGGGTAGGAAGAACTCACCACAGGGAGTAGCACACCCCAGACAGGCTTGGCAGGAGCTGGGACTTGGCACGATTATAAAGTTGAAACCAGCCAGGACAATGAAGTACACAGTGAGACTTTGTCAAGGGGAAAACAAGGCAAAAGCCAAAACCAAAACCTGGGCTTCAAAGTGCAAGCTTGTAATTCCTGCAGTTGGGAGACAGAGGCAGGAGGATTGCCACAAGTTTGAGGCTCACAGGCCAGCCTCGTCTACAAAGCAAGTTCTAGGACAGTTGGGACTACATTGTAAGACTTGAGAAAATCAATTCAACAACACTTCAGGAAAGGAACTAATTACATTTTCATTTATTTCTAAGGCTATATATAGTTTGCATCCATGTGAGATTACAAGTGTTTATAAACAGGAAAGTTACTGTTCAAAGGTGGTTGTGGTGGTACACACTTTTAATTTCAGCCCTTGGGAGTCAGAGGCAGGCAGATTTCTGTGAGTTTGACACCAGCCTTGTCTTCATATCAAGCTCAAGGCCAGCCTGGATTACATACTGAGACAGTGTCTCAACAATTAATGAATGAATGAATGAATAAATAATTTGGGGCATGGTGATACAGACCTTTAGTTCCAGCATTTACGAGGCAGAGGCAGGTGGATCTCTGTCAGTTCAAGTCAAGCTTGGTACAGAGAGCTAGTTCCAGTACAGTCAAGTAAAGCTATACAGGTAAAGCCTGTCTCCAAGGGGAAAAAACCAAATAAGTTAAATTAAAAAAAAAAAAAGACCTATGTACATTTTATTTTTTATTTGACTACAGTATGTGGCCATCTCACTTATGACATCATGCTCAGAATTAGACTTCGTATAAGTAGAACAATATTAGGGCACATTTTTCTTAGGTCGTCTGTGCAGGGTCTTCCTTGAGGTCCGTCGGAAGCCTTCCAGGGACAGACCTCATTTTGGAGATAAATAGGCTAAAATTTTAATGTCGTCAGTTAATTGCAGAAATCCTTATTTCCTGGTGTTGCCACTCAAGGCTGGCCTTGTGCCGATCATTCTCCTGTGTAAGCCTCTTGTGTGTATAGGTGTGTGCCTCTTGGTCTTTTGCTCTCCCTAACTCCTGTCACCAGCTAGCTTCTTCAAATGGCAGTCTATCGGGAGCCTCTAGCATCCCTATCTCAAAATCATAAGGGTGCCACCAGCAAGGTCAATCGGACTCCTAAAACAATGTGTCAATCGGTCCTGAAATGATAGCTCTCCTGGCTCTGTCCTCATCTTCCTCCCCATCAGCCACAGGATTCAGTCATTCTTTGTCACCTTCCAGAGCCGCTGTATTTTCTTAAACTCTAGACTGCCTGCTCTGTTCCCAGGGTAGTCTGAACATGGCTTGACTCAAACAACCCACATCTCTCTGAGATCCTAAGATCACTCGTCTAAGTTTCTCTCTCCTTGCTCCTTTATGTAAGTTGTTCAGACACATCAGAAGCTTGGAGGGGGGTAGGGCTCACATTTATGCCACACTTCTCATTCATTGGGGCTGTGTGCTAGAATTGAACGTGATTAACTTATCTCTGGACTCTAAGCATTTAGTTATCCTCTACTGATAGAGGATCCTCTACTGAAGGAGGCACCCAGGGGTGCCTCTTTCTAACCACAAGGCAAATTTCGTCACTGATAAGCAACTCATTAAGTCCTAAAGAACCACTAACTACAAAATTAAGAAAAAAATTAGTTTTATTTATTTATTTTTCATATGTATGGCTATTTTGCCTTTTTATATTGTCTATGCACCACATGTGTGCCTGGTCCTTGTGGAAGCCAGAAGACATCAAATACCCTAGAACTAGAGTTACAGTTGGTTATGGACCTTTATGTGGGTGCTGGCAATTGAACCTGGGTCCTGGAAAAGCAAACAGTCCTCTTAGCGTCTGAGCAGTATATTCAGCCTCCTTAAGTCTTTCTAAAGCAGATTTTTGATGTAAGCAGTCATGCTTTGTTTTGTTGTTGTTGTTTTTTTTAAGTCTATTTTTGTCTATTGTTTGCATATCTGCTGAGGAATGAACTCAGGAACCCATGCATGCTAGGAAAGTGCTTTGTGAAACTACACCAGTGGTTTTTAAGACATGGGTCTTGGGGCTAGAGAAATTGCTCAGCCATTAAGAGGACTTTCTGCTTTAATAGAGGACCCGGATCCAATTTTCAGCTCAGAAATGTTTGCTAATGCTAGTGCCACGGTGTCCCACCCTCTCTTCTGGACTCCTTGGGTAACAGGCAGATGTATCATATATATGCATATGTGTAGGCAAACATACACACAAAAGAATAAATAAAAGTCCAAGAGATGATCTTTATGCTTGAAAACTGCCAAGAGAGTGGATTTTAAATATGTTCTCGCTACTAAAACTTGGCAGATGTCTCTCTCTCTCTCTCTCTCTCTCTCTCTCTCTCTCTCTCTCTCTCTCTCACACACACACACACACACACACAGCAGGCAAAGATGGAAGCAGAAGCAGGTAGATCTCTGAGTTTAGAGCCAACAAGGTCTACATAGTGAATTCTAGGCTATCCAAGGCTACTTAGTGGGCCGATGTCTCAGACAAATTAAATAACATCCCTCCCCCCAAGAAAGATAAAAATTAGTAAATTTCAACATGGAAATCCTTAGTAGTTAACCCGGCACAGGGGAGTTCAGCGGGATGACATACAAAGCCATATGATATGTGGTGACATGTGAGCTAGCCTGGGGAACATAGAGCCTGGTTCATCTGTAGCAGCAGCAAACCTCAGACGCTGGAGTACCAATGAGGCTTTTCTTATTATAACTATTTTTTTACGTAGCATGCAAATAATGGGATTCATGGTGGCATTTTGATACTATGTACCATTGACCCCTCTGAGTCTTATTCTGTAATCCAGGTTCTTCCTAAAGTCTCAGTTCTCCTGCATGCTGGGATGGCAGACATCCACTATGCCCAGCTCATCAGTTCCTTTTCAACTCGATAACGCCAAGGTGTAGTTTGGATGCTTGTGAATTCAAATGTGTTCTCTGGATTTATTCAATTAAGAAGATTACAGAGGCTGCTTTGGCCTCTGTAGTTTTTGTTTAGTGTGTGTGAGTGTGTGTGTGTGAGTGTGTGTGTGTGTGCTACAGTATTTTATGGAGTCAGACTGTTTGGAGCTGGTTCACTTCTACCGTGTCAGACAAGGAGATTGACCTGAGGGTGTCAGTCTTGGATATAAATATCCTCACCCGCTGAGCCAGCTCACTGTCAGCCCCCGTACACACGCATAGGTGTGAACATGCTATGACACGTGGGAGGAGGTCCGAGGACAGCGTTTACGAGTCTGTTCCTTGCACTGTGGGTTCTGGGTATTGAACCTGGGTCATCAGGCTTGTGTGGCCAGGGTGTTAACTTGCCGACCCATCTTACTGGCTCCACTGTTTTGTTTTTGTATTTGGGACCTTGCTTTGTAGTTCCTGTTTGCCTGGGATTTGCATCCCCTCGGTCTCAGCCTGCCAAGGGTTGGGATTTCAGGTTAGTGCCATGATGCTAGGTGATAACCTGGTTTACTGTGCATGATCTTTACGGTTGTCTCTTACACCTCTCGCTTCCTTTGGTCTTACCCTAAGCTGCTCACGTTTCTCACTTGGAGAATGTGTCAGAGGAAGAGATGGACAGACTCCTGGGAATTGTGTTGGATGTGGAGTACCTCTTCACCTGCGTCCACAAAGAAGAAGATGCAGATACCAAACAAGTGTACTTCTACCTATTCAAGGTGAGAGCTTACCCTTTTATTTATTTAATTAATTACATTTAGTTGCATACTCGTGTGTGTGCAGGCATGCACATATCGTGGCTCAGATATGGAGATTAGAGAACAGCTTATGGAAGTCATTTTTCTCTTTCCCACATTGGGTTCTCAGGGATTAAATCAGGTTATCAGCTTTGGTAGCAAGCATCTTTCCCTGCTAAACCATCATGTTGGGTTCTTATTACTGTTAAAATGACTTATTTTAATTAATTAATTAATTAATTAATTAATTTTTGTTTTTCAAGACAGGGTTTCTCTGTGTAGCCCTGGCTATCCTGGAACTCACGCTGTAGACCAGGCTGGCTTTGAACTCAGAAATGCACCTGCCTCTACTTCCCAAGTGCTGGGATTCAAGGCGTGTGCCACCAGTGCCTGACTTACTTAATTTTTAATTATGTGTACATGTGTTTGTCTGTGTAGGAATATGTGCACATGAGTATGGGTGCCCACAAAGGCTAGAGAGGCTGTTGGATCCCTTCAAGCTGGAGTTGTAGGTAGTTGGGAACTATCCAACATAGATGTTGGGAATTGAATTCAAGTTCTCCAGAAGACATGCAAGTGATCTTAATCACGTAACCATCTCTCCAGCCCCCTTATTTTTATTTTATGACACATTGTTTTGCTGGCCTCAAACTCTCTGTGTTGCTGAGGCTTACTTTAAACTGACCTTCCTGCCTCTCTACCTTCCAGGACCTAGAATCTAGGTGTCACGAGTGTGAGGTGAGATTTTTGCCTTTCCAAAGCCTTTTATTTTCCTGTCGTCATGATGGTGATCACATGATGATCCCAGTGCCTCGTGCAGTGTGTGGGAAGAAGGCACTGAGCCCTGTGCTTGCAGATCTGCTTCTTCAGGAGTCTCTAAAATGCCTTCCTTCACACGGGTGTGCAGAACTGGACAGCTTGATTCACGTACACTCATAGATTTCTTTCCGCCCACCAAACGGGTGCTTAGCACAGCCTGTATCAGAGATGGCACTGAGGTATCTTGAGGGACAGAGCTGTAGCAAGACAAAGTTCTTCCAGCATGGAGTTGCATGTCAGTCAAGGATATGGTCAGTGAATAATCAGGAATGGGTTGACAATGTTAAAGCCTGTGAAGGGGGGAAGGGGCGGCTGGAGAGATGGCTCAGTGGTTAAGAGCACTGACTGCTCTTTCAGAGGGCCTGAGTTCAATTCCCAGCAACCACATGGTGGCTCACAACCATCTGTAATGGGATCTGATGTCCTCTTCTGGTGTGTCTGAAGACAGGTACAGTGGATTTCATATACAAAAAATAAATCTTTAAAAAAAAAAGCCTGTGAGGGACAAAGAGCCATTCCTGCCAGGGAGGTTTGCAGGCAGAGTCTGTGGCATGGAGTCACAGCAGTGAAGCCATCAAGGTAGAGCCTGGAGACAGGTGTCAATGGAAGGAAGGGCAACTTCTGGGGAAGTCTGACTGTCCCCAAGCTGCGCCTCCTTCATTCACATGGCTGTTCACAGGTGATGATGGAGGACACCTTGTCACAACCTCATAGGAGGTGGCAGAAGGACAAGTAAAACAAGAAACCTGAGCTGGAGAGATGGCTCAGTGGTTAAGAGTACCTACTACTCTTTCTGGGGCTCTGGGTTCAGTTCCCAGCATCCATGCAGGGTGCATTAACAACTGCCTGGAACTCCAGCATCCAATATGCACCCTTCCGGCCTCTGCAGACACCTGTACACATGTGTGCATATACACACATGCAGCCAAAACATTTATACACATAAAAAAAGAAGTCTTGTAAGGAAACACACAGAGAGACCTGTTTTTTAGATCTTTGCCAACATTTATTGTGTAATCCTTGTAAAGATGTTAAGAAACACATCAAAACAGAAGGCATGGCCAGAAACATGTGCCCGAGTCTGTATTTTCTTTTCCTCTTTTTTTTTTTTTGTTGTTGTTGTTGTTGGTTTTTCTTTTTCTTTTTTTCTTCTTTGTTTTTCGAGACAGGGTTTCTCTGTATTGCCCTGGCTGGCCTGGAACTCACTTTGTAGACCAGGCTGGCCTGGAACTCAGAAATCCGCCTGCCTCTGCCTCCCGAGTGCTGGAATTAAAGGCATGCGCCACCATGCCCGGCACCTCCTCTTTTTTTTTTTTTTTTTCTTTTGGAGACATGGTTTCTCTGTGTAGCCCTGACTGTGCAGGAACTTACTCTGTAGACCAGGTTGGCCTAGAACTCACAGAACCCTGCTTGCTTCTGCCTCCTGAGTGCTGGGAGCAAAGGTGTGCACCACCAATACCCAACTAGCCTCCCCTCTCTGGTCACACTCTCTTTTTCTCTGTAGTGATGTGTGTGTGTGTGTGTGTGTGTATTTTGCTTGTATGTATGTCTATATACTACATGATTGCAAGGTACATACCAGAAATTTAGCTATGTTCATAGCTCACAAAAGCTTTCTTCTTTTCCTGAGAGCTAGTGCATTTAAATTATTTTTAGTTTTTACTTTTTGTGATAGTGGGGATTGAGATCAGGGCCTTATATATTACTTTGTATTCCAATATGGACACGTGCTATTTTTGAACTGCATTCCAGCCTCTGCTTATGTTTTGTATGGCAGAGAGAGCTAAGTCATTCACTGAGATCCTGTCTTTGCCATAGCTGCTGGGAATCTCAGTGGATTCTCTACAGGATTCTTGTCTTTATCTAAACATTTGCTCTGTAGTTTCCCCTTCTCTTTGTTCATTTGTTTCTTCCTTCTTTCGTTCATTACTTACCTCCCTTCTTCCCTCCCTCCTTCTCTTCTTTACTTATAGTTTCTGCTGTATTAACTGAAGGAGGGGGAAGGAGGATCCATTTTTTTTTCGTTTTTGGGTACTATTGGAAAATCACAGATGGGATGAGTTGGGTGGGTGAGTGAGTCACACAGCATCCGCAGGATAGGCCCCTTAGGTGGCAGCTTGTGGACATAGCTGTGGGGCTGGAGTCATTTGACTCAATCAACCCTGGCAGTTTGTAGCTGGTAGTGCTTCTTTGGAGAAAGATCTTTGTTGAGGGAAAACAAGGGCTGCATAACTTTAGCTGGTGTTTGTCTCGGAGCAAGTGACCCCGCAGTTTTCGTTGCCTTGCAAGTCAAGATGCTGTCAGGCTTTCCATCCTGTTGGCCCTGTGGCTTGCAGCCAGTAGAACAAGCCAGTGAGCATTGGCCCAGGCTGTAGGTCTCTGGCCTTTGCCCTCCCTCATTTCCAAACGACAGGAAAGATATATTTGCTTCTCAAGTCAGAATCTAAGATAGCCAGTGTTCTCTTCTCTCTCAACCATCCCCTTTTCTTTCTTTTCCTGAGACCTGGTCTTTCTATGTAATTCAGGCCAATCTTTTTGTTGTTGTTTGAAAGAGGATCTTTCTGTGTAGCTGTGGCTAGTCTGAAACTCACTAGGTAGCTGGGGCTAGCTGTGAACTTGTAGCAATTCTTATTGCCTCAGCCTCCTGAGTACTGGGATGGGAGCATGAGCCATGGTGCCCAATTTCCAGCTCTATCCCTTTATATTTGAGAAAATAGGTTCACTGTCTCCCAGTTCATATCGATTTACCAAAAAACTAACCATTCAGTGGATCCAGTTCCCAAGGGGCTGAGATAGGAAAGAAGATCTTATCTAACTCTGAAAATAAACACAGGGACTGGGATTTCTTGCTTTTAAAATTCATGACAAATCCCGTTTAGTTTTGTTTTAAGATGGAGTCTCGTGTAGCTTTAAACTCAGCATGTAGCTGAGGATGGCCTAAGCACTCTGATCCTTCTGCCTCCACTTCCGAGGTCTGGGATTCTAGCCAGAGCTACAATTGATTCATGCTTAATCTTTAACACTGCAAACACACAGTGCTTACCTTTATTACAGCACATCGAAAGGATCAGTAACTCCTCCACATCCATAACGTATATGGGCCCCCTAGAAGGTGTTGTGCTCTGAGGGAAATATTCCTCTTTCTGTCCCCTTTTTTTTTCTTTGGAGCCTTTGATTCTCAGGCTGGAATTAGAAGCGGTATATTTGGTTTGTGGGCCCAGAGAACATGCACCTGGCCTCTACAGACAGAGAAGGAGTGGAAAAAGACAGAGGTAGAGAAAGCTCCTTCCAAGCTTCTGAGCCTGCGCTCCTGGCCTTGGCCTTATGTGTGCAGAGTGGAGCCTGCTTTTTCTAGTGTTTAAGACTCTGAGAGCTTCAGCTACCTGTGGTGGCCTCAATGAGTCTCACTGGGCCTCTGGGTCCCTAGCAAGCAAAAATGGGAAAGAAGGGGAAACTGAAGGAGGAGTAGAGTGGTGTGTGTGTGTGTGTGTGTGTGTGTGTGTGTGTGTGTGTGTGTGTGTATGTGTGTGTATTCAGTGCAGGATAGTCCAGACTGCTCAGAATTGAGAGGTTGTTTGGCTCTGTTTAAACGCAAGAAGGCAAGTTTTTGGTATCTAGGAGTTTGAGTATCTGACTTAAAGATTAGTTCTTATATATGTAGCTAAGTTGGTGATTTCTCTTAAAGCTTAGGTATATGTGGGGTAAGGTGGGGGGGAGGAAAGAAATAGATGTAGTATGGGATGTATTTGTATGTGTGACTATGTGTGTACGCATGCGTGCTTTAAATGCTAGATACGGTGGTACATACCTGTAATTCCAGTACTTGGAAAATTGAGGCTGAGAAAGAAGGGCCACGAGTTCAAGGTCAGCCTGGACTACATAGGGAGACCCTGTTTCAAAAAACCAAAACCTGGACCACATAACTACAAACACACCATAAAAAAGCCTTTCAAACTAAAGTTTGTTTTAAAAAAATGATTTCTTTGCAGCTCTTGAGAAAGTCAATTTTACAAAGAGGAAAACCTGTGGTTGAAGGCTCCTTGGAGAAGAAGCCGCCATTTGAGAAGCCCAGTATTGAACAGGTAAGCATATTTAGAGGAGCTCTTTTTTCATGCATTTAAGGCTGAAGGCCCTGCCAGGTTTTGTTTGCTGGGTTCAAACCTGGAACCAGTTAGCCATCATATACCATTAAGATATATTCTAGCCTGAAGATTTTATGCTTCCTTCAACATTTCTATATAGTTCTTGCATCCATCCCCACCCAGCTACAAGATGTTCCTACAAATAGGGGCTGGTGAGATGGCTCAGTGGGTAAGAGCACTGACTGTTCTTTCCAAAGTCCTGAGTTCAAATCTCAGCCACCACATGGTGGCTCACAACCATCTGTAATGGGATCTGATGCCCTCTTCTGTGTCCCATGTACGTGCCTAGTGTCATGAATATTCTGGCTTTTGTCTTTTGGGAGTGTTGTTCACTTAGACTCCACTCTGTATGTAGGAGAATTGAGTAGAACATGTAGTTAGTAAGAACTCATAAAACGTGCCTTTTCATGCTTTTGAGATCTAAAAATGAAGGCTTTGTGTTTATTTATTTATTTATTATTTATTTATTTTTTCCATTTTTTATTAGGTATTTAGCTCATTTACATTTCCAACGCTATACCAAAAGTCCCCCATACCCACCCACCCCCACTCCCCTACCCACCCACTCCCCCTTTTTGGCCCTGGCGTTCCCCTGTACTGGGGCATATAAAGTTTGCGTGTCCAATGGGCCTCTCTTTCCAGTGATGGCCGACTAGGCCATCTTTTGATACATATGCAATACATATGGAGTCAAGAGCTCCAGGGTACTGGTTAGTTCATAATGTTGTTCCACCTATAGGGTTGCAGATCCCTTTAGCTCCTTGGCTACTTTCTCTAGCTCCTCCATTGGGAGCCCTGTGATCCATCCATTAGCTGACTGTGAGCATCCACTTCTGTGTTTGCTAGGCTCCGGCATAGTCTCACAGGAGACAGCTACATCTGGGTCCTTTCAATAAAATCTTGCTAGTGTATGCAATGGTGTCAGCATTTGGATGCTGATTATGGGGTGGATCCCTGGATATGGCAGTCTCTACATGGTCCATCCTTTCATCTCAGCTCCAAACTTTGTCTCTGTAACTCCTTCCATGGGTGTTTTGTTCCCAATTCTAAGGAGGGGCATAGTGTCCACACTTCAGTCTTCATTCTTCTTGAGTTTCATGTGTTTAGCAAATTGTATCTTATATCTTGGGTATCCTAGGTTTGGGGCTAATATCCACTTATCAGTGAGTACATATTGTGTGAGTTCCTTTGTGAATGTGTTACCTCACTCAGGATGATGCCCTCCAGGTCCATCCATTTGGCTAGGAATTTCATAAATTCATTCTTTTTAATAGCTGAGTAGTACTCCATTGTGTAGATATACCACATTTTCTGTATCCATTCCTCTGTTGAGGGGCATCTGGGTTCTTTCCAGCTTCTGGCTATTATAAATAAGGCTGCTATGAACATAGTGGAGCATGTGTCCTTCTTACCAGTTGGGGCATCTTCTGGATATATGCCCAGGAGAGGTATTGCTGGATCCTCCGGTAGTACTATGTCCAGTTTTCTAAGGAACTGCCAGATTGATTTCCAGAGTGGTTGTACAAGCCTGCAATCCCACCAACAATGGAGGAGTGTTCCTCTTTCTCCACATCCACGCCAGCATCTGCTGTCACCTGAATTTTTGATCTTAGCCATTCTGACTGGTGTGAGGTGGAATCTCAGGGTTGTTTTGATTTGCATTTCCCTGATGATTAAGGATGTTGAACATTTTTTCAGGTGCTTCTCTACCATTCGGTATTCCTCAGGTGAGAATTCTTTGTTCAGTTCTGAGCCCCATTTTTTAATGGGGTTATTTGGCTTTGTTTTTTTATTTGGCACTGTCTGAAAAAGCCTATTGAGGAGAGGGAGTTCATTAAAGATGTGGTAAACATTGTAACTTGGTGGGGGTGGAGGTGGGAGTTAATTCTAATTCTAGTGATGTTTCTGTTGCTGTGAAGTACCTGATTTCAGTTGTTGTGATAAAATACCTGATTTCTGTTGTTGTGATAAAAATACCTCATTAAAAAAAAAAAAAAGAAAGAACAGTTTCTGAGAAAGATGTTTCTTCAGTTTACAATCCAGATTGCAGTTCTTCATAACAGGAAGTCACAGTGGCAGGAACTCCAGGAAGCTTATCATATCACATTCACAGTCAAGAGCAGAAAGCAGTGAATTCATTTAGGCTTGCTGTGTTCAGTTTTGTTTACTTATGCTTAAGCAGATCAGAACCTCAGTCATAGGGAATGGTGCTACCCACAGTGGGCTGGCTCATCCCACATCAATAAACTGGATTAAGACCATTCTCTGAAGCCATGCCCAACTCTCTAAGACTGTTTTCCCAGGTGATGACTGTAGGTCAAGTTGACAGCGCTAACCATCACAATATGATACCAGCGTTGTTACAAATACATGACTTTTTGTAAGAATAATTTTTTTCCTCCTCCTCCTCTTCATCTTTGGTTTATTGAGACAGGGTTTCTCTGTATAGCTCTGGCTATCTTGGAACTCACTGTGCAGACCAGGCTGGCCTCAAATTCAGAGATCCATCTGTCTCTGCCTTCCAAGTGCTGACATTAAAGCTGTGCGCCACCACTGCCTGGCTGAGAATATGTTTCCTATTGATTCTAAACTAGGAAGACTTCTTGATCTTTTATGTGATGAGATGGGAATATTTTATAGAAAATTTAAATCAACCTATAACTCTCTCGGAAAAGTACATATTTTGGCGGTTAGTTCAAGATGAGGTAGTGAACTTTTAAAAAATTCACAGACAGAAACAATTATCCCAGAACCTCATTTATTTAAGGGTTTTTTTACCCCTTCCCATGTTTGTCCGGGATTTGCTCTTTGATGCTTCAGATTGAAGTGGGGGCAAAATGATAATTCTGATTTTTTTTATTTTGTAACTTCTTCCACTGTGACCAGAAGGGAGATTTCCCATGGTAGTAGTGGTTCTTTTTAAGCAAAGGGAAAACTTTTTTTTCTCTATTGAGAAATTATCTTTTTTTTTTTTTCTAATAACCACTGAGGTAACTGGCTGTATTCTGAGTTAATATGGTTATCTAGCTTCATTAACATGCTGCATTTCCATCTTTTCAGGGTGTGAACAACTTCGTGCAGTACAAGTTTAGTCACTTGCCATCGAAAGAGAGGCAGACAACGATCGAGCTGGCCAAGATGTTTCTGAACCGCATCAACTACTGGCATCTGGAGGCTCCATCTCAGCGGAGACTACGGTCTCCCAATGATGACATCTCTGGATACAAGGAAAACTACACAAGGTAACTGAGTTCGAATCCTGCAGCCTGGCTCCAAAGAGAACCTTTCAAGGCATGAAATTACTATTCACTTCTGCTCTGCTCAGTGACTCCATTCACTCAGACAGCATGCCTATGCAGTTTAGTTTCAAGTTCTAGTTTTAATTAATTAATTAATTAATTAATAATGTATTTATATTTATTTGTCTCTCTGCCCTGCCATGTATGTGGGGGTTGTAGAAACAGGCTTGTAGGGATCGGCTCTCTCTACCATGTGATACAGAGAAATGTTACCCAGTCCTCAGGTTTGGTGGCAAGAACCATTATCCACTGAGCCATCTTACTAGCCCTGATGATATTTTAGATAAATTAAATTAAATAGGGTTAATTTAACTTCTAGTTTTTATTTCTTCAATGTGGCTACTATGTGATTTACAACATCTACAGGAGCCAAGACACATGCCTTTAAATCCAACATTTGAGAGGCAGAAGCAAGCAGATCTCTGAAAAGACCAGCTTAGTCTACTTTAGTGAGTTCCATATTATATGCTCAACCAATGCTATATAATAAGACACTGTCACAAAGAAAAAAATGTTAGAACATGGCTTATATTTTTTCATTTAACTTTTTGGTTTTAATTTTAATGATTACAATATCATATAGTATATTGACATGAAGGATAAATTAGAAAACAATTCTGCATGTTCATTTTCCAAAATATAAAGGCTTACATTCATCTTCAGTTAAGTAGCTGTGGGAAGAAATTTTATCTCTTTCCATGATATTCATACCATGTATGGACTTGTTTGAGAGAGGGTGCATGTAGCCCGGGTATCCTTGAACTCACTATATAGCCCAGGTGAATTCTGAGATTACAGGTGTGTACCACCAATCCTGTGCTTGTAGCTCTTACTGGAGAAAATTATTGTTTCATCAAGAAAAAAAGGGACAAAAGAGAAAGAAAGAAAGAAAGAAAGAAAGAAAGGAAGGAAGGAAGGAAGGAAGGAAGGAAGAAAGAAGGAAAGAAGGAAAGAAGGAAAGAAGGAAAGAAGGAAAGAAGGAAAGAAGGAAAGAAGGAAAGAAGGAAAGAAGGAAAGAAAGGAAGGTGAATAATTAAAAAAAGAGGTGTGTGCATACCTGTGCTCTGAAGATGCTAAAAGTGGAGGCAGGATGATTGTGAGTTTCAGGCCACAGTCTTTAAGAGGGGGTTTGGAGGTTTGAGGTAGAATGGAAGGAGAAGAAAGAGAATTAAATGTTAAAGAAACACGAGCGATATTGCCAAATTTTAGAAAACAAAGTGAAGCTGGGTGTGGTGGTGTATGCCTTTAATCAAAGCACTTGAGAGGCAGATCTCTGAGTTGGGGGGCAGCCTGAATGAGTTTCCGGACAGCCAGAACTATACAGAGAAACACTGTCTGCAAAAAAAAAACCAAAAACCAAAAAACAAAAAACAAAAAACAAAAAACAAACAAACAAACAAAAAACCCAACCCAAACCAACCAACCAACCAAACCAAACCAAACCCAAATAATTAGTAGAGGGAGGCACTTCGGAACTATCAAGAAATGGTTGGCACATAATAGATACTTAGAGAGTGGCAAAACCAGAAATTGGGCTCTCAGTGGGCTCAGGGCTTGTCTCTGGTCCCACCTTCCTCTATCTGTGTGAGCTGTAGAGCAGCCTTCTCTTTCCTTACTCTCAGCTTCTTGCTCTGTGGAGTTGTATCCTCTGAGAAGTTTGCACTGCTGTCTGGCATAAACCAGTTACAGGGAAGATTTTGGGTTTTGTTTTCACCTGCCTCCCCCACCAGTGCTATCTAGAACACAGTCTGCCAATGTAGGGTTGTCAAGACTAATGGACAGTTGAACGAGAGTGTTGGTATTTGAGTGAGACTTTTGAAGCTGTCATAGTATATGATAGAAACAGGAGAAGAGTCCTTTGGTGCTCAGCTTCCCCCCTGGACCAAAAAGGTGGAGCTAACCATGAGAAGAGAAACCTGCCCAGAGACAGTGGATATGTCCCTGTATGTCCTGGGACCTGTTCATTTCTAGACCAAGAGACTCTGTTTATAATAGGAGGGAATGAAGGTAGATGCATTCACCTCAGCGTCCTCCATCATGCCCTTTGATGAAAGGAAACAGGGAGAAGAACCCAGCAAAGTTGAGGACAATTGGGGAAAAAAAAATAAAACAACAAACAGACCATACTTACAGAACACTATTAACGTAAAAATGAGGCAAGTGGGATTCTCTGTGGTGAATAAAGGTCTGAAGCTTTATTTATTGAAAAAAGTAAAAAGCAACCTGAGATGGCACATGTCTATAATCTTAGTCCCAGGGATGTGATCCCAGGAGGGTCAGGACTGCAAGGCCAGACAGCTACAGGAGACCCCACCTCAAAATACAAAATAAATGAAACGGATTTAACAGAATTGCTTGGCACTCTTATGAGTAAAAGAAAAGGTGTTTTAAGTTTTACATTATTGTTTAGTCAGTTGTGGTAGTTCATGGATCTTGGTGTTTGAGGCTAGCCTGCTCTACACAGCTAGTTCCAGGCCAGCCAGGGCTACGAAAAGAGACCCTATCTCAAAACCAACCAACCAACCAGCCAACCAACCAGATAATTAAATCTTTTATTATGATATTCATAAACCATAATTTTTATAGCAGAAATGCCAGTTTCTTGATTGTCAGATACCTATAATGCATTTTAGACACAAGCTAGCACTGCTTAGATACAGATGTGAAGCCCAGATAGGGGCCACATGTGCAAAATAGTACCTACACTGTATGAATATGTATATATGTATGTATATATCCATATATGTCTGTCTGTCTGTCTGTCTGTCTGTCTGTCTGTCTGTCTGTCTATCTATCTATCTATCTATCTATCTACCTACCTACCTACCTACCTACCTACCTACCTACCTACCTATCTATCTATCTATCTATCTATCTATCTATCTATCTATCATCCATCTATAGAGAGGAGTGAGCTGAGAGAGGAAAACAGAAGTAGTGTAGTGTTTTAAGACTATGAATCTGGGAAGATTGCTCAGTGATTTACTGCACACACTGCTCTTGCAGGGGACTGGTGTTTGGTTCCCAGCACTCATATTAGGTGGCTCATAACCACCTGTGTGTAACTCCAGTTCCAAGGGATCCAACACTGTGTTCCTCCTCAGGCACTAGGCACACATGGTGCATATACATAAATACAGACAAAACGCTATAACATACATAGACTAAAATTTAAAAAGAAGAAAAGGTTGTGGATCAAGGCAGACATAATAACACCAACTCGCTTCTCCCCAAGGAGTGACTCATGCTTGTAACCCCGGTGCTTAGGGGTCTGAGGTAGCAGTTTTGCCATGAGTTCAAAGCCAGGCTACACTACAGAGTAAAGCTGTCTCAAAATATGGGGGTAGGGTGGGACGCAAGCAAAAAGCTTTTTCCTTCTCGTCTACCCATCTTCTTTCTTTCCCTCCCTCTCTTCCCCTTCCCTGGATAGTTCAGATTGGTGTTGAACCTACCATTCTCCTGCCTTGGCCTACCATGTAAGGAGAATTATGGGTGTGTATGATCATGAAAGTCTTCCTGCTAAGAGACACAGCACAGCTCCATTGCCCCCTACATAGGATCGTTTGGGGTCAGATACAGACTGAGGCCCCCTAGGTGTACAGCAGCACGCCATTCATTCCTGCCCTTGCTTCACCTTACCTGTTAGCGTCCTCATTGGATGGAGGAAGGTTTTTATTTTTTATTTTTATTGTTTTGGATAGCAGCCCTGGCCTGGAAGAGGGGGGTTTGTGCAATGACACATTCCCATGGCGTCTCCCATACTTACTGCTACACTCTGGGAATCCCATGATCTCTGCTTACTGCTGTCTCTGGAAGTAGTAGAGTCCACCACATCTGTAGACTGGAAATCCAAGGGACGGTTTCTGAATCTTTTCATTTTCAAGCACTAGCGTTGAAGGAAGTTTTCTAAATTAGATGGCCCCGATGGTCAGCTCGCTGCAGACCTCTGGTCAGGTCAAGCAAACTGGGTTTCTCTTCTATCCCACAGTGCTGAAAGCAGCCTTGACTTTGAGGCTGCAGAGTATACCTAGGTGACAGATGGTCAAAGCTTCTTACTTCCTGCGCCTGACTGGGGTTTGAACAGTCTTAAAGCTCTTTATCTTCCCCCCACAGCTTCGGCAGTAAGAGAGTGTCATCTAGGCAGTTCATTCATTCATTTGTTCATTCTATGTATCATAAAAAAGAAGAAAAGTGTGTGTGTGTGTGTGTGTGTGTGTGTATGTGTGTGTGTGTGTGTGTGCACGTGCATGCGTGTGTGCTTGCATGTATTTGAGAGGAACACAGTATTAATATGTAGCTAGCCCAGACCGGCCACAAACTTACATGATCCTTCTCTCTTGGCCACCTGAATACTGCAATCACAGGGATATGCCATCATGCCTATAGGTATTTTATTAGGTTTTATTACATTTTATTTATGGTGTGTGCGTGAAATGTTGGCAGCAAGTGATTTTTCCCCTTAAGTGACGCCACATAAGGAAATGCCTCTGTTGCCTTTCCTTTTTGTTTCTCACTTATATAGCTTGCTTATTTATTTATTTATTTATTTATTTATTTATTTATTTATTTATTTTCAGTTCTGGGCTCAAATCTAGGACCTTGCTCATGCTAAGTGAGCTTTCTGCCTCTGAGCTACATCCCAAACCCACTTTATATACATACTTTAAATTTTTTTTTTTTTTTTTTTTTTAGTTTTAAGTACTTCAGACTATCTAAATATCTACACCTACCAAATAACTTAAAGAAAGAAATTTTTCCAAGTCTCTGATTAGACAAGGTCCTTTAGGCCAGTGAGATGTGGTATACACATTTTTCAGCTGCTTACTATCAGTCTTTAAAAATAGGCTGTTTCAGATTAGTAGGTCTTCTAATTGAGGTGCTCTATTTGAATCTGACCTTACATGGACAGTGACAGGATTATACCTTACAGTACATCTGATTATGCCACATTTTGGCTTCCCACGATTCAGCAACCCATGCAGGCAGCCATATTTCCTTGGTGTTCAATGTGTTAAGTATAAATTCTCCTCCTTGGTCCTCAGGAACTTCTGTGCTGGCATGCAGGGATGTTGGGCTCAGTCCTCAGTACTCTTCCACTTTAGCGTCTACAGTGCTGGGATTATTGGACATTGCTCCTGCCTATACTTTCAGCATAAGCTCAAATTATACTCTGTACCTTACTCGTGCTATCTCATTCTCTAGAGTCCAGTGAAGTAGTTGTGACTTGTCTCTGTTTTATAGGCAAGAAGGTGGGCACTGAACAGTGTAGTATATCCATGTAGTTAGTCAAGTGGCATAGCAGTATTGGATTCCAGGCTCCCTGCACAACAGAATAGGAAGAGGCCAACAGGTCTACCAGCTGCTCTTATCCTGCACTCACTTCTTGCTAGTAATCTTGCTGGTTGATCTTGCTGGCTGGTATTGAAGGTCTCGTTTCTTCCACTGAGCTTCATTGTCTAGAAGGTCTTTGTGATAGGATGTTTGGATGGCTGGGACTTGATGGCTTCTTTGTGATTGGATGTTTTGGGTGGCTGGGACTTGTTGGCTTACTGATGGAACTTGTCTCCTTCTTGCAGGTGGTTGTGCTACTGCAATGTACCGCAGTTCTGTGACAGCTTACCTCGGTACGAAACCACAAAGGTGTTTGGGAGAACATTGCTTCGCTCGGTCTTCACCATCATGAGACGACAGCTCTTGGAACAAGCCAGACAGGAAAAAGACAAACTGCCTCTTGAGAAACGCACGCTTATCCTCACACATTTCCCAAAGTAAGGGGTGGTGCTTATGGGATTTTGCTTCATCCCAGGGCCTGAGGATGTGGAGAATAGGCCAAAGCCTGCTTAAGTACCAAAATCATGAACATCCGAGTATATCAGTGCTTTCACGGACTCCTGTGGTTAAATAAGACACAGAAACTTCTAATAATTTAAAGCTGTTGGCCTTTGGTGGGACAGTCTCTCAGCTAGGTCGTCTAAATTTATCCTAACTTCTCTGCCATCCAGTCTCTTCCCATGCTTCTCACTTCCTACTTACAGTTCTTTCAATTCCTTCATGCCCTGCCTCTACCTTCTCTTTGAGTGTCCTTCTTCCATCCTGCTTCTCTGAGGGGAAGCCATCAGCTCTTTATTATACAAAAGCCATACTCTAATCTGAACCAAGCAGCATCAAGACAATACCCATTCATCTCTTAGGGTTGCCTTTAGGCTATGAGAGCTGCCTGACCTTCATCTTTTGGGCATGTGAGAAAGGACAAGCATTTACATATAGAAAACCTGGTGATGGACCATAGAAATGAGAATATCAAAATCCTGAGTGTTGTGATCAAATGTGTGTACCCAGCCATTATTAATTTTTGTGGTACTGACACTGGAATTGAATTTAGAGCTTTTTTTTTTTTTTTTTTAAAGACAGGGTCTCTCAATGTAACAGCCCTGACTGTCCTGGAACTCACTCGGTAGGCTAGACTGGCCTCAAACTCACAGAGATCTGCCTCCCAAGTGCTGGGATTAAAGGCCTGTATGTTTTGTATGTTTGTTTTCCTTTTTTGTTTTTGTTTTTTTTTTTTTTTTTTGTAGTCCCTTTCTGAATTGCCCAGACTGATCTTGAAGTGGTGATCTTTCTGCCTCAGCCTCCTGAGTACCTGGGATTCCAGACTGGTGCCAGTAGGTCTGGTTTCTTGTACTGGTTCTAACAAGTGCCTTTCCACTACTCTCTGAATTGTTACAAGATTCCTTCCTTGTTTTTCTTTCTCTCTTTTTCCAACCCCATTGGTTAATTTCTCACCCACCCTCTTTTCTTTGTTTCTGCACTTTCCATATTTCTCTTTCTTCTCTCAGTATTGAAGTGGGGAAAAAGGTACTCTGTGGTGGCATCGGGCTATTTCCTGTTGCTGGCCTCCAGTTGCTGTTGAGATGCGGTTGGTTGCCTTAGTGTGTTGTGAAGTCCATACAGCAGATCCCCACTGGTCTCAGTTCAGACCCTGCTCTTTAGTAGTCATGGGAATATGGAATGCTTGTTCCATCCCTCTGCACTTTGCATGTTTCCATGGTGCAGTGGATTCTATTTCACAGTGGCCTTAGGAGGCTCAACTAAGGGCATCAATCCCTCACCACACTGTCAAGTAATGAGAGCTGTGTAATAGGGGATACCTAATCACAGCAGTAGTGAGGCGAGTCAGTGTGGAGTTCCAGAAGCTCCAGGAGCAGGACAGGCATGGGTGTAAGGGCCTAGTCAGTACACAGTGACATTGGTGGTGGTTTCTACGCCAATGACTTCCACATAGACAGCTGGAATCTGCTGTGCATCTCACCAAGTATACATCATCTGCTTAGTACTCTAGCCAGTGCCCTACCAAGCTACTCAGGGGTAAAGGAGATGTTTATAGAGACACAATCTGTACTTGAATACACAGGAATGTCCATCTGAATCCATCTCTGGCATCATAATTCTAATGCATTTTCTAACTGAAGTGGGAACCCTGTTGCTTGGTGAAGGTTGCTACAGGTGACTGATGCTCTGGTAGTAAAGTAATGGTATATTTTATTTATTTATGTAGAAAGTTTTTATTTTATTTGTGTGGGTGATTTGCCTGAGTGTGTATCTGTGCACCACGTGCATGTGTGGTGTCCATAGAAGCCTGAAGAGGACACATCACTGCAACTGAAGTTTCAGATGTTTGTGAGCTACCATGTGGGGGCTGGGAATTGAACCTGGTTCCTGTGGAAATGCTGCCAATGTTGTTCTAGATCACTCAGCCATTTTTTCCTGCCCCTATTTTTAATTAAAAATACTGTTATTAACTCTTTGTTAATTTCATATATTTTGATCATTTTCATCTCCACACACTCCTCCCAGATCCACCCTTTGTCTCCTCTTTTCTTTTTTTCCTTTTTTGGTTTTTCGAGACAGGGTTTCGCTGTGTAGCCCTGGCTGTCCTGGAACTCACTCTGTAGACCAGGCTGGCCTCGAACTCAGAAATCCGCCTGCCTCTGCCTCCCAAGTGCTGGGATTAAAGGCGTGCACCACCACTGCCTGGCTTCTCTTTTATTTTTAAATGACCCATCAAGTCCAATTTGTACTGCCCCTATACTTCTTATTGTGGGGATATCCAATGGAACATGGTTGACCTACCAGAATCCAGACCCTTAAAACTGACTTTCCTACCCAGAAGCCATCTTTTGAGCCTACTCCCACTCCAACTTGGATTGTTGACCTGCCTGATCTTGCATATGTCTTGTACAGGCATCCGCAGATGCTGTGAGTTACTGCGTGTAGTGGTTCTTATGTCCTGAGGACATTGTATTGCAGTCTTTCCTGACATCTTATAGTCTTTTTGTTCCCTCTTCCAAGATGGTTTTTGAGCCTTGAGGAATATTTATAAATTTTAGAAGCTCATTCTTGTTATTTTCTGTGCCTAGGTTTCTGTCCATGTTGGAAGAAGAAGTGTATAGTCAAAATTCTCCTATCTGGGATCAGGATTTTCTCTCAGCCTCTTCCAGAACCAGCCCGCTAGGAATCCAAACAGGTACATCCCTTTTATATAAATTGGAAAGCAACCAGGAAGCTCAAGCCAGGGTGTTAGTTGTAGTGTTGCGTTTATTTGTTTGTCATAAGGAAATAGATGTCTAGAGCCTGTAAGTCTGGTATCTGCATCACTGTTAATGAAGAACAAGTAAATACTAACTCAAATTCTTCAACTGTGTTTTGTTGATGAGCAGTGCAAGCACAAACCAAACAGTTGAAACCACGTTAAACACAGGAAGTCTTAGTTTTCATAGTCGGATTAATGGAGGATCAAATGTCAGGCAGCTCAGCTCTGTCAGGAGATAGTGACCTTTTGAAGATGCTAATGCAATTGTATTTATTTTCTTTTCTGTTGCTATAATAAAATTCTCTGATAAAAAAGCAATCTAGGGCTGGTGAGATGGCTCAGTGGGTAAGAGCACCCGACTGCTCTTCCGAAGGTCCGGAGTTCAAATCCCAGCAACCACATGGTGGCTCACAACCATCTGTAACAAGATCTGACGCCCTTTTCTGGAGTGTCTAAAGACAGCTACAGTGTACTTACATATAATAAATAAATAAATCTTTAAAAAAAAAAAGCAATCTAGGTGATAAAGGGCTTTGTGGAGGTGTATTTTGGCTTGTAATTCTAGAGGAACAGTCTGTCATGACTGGGAAATCATGACAGCAGGCAGAGGAAGCTGTCTATCACATTTCATCCTTACACAGAAAATTGAGAGACAGAAAACTGGGGTGAGGGCATAAAACCTCAAAGCCATCCCTCAGTGAGTGTACTGCCTTCAGCAAGCGTTCACTTGGTAATGAATTTATAACCACCAAAAATTGCACTACCAGCCAGGAACCGATTGTTTAATTCTATGAGCCTATGGGGGACATTTCATACTCAAACTGCAGTAACAGTTGTTGGCAAGATATGTCCAGGAATCAAGCCTCAGTCTGGCTTCTTCACCTGGGACATCTATTTTCTAAAAGATGGTGGGGTTGTGAGCGAGAGAAGGCGATTCTGCTTTCAGTATGCAAAGTACTTCTCAACGGGGCCAGATTGTTTTTGCTATCATCTTTAGCAGTGTTAAGTCCATCTTTATAATGCACTAGGAGTTTTGACATACATGCGCTGTTTGAGGTGACATTGTTGCTTAGTTCTTTGATGAAAGGTCTCTGGAAAATCTCTTCCTGCGTGTAAAAACTCATTGTGACCTTTGCCTGATCAGACTCCTCCTTTTTTGCCTACCTTCGGGTTAGGTCACTGCCATGGCACAGGCTGGCTATGGCAGAGGTTGTCTCTGTGGCTAAGCTTGTACCCTTAAGTCAGGCCATTCATTCTGGTATTACTCGATGCCAGTCAGGAGTGAGCTGTCATCTCCTGTTCTACTGTAATTACAATGTGTTCTTTGCTGGGAAAGTAGAATGTAATCACCTAAATTGCCCTGTCTGCACACCCGTGCCACAGTGATAAATGGCTGTCATAATAATGACTTTGAAGTTCTGTCAGCTATTCCCGTGTCTTCTGGATCTCCAGAGCTGCTTCTGTTCACATACTTCGAGATTCAGAACCCTGTATGCTCGGAGCCTGTGTGCCAGCTTTGCTTTTTAGCACATTCTGAGCCTTCTTTTAGAGGTGCAGAGGGCAAAATTACTCGATGTCGCTCAGACTAGCCTTCAAGTCTTGGGCTGAAGCAATTTCCTGTCAAGTACCTGGAGCTGCAGGTGCCACTGTACCCATTTTTCTTGTGATTCAGTTGCCTACAGTTAGAAGCATCAGGGGTTGCTGGCTTATTGTCACCTGGGTTGCATATTGAATCCCGTGACTTGGCTGCTGGGAACATCTGCAGAGTGAACCACTATTCAGTGAGAAATGTCAGTGAATGACCTCGTTGGCTACCCATGTGGAAGTGTTCCTGAGAGTGCTCACTACTTACCATCTCTCACCTCTTCAGCTACAAATCAGTGCCACACCCAACAAAAGCAACATCCTACAGTGAAAAACACCAATGCAATTTATTTGGAAATAAAAACTCAGACAAACAAAGCAGTTATAAGCTTAACAGAGCATTGGAGTCTTAGGAAATGACACACTTGATATTAAATAAGAATTGCTCCCTTCCTATCCACCCCTTCCCATTCACTGTGTGTGTGTGTTGAGGCAGCGGACACACACACTCATACACACACAAACACACACACACTCCTCCTCATACTGCTATTTCAACATCATTTTTGTTGCTGTGATGAAACACCATGTCCAAGAACAACTCAGAGGAAAGGTTTATTTTGGCTTGCTCTTCTGAGGGCAATAGTCCATGGTTGCAGGAAAAGTATGGGAGCTGGTGGCAGGAGCAGGAAGGTTGCTAATCACGTTTCCTTCTCATGGGAAGCAGAGAAGGCAGGAAGGGAGTAGGGTGAGGCTGTAAACCTTCAAGCCTGCCTTTAGTGACGTACCTTCTTCCGCAAAGCTGCAGGTCAGTGTTAAATAACCTTTGCAGACAACACCTCCAGCCTTGGACCAAATATAAAAGAGCCCACAGAGAAAGAACATTTGTCACTCAAAGTACCACACCTAGCCTATTATGTATTTTCTCAGAAATCAGTTCACAATTATAAATATTCCCACTTATCAACTCCTCTCAGAGCAAAGGACATTCTCTTACATGAGAATGGTGTTCTTGTTAAAGTCAGTAAGTGTATCTGGGTGCAATATTATCTAATGGATAGACTGCCTATCATTTTTTTTTTTGGCCTCTTTTCTTGGTAAGACAGCATTTTAATAATCTCTAGACTATTAAGCACCCCTAGAGGCTGTGGATAAGGCTAGTCTACTAATATTGGTAGGAGGCCTGCTTACTTGTTAATGTGGAGTCCTTTGACTTTCTTCGCTTCAGGGAAAATTCATCCTGGGAAGAACTTTTAGGCTTTGTCCAAACCCCACCCTTGGCAATTCTGCTCATGAAGTTCAGCCTCCACGTCCAGTCTTCCTTTACCTGGTTTCATCAGGATGGCTACCATGATGGCTTTTTTTTAAAAGCGCAAACATCTTTCCTTATTGACTTCGTGGCATATGTCTTCATGAAAAAAATCTTCACTGTCTTGTTTGTTCACTATTTTATCAGTTTGAACTTGGCTACACCATTCCTCTGTTCAGTGAGTTATACTCCATGACTGTCTAGCATCTTGGTGCTCTGCAGTTTTTTTTTTAGCATGGTGTTTATGGTGTTAGGCAGTCATAGGATGGCTTTATGGTCTCACATGTCCTTGAGTCTTGTTGTCAAAGAAAAGAGCCACCTAACATTCTCTCCTTTTTTTTTTCTCTTGGGGCAGTAATCAGTCCTCCTGTTACTGGGACAGCATTGTTCAGTTCAAATTCCACTTCCCATGAGCAGATCAATGGAGGGAGAACAAGTCCTGGATGCAGAGGCTCTTCTGGGCTTGAAGCAAACCCGGGTAAGCTACCAAGGGAGTAAGAGAGCACTGCAGCGCACACTGGGAGCTCAGTCAGTGGCAGAGCCCCTCAGCTAGATTTAAACCCACTACCAGTTGTGTTTCCCCACAACATTAATGTTCGGATGTCTCTTTGCATTAGACTTTGGGAGTGTACTGCTGTGTAACAAACAAGCCAGCAGCACGGAACTATAACTATAAAAAACTTTTTTTTTAAGACTTATTTATTCTATGTGAGTACACCGTTGCTCTCTTCAGGCACACCAGAAGAGGGCATCGGATCTCATTATAAGTGGTTTTGAGCCATCATGTGGTTGCTGGGACTTGAACTCAGAACCTCCAGAAAAGCAATTGGTGCTCTTAACCACTGAGCCATCTCCCCAGCCCATAACTATAAAAACTTACAGCACCCATGAGATATATCCTTTGGTGGTGGTCAAATTTCTGCTAGTCTCATTCACTTTTGCCTGGGCTTACTCAAAACTCTGTGGCTTGGCTAAAGCATTTAAAGGGGAAGCAGCTTTCTTTCATGTGTATCTCCTTCTCTGGGGATGTTGTCCTGTACACATGTTCTTGAGACAGTAGCATCACCATAGGTCATTCTGAGATATGCAGTGTTGTCTATAGGAAACTGTTTCTAGCCAGAAACCCTTGCAGTGCACTAAGTAAATCCATTTTCTTTCTCAAAACAAAAGAAATAATCAGTGTCTTGAGGTGAAGACTGCCTTTTTCTGGTACCCCAAATCACATGGTTCCACTTGGAGTCGCATCGCAGCAGGGGAGAAATGAAGGGATGCTGCTGGCAAGTCCTGTGGGAAAGATTTCAAAGTTACATGCAAATCATGGAACATGATGACTTCTTGGCCAAAAAAAATCTTAAGATAATCTATGCTTATCTTCAAAACCAACCTTCATAGAATTGGTACAATTGGAAGGAAAGCCATCTATGAAGCCTTTCTTATAGATGATGTACTTTGTAGTATTCTGTTTTTTTTTTTTTAAAGTTAGTGAGTACAGTGTGAAAGTGTGTTAATGAGCTTCATATTTGAGGAACAAATTGCATTTGGACATTGAAAAGTTACTATTTTCTTCTTTTTTTAAGTGAACAACCCCTCAGGTATTTCTGTGTAGTGCTGCTGTCCTAGAAATTGCTATACAGACCAGGCTGCCCTCAAACTCACAGAGATCTACCTACTTTGTCAGTGTTAGGATTAAAGGCATGCGGTACCATGCCTGCTTTCAAATTACTATTCGTATTTTTATTCAGTTATTGGATTGGGGATGTAGCTCAATGGTGGAGTGCTTGCCTGGAACGTATAAAGCTCTGGGTTCTAGCCTCAACAATACATGTGTGCACACACATATACACACACAAACACACAGATGTGTGCACACATGAGTGAACACACAATGCTTGCACCAGATTAAAAAAATAGATGCAGGTAATAATAGTAAAAGGAAAAGAAAGCCAGAAAAATCAAATGTGAGTATGGAAAGGAGAAAAGGTCATAACAAGGTGGGTGTGGTAATGCTAACTATAATCCCAGCAGTTAGGAGGCTGAGCTCAGAGGATTTCAGGACTGACTTTGTTTTTATAGTATGTCAAATGCCAGACGTGGTTACATCAGACATGGACATAAGAAGGCAATAGAAAAAGCTACCATGTTCTACAATTTTCAGGAGGAACATAGGAGAATGTTCTCTGTGCCTTTGCATACTTTTCTCAGCCAGGGCCTTGCTGGCCTTGTGAAGTGTCATTTTTAAGGGAGAGGAATCCAAACCCCACCCTCCCAAATTACGACATGTGAGTGTTAAAGTGGACCATTTTGTAATGAGAAAAGAAAATTTACTGTTTAAAATTTATTTATTTAACTTTATAATTTTCCATTGTGCATGTATGGTATACATGTGAGTGTGTGTGGTACACATGTGTGTGGAGCTCTAAGACTGATGTTAGGAATCTTCCTCTCCCGGTGTCGGTGGCAGTGCATGCCTTTAAATCCAACCCTTGGGAGGCAGAGGCAGGCACATCTCTGAGTTCAAAGCCTGCCTTGTTTACAGAGCATGCTTCAGGACAGCCAGGGCAACACAGAGAAATCCTGTTTCAAACAACAGACAGACAAACAAACAAGAAACTCAAACAAAACAAAAAGAATCTTCCTTGATCACTTTCCACATTATTCCCTGAGGCCAAATATTTCAATTGAACCCAAAGCTTACAGAGAAAGGCTGGTCTAGCTAGCCAGCTTTCTGTAGAGATATTGGCCTCCTCCTCCTCCTCCTTCCAAGGGCTGGAATTAGAAGTCGGTCAGCATGACTGCCTGGCTTTTGTGGGTGCTAAGGATCTGACTTTTGAGTCACACATTTGGAAGGCAAGTCATTTTACCATAGCCATCTCCTCAGTGTTTTTATTAAAGCAAAACATTTTACTGGTATTTTTCAAATATATAAAAAGGTACCTAAATATAATATACGAGCATGCATATGAACACCTGTTGTATAATGTGTAGATGGAGGTAAATAATTAGATCAACCAGCATTGAAGGTTTGAAAAACAAACTTGGCCGGGCGTGGTGGTGCACATCTTTAATCCCAGCACTTGGGAGGCAGAAGCAGGCGGATTTCTGAGTTCGAGGTCAGCCTGGTCTACAGAGTGAGTTCCAGGACAGCCAGGGCTACACAGAGAAACCCTGTCTCGAAAAACCAAAAAAAAAAAAAAAAAAAAAAAAGGAAAAAGAAAAACAAACCTTCTTAATTTATATATCAAGCAGACAAAATGTCCTCCAGGCCTGGGTTGCTGGATGCTCAGGGATTATTCTACCCCCAGCATTGGGAAACACAGATTCTTGCTAGGAAGAAATTAGAGATTTAATAACAACAACCAACACATTCTATTTGAGGCGATTAAAACAGTCTTTGACATCTATGATCATAGAAATGTATTACAGTTTTGAATTCACTGTGTAGTCAAGGAAGACCTTGAGCTCCCAATCCTCCAATAAATAACAGAAACCAAGCTCTATGTCAAAAAACAAACAACAAACAACAAACGAACAAACAAATAAACAAACATAAAAACCAAACCCATATGTTTAGGCTTGGAAAGATGGCCCAGTGTTTCAAAGCCCTGGCTGTTCTTGCAGAGGACCCGTGCTTGGTTCCTAGTACCCATGTCAGACAGCTCCCAGTTACCTGGAACTCCAGTTCCAGACAGGATCTGACATCCTCATACAGACATGCATGCAGGCAAAATAGCAATGTATACAACATAAAAGTAAATAAAAAATTAAGACAAAGAAACATGCTTTAATAACTCATATGTCAGGTTGAAAGTCATCTTAGAAAATAAGCAATCTTTAAGATGGATCTGGAATTGGCAGTGGTGGTGATCTCCCTTCTCTTCCACCACCACTTTTTTCCCTCCTGAGACAGCCATTAGTGCTATTAGAAAATTAGTAGGGAGACCAGTGTGAAAATGTACATCTATTATCCCAGCTTTCGGAAGATAGAAGCAGGAGTATTACCACCAGTTTGAAGCTAACCCGAGCCATACACATACACATACACATACACATACACATACACATACACATACACATACACATACACATACACATACACACACACACACACACACACACACATATACACATACATATACACATACACATACACACACACACACATACACATACACACACACACACACATATATATGTGTGTGTGTGTGTCTAATACTAATAGTCTAATACTATATATATATGTATATGTGTATATATGTATATTATATATGTGTGTGTCTGTGTAATATTGATGGTCTAATACTATATATATGTATACACACACACACACCCACACACACCCATATATATAGTATTAGACCATCCAGGGATACATGGCAAGACATTTTCTCACTCCACATCTCCTCCCCAAGTACATTAGATCCATCAGTATGTATTTCCATTTCAAACCATCCATTTTTTTTCTTTTGCCTTTTATTTTGAACATCACAGGAGAAAAGAGGAAAATGAACAACTCTCATGCTCCCGAGGAGGCCAAGAGATCTCGAGTGATGGGGGATATTCCCGTGGAATTGATCAATGAGGTCATGTCTACCATCACAGACCCTGCAGGGATGCTTGGACCAGAGGTCAGCAGGGTGAACAAGGCACCTTCTGGTCTCCCTGCCACACTAGCTGTCACAGATGAGGGTGGGGTGCTGAGAACACACTGCTGGTCACCTGTAACCTAGAGGCCACTATAGGGAGGTCAGGAGTGGCTAACCAAGATGTGGTTCCCTTTGATAAATATCAATTACAGGGGCACAAACTACAGTTTCAAGTAGTTGGGAACGTTTCCATAGTGAAGAATTTCAAGCTTCCACCAGCAATGCAAAAGACAAAACAAAAGAAAACAAAAGAAAACGAAACACCCATGGACTGTGTTGTGCTGAGAAGCGTCAGTGATTACCTCCTTTTTTCCTTTCTTGACCTCCTTTTCCTCTCCTGTGAACCTTTTAGAATCATTGCAGAGTCCGAAACAGATATAATAATACATCACACCTAGTGCATCTGCCTGTGTCTCATAGGAAAGCAATTCTCTTATATAATCACGTGAGTTAGCACTCAGGAAATTTAACTTCATTATAAGGTTCTCTGGTTTAGGGTTGGCAGACTGTAGCCTACCAGTCATGTCTGCTGCTCAGCTTGTGGGCTAAGGAATTGGGTGTCAGCTTCTTACTCGCTAGGAGTGAAGGTGTCCAGCGTCGTAGGCTGGAAATCGCTTTTCTGGGCTGTGTTAATTGCTAACCATTGCGCATAGCAGGAAAATGGAATCACTGAGGCTTGGAATGTGTGTCTTGCAAAAAAAAAAAAAAAAGTTCATCTCTTGACTTTTCAGTGGAAAGTTTGCTGACTTATGGCCTAATTTTCAACCTCTAGGTCCAGTGACCATCTGACCAATTTATGCTATTCATAATATGCGTTATTGTTGGAGGCTCAGTTAAGAACCAAGCATAGAATTCAGTATTCATTTCTTCATCTTTTTATCTTCCTTCTCTCTGTCTCTGTCTCTCTCCTTCCTCCCTCCCTGCCTGCCTCCCTGCCTCCTTCCTTCCTTCCTTCCTTCCTTCCTTCCTTCCTTCCTTCCTTCCTTTCCTTCTCTCTCTCTCTCTCTCTCTCTTTCTTTCTTTCTTTTTTTTTTCCTGGACTGGTCTCATGTAGTCTAGGCTGATCTTGGACTATCTATATAGCCAGGATTAATGACCTTGAACCACCTTGCTAGGTTCATGTGGTGG
This sequence comes from Mus musculus, assembly GCF_000001635.26. NCBI lineage: Eukaryota > Metazoa > Chordata > Mammalia > Rodentia > Muridae > Mus > Mus musculus. The sequence continues at coordinate 53,650,030 of NC_000083.6, forward strand.
TGGGGATCAAGTCAAGGGCTTGTTATATGCCATATTCCATACCTCCGAGCCATATCCCCGGCTCCTTAGTCTCCTTTAAAGCCATTCTCCAGGCCTTTTCTCTTCTCTTACAATGCTGTCTTTGTTGAGGAACTTTGTTAGCAAATTATGCATAATATCTCAGTGTGGATCTGTGTAATAGTTTAGGTCAATGCAGGTAAAACATTTTGGTTGAAAGTCTGCTCTCATCTTATTGTAAGACATCCAGGAACAGGGAGGCTCAAGACGTTTCCAGGAAATGAACACATGACTTGGGTAGTAGTGTATAAACAACTTCTATCTTTTTGGTGTGGCTTTGCTAGATTAAATCAGTAAGTTTCATACTGCTCTGTTTTTGTGACTCTTTTATTAATGTCAAAGATCATTTGGAGGATTGAGTGTTGCAACAGAACCATCTCATAAAATTCATTCCTTCTGGACTGACTATCCAGTCTGTGGGGACCTAAAGCTGACCTTCTGTGTATTGGCTTTAGGGGTTTCGTAACTTCATACATGAGCCAGAGCTTGGCCTGCTCAGATGAAAAGTGGGGAGGCAGTCTCCCATTTCACAATCTGTTGCTGTAGTTAATAGTGTATCAGCATGCCCAAGAAAGCTGCTACAGTTTTAGACATTTTTGTAAGCTAGTTTTTAAATATCTTGGTCACTTGAAATATCTACCACAGTGATACCCAGTCACCTAGACAACTAGCCAGAGACCTCAAAGCTAGTGCTATAGTTAGGATTTTTCTTCCCAGCAGAGCTGTTTGTCAAAGATTTCCTTGCCCAGCATGAGGTGGATTAAAGCATGGGGTGCTGGCTCTAGGCCATGTAGCCTGCTGTGAGTTTTAAGTCTGGATCAATAGATACTTCTAGAAAGAAAAGTGTCTTCCCAAAAGAGGCACTAAGAATATAAATATGACTGCTGCTCTATTTCAAGAATTTGGAACCTGTTATCTTAATGGTCTTTAATTTATTATTATTATTATTATTATTTTCATTGCTTCTATGTTATTAATATGTTGTGTGAGTGACTCACTCATGCATCGAGGCTAGGGGACAACTTTCACAAGTCAGTTCTCTCCTTTAGTTGTGGATTCTGGGCCTCAAACCGAAGTCATCAGTTTTGTGCAGTGAACACTCTTACCTGATAATGCATCTTATTGGTTCTCTCTTAAAAATGAACACTGATTTATTTAATGTGCTTGTGTGTGTATGTGTTCATGCACCAGTGGAGACACCCAGGCCATGGTGTAAATATGGAGGTTAGAGGCCAGTGTGAGGGGATTCATTTTCACCTTCCGTCAGATGGGTCTTTGTCCAGGTATTGAACTTAGGTTCTCGGGTTTTGTATCAAGCACCCTACCTGCTGTGCCACCTGACTGCTCCCCCAATTCAAAAATTTTTATATTTATTTTTATTTATTTATGGCATATATCTGAGTACATGCCATGTATGTGTGGCTGCCCATAGAAGCCAGAAAGGGGCACTGGGTCCCCTGGAGCTGGAGTTGCAGGCGGTTGTGAGCCTCCCAATATGGGGGCTTGAAACCAAGCCTGCGTTCCCTGTAGACCAGCAGGCACTGTGAACTGCTGATCTTTTCCTCAAGCTCCGCTACCCTCCTTAGAGTTGGAAGATCATGCTCCGTATTCTATACTAGTGTGTCTGTGTCTGCTTATAGGCTACAGTAGCAACTGAATAGGAGAGAGGGGGTACACATGATTAAAAATATCTTATTTTATTGTTTAAATTACCTGTACATGTATATCTGTGTGGAATTATGTACATGTGCCCAAGGAGGCCAGAGGAGGGTGTCAGACTCTCAGGACTGGAGTTACAGGCAGTTGTGAGCCACCAAGTGTGTGTATTTTGTAGGACCCACACTTGGGTCCTCTCAAAGAGCAGTGCATGCTCTTAACCAAGGAGCCAGCTTTCTAACACCGCCCTAAAATATTGTCTTAAAGATAACTTTTGCGTTGATACATATGTTCACATGAGCATGGCAGGACATCGGTGCCCATGCATGGCAGATTCTCTCTCAAAACAAAAACAAACAAACAAACAAACCAAAACCCCACATAACTTGTTTGTTGATTAGTCTCAGTAGTCAGCTTGCACTACTGCTGGCCACCAGATCCACTTGAAATCCTAGGCTCTGGGGATCTGCACTCTGGTCCTCAAGTTATGCAGCAAGTGCTTTAGTTGGTGTGCTATCTCCTCAGCTCTTCTAAAATATTTTCTACAGGTTCTCTTACAAAACGATTTTCCTAATCAGAAGTGATATATATATTTCCTGTCCCTGGGCAAGCTGAGGTAGGAAGATTTTAGTTCAAGGCCAGCTTATACTACAGAGCAAGACCCTGTCTCAGAACAACAACCAAAAGTTTTCTGATGCCTAACCCATATAAAATATAATGCACATGCACTTATTAACTTTTCATAATGCTAATTTATCTACTTAATTCATCCACTTACTTTTGTGTGCGTGGTTTCCCATGCCTGTGTGTGCATCAGGGCCAGAAGAGGGTATTCAGTATCTTCCCCTACAACTTTCCTTCAAGCCTTTTGAGACGGGGCCTCAACCTAGGGCTTCAGCTTATTTTCTTGGTTAGGTTGGAAGCCAGCAAGCCCTAGTGACCCTTCTGTCTATGCCTTCATTGGAGCTGGGGTTACAAGTGTGCAAAAGGATGCTCGTGGCTTGTTCTATGGATACTGGGATTCCAAACTCCAGTCTGTCTGATTATATAGTAAACTTTTTTAACTGCTGATTCACCTATCTAACCTACTTAATTCACATTTCTATTTTGTCTTCATAACTTGTGGGATGTGGATGCACAGGGGCTCTTGTGCATATGTGTTTAAGACCCAGAAATTCACATCAGAGTCTTATCAGAACATGGAAAGAGTTCATATTATCCAGTCCACCACTTTCAAAGAAAAGCCCTTTGTAATCTATTCTTGTCTTCTGGATCCCAGACCAATTTTCTGTCAGCCCATTCGGCCAGAGATGAGGCGGCACGGCTGGAAGAACGCAGGGGTGTCATTGAATTCCACGTGGTGGGCAACTCCCTGAACCAGAAACCAAACAAGAAGATCCTGATGTGGCTCGTGGGCCTCCAGAATGTGTTTTCCCACCAGCTGCCCAGAATGCCCAAAGAGTACATCACACGGCTCGTCTTTGACCCGTAAGTTCAACTCATTCTTCCTTAGTTCCTCTCCAGTCCAAGGACGAACTGTTTATTTAGACAGTGACATTCAGCCCTTGGAATATAGCTGCCTTCTGTCCTACTGTTGATAGAGAGCCATACTGATATAACTTTCGGGTCAAAATCACTAAGATTAATCTATCAACACTTTTTACATTCTTATTAATAGACTGAAATTTTATAGCCACGAGAGCATAGAAATCCTAGGGTGTCTTACTTCATAGCCCATACATTCTTGGCTTTGTTATATTAACTAGGTACCACTGTAGACCAAGTACCCATAGGTAAGGTTGCACCAAAGTTGTGTTGGATCTTCAGGAGAAGTACAGAGGACAGCACCATATCTGCTATGCCATATACTCTGTAAACCTTGGGAAAACCATTGGGATTTTGGATATGTTAACCTACAAAATCTATGGGTTTAAGGAAAAACAAAACAAAACAACCAAGGATGAGGATGTAGTTCATCGGTAGAGGGCTCACCTAGCATAAACAAAGCCCTAGGTTCAATGCACAATTCTATCAATCAATCAATCAATCAATCAATCAATCAATCAGTCAGTCTGCAAAAAGCATGTATCCTGACAGTAGCAGATGGCAGACAGAGGTTTGAAAGTAAATCTGTGTTTATTGTTAATTTATATATAACAGACCCAACAAACCCAACAACAAGTAAGCAGATGTCTCCAATTGGCTGTATTTTGACCTAGTTAGCGAGACAGCCTATGTGAAATGTGCTCTGTGCACGTGGCAAGTCAGAGTGAGTCAGTCAGGTGAGATTCCACACATGGGGGCTTGACAGTTCCTACATGTGGATGTTATGTTCTTTGATGTAACGTCACTGTCTGTGTAAGTGTGAACTCTTCAGAAATGCAGGCCATCCTTGTGTACAGCTTTGAGCTCTCCCTCCAACCCCTATAGCCCGCTGGACATTGGGCATGCCAGTTTCAGAACCCTTCTAAGCACACACTTATGGGCTCAGGCTCTTCTCAGGGAATACTTTCTTTGCTTTGGTGGGAGCTTTGATGAAGTAGGCTTGCCCTGTAGAGTCCAGGGAAATGGCTGCCTAGCATCTAGATGAAAGAACTTACAACCCATCCCCTTCCAAGCAGGAAGCATCTCCACAAGTGTTTTACGTAACCAAACAAGATAAAACTCTGATTGAACATTATTTTATTTATTTTTAGGAAACACAAAACCCTTGCTTTAATTAAAGATGGCCGTGTCATTGGTGGTATCTGTTTCCGGATGTTTCCATCCCAGGGATTCACAGAGATTGTTTTCTGTGCAGTAACCTCAAATGAACAAGTCAAGGTAAGAGCTGCCCAGGACCTTGGCAGGGAAGCAGGGGTAGGGCTTCTTGCTGCTGCAGAGGAGCATGGGAGTTCCCTCTAGGCTCGGCTCAGAGAAGGCTCAGGATGTGAAGTTCAGGCCTTCCTTCGAAGTTCTCTCCCTGTGTGTATGTGGGCATAGTTCATCAGACTGAATATTTTTAGTAGGGTTGCACAGAGGCTTTGTCTAAGCAGAGCTTGTATCCTGACAGTAGCAGATGGCAGGCAAATCTGTGTTTATTGTTAATTTATATGTAACAGACACAGACAATCAGATGGGACACACACACACACACACACACACACATACACACACACGCACAGAGTATTTAGTTATCTCACACACTTCAACAAGATTCTCATGACCTTGTCTATAAAGAGAAACGAATATTAAGGAAATCCCAAAAGGAGTTGGGTGTGATGGCCCACACACATTTAATCCCAGTGCATAGGAAGGAGAGGTAGGTAGATCTCTGTGAGTTTGAGGCCAGCCTGGTTTACCTATTAAGTCCAGGATAGCCCAGAAGGCCCTGTCTAAAATAGAAACAGACGGAAAGAAGAAGAGTATTTACGTGGACTTGGCTCTGTGCATGCTAAGTTAGCACTTTGCCACACATAGCTGTAACCCTGTTGTTCCTGCATTAGGTTTTGATTTTGCTGAAGTCCTCCTCTGTCCCTCCCATGTTGTCTCTGGCACGGGTCCTCTGTTCCTTTGGCGCTAAGGCTGTGCTTTCTTAGGGTTGCCTGGAATAACCTAGATGTGCTGGGTACAAAGAGCACTTCTCTACACTCTGTCGTATTCTACTCTGTTTTTCTGAGGACACTGTTTCCGTCTTAGAAGGTTTTGCTTTTGGCATTCAACAGACCTTCCTAAAGCTGCCCCTTAATACCATTCTCATGCTGTTGGTGACCCCCACACAGAAAATTATTTTTGCTACTACTTCATAGTTGTAATTTTGCTAGCTATAAATTGTAATATAAATGTAGGATATTTGATATCTGACCCCAAAGGGGTTAAGACCCACAGGTTGCAGACAGATACAAAAGAGTATGAAGAAACTGTGTGTGAGAAGGGGCCGTGAACAGCTTAGGAGTCAGGAGCACTACAAACAAAGTTGTTGTAAGGTCTGAGGCAAGTTGTTCAACAGTAGCGTGTGGAAGCTGCACACACAATCCATCACTGCACTTAGTCTACGCTTTCTAGAAAATCTATTTCAAAACAGCAAGTGCAGGCAGGAGAGGCCATTTTTTTCAAATATGTTTCATTTAAGGTAAAATTCAGTATCATGAGGAATCGTCAACAGCATCTGCATTCTCTGTACTAAGCCTTTGAAACCGCTGTGTGGTTTAGACTCCCAGCCTGTCCCACCCAGTTTGGACTGGCCACATTCATGTACTCAGTGAGCACAAGAGGCTGGTGGCTTCTGTCCTGGGCAGTGCAGGGCGAAGGAGTCTATTAGTTCTTTCAGAGTCAAAGAAGGACTGCCATTTACAAAGACTAAAAATAAGTCACTGGAAGACGCATTTTCTGTTCCAAGTGTGGTTAGGTTTGCATGTCCCTCCCATGTTCACTGCCCAACACCCCTTCCCCTGCTTCCCTCCCCTTTAAAGACAAAAAGTCTCCTGGAATTGATGGTGGTCTCATATTTGCTATATAGTGGCCCTGAGCTCCTGATCCTATTGCCTATTTTCTCTCTCCCTCTCCTCTCCTCCACCTCCTCTCTTTATTGCAGTGTGGAAGGAAGAAGGAGGCCAAACATTACAGACTCAGTAGGAATAACAAGGGGGAAAATATTTGTTTTTGTTTGTTTGTTTGGCTTTTGGCCTTTTTTTTTTTTTTTAACTAGTGAAGGAATGTGGGTGAAGGGTTACTTAGACGAGCAGAAATGACTCAAAGACAGCTTATCAGCCAAGGCCCACCCCAGTGTGAGTGAGAGCCCCCCCAAAGCTGGGCACCTGGAGCACACTGCACAGCCTGCAGGCAGCTGGAGCAGCTGGAGAGTGTCTTTCCAGATGCTTACAGTGGGCTGAGGGATCTCTCAGGAGACTTGATTGCTTATATACACGTGTGAGGAGTGGACACGCCCTGATGGTGGGAGGTCCTGAGCAAGTGGTTGCTGTTGCTACAACCGGCCATGTCAAGGACCCTAGCCTCGACTCATGGGGAAAAGTCAGAAGCTACACTCCTCTCCCACAGAGCGAGGCTTATAAAGATGGCTGGTTCTCTTGCAGAGTTTAATAGTGTGGGCAGAAGATGTCCACCATAGTTTTCCTCCCTTCACCCAGTGCTTCTGAAACCCTTTTGGGGAACAGAAGTCACACCACCCTTTCATAGGGCCTCCTAAGTCCATCAGAAAACAGTTATTTATATTCTGATTTATCACAATAGCGAAGTTACAGTTATGGAGTAGCAATGAAAATTATTCTACAGTTGTGGGTCATCCCAACATTAGGAACTGTATTAAAGGGTCCCACCATTAGGAAGGTTGAGAACCATTGCCATGATATTTACAGCCTGAAAACTGCTCTCTTGCAGAGTCGGTTCCTAGGAGACTAGTAAACTGTCTCCTTGTTCAGTTGTATGAAACAGTTCAGCCTCCTCCTTCCCCCGTGATCAACTCTGCATAATAAACATGCTGAAATTTTGTGTGTTTTGGGGCGCGGTCATGCTGTGGTTTCTGTTTCTCTGTTGGATCACGCAGATCCTGATCTGTGTGTACGCCCATCCATTGCTCATTCTTGGTCTTCCTGAAGCAATTCTCTAGGTATTCTGGAAATTAAACACAGGTACGGTGGAAGAACAACCAGTGCTTTTAACTGCTGAGCCATCTCTCTCGCCCCAGCAACTTGACACACTCTTTTTAAATGCCTAACTTAATCATTTCTATCTCTTTTCCTTTTACACATGACAAATAATACACTGTTCTCAATACATGCTGTATAACAGAAATCCGAGTTTCACATAAAATTCTTTTTCTAAGTCAAGTGTGGTGGCATACACCTTTGATCCCAGCAGAGGGAGGCAGAGAGGCAGAGAGGCAGAGGCAGAGAGGCAGAGATAGGCAGAGATAGGCAGAGAGGCAGAGAGGCAGAGAGGCAGAGAGGCAGAGAGGCAAAGAGAGAGGCAGAGAGAGAGGCAGAGAGGCAGAGAGGCAGAGGCAGAGAGGCAGAGAGGCAGAGAGAGAGGCAGAGAGGCAGAGAGGCAGAGGCAGGTGGATCTCTGTAAGTTCCAGGCTAGCCTGTTTCAAAACATCCAGTAAATAAGTGAACAAATGAGATAAAAAATTCTAGGAGTCATATTGCAAAGTAAAATAAAAACAGGTAAAAATGTTTATACTTTTTATTTAACCCAATCTGTCCAAAATATTGCCATGTGAACACGAAGTATAAAATGTATATTCACACATATCTTGCTGATGGACATTTTGTGTTCCTAGCACCGTCCAGCTAGCACTAGTAAGCTGCCATACTGAAGTTCCGTTTATAATTGTGTTTTCTCTCTTCCCTGTGTCACCAGGAATTCTTCCATGAGATACATTTCACTTGTTTTTTCTATTCACATTATATCCGAACTCACAGTGTCTTGGTATTGTGGTATGTGTATAAGGAAAAATGTCCTTGGCTGACACGACTGGAAGAACACTCTCCAAAAAAGGGAGGTGTCGCTGCTGACTTTTATGGGACAGAGCACCCCACCTGATAGTAGCCAGGCATAGTGGAGAAGGAGTGCTGTGATTGCTAAAGGGTCCCCACTCATGATACTGGTTGATTTGAGGCTTGGGCAGTGGAAGTAAACAGGAGTGAGGGTTAGCTCTTGTATTGTGTGCTGTGATTCTGTGTGGTTTTGTCTGTCTTTTGTGGTGGTCACTGATCTCTGGATACACGGCCGTCGCCACTATAGTTTTCACTTTTCAAATTAATATTTTAATCTTAAAAATACTTCATTAATTCTTTGAGAATTTCATACATTTGTACAACCCCTTGCCCCAACTCTCATTTTTAAAAATTTGAGACAGGGTTTTTATCTATAGCCTTATTTACCAAATCTAGACCCTCCCAGCCCAGCATTTTCAGTCCCAGCTCCTTAGGTGCACACCGGAACACTGGGCCTGTTTTCATACATTAACCCAGTCATTTATTCAACATTGTTCACCGTCTTTTTGTTTCCACTGTTTTTTTGCTGACTCAGATTCTGGGTTTCTTAGGTTTTTCTTGGTCTGATAAACCAAGCTGGAAGTCCTGTGTCTGTGATGCAGTTGCTAGAAGGGTTGTTGGTGCCTGGAACAGGTAAATGCTTAGCTCAGCATACACAGTACCCAGTGAAGATCTGCATGGCTCATTTACATACCTCAGATATGCTAATGAGATCAGCACCATTCATCTGCCTCCCTCCTTTCATCTCAGCTTCTCAAATACTTTCAAGATTAAACTCACCATCAGCATTCACTCTGCAAACATTTGGCAGCAAGAAGGATTTTAGGACTGAGTTTGGAGTCTTACTGTGTTATTTTCAAAGGACCCGGAGCTAGTGTTTGCCTGTGATAATTTTGTTTTGAACCGCAGATTTTGAATGTCTTAGTTTGTGATTCCTTTTCAAAATTCAGACATGCAAGAAATAGTTCCTCGAGGAAAGACCCTGGTTGGTAAAATATTTAAAACTGCAAACTCCTGTAAGCTACCATTCTCTGTCACGTTGTTAGGAATTTCTTTTCTTGAGCATCTTTACTTCCACCAGGGCTATGGAACCCACCTGATGAACCATCTCAAAGAATACCACATAAAGCACGAGATCCTCAACTTCCTCACATATGCAGATGAGTATGCCATCGGCTATTTCAAGAAGCAGGTCGGTTCCCAACGAAGCCGTGTGCTCTCAGACTGTGTATGCATATACGTGTGTGTGTGTGTGTGTGTGTGTGTGTGTGTGTTTGTCTAGGTGCTTGCACCTGTTTCTGCACTTCTGATGGCCAAAGCCAGACATCTTTCTCTGCCGTATTGCTTTGAAACTGGGTCTTTCACTAAATCTGAATCTCTTTTAAAAATTAAAAAAAAAAAGGGAAATTGACTTAGTTTCTGGAAAATGTTCGTTTCTGATAAGGTCTGCATAGGCTTCAGGCTTGGCGGTGTGTGTGTGTGTGTGTGTGTGTGTGTGTCATTATTTCGATCTTGAATTTACATTCCTCCTGCTGGGATTCCTGATGTGCACGCTGCCACCCCCAGACACTTTTACTTTTAAATTTGCTTCCTGTTGGCACTGTTTGATTTTTGATGGTTTTGTTCATCAGGGGGCTCTCTGTGTGGCTGCTGTTCAGAGCAGGGCAACGGTGCTGGGAAGAGAGTTCCTCTGAATCCTTGGCACCAGGCTTGGCCCAGAGCCAGCCCTTAGCAGCCAGTTGTGCAGGCGTTATGCACAGCACCCTAATGAGTGATCTGATTTGCCTTGTAGGGTTTCTCCAAAGAAATCAAAATACCTAAAACCAAATATGTTGGCTACATCAAGGATTATGAAGGGGCCACTTTGATGGGATGTGAGCTGAACCCTCAGATCCCATACACAGAGTTCTCTGTCATCATTAAAAAGCAGAAGGAGGTGAGCTGCTGATTGCTGTTCTGCCCAGGCCAGCCTTGGGGTGGACTGCATTTCACCATTACACTGGGTCCACCCTAACCCCATCCTCTCCCCCGCCTTGTGTGTGTGTGTGCGCGCGCGCGCGCGCGTGCGCGCACTTGCTAAATTGTGTAAAATATAGCATGTGTATAGTACATCTTTTTTTTTTTTTTTCCTTGAGACAGGGTTTCTCTGTATATCCTTGGCTGTCCTGGAACTCACTTTGTAGACCAGGCTGGCCTTGAACTCAGAAATCCTCCTGCCTCTGCCTCCCAAGTGCTGGGATTAAAGGCGTGCGCCACCACGCCAGGTTCGTATAGTACGAGCCCATTGCAATCTAATCTCTTCACTTTCATCGCCAAAAGGATCTTCAAGGGCCATTGCTGATGCTTTGGCCTCTGGCTCACAATACCCTGTCACTCAGGTAAACGGCATTCTTTCAGGTTCTGTTCCAACGTTTCTGTAAACTTGTACAGCATCAGCCTGACTCACCTACTCGGATTTAATTATTTATCCTGCAGAGACATCTCTTCTAGTGTCTATTTCTCTCCTTTACACTTCATGATCTGAAGTCCTATAAGAACTAGTTTGTGCCAGGCAGTGGTGGCGCACACCTTTAATCCCAGCACTTGGGAGGCAGAGGCAGGCGGATTTCTCAGTTTGAGGCCAGCCTGGTCTACAGAGTGAGTTCTAGGACAGCCAGGGCTACACAGAGAAACTTGTCTTGAAAAAAACAAAACAAAACAACAAAACAAACAAACAAACAACAACAACAAAAAGAACTAGTTTGTTATCTGTGTTGATATGTCCTTCTTTAGGCTTGCAAACAAGAAATGGTAATGCTGGAGAAGGCTCCAGGTGTGAGTTTACAGTGACTAGCACCTTTTAGAAGGCAGAATGGCATACTAGAGAGTCCACAAGACTGTTCATGAAGTGAATGAACTCTGGAATAGCCAGGACCATTATCTGGGAGCTGGGATGTGGGTGACATCTGCTTCATCCAGTACTCCTTTTACTTAACCTTCTGTGTTCTTCCCTGACAAGTTACCAAAGAGGAACATCTGCCTTAAACCCATCTGCTCTCTATTAAGATCCTTAATCCCAATTCTTTTGCTTGCTAGATGTGACACATATAACAGCCCAGAAGCTTACGTAATGTCTAGTGACAGCAGTCATTCACTGAGTGTTTTATTTAAAGTGGGTCAGGCAGGTGCTGCTATTAGAAGAGCAAAACGAATTTTGTTTTGTTAGAGAATCAAAGTACTTTTGCTGCATGGTCAAAGATGTCTGCCTAGTAGGGAGTTCCAAACAGGGTAGTGGGAGAATTCTTAATGTAGCAGGCACCTCTGGCCTGCCTTCTTTAAAGAGTCACCTTCCCTCACTGCTCTTCAGTCTTAACAAGCAGGTCTAGACTTGGCAGCTCTTTGGTGCATCGGTGGCTGCTGATCGCTTGACACTAGCATTGTGCTGACAGCTGCTCGTTCTGTAATCTTCCACTAGCTACAAGGATTCATCCCCTAGTAGAATGAGAGTCCCCTGGGAGTCTGCAGATTCCCTCAGAGAATGATCTGTTCACTCTTACTGTATAGGAGAAAGCTGGAAGCACAGAGATATTTCAGATGGCTAACGTTTTTTCACTTTTTAAAAGACAAGTCTTTCTCCTCTTTTCTGTTTCCTCTTTTACTTCTCCTTTTTTTGTCTCTAGTCTTTTTTCACGCATACCATTGAATGGACCAGTGTTTGGAGTATTACCCTAGTTTTCTTTTTTCCCACACACATATACAATGTATCTTGCTCATATCCACCCTCTGCTCCTCTCTCCAGCATCACACCAATATATCATTCATATGACTCCCACCTTCATACCTTAAAAAATAACCCCCAAATCACTAACTCTAGTTAGTGCTGCTCATGCATGCACATGCATGGGGTTATCCACTGAGGCACTGACAGCCTATCAGTGGCCACACTCACAAAGAAAAGTGACTCTCCCCCCGAAGCTATCAGTTTTATTGGCTTCTCATTTAAGGGTATGGCATCTGGAATTTTTACCCTCTTCATGATACAGTTTTTAACTCTTGGGCAGGTAAGCACAACTTGGGTGAGTTCACGTGTGTACGCAGATGTACCATCTGGTGCGTATCCGGAGGCTTTCCTTTTACAACGTTACAACGTTCCTCCCGATCTGCTGGCTCTTGCATTCTTTCTGCCCTCTCTTCCAGGATGTTCTCTGAGCCTTTGGGGTTGCACAATCATATCCTTATTCTCAGTGTTTTGAACTAGATTTTTTAAAAGAGAGCTGCAACCGTACCATAATGAAATAATTATTTTCTTGTAGAGACAGGCTAAGTATCTCTGATGCAAAATGCTCGTGACCCGAGTATTTTAGAGTCTGTTTTTTTTTTTCTTATTCTTCATTCTTTCCATTGACTTACTGATGGAGCATCTTTAATGAGAAACTCCAACATCCAAACACTCTCAAATGTCAGACTCCACTTGTGGAAAGCCCCTTGAGAAACAACAGCAGGGAATAAGCTATGGATACGGAGAACTTTTCTAGTCCAGGAGTGATTAGAATCATCTGAAGGTGGAGAGAGACCTCTCCACAGGTGAGATAGATTTATAGATAGAATCTCTGTGTGCACTGGGGATAATGAACAAAGATTAGGTCAGTGTCTAGCACAGAAGATGGTGGACACAGTAGATAGGACCACGTAGAAAGAGTGGGAGAAAAGGTGCTGGGCAGGGAGGTGTATGGCTGCTTATGTGTATGCCTATGAGTAGGTTGCCGTGGAGTGTGATTCTTACATCTTAGTCCATATGTGAGACTACAAGAGGCTGGGTCTGGAGGGGCCCCTGCCAACCTCCAGCCAGCCTCCCTTCTTCCTTCTCTCTGATGGTCATTTCCCTAGTGGCAAAGGGTTGGGTGAATGTTGCTACATGAGTATGGTATAAAAGAATACTTCTTTTAAAAGATATGTTTTAACTTTTTGTATTTATGTATGTGGTGTGTGTGTGTGTGTGTTTATACCCCCCCCCCCCACTCCATGACACATGTGAAGGCCAGATAACAATTTGCTGGGGATAGCGTTCTCCTTTTACTACGTAGAATCCCAGGGATTGAACTCAAGTGTTTGGGCTTGTTAGCAGGCCTCTTTACCCCTTGTGCCACGTCACTGGCCCCAGAATTCTTCTGTTTCTTACCTGCTAATGTGTATTCAGCCTTTTTGTCTTATTAAAAACTTGTACAGCCTCAGGAGCACCATCTCTTTGGTTTACCTGACTTGTCCTGGTCTGTGGTGTGGCTTCTTTGTTCTAACCACATGTTTCCCTATGCTTTTCAGATCATTAAAAAGCTGATAGAAAGAAAACAAGCCCAGATTCGAAAAGTCTACCCTGGACTTTCGTGTTTCAAAGATGGAGTTCGGCAGATTCCTATAGAAAGCATTCCTGGAATCAGTATGTATAAGATACTTTCTAAAAAAAAAAAAAAAAAAAAAAGCAAACTTTTCTGTTGCTCCTGTGAGATATGTTTGAAACGATTTCCAGAGTGCAGTCCTTTGAAAAGCTCTCACCTGTCTCCTTTTCCATGCGTGGTGTTTGTGGTCTTTGAAGTGGGCAGCAAGCTGGTTGTGGAGGAGCTCTCGTGCAATCCCAGCATTGGGAGTCTAAGGCAGGAGGATGTAGTGTTTGAGGCTAACCAAGACAAGCGTGAGACATTATCTGGGGCCGGGGAGGGCAATAATAAAGAGTTTCTGATGTCTTTTTCTTCTTAACTCAACCCAGACAGTGTACCTTTAAAAAGAAGTTATTAATATCCATAATTTATTCAGCCTGGCACTTGCACACAATGCTTGGCAACAGGAATGTGTACTAAGTAGTGTGGAAACTCTAGATTTTCATATTTACGAATGGAGGAACTGGTCTTCAAACGGTTGTATAAATTATCAGGCAGAAGGTCAGAATGGAGCAACTCGTTCTGTTCGCCCAATCGCCTGCTGTGGACAACCTGCCTTGGTGCCACTGTGATGGACCCATAGCCTGACTTTCCTTCTTCCTCCCTCTCCAAGTGATGGAGGTCACATCAGTTGTTTCAAGTTTTTATTTTACAGTAGCTTTCTTAAGAATTCTTTTTTTTTATTCTCTAAAAGTGAACTGTATTGGGTTGAACCGTACAAAATGACTGGGGTTTGTAGATTAGAAGCTAGCAATTATCATTTGGCAATCTTATTTGGTTGGAACCTAAGTTCTTATGATGACTCAACCCCTCCCTGCCTTCGGCAGACAGACACAAAACTAAACTTTTCCAGGAAAGAGACAGGATGCCTGTCTCACTGCATCTGCCCTGCCTCAGAACTCTTTTTGCTGAAACCCAGGTCTCATGTCTCCATGTAGTCACTGTTAATGACCGAGTAATTGCCCCATTGTTGAATGCCCAGTGGTGCTAGGTATTTTTCTGTGTTTATTTTATTTGTTCACGATTTATTATTTTCCTTCTTGGTCAAATGTTTAGATATTTGGGCTTCTTTTTTTAAAAATAATTATTATTAGTATCAACTAATGTCACAAGGGCTAACCACACCTAATTTCCATAGTTCTGCTTTGTAGGTAGGTAAATCAAGGAAGGGGTAAAGGATAAGAGAAGAAGTCAAATCCAGATGCCCTAGACACCAGGTCTCTGTAAACCAGATGTGCATTGCAAGCAGCAGGAACTTGGCCAAACAAAACAAGGAGCAGAATATTGTCCTGAGCTAAAATAATAGCAGCACTTTGGTGTAGGGTAATTGAAGACATTAGACTTGCAGTTTAAATGTGTAGTACTGTTTTCTTCTCTGCCTTTCTTCTTTCTTTTGAAGAGTTGGAATTAGAAGAGTTAGTTGCCTTAGTACACACTAACTAGCTGAGACAAAAGCTCAGGGACACAGCACTTGCCTCAGTGGTGGTGTGTGGTATTAGCTTCAATACTCAGCCCTACAGAAGCAATTAATGAATCAAGAGAACAAAAGACGTTAATATAGCTGCCAGTCTGTGAAAACCTTTTATGTTGTAAGCTGTGTGAGAAAGAAAATATATGCCACTAATTGCAGTGTGTCTCCCCTAATAGACATTTATTGAGACGTGGCTGTCATGTATGATGCTTTTGATAAGTAGTAAGTATGTTATTCTCTTGACCCAAAGCAGTTCTCATTTAGTGTTTAATTTTGTTGACATATAGGAGAGACAGGCTGGAAACCAAGTGGAAAAGAGAAAAGGTAAGCAAGCTGGGTTAGAGGATGTTAATGGAAGTGTTCTTCCCCCTTCCAGCGTGTTAGAGGAAAAGGGCCAAGTGATGTTAATTGGTACACAGCAGTTGGTGGGCTTCAGTTCCTAGGCTGGGACCTACCTGTGAGGCTAAGCTGAGTGGTGAAGAGGCTGGGAGCAAGAACACTAATCCTTCCTCCTTTGCTCTCTGTTCTTTCAAGTAAAGAGCCCAAAGACCCTGAGCAGCTTTACAGCACCCTCAAGAACATCCTGCAGCAGGTGAAGGTGGGTGTATTTGTCTTTTATCTCATGCTCTTATTTTGAAGTGATTTCCCACTTGACATTCCCATATGAGATACCTTATTATCTTTATTATTTTCTTTTATTCAAGAACCATCCAAATGCTTGGCCTTTCATGGAACCAGTGAAGAGAACAGAAGCTCCGGGATATTATGAAGTTATAAGGTTCCCCATGGGTAATGCTATTGCAATTTTCTCATTATAGATATAGAACTGGGTGGTGCTGTGGGAGACCAGTGCTGGCTAAGGTGGACGTGTTGACTTCTGTGACAATGAGTGTGTCTCGAGTGGGATTTGTGAGAGGGAAGTGGGTTTCATTCAGGGACGTTCTGTGCGTTTTTAGTACACTAGCTGTGGAGTGGAGGTAGGGATCTTACTGTGGACAGTTCTGGATTACACACTGGCTCTTTGGATGTAGCTGACTACTGTGTTACTGATGAAAAGAAAGCAGGCGTTTATCTTTTTTATTTGGCTCGAGTCTGCCAAAAGTCACTCTTATTCGAAGGGTTGTTCAAGATAGAGGGTCAGAGCCATGGCTCCGTAGTTAAGTGGCACTGGCTGCTCTTGCAGGGGGTTGGCTTTAATTCCCCGAACCCGCATGGTGGCTCACAACTGTTTCTAACTCCAGGCCCAGGGAATTTGGCTTCCTTAAGCACTGCATGCATGTAGTCACTGTTCTGTTTCTGTGAAAGGACACCGTGATCAAAGAAATTCTTATGAAAGTGAGCATTTAAGGGCTTGTTTACAGTTTCCGAGGTTTAGTCCATTATCATCATGTTGAAGCATGGTGACATGCAGGTAGGCATTAGAGCAGTTGCTGAGAGATATACCTTGATTCACAGGCAGAGGGAGAGAGACTGGGCCTGATAAGCATTTTTGGAACCCCAAAGCCCATGCCCAGTGACACACTTCTTCCAACAAGGGCACCCCTTCTAATGCTTCTAATCTTTTCAAATAGCACCTTTCCTAGTGACTAAGCATTCAAATATATGAGCCTGTGAAAGCCATTCTTAGTCAAACCACCATACTATACACATAAAGGGTTTTTGTCTCTTCCTCCCTCCCCCCAAGTCAAGACCTCTCTATTAGCCCTGGCTGACCTGGAGATCACCGGGCAGACTAGGCTGGCCTCGAACTTATAGCAGTCCACCTGTCTCAACTTCCGACTGCTGGAATTATGGGTGTCTGTCAATTTGCTTGGCCACATAAATCTTTTTTAAAAAGAAGTTTTGAAGCTAACAGAGTGAGGGTAGGTTAAGTTCCCTTATGGCTAGACTTTCAGAGAGAAAAACTAGTAAATGATTGTTCTTAGACTATAGATTCCATATGTATATTTCCCTTTAAAAATTCTTTGTAAAACTATATTGGTGTGTGTGCGAATGGTGTGTGCATGTGAAGTCAAGTGTCATAGCACACAAGTGAAGGAGAGATGACAGCTTTGTGGAGTCAAACTGGGGTCATCTGGTTTGTATTATAAGAACCTCTACCTGTTGAACCATTTTACCAGCTTCTGTATATTTCTAATCATTTTCCAAATCCTACAGCTACAATATATGTTTCTGGAATATAGACTTATAGAATTTGGGCTTCACCTATGCTGGGGGTAACAGGAACAATCAGTTCAGAATCCTCAAGTTAAATTAGCTTGTCAGTGTGCTGTGACAAGTAGCTGAAGGAAAAGCCAGAGGGTGTGACGGTCCTCTTTTTCCTTGGGACCTGTTCCCAGTGTCAGAGTGAGGGAGGAAGAATCAGGGACTCACGGCCTCCTGGGTGATAAGTGTCTTACATGTCTCTTCATGGCATTCATTTCCATGTAGATGTTATGTGTGGCTATTGGAGGATTTCAATGGAGTGTGAAAGCTCTGCATCTATATCATTTTGCCCTATCCTGCTCCAATACATTGTAATGTAAGAAAACCAAAGAGAGGTGTGACCTAGTGTAGAATTCTGATAGGAAACATCATCTGGGAAGCAGTTATTTTTTTGCTTCAAACCTGTTATCACCATGTGTATGTGTGCATGTGTGTGGTATGCGTGCATGTGTGTGCGTGTGTGTGTATGTGTGTGGGGGGGAATGCACGTGGGCGCACGTGTATCCATGTTGGTAACCAGGCCAGAAGAGGACACTAGATCCCCTGGAGACGGCATTTCTGAGAGTTTTGAACCTCTTGCTGTAGGTGTTGGATTGGAACTGTGGTTAGTGTGCAAGAATAATCAGAGCTCTTAACTTCTGAGCCGTCTCTCTAGTCTCTCAACCTCCTTTTTGTCCTCACTGAGCCCTGTTGAATTTAGGGAGAGTAATTAATTCCTTTCTCAGCACCCACTCCCGATTGCAATGCTAGAGCTATCAGATCTCCTCAATCAAATGAAATCACTACCTGCATATGGACGGGTCTTGCTTGTTTCTACTGGAGAGGGCTATGAGCTTCTCCAGTCAGGTACTAACTTGTGTGCATGGCAGAGGAGAAAACTAATTCCACTGCTTAACACCGATGATGCCTGAGAAATGTGCCGAGACAAAATTAACTAAAACATTCAACTATGATCTGTAAGAGTGGAGCAATATTATTTCCTTGGGATGAAGCAGGACTGTTATGCCACGTCAACACTTACTCTGCCCTGTTGCCTTTGAAGGTTTTTGAACGAACCCCTTCTCTTTCTGTCATATTCTAAAACTTCTTCTCCCATACACACATGGAGGACCTAGGCTGAGTACTTTTCCCCACTATGACCTTACCTAGCATGTTTCTCTACTTACATAGAGTTGAGGAAAGGAAAATAGAATAATTTAATATGGCTCTGTGTTTCTTTGTATTTAACATTGTGTGCACACGTGTGTGTGTGTGTGTGTGTGTGTGTGTACACATGCTTGTATGTGTGTATGTGAATGCGATGGCACTTGTGTGGAGGACAGAGGACAACTTGTAGTTGGTTCTCTCCTTCTGTCATGTGGTTTCCATCAAGACTGACACCCGGACTAGGCTTGGTGACGCAGGCCTTTAATCCCAGCACTAGGGAGGCAGAGGCAGGCGGATTTCTGAGTTCGAGGCCAGCCTGGTCTACAGAGTGAGTTCCAGGACAGCCAGGGTTATATAGAGAAACCCTGTCTTGAAAAACAAAAAACAAAAAACAAACAAACAAAAAAGACTGACACCCATCTCACTAGCCATCCATATTTATTTTACATGCTCCCTCCCCTTTTTGGTCAGTTCATAGAATCTAAGATGACTAGAAGAAGAAAGACGTTATCCTTTTATAAGAGCAAGTGTGGAAGGAGGGATGAACCCATTGTACTTCTTTGGGAAGGCTGAAGCCTTCTGTGAGTTGAGCTTGTTTCTGCTAGCAACCCTTTGGATTTGTAACCAGTCCCATTCAAAGAAAGAGTTTGAAGAGCTTTGAACCAACTTCTGGGCTTTTCATTTTTTTTAATAAAAAATGTTTTTTATATCTGTCTGTATATGTATTTATATATGTATTTACTTATTTTTCAAGATAGGGTTTCTCTGTATAGTCCTGGTTGTCCTAGAACTCACTCTGTGGACCAAGCTGGCCTTGAACTCAGAGGTCTATCTGATTGCTGGCAATAGTCTGCCACCACACCCAGTTCTAATTTTCTTTTGAAAACTTTGTGTGTAAAAGTGTTTGCCAGCATGTATATACGTATACCATGCATGGGAAGTGCCTGCAGAAGTTACAGACGGGTCCTTGGATCTCCTGGAACTGGACTGAGAGATGGGAGTTAGGGTTGTCAGCCACTTGTGGATGTTGGGAACTAAACCCGTGTCCTTAGCAAGCTAGTGCTCTTATTCCCCAGCCACCTCTCCAGCTCCCAACCTTGTATCAGGTCATACTTCTGCGCTCGTTTCATCCTGTGTTGACTGGTTATTTTGAGGCGGAGTATCACTGAGTAGGCCTCACACTCAGTCCTTTTGCTTCAGCTTTCTGAGTGCTGGCTTTCCTCATGATTCATTCTTTTTGGACTTCACTTTTGAGTATCCCCTAGTGGTTTAGTTTTCTGTTCAGTCACTTCACCCAGAGGCCCAGCTTCCTTCCTTTCCTTAATGAGAACTGTCCCACAGAGGTATTAGGAATCGAACTCAGGTCCCCTGCA
The DNA here is from genome assembly GCF_000001635.26 of Mus musculus. Lineage (NCBI taxonomy): Eukaryota > Metazoa > Chordata > Mammalia > Rodentia > Muridae > Mus > Mus musculus. Next base: position 53,669,843 of record NC_000083.6, read on the forward strand.
GGAACAATATGCACTATCAATTTTAGTGAGGGAAAATAGATTATTTTCGGCTGGAGCGACGGTTCAGCACTTAAGAGCACTGGCTGCTCTTCCAGAGGATCTGGGTTGGACTCTCAGCACCCACGCAGTCACTTACAACCAACCCTCTTTAATTCTAGTTCTAGGGGGTTCTATGTCCTTTTCTGACCTCAGAGAGCACTAGACATGGATGTGGCACACAGACATACACAGAAACAAAGTATCTATATAATTGAAATAGCAATAAGTAAGTAGATTATTTGGTAAAGTTGGTCATTTTGACTTCTTCGATGGACCCTCAACCGAAAGTTAGTTGTTTTCCTTTAGGTACTATATGTGAAAACCACTGTATTTGCAAATATGATATTAATTTCTTTCTTTGTATCCCACAAGAACAACTGTAAATTTAGTAAGCTGAGCTCAGCCTCATCATTTTTAGTGATCAAAGATTCTGTGCCAATGCTCTGCCTGCCCCACTCAGCATCCATGAGTCCTCCACTGTCTCTTAGCCTCCTGGTGCACAAGGGATGGAAGCAGATGACTGCTCATGTTCCTTCTAATGTCAGTGTCTGTGCAGTGCTATACAAGAAATCCTTTTCAGCAGAGTACTCAGGAATCGGTTTTGCTTACTCCCAAGAATTTTTCTTTAATATGGCATTAATATGGCATTCTTTAAAGAATTTTTCTTTAATATGGCATCAGAGTGACAAAGATGTAAGAGCAAATCAAGAGTGTAGCTTTCTTCCCACATCCCCCTTGTCAGCTGCTGAGAGGGAGGAGTCAACAGTCGCTAATGTTGTTGTTTCCTGTGCAGATCTGAAAACCATGAGTGAACGCCTCAGGAACAGGTACTATGTGTCTAAGAAGTTATTCATGGCGGACTTGCAACGAGTGTTCACCAACTGCAAGGAGTACAACCCTCCCGAGAGCGAGTACTACAAATGCGCCAGCATCCTGGAGAAGTTCTTCTTCAGTAAAATTAAGGAAGCAGGGTTGATTGACAAGTGATTTCTTTCCCTTAGACACACATCAGCAGTGTGCCTAAAACAGGTCATTTAGGTTTTTGGTTGCTTTTGTTTTTTTGTTTTTGTTTTTAAATTGTACATCATGTGTTGAAGAGACTTGTAATAATTAGCACTTTTGAAAAACAAACAAAACCTCCTTTTAGCTTTTCAGAGACGTATTTAAATGGAAATCATAGATTTTTTTTTTATTTTGAGCAATAGATTTTAATCTATTTACTACTATCATGTAATTTTTCTCTGGCATGTCCAGTAGCTGACTATTGCATGGTAGATGATCAGGGGCTTCCTCAAAACCTGTATGTGAGGAAATTGCACACAGTACCAAGATTTGGGGTAATCTAGAGAAAAGTTTGACCATGAATGTCTCCATTTTTTTTCTAATGGAACATGAGAGTTTATTTTATTCTGAAGGACTTTAAAGGGTCCGTGACACACCTGTGCTGTGAATGAACTGTGTGATGTTTGAAGTCTCCTTGTAGACTTTTTATAAGTATATATTTTTAAAACACTCATCTAGATGAGGTGCTTTGAGCAGTTCTGAAAAAAAAAAATGCAGCTTCCACAATAGCGGCTGCTATGACTCCTAAGGAAGGGACTTTTTATAAGCTCCTGGGGCTTTGATCATTCTGTCTACCTATTACAGACTTGAGAGTGCACAACCACTATTTAATAATATCTTGGCAGATATGTGTCCATCTCATATTTGACTTTGCTTGTGCAGGGCCCAACTTCTAAAAGATCCGTTCCCAGGCCACAAAGGTGTTAGCTTGAAAATATTTGAGGTTGAGTTAATGTTAAGACATGTGGCCTAAACATGAACCCAGGGGAGCCTTGCTTCACTATGTAAGGATTCTTTGTATTTTCTGGTACATTTAACCCCATCACCAGTGTCTATGTGAACATTTCCCATTTGCACTTCCAGAGTTTTGTTTGTCTGAGGTGAACTGAATTCTCACCAAAGTTTAGGCCAGTATTTTAACACCTCCATTGTTTTATTGGTCCAGGGTTATATCCCACTAACATTCGCTGTACAATCTTATTAACCATTTTTGTCTTGGGACTCCAGCTTAGTGCTTGGATTTATTTCCTAATTACACTACATAGAAAAGTGGGACACCTGCCAGCCCAACTCTGGGAAAAACCAACTAATATACAACCATATTAAATGAAGGCCACCTTAATGGTCTCGACACTAATTTTTATGATGCAAATTTATAAACTGATTTTTTTGTAAAGGCTGAGGTTTTAAAAATGTATTTAATGTATGTTTTCTATCCGCATAAATTATATTGGGTCACTAATAGTCATTAAAAATAGCTTGCAGAGGTAGTGTGCTTGAAGGAAAATATCCTGGCATTGCTCCCGAGTGCTGCTTCTGACATGGAAGGCATGCTGTATGTTCATAGTGTTCACTGAAGATCACACTGAAGATGCCTCAACATTGGGAAATGTAAGGAACACTTTGAGTGGTATCTAGACTATTAATGAAGAGTGATAATAGAGGCTGCATTAAGTGTCTCAGACTGGTTTTAAAACAGCTTTGTACCGATTTCGCTGAAGCGTCTGTCCAGTTTGGTATCCTGTGAAAGTTTGTTATTTCCTGGGTAGACATCCTTAAAGAGTATTGTCTTTAAAATCAGATGGTCTCTTCTATATTGAAAGCATTTTTATGTTTTCTAATTTAAAATTAATATTTTCTTATAGATATTGTGCAATAAAGCAGAAGTAGAATGTGGTTTTTGCAAATGCTTTAACGGCCGACAAAAACTTTACATTTGTAAAATTAATATATTGTACTGGTACAAAATAGTTTTAAATTATATTTTGAAAAGCTCTGTCTGGTGTTATGTTTTATTTCTCTAACAGTCTGAAGTTACAAAGAACAATGTGTCACCTGGTATGAGCATCCATTGCTCTTAGTCTTTACTTCTTAAGCTTTTGTGAACATGTCTAGACTTGCCACAGTTGTAGGAAATTTTATAAACAAAAGAAAACAATGTAAAGCAAACCCTCTTTGTGTTGCTAGAGAGTCGTTAGTCCAGAAGGCATATGGTCGGTTCCCCAGCACCCACATCTGATGCCTGTCATTCCAGCTCCTGCTCCTCTATCTTCTATTCTCCACAGGCATCCATACTCATGCGCAAATATCCATGCACACATATATACACATAATTAAAAATAAGATAAAATCCAGTCTGCTGGAATGTCAGAAGGAAGATACTTCCTGTGTCACTCACTAAACCACTACCACTGAAAAAACTTTCGTTCACATAAGTGATGTCAGAAGTTTAAAAACAACCTATTATTTCCACTTTATATCTGACAGAGGAATGGGGAGAAGATAAAATGCATATGATTTTTAAAATTAGGTATTTTCTTCATTTACATTTCCAGTGCTATCCCAAAAGTCCCCCATACCCCCCCACTCCCACTTCTTGGCCCTGGCGTTCCCCTATACTGAGGCATATAAAGTTTGCACGACCAATGGGCCTCTCTTTCCACTGATGGCCGACTAGGCCATCTTATACATATGCAGCTAGATACATGAGCTCCTCTGGGGGTTACTGGTTAGTCCATATTGTTGTTCCACCTATAGGGTTGCATATCCCTTTAGCTCCTTGGGTACTTTCTCTAGCTTCTCCTTTGGGGGCCCTGTAATCCATCCAATAGCTAACTGAGCATCCACTTCTGTGTTTGCTAGGCCCTGGCATAGTCTCACAAGAGACAGCTATATCAGGGTCCTTTCAGCAAAATCTTGCTACCATCCTCAAAACTCTCTCTCAAGCAATAACATCTCAATAATAACCTGGGTGAGAGGACCCAGTAGTAGTTATGATGTTCGATGATTTCCTGAGCTAGAAGCAGGGCTTTGCCCTTTAAGCCTTTTGTAGTATCAAAAACAATTGTGTGAAAGGCAGGCTTCTGAGACCACAGGTAGAAAAGGCGCATGAACCATCTCATACTCGAAACCGTGGGATCATTCTCATCAGTGACAGGAAGGGAGAGAGGTGCAGATGGTAATGTCAACCCATGTTCAAACTACATGTATGCTTAGTTGAGACTCTCCCAAGTAAGGAATGGATGAGGGCACAGGGTGGGGGGAGACATGTTGATGTCCTCTTACACACGAGCTAACTTCACCCTATACATTTATAGTTTAAAAAAAAAGAGAGAGATCCTATTTTTATGAACTTATTCATTGTGCATGCTTGTGTGTGTGTGTGTGTGTGTGTGTGTAGTTGGTTCTCTGCTTCCACTACATGTCCTGTCATGAGTTTTGGTGGCAAGTGCTATTACTCGCTGGCTTAGGTCCCCTTGCTTACTGTCTCCCACTCTTCTCTAGGTCTCAGTTTATTTATAAATTACGTGTATTCATCTCCATGTTAGTTTTACGTTTTTGGTACAGTAGTCAGGGTCTCGCAGATGCTCTACTGCTCTATATCTCTGGCAGATACTCCTTATCGATCAATTACTGAAGAGGATTGATGCCAAGACAACTGAGTGCTGTCATGTGGCTGTAGCACACCTAATGAATCCTCCTTTAAGCCATAGCTCTCCATCTTTTCTAGAAGTATAAAGCTGGAATAAAATTTAATTCTCTCCATTTGCTTGTTGCATGGATCTCCTTGTAGAATTGTTTCTCTTAATACCTTATATGTTGTAACAAACTAGAACAGTTAAATGCCAGCTTTTAAGACTGTTCCTAGAGAAGGGACAGACCACCAGGGAACTGAGCTAAGAGATCAACAGGTAAGCCTGTCCAATGCTGGAGGATCTGGCTGGACATCATGAAGCAGCCTGCTGCGGAGCCTGCCTTTACACCAGGCCCTGGGGAACTACCGAATAGTAACTGCAGCTGTAACTTTTAACTGTAACTGTAAAAAGTAAGCGGCAACTGACTATGTCTCAAAAGAGGTCATTAAGTCTGGTTTATTTATATCATATTATACAACCACAGAAATAACTATATCTATCAACCAGGGAAGTCTCAAACTCTTAAGTCAATTATAAACATAAATAATACAATACATATTTTATAAAAATACATGTTTCATAAAAATGTTGACACAAACCCCTTAATAGCCCATGAGTAAACACTACAGCAAGAATAAAGAAAGATGAAGAAGACTAAAGGCCTAATACCAGCTTTAAGATAAGTGACTGGCATGGAGTGAGTGAGCGTCACCATGACACTAGACATGCTGACCTACGAAGTAGCCATTTAAATGTCTATAGCAGGAAGTGGATTTTTGTTTGTTTGGTTTTTGAGATCCGTAGTACCTGACTCAGCCTCTATATTGCTGAAATTACATGTATGCAACATATCAGCCTTTGGAAAGCTTTTTTGACAAAAGGGGAGAAAATAAATATCTGAGGTTCTGCAAGCCAAGTAGCAAAATTTAATCCAAATATTTTCTACTTTATGTTAACTACAGAAAAAGTAAATTTAGCTTGTCCAAAACAGATAGGGCCTTTCTCTATGTAGGCTGTACTATGGTAATCACCGCTACATGCAGCTAACTGGGCTGAAACTAGACTTTTAACTGCATTTATATTTAGCTAAAATGGATACTTTCAAGATACCATGACATTAGAAAATGATAAATGGAGTGGCTGAGGATTGCTGTGACTACTCCTACCACACACAGAGTTGTGGGTCCAATCCTCAGAGCTGTAAACAGTGGCTAAAAATGTAAGGCTGTGATGGGCGAGAGGGGTGCACGTGAGTGACAGAGCCACACTTTCAGTTTGATGGTAAATGTAGGAAGCCATGCAGTTGTGGGTAAAATCTGAGATGACCACCAGAAGGCCCTTCTGATAGCTTAAAATCTCCTGTTTGAGTGGTATTTATCTATCCCTGGGCCTTGCCCATAGGAGACAAACGTTCTTCCGATTTAATGAAAATTGAAATGCCTTGATGTTGGCCCTGGAGGCTTCAGTTGGGAAAACTTGACAGGACAAATCTAATGGGAAGAAAAGGGGAACCAGGGAAGACAGAAGAGGTTCCAGCTAAGTTGGGAGTGGTAAAGGCCAGAAAGGAAGATAATCAAGAGTAACTGACCATTAAGAGCAAAAGGAAAACACAATGCGGTCACCATAGGCTTCACCTTTAACAATGGACCAGTTACAACGATTTAAGTTTGAAGACATACATACACACATAAAGATTCAATGTTCTGAACTGGATACTTTTATTTTGTTCACATATCAAAGCCAGAAGCCCCTTTATTCACACCTTTATTTACACTGTAGACTGACCACACAAAGGGCTAGCCTGAGGTCCACGACAGTGCTATTATTCTGCTGAGCAATAGCATAGTACTCACAGTTCACAACAGTTACCTTGTTCCAGAACCCAATTCATTAATTCTCTTAATCACCATTCGATACACAGTTTACAGAAAGAATCAATGACAGAAGGGATCCTCACCCACTTATGTCTTACTGTGATGGTAAGGATTTATGAAAGATCTACATCCTATGTAAGTTTTCTACGATGCAAGTTTTGTACTCTGCAATTCTCCTGCTTAAGGAAAAAATAAGGATGCTGGAGAAGTTTTAGATGTTGGTAATATAATAGTCCATACAAAGTATATGTCCAAGAGACCCTCCTGATCAGAGCCTGGTAGAGGTTCTGCCCATTGTGCACTGTCTAATAATATTTTATTAGGTAAAAAAGAAGGATCACCTTAAACAGTAGCTAATCAAATGAGTTACTGTGTTTGCTTGGTTCTTCTTTTAGGACATCTCATACCCCTTTTCTGCTTGAAAATAGGAGAATTCAAGAAACACAAGTCCGTGAAAGGGTCCCCTCTTCTTAGCTTTCTGTAAGTAAAGAGAGAGAAAAGAGAGTGAGGGAGGGAGGGAGACATTGAGATTACATGACTACAAATATACGAGTTTGAAGTCAGCACAGGATTATGCTAACATTATGCCAGTCTTAGGCTCAAGTATGATACACTCATGTCTTCAGTTCTCCCGCGAGAGTCATCACAGCTGAGTCCACACAACAATACTCACGAAGCGAGTGTTGGCTCTTTATAGCTTTTGATGGTGCTACACCTGCGTTTAGTCAGAGCCACTGCTGGGCTGTCTTCACGCCGCTTTGGAGGCAGAGAAGGCTTCCTGATCTTCACTCTAGGACACTGCAGGATATTGGTGACATCCTTTAGGCTACAACGAGGTGACTCTTGAGTCTCAGGTGGGATACCTATGATACAGTATTTATTGAATATGGACCAGTGGATAAAAACCACAGAAATAAAACTGTGCTAAGTTACCTATTGTAAACACAAAACATATCTGGCACTTCATAATCAGTGATTAAAAATCTTTTTATTGCCTTTTCTTCCTTTCAATCCAGATAATGTAGAAACTATGACAGGCAAAAAGAAGTGCTAGCTACAACAGAATGTTTTACTAAAACTCAGCATTCTTCCCCAAAAGCTTAAATGCTATGAGTTGGTTTAAGGCGGGACACTGCATTTTAGTCACTTTAATACTTAGAATCATTAAGGCACCAGTCTCATTCAACACCAAAGTTTGTAACACTGTTGAAGGCGCACTGACCACAAAGGTCCTTCAATTCATTCCATTAAACACACAAGAACTCTCAATCAGTCCGTGAAGACCAGGATAAAATGTGTTCCTATTGGTGCTAGTTAACAAGATTCAGATGTCTCTCCCACCATAAACATCAAGTTCCTTCCATCTCTGAGATCTAGGTAGCTCTCCCACAATAACCATCCAGCCAGGTTCCTCTATCCCTGATAACCTTGATAAACTAAATTATAACTGTGAGATGACTTGAAGCTACGCAGCCACAGTCTACAGAATATCTAGGTTTCAGTCTGTCCTCTTAACCCCATCAATATATTCAATTCCAATATTAATTGCATAGAGCACCTCCAAACATCAGGATTAGACCAGCTGCTGTATTCTAGAATAAAGCTTCACAAATTTAAGTATTTATAACCACAGGCAAAGTTCTAACAAATTCTAATTCAAGAGATAGGATAGAACCAGATGGTTGTTTTCTGGTCATGCTAGAAGTCTGGGGTCAAACTACTCCAGTGTTTATTTTGTTCTTTTCAAAACTTCTTATTTTCAAAAGAACACAAAAAAATAACAGTAATTCACTGAAAGCCTGTGTTACTCAACGTCAATAGTTATCAAGTTTGCCGATTTGGTTCAACTCTATCATCAGACTATCTTTACCTAAGGTAGAGCAAACAGATTTATTAAGGAAAAGAGAAACAGCTACGGAAAGTGGAAAGAATACTCATGATATATTGTTTAAAAACGGAATCTTGCAAGCTTCACTGCTCAGCTGTTCCGCTAGGAAAGTTTCACTGTTCAAGTTTTAATATCTGGGTTAAACAAACTGAGCAGGCTGACTGAGCTGTTTCAATGGGACAACATTTTGGAGATGATAGGACCTGATAGCACGGGGCTATTGCCACAGGAATCCCAACTCCCAGAGTCTTTGTGAGTAGGTGCGGGCTGATGACTAACACTGATCCACTTTGATAATAGAAAAGGAAGAGTTTCTCAGCCAAAGTTTTCAGCACAGATGAGACAAGAACTCTTTGCTCTCATAAGCTCACCAACAACTAGAAAAACAAGTTATGCTTCCTATTAAATTAAATATATGTCTATTAAAATGAGGTTTTTTTTAAAAATTTTTTCATGAGTGTAAAGGTTTTTTTTAATTCAAACCAACCACAGCAACCTTGTCACACTACTCAGAAGTCTCCTTAGTTGATAAGAATCCAGTTTGTGGGAAGTAATACTCCTGTAAGATTCATGTTTGTTTGAACTACTTCAACAACACAGCCGCATTTCCATTTTCCGCCTCCTACTATTTAATCAGGCTGTAACTTCCCCTACAGAGAGACAGATGGGAAGTCTCTAACCTCCTCCAGAGTAACAGATGGTAGGTACAGTATCTAAGATTACATCCGCATCAGGGCAACCATTTAGCAGAAACATTGGAAACACAGGCAAAAAAGCACACTGCTTACCAGTAGGAGCTGTAGATGGCAGCACCTCCTTCCTCTCTTTCCCATCTGGGTACTGAAGTCCTCTTTTAGACCGAGGCCTGGTAACTGCTCTCTCTGACTCTCTGTAGTCTCGCAAGCGCTTGGAGGGAGGCAGGTAGAGGTCATCAGACTCATCCTCAGAGGTACTGCATTCGAGGTCACTCACTTCTGAGTTGCTGCTATCCGTTTCTTTGTTGCAGCCATTGTTCATTTTTTGTCGGAAAGGGGTGGGGTGGACCGTCCCTTTTAGATTAAAATCGTAAGCATCACAGGAACCAATACCTCCATCCAGTGTAGTAGGGGGTAAACCCTGCTTATCTTTGTTTTTGTTCCCCTTACTCCTCAATGAGGATTTTGATTTGCATCTCTGCTTGGTTCTTCTTTGCTCTGCTCTTCTTTTTCGTGCACGTTTATGCTTGCTTTCTATTTGTTCAGGTTTAGATGATAAAATGACTTCTGTTTCAGTAATCTTTGCTGGGTTAATCAGTCTAGAACATAAGCTAATTTGGTCTTTGTTCCACAGACAAACATTTTCAAGTCTGTGCAGGGTTACGGTTACTTCTCTACATCTACTTCCTTTAACTTCCAGAGACTGTGCCACTCTTGGACTGGCTTTACAATCCTCCAAAGTCGTGGAGTGGCTTATATTACTAAAATCTTTCCTTAAATGGCGACGGATAGATATAGTTCTGGGTAAGACTTCATCAGTAGACTCAACTTTACCTGAATCAAAATCGCAACCCTGTGTCTCTGGAGTAACAGCAGGACTTGGTTCTGACCATTTAAAAAACAAATGAGAAAAACAGTGTTATGCTTCAGAAATCTGCATTCCAAGAATATTAGAATTCAAAGTTGCAGCAGTTATTCAATAGTTTCTCTGTACTTCCTATACACAAATAAAGACCTGGACAGCTCAACACCTATTTACTCCTCATTGAACAACAGACAGCTTACATCAGCACTTAAAAATACTGTTGGAATGAAAAGCCCAGATGTGTGTAGCTCATACTTGGAAGACAGATGCAGCTCAAGTGAGGTCCAGCTTGTGCTACACAGCTCTAGGACTGCCTGGGCCACAGAATGAGACACTGTGTCAAAATAAAACAAGAATTTAAGTCTGGTGCCAGCCTTTAATACCAACATTTAGAAGGCCGAGGATCACTTTTGAGTTCATTGTCAGATGTACATAGTGAGACCCTGTCTCAAAAGAACAAAACAATACCCCCAACATAAGCAAATATATACTCATTAAGTATACATTTTAAGAGGGGTTTTTATGTGCTTCTTGTTCCAAGGTTTAAAGAAAAAGCCTTTCTGTTTAATCTGTGAACACAGAGGAAAACTTCAAAAGTCTGAAGTAGGAAAATATACAGAAGCTAAATTAGTTTTTCAAAGTGACTAAGATTTGAATAATTGCTAATTAGGCCTTTCAGATAAATATAATCTGTATTTATAGGAACAGCAGGGTTTTCATCTGACTTAGCTTATTCAAATTTCATCCATGCTGTGTACCACTTAGTACAAAGTGGTATCCTCTCCATTCCTTCTGGTCAGATGTCTTATTTTCCCTGAGGCTACAGAAAGTAGATTATATTTCTAGACTACAACAGGGTTAACTAAGTCAATTTATGTAAAATGCTTCAGCAGGAAGCAGTTGGTTACAGCTACAGATACAACCACAATTTCTTCTTGTAGACTGGGTACAATCAATCGATGTGCTGGTGTTGTTTGTTTTTCACGACAGGGTCTCAACTGTGTACTCAGAAGGCCTAGAACTCTTAAGCCTACTGTTGCCCTGTGCTAGCTAGCTTTATGTCAGTTTGACACAAGCTTCTGAGAGGAGGAAGCTACAACTAAAAAAACGCCTCCGTAAGATCCAGGGAAGGTGAGAGTGTGGGGTGTTTTCTTAATTAGTGATTGATGTGGAAGGACCCAGTCCATTGTGAGTGGTGTCATGCTGGGGCTGGTGGTCCTGGGTTCTTTAAGAAAGCAGGCTGAGCAAGCTATGAGGAGCAAGCTAGTAAGCATCATTCCTCCAGTATCTCTGACCTCTAGGTTCCTGCCATGTTTGAGTTCCTGAATTTATGAACTATATGGAACTACGAGTGGGACACAACAACAAAACCTTTACTGGATTGCTTTTGGTCATGGCATTTCATCATGGGGACAGTAACTAAGACACTCACCCTCCTGAGTGCTGCGATTGCCGGTGACCTATGCCTTATATCAGTCTACGTAAGATAAAGTTACTTTGAACAGAATAACAGACAAATAGACTTAAAAGATAAAAAGAAGCTGGGTGTGGTGGCGCACACCTTTTATCCCAGCACTCTGGGAGGCAGAGACAGGTGGATTTCTGAGTTCAAGGCCAGCCTGGTCTACAAAGTGAGCCAGAGCTATACAGAGGAACCCTGTCTCGAAAAACAAAACAAAAAATGATAAAAAGATAGAAAATGAAATGAAATTAGGTTGCTTGTCCACAATGATCAATATTTTTAGATTTTCTACCTGACGTACCTGTGGTTTGGTAAGGACAATCAGTTTCTTCAACAGCAATTTGCCTTAAAGAATAACAATGAAAAACAAAAATATCAGCAATTATGTCAAAAGAAATTTGAAATTTTCCCAGGCTATAAGTTTGCTACTGTATCATTTCAAAATTCTAGTCCAAATCCCCACACACTGATGTTGCTTACATGAGGCCTGATATACTTTTTCTTTCTCAACTAGTATTAACTCTCACTGAAAGAAACAAATCAAGGTAGATAGTTTGTTCTGAAAACGTGACATAATCCAATCTCCCATCACAGTAGGAACAGTCACTCAGTCCTTCAGAACCCGGCGTCCCTAGTGGGGCTCTCATGTGGTATATGCTTTAATGTTGTCAACTAGAGCTGCTTCTCCTTTATTTTCTTCAAAACTTCCACTCATTTTTGCTTCATGAACCAAGTTTTCTTCCACTTAAAACCTGTAACTGATAATTTGTAATTTTATTCTTTGTAAAAAATTTACACTTTATGTTATAAAAATTAAAATATAGGTTTGGTAATAAAGTAGAGGGTACTAATTATCTTGAAATCTAATAAAAATCTGATTACCTTGTTTCATCTAACTTCATTAGTCAGATCTTAAAACCAACAGTTTGAAAAGGACTAAAGCTTCATAGTGACCTGTGGGGCTAGAAATGGTACTATGGCTTCTTCTGTAAGAAAGAGATTTTAACAGGGCTAACAACAACTGTCTATGGCACTCACTCTTGGGACTATCTGCCAAGATCTGGAAACACTGTCTGTCCTAACAGCTCAGGAGGGAGTGGCTCCTGGCACAGTGGTACAGGCCAAGGGGCCACACACCCTGCGACGTGCACAGCATGTGGGCAACCCCAGCTCCGTGGCAGCACCACCAAGGCTGAGGTCTACGAAGAATGAAGCCATATGCTGTAGCTTTCCAAGTTTTTTGGTTTCAAGTCAAGGTTTAGCCATGTAGCCCAGGCTATCTTTGAATGTCCTGTATCAGTCTCTTAAACACTGGGATTACAACTCAGTTTGATGTTCTGTATTTTATCTAAAGTTTTGGATCTATAGCTATACTTGTTAGTCAAACTCACTAAGTGGTCTAATTAAAGGCTGGATATTTCATACTGGCAAAGAGAAAAATAAGTTTTCTCCAATCAAGTTTCTCTAGGTATATTAATTAACTACACTCCAGCGCAGGCTCCACACCCGGGAGTGGTGGCAAGCACAGAACAGACTCAGTCTATTTTTTATTTTTGTTTTGGTTATTTTTTTTAATTGGTCTTTTGCCTGTTTGTTCTGATTTTCATTTTTGTGTTTCTTGTTTTCTTTTTTTTTCCCTCTCTCTTGAGAGAATGACCATAATGTTGGTTGGGCAGAGAGGATCTAGGAGTTTGGGGAGGGGTAAAAGATCAAAATACATTGCTTGAAAAAAAATGTTTGATCAAAAGAGATGGATATTTTCATATACATATAATTAAGCCTCCACAGTTCATGAAAGAACATTAAAAAAAAAAAAAAAAAAGTAAAAGCCGGGCAGTGGTGGCGCACGCCTTTTATCCCAGCACTCAGGAGGCAGAGGCAGGTGGATTTCTGAGTTCGATGCCAGCCTGGTTAACAAAGTGAGTTCCAGGACAGCCAGGGCTACACAGAGAAACCCTGTCTCGAAAAACCAAAAAAGCAAAAACAAACCAAAAGAAAGAACATAAAATCTATACAATCAAAGAGAAGAGATCAGCATGTGAATCTGGAAAAACAGAACTAATTAATGAGAGGTGTTTTGCTTTATTTTCTTCCTGCTAAATTGGACAGTGTTTAGAACTGGAAAAATATCCTTTTTAATAATGACTCCTTCCTAAAATGAAAATATGACACACATAAAAACTAGACTGAAAGAAAACAGTTAAAAGAAAGTTTCTAACTCTTAGTCATTAAAGCAACTAAACAAAAGAAAAAGACAGCTCTAATTTTCTATATACAATAGTATTTGAGTATCAAATTCTCTTACTTATACTCCCAGTAGGAAAAGCCTCAAACTGTGGACACAAATAATGTCAATTTCCTTTAACAAATGGATCAGTGTTATAGAAACAATAATGAACTTGGCACTCACTGTAAGGACTTCCCTGACAAGTCCCTGGTCGTATTGTCAATGCTGGAGACCACGTCTGAGGGACGTCCTTTCCAGTTCTGTTAATATATTAAAACAAAAACACAAGTATGTACTGCTATGAGGTATGCATATGCACTCTGCATTATTAATGTATTGTTGAATGAACAAATACATTTGCTGACAGTCTACAGCACTGCCATGTAGTTTCAGGAACTAGGATTCCAACAGCTGAAACACCACACACACTCTGCCTCTTAAAGCTTACATTTTAGTGTATAAAGAGAAAATTTAAAAAACGATTTTGCAGGGTAGGTCACAGGTAAAGTCAGCTGACATGCAAGCCTCGTGACGAGTTGGATCTGTGGAACCCAGCGTGGAAGGAAACAACACCCAGAAGTGTCTTCTGACGTTCACATGCACACTGAGGCACTTGTGCCTCTCCTCCCAATGAAAAAAAAAGACACGTCTGAGTTTTACACAGTGAAAAGTGCTATGAAGGCAACACAAGAACGAATTGAGAGCAACTAAAGTCGAGCGCTCTATGACACAGGGATGCTGACCTAAAGTAGAAGAACTAGTCAGCTGTTGGACGAGCAGGAGGAAGAGAAAGCAGGGAAAACAGCAAACGCAGAAGTTGTGAATCAGGACAAGTCCTGATAAGAACATAGGCCAATGTGACTAAAACACAGAAACTGAGAACAGCGGGAGGTGTGCACCTACTAGCCAGCTAGCAAAGGGGCCTAATAGGAAGGTTAGTCTAAGTGTGATGGAAACTCATTTAAATACTAAGTAAGGCAGTAAAATGATCAGCTTTGAAAAGATCACTCTGGCCCATATGAAGCATGACTCAAAAGGGACCCTGAGTGGAAAGGGTTAAGAGATCATCGTAGCAAATGAAGATAGGAGACTGGGTAGGTCTGGAGCTGGGGTTCTAGTGGTAAAGCCTGTGGGATGGCTCCACTAATAAAACATGTAGAACCCGAGGGGTCTGTGGCTTATTCATAGTTAAGCGAGCTGCCAAGGAGTTTCTGCCAAGGGTTCCATCATTCTCAACATTGAGTAGACGAGAATACTAGGAAAAGAGGAGTCCAACCACGTGCAAGGATTGAATGTGGATGGGGTGATGGTTAGAGTGAGCAGGCTACTTCACTGAGATGTGTAGCAGTTATGGAGGAAGAACTGGGCACAGCTTAATCTTAGCACTCTGCTGCTGAGGCAGGAAGAAAATCAGTGTAAGGCTAGCTGGGCTTCAGACCGAGTTCTGGGCTTGCCCAGGCGACAAAGAGAGACCATGCTTCAATAACAGCCAACCAAACAGGGAGAAAGGCCGAAGTGCACAGCATAAAAAAGCTGACAACACAGAAGACCTGTTAGTCTTCTAACAGCAGGAATGTAGAAAGAGAATGCAGGGCACATCTGGTGGCAAGAAAATTAATGGATCAATACTTTTAAGAAGAGAGACTGAATATCTCTACAAGGTTAAGAAACAAGGGCAAGCCAAATGGCAGCACACAAGTTTTGGTGATCTTGACACAGCAACAGAGCACATGGTTTAAATGAGATAGGGTTTTACTATACAGACCTGGCCAGCCTAAAATTAAACTCCCTATGTAGACCAGGCTGGGGTGGGCCCTTACAGAGATCTGAATGCCTGTTTCTCCAGCGCAGGTATTAAAGCTATGAACACCATGCTTGGTCCCCTTTTTTTAATTTCCCCATTTTTCTTTTTGAAGTTCTGTTGTGAGGGAGAAACAAAGAAAAAAAAAAAAAAACCAAACAGATGAAAACCTGACCAAGAGTGGTTTCACCTTGAAGGCCAGAGTTTCTACAGACACTACACCTCTTAACTATAATATAAATATATCACATATAAAATATAAAGATTTACTATAAAACATAGGAACTACTAGAAAATGGTAGTACAAAAGAAACATGCTTTTAAAACTTCTCTTCTTTGTGTATACATTTTTAAAACATTATTTACTTATTTGGGGGGAGGCACGAGGAAGCATGCATAGAGATCAGAGGACAGCTTCTTTTGGTGGGGGGAGAGGGTCAGTTCTCTTTCCAGCACGGCGAGTCCCAATGACTGGACTCAGCTCATCAGGATTGTATCAACCGGCGGCAAACCCAATGATGTCTTTGGCTCCAAATCTTCACTTTTCTTCCACAATTACTTTTGCAGTGCTGAGGACGAATGAACTCAGGACCTTGTACATTCTAAACAAGTATTCCACTTCTGAGCTACAGACTCAGCCCAAGAAAACCTTACACTAAAATATCTCAACCTGCGCATGGCAGCACTTAGATGGCTGAGGCAGGAAGACTTTGGGGCCAGTCTGGTCTACACAGTGAGCTTGAGACCAGCCTGGTCGACATATTGAGATCTTGTCAGAAACAAACAAAGAAACAACGCTAAGCTCTCTACTACTGAAAAACCAACCTTGCGCACTGAAGTACAGGTACAGGATGGCTCACAAGTGATCACATGCATGTGTGACAGAGAAACAAGCAAAGCACCTGATATTAAATGCTAAGTACATATCAGCAACTAACTAGTAACAATACACTTAACGGAAAGTCATCAATAGATGGCATCGAAGGCGCGAGAATAATAGAATTTTTCCCCCTACTGTTTTGAGGCTTATGTCATTAAGTAGTCACTGAACACTGGTTCTTCTAATTTCAGCAAAAACTCTGCGAAGTAGGGGCTGGAGGTATGTATGGCTCAGCAGTTAAGAGTGTGAACAGCTCTTTGGGAGAACCCAAGTCTGGTTTCCAGCACCTATTTCAAGTGGCTCAAAATGCCTGTAACTCCACTCCGATGAGGATCCAATGTCTCTGGCTTCCATGTGCACACACACTCACATACATATACTTGCACATACTCACATACATATATTCACACCACTCACACACACACACACACACACACACACACACACACACACACACAATTAAAAAGGAATTGTTTAAAAACTGGAAAACCATGGGGGAGATTCAGAAACCATTAGGTTTACACTGTACTAACTGAAAAAGGAGGAAAAAAGATTAAGTGTTGAAGGAAAACAATCTTTAAAAAGTAATTGAAATCTTAGAGAAAAGTCATGAAATCATATGTAGGCTTCAAAAATCTCTTCTAGAGATGAGGTCTCATTGTGCAGTTCAGGTTGACCCATAACTTGGGTCTTTCTGAGTTAGCATATTGAGTTCTGGCATCACAAAATCGCAGGTATACATGACACTCAGGAAGAAATAGCACCTTCTAGAAAGACAACTGTCTTCGATAACGTCAATATACACATTATATGTGAGGGCACATATATGTATGTTACTTATTTCTATATAACACCTAATGTTATCCTCTGAACTACACACAGACACACACACAGAGTAAATGGATATAATGAAGTATTTTTTTAAAAAGTGACTCTCCGAAGAATACTTAAGAATATTTTCCATATCTAAATCTATATAAAGCTGAACTGCATATGGCAAAACTACACAGAAAAGTTTTGTACTGAATATACCTGAGTAGTTTCTTCACTTTGTCGGGAAGTTAGCTTCTCTTTCAATGCATACAGCTGACAAGTAAGGTAGTAGCATTCTTTTCTCAGTTGCAGGATGACATCCTGTGCTTCTCTCACTTTGGATTTCTCATTTTCCAAAGCCAAGACTAACAACCTGTTGTTATCTTGGTAATATCTCAGTAGTGTAGCAGTGTTAGCTATAAGATAAAATTTTCAGTTAGTAAGCCTCAACCTAGAAGGTGAAGCAGAGGCTAGAGATATCTCTCAATGGCTAGGAGTGCTTGCTAAGAAACCAATGAGGCCCACAGGTCAAATCCCCTAAAGAGCCAGGTGTGGTCCTGCACACTGGTGACTCTATCTGCTGTGGCAGGACGGAGGGAAGGTAAGGTGTTAAAGGTGTGTGGAGACAGGAGGATCTCTGGGGCTTGACTGGCTGCCACAATAGTTCCTTGTTCAGTGAGAGACCCTTTGCAGGGGAACAGGGCAGAGATTAATAGCAGGACTCCAGAACTTCTACTACAGCAACACCCCACTGTGCTCCACACACAAAGAAACACACACAACACACACAAATGCCACACTTTCAAAGTAAGAATGCTGGAAGAAGACAACACAAAATTCTCTTACTGGGTACTTGGCCCGGTGCAACAATAAAGGACTTGCGTTTCCCAATCCCCGCCAAATTTTTATTCCTTTTTTCTTTCATTCGATTCTTAATGTCTTCAAGGGTATCTTGAAAGGACCTTTTCTGACACCTTTCCTTAGCCATCTTTGTCTTTGAATTAAAAACAAAACAAAAAAAAAAAAAACCAATGAACACTTCTCAGATATTTTTTAAACATAAAATTTAAGAAACATAGGCTGTTCATCAAGAAGGGATTACAAAAGACTAAATTGTAAACTTACTTCAAAAAAAGCAATATTTTGATTTTCTGCTTAGAAATATTAAGTCAGGTGTTGTAGAATAATCCAAGCTACTAAAAAGGCTAAGGCAGGTGGGTCATAGATTTATGCTTGGGCTACATAGTGAAATTCATCTAAAACAAAACAAGAAGAAAAAAGATGTTAGAATCAAGCCATCATAAGAAAAAAAATCCCATAAAATGTCATTCATGCTTTTGCTATAACCTTATCTTCTACTATTTCATAGGAAAGTATTAAATAACTCCAGAAAGTATCAATTATTCATCTTATAGTAAATATTCATTGGAGGCGTACAACATTCTAGGCTCTATGGGAACTTATTATTTTGGGACAGGATATTGCTGTTACCCAGTCTGGTTTTGAACTTAAGAGCTCTCATGTCCTTCCTACCTCAGCCTCCTGAGTAGCTGGGACCACAAATGTATGAGCCATAAGCAGACTTACTTTTCTTACAATGTTTATAGCCAACCTTTAGTGTTTAGGATTACAGTATTAGTTCAGAAGCAATTTATATGTATATCTGGGTTTCTGTTTGGCAGCTTTTCTCTAGTAATTTTGGGGCTGAGAAAACATGTATTCATGTTAATAACAGTAGCGTGCTTCAAGCAAAATAAACTTCCTGGTCTCAAAATTGTAAACTGTTGCCAACCACAATGTGTGCATATAATTGTCACCACAAGAACTATCTTGATTCATCTCCTTTTAGTTAAGTGTTTTCTTGAATCTCTTCTTGAGTATTCTCACCAGGACGTATTTTCCTCCACGCATAATGAAGCCTTAAATTGGTACTGTATATCTTATCTAACCCTTTATTTTTACCAATGTGTATATACGATAGATTGGAGAGGGGAGTTCAACAGAATAAATGCAACGACTTCTTATAAGAATGGGTGGGTCACCATCAAGTTTTAAAAGTTTGCACCGGAGACATCTGAGTGACACACAGAATGAATAACTGATAGAGTTAAAGTTAATTACAGTTTGTTCGCGTGCGCGAGCACAGTGGGATGGAAATCGGGCCTTGTGCGTGCTAGACAGTGCAAGTCGGCGAGAACACCCCTTCCTCCGGCCCCTATCTAAAAAGTTTTTGCTACTTTGATTGAGCAAAAGCCCTGTCGATTTCGGGGTGCTCGCTTTCGCGAGCGGAACGCGTCGTCCGGTCGGAGAGATACCTCCAGTCCCGCCGCCCGTACCGCTCCGTACCTCGGCCACTCAGGTCCGGACGAGCAGATGCAACCTCCCGCTCCGCCGCGCTCCGCAGCTACCGCCGCCACATTCGAAATTCTGCGTTACGCGTATCCATTGGCTGGCCGGACACCATCACGTGACACTCCGGCCCGCCCTTCTCCGTAGACGCAGCGCCCGGCCCCGGGGAATGGCATCACGTGGCGCGCCTGCGCACGCGCAGCTGTGGCTGGGGTGGGGTAGAGGGGGTGGAGTCAGGCTGGAATTGAGGCCTTGGCTCGGCGTCCGCCTTCCCACAGCCTAGAGATCTAGCGACTTTGAGACTGGGTCTTGTCTGGGTGCGTCCCTGACTTCCGGTTAGACCTGGGGTGTTGACGCAGGCCTGAGAGCCCAGCTCTCAGAAGGCTGAGGCAGGAGAATGACGAGTTCGAGTTGAAGCCTGAGTTGGAGCACGAAAGATCCAAACAGATCCTGGCGTGGCTTGTCAGGGCGCCCAAGGCCGCGCAGCTCTTGTGCTCCGGGGCGCGCCCGTGTGGCAAACGTCCATCCAGCACGTTTAGCGCAGGCTCAGCGAAAGGACTGATGTGAGAGACTGGGCTCTCCAGGTTCAGCCCGCTGGCGAGATCTGCGGGTGGGCCTGGCTGATTCAAGAAGAAACGCCAAGTGACAGCCCGATCCTGTCCTGTGCATTTACGGAAGAGATTTACAACCGGCTGCGCTCACCTCAGAAGTCATTGTAGTGCAGCAGCCGTGACTGAATTAGAAGGTCATCTTGTGGGATCCGTTTTTTAAAGTGCTTTCCCGGGAACAATCTAAACTTCTTTATCAGTTCCTGATAATAGTCAAGGAATTGGGTTTAGTCATGCTGAGAAAAGTTCGGCACGCTTACACATCAGGCAGCGTTACTGGGTAGTTCTGAAGGCACACAAAGAAAATGGGAAGGGGAAGGTGGCAGCAGGGAGCCCTACCACAAGACATTTGGAGCCTCCACAGTTGAGTGATTGCTTCATAAGTCATATCCTTGGCAGATGTCTTGTGCCATAAGGTAGATAGATATACGTAGCCAATATAACAAGTTATATTTTACTATGCTGGTCATCACACAAGGTTCACACTCTTAATTTCTTACCTAGGGTCCTAAGATTATCGTTCCACGGCTGCTCATTTATGGCTCTCTTCTTTGTTTTCTGTTTGTTTTTGTTTTTGAGACAGGGTCTTCTTGTAGCCCAGGATGACCTCTAACTCCTTACGCTGTAGAGAAGTCTCTCTGTGTACCTTTGACTGTCTTGGAACTCACTATATATTTGAGGTTGGCCTCAAATGCAAACAGATCCACCTGCTTCTGTCTCTTGAATGCTAGATTAAATGTGTGTACCACCATGTCCATCTCCTAAAAAAGTTTGGTTTTGGTCTGTTTATTTGGCATTCAAAAAACAAAACAAAGCAAAACAAAACAACGGGTTAAGGCAGGTTTTTTACACAGCCTAAGCAGACTTCAAATTCGTGATATTTCTGCGATGACCAGGAACACACAGAGATATGCTAGTCTTGGCCTCCCAAGTGCTGACATTAAAAAAAATTTTTTAAAAAAGATTCCTTTGGAAATGTGGATATGATCCAGATATCAAAAGCTTTTGCTGCTCTTGCAGAGGACCTGAGTTCAGTTCTGAGCACCCATGTCAGGCAGCTCACAACCACCTCTGACTTCAGCTCCAGATTTGATGCCCTCTTCATGGGCACCTGTGTACAGCATGTGGCATACGTGATCAAAGAGAACACATACATATATACAAAAATAAGAATTAAAAAACCCTTTGAAAGATTCTTTAATACTTACCATGTCATGTGCTGTGTATTAATTTGAATAGCATACAAATGTTAGAAACTTGGTGACCAAAAGTTTTAAGGAATTTGTCAGAACCAAAATGCAGCAAACTATCACATCATTTTGGTACCCACTTATATTGGCTTAGTCTTTTCCTTTGTTGAGCAGTCCCAAGCTGTGGAGAACCTATATAAGTGTACAGTAGACAGACAGGCTGGGGAAAGTCCTACTTTTTAGATTGCTTGTAGCTTTCATCTGCATGTTTTAGAAATGTATCTTAACCACTTGAAATAACTTATTAAACCTCAGAATCCTTGCTGTATACTTCTATTTTAGAGGGTTGAATTTCTCAGCCTAGTGCCAAGAATGTAAGTATTTAATTGAATTTACTGCCTGTGGCAGTTTGGATATGCTTGGGCTATGGGAAATGGCACTATGAGGAGGCCTTGTTGGAGGGAGTGTGTCACTCTTTAGGCAGGCTTTGAGGGCTCCCAGGCTTAATTGAATGCTGCTGAAACAGTCTCTTTCTTTCTGTCTTCAGATCAAAATGTAGACCTCTCATCTCCTCCTAAACCATGTCTATCTGCAGGCTGCCATGCTTCCTGCCATGATGATAATGAACTGAACCCCTGAAACTGTAAGCCAGCTCCAATTAAATGCTGTCCTTTATAAGAGTTGCCTTGGTCATGGTGTCTCTTCACCATAGAAACCCTAACTAAGATGCTGGCCGTGCTGGCGTTTTGTTTGTTTGTTTTTGAGACAGCGTCTCATTATGTAGCTTTGGCTGGCTTGGACATAGGTATGTGGATCAGACTGACCTAGAACTCATACAACCTACTGTCTTTGCCTCCTAAGTGTGTGTTTAAGGTATGAGCCACTACACTGCATTCCTATTTTGGCATATTAAATCTCCCCTGTAGGCTCATGGGTTTGAACACTTTATCTCTACATGGTAACGCTGTTTCGGGTGGTTGTAAAACCTTAGGCTATGAGACACAGCTGGAGGAGGTGGGAGGGTTGGGGATGACTGCTTTGGGCCTAGGCTCTCTCTGCTCTGCTCAGTGGCATGTACAAGCATTTACTGCACACTCCCACTGCCACACATCTAGTCTGTCATCCTGCCTTTCCTGCCATGATGGACTTACAACTCCTGAACCATCTCTCCTCCCTTAAGTTGCTTCTGTCATGTATTTCATCACAGCAACATAAACACATGTAACGTAAGCGCATGCTCTGCTCTGTGCCAGGGCGTTCTATGTATTGCTTTATTTATTTTTTATCTTTTTTTTTTTTCCAGAGCTGAGGACCGAACCCAGGGCCTTGCGCTTGCTAGGCAAGTGCTCTACCTCTGAGCTAAATCCCCAACCCCTTATTTATTTTTTTAAATCATAATAAGTCTATGGTGTTTATTGTTAAAAACTGTGTACTTACTCAACATGATATAGAGATATTCATACACAAATAGGTGTATTTGTGTGTTTCTTTAACTTGGATGAGTGTTTGCTTGCATGTGTGCATGCACATTATGTCTACTACCTGTGGAGTCAGGAGAAAACAGCAACCTCTGGGAACTGGACTTACAGATGTGGGTGCTAGAAAACTGAACTGAAGTTCTTTGCAAGACAACAAGTGCTCTTTACTGCTGATCCTTCACTCTAGACTCAGTAGATTTTTTTAAAATTTGGTATATATATATTTTTTTTTTTCCCGGAGAGATAGGGACAGATATACAGATAGACAGAGACAGAGATAGGAGTTGGGAGGATGAAGATGTAGGGAGGGTCTGGGAGGACTTGGGGGAGAGGAAACCATGATTAGATTATGTTGGATGAAAAAATTGTTTTAATGAAAAGAAAAAGAAAAGGTATACTCTAAAAATGGTGTTTAGGCTTGTTTTGGTTAACAATGCAGATAATTGGTAATCTAAAGATCTGCTTTTTTTTTTTTTTTTAATTTACTTTGCAGTTGCATTTTTTTTTTTTTTCCAAGACAGGGTTTCTCTATGTAGGCTGTCCTGGAACTCATGCTGTAGACCAGGCTGGCCTGGGGCTGCATTTTTATATAACACACAATATGAGCTTATCATTTTCATCTCCTCTATTGCTTTCTTTTCTCTCCCTGCCTCCTTGATTTTATACTTTTCCAATCCTTGAATAGTCAGTTTTTTTACTTTGATGTCCCCTGTACCACTCTAAATTCTACATAGGAGTAAAAACCCATACAATATTGTCTTTTAGAGTGTGTCATATTTCTCTTAGCATGGTGGTGTCCAGTTCCATCTGTTTTCCTGCAGTGATATCACTTTGTTCTTTGTAGTTGAATAAATCTCTGTTGTTTCTGTTTGATCTACTCACCTACTGATGGACATTGAGCTAGATCCATATCTTGGCCTTTTCGGCATCTAATAGATGATCATGTGATTTTTTTCCTAGTTTGCTTATATGGTGGCTTACGTTAATGAATTTTTGTATATTGAACCATCTCTACATCCCTGAGATGAAACCTACTTGATCATGGTGCATGATGTTTTGCTGTGTTCTTAGATTTAGTTTGAGAGTATTTTACTGAGTATTTTTGCATCACTGTTCATAAAGGAAATTGGTCCAGATTATAGGTGTGTAAGGCTACACCTGTCTCAGTCATTATTTTGATTACAATGTTTCTGTGTAAATGATATTTATATATGTATTTTTATATTCATAGTTTTGTATTTCCTAAGTCTTTTATGTTTTTCAGTAAGAAAAGAGGTTGTATCTTTTAGGAACTCATACTCCTTTTGTTCTTAATTCCTTTGTGCTGACCTATTCATTTGGTTTGTTTCTTGCCTAGAAAATTCCTTGGTTTCTATGATGTGGATTTTCTGGTGTTTTTCTTCTCTCTCTCTCTCTCTCTCTCTCTCTCTCTCTCTCTCTCTCTCTCTCTCTTTCTCTCTCTCTCTTTCTTCCTTTCTTTGAGACAGGGTCTCTATTATGTATCCCCGACTGACCTGTAACTCTGTAATCCAGACTGGCTTCAAGCTCACTGAGATCCACTTGCTTCAGTCTCCTAAGGGCTCGGAAAAAGGAATACACCACCCATACAAGGCTAGTGATGAATTTTTAAGATATTATTTGACTCTTGGTTTTGAAGGAAATAATCATTTGGTGTGGAATTACAGACTGGCAGATTTTTCTCAGTTGTTGGAATCTGTTTCCTTGTTTGGCCTGGCAGGCATCCCTGTCTCAACCTCTCTTGTTCCTCTCTTCAGAATGTGGCTCCTCCTTGTGGCTGCTTGAAAGATTTTCTCTTTCTTAGATTTTAAGCCATTTGACTGTGATGGATCTATTTCTCTCTTTAAGGATCCTCTCTAAGATCACTCACATCATTTGTGTTAGTCTATTGGAACCCACCAGCAGCCTACGAATGCTCCTTTAATCTGTGCTTTGTTTCATTCTTCTATTTTTCCTTCTTTGAAGGAAATATTTTTCTAAATGCAGATGACCTGAACTCACAAAGATCATGGTGCATGTGTGGAGACCAGACTACTTTCAGGGTTAGTTCTCTTTCTACTGGCAAGCCATCTTTTCTTTCTTTTTCACTCTAATCCAGGCTGTCCTCCCAACTTGTCCTCCAATCCTTCTGCCTCATTCTGAGCATCTCAACATTTTGGATATTATAAACTCCATACTGGCAAGCCATCTTTTCTTCCTTTTGGAGACAGGATCTCACTCTAACCCAGCCTGACCTCCAACTTGTGGCAATCCTTCTGCCTCATTCTGAGCATTGAGGTTACAGATACTAGCCACCATGTCAAATTTTCTTCCTTTCTCATCTTTCCGTTCTTCCCCCTTTCTCTCACTTTTAGAAGTCCCCCCCCCCATTTTCTGAGATTTAGTCAGTCACTAAAGACAAGAAGCTAGAAGTTACAAAGAATTTATTCTTATGTGTTTTTGTGAATGTAACATATGTGCAGGTACCTGGGGAGTTTGAAGAGAGCACATTGGATCCCCCGGAGCTGGAGTTATTGGCAGTTGTGAACCACCTGACAGGTCACTAAGTGTTCTTAACCAGTGATCCATCTCTCCAGCCCATTATCATCTTCTGACTTAAGAACTTTGTTTTTTCTGCATCAACTCATCAACATGTGGAGACCTAACAGTACATTGCCTAGGATCGTGTTTGGTGAGATGGGCTAGACCCTGATCCACAGTGACTATTACTGCCCCCTTGGTTTTCTGGACACAGTGGCCTCACTCTTGCAACCCACCTGCCTTATACTACCAAGTTACTACTCCTTTTAAAAACCAGAATAGTCACATGTATCTGCCATATTACAGAAGTATATAAAGCCAAAGTGCTTGCTTACCATCTTCCTGCTTAAGCTAGTATGTGAATTCAAGCTGTCACATGGAATATTAGAAAGTTGAACTACTTCCCCCACATAGTTTTAAACCTATAGTAGCACTACTTACACATACATACACTTTCGCTATTTTAAGAAAGGTGCTGAACTACATTCTAATAGTTTATCCAGTTGCCACATTAAATGCCAATGTGCCACTTTGCTGGTGACAATTGCTCAGTTTGCAGAATGTCTACCTAGAATGCATAAGACCCATAAACAGGGCATGATGGTACCTGCTAACAGGAGGACTTGGAATTTCAAGACACTCTGAGCTACACAAAGAGTTCAAGGCCAGCTCAGGCTAAATGAAGCTTATCTCAAAGCCAAACCAAACCAAACCAAACCTCCCCACTTAATAATTACTGACTTACCTGTTACAGATCAAAGTAAAAGATCCACAAGTTAGGATAAAAGAAGAATGAAAATAGAAATTTGTGCAGACTGCAGGAGCATAATTTGCATAGCACAGGGTCACATTTTGCAACCAACCCCGGACCTCAACTAGCATTCATTCTATTATGTTAATGAGGCAAGACTACAGTTTATCTCACACCAGGTTAGGCTTTCTGTCAAATCATACCAGTTGGACAGACTTCAGCCTTTTAAGCCTAGATTCTTATTTGCTAAACAAAGAGTTTTTCTGAAATGAGGCAGAAACAGGAAGATCTCAAGTTTAGGTCAGCCTGGGCTACATATTGAAACTCTATTTCAAAATTAATCAAAAAAAAATGTTGTGTCTGGCCAGCAGATCACAGGTTTGTATGAAGTGAGCTGTAATTGCGCTTTCAAAAGATGATTACTCTTATAATTATCTTAATTAATAATATATGGGTGAGTAGAAAATCTTAAATTTGCAATCAAACTGCAAGCTGCAGTCAATGTAACAATGGCAGTCTTAACCATAATTTTTAAGTTTCTTGTGTAACGTTAGGATAATATCTACAACCTTAGGAAAGCAAAACCCAAGTTTAAAACAATTTATCATCTTTAAAATCAATATTAGAAGCATTACTATCATATTATGAAGTTTGGCTGCCAGTTAATACCTATGAATACCTATTAAAGCAAGCTTTAATGCTTTAATAAAGAGGCATTGCTTTAAATCTTATCTTAAATTTTACTATTTAGGATAGGAACCACATTAATTATTATCTAAACTAGAAATATCTTTAGAGACCCAGCCTCTGGGCCTGCCTTATGCCACGTGTCAGAAGGACTCTAAACTTGAGTTATCAAATTTAACACTAACCATCTGTAGCAATGTAACAATTATTAATCTTAACCAACAACTTATGAGCTGAATGTGAAAACATGCAGAGCACATTATCAATAAAAAGGAACCAAATGAAGCAGTTACATTTAGACCATTCAGAGAATATTAATTTTTGTAGCTACAATCATAGAATAAAAGGCACTTTACCATTTGTCAAACACATTAGTCACGAACCATTTATCAGCTTTTTTACACCGAAACTAAGAGGCTGTGCATTTGCCCTTTTCTCCTAAAACAAACAGTTTTTCTAGCAGGGGCCCTCCTGCCATGTGTCTGATTCCTGGCTGAAGCACGTGGCAGCTCTCAGCTTTGCAGATAAAGTTTTTTATACCATCTTTATTATCCAACATAAAACATAGAACATTCATTCATACAGACTGGACACGAACATACATGAATTGAACACGAGAACAGATTGGTGCACCAGACATTAGACAAGACACAAAAGGGGACACAGTACTACTTCTGCTATAAGGCCCAGAGAGAACAAAGCATGGCACTCCTGAAATTTCTCTCTGCTTTTTGGGACATTTTCCTCCCTCATGATGCAATCCGCCTGATTATTAATTTCCTTTTAATAAACCCTTTCTTTTCTCACACCTAAAAATGTAGCTTCGGAGAGCCACGGCCTACCACCTGTTATAGTTCCCAGCTCCTCTTAAGCTTCACTGCTGAACCTAAGTGAATTAGCTCTCGGGTTTAACGCTGTTTCAGCTTAGCCCATACCAACCTTCTCCGGTATGAATTTCCTTTATCCTTTAATTATTTTCTTCTTCTATGGAGCTCCAAACCAGCAGTGCCTCTTCCAAAAATCCTTTGCCATTTCTCAGTCTTGCGTTGGTTCACCAAATGTTGTGTCTGGCCAGCAGATCACAGGTTTGGGTTCTAGCCTGGAAAGGCATTTTGGAAACCTGGAAGAGAAGAGGGGATGGGCTGCGCGAGATAAGGAAGGAACCAAGACAAAGGTCTCTGCTCAAGGTTCAATTTTTACTATTGCGGCACTCAATAGTAGAAGGGGGAGGGGCCCGATTCCCGCCAAATAATCTTGAGGTCCAGTAGCAGGGTGTATGGCTACAAACAGCAAAGCGGCAGGTTCCAGCAGTGGGCGTGGCAGAACAATTGAGCGGGAAGCTCCACCCCTGAGCAAGCAGGTTTCAGGCTGGGGGAGGGGAGACTACAAAAAGAAAGACAAAAATAAGTTAAAAGTTGAAGAAACAGAATTGAACACATTAGCAACAAAATTCTGATTCCAAGTATAGCACTGTCAGAGGCCTAAATATTCTTTGATTGTAGACAGGGGTTCACTGTGTGTAGCCTGACTGTCCTGGAACTCACAGGTCTCTGCTTCTTGAGTGCTGGCACACCACCCCCACCTGACAGAATATTCTTATTTTAAAGTGTGTGGTACACGTGCATGTATGCCACAGCATGCATGTTGAAGTCAAGGGCAGCTTTGGGGATCAGGTTCTCTCCTTCCACCATATGGGGTCTAGCTCAAACAGGTCATCAAGTGTCTCTTCACACTGAACCATCTCACTGCCCCCACCAAATTTTGCTTTTAGAGCTGGTATATTAAAGTAGGAATTTTAATTTTCAGGGGCAGAGTATTCAGATACCAATGCCACCTGAGATATGTTGTGAATCACAATGCTGTACAAAAAACCACTGCTTGTTCTTAAACATATGATAATTCTAAAATCTTGGGGAAAACAAAACAAAAAATCCAAACCCCTTCTAACAGCATCTTTTAATCTGTCTGGACCAGATTTAGACTTCAGGACATTAATGAAGCAAAATGTTGCAAATATCCCAGGTTTATCTCAACTATGATCATACCATACTGCCATCTCTTACTGAAGACTTCAGTTAATAACTGTCGAGTTTAACGTGGCTGCTTATTTCCCCAATATGAATTTTTATAGAACTTACTGTTTAATTGCACATTACAGAAATCTAGGATGGACACTTAACAGTGGAATTTTATCATCCATATCCTAAATACATTTGAGTTTTAATTTTCACCAGTAAAATATAATATATATACATATATATACACACATACTTTGTTCATTTATTCATCCATTATTATTTATTGATTGATTGTGTGTGCATATACCTGTATATGAAGGTCAGAGGACAACTCCTAGGAGATAATTCTTTTCACCATATAGGACCCAAGAATGGAACTCAAGATTAGCAGGCCTGGTAGCAGCTGCCTTTACCTAATTTTCTTATCAGCCCCCAAGTGTTTTGTCCTTTAAGGATTTCTAATTTTTATGTGTATGTGGTCCTGTGCACACAAGTACAGAGGCCAAGGGGAATTGTGTGCTAACCTACATGATGCTAGTAATTGAATTCAGGTCCTCTGCTAGAAGACCACATTATTGCTTGTTATTGCTGGGTTACCTCTCAAAAGCCCACCAAAGATTTTGTTGTTGTTGTTGTTGTTGTTTGTTAATTACTTGGTGCTGGGAAGATGTTTCAGTGTTTAGGAATACTTGGTGCTCCCCTAGAGAGTTAGAGTTCAGTTCCCAGCATCCATTTGGGTGGCTCATGGCAAACTAACTTCTGCTCTAGGGAATCCAATGCTCTCTTCTGGACTCTACAGACACCCATCCTCCTCATGTGCACATACACATAATTTAAACATTAAAAAACCCCTTTATCTGAATATTTAAAAAAATTGCTGAATAGATGTTAAGAAACAGTAAAAACCATTCTTTGAAACAGTTTCATAAAAATTTAATTTAGTAATTATTTTTCATGACCTGTAGTTTTTGTTTTTTTGTTTTTTTTTGTTTTTTTTTAGTTAAGTGTTTTAAAGTCTACTGGTTAACACTGAGATTTGAATTAGGTCGTTTCCCAGTTAAAAATCCTATCTGTACAGTGTTGAGCTTACATATTCTAGAAATATTTACATGTCATACTTTGTGTTTAGCATTGAAACAGAATTAGTAAGTTGCATATGTTAATATGAACTGATGATTAATCTTTTGATCTCTTTCTCTTAAACAACAAAACACTTGTTTAGGAAACGTGCAAGCAGTCTTATGCAGAAATGGAAAAGGGTTTTGCCTGACCAAGGAACACAGTACACGAAACACCAAAGAAAGAAGAAGAGTCCTTTACAGCGAAGCAGTGATCAGTTCAGATGACCCCTATGGCCTCCTGGATGGGCACATCAAAACCACCAGGGGTCTTGGATTCCATGGAAACCTCAGACTAAAAAAGTCCATTATTCCAGCACCGCAAACAATCTCTGTCCCTATAGATGATCTATGTCAGTTTCTCATCTTAGCCACGAATGGACTTTGGCAAGTTTTGGACAAGAAGGAAGTCACTGCACTGGTAATCACCTTGTTTCATGCATATAAAGAAACCCATGTTCCTCGCCCTAAAAGCAAACCCTGGCCACCTATAGGCCTTCTTTCCCCACCAGACAGTAACATCCGAGTGCTGTTCCAGTACCAGCCTGAAAATGAAGACATTATGTCAACTGCAGATGGGACGAAAGGGTTATCTGACTCAATATATGCTGAAGCTTACACTCATCAGGGTACATTTTCTCCAAAAGTGACCCCTTATGACCCTTGCAGCACAGAAGAAAATAGCAGCTTACCCACTATAGACAGTAAGCAGGAAAGTGAGAAAGAACTATGTATTAAGAATTTCTACAAAGGTGCAGCTGAGTACATTGGCTGTGAACTTGTAAGTGCTGCAATAGAAGGGGGTTCCAGCGACAGCATCACTGTTATGGTAATGTTTCTCAATGGGAGCGAGTATCACAGGCTGACATAAAAACATTCCAATGACCTAGAACAGCAAACAGTGCTACAAAGACTCCCGTGAAAACCATTCCTTAGACTGGGAAGGAAATACAAAAGCTGCAGCTTATATATCATGCATATTATGGTGTATACTTTATGTCAAAGACAGAGAAAACTCAGTGTTGCTTTTTACATCACTTTATTCCAACCTGAGCACCTCAATATAAAACTAAACACCAGTGAACTGTTCTCCTTACTAATTTTGAGTTACTGTAAAATGTACAAGTTCTGCTAGCAGATCAACACTTAAATAGATTAAATCATCTGACACATGGTAGATTTCATATAATGAAAATACCTAAAATAATTAGTGCAATATACTGATTAAAATAAAATGGACTTCAAAAAACAAGGCTTCAAGATTATTACTAATAACATTGTAATACTTATGTTATAATTGCAAATACATTGTTTATTATGGTTCTAGCCATGTAAGAACAGCAAAGCCCCTTCCTTTCATAGGGGGAGAAAGAAATAATTAGCTGTTTTAGTAACTGTACATTTTGTATATGTTTAGGCAATTCTTAAATATTATAGGAAATAATAAACATATGGAGACTACAATGCAGTACTCTATTTACAGTACAGCTGAAGATCATATTTAAAATAATCAAGTTTGAATGTACATAATTGTTAGTGCACTGACTAATTATGCCCAAAGGGAAGCAGAGCCCCCTCCCTGTTCCAGACACACCTCTATGGAATAGCCAACAGTGATTAACTAGAAAGCAGATACCTGGTTTGTTTCCACTTTTTAAAAGAAGCTCATATGAAGGGACCACTATCATTAAAATGCATTTATCGGTTTCATATTCCTAAAACAGCATGGGGTTGCATGTGACTTTTTTTTTCCAATCAAATTTTTTCTTTTCCCTCTTCTCTCTTCTCTTCTCTTCTCTTCTCTTCTCTTCTCTTCTCTTCTCTTCTCTTCTCTTCTCTTCTCTTCTCTCCTCTCCTCTCCTCTCCTCTCCTCTCCTCTCCTCTCCTCTCCTCTCCTCTCCTCTCCTCTCCTCTCCTCTCTTCTCCTTTCCTTTTCTTCCTTTCTCTTTCCTCTTTCTTTCTTTCTTTCTTTCTTTCTTTCTTTCTTTCTTTCCTTCCTTCCTTCCTTCCTTCCTTCCTTCTTTCTTTCTTTCTTTCTTTCTTTTTTTTTTCCTAAGAAAGGGTTTCTCTGTATAACCCTGGCTGTCCCGGAACTCACTTTGTAGACCAGGCTGGCCTCGAACTCAGAAATCCGCCTGCCTCTGCCTCCCAAGTGCTGGGATTAAAGCCGTGTGCCACCACTGCCTGGCTCAATCAAATTTTAAGAAGTAACGGGACTGAATAAAATTAAAATGTCACCAATATTCATTCCTTCTTTCTGAAAATGCAGGACTGTTTTCTTAGGATTGATTTATTAATATGTGAAATGTAGACTTTTAAAGACTATTCAAATTACCATTTATTTGACTTTTGTTGCTAAGCATAAATAATTTTAGTCTTCTAAAAATGTTTTTAAAGCATACATTAGTAATTTTGAACATGTCATTCCTGACTATTATCCCAGTTTGGAGACTGGGTGGGTTAAGAGTGGGTCCATACCCACTGGAGATGAGTTGTTCCCCTGCACTTTCCCATGGAACAAGTGTACACACAGTCCTCATTTTCCTTTCTACTGCTGGAGGAGCACATGCATGTTATTAAAAATTAAGTTCAAAACACTCAAAATAATTCAGAATGAGAAACTTGATTCTACCATAGTCTCTTTTTGGAAGTCACACTGGGCCGGCTAAATGCTCCCAATTCCACGGTTTTTGCCATTCAGGAAGTTCACACTGGAGCTCAGTTACTACAACACTGGCTTCTGGCTGGCTGTGCAGGCTCAGTAAGGTCTACTCCTTGTCCTCTGGCCGAGTTTGCACCAGGATTCTGTGGTTCATTTTTTGGCAGCTTTTTAGCTATTGCATAAATATTTCATTTACATTCATTGATGTCTTAGCTGCCGTCTCCATAAATAGTGAGCTGTTGTCACCTGCATAGGACTGTGCTTCCTGGAAGCCAATGGCTGTTTTATTTGCTAAGTCAACTTTGTTTCTTAGCTATTCTAAAACTATCACAATATTAGGACTTGCTTGCCTTTGAAGTTCTTAAACCCAGTTTTTTGCTCTCGAAATGGATTCTACATTCGCGATATCATACACAGCTCTGGCTGCTTGTCCTTCTCGGTAGTACATTGGTGCTAGGCTATGATACTGTTCTTGCCCGGCTGTATCCCATATTTCAAATTTTACTGTTGTGTCATCAAGACCCACAGTTTGGGTTAGAAAGGCAGCCCCAGAGGTACTCTCTTGAAATTCATAAAATTGGTCTTTCACAAAGCGAAGCACCAGGCTTTATTTGCCAACAGTAGACTCTCCTAGAAGGACCAGTTTGACCTGGCATATTTTATTTCCAGTATTTGGCCCGTTGGTTCTTGTTGCTCCTAGATTAGCCATGTCCAAATCTTAAAGAAGTTCCTAAATTCAGATTTCTAAATGAACTTCCATGATATAAGGCATCAATTTTGTTTTCTTTCTGGAGAAAATACCTTCAACAATTTGACTTTGGAGCTGGGGACTGGAAGAGTGCTTGCCCAGCAAACAGCAAGCTCTGGGCCTCCTGTCAGCAAGGCCATGCAGTCATGGAGATCAGATGCACCGCAGCTGCAGTGGAGTCGCCTGATGGCTACTTCTCACACTGGCCTGAGGTGGACTCCAAGCACCATGCCACCCCTGCCTTGCTGCGTCTCCGTCTTAGCCATCTGGAGTCTTGAAGGCACAAGCAGACCTGAGAGCAACATAACCTCAAAGTCAATAGGAAGACGGACAGCCAAATAACGCCTAGGTTTTTTCATCTCAAGGACAGCCACAGTAATGGACTTCTGACACCAAGGCTAGACAATAGAGTGTTCTTCCCCAAATTGTGCCAACAACTGGTGTCCATGTGTCCAAATGCCCAAGATTGCAGGAGACATTTCTCATTCAATGTATTGCAGTGGTTTTGTTGAAGGTATCTCAGATATTGAACATTTGATTTCTAGTACGGGAATTTGTGGAATACAAGGAGGTGGAGCTTAGCTAGGAGAACTTTATCACTAGGGGAAAGAGATCATGTAATGTGTTTCAGCAGCCACCCAACTACCCATCTCTATAGAGAACAAAATACAACACCATGGCTTCTGTGTCTCATGAAAGCCTGAGCATAAATAAATCCTTCCTTCCTAGAACTTATTCAGGCCTGGGATTTGGTGCCAGCCACGAAAAAAAATAACCAGAACACTGGGTGTGGTACAGAAGCTGAGAAAAAACACTATTCATTCTGACAAGCCAGGATTGGTTGGCTGCTTGTGAGGACATCACAGAAAGCATTATGAAGAATGCTACTAACTAGTTGATAATAGTCATTGCTTGCATTTTCCTCTTCTTGTATTTTGGAGAAGCTCTTGATGCCTATGGAGCAGTTGGACTTAAAATTGGCTCTGGTAGACTTGGAATCTCCAATCGCTTTTACTTTGGTATAGTGAGCTTGTTTCCCAGTTTGTTGATTTTGCTCCCAGGAGTTTAAGTTGATTTCCATATCTATATTTATATGCTTCTTTTTTGTCTGAGGTTTGATGTGATGTTTGTATGTGTTTGTCCCAGGGGTGGCACTATTAAGAATTGTGACCTTGTTGGAGTGGATGTGGCCCTGTTAGAGTAGGTGTGTCACTGTGTGTGTGGGCTTTAATACCCCTCTCCTAGGTGCCTGGAAGCCAGTCTTCTGTCTTCCTTCAGGTGAAGATGTAGAACTCTTGGCTCTTCCTGTACCATGCCCGCCTGGACACTGCCATGCTCCCACCTTGATGATAATGGACTGAACCTCTGAACCTACAAGCCAGCTCCAATTAAATGTTGTCCTTCTAAGAGTTGCCTTGGTCATGGTGTCTGTTCACAGCAGTAAAACCCTAATTAGGACATTTGATTTTGGGGCTGGAGAGATGGCTCAGAGGTTAAGAGCATTGTCTGCTCTTCCAGAGGTCCTGAGTTCAATTCCTATCAAACCACATGATGGCTCACAACCATTTATAATGAGATTGGGTGCCCTCTTCTGTCCTGCAGTCATACATGCTACTGTACCCATAATAAATAAGTGTTTTTTTTTTTAAGGACCTTTGGTTTCTCTATGTCTTATCTCTTTCATCATTTACTATGCAAATTCCTATTAAAAACTCACTTAGCTACTCTTTTTAATTTTCTTCTTTTATAACCTGGTTATAACGTGTGTTACTGAGAAGCTGCTAAATTGATTTCCAGAGTGATGGGAGAAGTTTGCACTGCCAACGTCAATCCATATACACTAAATCTAATAAGCCAGAAAGTAGGGAATAACCTTGAACTCATTGGTACAGGAGAGAGCTTTCTGATCAGAACATTCAGAGCTAAGGACTAAGATCAGCCATAAATAAACGGGACCTCATGAAACCAAAAAGTTTAAAGCAACGGACACATTCAAAAGGACAAAACTGAAATCTACAAGATGGGAAAATATTTTCACCAATTCCATATCTGACATAGGGCTGGTGTCTAAGATATATAAGGAAGCCAAGAAACTGGACACCAACAAACTAAACAATCCAGTTAAAAATGGTTTAGAGTTCAAAACAGGGAATTCTCAGCACAGGAGTTTCTAGTGGCCGAGAAGCACTTAGGGAAATGATCAACATCTATAGCCATCGGGTAAACGCAAATCAAAATGATGCTCCCATCAGATACACTTGTCAGAATCAGGAAGACCAAAGACACAAATGACAGCTCATGCTGCCACATATGTGGAGCAAGGGAAACACTTCTCTGTCTATGATGGGTTGGAAAATTGTACAGTCACTTTGAAAATCAATACAGCAGGTTCTCAGAAAATTGGGAATAAATCTACCTCAAGACCCAGGTATACCAATTCAGGCATCTATCCAAATGATATTCCACCAAACCACAAAAACACTTGGTCAAGTATATTCATAGCAGTTTTATTCATAAAAAGTAAGGAAGTGGTGGCGCACACCTTTAATCCCAGCACTTGGGAGACAGAGGCAGGCGGATTTCTGAGTTCGAGGCCAGCCTGGTCTACAAAGTGAGTTCCAGGACAGCCAGGGCTATACAGAGAAACCCTGTTTCGAAAAACCTAACAAGACAAAACAAAACAAACAAACAAACAAAAAACAAAACAAAACAAAACAAAAAACTAAAGAACTGGAAACAACCTAGATTTGCTCAACCAAAAAATGGATAAAGAAAATGCGGTACATTTATTTAATGAAGTATTACTCAGCTGTTAAAAATGAGAACATCATGAAGTTTGCCAGCGAAAGGATATAAGTAGAAAAGACCATCTTGAGTGAGGTAGCCTAGACACAGAAAGACAAAAGTTGTATGTACTCACTTGTAAATGGATATTATCTGTACAGTAAAGGATAGCCATGCTAGAATCCACAGACGCCCAAAAGTAACACATGGGGGCCTAATGGGGGACAACCTCACTCAAAAAGGGAAACCAAAAAGACATCACGGGTGAATGTAGAGAGGGGAGTGGATAGGAGTGGGGTTAGGAATTGGAACAGGAGGGATTAGGTTTTTGGAGGCCCAAGGGAGAGAGTACTGGATGTGTCACCTGGAATGAATGGGAGGAGCATACATTTCTGGAATGAGCTAGAAAGCTAGGGCAATGGAAACTTCCAAGAATCAATAAGGTGACTCTAGTTGAGACTATTACTAATGGGGGTTTATGGAGCCTGAACTGACCAGCACCTGTAGCTAGCAAGACTTACAGGGGAGCTAATGGGACACCAACTCTGCCACTAAATCTTCAACCTACAATTTATCTTTCCTACTAGATGTGCTGGGGTAAAGGTGGTAAAGAAATCATGGCAGGGATGAACCACTGACTGGTCCATCGTGGGACCTGTGTCATGAGAGGGAATCCAATGATGACACTGCCTAGCAGGTCACAAAACTGCCATGGCAGGTTGATATCCATAGGAGGCCAGCCCTTTTCTGAAGAGAAACAGGGAAGTGTGGAAGGTGATAATAAGAGAGAAGGTGGGAGGGAAGAAGGGAGGGGAGGAGGGAAGGGAAACTGCAGTCAGGAAAATCAAGAAATAATAAACAATGTATGGTTTGGAAAACAAAACTTCTCACCGTGTAATTCTTTTTTTTTTAATTAGGTATTTTCCTCATTTACATTTCCAATGCTATCCCAAAAGTCCCCAATACCCTCCCACCCACTCCCCTACCCACCCACTCCCCCTTTTTGGCCCTGGCGTTCCCCTGTACTGGGGCATATAAAGTTTGCAAGTCCAATGGGCCTCTCTTTGCAGTGATGGCCAACTAGGCCATCTTTTGATACATATGCAGCTAGAGACAAGAGCTCCGGGGTACTGGTTAGTTCATATTGTTGTTCTACCTATAGGGTTGCAGTTCCCTTTAGCTCCTTGGGTAATATCTCTAGCTCCTACATTGGGGGCCCTGTGACCCATCCAATAGCTGACTGTGAGCATCCACTTCTGTGTTTGCTAGGCCCTGGCATAGTCTCACTAGAGACAGATATATCAGGGTCCTATCAGCACAATCTTGCTAGTGTATGCAATAGTGTCAGCTTTTGGAGGCTGATTATGGGATGGATCCCTGGATATGTCAGTCTCTATATGATCCATCCTTTTGTCTCAGCTCCAAACTTTGTCTCTGTAACTCCTTCCATGGGTGTTTTGTTCCCAATTCTAAGAAGGGGCAAAGTGTCCACACTTTGGTCTTTGTTCTTCTTGAGATTCATGTGTTTTGCAAATTGTAACTTATATTATTTTTGATCTTAGCCATTCTGACTGGTATGAGATGGCATCTCAGGGTTGTTTTGATTTGCATTTCCCTGATGAATAAGGATGCTGAACATTTTTTCAGGTGTTTCTCAGCCATTTGGTATTCCTCAGGTGAGAATTCTTTGTTTAGCTCTGAGCCCCATTTTTAATGGGGTTATTTGATTTTCTGGAGTCCACCTTCTTGAGTTCTTTATATATATTGGATATTAGTTCTCTATCTGATTTAGGATAGGTAAAGATCCTTTCCCAATCTATTGGTGGCCTTTTTGTCTTATTGGCGGTATCTTTTGCCTTACAGAAGCTTTGCAGTTTCATTAGGTCCCATTTGTCAATTCTTGACCTGACAGCACAAGCCATTGCTCTTCTATTCAGGAAGTTTTCCCTTGTGCCAATATCTTTGAGGCTATTCCCCACTTTGTCCTCTATAAGTTTCAGTGTCTGGTTTTATGTGGAGCTCCTTAATCCACTTAGATTTGACCTTAGTACAAGGAGATAGGAATGGATCAATTCGCATTCTTCTACATGATAACCACCAGTTGTGCCAGCACCATTCGTTGAAAATGCTGTCTTTTTTCCACTGGATGGTTTTAGCTCCCTTGTCGAAGATCAAGTGACCATAGGTGTGTGGGTTCATTTCTGGGTCTTCAATTCTATTCCATTGGTCTACTTTTCTGTCATTATACCAGTACCATGCCGTTTTTATCACAATTGCTCTGTAGTAAAGCTTTAGGTCAGGCATGGTGATTCCACCAGAGGTACTTTTATCCTTGAGAAGAGTTTTTGCTATCCTAGGTTTTTTTGTTATTCCAGATGAATTTGCAGATTGTTCTTTCTAATTTATTGAAGAATTGAGTTGGAATTTTGATGGGGATTGCATTGAATCTGTAGATTGCTTTTGGCAAGATAGCCATTTTTACAATGTTGATCCTGCCAATCCATGAGCATGGGAGATCTTTCCATCTTCTGAGATCTTCTTTAATTTCTTTCTTCAGAGTCTTGAAGTTCTTATCATACAGATCTTTCACTTCCTTAGAGTCACCGTGTAATTCTATTTGCCAAGAAATTGACTTACAATGACTTTTCACCATGACATTAATTTTATCTCACAATTTCTACTTATTTAGCATTGTGGTACACACTTGTATCCCAGCACTCAGGAGTGGGGAGCAGTAGGATTCTAAGATTGAGATTAGTCTTGGGATATTGTCCTAGTATAATTTGTATTACTGATAGACATAATGACAAAAATCAATGTGAGGATGAGATTTTATTTGGCAACTTGTGATCAACGTCCATCATTAATGGAAGAGGGGAAGGAACTTAAAGAGGAGGAAGGAGAAAACCTGGAGGAAAGCTGGATACTGACTTGTTCTTTATGGCTTGCTTGATTTTAGACTAGTACCTTGTTTACTGACAGTTCTGCACATCATGCAGGCCCTACCGGGAAGTGAACTGCTGCAGCATTACATCCCCTTTGTGGGACAAACCTGAAACATACTGGTGAAATGTAATCTTCACAGTGGGGAGAACTTTGGGCAGTCCACATGGTAGTACAGTTTGTTTGGAAGAAGAAATGGGCAGATGTAGGATTGATTGTTCACTGACTCATGGGATGTACCCAATGGATTAGCTGGAAGGACAGGGACTTGGAAAGATCATAATTGAAAATCGGTGAGAAAGACATGTGGAAAGAAGTATGTATATAGATCTCTCCAAATGGACAAATGATGCTTCTACCAGGAGTCACAACAAACAGTCCATGGACCTGAAACTCAGACTTCCCCCTAGTCATTTTGGGCTTCTAAAGCCTTTAAACCAACAGGCTAAGAAAGGAATAACAGTGTCAGGAGGGGTGAAAGATCCAGATTACCATGGCAAAATAGGATTGCTTCTCCACAGTGGAGGTAAGAAGGATTATGTCTGGATGCAGGAGACCCTTTAGGGTGTCTCTGAGTACTTTCATGACCTGTGATTAAAGTCAATGGGAAACTATAGTAGCCTAATCCAAACAGGATGACAAAGGGCACAGACCCATCAGGACTGGAAGAGGAATGTCACTCCTCCAGGAAGAGCCAAGACCTGCTAAGGTGCTTGCAGAGGGTAGAGGAAATACAGAATGGGTAGAAGAAGGTATTATCTAAGGCCAGTTGCAGAAATGAAGGTTATAAGTGGTATGAATGCTTCTGTTTTAGTCTGTTAGGAATACATTTTTTTGTATAGATATTTGCACTTTCTTCCAATTTCTTTAACATCAATTAAGAGAATCTCCATCAGTATTTAAGTTATGATGCTAAAAGAATTCTACCAAGGGACATTGATCTATTCTATATTTACAATGAATTTCCATATGACTGTTTAAGGGATAGTCATGTCATATTAGGTGTATTTATACCCTGATTATTGTTTCATTTGGACATGATATATGATTTGTGTCAAGTTGACAAGGGGTGGATTGTGATGACTATTCCTGGTTGTCATCTTGATTACATCTGGAATGAATTACAATCCAGAAATGGAGGGGACACCTATGATGCAGATCTTGAGGCTGAAAGACACAGACTTCTGACCCAGATGTCATGAAATGCAGATCTTGAAACATAGTGGACGTGAAAAGATTAGGCCCTGGTAAGATAGTACAAACCTTTACTCCCAGGAGATTGAGGCAAGCAGATCTCTGAGTTCAAAGTAAGCCTGGAAAAATGCAATTTCCAGATCTAGTTGTAGTGAGACACACCTTTAATCTGACAATACCTTCTGGAGACCTACTTCAGGACAATGGAAGAAAGAAGACTCACTCTTCCCCTGCTTGCCTTTGTTTGCCAGCACATCTGTTTGGTCCTACTTCTACAGAAAACCAGCTGAAACAACTAACCTTGAGGACTAAGCAACTACTAGATTTTTGAACTTCCAATTCACAGCTGCCCATTATTGGGTTAGTTGAATTCAGGCTGTTAAGTCATTACAATAAATTCCCTTAATATTCAGAGACATTCCATAAGTTCTGTGATTCCTGAGAATACACACACACACACACACACACACACACACACACACACATGCACACACACGCACATGCACACACACCCACACATGAACACAAAACTTGTAAGGGTGGAGTCACCCACAGTATGGTGGCATCTCTCAAATCATTAATTCAAGAAAATGGGTCCTATAACCTTCCACCAACTGAAAAATCATAAGCCCAGTTTCAGGCGCTCAACACATTAAACCACTTTGTTGTGATTCATGACTCTGGGGAAATGGCATGATGAGGAAAATATTACATTGAGTTGGTGAAACTAGATCTAGACAGTTAAATGCCATTAGTTCTTTATATCTTTATATCCCAACTGCTAGATGTGAGTTCAAAACCTGAAGAAAGTGATAGTTGAGGTGTTAACTAGTAGGACTTGACACCTATCCTTATATTTTGAACTTTGACTTTAGCGAAGAGGCTATCAAGTAGGACTCTATACCTAGGTTTGTATTTGTATTGGGACTTGGGCTGTAGGGCAGGGGTGCTTAGCAGGAGCTGAACCCTAACTCTGTATGTGTGTGTGTGGTTTTGTCCATTTGTGTGGTATTTTGGGAGAAAATACAATGTAGAACCATACACAGCCATGTATTGTATGAGGATTTTGGTTACAGGGGAGGAGACACCTAGACCAGCATCTAAACGTCTGTGTGGAACATCAGTTGAATATTTAGCAGTAACTGACACTTAGTCTGAATGTGTGTGTGTGTGTGTGTGTGTCTTGGTGTACATGGAGCTTTGTATCTAGCATGACCTAACAGTTTGCCATGATAGCATGCTCACATCTGTATAAAAATCTAGGTATCTGTGATATATGGTTTATATATGTGCTTGGCCCAGGGAATGGCACTATTAGAAGGTGTAGCCCTGTTGGAGTAGATATGGCCTTGTTGGAGCAAGTGTGTCACTGTGGGTGTGGGTTTTAAGACCCTTATCCTAGCTGTCTGGTAGCTAGTATTCTGCTAGGAGCCTTCAGATGAAGTTGAAGAACTCTCAGCTTCTTCTGTATCATGCCTGCCTGGATGCTGCCATGTTCCTACCTTGATGATAATGGACTGAACCTCTGAACCTGTAAGCCAGCCCCAATTTAATGTTGTCCTTATAAGACTTGCCTTGGTCATGGTGTCTGTTCACAGCAGTAAAATTCTAACTAAGACAGAAGTTGGTACCAGGGACTGGGGTTTTGCTGTCATAGGTCTGACCATGCTTTGTTTCGAAGAATGCATTTGGGGACTTTGGATTTGGAGAGCAGTGGATTGCATTAAGTGGGGCTTACTGGGCTATCCTAGTAGGAATATAAAAGACTTTGTTACTGAGAGTTATTTGAACTGTGTGGACCTGGCCCAAGAAGTTTCAGTGGAGAATTTCATTTATTTATTTTTCTTAATGTATGAGTACACTGATGCTGTCTTCAGACACACCAGAAGAGGACAACAGATCTTATTACAGATGGTTGTGAGTCACCATGTGGTTCCTGTGAATTGAACTCAGGACCTTTGTAGGAGCAGTCACTGCTCTTAACTGTTAAGCCATCTCTCCAGCTCTCAGTGGAGAATTTCAATGTGTGGCCTAGAGACTGTCTTTTGTTGTTGTTGTTGGATTTTGGTGAAGAGTGTGGCTACTTTTTGTCTTTGTGTGAAGAGTCGGAGGCTAATGCAAAGCGATTTATATTAATTATATTGACAAAGGAAATCCACAAAAAGCCCAGTAGAGACTTTGTTCTGGGGTTAAGTTTCATAAAGAACAAGTTTAGAAAGGAAAAATGTAAAATATATGGTATTAAAGGGTATCAGGAAGTAAAATGGAGCCGAACTCTTCGTTTAAGGATTAAATTGAATGAAGGGAGTAGTGACCACCCAGCTAAATTTAGGTCCAGGCATGGTAGTACAAACCTTTAATCCCAGGAGGCAAAGACAAGCAGATCTCTGAGTTCAAGGCCAGCCTAGAATACTGCAAGTTCTAGGTGAAGAAAAGTTTAAGTCCAGGCGTGGTGGACCACACTTTTAATCCCAGTGTTTAGGAGACAGGCATGCAGATATCTGATTTCAAAGTCAGTTTACAGAGCAAGTTCCAGGACAGCCAGGCTTAGGCAGTGAAGGAACTGGGAAACAGAAAGCTAGTGATAATGTAATAGAACAAGGGGGCCATGTTTCAGCTTCTGCAATCGGCAGAGCTTAGTAGGTTTGGCAAGTGGCTCTGGCTTTAGAGTCCAGAAACGAAGGGACTACAGGAACAATTGATGCTGGTTTGCTGGAGCGATGAAATTAGGTGATTAAGAAGAGACCAGCATTACTGAGGTGAAATCTGGGAAGTGTTTTCTGAGAGCACAAAGAAGCTGTGTCCCAGAGATAGCCAAGGTTGTGTCCCTCATGCTCTAGCTTCTCTTATAGGGAAGTGTGTTGGTAGCAAGAGTTGACACATCTGTATGAGGGCTTTAATTGTAGGGGAAGGGATACACAGTAGGACCTGATACCTAGTTTATAATGTGATTACAGGTTTTTGGATACAGCAGAGGGTGCCAGACTAGTCACATGGCCATGCATGTGAAGCTTTGGCTGGAGTGGAAGAGAGACAGAGAAATTGACACTAGGCTAGTATAAATATGCAGAGCTATAGTTTGGGGCAGAGGGTATGTAGAAGGTTGTAACAGCTGGTTGGGTTCAGATAGTTCTGTAGCATAAACTTGTACATGGGCTCTTCCTGTAAGAGAGAAGAGCCTTAGCAGGAACTGAGAACTACAATATGTGAAGCAGTGGATGTCTAGGTGGCCTTGTCAACTAGCCCTGCATTTCCCTGTGTTGTGTCTGTGAGTGTACCTGCATGTGTGTGATAGACAGAGGAAAGAGAGAGAGGGAGAAGGAGAGAGAGAGAGAGAGAGAGAGAGAGAGAGGGAGACTACAAGAACTATAAGGATTCAGGTTCTACAAGTTGTCCCCTCTCACAAACAAAGCCTACAAGCATATATATTGTAGGCAGCACATCATTTTATGGCTCTATGTACCCACTCATTTAAATGGAAACTCACATGTGGATAGGTATCACTTCCTGCTCGGCTCCCTCTCAAATACAGCCAAATCAAACACACAAGACTGGGGGCCATTTCTCCCTTCAATACTGCCAAAGCCTACATAACAAACCTATAAATAAATGTTCTCTCTCCTCTCTCTCTCTCTCTCTCTCTCTCTCTCTCTGTATGTCTCTCTCTCTCTAGTGTGTGTGTGTGTCTGTGTGTGTGTGGCTTGGCTGTAGAGACAGGTATACATAGTAGGGCATGTATATACACATATCTGATCTGTAGGGCTTTGTCTGTAGAGAAGGTGTTACTGTAAGAACCTGAACCATAACAGGGTATAGGGGATCTTTGACTGTAGGGAGGAATATCAGCCAATCTAGCTCTGTCCAACAAAGCCAGCAATTGAACATCTGTGGTATTTCTTCTTCATTGGGAGATGAATTTTACTGGCCATCTTTGGGATGATGCTTGTAAAGGTACAAACAGCTCATGTTGACTGCAACTCTCCAGGTGTGTTCACCTGGCAGACAGCATGGGAAGGAGAGTGTGGGTCTAATAAGGTGACTTCTTTTTTCCCAGATAAAAGGCTAAAGGCAGCAACATATTCCCTACAGTGGCTGGAACACAAAATGCCCACATTATACTCTTCTGGCCTCTTGAGCATCAACTCTGCACTGTGAGATTCACATTCTTAGAGTCAATGAAACATGCTTGTAGCTACAGACCACTTATGCTCTCTCTATCCCTCCTGGGACTCTGTTATAAGGTTACAGTTCCCAAGTCTCTCTTTGCACCAGTCCTGCTTTCAGTAAAGTGCATCAGGATCGAGGTTCGTTTAACTGTCACTAACTGACAAGCAGATCAGCTATAGGCCAAGGAAAAAAATGGTTACCTGCCTCTTGA
Organism: Mus musculus; assembly: GCF_000001635.26. NCBI lineage: Eukaryota > Metazoa > Chordata > Mammalia > Rodentia > Muridae > Mus > Mus musculus. The sequence continues at coordinate 53,714,311 of NC_000083.6, forward strand.
CAGACTTCCTCTGCTAAGTTGTACGCACTCTCATGATCATGGCTCTGGAACCCAATACAAATGCAGTAACAACCCAGTGGCAGAATGAATATCAAGACATAGATGTGAATGAAGATGCAAACCCTGTTTCAAACCTTGTTCTTCAACTGTTTTAGGACAATCAGCTGTGCAATGTTATCTCAGGTTCCCTTTGAGGTCATTCCTTAGTCTCTCTCTCTCTCTCTCTCTCTCTCTCTCTCTCTCTCTCTCTCTCTCCACCCTCCTTTTATGATCTGTAATAAGAGGTCAGTGACTCATTCCTTCATTCCTTGAGATTGAGAGAAGCCTGCCTGGGCAGACTTATGGTTCCTGACCTATAGACCAGTATGAAGTTAGGCAAGACTTCAAGAGCTTATCTTTTTGAATCAGTGTTCTAGGCTAAGTAAACCCTATGAACCTTCCAAAGTGTGGCAGCATCTATGTATTCCGTGTACAGTGGTCCCCAATTCCCTCCAGCTTGCAGGTACTCTCCAGTGAGGAGACAGATATGGTTCTGATAAAACTCTGCACACTGAAGCTCCTTAGCACACAGATTAAACTGAGCCAGCATGCAGTGAACTCTGACTTCTGTGATGGGAGGTATACAGGAGTAAAGTCAGGCTGCAAACACAACAGCAGGGAGGGGACCTAGAGGAAGGAGGGGGTGGAGCTCCTCCACTGCCTCTGTGCATTCCTGTCTGCTCCCTGAGAGTGTAACTTCTGAGTCAGAAACTTTAGGGTTCCATCATGATACTATGTGGCCACTGGCTGTGTTTACGGGAGGATGAAGAAAATCTCCCTAGCTCTCAGAAGGTCTTCTTGCTGATACGTTTCTGAAGGTGAAACTCCAAAACATAATTCCTGAGTGAAACTCATTGTCAGAGTATCTTTATTTTGTCTCAAATGGGAAACTGTATGTGTGGTAGGAGGCACAGTGTCTTGGTCCAGGTCTGTTGGTAGGAAGCTGTTTCTAGTCATATGTTCACAGAGCTATTGCCAGGACAGCAGCAAGCCTATCTAGGCCAAGCTTGTTTCAGCAGTCAGAGGCCACTGGGCAAACCCTCCATGTGGTGTCTACCTCCTGAACGAACACAGGAAAGTAGATGGGCTTGCTGCATGCCTATTTTGATTCTAGGACAGCAGCAAAGCTGAACTTGCTGTTCTCTGTGTAGGCAGGAGGGCTTCTTCCTGGGGAATACAGGAATTTGTACAAACTTGTTCATTTCTCTAGAAAGTACTCTTTCTTTCCTCACATAGATAGATAATTTCTTATGTATCTTCCTTGTTAATGTCTCCTGAAAGAGGCACAAAGAGTTTAGACATATTCCAACCTCACAGTCTCTTAAAAAGGCATGGAAGAGAATCGATGGTTGCTCCTGTGTGTAGCTACACTGATGATTTTGAAGAAAATATGTTAGAATATCCAGGCCTCTCAGGCTGGTGACTGCAAACTCCAAATAAGCAGAGAACAAGGGAGAAGTTTTACTAACTGTAGCAAGTAAGAGGATTGAATGGACCATGTTTGGAATGCAAAATCTTCCCGGAACAGGGAACATGTACATATTTTTAGATATGCCCTTAATATTATGAGGATGATCATTGAAGGAGGATAACTCTATTAAACAGTGATAGTTTCTAGTCATGGATCCCATGCTTTTTAGACTTAAGTGAGAAGAGGGCATGGGGAGAAAAAGACAGACTGGTTGTCTGTGAGGTTCATGGCAACTAGAATGGAACTTTACCCTGGATGAGTCGAGAAACATGCTTAAGATTGCACTAGTGTTACTTAGAAAAGACAGGACATGTCAGAGCAATTGTGGGATTGGAAATGCCAGGTAACCAACTGCACAGCTATGCTGATGTGCAAGGCATGGGTAGCTCCCATTATGTTGAATTATGCCCCCCTGTAAATCTGAGGCTAAACAAACTCTTCCTCCTACAAGTAGATCCTTGTCTGCATTTGATCACAACCATGAGAATACTTAGCATTATAGAAGTTGGGGGCAAGAATGTTAGAGGAAATAAATTTAAAAAACCACTGTGGGGTTTTGCAGAGCTGTCATTGGTCTCTTGCATGTGACATCATAATGAGACTTTGGAAGCCAACACCAATAGCAAGCTGCTGCCAAAGCCTGGGTTTGTCCTTGTGCTTCAGAGAGGCAGTTGGTTGGTGGGAGAGCAGTTGGACTCAGTTGTTTCCCACTGACCTGGTCTTTTTTCCAACTTGTTGGATCTGGATAGAGTGAGTTTGTTTTCTAAGTTTTCAGTTTGGGCTTTTGGCACTCTTTGTTCATTTATTTTTTTATTTATTTACATTATCTGTTTGTGTTTTAACTTAAGTCTGTATGTTCTTTTTCTTCATTTCACCTGTTATTCCTTTTATCAAGTTCATTTACTTGTCCTGTTTGCCTTTAACCTAGTTTAATTTAATTTCTTTATTTCTTGGTTGACCAAGTTATCATTGAGTAAAATGTTTTTCCGTTTCCATGTGCATGTGAGCGTTCTATTATTTTTGTTTTTATTGAACACCAGCTTTAGTCCATGATGATGTATTAGGATGCATGGGATTATTTCAATCTTCTTTTATCTGTTGAGGCCTGTTTTGGATCAATTATACTGTCAATTTGGGAGACGGTACCGTAAGGTGCTGAGAAGATGTTATATTATTTTGTTTTAGGATAAACATTTTATAGATATCTGTTAAATCCATTTGTTTCATAACTTCTGTTGGTTTTACTGCATCTCTGTTTAGTTTCTGTTTCCGTGATCTGCCCATTGATGAGAGTGGGGTGTTAAAGTCTCCCACTATTATTGTATGATGTACAATGTGTGCTTTATCTTTAGTAAGGTTTCTTTTATAAATGTGGATGCCCCTGAATTTAGAGCATAGATATTCAGAACTGAGTTCATCTTGGTATTTTTTTTCTATGATGAGTTTGAAGTGTGTCCCTCTGTAACTTTTTTGATAAGTTTAGGTTGAAAGTCGATTTTATTCAATATTAGAATTGCTACTCCAGCCTGTTTCTTGAGACCATTTGCCTGGAAAATTATTGTCCAGCTATTTATTCTGAGGTATTGTCTGTCTTTGAGGTGGGTTTCCTGTATGCAGCAAAATGTTGGTTCTTATTTACATAGCCAATTTGTTATTCTATGTCTTTTTATTGAGGAATTGAGTCCATTGATGTTAAGAGATATTAAGAAAAAGTCATTGGTGCTTCCTGTTTTTTTATTGTTAAAGAGTTGGAATTATATTTATGTAACTATCTTCATTTTTGTTTGTTAAAGGAAGATTATTTTCTTGCTATTTTTAGGGCATAGTTTCCCTCCGTATGTTGGAGTTTACACTTTATTATTCTTAGCATGGCTGGATTTGTTTAAAGATATTGGGTAAATTTGTTTTTCTCATGGAATATTTTTGTTTCTCCATCTATGGTAATTGAGAGTTTTGCCTAGTTTCGTAGTCCGGGCTGGCATTTGTGTTCTCTTAGGGCCTGTATGACATCTTCCCAGGATCTTCTAGCTTTCATAGTCTCTAGCCAGAAATCTGTATAATTCTGATAAGTCTGCCTTTATATGTTACTTGACCATTTTCCCTTACTGCTTTTATTATTCTTTCCTTGTTTTGTACATTTGGTGCTATGATTATTATGTGACAGGAGAAATTCCTTTTCTGGTCCAATCTATTTGAATTCTGTAGGCTACTTGTGTGTTCATGGGCATCTCTTTCTTTAGGTTGGGGAAGTTTTCTTTTATAATTTTGTTGAAGACATTTACTGGTCCTTTGGGAATCGTTGCTTTCTTCTATACCTTTATCCTTAGGTATGGTCTTCTCATGGTGTCCTGGATTTCCTAGATATTTTGGGTTAGGAGGTTTTTACATTTTGAATTTCCTTTGACTGCTGTTTCAATGTTTTCTATGTTATCTTCTGCACCTGAGATTCTTGTATTCTGTTTGTAATGCTCATGTCTATGACTCCTGACCTCTTTCCTAGGTTTTCTATCTCCAGAAATGCCTCCATTTGGTTGTGTTTTCCTGTCATTCTTTAAGGGTCTTTTGTGTTTCCTCTTTAATGGCTTCTACCTATTTACTTGTGTTCTCCTGTATTTCTTTAAGGGAATTATCGATGTCTTTAAAGTCCTCTATCAGCATCATGAGAAGTGGTTTTAAGTCCAATTTTGCTTTTTTGTTGTTTTGGTGTATGATGTACTTGCTGTTATGGGAGAACTGTATTCTGATGATGCCATGTAGCCTTGGTTACTGTTGGCAAAATTCTTGTGCTTTAATTTAGCCATCTGTTGTCTCTGGTTTTAGTTGGTCTTGCAGTCTCTGGCATGAGCTTGTCCCTATTGTGTTCCTGAAAGCCTGTGGTCAGCACTCCTGGATGGCCAGCTCTCCTCTGCACAGGACCTGTACACGGAGGGCTGTGTAACTGCTCCAACTCCTTGGTGCAGATGGAGGGCAGGAAGGACCCTGTCCCAGCTCCTCCACTGCCCCTGTGCACTCCTGTCTGCTCCCTCAGAGTGTAACTTCTTAGTCAAAAACTTTAGGGGTTCATCATGATACCATGTGGCCACTGTCTGTGCTCTCAGAAGGTCTTTTGGTGTTACCTTGCTGAAGGTCAAGCTACAAAACATAATTCTTGACTGAAACTTATTGTCAGAGTATCTTTATTTTGTCTCACATGGTTAACTGTAAGTGCAGTAGGAGGCACAGTGTCTTGGTCCAGGTCTGTTGGTAGGAAGCTGTTTCCAGTCATATGTTCACAGAGCTATTGCCAGGACAGCAGCAAGCCTATCTAGGCCAAGCTTGTCCCAGCAGTCACAGGCCACTGGGCAAACCCTCCATGTGTCTACGTCCTGAATGAACACCGGAAAGTAGATGAGCTTGCTGCGTGCCTATTTTGAGTCTCAGGAGAGCAGCAAAGCTGAACTTGCTGTTCTCTGTGTAGGCAGGAGGGCTTCTTCCTGGGGAATACAGGAATTTGTACAAACTTGTTCATTTCTCTAGAATGCACTCTGTCTTTCCTCACATAGGTAGATAATTTCTCATGTATAGTGCTTGTTAATGTGTCCTGAAAGAGGCACAAATAGTTTAGACATATTCCAACATCACAGTCTCTTAAAAAATCACAGAAGAGAATCACTGGTTAGTCCTGTGTGTAGCTACACTGATGATTTTGAAGAAAATATGTTAGAATACCAAGGGTTCTCATGCTGGTGAAAGCAAAATCCAAGTAAGTAGAGAACAAGGGAAAAGTTTTACTAACTGTAGCAATTAAGAGGATTGAATGGCCTTGTTTGGATTGCAAAGTTTTCCTGGAACAGGGAACATGTACATATTTTCAGATATGCCATTAATATCATGAGTATGATCATTTAAGGAGCATAACTCTATTAAACACTGACAGTTTCAAGTCATGGATCCCACGATTTTAGAGTTAAATGAGAAGATGGCATGGGGAGAGAAAGACAGACTGGTTGACTATGAGGTTCATGGCAACTAGAATGGAACTTTACCCTGGCTAAATAGAGAAACATTCTTAAGATTGCACCGGTGTTACTTAGAAAAGACAGGGACATGTCAGAGCAATTTGTTGATTGGAAATGCCAGGTAACCAACTGCACAGCTACGCTGATGTGCATGACATGGGTAGCTCCCATTATGTTGAATTATGCACCCTGTAAATCTGAGGCTAAACAAACTCGTCCTCCTACAAGTAGATCCTTGCCTGCATTTGATCACAACTGTGAGAATACTTAGCATTATAGAAGTTGGGGGCAAGAATGTGAGAGGAAATATATTTAAAAAAATACTGTGGGGTTTTCAAGAGCTGCCATTGGTCTCTTGCATGTGACATCATAAGGAGACTTTGCAAGGATTGTTGGATACCAACCAATAGCAAGCTGCTGCCTAGGCTGCATTTGTCCTTGTGCTTCAGACAGAGGCAGTTGGTTGGTGGGAGAGCAGTTGAACTCTGTTGTTTCTCACAAACTTGGCCTTTTCCCCAACTTGTTGGATCTGGATTTAGTGAGTTATATTTGTTTTCTAGGTTTTCAGTTTGGACTTTTGGCATTTAGTGGTCATTTATTCTTTGTTTATTTACATCACTTGTTTGTGTTTTAACTTATGTCTGTATGCTCCTTTTCTTCATTTCAGCTGTTACTCCTTTTATCAAGTTCATTTACTTGTCCTGTTTGCCTTTGTTCTTGTCTATTTTACATCTTTGGTGGTATATATTAACTGTACACGATGAGGAAATCATCTTGACTTCACATAACTGCTTCTACTGCCTTTGAATACTCTTTGTCTGCTTTATTTCACTTCCCCACCCATTGGATGTAATAAGTACTTCTCATTTTACAAGGGTTCAGTCCCACTGCCTACTCATGACCTCTAGAAAACAAAGTGTGACACTTGTGTTTGTGGATCTGGCATGTTTGTAATCACACTTCCCTAGTTCCATGTGTTTTCCTGAAACAGATATTCCACTCTAGATGTTGCCTCATGATGATAAGAATTTGAAAGTGTGTCTTCCCTCAGTATTACAGACTACTGAAATTCTTGTCAATTCTTGCTGCTAGTTGTTGAGACTGAAATATTGTTTTGCAGTTTGTTATTTTGGCCCTTTGGATTCATGTTTGGTCTTACTTATTTCAGTTTATATTCATGTTTATGCTTATATACACACTTATATTTTTACTTTCTTTGATTCTTCTCTCATTTAATATATCCTTACAGCATTCTCACCTCCCTCTCTCCTCCCTGTTGTGCTGTTATCTCCTCTGTCTCCCAAATTTACTCTCCCCGATTCCTTCAGAAAGGATCAGTCCTCCCAGAGATAGTGACCGAACATGGCAGACTAGGTAAAAGAAGATTTTATTAATAATTTTGGATTTTCTCTGAGGGTTAATTTGTACCTATATTATCACTTTCTTCATTAATTATGACCCCATTACTTTTTTCAAGACAGGGTTTCTCTGTGTAGCCCTTGCTGTCCTCAAATTCACCTTGTAGACCAGTCTGGTGTTGAACTCAGAAATCCTTTTGTCTCTATCTCCCAAGTTCTGGGATTAATGATGTGTAAAACACTGCCTGGCTGTGAGCCAATTTTTATTTTGAAACACTAGTCTTATTTCCTTCATTACTTTTTCCTTGTATAAAACATATATATTTTTATTTTTAACTTATTCCCTTTACCTCCTGCTCACTGTCTCCTCCTGGTTACCCCTCCCACTATACTGCCTCCCACCATCTTCCCTTTTCCTTTGAGTGTGTAGTCTCCCAGGGTTCCCCCCACCCTGCTACATCAAGTCTCTGCAGTCCTAGATACATTCTCTCCCACTGAGGCTACACAAAGCACCCCAGGCTAGAAGTATATATCTCATGTACAGGCAACAGCTTTTGGGATGGCCCCACTCAAGTTGTTCATGACCCCCATGAAGATCAAGCTGCTCATTTGCTGCATATGTGGGTGAGGCCTAGGTCCAACTGCGTATGCTCTTTGGTTGGTGGTTCAGACTATGAGAGCCCCAAGGGTTCAGGTTACTTGATTCTGTTGGTACTGCCTTGGAGTTCCTTTCCCCTCTTCTTCCATAAGAGTCCCAAGCTCCATCCAGTGTTTGGTTGTGGATGTCTACATCTGTCTGAGTCAGCTGTTAGGTGGAGCCTCTCAGAGGACTACTATACTAGAATCCTGTCTACCTTATTTACCCTCAATATGTATGGTATACATGATATGTGTTAGTATTCTTAATATATTATGTGTTATACAATATGATATTTATGATAATTATTTATATTATGTGTATAGTAATTTATTATTGGAAAGTATAATTATAATAAGATTATACTTTATAATTATAATTTATAATTTATGATTATAAATTATGCTATATTATATGCTGAGATTGTAATAATCATAATTACAAAATAATTATGACACACTGCACTAAATTTATATTGCACTTACGTATGTTTCACATAAGCCATTTCACTGCAGTCATTTACTTTACATCCCAATCTGCCTATTTTTCCTCCCAATACCCCCTCATATATATCTTCTCCCAGTTCTGCTCCAGGAGTTGGGAACACACATGAAGACCAAGCTGTACCTTTGTTACATATGTGTACTGGGAGTGGCAGACACCCAGGTCCAGCCCATATTCTCTCTTTGATTGGTGGTTCAATCTCTGAGAAACCTCAAGGCATGCATATCATGGACTTTGATCATTATCTCCTGAACATTTCCTTCTGTCCACCATGTGTTTGTACTGATAGTATGACTTTTTTAAAAGCTCAGGCTCCTTCCTCCTTACCCACAAGAGACAAAAATGTAACCCATTTCTGCTTGGGGAACTGCTTTCTTTCAAGTCAAACTATGTCTACTAACAGTGACTTTCCTCATCCTTCAAGACGTCACTGCTCATAGCATTTAGTATGTAGTCTTCTCCAGAGACCCCTTATAGGCTATGCTGTTGTTCATTTTCTTTGTTACATACTGTCCTTTTGTTCTGGATGAGGCCATTTTGATTGTAAACGAAGGGCTGTTTAGTCTATTCCTAAATTGGATGTGAAGTATCAAGCAGCAACCATTTTTTTCTATTAAACAATTTTCATATATATGTTCACAATGGAAGGGAGCTTATGCTTTCTCTGTTAATTTTGATTATTTGGCTGTCAGAGGAGGGTAATATTAAGAAAGTCGAGTTTGAATATAGTCCTTTGTTTTCTCTTTCATGCGTTAATTTCTGTAAGTCTGGTATATATTTTTCTCTAACATCTGTATACATTTGGGGAATCCATGAGGCCTGGGCTCTGCTTTGATGGAAGTTATGTTTTTTGCTACCCCATACTTGTTGCTTATGATTCTTTACATGTTTACATGTTTTATTTCATCTTATTTCAAAATTTACACAATTCTAAATTCTTTTATATATTTTAATTTCTAGAAGCATAAAAATTGAAGCATCTCTGAAAGATCATCTGGATTGTAGTCATAGTAGATAGAGTATGTGTAGAACATCAGTTTATTGTTTTCTCTCCTTTAAATTGTATCAGGTCTCACTTGATCAGTTATGTGAACAGTTTGCATGGTGGTCTTGAAAATAAGAGCTAATTATCGCTCTGCTCTCAGTGTTTCCCTTTGCATGCCCCCTTCACTGAAATCATCTCTGACCTTTACTCAAATTCCTCCTCTACTTGTTTGTGGTTGAGATCCTCTGTTGGATCATTGGGTTGTTTGGGGGATCTCAGAATTTATGATAGAGAATTCATTCTAAAATTGCATTAATTTTTAATTCTAGCCTCATATATTCCTGGTTCTATATGAGAGTAGGTGGTTGAACTTGAGCGAAACATCATGGCCAGCCACATGGAAGAGAACATCCTTGAAAAGGATTTCAGGATGTTGTTATCTCTGGGTTGTGGTTCATTCGGGGAGGTAAAGCTTGCCTGCCACCTTCCCACACGTATACGGGTGGCTGTCAAGGTCCTTGAGAAAAACATCAACAGCATGGCTGACATCACTTCGAAGGTGGAACTCCTTCAATCTTTAGAACACAGGAACATTGTTCGATTTTTTTCACATGATTGACACACTGACAACAACTTATGTGATCATGGAGTATGTGCCAGGAGAGGACCTTGAGAAGTACCTCAGGGCACTGGGCTGTCTAAAAGAGGAAGAGGCTAGACCTGTTTTCCAGCAGGTCGTGTCAGCAGTGTACTTCCTCCAACAAAGACACATTGCACATCGCAATATTAAATTAGAAAACATTCTGGTCGATGCAGCAAGAAATGCAAAGCTTTCAGACTTTGGCATGGCAATTAAAACCACAGAAGGGCAGATGTTGGAGGAGACCTGTGACTCCTTACTCTATAGGGCCCCAGAGATCTTGGCAAGGAAACCCTATGATGGGCTGGCAGTTGACATGTGGAGCTTGGGCATCGTCCTCTATGTTCTGGTCACAGGGCACTTTCCATATGTAGAAGCCACCATTGAGGATATGCACAGGATCATCACTACTACAATGTGTCCCATTCCTTACCACTTGTCATTTCCGTGTCACATCATCATTGCACGGTTACTCGGGGTCCCTACCTGGTTCAGGATGACAATACATCAGCTTGTGGAACGACCATGGCTGGGCCACATCCAAGATCATGGACTGGTTGCCACAAAAGAAATCCTTCCCAGGATCATAAACACAATGTGCACCATTGGCTATACCTGTGAAGAGATTGTGTCATCCTTAACAAATAGGCGACTCAAAGATGAAGTAATGGCAACATTTAATATTTTAAAATACCAACTGAGCTATGGGGACAGCCATCAGCAGGTGGAGAAGCCCTGGGCAAATAACAGCCTTTCAGGTGTCCTTATCCCCTTTCCCCACTTGAAGAGGAGAGCCAGTGAATCTACCTTTTCAACTTGTATAGAAGCTAGGAAGAGTCACTTTCAGGATGAGAATATTGAAAGAAGAAGCAAGAGTTGCATAAATTCCCCCATACTCACCCAAAACTGCCCAGAGAGGATGCCCAATTCAGATGACCCAGTGCCAGAAAGTGATGCTCTGACAGCTGATGTCACTAACAGTGCTACAGGGGATATTGTAGTCAACATAGATTCCACGGACTGCATGCCTGGTGAGCCGGTCTCTCCAGTATCAGACTACGTTGGCCCCACAGCTTCTAAATCTAGGTCACTTACAGTTTGGAGGCGAATTTCCCGTGCTCTGAAAGCACTGTGCTGCTGCTGCTGCTGCTGTCTGCCCTCCCCACGGTGAGCCCAAATTCCTGTGTTAGGTGCACCAAAGACAAGATAGCATAGTGAAGTCCCTTAGGAAACAAGCTGTATTGGCTGCACAGATTTATACTTTCAGTGTGGTTAGGAGATGCTATTTAATATCCATTGCAAATGACAAGATGGACCCTCTCATAGGGCAAGATCATAAGGTGTCTAGCATATTATATGGCAGAATTCCACAGCTTTGCCCTCATTTAAACGTCTGGAGAGTTGAGTCACAAGCTGATAGTGTAGAATGGGGCAGAGTGGGTTGGAAGAGATGAAGGACAGTTTGGGTAAAGGGGTAAATTTCACAGAGGAGAAAGGAGGGTGAGAGCTTTGGCAGATCAGGTCAGGTCATGCTGAATAAGTCCTGTCTCTGTCAGGGTCACTAATACATGCACTTTCTTATTTCTTTTTTGCTTTGAAGTGGGGAAACCGAAATGGACTAGGAGAATTTCAGCCTTATTGAAGAGAGACTCCACAGCAGAAAGCCAGGACAGAACTCCATGGTGCTGTGCTTTTCCAATACATGGCATCAGGCTTCTGTGTCTCTCTCGATCTTTGGTGTGAACTGTCAGTGTGCATCTCCTTCATCTTACTCCAGCCCCATCACTGCTTGCTGGACAGAAAGGTGGGCATGAGGAACATCTACCTGATGAGGCTCTTCTTCCTCAGCTTTGAGTGTGCTGTAGCACTAGTGCCCACAGCGTCTAAAACAGATGCCTCCACCACCAGAAATGACGTGTCTTCTGACATAAGGAGCCTCATCATCTTGGTCACTTTATCCCCTCCATCTTATTTCCTGACTGTATTTTGGGAAGAACTACAAGAAACATGTAAGTGCCCTGGAAGGTGGGAGACAGGTGAAAGGGGGTCGTGGGAAAAATTGGTAAATGGGATGGAGTGGTTAAAAAGAAATGAGAGGGGTGTAGAGTGAGGAATAGATTCTGTCCTTAAATCAGCATGAAAGAGATGCTTGTGTTGGCCTAAGGCAAAAGTCTGGGGCAATCAAGAACACTCACAAACTTTCTGTGGAGTACAGCATGGGAGGTAGAATAGCATGGCCAGCCACAAGAAGAAAAGGGCCTGTACTGATGGTTACTTGCATGGGTCAAGGCATACAAACAGGATGCTCTCTTGAAACATCGTCATCCTGTTCTCTGCTGCTGAGTTATCATGAGGAAGGAAAAAGAGGTAGCCCTATTGGTCAGTTGAGTCCATCCTCTTCAATACTGATCAAGTCTGTGTTCAATGTAACAGAGGACCTTCATAATTCTTTCTGCTGCTTCTGAGGGGAAAGTGTATTGTGTTGTGCAACATGGGGAAAGCAAAGCAGAAATCAGAGGTGCTGTGTAAAAAGATATAAGGGCTACAGGTCATAGCATTCTTCCTCCACATATAGAGTCTCAGCTACCATGTGTAGAGTCGTTCAGTTCACTGGAACACCTGCACTGCTGGCTGGACTTCCCTAAGTAATCACATGCAGCATTGGCGGGATAAAAGTTTAAGATCCCCAGTTTTGTCACGTTGGTGGGAAAAGGCTTCCACAGCATCTAAAACAGCTACCCCTGGAAACAACAGACATGTCTGTAGGTCTCAGGCTTTGCTCCACTTTAATCACTTGATCACACCCAAGATATCTTGTGAAGGTTCTTTGGAAGAAGCAGAAATCCTGAAAGACCTCTTGGAGCTGGGAAATAGACAAATGGAGGTAAGAGGAAGGGATAGGGAAAGGAGGAAATGAGTGGACCTGTAGAGAGAGAAATCAAGTGTGTGCTGAGATACTCGCTGTCAATGATTAAGGAGAAATGGATGAATGTGTGGACTGAGGCAGGGGTCTTGAACAAGGAAGACCAGGAACAAATGTTCACTGTAGACAGTATGAGTAGACAGGACAGGGCAAGCCATGTGTAGAGGCCCTGCTCTGATGGTTACTGTCAAGGTAGAAAAGTGGGAGGATGCCTCATTAAATACACTCTCTTGTTCTGGGCAACAAATGGAAGGTGTGGCATCTCCATCATTTGATTCATATTTTACTGTGTCTTTGTCCTCACAGCCTCTTTCATCCATTTAGTATTGTTCTGCTCCATTATAGAAAATTAAGTAGACCTTGCCAGGCCTGATACCAGGTATTATTTCTAAGAGGACAGCAGCCAAGGTACTACATTGTATCTATTGCCAACCAAGAATTGAAGGTTAGGAAAAACCATTGGTGATCATGGTGTTGGAAATGTCATCCACTGATAGAGTATGGAGTCCTAGTGATGTGTTTTGTGAGGTGTTTTCCAGGACACATTCTAGGTAAGAATCAGATCACTGGGTTGACATGGCAACTGAGGTCACAGAGAATCCTGAGACCTAATCTGTGGGAACCATGCACTTGAAAGTAAGGCTGAATATAGTAAGTATCTATTTGTTGTAGAACATGAATCTCTGATAACTGGTCTTAGCATAGTGGAAAACAGGAACCCATAAAGTGGTTTATGCTAGTATCCCATACACAGAGGGAAAGTGTTGATTGTTTGCTGACAACAATTAAGAAAATGAGAGATGGCAGAAATGTGGTAAGGCAGGAACTATTTGCTCCTTTGTACTTGGTAGCCAGCTTCCATTCTGACCACCTGTGTCTGGTTTTTTATCGAGCCCTTGGGCATATCGACAGCATTGTCCCAATATTCTTCCCAGCAATGATGCCCAAGAGGCCAGTAAAACATATTGGGGGCATTTTGTGTTACAGCCACTGGAGGGATCATGTTTCTGCCTTTACCCTGTTATCCAAGAAAAGAGAAGTCAGCTTAATAGGGCCACACTCACAGACTTCGCACCTTCCTTTCCAAATAGCCTGCCTGATGGAGACACCCAGAGAGGTGCAGTCAACACTAGCGTTTTTACCAGAAGCTAGCCACAACTGATTCAAATATTGGCCAGTAATATTCATCTCCCAGAGAAGAAATCTGAGTCGCATACATGTTTAGTAACTTGCTCTCTTGGACAGAGCATGATTGGCTGGTACACTATTGCAAATATATGACTCAGATATGATGATCACAAACACACTGTATTCCCTTGTAGTCTTAGTGTCTACACTAGAGTACTGATCTCTCACTGACCCTGCTTTCACCTCTCAAATCTGCAGGCTCTGTTAGACAAGTTCTGTGGTGGAGGATCATTTTCACCATCTATGCATTCTGACTCAACTAGGCAAGTGTTAAACAAGATGGTGTACGGAATGCAGTGTCCAACCCAGACAAGTGTTTGGGAAACTGCTTCTCCTCCTGACACCTAGAGCCTGCTCATGGGACAGGACAGCAACAGGCACCCAGGATAGAGAATCCCTTCAGACAGCAATTCATCAAGAGACCCATTGAGTTCATTCTCAGGTAGGTCACAGAAGGAGAAAATGAATACCTGTTTCACAAAGTACTGAATTCCACCTAAAATAAACCTGCTCTCGTCTGAATGGCAACAGGAATTGAGCAGGTGAAAGAATCTTTCTGGCAGCTTCATTGTAAAATAATCCTTCTCTTGTAGATGCCTTGCAACATCTTGAAACACGTACCCAGATTATTCCTGACATAGGGATGTGCACACTCAGCATTCGTGACGCTGATTGAGGTGAGCATCTTTCACCTACAATTCCCATGAATGACTATCATATCATGCCTGAGCTCTAGAGGAGCTCAGAGACTGCACATAGCATCAGAAGGACATGCTGTGGTAGACAATGAAATGCTTCTGTTCTACCATCCAACTACACACAACCTCTCCAAATTGCTGATGACATCAGGTGACTCTATAGGTGGATCTCTTTGTGAAAGCCACCCAGTGGGCAGATAAACCTGATTCACTGCCCACCTGAGATACTTTGCATTTTGGCTATGAAATCTGCCTGAGCAGATAAAAATTATATCTTACCAGAGCCTTGGCATGTGAATGTGCATCCCTTTTTTGGCTCTAGACTTGTTTTCCTGAGAAGAGCAGTGGCCATGGACCCAAAGTCACAGGCTATCACATAAAGACAGTGAAATTGAGGGCATCCTGTTGGACCATCTTTCTGCAATGTTGGATAGATAATATTTACAAACAAAAAGTCTGAAATATTTCAGTAGAATTCCAAAATCATCTTTGAATTGGCATTCAGAACACTTTGACAGATGGCTGAGAGAAAAACAAATTGGCTTGAGCTTTTGGAAAGTTCTAGTCACAGTTCTCTTTAATTTTTTTTGAAAGATTATTTATTTCATTCACTTTACACTTCTATCACAGCCCCCCTCTTTCCTCTGCTCCTGGTCAGAGCCTTACATATTCCTCCTCATACTACCCCATTTCCTTCTCCTCAGAGAAGGTGGAGCTCCACTTGGATACCTTTTTTTTCTTGGCAGCAGTCTGGGTTGTTTGAGAATTTCCATGGGATCTTCCAGTCATCAACTCAAATGAATGCAATGCAGTCCCACTACTAGAAGCTATGCCTGCCTACCAGAAATGGCCAGGTGAGTTTTCATAGTCCCCATTCCTAAGAGACCTCATTAGGATCACCTTTATAAATTCCAGAAAGTTTCCACTGCACCTCATTTCCACAACACATGTTCCCCAAATTCCAATTTTCTCTCCCAGGGCTTGGCACTCTCTCTTTCATCCTGACTTCTCCAGTCATTCTCATGACCCACCCATCCCCATGAACCACCATCTCCATATGCTCCCATCCCCACTTGCCCGTGCTTTACACGTAAAATCTATTTTATTTGCCCCTCCATTAACATTCCTGTGTGCCCTTTCTAGGTTTCTGCCTAATCTAACCTCTCAGGGTCTAAAGATTGCAGCTTGGTTATCATTTCCTTTATGGCTAATATTGGCATATAAATGAATAAATATCATATGTATCTTTTTTGTCTTGGTTTTGCCACTCAAGATGAACTTTTTCTAGATGTATGCATTTACCTGAAAATTTCATGATGTCATTCTTCTTTGAAACTACTGCGTAATACTCCATTAGGTGAATATACCCCATTTTCTGTTTTTAATTTATTTTATTTATTTACATGCCTTTTATTAGTTTTAAGGATTTATTTATTATATTTACATGTGTATACTGTAGCTGTTTTTCAGACATACCAGAAGAGGGTATCAGATCCCAGTACAGATGGCTGTGAGCCACCATGTGGGTGCTGGGATTTGAACTCAGGACCTCTGGAAGAGCAGCCAGTGCCCTTAATCACTGAGCATTCTCTCCAACCTTTGTATTTCAAATGTTGTCCACCTTCCTAGTTTCCCCTCCACAAACTGCTCGTCCCATACCACCTATCCTTTGCCTCTATGAGGATATTACCCCGCCCCCAGTCCCCATTCTCACCTCACTTCTCTAATATCCCCTTAACACTCGGGTTTCGAGCCTCCACATGACCAAGGGCCTCTCCTGCCAGTGATACCAGATAAAGCAATCCTCTGCTACATATGTAACTGGAGCCATGGGTCCCCTCATGTGTACTCTTTGGTTGGAGTTTAGTTCCTGGGACCTCTGGGTGGTCTGGTTAGTTGATATTGTTTTTCTGATGGGATTGCAATCTCCTTCAGCTCCTCCAGTCCTTCCCTAACTCTTCCATTGGGGTCCCTGAGTTCAGTCTGAGGGTTAGCTGTGAGGCTCTGCACCTGTATTGGTCAGGTGCTGGCAGAGCCTCTCAGGGCACAGCTATATCAGGCATCTGTCAGCAAGCACTTCTTGTTACCAGCAATAGAGTCTGGGTTTGGTGTCGGTAGGTGGGCTGGATCTCTAGATGTGACATTTTCTTGATGGCATTTCATTCAGTCTCTGCTCCATCTTTTGTCTCTGCATTTCCTTTATATAGAAACAATTTTAGGATAAAAATGTTTGAGATGGGTGTGTGGCCCCATCCCTCAACTGGGGGCCATGCCGATGGAGATGGTCTCTACAGGTTCTATCTCCCCTTTGCTGGGTATTTTGGCTAATGTCCTCCCCAATGCATCCTGGAGACCTCTTGCTTACTGATCCAGGGACAGGTGTCAGGTTTCTGGCTTGACCTAGGAGTAGCATCTCCTAGAGTGCTGACTGTTGAAAATAATCCTGCTTGCCTTTTCATAAAACACAGGGCTAACCCATGTCTTTTATCCCATGTAGGTGTTCCTAATAACATCCCTGAAAATGACACTCCAGGATCCTTGCAGCATGCTGAGAAATGAGCTCCCTTTGCTTGTCCAACGGACATTTGTTTTTTGTGGCGTTCTTGTGGATGACACAGATAGATTACAGTTTCCAAGTTGGACAACTCACAACTACCCCAAAAGGTCGGTATGTGTCACATAGTGACCATTCATCTCAGAAAAGGAACACATGACAAGTACACATCAGAATTCCAAAAACACCAATGGATAGTCCATGTGTAAAAATGGAACTCTGACCACTCTTACAGCCAGTCAACCTCATCATCTCTCTGCCCCTGGGAAACTCTTTCAAACACATGAGACATTCAGTGTTCAGGACTGCCAGGCCATGGCTCTCCAATACTCTGTAGGTCAACGTGGACCTTCATAGTGCTCTACTGTAGAGTACCATGATCGTTAGTTTGTGATCTCTCTCTGAATTGTTAGACTTTAGGAAAGAGTATAAGCAGTAAATGAAACTTCTCACAGCCTAGTTCTTGAGTCTGTGGGATATTGGTTTGGAATGAATTAGTCTAATTACCAAGATGCAGAGAAACTGAGTTACATAAGTAGCTTGCCCATTCCTTCTGAAAACAAAAGCTTTATAATCTTAGCCAATAAGTTTAAATTCAGTTCCCGAAAATATACCCATTGCAGCCTCTAATACATAATAGGTATGGCTTCCAAATATGACACGGTACCTTACTTAACAACTCCAAGGCTTTATCAGCTATGGGTTCTTTGCTTGTGATAATTCCATGTCTCCTTCAACCTGCAGACCCTTTATTTAGATGCTAGCACACATCAAAATACATACGTGTTTGTGTGTGAGTGTCTGTGTGTGCATGTGTATATCGGATATAAACGTGAACACATATATACTGTGGTAAATTGAATGAAATTGGCCCCAATATGCCCATAGGGAATGGTGCTGTTAGGAAGTGTGACCTTATTTGAGTAGGTGTAGTCAGGTTTGATGGAGAATGTGACTGTGGAGGCAGGCTCAAGTTACACCAAATGTTAGACAGTCTCTCTGCTGTCTTTCCATCAAGATGAAGAAGTCTAGACTCCTCTAGCTCTATTTCTGCCTGCACACAGCTGATCTTCCTGCAGTGATTGTAATATATTGAACTATATATTATCTGAGTAATATCTAAAATTGTAAATCAACCCAAATTAAATATTTTTCTTTATAAGAATTGCCTTAGTCATGGTGTCTCTTCACAGCAATGGAAATCCAAACTAACACACACACAGCCACACACACACGTAATTTTTTCCCTTACTTTGTAAGTTCTCTTGAATCTGCTGCAAAGGAAAAATTACTTTATGACTCCACTTATTTCTGTTTACTGTACAGAGCTGCAACCGTGGATTTATAACTCAGGAGCAACGAACCATTTGCTCTGTGGACTAGAATAGATAGGTTCATGGAAAATGTAAGGAGATGAGAATCTAGCCATGAAACCTACCCTCAAGCCCACACTGACACCTTGTCTATGGCAAAAAGGAAAACTCTATACGAAATGGTTGTTAAACAAGTATAATGAATTGACCTTAGACCCCCAGAAACCATGTTAAACCTTGGTATGGCTCTTCAGTGTGCCTATAAGCTAAACTTCATGGAGATGGAAGCAGATCCTTCATGCTCTCTGTGCAGATGGTCTAATCTAGTTGACAGTCCACATTCCAGGTGAGAGTGTGTAAAAACATACTGCAAATAATTTCAGGAAGGCAATTAACTGACCTCATACTCACACAGTAGCAAATACTCACTATGCCTTTTGAACACACATGAAGGTATACACCTGGATATAGACATAGACACACACACTTGACTACACACATCTAAACATGACTGCACATACACAGGGTCAAACATGGGTGTTAATATGAAGAAGATGGAATAAAAAGAGGCATTTATTAATTTTCAGAAACGATCCTATTGCATTGTGTAGCGATCTCTTTCGCACCCTTTAATAACCATGGTTTTTCCTATGACATTCTAGTGAAATGCTCCTGAAAATCTCTGGCTTACTTTGATTCTCATCTCTTTAGATGTGTCTACAGAAGAGCAAGAAGTAGGGCTGAGCCACTAGGAACAGCACCACCCGTGCACACATCATTACATACAATGCACAAATTTCTTCAGAGCCTCTGGAAAGGAGTTGGCATGTCTTTGAATCTGACTGAGAGGGGAGCATGGATTTCGGAGTGGTGTTTCTGTTGCTCGAAGAGGAACATCCAGAGTTTTTAATGCTACCATCTCAGAAACAACTGTAAAGAAGCTTTCTTCAGAACACCCAACAGATGATGCAAGCCTGGACACAGGATACTATACTTCACAATATTCTACTAGTTCTTATTTGGTTTCTTGTTTATTGGTTTTTGTTATATATCTTTAACGAATAAGTTCTTAATTTTGTACTTTAGAAATAATCAAGTATGTTCAGATAAAATAGAGAAAGTAGCATATGAATGATTTCTCCTCCACTGTAATGTTTCATGTGAATATTTGGATACCCAGATGTTGTGGGATGTTCTGGGGAGAATTATACTTGACGTTAATTCCATTCTCATGTGAGTTGTGTTTTCATTACCGGGGAATATTTTACTTGGAGATTTATCACAACACCCAAATGTAACAATGAGAGACTAATATGGAAAATGAAAGCTAAATGAATAGCCTGTTTGCTCCAGCCTGAGCTTCTCTCAGTCTTAGAAGATCACTGAAGTATTTTAAAAGTTGGTTAGATGAGAAAGCTCTGACAGGTCGAATGTCTGTTTCTAAATGAATATGATAGCAGCAGCAAGATAAACAATTAATAAATAGGACCACATGAAACTGAAAGGCTACTGTAAGATGAAAGACACCATCATGCTGAAAAACAGCAAACAATAGACGAGGCAAAGATTTTTTATTTTTTACCAACTACACATCCAATAGACTATTAGGCAAAATATAAAGAGAAATCGAGAAACTACATACCAAAGAGGGAAAAAACCCCAAACAAAAAACTTAAAAATGGAATACAGATATAAACAGTTAATTCCCAAATGAGGAAAGGAGAATGTCTAAGAAACACTTAAAGAAATCTTTAACATCTTTAACCATCAGGGTCATGCAACTCAAGAGAATTTTGAGATTTTACCTTACACACATCAGAATGGTTTAGAAATTAGGGCTCTGCCTCTGATGCTTGAATCCCACCCTTCTATCTGCATAACCCTGAGCCATAATAATCCTGCACTAGCCCCTGTTGCAAGGTCCACCAAATCAGGACCACAGGCCACAACTGTGGTGATTTGTGGCCTGGACATCAGGGAATATTTTCAAAGGAATTTCAAGATTGAGGAGTACATAACCACCCATTTATCCTGACTCAGCCTACATAATGACCACCCCTACTGCAGCCCACCCTGCTACTTTTCCCAAAGCCATGCCACCACTTAGGAGCCCTTGCCCAGAGCTGCATCTCTGGTACTCTCCTGGAAGCCTGATTCCTGATGCCCTCCGGTTGCTGAGGCTGGGGGATACCCCCAGTCCCTATGACTCTGCATCTCCAACTGGGATATCATGGAGCTCTGAGGGTTGATGGCCTGTGTCCCTCCCCATCTTCTTCCTGACATTAAACACCAGCAATTACCAGAAAGGGATGAAGTCCTTCTCCAAACCTGATGCCTGGTCACGAGGACCTTCCCCATGACTGGAGGACACTGAGCTCGGTGGAACCCTCAATGAGAGGCAGCCTGGGAAGGGGAAAGTGCCACCCCATTAGTGAATAAAGACCTGTGAGCAGTTGAAAAAAAATTAGAGCACTCACCCTAAGTGCTCTGGCTAGGACTTCAAGTACAATGTTGAATAGGTATGGAGCAAGTGGGCAGCCTTGTCTAGTTCCTGATTTTAGTGGGATTGCTTCCAGTCTCACCATTTACTTTGATGTTGGCTACTGGTTTGCTGTAGATGGCTTTTATCATGTTTAGGTAAGGGCCTTGAATTCCTGATCTTTCCAAGACTTTTATAATGAATGGATGTTGGATCTTGTAGAATGCTTTTTCCTCATCTAGCGAGATGATCATGTGGGTTTTGTCTTTGAATTTGTTTATATAATGGATTACATTGATGGATTTGCATATATTAAACCATCCCTGCATCCCTGGAATAAAACCTACTTGGTCAGGATGGATGATTATTTTAATGTGTTCTTGGAATCGGTTAGCGAGAGTTTTATTGAGTATTTTTGCATTGATATTCATAAGCGAAATTGGACTGAAGTTCTCTATCTTTGCTGGATCTTTCTGTCGTTTAGGTATCAGAGTAACTGTGGGTTCATAGAATGAGTTGGGTAGAGTACCTTCTACTTCTATTGTGTGGAATAGTTTGTGCAGAACTGGAATTAGATCTTCTTTGAGGGTCTGATAGAACTCTGCACTAAACCCATCTGGTCCTAGGCTTTTTTTTTGGCTGGGAGACTATTAATGACTACTTCTATTTCTTTAGGGGATATGGGATGGTTTAGATCATTACCTTGATCCTGATTTAACTTTGGTACCTGGAATTGTCTAGAAATTTGTCCATTTCATCCAGGTTTTCTAGTTTTGTTGAGTATAGCCTTTTGTAGAAGGATCTGATGTTGTCCCTGTGCCCTCTAGTGAGTCTAGCTAAGGGTTTATCTATCTTGTTGATTTTCTCAAAGAACCAGCTCCTCATTTCGTTGATTCTTTGAATAGTTCTTCCTGTTTCCACTTGGTTGATTTCACCCCTGAGTTTGATTATTTTTATTTTGTTTTGTTTTGTTTTTTGTTTTTTAAAAATATTTTTATTACATCTTTTCCTCAATTACATTTCCAATGCTATCCCAAAAGTACCCCACACCTTCCCCCCTCCCACTCCCCTACCCACCCATTTCCAGTTTTTGGCCCTGGCCTTCCCCTGTACATGGGAATATAAAGTTTGCCTGTCCAAAGGGCCTCTCTTTCCAGTGATGGCCGACTAGGCCATCTTTTGATACATATGCAGCTAGAGTCAAGAGCTCCGGGGTACTGGTTAGTTCATAATGTTGCACCTACAGGGTTGCAGATCTCTTTAGCTCCTTGGATACTTTCTCTAGATCCTCCATTGGGGGCCCTGTGATCTATCCAATAGTTGACTGTGAGCATCCACTTCTGTGTTTGCTAGGCCCCGGCCTAGTCTCACAAGAGACAGATGTATCACATTCCTTTCATCAAACACTTGCTAGTGTATGCAATGGTGTCATCGTTTGGAGGCTAATTATGGGATGGATTATGGGATGGATCCCTGTATATGGCAGTCTCTAGATGGTCCATCCTTTTGTCTCAGCTCCAAACTTTGTCTCTGTAACTCCTTCCATGGGTGATTGTTTCCAATTCTAAGAAGGGGCAAAGTGTCCACACTTTGGTCTTCGTTCTTCTTCAGTTTCATGTGTTTTGCAAATTTTACCTTATATCTCGCTATACTAAGTTTCTGGGCTAATATCCACTTATCAGTGAGTACATATCATTTGAGTTCATTTGTGATTGTGTTACCCCACTCAGGATGATGCCCTCCAGGTCCAACCATTTGCCTAAGAATTTCATGAATTCATTCTTTTTTTTTTTAAAGTATTTTCCTCAATTACATTTCCAATGCTATCCCAAAAGTTGCCCATACCCTCCCCCCCACTTCCCTACCCACCCATTCCCATTTTTTTGGCCCTGGCATTCCCCTGTACTGGGGCATATAAAGTTTGTGTGTCCAATGGGCCTCTATTTCCAGTGATGGCCGACTAGGCCATCTTTTGATACATATGTAGCTAGAGTCCAGAGCTCCGGAGTACTGGTTAGTTCATAATGTTGTTGCACCTACAGGGTTGCAGATCTCTTTAGCTCCTTGGATACTTTCTCTAGCTCCTCCATTAGGGGCCCTTTGATCCATCCTATAGCTGACTGTGAGCATCCACTTATGTGTTTGCTAGGCCCCAGCATAGTCTCACAAGAGACAACTATATCTGGGACCTTTCAGCAAAATCTTGCTAGTGTATGCAATGGTGTCAGCATTTGGAAGCTGATTATGGGGTGGATCCCTAGATATGGCAGCCTTTAGATGGTCCATCCTTTTGTGAAAGCTCCAAACTTTGTCTCTGTAACTCCTTCCATGGGTCTTTTGTTCCCAATTCTAAGAAGGGGCACAGTGTCCACACTTTTGTCTTCATTCTTCTAGAGTTTCATGCATTTGGAAAATTGTATCTTATATCTTGGGTATCCTAAGTTTTGGGCTAATATGCACTTATCAGTGAATACATATTGTGTGAGTTCCTTTGTGATTGGGTTACCTCACTCAGGATGATGCCCTCCAGGTCCACCCATTTGCCTAAGAATTTCATAAATTCATTCTTTTTAATAGCTGAGTAGTACTCCATTGTTTAAATGTACCACAATTTCTGTATCCATTCCTCTGTTGAGGAGCATCTGGGTTCTTTCCAGCTTCTGGCTATTATAAATAAGGCTGCTATGCACATAGTGGAGCATGTGTCCTTCTTACCAGTTGGGGCATCTTCTGGATATATGCCCAGGAGAGGTATTGCGGGATCCTCCGGTAGTACTATTTCCAATTTTCTGAGGAAAGGCCAGACTGATTTCCAGAGTGGTTGTACTGATTTCCAGACTGGTGTAGGATGGAATCTCAGGGTTCTTTTGATTTGCATTTCTCTGATGATTAAGGATGTTGAACATTTTTTCAGGTGCTTTTCAGCCATTCGGTATTCCTTGGGTGAGAATTCTTTGTTTAGCTCTGACCCCCATGTTTTAAGGGGGTTATTTGATTTTCTGGAGTCCACCCTCTTAAGTTCTTTATATATATTGGATATTAGTCCCCTATCTGATTTAAGATAGGTAAAGATCCTTTCCCAATCTGTTGGTGGTCTTTTTGTCTTATTGACGGTGTCTTTTGCCTTGCAGAAGCTTTGCAGTTTCATGAGGTCCCATTTGTCAATCCTCGATCTTACAGCACAAGCCATTGCTGTTCTACTCAGGAATTTTTCACCTGTGCCCATATCTTCGAGGCTTTCCCCCACTTTCTCATCTATAAGTTTCAGTGTCTCTGGTTTTATGTGAAGTTCCTTGATCCACTTAGATTTGACCTTAGTACAAGGAGATAGGAATGGATCGATTCACATTCTTCTACATGATAACAACCACTTGTGCCAGCACTATTTCTTGAAAATGCTGTCTTTCTTCCACAGGATGGTTTTAGCTCCCTTGTCGAAGATCAAGTGACCATAGGTGTGTGGGTTCATTTCTGGGTCTTCAATTCTATTCCATTGGTCTACTTGTCTGTCTCTATACCAGTACCATGCAGTTTTTATTACAATTGCTCTGAAGTAAAGCTTTAGGTCAGGCATGGTGATTCCACCAGAGGTACTTTTATCCTTGAGAAGAGTTTTTGCTATCCTAGGTTTTTTGTTATTCCAGATAAATTTGCAGATTGCTCTTTCTAATTTATTGAAGAATTGAGTTGGAATTTTGATGGGGATTGCATTGAATCTGTAGATTGCTTTTGGCAAGGTAGCCATTTTTACAATGTTGATCCTGCCAATCCATGAGCATGGGAGATCTTTCCATCTTCTGAGATCTTCTTTAATTTCTTTCTTCAGAGACTTGAAGTTTTTATCATACAGATCTTTCATTTTCTTAGTTTTAGTCACGCCAAGATATTTTATATTATTTGTGACTATTGAGAAGGGTGTTCTTTCCCTAATTTCTTTCTTAGCCTGTTTATTCTTTGTGTAGAGAAAGCCATTGACTTGTTTGAGTTAATTTTATATCAGGTTACTTCACCGAAGCTGTTTATCAGGTTTAGAAGTTCTCTGGTGGAATTTTTAGGGTCACTTATATAAACTATCATATCATCTGCAAAAAGTGATATTTTGACTTCATGTTTTCCAATTTGTATCCCCTTGATCTCCTTTTGTTGTCGAATTGCTCTAGCTAGGACTTCAAGTACTATGTTGAAGAGGTAGGGAGAAAGTGGGCAGCCTTGTCTAGTCCCTGATTTTAGTGGGATTGCTTCCAGCTTCTCACCATTTACTTTGATGTTGGCTACTGGTTTGCTGTAGATTGCTTTTATCATGGTTAGGTATGGGCCTTGAATTCCTGATCTTTCAAGACTTTTATCATGAATGGTTGTTGGATCTTGTCGAATGCTTTTTCTGCATCTAACGAGATGATCATGTGGGTTTTGTCTTTGAGTTTGTTTATATAATGGATTACATTGATGGATTTGCATATATTAAACCATCCCTGCATCCCTGAAATAAAACCTACTTGGTCAGGATGGATGATTACTTTAATGTCTTCCTGGATTTGATTTGGTAAGCGAGAATTTTATTGAGTATTTTTGCATTGATATTCATAATAGAAATTGGTCTGAAGTTCTCTATCTTTTGTGGATCTTTCTGTGGCTTAGGTATCAGAGTAATTGTGGCTTCAGAGAATGAGTTCAGTGGAGTTCCCTCTACTTCTATTTTGTGGAATAGTTCATGCAGAACTGGAATTAGATCTTCTTTGAAGGTCTGGTAGAACTCTGCAATAATCCCATCTGGTCCTTGGCTTTTTTGGCTGGGAGACTATTAATGACTGCTTCTATTTCTTTATGTGATATGGGATGTTTAGATCGTTAACTTGATGCTGATTTAACTTTAGTACCTGTTATCTGTCTAGAAATTTGTCCATTTCATCCAGGTTTTCCAGTTTTGTTGAGTATAGCCTTTTGTAGAAGGATCTGATGGTGTTTTGGATTTCTTCAGGATCTGTTGTTATGTCTCCCTTTTCATTTCTGATTTTGTTAATTAGGATGTTGTCCCTGTGCCCTCTAGTGAGTCTAGCTAAGGGTTCATCTATCTTGTTGATTTTCTCAAAGAACCAACTACTCGTTTGGTTAATTCTTTGAATAGTTCTTCTTGTTTCCACTTGATTTCACCCCTGAGTTTGAATATTTCCTGATGTCTACTCCTCTTGGGTGAATTTTTTTCCTTTTTTTCTAGAGCTTTTAGGTGTTTTGTCAAGCTGCTAGTGTGTGCTCTCTCTAGTTTCTTTTTGGAGGGACTCAGAGATATGAATTTCCTCTTAGAAATGCTTTCATTTTGTCCCATAGGTTTGGGTATGTTGTGGCTTTATTTTCATTAAGCTCTAAAAAGTTTTTTATTTCTTTGTTTATTCCTTTTCCAAGGAATCATTGAGAAGAGTGTTGTTCAGTTTCCACATGAATGTTGGCTTTCCATTATTTATGTTGTTATTGAAGATCAGCCTCATGGTGGTCTGATAGGATGCATGGGACAATTTCAATATTTTTGTATCTGTTGAGGCCTGTTTTGTGACCAATTATATGTCAGTTTTGGAGAAGGTCCCATGAGGTGCTGAGAAGAAGGTATATCCTTTTGTTTTAGGATAAAATGTTCTGTAGATATCTGTAAGTCCATTTGTTTCATAACTTCTGTTAGTTTCACTGTGTCCCTGTTTAGTTTCTATTTCCACGATCTGTCCATTGATGAAAGTGGTGTGTTGAGGTCTCCCACAATTATTGTGTGAGGTGCAATGTGTGCTTCAAGCTTAACTAAAGTGTCTTTAATGAATGTGGCTGCCCTTACATTTGGAGCACAGATATTCAGAATTGTTAGTTCCTCTTGGAGGATTTTACCTTTGATAAGTATGAAGTGTCCCTCCTTGTTTTTTTTGATAACTTTGGGTTGGAAGTCGATTTTATTCGATATTAGAATGGCTACTCCTGCTTGTTTCTTCAGACCATTTGCTTGGAAAATTGTTTTTCAGCCTTTCACTCTGAGGTAGTGTCTGTCTTTTTCCCTGAGATGGGTTTCCTGTAAGCAGCAGAATGTTGGGTCCTGTTTGTGTAGCCAGTCTGTTAGTCTATGTCTTTTTATTGGGGAATTGAGTCCATTGATATTAAGAAATATTAAGGAAAAGTAATTGTTGCTTCCTTTTATTTTTGTTGTTAGAGTTGGCATTCTGTTCTTGTGGCTGTCTTCTTTTTGGTTTGTTGAGGCATTACTTTCTTGCTTTTTCTAGGGTGTGATTTCAGTCCTTGTATTGTTTTTTTTTCTGTTATTATCCTTTGAAGGGCTGGATTCGTGGAAAGATAATGTGTGAATTTGGTTTTGTCGTGGAATACTTTGGTTTTTCCATCTATGGTAATTGATAGTTTGGCCGGGTATAGTAGTCTGGGCTGGCATTTGTGTTCTCTTAGTGTCTGTATAACATCTGTCCAGGCTCTTCTGGCTTTCATAGTCTCTGGTGAAAAGTCTGCTGTAATTCTGATAGGCCTGACTTTATATGTTACTTGACTATTCTCCCTTTCTGCTTTTAATATTCTCTATTTAGTGCATTTGTTGTTCTGATTATTATGTGTCAGGAGGAATTTCTTTTCTGGTCCAGTCTATTTGGAGTTCTGTAGGCTTTTTGTATGTTCATGGGCATGTCATTCTTTAGGTTTGGGAAGTTTTCTTCTATAATTTTGTTGAAGATATTTGCTGGCCCTTTAAGTTGAAAATCTTCATTCTCATCTACTCCCATTATGCATAGGTTTGGTCTTCTCTTTGTGTCTTGGATTTCCTGGATGTTTTGATTTAGGATCTTTTTGAGTTTTGTATTTTCTTTGATTGTTGTGCTGATGTTCTTTATGGAATCTCCTGCACCTGAGATTCTGTCTTCCATCTCTTGTATTCTGTTGCTGATGCTCGCATCTATGGTTCCAGATTTCTTTCCTAGGGTTTCTATCTCCAGCATTGCCTCACTTTGGGTTTTCTTTATTGTGTTTGCTTCCCTTTTTAGGTCTTGGATGGTTTTATTCAGTTCCATCACCTGTTTGGTCGTGTTTTCCTGCAATTCTTTAAGGGATTTTTGTGTTTCCTCTTTAAGGTCGTCTACCTGTTTAGCTGTGTTCTCCTGTATTTCTTTAAGGGAGTTATTGAAGTCCTTCTTGATGTCCTGTACCATCATCATGAGATATGTTTTTAAATCTAGGTCTAGCTTTTCGGGTGTGTTGGGGTGCCCAGGACTAGGTGGGGTGGGAGTGCTGCATTCTGATGATGGTAAGTGGTCTTGATTTCTGTTAGTAGGATTCTTACCTTTGCCTTTCACCATCTGGTAATCTCTGGAGCTAGTTGTTATAGTTGTCTCTGGTTAGAGCTTGTTCCCCAGGTGATTATGTTAGCCTCTATCAGCAGACCTGGGAGACTAGCTCTCTCCTTAGTTTCAGTGGTCAGAGTATCTCTGCAAGCAAGCTCTTCTCTTGCAGTGAAGGTGCCCAGATATCTGGTGTTGGAACCTGCCTCCTGGCAGAAGTTGTGTTCCACTCACCAGAGGTCTTAAGATTCTGTGGGGAATCTGTGGGGGTCCTTGCGGGTGTCCGGAGACTCCGCGGGCAAGGAACCCTGGTGCTGGCGGGACTGGCAGGGACTTGTGACCCTGATCAGGCCAGATTTTCTGCTTCCCTAATTAATGCATTTCAAGTCCTGTGTGATTGGATTGGAGCAGACGCTGTGTTCCACTCACCAGAGGTCTTAAAATCCCGTGGGGGATCCTGTGGGGGTCCTTGTGGGTGTCCAGAGCAAAGAACCCCAGTGCTGGTGTGGACTGGAAGGGCTATATATTTTTTATTAGGTATTTTCTTCAATTACCTTTCCAGTGCTATCCCAAAATTCCCCAATACCCTCTCCCCCACTCCCCTATCCACCTACTCCCACTTTTTCACCCTGGCGTTCCCCTGTACTGGGGCATATAAAGTTTTCATGTCCAATGGGCCTCTCTTTCCAGTGATGGCCGATTAGGCCATCTTTTGATACATATGCAGCTAGAGTATCTTGTATTTCAAATTTTACTGTTGTTTCATCAAGATACAGAGTTTGGGTTAGAAAGGCAGCCTCAGAGGTATTCTCTTGAAATTCATGATATTGGTCTTTCACAAAGCAAAGCACCACTCTTGATTTGCCAACACCAGACTCTCCTAGAAGGAACCAATTTGAACTGGCATATTTTATTTCCAGTATTTGTCCTGTTGGGTCTTGTTGCTCCTTGATATGCTATGTCCAAATTTTAGAGAAGTTCCTCATCTCAGATTCCTAAATGAACTCCCAGCATCAATTTTGTTTTTTTCTGGAGAAAATACCTTCAACAATTTGACTTTGGAGCTAGGAACTGGAAGGGTGCTTGCCCAGCAAACAACAAGCTCTGGGCCTCCTGTAAGCAAGGCCATGGTGGCATGGAGATCAGATGCACCTCAGCTGAAGTGGAGTTGCCTGCTGGTTACTTCTCACACTGGCCTGTGCTGGACTCCAAGCACCCTGCTCCCTCTGCCTTGCTGCGTCTCTGCCTTAGCTATCTGGTATCTTGAAGTCACAAGCAGACACCTGAGAGCATCATATCCTCAAAGTCAATAGGAAGATAGAGGACCAAATAAAGCCTAGGTTTTTTCAAATCAAGGACAGCCCCAGTAATGGACTTCTGACACCAAGCCTAGACAATAAAATGTTCTTCCCCAAACTGTGCCAACACCTGGTGTACATGTGTCCAAATGCCCAAGATTGTAGGAGACATTTCTCATTCAGTGTATTGCAGTGATTTTTTTTGAAGGTATCTCAGATATTGAACATTTGATTTCTAGTATGGGAATCTGTGGAATACAAGGAGGTGGAGCTTAGGTAGGAGAACTCTATCACTGGGGGAAAGAGATCATCTAATGTGTTTCAGCAGCCACCCAACTACCCATCTCTATAGAGAACAAAATCCTCACAACACCATGGCTTCTGTGTCTCATGAAAGCCTGAGCACAAGCAAATCTTTCCTTCCTAGAACTGATTCAGGCCTGGGATTTGGTGCCAGCCATGATAAAAATAACCAGAACACTGGGTGTGGTACACAAGCTGAGAAAAAACACTATCCATTTTGACAAGCCATGATTGGTTGGTTGCTTGTGAGGACATCACAGAAACCATTATGAAGAATGCTAGTAACTAGTTGATAATAGTCACTGCCTGCATTTTCCTCTTCTTGTATTTTGGAGTAGTTCTTGATGCCTACAGAGCAGTTGAACTTAAAACTGGCCCTGGTAGACTTGGAATCTCAAATTACTTTTATTTTGGTAGAGCGTGCTTTTTCCCTAGTGTGTTGGTTTGCTTCTAGGAGTTTAAATTGATTTCCATGTCTATATTTATATGCTTAGTTTTTGTCTGAGATTTGATGTGATGTTTGTATATGTTTGTCCCAGGGGTGGCACTACTAAGAATTGTGACCTTGTTGGAGTGGATGTGGCCCTGTTAGAGTAGGTGTGTCACTGTGTGTGTGGGCTTTAATATTCTTGTCCTAGCTGCCTGGAAGCCAGTCTTCTGTCTGCCTTCAGGTGAAGATGTAGAGCTCTTGGCTCTTCCTGTACCATGCCTGCCTGGACATTGCCATGCTCCCATCGTGATGATAATGGACTGAACTTATAAGCCAGCCCCAATTAAATATCACCCTTTTAAGAGTTGCCTTGGTCATGGTGTCTGTTCACAGCAGTAAAACCCTAATTAAAACGTTTGAATTTGGGGCTGGAGAGATGGCTCAGAGGTTAAGAGCATTGTCTGCCCTTCCAGAGGTCCTGAGTTCAATTCCTATCAAACCATATGATGGCTCACAACCATTTATAATGAGATTTGGTGCCCTCTTCTGTCCTGCAGTCATACATGCAGTGCAGAATACTGTACCCATAATAAATAAGTGTTTTTTTTTTAAAAGGACCTTTGGTTTCTCTATGTTTTATCTCTTTCATTATTTACTATGCAAATTCCTATTAAAAACTCACTTAGCTACTCTTTTTAATCTTCTTCTTTTATAACCTGGTTATAACGTGTGTTACTGAGAAGCTGCTAAATTGATTTCCAGGGTGATTGGAGAAGTTTGCACTCCCAATGTAAATCCACATACACTAAATCTAATAAGCCAGAAAGTAGGGAATAACCTTGAACTCATTAGTACAGGAGACAGCTTTCTGATCAGAACATTCAGAGCTAAAGTCTAAGATCAGCCATAAATAAATGGGACCTCATAAAACTAAAAAGCTTTAAAGCAACGGACACATTCAAAAGGACCAAACTGGATTCTACAGGATGGAAAAATATTTTCACCAATTCCATATCTGACAGAGCGGTGGCCAAGATATATAAGGAAGCCTTGAAACTGGTCACCAACAAACTAAAGAATCCACTTAGAAATGGTCTAAAGATCTAAACGGGGAATTCTCAGCACAGGAGTCTCTAGTGGCCTACAAGCACTTAAGGCAATGTTCAACATCTGTAGCCATCGGGTAAATGCAAATCCAAATGATATTCCCATCAGATACACTTGTCAGAATCAGGAAGACCAAAGACACAAATGACAGCTCATGCTGCCACATTTGTGGAGCAAGGGAAACACTTCTCTGTCTATGATGGGTTGGAAAATTGTACGGTCACTTTGAAAATCAATACAGCAGGTTCTCAGAAAATTTGGAATAAATCTACCTCAAGATCCAAGTTTTACCAATCTAGACATATATCCAAAGGATATTCCACCAAACCAAAAGTATACTTGGTCAAGTATATTATTAGCAGTTTTATTCATAAAAAGTCAGGAACCAGAAACAACCTAGATTTCCTCAACCAAAACATGGATAAAGAAAATGCGGTACATTTATATAATGATGTATTACTCAGACATTAAAAATGAGAACATCGGTCGTTCTTTTGCGCTGTGCCAGGAGCTGCAAACACAGGCATCCATCGCTCCTGCTCTGTCTGGCATCCCCTCTGCTGCAGCATCCATGCCCTTCTCCACAGCCATAATATGCAGAACCTGCACTTCCTGAGTGAGGATGAATTCCCTGATCTGAGCAGCCACAACAACCATATGGCCAAGGTGCTGACCCCTGAGCTGTACGCCGAGCTCCATGCCAAGTGCACGCTGAGCTCCGTGCCAAGTGCACACCGAGCAGCTTTGCTTTGGACGATGCCATTCAGACTGGCGTTGACAATCTAGGCCGACAGACAGTACATCATGACAGTGGGTGCAGTGGCAGGCGACGAGGAGAGGCACGACTTATTCAAGGACTTCTTCAACCCCATTATTGAGGAGCAGCATGGAGGCTACCAGCCCAGTGATGCACACAAGACCGACCTCAACCCAGACAACCTGCACGGTGGTGATGGCCTGGACCCCAACTATGTGCTGAGCTCCCAGGTGCACACAGGCCGCAGCATCCACTGCCTTTGTCTCCCTCTGCACTGCAGCCGCGGGGAACGCTGCGCCATCCCGAAGCTGGCAGTAGAAGCTCTGTCCAGACTAGATTGCTACCTGTCTGGCAGGTTCTAAGCGCTCAAGAGCATGACATAGGCGGAGTAGCAGCAGCTCACTGAAGACCACTTCCTCTTCGACAAGCCTGTGTCGCCTCTGCTGCTGGCCTCCAGCATGGCCTGCGACTGGCTGGATGCTCGCGGCATATGACACAATGACAATAAGACTTTCCTGGTGTGGATCAATGAGGAGGAACACCTGCGGGTCATCTCCATGCAGAAGGGGTGGGGGGGCAACATGAAGGAAGTGTTCACCCGATTCTGCACCGGCCTCACTCAGAAAAACTCTCTTCAAGTCCAAGACCTATGAGTTCATGTGGAACCCTCACCTGGCTACATCCTCACATGCCCATCCAACCTGGGCACCGGACTGCGGACAGGTGTGCACATCAAGCTGTCCCACCTAGGGAAGCACAAAAAGTTCTCCGAGGTGCTCAAGCGGCTGCAGCTTCAGAAGCGAGGCACAGGTGGCATGGAAACCTCTACTTCTGGGCCGGCATGAGGTCGTCGATTGCCTGACCCTGCTCGAACCGCTGCTCCATCTCAATGAGCAGTTTCACTCTGTTTACCACCATCTGCAAGAGCTCTACCTCCGAGAAGCCCAGGCAGTCAGCATGGTGGTAAATCCTGGCCCTCACATCCTTCTGGATGCAGGAGACCCTTTAGGGTGTCTCTGAGTACTTTCATGACCTGTGATTAAAGTCAATGGGAAACTATAGTAGCCTAATCCAAACAGGATGACAAAGGGCACAGACCCATCAGGAATGGAAGAGGAATGTCACTCCTCCAGGAAAAGAGCCAAGACCTGCTGAGGTGCTTGCAGAGGGTAGAGGAAATACAGAATGGGTAGAAGAAGGTATTATCTAAGGCCAGTTGCAGAAACGAGGGTTATAAGTGGTATGAATGGTTCTGTTTTAGTTTGTTAGGAATATATTTATTTTGTATAGATATTTGCACTTTCTTCCAATTTCTTTAACATCAATTAAGAGAATCTCCATCAGTATTT
This sequence comes from Mus musculus, assembly GCF_000001635.26. Classification (NCBI taxonomy): domain Eukaryota; kingdom Metazoa; phylum Chordata; class Mammalia; order Rodentia; family Muridae; genus Mus; species Mus musculus. The sequence continues at coordinate 53,747,652 of NC_000083.6, forward strand.
AAGTTGAGATACTAAAAGAATGTTACCAAGTGTAGTGGCTATTCCTGGTTGTCAACTTGACAATATTTGGAATGAACTACAATTCGGAATTGGAAGGCTCACCAGTGACCCTTATCTGGAGGCTTGGAGATCCTTATCTGGATCTTGGTTTGAAGATCTTGAGCCATAGTGGCTATGGATTCCAGAAGATTGAATCTCCGAGTTAAGGAACACACCTTTAATCTGGGCTATGCCTTTCATCTGGGATTAAAGGTGTGGTGGAACACACCTTTAATCTGGGCTACACCTTTTGCTGGAGACAATATAAGGACATTGGAAGAAGGGAGTCTAGCTCTTGCTCTTGCTCCTTCGCCTGCTTGCCGTGTGAGACTGAGTAACTGCTAGATCCTTGGACTTCCATTCACAGCTGCGACTGAACAATTGTAAGGAATTGGGCTGCCGACTGTAAGTCATCAATAAATTCCTTTACTATATAGAGACTATCCATAAGTTCTGTGACTCTAGAGAACCCTGACTAATACAGAAGTTGGTACCAGGAGTGGTTCTAGAGTAACAGAAGTACAAGGATGAATCTTTTAAAATACTGGAATTGGCTTGTTGATCCACCAGCACTTTCAACTATTGAAACCTCTCCAGATTCTCTCCCTCCTGGGAGCTCAGAGAATTTTGAAGACCCATGGTTGAAACTATATTCCGAACTTAAAGAAGCTAATGCCCTTGATTTTCTTAATGAATTAGGTGATTCAGTGCACAAAGCTTTCTACAAGATGGGGAAAAAATCGGAAAATGATTTTACTGGCTGGCTGCTCTTAGTATCTGTGGAAAGAATGATGAATGAAAGGAAGGAGTTGTGTGATAAAATCGAAAGGCTCCAGACACAAGTAAACGATCTAAAAGTTGCTAAGTGTGTCCTTGAAGAAAATCTTCTCTCTTGTAGCAACAGAGCTCAAGTTGCAGAAAATCAAATGGAAACTCTCATTGTAAGGTTGGCTGAACTACAGCGAAAATTCAAGTCTCAGCCTCAGAGTGTGTCAACAGTTAAAGTAAGGGCTCTAATTGGCAAAGAATGGGATCCTACAACATGGGACGGGGATGTGTGGGAAGACCATGTTGAAGCTGAGAATTTTGAATCTTCAGATTCTCAAGGGTTTGCCCCACCTGAGGAAGTAGTACCCTCAGCCCCACCCCTTGAAACAATGCCTTCCCCACATGAGGAAATTAATTTTGCAGAGTCTGATAAACCAGCAATGACTTTCACTACTGATGTTTCTCAAGGCCCACCAATAGTTTCTTCTAGACCTGTGACCAGACTCAAAGCAAAACAGGCTCCTAGAGGGGAGGTAGAAAGTGTAGTCCATGAAGAAATTCGCTACACTACTAAGGAGCTTAACGAATTTGCTAATTCATTCAAGCAGAAACCTGGTGAATATGTGTGGGAATGGATTTTAAGGGTGTGGGATAAGGGTGGAAGGAACATAAAACTAGAGCAGGCTGAGTTTATTGACATGGGTCCTCTGAGTAGAGATTCTAGGTTTAATACGGAAGCTCGCATAGTTAAAAAAGGTGCCAAAAGTTTGTTTGAATGGTTGGCTGAGGTGTTTATCAAAAGATGGCCTACTGGAAATGACTTGGAGATGCCTGATATTCCGTGGCTTAGTGTTGATGAAGGGATTTTAAGACTTAGGGAAATTGCAATGCTAGAGTGGATATATTGTGTAAAGCATAATTGTCCACAATGGGAAGGTCCAGAAGATATGCCCTTCACCAGCTCTATAAGACGCAAATTGGTGAGAGGGGCACCGGCACATTTGAAGGGTTTTGTTCTTTCCCTTTTCCTTGTGCCAGATCTTAGCATTGGAGATGCTTCTGCTCAATTAGATGAATTAAATTCACTGGGTTTAGTTGGATTCCGAGGTAACAAGGGCCAGGTGGCAGCATTGAATCGCCGGAGACAAGGTGATTCCAGTTATTATAATGGACAGGGTAGACAAAAGAATGTTTATAATAACATACCCCGTAATGGTCAGCACAGGAGAGATGAAATTTATAATGGCATGACTCGGTTGGACCTTTGGTACTGGCTAACCAATCATGGTGTTTCCAGGAATGAAATACATAGGAAGCCTACTGCATATTTGTTTGATCTGTATAAGCAGAAAAATTCTCAAACAAATGAAAGAAAGGGTACATTAGATCGTGGTAAACAGCCAAATGAAAGAAAGGCTACATTAGATCGTGGTAAACAGCAATCTCGGCCAGTGAATCAATTTCCAGACTTGAGACAGTTTGCAGATCCAGAACCCCTTGAATGAAGGGGTGGCCAGGTTCCGCTGAGGAAGGATCTTGATAAGACACCCAAAGGTTTTGCTGTTACCCTTTCTCCAGTTCTTCCCCAGAGGGACCTACGGCCTTTTACAAGGGTAACTGTACACTGGGGAAAAGGAAATAATCAGACTTTTCGGGGTCTGCTGGATACTGGTTCTGAGTTGACACTGATCCCAGGGGATCCCAAAAAACATTGTGGCCCTCCAGTTAAAGTAGGGGCTTATGGAGGGCAGGTGATTAATGGAGTTTTGACTGATGTCCGACTCACAGTAGGTCCAGTAGGTCCCCGGACACATCCTGTGGTGATTTCCCCAGTTCCAGAATGTATAATTGGGATAGATATACTCAGAAATTGGCAGAATTCTCATATTGGTTCCCTGAACTGTAGAGTGAGGGCTATTATGGTTGGAAAGGCCAAATGGAAGCCTTTAGAGTTGCCTCTGCCAAAGAAAATAGTGAATCAAAACCAGTATCGTATTCCTGGAGGAATTGCAGAAATTACTGCCACTATCAAGGACTTGAAAGATGCAGGGGTGGTGGTTCCCACCACATCTCCGTTTAACTCTCCTATCTGGCCAGTGCAGAAAACAGATGGATCATGGAGAATGACAGTTGATTATCGAAAACTAAATCAGGTAGTAACTCCAATTGCAGCTGCTGTACCAGATGTAGTTTCGTTACTTGAGCAAATTAACACATCTCCTGGCACCTGGTATGCGGCTATTGATCTGGCAAATGCCTTCTTCTCAGTATCTGTCCATAAGGACCACCAGAAGCAATTTGCTTTCAGTTGGCAAGGCCAACAGTATACCTTCACAGTTTTGCCTCAAGGATATATTAACTCTCCTGCCCTATGTCATAATTTAGTTAGAAGGGATCTTGATCGTTTGGATCTTCCACAAAATATCACTTTGGTGCACTATATTGATGACATTATGCTGATTGGACCAAGTGAGCAGGAAGTAGCAACCACTTTGGACTCATTGGTAACACATATGCGTATCAGAGGATGGGAAATAAATCCAACCAAAATTCAAGGACCATCTACCTCAGTGAAATTCTTAGGAGTCCAGTGGTGTGGAGCATGCAGAGATATTCCTTCTAAGGTGAAAGATAAGTTATTGCACCTGGCCCCTCCTACAACCAAGAAAGAAGCACAACGTTTAGTGGGTCTATTTGGATTCTGGAGACAACACATCCCTCACTTGGGTGTGTTACTTAGGCCTATTTACCAAGTGACTCGGAAAGCTGCTAGCTTTGTGTAGGGCCTGGAACAGGAGAAGGCCCTTCAACAGGTCCAGGCTGCTGTGCAGGCTGCTCTACCACTTGGACCATATGACCCAGCAGACCCGATGGTACTTGAGGTGTCGGTGGCTGATAGAGATGCTGTTTGGAGCCTCTGGCAGGCCCCTGTAGGTGAATCACAGAAAAGACCTTTGGGATTTTGGAGCAAAGCTCTACCATCATCTGCAGACAACTATTCTCCCTTTGAAAAACAGCTCTTGGCCTGCTATTGGGCCTTAGTGGAAACTGAACGTTTGACAATAGGACACCAAGTTACAATGCGACCTGAACTACCCATCATGAGCTGGGTACTATCAGACCCTGCAAGTCATAAAGTGGGACGTGCACAGCAGCAGTCTATTATCAAATGGAAGTGGTATATACGTGATTGGGCCAGAGCAGGTCCTGAAGGCACAAGCAAGTTACATGAAGAAGTTGCTCAAATGCCTATGGTTTCTACTCCTGTTACAATGCCATCTGCTGCCAAGCATGCGCCTATAGCCTCATGGGGTGTTCCCTATGATCAACTGACCGAAGAGGAGAAGACTAGAGCCTGGTTTACTGATGGCTCTGCACGTTATGCAGGCACCACCCAGAAGTGGACAGCTGCAGCGTTACAACCCTTTTCTGGGACAACCTTGAAAGACACAGGTGAAGGGAAATCCTCACAGTGGGCAGAACTTCGGGCAGTACACATGGTATTACAGTTTGTTTGCAAGAAGAAATTGCCAGATGTACGATTATTCACTGACTCATGGGCTGTAGCCAATGGATTGGCTGGATGGTCAGGGACTTGGAAAGATCACAATTGGAAAATTGGTGAGAAAGACATCTGGGGAAGAAGTATGTGGATAGATCTCTCCAAATGGGCAAAGGATGTGAAGATATTTGTGTCCCATGTAAATGCTCACCAAAAGGTGACTTCAGCTGAGGAGGAGTTCAATAATCAAGTGGATAAGATGACCCGTTCTGTGGACAATCAGCCTCTCTCCCCAGCCATCCCTGTCATTGCTCAATGGGCACATGAACAAAGTGGCCATGGTGGTCGAGATGGAGGTTATGCTTGGGCTCAGCAACATGGGCTTCCACTCACCAAGGCTGACCTGGCTACAGCTGCTGCTGATTGCCAGATCTGCCAACAGCAGAAACCAACACTGAGCCCCAGATATGGCACCATTCCTCGAGGTGACCAGCCAGCAACCTGGTGGCAGGTTGACTACATTGGACCACTTCCTTCGTGGAAAGGACAGCGTTTTGTTCTTACTGGAGTAGATACTTATTCTGGTTATGGATTTGCCTTTCCTGCACGTAATGCCTCTGCTAAAACCACCATTCACGGACTGACAGAATGCCTCATCTATCATCATGGTATTCCACACAGTATTGCTTCTGACCAAGGAACTCATTTCACAGCCAGAGAAGTACGACAGTGGGCTCACGATCATGGAATTCACTGGTCTTACCACATTCCCCATCATCCTGAAGCAGCTGGGCTGATAGAAAGATGGAATGGCCTTTTGAAGACGCAGTTACAGCGCCAATTAGGTGGTAACAGCTTGGAAGGCTGGGGCAGAGTTCTTCAGAAGGCAGTATATGCTTTGAATCAGCGCTCGATATATGGTACAGTTTCACCCATAGCCAGGATTCATGGGTCCAGGAATCAAGGGGTGGAAAACGGAATAGTTCCACTTACTATCACTCCTAGTGACCCTCTAGGAAAATTTTTGCTTCCTGTCCCCATAACTCTAGGTTCTGCTGGCTTAGAAGTTTTGGCTCCAGAGAGGGGAGTGCTCCTACCAGGAGCTACAACAAACATTTCATTGAACTGGAAGCTCAGACTTCCCCCTGGTCATTTTGGGCTTCTAATGCCCTTAAACCAACAGGCTAAAAAAGGAATAACAGTGTTAGGAGGGGTGATAGATCCAGATTACCATGGGGAAATTGGATTACCTCTTCACAATGGTGGTAAGCAAGATTATGTCTGGAGTGCAGGAGATCCCTTAGGGCGTCTCTTAGTACTACCATGTCCTGTGATTAAAGTCAATGGGAAACTACAACAGCCTAATCCAAGCAGGATGACAAAGGACGCAGACCCATCAGGAATGAAGGTATGGGTCAATCCTCCAGGAAAAGAGCCAAGACCTGCTGAGGTGCTGGCTGAAGGTGAAGGAAATACAGAATGGGTAGTAGAGGAAGGTAGTTATAAATACCAATTAAGGCCACGTAACCAGTTGCAGAAACGAGGATTATAAAGTAATATGAATGCCCATTGTAAATTTACTAATGCGTTTGCGATTGTACGAGGGATAGTTATATCATGTTAGGCGTATTTACAACCTTGTTATTGTTTCATGTGAACATGAGATATTATTTGTGTCAAGTTGACAAGGGGTGGATTGTAGTGGCTATTCCTGGTTGTCAACTTGACAATATTTGGAATGAACTACAATTCGGAATTGGAAGGCTCACCAGTGACCCTTATCTGGAGGCTTGGAGATCCTTATCTGGATCTTGGTTTGAAGATCTTGAGCCATAGTGGCTATGGATTCCAGAAGATTGAATCTCCGAGTTAAGGAACACACCTTTAATCTGGGCTATGCCTTTCATCTGGGATTAAAGGTGTGGTGGAACACACCTTTAATCTGGGCTACACCTTTTGCTGGAGACAATATAAGGACATTGGAAGAAGGGAGTCTAGCTCTTGCTCTTGCTCCTTCGCCTGCTTGCCGTGTGAGACTGAGTAACTGCTAGATCCTTGGACTTCCATTCACAGCTGCGACTGAACAATTGTAAGGAATTGGGCTGCCGACTGTAAGTCATCAATAAATTCCTTTACTATATAGAGACTATCCATAAGTTCTGTGACTCTAGAGAACCCTGACTAATACACCAAGGGACATTGATCTATTCTAAATTTACAATGCATTTGCATATGACTATATGAGGGATAGTCATGTCATAGTAGGTGTATTTATGCCCTGGTTATTGTTTTATTTGGACATGATATATGATTTATGTCAACTTGACAAGGAATGGATTGTGATGACTATTCCTGGTTGTCATCTTGATTACATCTGGAATGAATTACAATCCAGAAATGGAGGGGACACCTATGATCCAGATCTTGAGGCTGAAAGACATAGGCTTCTGACCCAGATCATGACATGGGGATCTTGAGACATAGCAGACATGAAAAGATTAGGCCCTGGCAAGATAGTACAAATAGTACAAACCTTTCATCCCAGGAGATTGAGGCAAGCAGATCTCTGAGTTCAAAGTCAGCCTGGGGAAATGCAATTTCCAGATCCAGTTGGTGGTGAGACACACCTTTAGTCTGAGCCATACCTCTGGAGACCTACTTCAGGACAATGGAACAAGGAAAACTCACTCTTCCTCTGCTTGCGTTTGCTTGCCAGCACATCTGTTCGATCCTACTTCTACAGAAAACCAGCTGAAACAACTAACCTTGAGGACTGAAAACTACTAGATTTTTGAACTTCCAATTCACAGCTGCCCATTATTGGGTTAGTTGAATTCAGGCTGTTAAGTCATTACAATAAATTCCCTTAATATTCAGAGACATTTCAAAATTTCTGTGACTCCTGAGAACGCACACACACACACGCACATGCACACATACCCACAGTATGGTGGCATCTCTCACATCATTAATTCAAGAAAATGGGTTTTATAACCTTCCACCAACTGAAAAATCATAAGCCCAGTTTCAGGCACTCAACACATTAAACCTCTTTGTTGTGATCCATGACTCTGGGGAAATGGCTGGATGAGGAAAATATTACATTGAGTTGGTAAACCAACATCTAGACCGTCAAATGCCATTAGTTCTTTATATCTTTATATCCCAACCGCTAGATGTGAGTACAAAACCTGAAGGAAGTGATAATTGAGGTGTTAACTAGTAGGACTTGACACCTATCCTTGAATTTTGAACTTTGGCTTTATCGAAGAGGCTATCAAGCAGGACTCTATACCTAGTTTTGTATTTGTATTGGGACTTGGGCTGTAGGGCAGGGGTGCTTAGCAGGAGCTGAACCCTAACTCTGTATGTGTATTGTGGTTTTGGCCATTTGTGTGGTATTTTGGGAGAAAATACAATGTAGAACCAGACACAACCATGTACTGTATGAGGATTTTGGTTACAGGGGAGGAGACACCTAGACCAGCATCTAGATGTCTGTGTGGAACATTGCTTGAATATTTAGCAGTAACTGACACTTAGTCTGAATGAGTGTGTGTGTGTGTCTCTGTGTCTGTGTGTACACCGAGGTTTATAGCTTGACCTAACAGTTTGTCATGATAGCATGCTAACATCTGTATAAAAATCTAGGTATCTGTGATTTATGGCTTATATATATATATATATATATATATATATATATATATATATATATATATGCTTGGCTCAGGGAATGGCACTATTAGAAGGTGTAGCCCTGTTCGAGTAGATGTGGCCTTGTTGGAGCAAGTGTGTCACTGTGGGTGTGGGTTTTAAGACCCTTATCCTAGCTGTCTGGTAGCTAGTATTCTGCTAGGAGCCTTCAGATGAAGTTGAAGAACTCTCAGCTTCTTCTGTATCGTGCCTGCCTGGATGCTGCCATGTTCCTACCTTGATGATAATGGACTGAACCTCTGAACCTGTAAGCCAGCCCCAATTTAATGTCCTTATAAGACTTGCCTTGGTCATGGTGTCTGTTCACAGCAGTAAAATTCTAACTAAGACAGAAGTTGGTACCAGGGACTGGGGTTTTGCTCTCATAGGCCTGACCATGCTTTGTTTCAAAGAATGCATTTGGGGATTTTGGATTTGGAAAGTAGTGGATTGCTTTAAGTGGGGCTTAATGGGCTATCCTAGTAGGAATATAAAAGACTTTGTTACCGAGAGGTATTTGAACTGTGTGGACCTGGCCCAAGAAGTTTCAGTGGAGAATTTCATTTATTTATTTTTCTTAATGTATGAGTACACTGGTGCTGTCTTCATACACACCAGAAGAGGATATCAGATCTTATTATAGATGGTTGTGAGCCACCATGTGGTTCCTGGGAAATGAACTCAGGACCTCTGGAGGAGCAGTCACTGCTCTTAACTGTTAAGCCATCTCTCCAGCTCTCAGTGGAGAATTTCAATGTGTAGCCTAGAGACTGTCTTTTGTTGTTGTTGTTGTTGTTGTTGTTGTATTTTGGTGAGGAGTGTGGCTACTTTTTGTCCTTGTGTGAAGAGTCAGAGGCTAATGCAAAGAGATTTTTTTTTTTATTATATTGACAAAGGAAACCCACAAAACGCCCAACAGAGACTTTGTTCTGGGGTTAAGTTTCATAAAGAACATTTTGACCAAGTGGAGCACGCTTAGAAAGGAAAAATGTAAAATATATGGTATTAAAGGGTATCAGGAAGTAAAATGGAGCTGAATTCTTTGTTCAAGGATTAAATTGAATGAAGGGAGTAGTGACCACCCAGCTAAATTTAGGTTCAGGCATGGTAGTACAAACCTTTAATCCCAGGAGGCAAAGACAAGCAGATCTCTGAGTTCAAGGCCAGCCTAGAATACTGAAAGTTCCAGGTGAAGAAAAGTTTAAGTCCAGGCGTGGTCGACCACACCTTTAATCTCAGTGCTTAGGAGACAGGCATGCAGATCTCTGATTTCAAAGTCAGTTTACAGAGCAAGTTCCAGGACAGCCAGGCTTAGGCAGTGAAGGAACTGGGAAACAGAAAGCTAGTGATAATGTAATAGAACAAGGGGGCCATGTTTCAGCTTCTGCAAACAGCAGAGCTTGGTAGGTGTGACAAGTGGCTCTGGCTTTAGTGTCCAGAATAGAAGGAACTACAGGGACAATTGATGCTGGTTTGCTGGAGCTATGAAATTAGGTGATTAAGAAGAGACCAGCATTACTGAGGTGAAATCTGGGAAATGTTTTCTGAGAGCACAAAGAAGCTGTGTCCCAGAGATAGCCAAGGTTGTGTCCCTCATGCTCTAGCTTCTCTTATAGGGAAGTGTGTTGGTAGCAAGAGTTGACACATCTGTATGAGGGCTTTAATTGTAGGGGAAGGGATACACCGTAGGACCTGATACCTAGCCTATAATGTGATTGCAGGTTTTTGGATATAGAAGAGGGTGCCAGACTAGTCACATGGCCATGCATGTGAAGCTTTGGCTGGAGTGGAAGAGAGACGTAGAACTTGACACTAAGCTAGTATAAATATGCAGAGCTATAGTTTGGGGCAGAGGGTATGTAGAAGGTTGTAACAGCTGGTTGGGTTCAGATAGTTCTGTAGCATAAACTTGTACATGGGCTCTTCCTGTAAGAGAGAAGAGCCTTAGCAGGAACTGAGAACTACAATATGTAAAGCAGTGGATGTCTAGGTGGCCTTGTCAACTAGCCCTGCATTTCCCTGTGTTGTGTCTGTGAGTGTACCTGCATGTGTGTGATAGACAGAGGAAAGAGAGAGAGGGAGAGGGAGAGAGAGAGAGAGAGAGAGAGAGAGAGCACGAGAGAGAGGAGAGAACATTTATTTATAGGTTTGTATGTAGGCTTTGGCAGTATTGAAGGGAGAAATGGCCCCCAGTCTTGTGTGTTTGATTTGGCTGTAATTGAGAGGGAGCCTAGCAGGAAGTGATACCTATGCACATGTGAGTTTCCATTTAGATGAGTGGGTATATAAATGACGTAAAATGATGTGCTGCCTACAAAATATATGCTTGATGGCTTTGTTTGTGAGAGGGGATAACTTGCAGAACCTGAATCCTTACAGTGCTTGTAGTCTAGCTCTCTCTCTGCCTCTTTCTTTCTCTCTTTGTCTGTATGTCTCTCTCTATCTCTCTCTCTGTATTTCTCTCTCTCTCGTGTGTGTGCGTGTGTGTGTGTGTGTCTGTCTGTCTGTGTGTGTGGCTTGGCTGTAGAGACAGGTATACATAGTAGACCATCTATATACACATATTTGATCTGTGGGGCTTTGTTTGTAGAGAAGGTGTTACTGTAAGAACATGAACCATAATAGGGTATAGGGGATCTTTGACTGTAGGGAGGAATATCAGCCAATCTAGCTCTGTCCAACAAAGACAGCAACTGAACATCTGTGGTATTTCTTCTTCATTGGGAGATGAATTTTACTGACCATCTTTGGGATGATGCTTGTAAAGATCCAGGTACAAACAGCTCATGTTGACTGCAACTCTCCAGGTGTGTTCACCTGGCAGACAGCATGGGAAGGAGAGTGTGGGTCTGTGAGTGGGGCCCTAATAAGGTGACTTCTTTTTTCCCAGATAAAAGGCTAAAGGCAGCAACATATTCCCTACAGTGGCTGGAACACAAAATGCCCACATTATACTCTTCTGGCCTCTTGAGCATCAACTCTGCACTATGAGATTCACATTCTTAGAGTCAATGAAACATGCTTGTAGCTACAGACCACTTGTGCTCTCTCTCTCTCTCTCTCTCTCTCTCTCTCTCTCTCTCTCTCTCTCTCTCTCTCTCCTTTTATGATCTCTAATAAGAGTTCATGACTCATTACTCTCATTCCTTGGGGATTGTGAGAAGCCTGCCTGGGCAGACTTATGGTTCCTGACCTGTAGACCAGTATGAAGTCAGGCAAGATTTCAAGTGCTTATCTTTTATAGTCACTGTTCTAGGCTAAGTAAACCATATGGTCCTTCCAAAGTGTGGCATCATCTATGTATTTCGTGTATAGTGGTGCCCAATTCCCTCCAGCTTGCAGGTACTCTCCAGTGTTGAAACAGATATGGTTCTGATAAAACTACACACTGAGGCTCCTTAGTACACAGATTAAACTGAGCCAGCATTCAGTGAACTATGACTTCTGCGATGGGAGGGATACAGGACTAAAGTCAGGCTGCAAACACAACATCAGGGAGGGGACCTAGAGGAGGAAGGGGATGGAGCTGTTCTGTCCTCCTGTGAGAAATCTGATAAGAATGAAAGAAATGAGTATTGCTGTGGTATTTCTCTACAGGCTTGGGCACAGAATTGGCACATTCATGGGCAGCTTGGAAATGGTATTGGCTCAAAGTGTCCTATGAAAACTACGCTGTGAGAGGCCAGGCCTGGGCCATGTTTCCTTGTTACCTGTGGTTCCCTGTGGAGAAACCCAGGGTAGATGGTTTAACTCTTCCTGTGTTGGATAGAGGCCTCTATGCTGGGTAAACCTGCACACTGTTCTCTGGATTTCCTGCAGGACTCCTCCTTCATTCTGCTCTCTTAGTCCACAGCAGGCAATCCTGTGTTTCACAATATATAAAGCTTATCCCTTGAAAGAAATAGGATATGTGTGAGGGACCTTGTAAGGCACTAGTTTTCTGCCCTCCTAATTCCTCAAAACTTACCACAGTTCCTGCTGCTTCCACAAGCTCTGCTTCTCATCCTCTGCTGTCCATCTTGAGCTCAACTACTTCATTTTACACAGAGGCAAGAAATTCTGGGGTACTGGCATTTTCAAATCCAATTTTTAAAATTTCATACTCATCCATGGAAAACATTTAATGTACCTGTTTCAGTGTAATAAGACAATATCAAAAGGAAAAAATTAATGAAAAACTTACATGAAGAGGATACAAGGAAAAGAACACACTGCCAGTCTCAATGATGAAATTTTTCAGAAACAGATCAAGATGAATGTCCTATGTGTCACAAGCCTTTCCACAAAGACACCAATGGTTTGTTTTCATTCATATACAAGTTTGGTGGTTAGGAGCCTGAACATAAATGACAAAGCTGTAAGGACATGGAATAGGACAGTGGTCTCCCTGAGATGTTCAACAACTTTTCGAGATGCAGACAGTTCATGTCTCCCATCCCAGTCACTCCAGAGGACGCTGCACAATGCTTTGGGTGGTTCAGATCTGAGATTATTGCGTCCCTGGCTCCCTATTTCCCAGCCAGGATGTACAAGTTTCAGTGGTTTAAATCTCAATCCAAAGTGGTTTGACAGGCAGAAAGGCTCTGTGGGACCAATGAAAGCCAGGCTAGAGCATCTAAGTGAGAAGATGATCAGATCATATCTGGGTGTTAGATCAAGAGAACAGGATGCTCTTCTCTGCCATTGGTGACCATGAAGTGAAAACTGCCTTCAACAATACAATACAGGCACCAGTTGTCTCAGTGAGTCCTGATGTGTAACCTCTCGGATCAGTTGAAAAGAACTCTGCCAATCAGACTGGCTAGCCAGGTTAGAGTGGGTTGTCAGGTTGAAGTCACATGTCTTGTGCCTGGACAGCAGTTGAGAGATCCACTGAAAGCAGGCAAGCTTATAGAGTCACACTCTGAGGCTTATTATCAAGGGTTTGTCAGCTAGGGCACACTGGCATCTCTCCACATACATATTCCAGATCAAATTCCCACCTCTGTCATTCATTCCCATGGGAACATAGTGTTCAATTCTGAAGGTGAGATTTGAGGTGGGTGGCTCCCTGTGTCCTCCCTAGATGGATTGGATGGAAGTGCCTCCAGTTCAATTCCTGTCTGTGACATAATATAAACAAGCATAGAACTGATAGCATTCCACACTGAAAGATGAAAATAATTTATGATTGCTGCTATAAACTACTTGATGCCAGGTAGGGGAGTACAGATGCTTGGGAGGTCTATGAGAGTTTTAGAGCCAACAATGCTACATAAAATTTCCAGGGAAGTAAGGAATATTTAGTGACTTCCTATTTCAAAACCTTAACAAAAACAGATTGGGACAGATAAATTTCCTATCTCATTCATAGAATGCAACACAACTCCAAAACCTTCCATAGCCTTGGCTTCATTTATGTGCAATAGAAACACAGGTTGGCCCCAGTTTATACCCCATATGTTAAAATTCCTTTTACCCATTAGGCAAGCAGTTTTTTTATTCTGTTCATATGGGAATCACCAGATGATCCTGATTCTAGAACATATTGACAGCTCAAGTTTCCTCTCATATTGCTTGGAAGAAGATTTGGCTAATGCTGCCAATATGCCCAAGTGTTTGATAAAAAATCAGGGACTGGTGGTCAGAAAGACTAAAAGAAGGCAGGTACAACATTACTATAGTTTTTGTGTTAATTAAGGAGGTAGACAGAAGGAGGGTTTGCCCAGTGGCCTCTGACTGTTGGGACAAGCTTGGCCTGGATAGGCTTGGCTGCTGTCCTAGCACCAACTCTGAAGTTATACTCTTCCTGAAAAAAACCTTGTTCTCTAACAACAAGGTAGCCAAGCTCCTCCGAGTTTGTCCCCAATATTTTCTCCATTGTGAGGTGGACACCTGTGAGCTATGCTTGACTAATGTGTGTGAAGAGACAGGAATACAGGAGCTGTTAGTGACTGTAATTTCTAGTACTATCATGGTGAGACAGATGGAGGTAGACCATGTATGAGTTTGCCCATTTTTTGGTCTATTCACCTGTGTTACTTCTCCCACAGCATCGTGGCCTATGCCTTTAATCCCAGGACTCAGGATAGAGGAAGAATCTATGTGAGTTAAAATCTAGCTAGGAAGAGTGTAAATTTTAAAAAAAATTTTTTATTAGATATTTTCTTTATTTAGACTTCAAATATTATCCCCTTTCGTGGTTCCCCCCCCCAAACTCCCCTGTCCCACCTTTGCTCCCCCTGCTCACTATTCCACCCACTCCTGCTTCCCTGTACTGGTATTCTGCTACCCTGGGGCATAGAGCCTTTACAGGATCAAAAACCTCTCCAGTCATTGATGTCTCACAAGAATATCCTATGCTACTTGCAGCTGGAGGCATGGGTCCCTCCTTGTGTACTCTTAGATTGGTGGTTTAGTCCCTGGGAGCACTTCGGGTCCTGGTTGGTACATATTGTTGTTCCTCCGCCTATTGGGCTGCAAAGCATTTTAGCTCTTTGTGTCCTTTCTATAGCTCCTCCAATGGGAACCCTGAGCTCAGTCCAATGGATGGCTGTGGGCATTCACTTCTGTATTTGTCAGGCACTGGCAAAGCATCTCAGGATACAACTATATCAGGCTCCTGTCAGCAAATAATTGTTGGCATCCACAATAGTGTCTGGGTTTGGTAACTGTATAAGGGATGGAACCCCAGGTGGGACATTCTCTGGATGGCCTTTCCTTCAGTTTCTGTTCCACACTTTCTCTCTGTATCTCCTTCCATGGGTATTTTGATCCCCTTTCAAGGAGGACCAAAGTATCCACACTTTGATCTTCCTTCTTCTTGTGCTTCATGTGGTCTGCAAATTGTATCTTGGTTATTCCAAACATCTGGGCTAATATCCTCTTCTCAGTGAGTGCATACCACGTGTGCTCTTTTGTGACTGGGTTACCTCACTCAGGATGATGTTTTCTAGTTCCTTCCACTTGCCTACGAATTTCATAAATTCATTGTTTTTAATACCTGAGTAGTACTCCATTGTGTAAATGTACCCATTTTTTTTGTATCTATTCCTCTGTTCAGGGACATCTGGGTTCTTTCCAACTTCTGGCTATTATAAATAAGACTGCTATGGACATAGTGGAGCATGTGTTCTTATTACATGTTGGAGCATCTTCTAGGTATATGCCCAGGAGAGGGACATCTGGGTCCTCAGGTAGTATTATGTCCAATTTTCTGAGGAACTGCCAAACCAATTTCCAGAGTGTTTATATCAGCTTGCAATCCCACCAGCAATGGAAGAGTGTTCCTCTTTCTCCACATCCTTGCCTGCTTCTGTTGTTACCTTTTTGAACTTAGCCATTCTGACTGGTGTGAGGTAGATTCTTAAGGTTGTTTAGACTTGCAATCCCTTAATGACTAATAATGAACATTTCTTTAGGTGCTTCTCAGCCATTTGGTATTCCTCAGTTGAGAATTCTTTGTTTAGTTTTGCACTCCACTTTTAAAAAGTTTTATTTGGTTCTCAGGAGTCTAACTTCTTGAGTTCTTTGTATATATTGGATATTAACCCTCTATCAGATGTAGGGTTGGTAAAGATCTTTTGCCAATCTGTTGGTTGCGTTTTTGTCCTATTGACAGTGTCCTTTGCCTTACAGAAGCTTTGCAATTTTTTGAGGTCCCATTTGTCAATTCTTGATCTTAGAGCATAAACTATAGGTGTTCTGTTCAGGAAATTCTCCCTTGTGCACATGTGCTCAAGGCTCTTCCCCACTTTCTTTTTTTTTTCTTTTTTTTTATTACGTATTTTCTTTAATTACATTTCCAATGCTATCCCAAAAGTCCCCCCCCCCACTCCCCTACCCACCCATTCCCATTTTTTGGCCCTGGCATTCCCCTGTACTGGGGCATATAACGTTTGCCTGACCAATGGACCTCTCTTTCCAGTGATGGCCGACTAGGTCATCTTTTGATACATATGCAGCTAGAGTCAAGAGCTCTGGGGTACTGGTTAGTTCATAATGTTGTTCCTCCGATAGGGTTGCAGATCTCTTTAGCTCCTTGGATACTTTCTCTAGCTCCTCCATTGGGGGCCCTGTGATCCATCCAATAGTTGACTGTGAGCATCCACTTCTGTGTTTGCTAGGCCCCGGCCTAGTCTCACAAGGGACAGCTATATCACCGTCCTTGCAACAAAGGCTTGCTAGTGTATGCAATGGTGTCATCGCTTGGAGGCTAATTATGGGATGGATCCCTGGATATGGCAGTCTCTAGATGGACCATCCTTTTGTCTCAGCTCCAAACTTTGTCTCTGTAACTCCTTCCATGGGTGATTGTTTCCAATTCTAAGAATGAGCAAAGTGTCCACACTTTGGTCTTCGTTCTTCTTCAGTTTCATATGTTTTACATATTGTACCTTATATCTCGCTATCCCACTTTCTTTTCTATTAGTTTCACTGTATCTGATTTATGTGAAGGTTCTTGATCCACTTTGTCTTGAGCTTTGTACAAGGAGATTATATTCTACATGCCAATTGCCAGTTGAACCAGCACCTTTTGTTGGAAATGCTGTCTTTTTCTACTGGATGGTTTTAGCTCCTTTGAGAATGATCAAATGACCACAGGTGTGTGGGGTCATTTCTGGGTCTTCAATTTTATTCCATTGATCTACCTGCCTGTCACTGTACCAATACCATGCAGTTTTTGTTTTAAATCACTGTTGCTCTGTAGTACAGATTGAGGTCAGGGATGATGATTCCCCCAGAAGTTCTCTTATTGTTGAGAATAGTTTTCGCTATGCTGGTTTTTTGTTATTCCAGATGAATTTTTAAATTGCTCTTAAAAAAGAAATAAAATTGCTCTTTTTAACTCTGTAAAAAATTGAGCTGAAATTTTAATGGGGATTGCATTGAATCTATAGATTGGTTTTGGCATGATGGTCATTTTTACTATGTTAATCCTACCAGTCCATGAGCATGGGAGATCTTCCATCTTCTGAGATCTTCGATTTCTTACTCCAGAGACTTGAAGTTCTTGTCATACAGATCTTCTACTTGCTTAGTTAGAACCATACAAAGATATTTTATATTATTTGTGACTATTGTGAAAGGTGCTGTTTCCATAATTTCTTTCTCAGCCTGTTTATCTTTTGAGTCAAGGAAAGCTACCAATTTGTTTGTGTTAATTTCATATCCAGCCACTTTGCTGAAGTTGTTTATCAGGTTTAGGAGTTCCCTGGTGGAAATTTTTGGCTCACTTAAGTCTACTATCATATCATCTGCAAACAGTGATATTTTGACTTCTTCCTTTCCAATTTGTATCCCTTTGGCCTCCTTTTGTTGTCTAATTGCTCTAGCTAGGACCTCAAGTACTATATTGAACAAGTAGGGAGAGAGTATTCAGCCTTGAGTAGTCCCTGATTTCTGTAGGATTGCTTCAAGTTTCTCTGATTTAGTTTGATGTTGGCTACTGGTTTGCTGTATATTGCTTTTATTATATTTAGGTATGGGCCTTGAATTCCTGATCTTTCCAAGACTTTTATCTTGAAGCTGTGTTGGATTTTGTCAAATGCTTTCTCAGCATCTATCGAGATGATCATGTGGTTTTTGTCTTTGAGTTTGTTTATATAGTGGATTACGTTGATGGATTTCTATATATTGAACCATCCCTGCATTCCTGGGATGAAGCCTACTCGATCATGATGGATGATCGTTTGATGTGTTCTTGGATTCAGTTTGAGAGAATTTTATTGAGTATTTTTGCATCAATATTCATAAGGGAAATTGGTCTGAAGTTCTTATTATTTGTTGGGTCTTTGTGTGGTTTAGGTATCAGAGTAATTGTTTCTTCATAGAACAAATTGGGTAGTGTTCCTTATGTTTCTATTTTGTGGGATAGTTTGAAGAGTATTGGCATTAGGTCTTCTTTGATAGTCTGATAGAACTCTGTAGTTAACACATATGTTGCTAGGCTTTTTTTTTTTTTTGGATGAGAGCCTATTAATAACTGCTTCTATTTCTTTAGCAGTTATGGGACTGTTCATATTGTTAATCTGATCTGGATTTAAATTTGGTACCTGGTATCTGTCTAGTAAATTATCCATTACATTCAGATTTTCCAGTTTTGTTGAGCATTGGCTTTTGTAGTAGGATATCATGATTTTTTTCTTTTTGATTTCCTCAGTTTCTGTTTGTCTCCCTTTTCATTTCTGATTTTGGTGACTTGGATACTGTCTCTGTACACTGTGGTTAGTTTGGCTAAGGATTTATCTATCTTGCAGAATTTCTCAAATAACCAGCAGCTGGTTTATCTGAATCTTTGTGTAGTTCTTTTTGTTTCTACTTGATTGTTCCCAGCCCTGTGTTTAATTATTTCCTGCCTTCTATTTTTCTTGGTCTATTTGCTTTTTTTTGTTGTTCTAGAGCTTTCAGTTGTGCTGTCAAGCTGCTAGTGTATACTTTCTCCATATTTTTTTATTTGAGGCACTCAGAGCTATGGGTTTTCCATTTAGCACTTCTTCCATTGTGTCCCATATGTTTGGGTATGTTTTGGCTTCATTCTCATTAAACTCTAAAAAGTCTTTAATTTCTTTATTTCATCCTTGACCACGTTCTCATTGAGTAGAGTGTTTTTCAGCTTCCATGTGTATGTGAGCTTTCTATTATTATTGTTGTTATTGAAGAGCATTCTTAGTCCATGGTGATATGGTATGATGCATGGAATTATTTCAATCTTCTATCTGTTCAGGCCTGTTTTGGACCAATTATACTGTCAATTTTGGAGAAGGTACCTTAAGGAGCTGAGAAGAATGTATATTCTTTGTTTTAGGATAAAATGTTCTATAGATCTCTGTTAAATCCATTTGGTTCATAACTTCTGCTAGCTTTACTGTGTCTCTATTTAGTTTCTATTTCCATGATCTGTCCATTGATGAGAGTGAGGTGTTGATGTCTCCCACTATTATTGTGTGAGGTGCAATGTGTGCTTTGAGCTTTAGTATGGTTTCTTTTCTGAATGTGGATGCCCTTGCATTTGGCGCTAAAATGTTCAGAATTAAGAGTTCATCTTGGTAGATTTTTTATTCTTTGATGAGTCTGAAATGTGCCCCTCCTTATCTTTTGTGATAAATTTAGGTTGAAAGTCCGATTTTATTCAATATTAGAATAGCTACAACAGCCTGTTTTTTTGGGACCATTTGCCTGGAAAATTGTTTTCCAGTTGTTTATTCTGAAGTAGGGTCTGTCTTTGTTACTGAGGTAGGTTTCCTGTAGCAGTAAAAGGTTGGATCCTATTTACATAGCCAGTTTGTTAGTCTATGCCTTTTATGGGTGAATTGATTTCATTGATGTTAAGAGATATTAAGGAAAAGTGATTGCCGCTTCCTGTTTTTTTCTATTGTTGTTGTTAGAGTTGGAATTATATTTATGTAGCTATAAACATAATTTTGTTTTTTTAAAGAAGATTATTTTCTTGCGATTTCTAGGGCGTAGTATCCCTCCTTGTGTTGTTGTTTTCCCTCTATAACCTTTTGCATGGCTGGGTTTGTGTAAAGACATTGGGTAAATTTGTTTTTGTCATGGAATGTTTCTGTTTCTCCACCTATGGTAATTGAGAGTTTTGCCTGATGTAGTAGTCCAGGCTGGCATTTGTGTTCTCTTAGGGTCTGTACGACATCTTCCCAGATCTTCTAGCTTTCATAGTCACTGGCAAGAATCTGGTGCAATTCTGATAGGTTTGCCTGTATATGTTTTTTGACCTTTTTCTCTTACTGCTTTTAATATTATTTCTTTGTTTTGTGCATTTGGTGTTTTGATTATTATGTGACAGGAGAAATTTCTTCTCTGGTCCACTCTCTTTGAGTTCTTTCAGTTCCTTGCAGGTTCATGGGCATGTCTTTCCTTAGGTTGTGGAAGTTTTATCTATAATTTTGTTGAAGATATTAACTGGCCCTTAAATTTGGGAATCCATGCTTTCTTCTATACCTTTATCCTTAGGTTTGGTCTTCCCATTGTGTCCTAGATTTCCTGAAGATTTTGGGTTAGGAGTTTTTTTGCATTTTCAAATTTCTGTGAATGTTGTTTCAATGTTTCCTATGGTATCTTTTGCACCTGAGATTCTTTGTTTAATCTCTTGTATTCTATTGTAAATGCTCCCATCTCTGACAGCTGATCTCTTTCCTGGGTTTTCTATCTCCAGAACTGCTTCCCTTTGTGATCTCTTTATTGTTTCTACTTCCATTTTAAGATCCTGGATGGTTTTGTTCAATTCCTTCAACTGTTTGGTTTTGTTTTCCTCTAATTCTTTAAGGGGTTTTTATGTTTCCTCTTTTATGGCTTCTACCTGTTTACTTCTGTTCTCCTGTATTTCTTTAAGGGAGTTATTTATGTCCTTCTTAAAGTCCTCTATCAGCATCATGAGATGTGGCTTTAAATCTAGTCTTGCTTCTCTGGTGTTTTGGGTTATCAAGTACTTGCTGTTGTGGGAGAACTGTGTTCTGATGATTCCATGTACTCTTGGTATTTGTTCGTAAGGTTCTTGTGCTTGCAATTTGACATCTGGTTATCTCTGGTTTTAGTTAGTCTTGCAGTATCTGGCATGAGCTTGTCCCTCCTGTGGGCCTGTAAGCCTGTGGTCAGCACTCCTAGGGCACCAGCTCTCCCCTGGGCAGGACCTATACACAGAGGGCTGTGTAACTGCTCCACCTCCTCAGTGCAGACAGAGGCAGGAAGGACCCTGTCCCAGCTCCTCCACTGCCCCTGTGCACTCCTGTCTGCTCCCCAAGAGTGTAACTTCTGAGTCAGAAACTTTGGGGTCCATCATGATACCATGTGGCCACTGGCTGTGTTTACGGGAGGATGAAGAAAATCTCCCCAGCTCTCAGAAGGTCTTCTTGCTGATACGTTCCTGAAGGTGAAACTACAAAACATAATTCCTGAGTGAAACTCATTGTCAGAGTATCTTTATTTTGTCTCAAATGGGAAACTGTATGTGTGGTAGGAGGCACAGTATCTTGGTCCAGGTCTGTTGGTAGGAAGCTGTTTCTAGTCATCTGTCCACAGAGCTATTGCCAGGACAGCAGCAAGCCTATCTAGGCAAAGCTTGTCCCAGGAGTCAGAGGCCACTGGGCAAACCCTCCATGTGCTTTCTACCTCCTTAATGAACACAGGAAAGTAGATGGGCTAGCTGCATGCCTATTTTGATTCTCAGGACAGCAGCAAAGCTGAACTTGCTGTTCTCTGTGTAGGCAGGAGGGCTTCTTCCTGGGGAATACAGGAATTTGTACAAACTTGTTCATTTCTCTAGAATGCACTCTGTCTTTCCTCACATAGGTAGATAATTTCTTATGTATCTTCCTTGTTAATGGGTCCTGAAAGAGGCACAAATAGTTTAGACATATTCCAGCCTCACAGTCTCTTATAAACCACAGAAGAGAATAACTGGTTGCTCCTGTGTGTAGCTACACTGATGATTTTGAAGAAAATATGTTAGAATACCAAGGACTCTCATGCTGGTGAAAGCAAAATCCAAATAAGCAGAAGACAATGGAGAAGTTTTACTAACTGTAGCAAGTAAGAGAATTGAATTGAACGTGTTTGGAATGCAAAGACTTCCCGGAACAGGGAACATGTACATATTTTCAGATATGCCATTAATATGAGGATGATCATTGAAGGAGGATAACACTATTAAACAGTGACAGTTTCAAGTCATGGATCCCATGTTTTTTAGAGTTAAATGAGAAGAGGGCATGGGGAGAGAAAGACAGACTGGTTGACTGTGAGGTTCATGGCATCTAGAATGGAACTTTACCCTGGCTGAGTAGAGAAACATGCATAAGATTGCACTAGTGTTACTTAGAAAAGACAGGACATGTCAGAGCAATTGTGGGATTGGAAATGCCAGGTAACCAACTGCACAGCTATGCTGATGTGCATGGCATGGGTAGCTCCCATTATGTTGAATTATGCCCCCCTGTAAATCTGAGGCTAAACAAACTCTTCCTCCTACAAGTAGATCCTTGTCTGCATTTGATCACAACCATGAGAATACTTAGCATTATAGAAGTTGGGGGCAAGAAAGTGAGAGGAAATAAATAAAAAAAAAACCACTGTGGGGTTTTCCAGAGCCGTCATTGGTCTCTTGCATGTGACATCATAATGAGACTTTGGAAGCCAACACCAATAGCAAGCTGCTGCCTAAGGCTGGGTTTGTCCTTGTGCTTCAGAGAGGCAGTTGGTTGGTGGGAGGGCAGTTAGACTCAGTTGCTTCCCACAGACTTGAGCTTTTTCACAACTTGTTGGATCTCGATATAGTGAGTTTGTTTTCTAGGTTTTCAGTTTGGGTTTTTGGCATTCTTTGTTCATTTATTTTTTATTTATTTACATTATCTGTTTGTGTTTTGACTTATGTCTGTATGTTCTTTTTTGTCATTTCAACTGTTATTCCTTTTACCAGGTTCATTTACTTGTCCTGTTTGCCTTTAACCTAGTTTAATTTAATTTCTTTATTTCTTGCTTGACCAAGTTATCACTGAGTAAAATGTTTTTCAGTTTCCATGTGCATGTGAGCATTCTATTATTTTTGTTTTTATTGAAGACCAGCCTTAGTCCATGATGATGTACTAAGATGCATGGGATTATTTCAATCTTCTTCTATCTGTTGAGGCCTGTTTTGGACCAATTATACTGTCAATTTGGGAGAAGGTACCATGAGGTGCTGAGAAGATGTTATATTATTTTGTTTTAGGATAAAACATTCTATAGATATCTGTTAAATCCATTTGTTTCATAACTTCTGTTGTTTTTACTTCATCTCTGTTCAGTTTCTGTTTCAGTGATCTGCCCAATGATGAGAGTGGGGTGTTAAAAGTCTCCCACAATTATTGTTTGATGTACAGTGTGTCCTTTATCTTTAGTAAGGTTTCTTTTATAAATGTGAATGCCCCTGAATTTGGAGCATAGATATTCAGAAGTGACAGTTTATCTTGGTATTATTTTTTTCTTTGATGAGTTTGAAATGTGTCCCTCCTTAACTTTTTTGGTAAGTTTAGGTTCAAAGTAGATTTTATTCAATATTAGAATGGCTACTCCAGCCTGTTTCTTGGAGTGATTTGCCTGGAAAAGTGTTGTCCAGCTATTTATTCTGAGGTATTTTCTGTCTTTGAGGTGGGTTTCCTGTATGAAGCAAAACGTTGGTTCTTATTTACATAGCCAGTTTCTATGTCTTTTTATTGAGGAATTGAGTCCATTGATGTTAAGAGATATTAAGGAAAAGTGACTGTTGCTTACTGTTTGTTTTTATTGTTAGAGTTGGAATTATATTTATGTACCTATCTTTTTTTGTTTAAGAATGTGAGAGGAACCATATTTAAAAAATACTGTGTGGTTTTGCAGAGCTGTCATTGTTTTCTTGCACGTGACATCATAATGAGACTTTGCAAGGAATGTTAGATACCAAACAATAACAAGCTGCTGCCTAGGCTGAGTTTGTCCTTGTGGTTTAGAGAGGCAGTTGGTTGGTGGGAGAGCATTTGGACTCTGTTGTTTCCCTCAAACTTGGCCTTTTTCCCAACTTTTGTATCTGGATATAGTGAGTTATATTTTTTTTCTAGGTTTTCAGTTTGGACTTTTGGCATTTAGTGGTCATTTACTTTTTATTTATTTACATCATTTGTTTGTGTTTTAACTTATGTCTGTATGCTCATTTTCTTCATTTCAACTGTTATTCCTTTTATCAAGTTCATTTACTTGTCCTGTTTGTCTTTGTTCTTGTCTATTTTACACCTTCGGTGGTATATATTAACTGTACACAGTGAGGAAATCATCTTGACTTCACATAACTGCTTCTACTGCCTTTGAATACTCTTTGTCTGCTTTATTTCACTTCCCCACCCATTGGATGTGATAAGTACTTCTCATTTTACAAGGGTTTAGTCCCACTGCCTAATCATGACCTCTAGAAAACAAAGTGTGACACTTGTGTTTGTGGATCTGGCATGTTTGTAATCACACTCACTAGTTCCACGTGTTTTCCTGAAACAGGTATTCCACTCCAGATGTTGCCTCATGATGAAAAGAATTTGAATGTGTATCTTCCCTCAGTATTACAGACTACTGAAATTCTTGCCAATTCTTACTGCTAGTTGTTAAGACTGAAATATTGTTTTGCAGTTTGTTATTTTGGCCCTTTGGATTCATGTTTGGTCTTACTATTTCAGTTTATATTCATGATTATGCTTATATACACACTTATATTTTTACTTTCTTTGATTCTTCTCTCATTTAATACATCCTAACAGCATTCTCACCTCCCTCACTCCTCCCTGTTGTACCCTTACCTCTGTCTCCCAAATTTACTCTCCCCGTTTCTTTCAGAAAGGATCAGTCCTTCCGGAGATAGTGACCAAACATGGCAGACTAGGTAAAAGAAGATTTTACTAATAATGTTGGATTTTCTCTGAGAGTTAATTTGTACCTATATTATTACTTTCTTCATTAATTATGACCCATTATTTTTTTCAAGACAGGGTTTCTCTGTGTAGCCCTGGCTGTCCCGGAATTCACCATGTAGACCAGGCTGGTGTTGAACTCAGAAATCCTCTTGTCTCTGTCTCCCAAGTGCTGGGATTAATGGTGTGTAAAACACTGCTTGGCTATGAGTCAATTTTTATTTTGAAACACTAGTCGTATTTCCTTCATTACTTTTTCCTTGTATAAAACATATATATTTTTATTTTTACCTTATTCACTTTACCTCCTGCTCACTGTCCCCTCCTGTTTACCCCCTCCCACAATCTTGCCTCCCACCATCTTCCCTTTTCCTTTGAATGTGTAGTCTCCCAGGGTTCCCCCAACCCTGCTACATCAAGTCTCTGCAGTCCTAGATACATTCTCTCCCACTGAGGCCAGACAAAGCACCCCAGGCTAGAAGAATATATCTCATGTACAGGCAACAGCTTTTGAGATGGCCCCACTCAAGTTGTTCATGACCCCCATGAAGATCAAGCTGCTCATTTCCTGCATATGTGGGCGAGGCCTAGGTCCACCTGCATATGCTCTTTGGTTGGTGGTTAAGACTATGAGAGCCCCAAGGGTTCAGGTTACTAGATTCTGTAGGTACTGCCTTGGAGTTCTTGTCCCCCATTCTTCCATAAGAATCCCCAAGCTCCATCCAGTGTTTGGCTGTGGATGTCTACATCTGTTTGAATCAGCTACTAGGTGGAGCCTCTCAGAGGACTACTATACTAGAATCCTGTCTACCTTATTTATCCTCATTATGTATGGTATACATGAAATGTGTTAATATTCTTAATATATTGTGTGTTATACAATATTATATTTATGATAATTACTTATATCATTGTATATAGTAATTTATTATTGGAAACTATAGTTATACTATTTATGATCGTAAATTATGGTATATTATATGCCGAAATTGTAATAATCATAGTTACAAAATAAGTATAATACACTGCACAAAATAAGTATAATACACTGCACTAAATTTATATTGCACTTAAGTATGTTACACATTAGCCATTTCACTTCAATCATTTACTTTACATACCAATCTGCCTACTTTTCCTCCCAATACCCCCTCATATATATCTTCTCCCCGTTCTGCTCCAGGTGTTGGGAACACACATGAAGACCAAGCTGTACCTTTGTTACATATGTGTACTGGGAGTGGCAGACACCCAGGTCCAGCCCATATTCTCTCTTTGATTGGTGGTTCAATCTCTGAGAAACCCCAAGGCATGCATATCATGGACTTTGATCATTATCTCCTGAACATTTCCTTGTGTCCACCATGTGTTTGTACTGATAGTATGACTTTTTTAAAAGCTCAGGCTCCTTCCTCCTTACTCACAAGAGACAAAAATGGAACCCATTTCTGCTTGTGGAACTGCTTTCTTTCAAGTCAAACTATGTCTATTTGCAGTGACATTCCTCATCCCTCAAGAGTTCACTGGTCATAGTGTTTAGTATGTAGTCTTCTCCAGAGACCCCTTGCTGTTGTTCATTTTCTTTGTTATATGCTGTCCTTTTGTTCTGGATGAGGCCATTTGATTGTAAATGAAGGGCTGTGTAGTCTATTCCTGAAATGGATGTGATGTATCAAGCAGGAACAATTTTTTTCTAATAAACAATTTTCATATATATGTTCACCAATGAAGGGAGCTTATGCTTTCTCTGTTCATTTTGATTATTTGGCTGTCGGATGAGGGTAATATTTAGAAGGTTGTGTTTGAATATAGTCCTTTGTTTTCTATTTCATGAGTTAATTTTTGTAATTCTGGTATATATTTTTCTCTAACATCTTTATACATTTGGGGAATCCATGAGGCCTGGGCTCTGCTTTGATGGAAGTTATGTTTTTTGCTACCCCATACTTATTGCTTATGATTCTTTACATGTTTACATGTTTTATTTCATCTTATTTCAAAATTTACACATATCTAAATTCTCCATTTATATTTTCTAATTTCTAGAAGCATAAAAATTGAAGCATCTCTGAAAGATCATCTGGATTGTAGTCATAGTAGATAGAGTATGTGTAGAACATCAGTTTATTGTTTTCTGTTCTTCAAATTGTATCAGGTCTCACTTGATCAGTTATGTGAACAGTTTGCATGGTGGTCTTGAAAACAATAGCTAATTATTGCTCTGCTCTCAGTGTTTCCCTTTGCATGCCCCCTTCACTGAAATCATCTCTGACCTTTACTCGAATTCCTCCTCTACTTGTTTGTGGTTGGGATCCTCTGGCATTTATATACCCTTGAGGATCATCATTGGGTTGTTTGGGAGATCTCAGAATTCATGATAGAGAATTCATTCTAAAATTGCATTAATTTTTATTTCTAGCCTCATATATTCCTGGTTCTATATGAGAGTAGGTGGTTGAACTTGAGCAAACATCATGGACAGCCACATGGAAGAGAACATCCTTGAAAAGGATTTCAGGATGTTGTTATCTCTGGGTTGTGGTTCATTCGGGGAGGTAAAGCTTGCCTGCCACCTTCCCACACGTATACGGGTGGCTGTCAAGGTCCTTGAGAAAAACATCAACAGCATGGCTGACATCACTTCGAAGGTGGAACTCCTTCAATCTTTAGAACACAGGAACATTGTTCGATTTTTTCACATGATTGACACACTGACAACAACTTATGTGATCATGGAGTATGTGCCAGGAGAGGACCTTGAGAAGTACCTCAGGGCACTGGGCTGTCTAAAAGAGGAAGAGGCTAGACCTGTTTTCCAGCAGGTCGTGTCAGCAGTGTACTTCCTCCAACAAAGACACATTGCACATCGCAATATTAAATTAGAAAACATTCTGGTCGATGCAGCAAGAAATGCAAAGCTTTCAGACTTTGGCATGGCAATTAAAACCACAGAAGGGCAGATGTTGGAGGAGACCTGTGACTCCTTACTCTATAGGGCCCCAGAGATCTTGGCAAGGAAACCCTATGATGGGCTGGCAGTTGACATGTGGAGCTTGGGCATCGTCCTCTATGTTCTGGTCACAGGGCACTTTCCATATGTAGAAGCCACCATTGAGTATATGCACAGGATCATCACTACTACAATGTGTCATTCCATTCCTAAACACCTGTCAATTCCGTGTCACATTATCATTGCACGGTTACTCATGGTCCCTACCTGGTACAGGATGACAATACATCAGCTTGTGGAACAACCGTGGCTGGGCCACATTCAAGATCATGGACTGGTATCCACAAAAGAAATCCTTCCCAGGATCGTGAACACAATGTGCACCATTGGCTATTCCTGTGAAGAGATTGTGTCATCCTTAACACATAGGCGACTCAAAGATGAAGTAATGGCAACATTTAATATTTTAAAATACCAACTGAGCTATGAGGACAGCCATCAGCAGGTGGAGAAGCTCTGGGCAAATAGCAGCCCTTCAGGTACCCTTATCCCCCTTCCCCACTTGAAGAGGAGAGCCAGTGAACCTACCTTTTCAACCTGTATAGAAGCTAGGAAGAGTCACTTTCAGGATGAGAGTGTGGAAAGAAGAAGCAAGAGTTCCAGAAGTTACCCCACACTCACCAAAAGCTCCTGCACAGAGATGATGCCCAATTCAGATGACCCAGTGCCAGAAAGTGATGCTCTGACAGCTGATGTCACTAACAGTGCTACCGGGGATATTGTAGTCAACAGAGATTCCACAGACAGCATGCTTGGTGAGCAGGTCTCTTCAGTATCAGCCCCTATTGGCCCCACAGCTTCTAGATCTAGGTCACCCACAGTTTGGAAGCAAAATTCTCGTGCTCTGAAAGCACCATGCTGCTGCTGCTGTTGCTGCTGTCTGCCCTCCCCATGGTGAGCTCAAATTCCTGTGTTAGGCACACCAAAGAAAAGATAGCATAGTGAGGTCTCTTAGGAAACAGGCTGAATTGGTTGCCCAGATTTATAATTTCAGTGTGGTTAGGATATGCTATTTAATATCCATTGCAAATGACAAGATGGACCCTCTCATAGGGTAAGATCATAAGGTGTCTAGCATATTATATGGCAAAATTCCACAGCTTTGCCCTCATTTATATGCCTGGAGAGTTGAGTCACAAGCAGATAGTATAGAATGGGGCAGAATGGGTTGCATGAGACCAAGTACAGTTTGGGTAAATGTTGGAGACCATACTGTGAGTAAGCAAGCCTTTCACAGTCTCCCACCCTAACAAGCCAAATGGCCTTGTGCTAAGGAGTCAGTCATAGCCCCCTCCTCCCTATTCCCTTCCCGGTACCAGAGGCTGTGAAAGCTGAATTATAGTCCCCTCTTTCTTATCTCTTCCTGACTCCCAAGACTTCCAAGGACATGAGTTATGTGCTGAGCCTGGCCTGACACCCAAGGCTGTCAAGGAGGATCCACATTCTGGAGATAAGACACAGAGTGCCCGCCACCTGGAGCCTGACTTTGGCCTTCATATCCCCAGATGCCCACTTCTTTGTTCTTTGTTAATTCCCCCTCAACCCCTCCCTATTCCCCTCAAGGTATGCTTAAAACCCAGCGTTTCAGCCTAATAAACTGAGACCTTGATAGGAACACTTTCTTGGTCTCTGCTTCTCCTTTCTCTCCCTCCCTTTTTCTCCCAGTTTTGTGGTCACCCTCGTACTCATGAATAACTAGGTCCTGCTGGACCATCTTATTTCCTGTCTTTTGGGAAGACCTTCAAGAAACATGTAAGTGTCCTGGAAGGAGGGAGACAGGTGAAAGGGGGTTGTGGGAACAATTGGCAAATGGGATAGAGCAGGGTAAAAAGAAATGAGAGGGGTGTAGAGTGAGGAATAGATTATGTCTTAAATCAGCATGAAAGAGATGCTTGTGTTGGCCTAAGGCAGAAGTCTGGGGCAATCAAGAGCACTCACAAACTTCTCCTGGAGTACAGCATGGGAGGTAGATTAGCATGGCCAGCCACAAGAAGAAAAAGGCCTTCACTGATGGTTCCTTGCATGGATCAAGGCATACAAACAGAATGCTCTCTTGAAACATCACCATCCTGTTCTCTGCTGCTGAGCTATCATTAGGCAGGAAAAAGAGGCAGCCCTATTGGTCAGTTGAGTACCGTCCTCTTCAATAAGGATCAAGTCTGTATTCAATGTCTGTAACAGAGGCCCTATATGATTCTTTCTGCTTCTTTTGAGGGGAAAGTGTATTGTGTTGTCCAACAGGGGGGATGCAAAGCAGAAAACAGAGGTGCTGTGTAGTAAGATATAAGGGCTACAGGTCATAGCATTCTTCCTCCAAATATAGAGTCTCAGCTACCATGTGAAGAATCTTTCAGCTCACTGGAACACCTCACTGCTTGCTGGACTTCCCTAAGTAGTCACATGCAGGATTGGTTGATAAAAGTTTAAGATCCCCAGTTTTGTCACATTTGTGGGAAAAGGCTTCCACAGCACCTAGAACAGCTGCCCCTGGAAACAACAGACATGTCTGTAGGTCTCAGGCTTTGCTCCACTTTAATCACTTGATCACACCCAAGATATCTTATGAAGGTCCTTTAGAAGATAAGCAGAAACCCTGAAAGACCTCTTGGAGCTGGGACATAGACAAATGGAGGTAAGAGGAAGGGATAGGGAAAGGAGGAAATGAGTGGCCCTGTAGAGAGAGAAATCAAGTGTGTGCTGAGATACTTGCTGTCAATGATTAAGGAGAAATGGATGAATGTGTGGACTGAGGCAGGGGTCTTGAACAAGGAATACCAGGAATAAATGTTCCCTGCAGACAGTATGAGTAGACAGGACAGGGCAAGCTATGTGTAGAGGCCCTGCTCTGATGGTTACTGTCAAGGTAGAAAAGTGGGAGGATGCCTCATTAAATACACTCTCTTGTTCTGGACAACAAATGGAAGGTGTGGCATCTCCCATCATTTGATTCATATTGTACTTGTGTCTTTGTCCTCACACCCTCTTACATCCATTTACTATTGTTCTGCTCCACTATAGAAAATTAAGTAGACCTTGCCAGGCCTGATGTCAGGTATTGTCTCTAGGAGGCCAGCAGCCAAGGTACTACATTGTATCTATTGCCAACCAAGAATTCAGGCTTAGGAAAAACCATTGGTGATCATGGTGTTGGAAATGTCATCCACTGGTGGAGTATGCAGTCCTAGTGATGTGTTTTGTGAGGTGTTTTCCAGGACATCTTCCAGGTAAGAAGCAGTTCACTGGATTGTCATAGCAACTGAGCTCCACAGAGAGTTCTAAGACCTAATCTGTGGGAACCATGCACTTGAAAGTAAGGCTGAATTTAGTAAGTATCTACTTGTTGTAGGACATGAGTCTCTGATACATGGTCTTAGCATAGTGGAAAACAGGAACCCATAAAGTGGTTTATGCTAGTATCCCATACACAGAGGGAAAGTGTTGATTGTTTGCTGACAACAATTGGAAAATGAGAGCTGGCAGAAATGTGGTAAGGCAGGAACTATTTGCTCCTTTGTACTTGGCAGCCAGCTTCCATTCTGACCACCTGTCCCTGGGTTTTTATCGAGCACTTGGGCATATTGACAGCATTGGTCCAATATTCTTCCCAGCAATATGACTGGAATCTTGGCTGTTAATACTTTCTAGAATGCAGATTATCGGGTGAGTCCTGTGTCAACACAACAATAAGCTCTTTCCATACCATAGTGGGTAAGATTAATTTTGACTTCTGTGGCTTCAGACAGGGTCAGCTTGTGTTTCTGTTGCATATCAGTGAAGCTAGAGCTGTTGAAATAATGGGGGTCCTGTTGCATTCTCTAAATGAGATAGGAAAATTTCCTGTCCTAAACTTTTATATTTTTTTGAGACAGGAACATACTATATAACTTTTTCTGTTCTGGAAATCTTTATGTAAAATAGGTGGCTCTAAAATTCACAGAGATTCCCCACACCATTGTATCTTGTGTGCTCGGATTGTACATGGGTACTTGCCTGATTTAAGTAGGGGACAGCAGCAACGATAAATTCTTCTAATTTTTCAATGTAGAATCGTGCCAGTTCTGTGCTTTTATCATTTGGCATGGAGAGAATTGAATTGGAGGCACTGCCCTCCATTCCATCCAGTGTGGATTACAAACTGTTAGCAAACCTCAAATCTAAACTTCAGAAAAAAACGTCTATGTTCTCATGGTAATGGATAGCTTAAGGTGGGATTTTCATCTAGAATACTTCTGTGGAGAGATATCAGTGTGCCCTAGGTAACACATCCTTGAAAATAAGCCACAGAGTGTGACTCTATAACCTTGCCTGCTTTCAGTGGATCCCTCACCTGCAGTCCAGGCACAAGTCATGTGACCTCAACATGAAAACCCAGGAAAATCTAAACTGGGTAGCCAGTCTGATTGATGGAGTTTTTTTCATCTGAGCCAAGAAGTCACACATGAGGACTAGGGTGGGTCACTGAGACAACTGGTGCCTATATTGTTGAAGGCAGTTTTCACTTCATGGTCACCAAGGTAAAGAAGAGCATCCTGTTCTCTTGATCCAACACCCAGATATGGTCTGACCATCTGCTGACATCCATACTCTAGCCTGGCTTTCATGGGTCCCACAGTGCTTTTCTGCTTCTCAAATTACTTTGGATTGATATTTAGACCACAGAACCTTGTTCATCCTGGCTGGGTAATGGGGAGCCAGGGATGCAAGAATCTCGGCTTTGAGACACCCAAAGCACTGTGCAACACATGCTGGCGTGTCTGTAATGTGAAAGATGAACTGTATGCATTACTAAATGTTGTTGAACATCTCAAGGACAACACTGTCCTATTCCATGTCCTTACAGCTTTGTCATTGATGTTCAGGCTCCTAACCATCTAACTTATATATAAGTGAAAACAAATCATTTGTGTCTTTGTGGATAGGCTTGTGACACATAGGCCATTCATCTTGATCTGTTTCTGAAAATGTCAAAATTTCATAATTGAGGCTAGACATGTGTTTGATTCCCTGTATCCGCTTCATATATGTGTTTCACGAAGTTTTTCTTTTTTAGATTGTCTTATTCCATTGAAACAGACACATTAAATGTTTGCCATGGATGGGTATGAAATTTTAAAAATCTGATTTCAAAATGCCAGTACCCCAGAATTTCTTGCCTTTGTGTAAAATGAAGTAGTTGAGCTCAAGATGGACAGCAGAGGATGAGAAGCAGAGCTTGTGGAAGCAGCAGGAACTGTGGTAAGTTTGGAGGAATTAGGAGGGCAGGAAACTACTGCCTTTCAAGGTCCCTTTCACATATCCTACTTCTTTGAAGCGATAAGCTTTATATATTGTGAAACACAGGATTGCCTGCTGTGGACTGAGAGAGCAGAATGAAGGAAGAGTCCTGCAGGAAATCCAGAGAAGAGTGTGCATATTTATCCAGAATAGAGGCTCTGTCTATCACAGGTGGAGGTAAACCATCTACCCTGGGTTTCTCCACAGGGAACCACAGTTAATAAGGAAACATGGCCCAGGCCTGGCCTCTCACAGCATCGTTTCAGATGGCACTTTGAGCCAATAACATGTCCAATCTACCCATAAATGTGTCAAATCTGTGGCCAAGCCTGTAGAGAAATACCACAGCAATACTCATTTCTCTCATTCTCATCAGATTTCCTACATGAGGACAGAACAGCTCTACCCCCACCTTCCTCTAGGTCCCCTCCCTGCTGTTGTGTTTGCAGCCTGCCTTTAGTCCTGTATCCCTCCCATCACAGAAGTCATAGTCTATGCATTCTGGCTCAGTTCAATCTGTGTGCTAAGGAGCCTCAATGTGCAGAGTTTTCTCAGAACCATATCTCTCTCCTAACAGGAGATTATATCCAAGCTGGAGGGAATTGGGCACAACTATACACAGAATACAGAGATGCTGCCACACTTTGGAGGGTCATAGGGCTTACTTAGCCTAGAACAGTAAATGTAGAAGATAAGCTCTTGAAATTTTGCCTAACTTCACACTGGTGTACAGGTCAGGAACCCTGAGTCTGCCTAGGAAAGCCTCTCACCCTCTTCCAGAAAGGATCATTGACTAATTATAGAGTATAGAAGAGGAGCCAGAGGAGAGAGGGAGAGAGAGAGAGAGAGAGATGTAGAGAGAGAGAGAAAGAGAGGTAGAGAGAGATAGAGTGGGAGAGAGGAAGAGAGTAGAGTCCGATTAAGGAATGGACAAAGAGGGAACCTGGAATAACTTAGTATAAGTGATTCTCTGTCCTAAATTATTCAAGGAGGAAGGGTTTAAAGTAAAGAGGCTCAGGATCTTCACTTACAACTATGTCCTGACATTCATTCTGCCACTGGCTGCAGTCACTGGGTTTGTATTAAGTTTCAGAGTCATGATGATGAGAGATCCCACATCCTAGCTCAAGAAGCCACCCAAGATGTATTTGTCATTTTTTTTCCTTGACCCATAACTGATCTGCTTCTTAGTTAGTGTCCACTGAGGTGGTCTTCATTCCTCATACACTTCACTGAAAGCAGGACCAAGGAAAAGGAGACTTGAGTAATGGAGCCATATCAAGGAATCCCAGGAGAAAAAGCACAAGTGATTGTTCGGCTACACCATGTGCAGTTGACGCCAAGTATGTGAATCTCACAGTGCAGAATTGATGCCCAA
The DNA here is from genome assembly GCF_000001635.26 of Mus musculus. Lineage (NCBI taxonomy): Eukaryota > Metazoa > Chordata > Mammalia > Rodentia > Muridae > Mus > Mus musculus. The sequence goes on from NC_000083.6 coordinate 53,781,722, forward strand.
GAGGCAAGTAAAACATATTGGGGACATTTTGTGTTACAGCCACTGGAGGGATCATGTTGCTGCCTTAACCCTGTTACCCAAGAAAAGAGTAATCAGCTTATTCGGGCCACACTCACAGACTCAGCACCTTTCTTTCCACATAGCCTGCCTGATGGGGACACCCAGAGAGGTACAGTCAACACTAGCTTTTGTACCAGAAGCTAGCCACAATTGACCCAAATATTGGCCAGTAATATTCATCTCCCATAGAAGAATTCTGAGTTGCATAGACGCTTAGTAACTTGCTCTCTTTTTTTTTTCAAGTGCTCCAACTAATCACTTTATTTAAGTAACTACAACCACCTTCTAAGTAATTTTATATCACTAATTCTAGGACTTCCCCCAAACATCAAAGTTGAGGATGCTCTGGTTTAATATTTTTATTGGACTTACACATATCTTCTTATATGCTTAAAGTCATTTCTAGATAACATATAATACTTAATGTTATAACTGTGTTATAGCTAGTTGTTATGTTGTATTGGTTATGGGAATGTGATAAGACAAGCAACATGGATAGTAGAGACACAGCTATGGCCATTCTAGTGCCACACTCTCCATCACTGACAAGGTAACTTTAGAACATTATTTTAACCTGGGGATTATTGAAGCCAAGGAAATAGAACCCAAAAATACAGAGGTCAATAGTGTAACTTGCTCTCTTGGACAGAACATGATTGGCTGGTACTCTTTTTCAAATACTTGACTCAGATATGATGATCACAAACACATTGTATTCTCTTGTAGTCTTAGTGTCTACACTAGAGTACTGATCTCTCACTGACCCTGCTTTCACCTCTCAAATCTGCAGGCTCTGTTAGACAAGTTCTGTGGTGGAGGATCATTTTCACCATCTATGTATTCTGACTCATTTAGGCAAGTGTTAAACAAGATGGTGTATGGAATGCACAGTGTCCAACCCAGACAGGTGGTTGGGAAACTGCTTTTCCTCCTGACACCTAGAGCCTGTTCATGGGACAGGCCAGCAGCAGGCATCCAGGCTAGAGAATCCCTTCAGACAGCAATTCCTCAAGAGACCCATTGAGTTGGTTCTCAGGTAGGTCACATAAGGAGAAAATGAATACCTGTTTCACAAGGTACTGAATTCTACCTAAAATAAAGCTGCTCTCGTCTGAAAGGCAACGGGACTTGAGAAGGTGAAAGAATCTTTCTGACAGCTTCATTGTAAAATAATCCTTCTCTTGTAGATGCCTGGCAACATCTTGAAACACGTACCCAGATACTTCCTGACATGAGGATGTGCACACTCAGCATTCCTGACGCTGATTGAGGTGAGCATCTTTCACCTACACTTCCCATGAATGACTATCATATCATGCCTGAGCTCTAGAGGAGCTCAGAGACTGCACATAGCATCAGAAGGACATGCTGTGGTAGACAATGAAATGCTTCTGTTCTACCATCCAACTACACACAACCACTCCAAACTGCTAATGATATCAGGGGACTCTATAGCTGGATCTCTTTGTGAAAGCCACCCAGTGGGTAGATAAACCTGATTCACTGCCCACCTTAGATACTTTGCATTTTGACTATGAAACCTGCCTGAGCAGATAAAGAATATATGTTACCAGAGCCTTGGCATGTGAATGTGCATCCCTTTTTTGGCTCTAGACTTGTTCTCCTGAGAAGAGCAGTGACCATGGACCCAAACTCACAGGCTATCACTTACATGAAGATAGTGAAATTGAGGGCATCCTGTTGGACCATCTCTCTGCGATGTTGGATAGATAATATTTACAAAAAAAGTCTGAAATATTTCAGTAGAATTCCAAAATCATCTTTGAATTGGCATCCAGAACACTTTGACAGATGGCTGAGAGAAAAACATTTTGGCTTGAGCTTTTGGGCAGTTCCAGTCACAGTTCTTTTTAAGTTTTTTTCAGTAGTTTATTTATTTTATTCACTTTACACTTCTATCAGATCCCCCCTCTTTCCTCTGCTCCTGGTCAGAGCTTTACATATTCATCCTCCTACTACCCCACTGCCTTCTCCTCAGAGAAGGTGGAGCTCCCCCCCCCCTTTTTTTTTTTTGACCGCAGCCTGGGTTGTTTGAGAATTTCCATAGGATCTTCCAGCCATCAACTCAAATGAATGCAATGCAGTTCCACTACTAGAAGCTATGCTGGCATAACTGAGATGGCCAGTTGAGTCTTCATAGTCTCCATTTCTAAGGATCCTCATTAGGATCAGCTTTATAAATTCCAGAAAGTTTCCACTGCACCTCGTTTCCACAACAAATATCCCCAGATTCCAATCTTCTCTCCCAGGGTTTGGCACTCTCTCTTTCATCCTGACTTCACCAGTCATTCTTATGACCTCCTGCCCCCAAGAACTCCCATCCCCATATGCTCCCATCTCCACCTGCCCCTGCTTTACATGTAAAATCTATTTTATTTCCCCCTCCATTAAGATTCATATGTTCCCTTTCTAGGTCTTTGCCTAATCTAACCTCTCAGGGTCTAAAGATTGCAGCTTGGTTATCATTTCCTTTATGGCTAATACCTGCATATTAATGAATAAATATCATATGTATCGTTTTCGTCTTGGTTATGCCACTCAATATGAATTTTTTCTAGGTGTATGCATTTGCCTGAAATTTTTATGATGTCATTCTTCTTTTAAACTGCTGAGTAATACTCCATTGCCTAAATATACCCAGTTTACTGTTTTTGTTATTTTATTTATTTACATTTCTTTTTTTGGTTTTAAGGATTTATTTATTTTATTTACATGAGTATACTGTAGCTGTTTTTCAGACATACCAGAAGAGGGTATCAGATCCCAATACAGATGGTTGTGAGCCACCATGTGGTTGCTGGGATTTGAACTCAGGACCTCTGGAAGAGCAGCCAGTGCTCTTAACCACTGAGCATTCTCTCCAACCTTTGTATTTCAAATGTTGTCCACCTTCCTAGTTTCCCCTCCACAAACTGCACGTCCCATACCACCTCTCCTTTGCCTCTATGAGGATATTACCCCGCCCCCAGTCCCCATTCTCACCTCACTTCTCTAATATCCCATTTAACACTGGGGTTTTTGAGCCTCCACATGACCAAGGGCCTCCCATGCCATTGGTGCCAGATAAAGCAATCCTCTGCTACATATATAACTGAAGCCATGTTTTTCCCCATGTGTACTTTTTGGTTGGGATTTAGTTCCTGGGACCTCAGGGTGGTCTGGTTAGTTGATATTGTTTTTCTGATGGGATTGCAATCTCCTTCAGTTCCTCCAGTACTTCTATCTCTTCCATTGGGGTCCCTGGGTTCAGTCTGAGGGTTAGCTGTGAGGCTCTGCACATGTATTGGTCAGGTGCTGGCAGAGCCTCTCAGGGCACAGCTATATCAGGCCTCTGTCAGCAAGCACTTCTTAGTACCAGCAATAGAGTCTGGGTTTGGTGTCTGTAGGTGGGATGGATCTCTAGGTGTGACATTTTCTTGATGGCATTTCATTCAGTCTCTGCTCCATCTTTTGTCTCTGCATTCCCTTTATATAGAAACAATTCTGGGATAAAATGTTTGGAATGGGTGGGTGGCCCCATCCCTCAACTGGGGGCCATGCCCATGGAGACGGTCTCTACAGGTTCTATCTCCCCATTTGCTGGGTATTTCGGCTAATGTCCTCCCCATTGCATCCTGGAAACCTCTTGCTTACTGAACCAGTGACATCTAGGTATCAGGTTTCTGGCTTGACCTAGGAGTAGCATCTCTTAGGGTGCTGACTGCTGAAAACACTCCAGCTTGCCTTTTCATAAAACACAGGGCTTACCCATGTCTTTTATCCCATGTAGGTGTTCCTAATAGCATCCCTGAAAATGACACTCCAGGATCCTTGCAGCATGCTGAGAAATGAGCTCCCTTTCCTTGTCCAAAGGACATTTGTTTTTTTGTGGCATTCTTGTGGATGACACAGATAGATGACAGTTTCCAAGTTGGACAACTCACAACTACCCCAAAAGGTCATTATGTGTCACATAGTGACCATTCATCTCAGAAAATGAACACATGCCAAGTACACTTCAGAATCCTCTGAAAGAACACACAAATCCACCATTGGATCATCCATGTGTGAAAATGGAACTCTGACCACACTTACAGCCAGTCAACCTCATCATCCTTCAGCCCATGGGAAACTCTCTCAAACACATGAGACATTCCGTGTTCAGGACTGCCAGGCCATGACTCTCCAATACTCTGTAGGTCAAATTGGGCCTTAGTAATGCATTACTGTAGAGGAACACGATGGTTAGGTTGTGACCTCTCTCTTAATTGTTTGACTGTAGGAAAGAGTTTAAGGGGTAAATGAAACTTCTCACAGCCTGGTTCTTGAGTCTATGGGACACTAGGTGGGAATGAATTTGTCTAAGTACCACGATGCAGAGAAACTGAGTTACATAAGTAACTTGCCCATTACTTCTGAAAACAAAAACTTTATACCCTTAGGCAATAAGTTCCAATTCAGTTCCTGGAAATATACCCATTGCAGCCCGTAAGACATAATAGCTATGCCTTCCAAATACAGCAATTAGCTCAATAACACCAAGGCTTTATCAGTTATGGGTTCTTTGCTTACAATAATTCTGTGTCTCCTTCAACCTGCAGACCCTATATTTAGATGCTAGCACGTATCAAAATGTGTGTGTGTGTGTGTGTGTGTGTGTGTATATTTATATATAGGAAATAAATGTGCACACATATATATTGTGGTAATTTGAATGTAATGGCCCCCATAGGCCCATAGGGAATGGTGCTGTTAGGAAGTGTGACCTTATCGGAATAGGTGTAGCCATGTTGGATGGAGACTGTGACTGTGAAGGCAGGCTCAAGGTACACCTAATGTTAGACACAGCCTCTCTGCTGTCTGTCGATCAAGATATAGAACTCTGCTTCCTGTAACGATGGTACTATATTGAACTATATATTATCTAAATAATGTCTAAAACGGTAAGCCAGCCAAAATTAAATATTTTTCTTTGTAAGATTTGCCTTAGTCAGGGTGTCTCTTCACAGCAATGGAAATCCAAACTAACACACACACACACACACACACACACACACACACACACACACACACACACACTCACACACACGTAATTTTTTCCTTAATTTGTAACTTCTCTTGAGTCCACCAAAAAAAAATTACATTATGACTCCACTTATTTCTGTTTACTGTACAGAGCTACAACCAAGGATTTTAAACATAGGAGCAATGAACCATTAGCTCTGTGGACTAGAATAGATAGGTTCATGGAAAATGTAAGGAGATGAGAATCTAGCCATGAAACCTACCCTCAAGCCCAACCTGACACCATGTCTATGGCAAAGGAGGAACTCTCTATACAAAATGGTTGATAATAACGTATGATGAACTGAGGTTAGATTCACAGACACCAAGTTAAACCCCGGTATGACTCTTCAGTGTGCCTATAATCTGAACATCACTGAGATGGAAGCAGATCCCTCATGCTCTCTATGCAGACACTCTAATCTAATTGACAGTCCACATTCCAGGTAAGAGTGTGTCAAAACATATTGCAAAAAGTTTCAGGGAGGGACTTAACTGACCTCCTACTCACACAGTAGCAAATACTCACAATGGCTTTTGAATACACATGAACCTATACACCTGGATATAGACATAGACACACACACACACACACACACACACACACACACACACACACAGACACACACACACACACACACAGACATGACCATACACATATATGCATGAGTACACATATACAGGGTCAAATTTTGGAGGTACTATGAAGAAGATGGAACAAAAAAATCATTGGTTAATTTTCAGAAATGATCCTACTTACATTGTGTAGTGATCTAGTTCCCAGCCTTCAATAACCATGGATTTTCCTATAACATTCTAGTGAAATGCTCCTGAAAAAATCTCTGGCTTACTTTGACTCTCATCTCTTTAGATGTGTCTACAGAAGAGCAAGAAACGGGGCTGAGGCCACTAAGAACAGCACCACCTGTGCACACATCATTACATAGAATGCATAAATTTCTTCAGAGCCTCTGGAAAGGAGTTAGCATGTCTTTGAATCTGACTGAGACGGGAGCATGGATTTCGGAGTGGTGTTTCTGTTGCTCAAAGAGCAAGGTCCAGAGTTTTTAATACTACCATCTCAGAAACAACTGTAAAGAAGCTTTCTTCAGAACATCCAACAGATGATGCAAGTCTGGACACAGGATACTATACTTCACAATATACTACTAGTTCTGATTTGGTTTCTTGTTTCTTGTTTTTCATATATCTTTAACAAATAAGTTATTTATTTTTGTACTTTAGAAATAATCAAGTATGTTCAGATAAAATAGAGAAAGTAGCATATAAATGATTTCTCCTCCATTGCAATGTTTCATGTAAATATTTGGATACCCAGATGTTGTGGGATGTTCTGGGGCTAATTATACTTGACGTTAATTCCATTCTCCTGTGAGTTGTGTTTTCATTGGCAAGGCATATTTGGGTTGAAGATTTACTGCAACACCCAGATGTAACAAGGAAAGAAAATAAAAGCTAAATGAACAGCCTGTTTGCTCCAGTCTGAGCTTGTCTCAGTCTTTCAAGATCACTGAAATATTTTAAAGTTGGTTAATTGTAGAAAGCTCTGACAGGTCAAATGCCTGTCTCTACACGGAAATGATAGCAGCAGCGAGATAAACAATTAATAAATGGGACCTCATGAAACTGAAAGGCTTCTGGAAGATGAAAGACATCATCATTCTGACAAAGCAGAAAACAATAGACTAGGCAAAGATTTTTTTTTTTTTTTTTTTTTTTTTTTTTTTTTTTTTTTTTTTTACCAACTACACATCCAATAGAGGATTAGTAAGAAAATTATAAAAGAAATAAAGAAACTAGATATCAAAGTGGGAAAAAAAACCCCAAACAAAAAACTTAAAAATAGGATACAGATATAAACAGTAAATTCCCAAGAGAGGAACGGAGAATAACTAAGAAACACTTACAGAAATGTTTAACATCTTTAGCCACCAGGGTCATGCAACTCAAGAGAATTTTGAGATTTTACAATACACACATCTGAATGGCTGAGAAATTAGGGCTCTGCCTCTGCTGCTTGAATCCCACCCCACTATTTGCATAACCCTGAGCCATAATGATCCTGCAACAGCCCCTGTGGCAAGATCCACCAAGTCAGGACCACAGGCCACAACTTGGGTGATTTGCAGCCTGGACACCAGGACACATTTGCACAAGCAGTTCCTGTCTGAGGAGAACATGGCTACCCATTTCTCCTGACTCAGCCCACATAGTGGCCACCCCCCCCCCCCGTGACTTTTCTTAAAGCCCTGCCACCACTTAGGAGCCCTTGCCCAGAGCTGCATCTCTGGTACTTTCCTTGGAGCCTAATTCCTGATGCCCTCAGGTTGCTGAGGCTGGGGGACACCCCCAGTCCCTACGACTCTGCATCTCCAACTGGGATATCATGGAGCTCGGAGTGTTAATGGCCCGTGTCCCTCCCCATCTTCTTCCTGACATCAAACACCAGCAATTCCCAGAAAGGGATGAGGTCCTTCTTCAAACCAGGTGCCTGGCCACGAGGACATTCCCGTTGACAGGAGGACACTGAGCTCGGTGGAACCCTCAATGAGAGGCAGCCTGGGAAAGGGAAAGTGCCACCCCATTAGTGAATAAAGACCTGTATGAAGTTGAAAAAATTAGAGCACTCACCCTAAGTGGAATGTCCCCACTAAATTCCCATGCCTCCAGTGGTCTCAGGAAGCCTCCATGAAAGAGGAGGTGGAAAGAGCTGAAGAGGCAGATGGATTGTAAGACACTGAGAAATCAAAGCTGTCTAAATCAACACTATCAAAATTCATATGAACTCACAGAGACTGAGTCAAAAGCAAGGGAACTGTGCATGTCTGCATCAGGTCCTCTGCATATGTAGTATGGCTTTCAGTTCATGCTCTTCTAGGATTCCTCAGTGTGTGGACAACTGGGTCTCTGATACCTGTGCAGTTTCTTGATATTTCTGTTTGTTTGTGTTGTCCAACTCTGATGTGACAGTTTTGTTTTAATCATATATTTTTTGGTGATTAAAAAAAAGAAATTGGAAGATTTCTTGAAATCAATGTTATGTATTTAAGATTTTTTAAAAAAAGTATGTGAGTACACTGTAGCTGTCTTCAGACACACCAGAAGAGGGCATCAGATCACAACAGATGGTTGTGAGCCACCATGTGGTTGCTGGGGATTGAACAGGGGACCTCTGGAAGAGCAGTCAGTGCTCTTAACCAGTGAACCATCTCTCCAGCCCCTGGTGATATTTTCTTACTACTACTTAGAAACCTGTACTTTGCTAATGAGTCAAAGTAAGGGAATGAATCCAGATGTGAGGGGAAGGGGAGAGGGACCGGGAATAATAGAGAGAGGGGAAACCATAATAATAATCAGGATATAGTATGTGATGAAAGGATATATTTTCAATAGAAAAAGCAAATATGGGTTGTCAACCTCAGATTAGAGATGGATCTAGGAAGGACCTATTTTCTTTCTTTTTTTTTTTTTCCTTTCCATTTTTTATTAGGTATTTAGCTCATTTACATTTCCAATGCTATACCAAAAGTCCCCCATACCCACCCACCCCCACTCCCCTACCCGCCCACTCCCCCTTTTTGGCCCTGGCGTTCCCCTGTTCTGGGGCATATAAAGTTTGCGTGTCCAATGGGACCTATTTTCTAAAACTCAATCATCTATCACGTCTAAGGCAACTTATGAAATTTCAATTGGCTCCTCATCCTTGTCTTGTCCATTTATAAGTCATCCCATTAGAAGAACATTGTTACCATTGGAGTTTCCCCTTTGGGTGAATTTGGCTGCACAGGCTTTCTCCAACTATGGGCCTTGTCTCTTCATTGAACAGTGAGTGACTTTGGAAGAGCAAAATATTTTAATTTGAATCAAGTCATGCTCTTGATGTCACATTATTAAGTTTTTGAATATATTTGTATTTTCCTCAGATTTTAAAAGTTTAGACCTTGATATAATTCTAGAATCAACTATGCAGTGATTTTCTGTGTCAGTAGGTATGTCAATAATAAAAACAATGATATACCTTTCATTTTCTTTAATTTCTAAGTTTGTCTGTATATGCATGCATTTTTCCTCTTGGGCCTGTCTGTGTGTTACTGTGTTTTTGTATGAATGTGTGTGTTTGAGTGAGTGAGTGTGTCAGTGTTGGTGTCTACATGTGTGTCTACATGCTTTTGCATGTATCTCTGTGTGTTCATTTCTCTGCATGTTAAGGACCTTCAGGTTTCTCCATGTTAAGAAGTGAGCCTGCTGCCAATCCTTCATTCCCAGCTTCTAGAGGCCTTGACATCTGTACACCTTTGTCTCTGAGCTCCCAGTGTCAAGCAAGTCATTGCCATATGCTGCGGGACCCCACCTCTTCCACCTTTGCTATTGGAGATTAGGATAAAAGCTCCTTTGGGAACCTTTATATACCATACCATAATTTATATTTGAAGAGGACAAAAATATGTAAAATAGTAACAATTCCTGTGTTATCTAATTTTCTTTGTGCATATGGGTTCATTGATTGCAAAGGATTTTAAAATTTCAATGCAACATGCATACCCATACTTAAAATGAGGTAGTTTTTAAAAAAAGATGATGGGATGTCTAGAGTGATACTAACTGCAGTCCAGAGCAAGACATTGTGTTTTACAATCCTTCTCCTATTTAGAAGAGTGATAATTATTTCTTTGTGATAAAATTGTGATGTAAATGAAAAGAAGAGAAAAACTTTGGAAAGACCTAACCTAGAAGATCTTTTAGAAGTGTCAGTGTTCCAGATCTCGTGAGATAGTCTTACACGCGTTTGCGACCGGCCAGGAAAGACGCAACAAACCGGAATCTTCTGCGGCAAAAGCTTTATTGCTTACATCTTCAGGAGCCAGAGAGCAAGAGAGAGAAAGAGCAAGAGAGAGAATGGCGAAACCCTGTCCCTTTTAAGGAGAATTATCCTCCGCCTAGGACGTGTCACTCCCTGATTGGCTGCAGCCCATCGGCCGAGTTGTCGTCACGGGGAAGGCAGAGCACATGGAGTGGAGAACTACCCTTGGCACATGCGCAGATTATTTGTTTACCACTTAGAACACAGGATGTCAGCGCCATCTTGCAACGGCGAATGTGAGGGCGGCTCCCCACAAGATAGCTTACACCTCAGCATCACGAAGCCTGAGACAGGAGGATTGAGAAACCAGTGCCACTCTTGGCTACATAGTTACTTATGAGGTATCCTGAGTTATGTACAGAGACATTGCATCACTCCCACTTCCCCCACCAAAAGAAGGAAGGAGGGGGAGATGGCAATAATCTATAATCCTCTGCTGAAATTGACTACAGCACACCTCAGAGTCTCTTGAAACATCTATCCTCTCTGCTACATTGTAATTACAGCTGCTGTTTTCTTTGAAATATTTTCAAAAAGAACTGGTTTTCCATTTTTAAAAGCACTGCCTGCATTGTAGAGAATCTAGCTGTCTATGCTTGTCTGTCCCCTTCAAAGATGGTATGAGCCTACTTGGTACATCGTCCCTTCCCTCACTCCCTGGAGTGGCCAAGCTAGTTTTCTTTATTCAATTTCCAGCAATTTTTTTTTTACTGTTACACTTTCCATAAAGACTTTTCCCCTCCACTTTTCTGTGGCTCAAGTTATGTGAGAATTAAAAATAAGACAGTTATAAAGGTACTCAACCCAGCACTGTGACAATAGCTGAACGTTACCTTGTCATCCCTCTGAGCAGCAGTAGTAGATGTTGTTTGGAACTGCAATAGTCTCTTACTCTTGAGTAATAGAGGCTCATTCTTCCTACCCTCCTTTTTGTGTGAAGATTTACAAGTCATCCTGCTGTAGCATCCAACAGCAAACAAGCAGTACATGAAGGTGCATCTTGCCAAAAAGACAAAGTAGAGTATAAGCACTTGAGAAGCTATTCACCATTAGTCATGAAGGTAATGCCAAACAAATCTATTGTGAAGGATGTTTAAGGCAGAAATACTACATGTCAGTGATAAATAGAGTATGATACACTACTGGTAGACCACTGTAATGATACAGTCACTGTAGAAAATGGCCGTGACAACCTCTTGAAAATGTAAACATATGATCTTACAACTCTGCATTGAGTTATATATCAAAAACTCTGAACATGAGAGCTTAAATATTTGTGCATCATGTTTTTACAGACACCATCCACTATAACAGAAGAAAGGCATTCTGGATGCCCAGGGATAAGCAAATGAATAAAGAAATCATAGTACAAGCAGACATGCGATAATAGTCAGCATTAATTAGGAAGGAAATCTGATGGCGTGCCACTATAAAGCTTATCCTTAAGATCATTCAACTACATATAACAAACCATTCCCAAAAGGACAAAAATCATTTTACTTTTCCTAAGCTTCTAGAATTCACGGAGATAGAAAGGAAAATGGTGGTGCCAGAGACCAGGGAACAGAGACTTAACATTAATGGACTCTTACTTTTCATCTAGGAAAGCAAAAAGGTTTTTGGAGGTAGAAGGTTATGGTGGGCATACAACAGCATGAACATTACTAATACCACTGAGCCGTCCACTAATGAAAGTTAACAGTCATTTTTCATGTCATGTATGCTTTACCACACAGTATTTTAAAATTTAAATTCTGTTCCTCTCACACAGAGAATGAACCTTCCACCCTGAGACACTGTGGCCCTTGTTAGCAATCAGGTACCTCCACAACCAGCCCAAAGGGATGCAGTGGCCAGAATGGAAGGTGAAACCAGTGTCTAGATTCACATCCCTACTTCAGGATGCTTGTAGTAAGAATAGTAGAGTTTTGACCTTTCTTCTTCCATGTCTCCTCAGGAACAATGTGGATCCAAGAGACAGTGGACTGCAGAGAATAGAGATGTAGAGTGAGGAGTTCCTTTTTCATATCACATTTTATCTCCACCCAGAAATTAGGCCCCACACCCCTTGTTTAGGTTTGCTTGTTTGCTTCTGCAGCTGATTTGCGTGTCTGAGTCACTTTACTGCTGGAAGCTGCAGCCTCTGGTTAGCACCTCAAAGTGACACAGAGGGAGGATAGGCAAAGCAACCTTTGTCCTGTCTCTGTGGGAATTGTATAGCTCTATGCTGAAGTCTCAGGGAGGAGAAATTATCTCTGCCCTTTGTACACTATGAGTTTGCACAGCCAACTTCCTAGGTGTTGTGTGACAAGACTTTTCCTCAGGAGATGCTACACACACGTCTACTCATACCCCAGAGAGGGAGCCTAAGAGAGACCAAAGTATGGATGCCACTAAAGTCCAACTTGGTGAACTAATGTTTTCTTGAGGTTACTCAAAGCAGTATATATGGTAGGTTACTTACATGAATGGAAATGACTCAAAGACAGCTGCATCACTAAAACCCATGAGTGATAACTCACACAAACTGTGAACCTAAAGCACAGTACAAAGCCTCTAGGACATCCAACAGTCCGAAGAATGCCCCTTCCAAGGTACTCAGTGGTTCCCTTGGTCTCCACAAGTTCTAGGCAGCTCCACTGCTTTCCTCTTCTCCCAGGCAGCTGGTTTTCTTTCAGCCTTCTTTACATCCTGAATTGTCTGCTAGTAACTCTCTGGAACTTTGTTGTCCCACTGGGAGAGAGTGAATCTGGCTGCCCTAATGAATCTGGTCAGATTCTGGGTTTTCTGAAGCTATTTTGGGTTGTTTACTTTCTTGCTTAAGGAGCTTCCCTGCAGATCACAATGTTTCTTTGTAGGAGGAAACTGTTACACAATACTAGGGTTAGTGAAGTGATGCATTGTAGAAGATAACCTAGGACCACCACCTTGCTAAACCAGCATAATTTCTAACTACATTGTAAATCTGATCCTTATACTCTCATCTAAGTGTAACTATTACCTTCATCAAAGAAGCTGGGGTTTGTTGTTGTTGTTGTTGTTGTCAGAAAACAACTGGACACAATAACTCTGAGATTAACAAATTATAGAAAGCCTAGTCCCAGTGCATGCAACTGCCACACAGCTCCTCATCTATGGCTCAGGGAAGATTATAGTAGAGATCTGCATAAACAAGATCTGAACTTAGCCATATCAAAAGACATGCTAATGAGGAAGGGGAGAAATCTCATAGAGTCACATCCCTGGAAAAGTAACTACAGCCACCTAATGACTGCTGAGAGGCAAATTAGTCTATGCTCTCAATAATTGGCTGTCCAAGACAAAGTGGTCATCCCGAAGACCCTATACAAACAAGTAAAGTATATATACACATACATAAACATACATACACACTGTATGTGCATACAGAAACATACATATGACAGTTGGGAAGCAAGGGAGAAGTTACAAGAAGGAAAATTGGGAGGGGCTGAAGAATAAGAAGGGAAAGAGGAAAGTGATGCATTTTAATTAAATTGTATAAGTAAAATAAAACATAAGAAAAAAAAAACCAAAACAAAACCCTCTTATGTTTCTTGTGCACTGTCAAAAAGGTGAAATAAGAGTGAGGAGAACTGGGAATATGACAAGACGAAATATTTGCAGTCACATTACTTTGAAGATTGGTTTGAGGATTATATAATGGAGTCTTCAAGTTTGATAGTTAACGGCAAGTAGTCCACTTTAAAAATAACTAAAAATACCAATCTTCTATATCTAATTTATGTGTGGGAGGGAGAAATGTCTCAAGGTATACAATAGAAGGAGAAAGGTGCTTAGATAGATTTACCTGCTATTCACAAGCCAAAAAAAAAAAAAAAAAAAAAAAGTGCTGAGAAAAGCACACAGCAGGAATGAGGGTGACAGAGACTTTTTCTTCCTATTCATTATTCTGAGACTTTTCTTTCTCCGGAAAATTACTTGGCAATCAACTATGATTCTGTTTCAAAGTGGTAGCTTTCTCAGCCTCCCTGTGGAACACATCATTTCTACTGCTCCGATGTTTCAAGTCCTTAAGTTTCATATCTTCTTCTCCAGCCCAAGTGACATGTTCCATTGAGTGAACATATTATCTGTCAAGACTACTGTAGTTAGAGACCCTGGCATGGACTTTCTGGGAGGAAGCAACCTACACAAAGAAAAACCAATATGAATAAGAAGCTAACTGTTTTTTTTTTAAAATATTTTTTATTAGGTATTTTCCTCACTTACATTTCCAATGCTATCCCATACCCCCCCCCCCACTCCCCTACCCACTCACTCCCACTTTTTGGCCCTGGCATTCCCCTGTACTGGGGCATATAAAGTTTGCATGACCAATGGGCTTCTCTTTCCAGTGATGGCCGACTAGGCCATCTTCTGATATATATGCAGCTAGAGACAAGAGCTCCGGGGTACTGGTTAGTTCATAATGTTGTTCCACCTATAGGGTTGCAGTTCCCTTTAGCTCCTTGGGTACTTTCTATAGCTCCTCCATTGGGGACCCTGTGATCCATCCAATAGCTGACTGTGAGCATCCACTTCTGTGTTTGTTAGGCCCTGGCATAGTCTCACAAGAGACAGCTATATCAGGGTCCTTTCAGCAAAATCTTGCTAGTGTATGCAATGGTGTCAGCGTTTGGAGGCTGATTAAATGGATAGACCATCTAGAGACTGCCATATCCAGGGATCCATCCGATAATCAGCCTCCAAACGCTGAGTCTCAGAGTCTTATGTTAATCAGTGCTACAAGCAGAACCTTCATCCTACTCTGTTATTTAGAAGTGGAACTTTTATAAATGAATGGACTAAATGAATTTATTCTGTCCTGGTTTTATTAGGAGAAAATAAAAAGGCTGATCACAGAGAAAGACAGGCACACTCATTTCCATTGTGACATGATGAAGTTTCAGGCCTAAGCTTAGCTTTTGGATTTCAAGCTTCCAAAATTAAGGACTAAATACAAGTCATTTTTTGTTGCTGTTTCTTTTGAGATAGAATCTCACAGTGTAATTTACCCTCGATTTACTGATTTTCTTGCTCAGCCTCCCAAGTGCTGGAACACAACCATGTACCAGCCTCTTTTCTCTGTAAGCCTGATGAGGTTGTTTCGGAAAAGTAATCCAAAGCTCACTGTTGTAGCTTGCATGTGTTTCCCTCTAATCAATACACCAACCCCTCCCCACACTACCCTCCAGATTTCACATTCTAGAGTCAGATATTTTATTGTCAAGAATAAAGCAAGTGCATAGAATAAGATGCTGTTATGAGGTATACACCCAAGCCTAAACCCAAACCAGGAAGGAGCAAAAACCTTCAAACAATGAAGAAGCACTGCACATGCTAAGTCCCTTTGTTAAGTCTGAAAGTGCTGCACAGAGACCACCACTCACATACACAATTGGCA
The DNA here is from genome assembly GCF_000001635.26 of Mus musculus. Lineage (NCBI taxonomy): Eukaryota > Metazoa > Chordata > Mammalia > Rodentia > Muridae > Mus > Mus musculus. The sequence goes on from NC_000083.6 coordinate 53,797,153, forward strand.
AGAGTGTTTTTATTTCATAAAAGGAAGAAACCTGCATGCAGGGGTCAGTCAGTTACAAAAATGGTGACAACCTCAGACAAATGTACGTACGCCTTTTTATAGGATACCAGGGGGAAAATTAAGCTATGGTGAGGTGATCTAACACTTCATTGATGGGTACTGGGGATGTTACATGAGTCGGTGTCTGATTGGCTTATGTTCAAGTGGTCAGTAAACTGTATTCCTGTGTCACATTTAACCACAGGATGAGATACCCAAGCACAGATTGCCCATCCCGATATATTGCCCTATCTTTGTAGTCATGTACAGGCTGTTCTTTGGATGAGGGATTTTATGGCCTTGTTCCTGGACATTATGATCTGTTCCTGGAGCTGGTGACTTATTGCCTAGTTCTTAAAATTGATGAATTAGTGGGATTGTATGATCAGTTCCTGGAATGGATGACTTTTCTAAGGACCTAAGGTCAGGCCTGGAGTTTATGTTATCCTCTCATCCCCACCCAGACATGGTGCTATCCTTCCCTCACTTTAAGAGCAGCCTCTGTCCTAGTATTTCAAATGAACTTTTACTTTCTTTGCTTGGTTTTAGGGAATGAACTCACAGCCTTCAAAGTGCTAGGCAGGTCTTATCCCACTGAACTATTCATTTTCTTTATAATTTATTAAAATCTATGATAAACATCCTTAGACATAACAGTTTAGGTTATGTTGTTAATCTTCCTAGTCTCTGTAAATATGTTCTTCTATGAAAAAAAATTTACACCTGTAATTCTATACCTTTAAATATTTTTTCTTACCATCTCTGGGAAGGCAGTGTATCACTATCCTGCAGATTCATGCAGGTTTGAATCCTACTGATTTTACCCTGTGCTGATGTTTTATATACCCCTGTCCTCAACACTTCCCAAACATTTTTAGTTGAGTATAGATGAGGTGGCAATGATTTAGCAGGACCAGTTAATAAGGAAAGTATCCTTTATCAAGAGATAAATGACATCTGATTGTCTCTTTTGTGATTTATTGAATACTAAGGTGATACTTTTATATTCATTATTAGTGGCCAAAATGCATTATGTTTATATAATTATTATTATTTTATTATCAGAATAGTTCTATAAATACATATGTACATCTAGTAAGATTTGGCCAATTGGGGATGGAGAGATGGCTCAGAGGTGAAGAGTACTGACTGCTCTTCCAAAGGTCCTGAAGTAAAGTCCCAGCAACCACATGGTGGCTCACAACCATCCGTAATGAGATCTGATGCCCTCTTCTGGTGTGTCTGAAGACAGCTACAGTTTACTTAAGTGAAAGAATTACAGGGATGGAAATGGAGGAAAAGAAGTTCCAGTGACTGGCTCAAAGTGGGATCCAGCTCAAAGGGAGGTCCCAAAGCCTGACACTATTACTAAGGCTATGGAACAAAAAGGGACCTAGCATGACCGAACTCCAGAAGACCCAACAAGCAGCTGAAAGAGTCAGATGCAGATATCTGCACCCAACCGATGGACAGAAGCAGCTGACCCCTGTTGTTGAGTTTGGGAAGGCTGAAAGAAGCTGAGGAGAAAGACCACCCTGTAGGAGGACCAGCAGTCTCAATTAATCTGGACCCCAGAGATCTCTCAAACACGGGGCCACCAAAGCATACATCAGCTGATATGAGGCCCCCAGCATATATACAGTAGAGGACTGCCTGGTCTGTATTCATTCAGAGATGATGCACCTAACCCTCAAGAGACTAAGAGGCCCCAGGGAGTTTAGAGGTTAGGTGGGGTGGGCCTTGGGGACATCCATGTGGAGACAGGGGAGTGGGGAGGAGGTATGAGATGTGGAACAGTCAGAGGGTGGATGGGGCAGGGGTAATAAAATATGGAGTGTAAAAAATTAAAATAAATAAATAAATAAATAAATAAATAAATAAATAAATAAATAAATAAATGTACGGAAAGATTTGGTCAATTGATAAAGGTAACTCAAGACAAATGATTAAATCCTTTTATTTTCCAATATTCAATCCAGCTAATTTCTGAGCTGTTCATCCTAATCTATGCAGTTTAAACAATTTCCCACAGTTCTGGAGCAAAAAGTTCAGATCAGAGTCAGCCAGTATAGTTTCTCAAGGCCTTTTCCCCTGCTTGCAGGAGGTCATCCTTTATGTTGCCCACACACGTTTCCTCTGTACATCCCTTCGTGTTTCTCTGTGGGTCTCAAGATCCTCTAAGAAGAACCCCAGTATGATAGAATTAGAGCCACATCTCAACTTAATCATGTCTTTAGGGCCCTGTCTCAAGCTGTCACATCCTAATGTATGCAGATTAGATCACAACATATAAAGTTACCAGGGCCCTGTCTCAAGCTGTCACATTCTAACATAAATAATGTTGCCAGAGCCCTGCCTAAGTCACCTTCTACCAAGAAGATACATTCCCTTCTCAAAGGAGAGGGGAGGGAGGAATGGGGGAAGGAACCAAATGAGGAGGTACTGGGAAGAGAGGGGGGCAGATATTGGGATGTGAATTGAATACATAAATTTAATAAAAAGAGCAATGGAAATCTTTTATTGCAATAAGTCTAGTTTTACAAATGAACAATTAAAACTCTAAAAGTGAAGGAAGCATTAACTGATTTTGAAACTAAGGTATGGAGATTGGAGCTCACCATATAAAGCTGCCAGGGCCCTGTCTCAGACAGTCACATTTTAAAAGAAGGGGATTAGCGCTCAACCTGTGAATGTGAAGGCACTCAATTTGAACCGTCATGTCCAACAATGTGTCTGTAATGTAAGTTTATGCAAGTAGATTTCTGTTGCTCACAAATTTATCATTTTAAAACGACACAAGCAAGGTGTTGCAGTACATGTCTCTAATCACAGCCTTTTGGAGGCAGAAGCAGAAGGATACTAACAAGTTTGTGGCCAGTATGGTGTACTTGGTAATACATATCTGTTTAGAGGAATACCCTGTTTATAGGGGAAAAAACATGAGTTTATTAATTCAATTTTTTTCATTACTTTTATTTTGTTTTGTGTGCCAGCTTAGGTCTGCTTCTGCCTTTAGGATATCCAAACACTATTTATTTATTGTGCACTAGGCAGGATGGAAGGAACGAAGCTTTTCCAGGTGAGTGGGTCCCACAGGATCTAAGCCAGCATGAGTGCTGGGAATAAATATCCTTCCCTGGAAACAGTTTTCAGTGAGATTGTTCTCTCTTATTGGGGGTAATGAGGACTATAGAAAGGTTTGAGACTAGGTAGGGGTTTTCAGGGTCATTGTAAATTATTGGTTGGTATGGAGGTGTTGGGAATATGCATTTGCATGTAGAGGAATTACAAGTGCTTGCTGGATGTGTACTTATAGAGAGGGGAAGTTTAACCTGTAACTTGGCAATCAGGTTACATGACTACCCCAAGGCTGGCAGAGGTGGGGGTTATAAGGTTTATGTGCACAGGGCATGCAGGCCAAGAGCAAAGAGCAAAAATATTCCTACTCCTCCTGGTCTCAGGATGAGATTTTCAGAGTATATTAGCCTCACTCTTGGTCTAGATTGGCTCCCCCACTTGTGTTGCATGGCTTTCTAGACCCACAGGGTTGATGTTTTAAAAGAGAATCTTACTGTAACCCAGACTGGCCTCAAACTCAGATTCTCTCATGTTGCTTGCCATTACATCCTGGTGATCACTTTAATTCCTGTAGGTCAGACATCTGAGTAGATCACAGTTGCCAGGTAAAATCAAGGTGCAGAGTTGCACTCCTGGAGGCTCTAGGAAAGCACACCTGCTCAGCTTATTTTCTGGACAGCAGTCTTTAGTTTTGTTGTACAGGTGAAGGACTGAGGCTGCTGCCTTGACTTCTAAATTTATATTTGAAAAGGACAAAAATATATTGACTAATAATAATTCCTGTGTGACACACTTTTCTTTGTGCATATGGACTTATTGCAGGATCTTTTAAAATTTCTTTGCACACCTACAACTTAAAATGAGGCAAATTTTAAAGAAGAATGATGAGATTTGTAGATAGATACTAGCTGAGGTCCTGAGCAAGCCATTGATTTAGTGTTGTCCAAGCCTTCCCATTTTTAGAGGGATGGTAATTATTACTTATGCTAAAATTGTGCTGTGAACTAAAAGAGAAGGAAGAATTTAGGGAAGGACCTTAACATAGAAGGTCTGTTAACTGTGTCAGTGCTCCAAACCAAGCGAGGTAGGTTACACTTGTCACCTCAGCACTGAAGAATATGAGGCAGGAGGATTGAGAATTCAAGGCTAGCTTGGTTGACACAGTGAACTATGGGTCATCCTGGGATATGTAGAAAGACCCTAACCACTCCCACCCCTGAAGGAAAATGAAGGAAGGGGAGATGGCAATACTCTATTTTCCTCTGCTAAAGCTGATTATACCACATCCCAGAGTTTCATGAGAAGTTCACCCTCTCTGCCTATAACTATAGCTCCTCCTTTATTTGAAAAAAATTCAGGAAGAATTGAGTTTTCATTTTCTAAAAGCACTGCATCCATTCTAGAGAATTCAGCTTTCTTTGGGAAGCTGTCACTCTGATAGCTGGTCTGGCCAGCCTGGGCACAGTTTTCCTTTCTTTCACTCACTGGACTGGCTGATCTATTTTCCTTTACTCAATTTCCAGCAATTGTTTACTGTTAAACTTTCCGTAAACATCCTTCTCTCCTAATGTTCTGTGGATTGAGTTAAGTAAAAATTAAAAACAAATTGCTTATAATAAAAGTACTCAGCCAGGCATTATGCCAGTCACTGAATGTTACCTTGTCATCCCTCTGAGCAGTAGTAGTAGATGTTGTCTGGAACTACAATAGCCACTTACTGTTGAAGAAGAGAGGCCCATTCCTCCTACCTTCCTATTCCTATATTTACAAGTTTCTAGGTATAGCAACCATCAGCAAACTGTACAAAAAATGTGCTTCTCTTTTGAAAAAGTCATAAAGTAGACTGTAGCACAGGAGAAGATATTCACTATTAGTCATGAAGGAAAAGTGAAACAAATCTATTGGGATGGATATTTAAGCCAGATACATTACATGCCAATGACAATTAGAGAGGACTATACACTGCTGATGGACCTTTTAAATGATACAGCCACTGTAGAACAGTACTATGACAACTTCTCAAAATTGTAAACCCATCATCTTGCATGTCTGCCTAAGTATAAACCCCCACATATAAACATGGGAACTTATATATTTGTGTACTGTGTTTATATATAGCACAATAGTTGAAAGGAGGCACTCTGAGTGTCCATGCATAAGGAAAAGGATAAACAAACCACACTACAAGCAGGCATGCAATAAAAGTCAGCATTAATTGGGAAGAAAATCTGATGGCATGCCACAATACAGCTGATCCTTAAGAACATTCAACTACGTAAAACAAACTATTCACGAATGACAAAGAGGATTTGCTTCTCTAAAGCATCTAGAATTCAAGGAGATAGAAAGCAAAATATTGGTAGTCAGGGACCAGGGAACAGAGCTTTAGCGTTAATGTGTACCTGGGAAAGTGAAAAGTTTTCAGGAGATGGAAGGTGATGATGGGCATACAACAGGGGTAATAATAATAATGCCATTGGGCCACTCACTAATGATAGTCATTTTCATGTCATGTGTATATTATCACAGTATTTAAAATTTTCATTCTGTTCTAGTCTCACAACAACTGGACCCTCTACTCTTAGACCGCATGGCCCTGACCCCAGAATTGAACAAACAAACCAAACTGAAAAAGGTAGCAGGGATCCCACTGCAGGCTCCAATGTGGACAACTGGAGGCAGATTCAGACCTTCAAGACCAAGCCAGACGACCTCCTCATTTGTACTTACCCTAAATCAGGTAACCTGGTAGAGTAAAAGCCCCAGCTTCACCCTCTAAGCTGTCTGAATTCCTCACTTAAGTTAGAATTTCCTACAATGGAAACGTGCCTCGTTTTGTCCCATGATGGGTGCCATACCAAATGCCTTTTGAAGCCTACTCACCTCTACCATTCATTTTTCTTGGGAAGAGTTGAGCTTTGTCTCTACTGTTCTGCCTTTCACAGAGATCCAAAGTCTTCCTTCCATAGCTAACAGGATCCTGGTTAGAGTGGAAGGTAAAGCCAACATCTGCATCCACACCCCTTTATTAGTATGTTTGAAGAATAATAGGTTTCCAACTCTTAATCTTTATGGTCTCTGCAGGGACAACATGGATTCAAGAAGTTGTGGACATGATGGAGCAGAATGAGGATGTAGAGAAGTGCCAGAGAACCATCATTCAACACCGACACCCTTATATTGAGTGGGCACGGCCACCCCAGTCATCAGGTAAGAGTCCCTGATTCTCCTCTGTTATCTCTGTCCTTCTCTCTTCATCTCCTCCTCCTCCTCCTCCTCCTCCTCCTCCTCCTCCTCCTCCCTATCCCTTTCTCTCCTTTCCATCCCCCTTCTTTGTTTTTTGAAACAGGATCTTTCTACATAGATCTGGCTGTCATGGATCTCATACAGACTAGCTAGAACTCATCTGCCTCAGCCTTCTAAGAGTTGTGCCACTCTTTCCAGATCCATCTATTTTCTTTACTCTATTTTCACCAAATATGAGTCAACAAGGTGGAAAGAAGTATGTGAATGTGAAGTTCTACCTAATTTTCTCATTATAAATTTGATCTAGTCATGTGTAACTGTAGAACACAAGAAGGTACAAAATTTAATTCATCAGCAGTTCATACCTCTCTGCTCTCAGTACTCTACCCTATTAGAACCTAGTACTTTCTGGACAGTCTCTAATACCTCAAAACACGCGCGCGCGCGCGCACACACACACACACACACACACACACACAGACAAACACACAAACACCAAACATGTTGTGCTCAGTTGAAAAGCGATTTCTTGGGGGTAGCTGGGGCGCAGAGTCGGCTGACTACCTCCAGCTACCCACAACACCCCCCAAGAGATCTTAAGACTTCTGGTGAGTGGAACACAGCATCTGCTCCAATCCAATCTTGCGGGACTTGAAACTGCATTAGTCAGGGAAGCAAAAATCCGGTCTGAGTAGGGGCACAAGCCCCTTCCAGTCCGAGCAGCACCGGGGTAGCTAGGGCGCAGAGTCGGCTGACTACTGCCAGATACCCACAACACCAGCCACACGATCGTAAGAATTCTGAGGATTGGGATCTGCCCGGCGCGGGAGCGCTTTGCCTGAGCATCGGCAGCAGACATCTTGGTTCCGGGACCCCTCTGAGTGTATCCTGCACAGACAGCTGGCCATTTTCCTGGCCAGAGGATAGGGATCTGCCCGGCGTGGGAGCATTTTGCCTGAGCATCAGCAGCAGACATCTTGGTTCCGGGATCCCGTCGAGTGTATCCTGTACAGGCAGGTGACCATTTTCCCGGCCAGAGGATAGGGACCTGCCCAGCGCCGGAGTGCTTTGCCTGAGCATTGGCAGCAGACATCTCAGTTCTGGGACCCTGCCGAGTGTACCCTGCACAGATATCTTGGTTCGAGGACCCCGCCGAGTGTATCCTGCACAGCTCCAGAGAATACCAGATGGCGAAAGGCAAATGTAAGAATCCTACTAACAGAAATCAAGACCACTCACCATCATCAGAATGCAGCACTCCCACGCCACCTAGTCCTGGGCACTCCAACACAACCGAAAAGCTAGACCTGGATTTAAAAGCATATCTCATGATGATGGTAGAGGACATCAAGAAGAACTTTAATAACTCACTTAAAGAAATACAGGAGAACACTGCTAAAGAGTTACAAGTCCTTAAAGAAAAGCAGGAAAACACAACCAAACAGGTAGAAGTCCTTATAGAAAAACAGGAAAACACATACAAACAGGTGATGGAAATGAGCAAAACCATACTAAACCTAAAAAGGGAAGTAGACACAATAAAGAAAACCCAAAGTGAGGCAACGCTGGAGATAGAAACCCTAGGAAAGAAATCTGGAACCATAGACGCGAGCATCAGCAACAGAATACAAGAAATGGAAGAGAGAATCTCAGGTGCAGAAGATTCCATAGAGAACATCGGCACAGCAATCAAAGATAATACAAAACGCAAAAAGATCCTAACTCAAAACATCCAGGAAATCCAGGACACAATGAGAAGACCAAACCTACGGATAATAGGAGTTGATGAAAATGAAGATTTTCAACTTAAAGGGCCAGCAAATATATTTAAAAAATTATAGAAGAAAACTTCCCAAACCTAAAGAATGACATGCCCATGAACATACAAGAAGCCTACAGAACTCCAAATAGACTGGACCAGAAAAGAAATTCCTCCCAACACATAATCAGAACAACAAATGTACTAAATAGAGAATATTAAAAGCAGTAAGGGAGAAAGGTCAAGTAACATATAAAGGCAGACCTATCAGAATTACACCAGACTTTTCACCAGAGACTATGAAAGCCAGAAGAGCCTGGACAGATGTTATACAGACACTAAGAGAACACAAATGCCAGCCCAGGCTACTATACCCAGCCAAACTCTCAATTACCATAGATGGAGAAACCAAAGTATTCCACAAAAAAACCAAATTCACACATTATCTTTCCACGAATCCAGCCCTTCAAAGGATAATAACAGAAAAGAAGCAATACAAGGACGAAAATCACGCCCTAGAACAAGTAAGAAAGTAATCCCTCAACAAACCAAAAAGAAGACAGCCACAAGAACAGAATGCCAACTCTAAAAACAAAAATAAAAGGAAGCAACAATTACTTTTCCTTAATATCTCTTAATATCAATGGACTCAATTCCCCAATAAAAAGACATAGACTAACAGAATGGCTACACAAACAGGACCCAACATTCTGCTGCTTACAGGAAACCCATCTCAGGGAAAAAGACAGACAGTACCTCAGAGTGAAAGGCTAGAAAACAATTTTCCAAGCAAATGGTCTGAAGAAACAAGCTGGAGTAGCCATTCTATTATCGGATAAATTCGTCTTCCAACCCAAAGTTATCAAAAAAGACAAGGAGGGACACTTCATACTCATCAAAGGTAAAATCCTCCAAGAGGAACTCTCAATTCTAAATATCTACGCTCCAAATGCAAGGGCAGCCACATTCATTAAAGACACTTTAGTAAAGCTCAAAGCACACATTGTACCTCACACAATAATAGTGGGAGACTTCAACACACCACTTTCATCAATGGACAGATCGTGGAAACAGAAACTAAACAGGGACACAGTGAAACTTACAGAAGTTATGAAATAAATGGATCTGACAGATATCTACAGAACATTCTATCCTAAAACAAAAGGATATACCTTCTTCTCAGCACCTCACGGGACCTTCTCCAAAATTGACCATATAATTGGCCACAAAACAGGCCTCAACAGATACAAAAATATTGAAATTGTCCCATGTATCCTATCAGACCACCATGGCCTAAGGCTGATCTTCAATAACAACATAAATAATGGAAAGCCAACATTCACGCGGAAACTGAACAACACTCTTCTCAATGATACCTTGGTCAAGGAAGGAATAAAGAAAGAAATTAAAGACTTTTTAGAGTATAATGAAAATGAAGCCACAACGTACCCAAACCTATGGGACACAATGAAAGCATTTCTAAGAGGGAAACTCATAGCTCTGAGTGCCTCCAAGAAGAAACGGGAGACAGCACATACTAGCAGCTTGACAACACATCTAAAAGCTCTAGAAAAAAAGGAAGCAAATTCACCCAAGAGGAGTAGACAGCAGGAAATAATCAAACTCAGGGGTGAAATCAACCAAGTGGAAACAAGAAGAACTATTCAAAGAATTAACCAAACGAGTAGTTGGTTCTTTGAGAAAATCAACAAGATAGATAAACCCTTAGCTAGACTCACTAGAGGGCACAGGGACAACATCCTAATTAACAAAATCAGAAATGAAAAGGGAGACATAACAACAGATTCTGAAGAAATCCAAAACACCATCAGATCCTTCTACAAAAGGCTATACTCAACAAAACTGGAAAACCTGGATGAAATGGACAAATTTCTAGACAGATACCAGGTACCAAAGTTAAATCAGGATCAAGTTAACGATCTAAACAGTCTCATATCCCCTAAGGAAATAGAAGCGGTCATTAATAGTCTCCCAACCAAAAAAAAGCCCAGGACCAGATGGGTTTAGTGCAGAGTTCTACCAGACCTTCAAAGAAGATCTAATCCCGGTTCTGCACAAACTATTCCACAAAATAGAAGTAAAGGGAACTCTACCCAACTCATTCTATGAAGCCACAATTACTCTGATACCTAAACCACAGAAAGATCCAACAAAGATAGAGAACTTCAGACTAATTTCCCTTATGAATATCGATGCAAAATCCTCAATAAAATTTTTGCTAACCGAATCCAAGAACACATTAAAGCAATCATCCATCCTGACCAAGTAGGTTTTATTCCAGGGATGCAGGGATGGTTTAATATACGAAAATCCATCAATGTAATCCATTATATAAACAAACTCAAAGACAAAAACCACATGATCATCTCGTTAGATGCAGAAAAAGCATTCGACAAGATCCAACACCCATTCATGATAAAAGTCTTGGAAAGATCAGGAGTTCAAGGCCCATACCTAAACATGATAAAAGCAATCTACAGCAAACCAGAAGCCAACATCAAAGTAAATGGTGAGAAGCTGGAAGCAATCCCACGAAAATCAGGGACTAGACAAGGCTGCCCACTTTCTCCCTACCTCTTCAACATAGTACTTGAAGTCCTAGCCAGAGCAATTAGACAACAAAAGGAGATCAAGGGGATACAAATTGGAAAAGAGGAAGTCAAAATATCACTTTTTGCAGATGATATGATAGTATATATAAGTGACCCTAAAAATTCCACCAGAGATCTCCTAAACCTGATAAACAGCTTCGGTGAAGTAGCTGGATATAAAATTAACTCAAACAAGTCAATGGCCTTTCTCTACACAAAGAATAAACAGGCTGAGAAAGAAATTAGGGAAAGAACACCCTTCTCAATAGTCACAAATAATATAAAATATCTTGGCGTGACTCTAACTAAGGAAGTGAAAGATCTGTATGATAAAAACTTCAAGTCCCTGAAGAAAGAAAATAAAGAAGATCTCAGAAGATGGAAAGATCTCCCATGCTCATGGATTGGCAGGATCAACATTGTAAAAATGGCTATCTTGCCAAAAGCAATCTACAGATTCAATGCAATCCTCATCAAAATTCCAACTCAATTCTTCAACGAATTAGAAAGAGCAATCTGCAAATTCATCTGGAATAACAAAAAACCTAGGATAGCAAAAAGTCTTCTCAAGGATAAAAGTACCTCTGGTGGAATCACCATGACTGACCTAAAGCTTTACTACAGAGCAATTGTGATAAAAACTGCATGGTACTGGTATAGTGACAGACAAGTAGACCAATGGAATAGAATTGAAGACCCAGAAATGAACCCACACACCTATGTTCACTTTGTCTTCGACAAGGGAGCTAAAACCATCCAGTGAAAAAAAGACAGCATTTTCAACAAATGGTGCTGGCACAACTGGTTGTTATCATGTAGAAGAATGCGAATCGACCCATTCCTCTCTCCTTGTACTAAGGTCAAATCTAAGTGGATCAAGGAACTCCACATAAAACCAGAGACACTGAAACTTATAGAGGAGAAAGTGGGGAAAAGTCTCGAAGATATGGGCACAGGGAAAAAATTCCTGAATAGAACAGCAATGGCTTGTGCTTTAAGATCGAGGATTGACAAATGGGACCTCATGAAACTGCAAAGCTTCTACAAGGCAAAAGACACCGTCAATAAGACAAAAAGACCACCAACAGATTGGGAAAGGATCTTTACCTATCTTAAATCAGATAGGGGACTAATATCCAATATATATTAAGAACTCAAGAGGGTGGACTCCAGAAAATCAAATAGCCCCCTTAAAAGATGGGGCTCAGAGCTGAACAAAGAATTCTCACCTGAGGAATACCGAAAGGCTGAGAAACACCTGAAAATATGTTCAACATCCTTAATCATCAGAGCAATGCAAATCAAAACAACCCTGAGATTCCATCTCACACCAGTCAGAATGGCTAAGATTAAAAATTCAGGTGACAGCAGATGCTGGCGAGGATGTGGAGAAAGAGGAACACTCCTCCATTGTTGGTGGGATTGCAAGCTTGTACAACCACTCTGGAAATCAGTCTGGCGGTTCCTCAGAAAATTGGACATAGTACTACCGGAGGATCCAGCAATACCTCTCCTGGGCATATATCCAGAAGATGTCCCAACCGGTAAGAAGGACACATGCTCCACTATGTTCATAGCAGCCTTATTTATAATAGCCAGAAGCTGGAAAGAACCTAGATGTCCCTCAACAGAGGAATGGATACAAAAAATGTGGTACATTTACACAATGGAGTACTACTCAGCTATTAAAAAGAATGAATTCACAAAATTCCTAGGCAAATGGTTAGACCTGGACGGCATCATCCTGAGTGAGGTAACCCAATCACAAAAGAACTCAAATGAAATGTACTCACTGATAAGTGGATATTAACCCAGATACTTAGTATAGCGAGATATGAGGTACAATATGTAAAACATATGAAACTGAAGAAGAATGAAGACCAAAGTGTGGACACTTTGCTCATTCTTAGAATTGGAAACAATCACCCATGGAAGGAGTTACAGAGACAAAGTTTGGAGCTGAGACAAAAGGATGGTCCATCTAGAGACTCCTATATCCAGGGATCCATCCCATAATTAGCCTCCAAGCGATGACACCATTGCATTCACTAGCAAGCCTTTGTTGCACGGACGGTGATATAGCTGTCCCTTGTGAGACTAGGCCGGGGCCTAGCAAACACAGAAGTGGATGCTCACAGTCAACTATTGGATGGATCACAGGGCCCCCAATGGAGGAGCTAGAGAAAGTATCCAAGGAGCTAAAGAGATCTGCAACCCTATCGGAGGAACAACATTATGAACTAACCAGTACCCCAGAGCTCTTGACTCTAGCTGCATATGTATCAAAAGATGACCTAGTCGGCCATCACTGGAAAGAGAGGCCCATTGGTCAGGCAAACGTTATATGCCCCAGTACAGGGGAATGCCAGGGCCAAAAAAAAAAATGGGAATGGGTGGGTAGGGGAGTTGGGGGGGGACTTTTGGGATAGCAGTGGAAATGTAATTGAAGAAAATACGTAATAAAAAAAAAACAACAACAAAAAAAGCGATTTTTTTTCCACATAAAGTTAACCAGATGATTTTTGTTTGTTGCATGAAAGCAGAAACGCTCACAAGGACAACCCAAAGACAGAACCTAGGACAGGAAACCTATCTTACTAAGTTATCATATTGCAGAGCTGTTTGACAGAAACTTTGTAACCTTAGCAACTGCTGATGTGAGGGGATGTCAGGATCATTCTCATGTTAAATATGGCATTCTTGGGAACATCATTGGCAGGCTCTGATAAATTCTTCCAAATGTCTCCAGACAGGAAGCTCTTATTTAGATATACTTAGGGCCTGTTAACTCATGCTAGGGGATGTATTCATGCCAGGATATTCTTTCTGCCTGTCTACCTCTCCTATCTCTAGAAGTCCCTGACTGTGAAGATAGCCACTTGCTTTGTAATCCCATGCCTGGTCTAGCCATGTTGTGAAAACTCTGTGTGTTATCTACCCCAGTACAGAATATCCTGACTGTGATTTTAGGCAGTGTAATATTCCCAGTTGTCTTTGTTAACCCTTCTTCATAGGATTTGTTTCATCCTTTCCCCTGAACTGACTTAGAGCATTTACTTTCCATAATAGTTTAATTTCTAGATCAATTAGATATTATGAAATGAAGCCTATGCAGGTAATGAGAGGATAGTGTGTGGTCTGTCACTTTCATGGAAGACTATTTTCACAGCTAAGGCAGGCACAGAGAAATTTTCCAGATACCCTCTACTGGTAGATTTAATTTCCAATTCTTGTCTTTTTTTATAAGAGATTTTCTTTGTTTACATTTCAAATGTTATCCCCTTTCCTGGTTTCCCCTCTGAAAACCTCCTATCCCCTCCCCACTCCCCCTGCTCACCAACCCACCCACTCCAGCTTCCTGGATCTGGCATTCCCCTACACTGGGGCATAGAGCCTTCACAGGACCAAGGGACTCTCTTCCCATTGATGGATCCCCAGGTAGGGCAGTCTCTGGATGGTCATTCTTCCAGTCTCTGCTCCACACTTTGTCTCTATAACTCCTTCTACGGGTATTTTGTTTCCCTTTCTAAGAAGAATCAAAGTATCCACACTTTGGTCTTCTTTCTTGAGTTTCATGTGGTCTGTGAATTGTATCTCAGGTATCCTGAGCTTCTGACCTAATATCCACTTAACAGTGAGTGCATATCATGTGTGTTCTTTTGTGATTAGATAACTTCACCCAGGATGATATTCTCCAGATACATCCATTTGCCTACAAATTTCATAAATTCATTGTTTTTAATAGCTAAGTAGTACTCTATTGTGAAAGTGTACCACATTTTCTGTATCTATTCCTATATTAAGGGATATCTGGGTTCTTTCCAGCTTCTGGATATTGTAAATAAGGCTGCTATGAACATAGAGGAGCATATGTCCTTATTACATGTTAGAGCATGTTCTGGGTATATGCTCAGGAGTAGTATTTGTGGGTACTCTGGTAATAATATGTCCAATTTTCTGAGGAACTGCCAAACTGATTTCCAGAGTGTTGTATCAGCTTGCAATCCCACCAGCAATGGAGGAGTGTTCCTCTTTTTCCACAACCTCGCCAGCATCTGCTGTCACCTGTTTTTGATCTTAGCCATTCCAACTGGTGTAAGGTGGAATCGCAGGATTGTTTTGATTTGCATTTCTTTGATGACTAATGATGTACAACATTTCTTCAGGTGTTTCTCAGCCATTCAATATTCCTCAGTTGAGAATTCTTTGTTTAGCACTGTTCCCCATTTCTTAATAGGGTTATTTGTTTCTCTGACATCTAACTTCTTGAGTTCTTTCTATTTATTGGTTACTAGTCCTCTCTCAGATGAAGGGTTGGTAAAGATATTTTCCCAATCTCTTGGTTGCTGTTTTGTCCTACTGACAGTATCCTTTGCAATCCTTACAGAAGCTTTGCAATTTTATGAGGTTCCATTTGTCAATTCTTGATCTTAGTGCATAAGCCACTGGTGTTGTGTTCATGAAAATTTCCCATGTGCCCATGTGCTCAAGGCTCTTCCCCACTATCTTTTCCAATAGTTTCAGTGTATCTGGTTTTATGTGGAGGTCCTTGATACACTTGGACTTGATCTTTGTACAAGTAGATAAGAGTTGGTCGATTTGCATTTTCCTACATACTAACTGCCATTTAAGCCAGCACCATTTGTTGAAAATGCTGTCTTTTTTCCACTGGATGGTTTTAGCTCCTTTATTAAAGATCAAGTGACCATAGAGGTGTGTGTTCATTTCTGGGTCTTCAATTCTATTCCATTGATCTACCTGCCTGTCACTGTACCAATACCATGCAGTTTTTTTTTTTAAATCACAATTGCTCTGTAGTAAGGCTTAATGTCAGGCATGGTGATTCTTCCAGAAGTTCTTTTATTGTTGAGAATAGTTTTCGCTATCCTAGTTTTTTGTTATATCAGATGAATTTGGAGATTGCTTTTTCTAACTCTGAGAATAATTGAGTTGAAATTTTGATGGGGATTGTACTGAATCTGTAGATTGCTTTCGACAAGATAACCATTTTTACTATATTAATCCTGCCAATCCATGATCATGGGAGATCTTTCCATATTCTGAGATCTTCAATTTCTTTCTTCAGAAATGTGAAGTTCTTATCATACAGATCTTTCACTTGCTTAGTTAAAGTCACACCAAGGTTTTTTTATATTATTTGGGACTATTGTGAAGGGTATTGTTTCCCTAATTTCTTTCTCAGCCTGTTTATCCTTTGTGTAGAGAAAGGCCACTGATTTGTTTGAGTTAATTTTATATCCAGCTACTTTGCTGAAGTTGTTTATCAGATATAGGAGTTCTCTGGGTGAATTTTTGGACTCACTTATGTATACTATCATATCATCTGCAAATAGTGATATTTTGACTTCTTCCTTTCCAATTTGTATCCCTTTGATCTCCTTTTGTTGTCTAATTGCTCTGGCTAGGACTTCAAGTACTATATTGAATAGGTAGGGAGAGAGTGGGCAGCCTTGTCTAGTCCCTGATTTTCATGGGATTCCTTCGTTTCTCTCCATTTAGTTTGCTGTTGGCTACTGGTTTGCTGTATATTACTTCTACTATGTTTAGGTATGAGCCTTGAGTTCCTGATCTTCCCATGTCTTTTATTGTGAAGGGGTGTTGGATTTTGTCAACAGCTTCCTCAGCATATAATGAAATTATCATGTTTTTTTTCATTGAGATTGCTTATATAGTGGATTACATTGATGGATTTCTGTATAGTGAACCATCCCTGCATCCCTGGGATGAGCCTACTTAATCATGAGGGATGATCATTTTGATGTGTTCTTGAATTCGCTTTGTGAGACTTTTATTATTTTTGCATTGATATTCATAAGGGAAATGGGTTTGAAGTTCTCTTTGTTGGGTCTTTGTGTGGTTTAGGTATCAGATTAATTATGTCTTCATTGAACTAATTGGGTAGAGTACCTTCTGTTTCTATTTTGTGGAATAGTTTGAGAAGAGTTGGAATTAGGTCCTTTTTGAAGGTCTGATAGAACTCTGCACTAAACCCATCTGGTCCTGGGCTATTTTTGGTTGGGAGACTATTAATGGCTGCTTCTACTGCTTCTATTTCTTTAGTGTATATTGGACTGTTTAGATCATTTATCTGATTCTAATTTAACTTTGCTACCTGTTAACTGTCTAGAAAATTGTCCATTTCATCCAGGGTTTCCAGTTGTTTTGAGTATAGATTTTTTTAGTAGGATCTAATGTTTTTTTGTTTTTGTTTTTTAAATATTTTTTATTACGTATTTTCCTCAATTACATTTCCAATGCTATCCCAAAAGTCCCCCATACCTCCCCCCCCACTCCCCTATTCACCCATTCCCACTTTTTGGCCCTGGTGTTCCCCTGTACTGGGGCATATAAAGTTTGCATGTCCAATGGGCCTCTCTTTCCAGTGATGGCTGACTAGGTCATCTTTTGATATATATGCAGCTAGAGTCAAGAGCTCTGAGGTATTGGTTAGTTCATAATGTAGTTGCACCTACAGGGTTGCAGATCTCTTTAGCTCCTTGGCCATTCTCATTTTTTTTTCTTTCTCCATATGAAGTTGAGAATTGGTCTTTCAAGGTCTATAGAAAATTGTCTCGGAATTTTGATGGAAATTCCATTGAATCTATAGATTGCTTTTGGTAAGATGGCCATCTTTAGTATGTTCATCCTACCTCTCCAAGATCATGGGAGATCTTTCCATCTTCTGATTTCTTTTAAAATTTCTTTCTTCAGGAACTTTAAGTTATTGTTATACAGATCTTTAACTTGCTTGGTTAGAGTTACACCAAGATATTTTACATCATCCATGGCTATTGTAAAGGGTGTTGTTTACCTAATCTCTTTCTCAGCCCCTTTATTATTTGTATAAAGGATGGCTACTGATTTTATTGAGTTCATATCATATCCAGGCACTTTGTTGAAGGTATTTATCAGCTGTAGGGGTTCTCTGATAGAATTTACTGGGTAGCTTATATATATGCTATCATTTGCAAATAGCCATACTTTGACTTCTTCCTTTCCTATCTGTATCCCCTTGATCTCCTTTAGTTATCTTATTGCTCTTGCTAGAACTTCAGGTATTGTATTGAATAGATATGGAGAGAGTGGGCAGCCTTGTCTTGTCCCTGAAATGATGTAAGCTTCTCTCCATTTAATTTGATATTGGCTATTGGCTTGCTGTATGTTCTGATGAATACAATTATGATATGTTCCCTGTATCCCTGAATTCTTTAATTCCTTTAACATCAAGGGGTGTTGGATTTCATCAGCGGCTTTTCCAGGGTCTAAGGCCATAATGATGTGATTTTTTTTTTCTTTCAGTTTGTTCATATAGTGGATTACATTGAAACCCTAACGGTCATTTACGTTTTAGTCTTTGATCCATTTGGATTTTGAGTTTTGTTCAGGTAGGTAGATATGGTTTTATTTACATTCTTCTACATGCAAACATCTAGTCAGACATCATCAGCACCATTCCTTGGTTGATTTTCATGTATTAACCATCCCTGAATTCCTGGGGTACTTGGTCTTGGTGGATGATGTCTTTGCTGTGTTCCTGGATTTGGTTTGTGAGTTAGGGTTCCTTTTTTTTTGAAAAGACATCATGATCAAGGCAACTCTCATCAAGGGAAACATTTAGTTGGGGCTGGTTTAGAATTTTCAAGGTTCGGTCGATTATTATCATGGTGGGAAGCATGGCATCATGCACACAGACTTGGTGCTGGAGGAACCAAGAGTTTTACATCTTTATCTGAAGGCAGCTAGGAGACTTTCTCTTACACGCGTTCTCACGCCTGGCCAGGAAGAACACAACAAACCAAAATCTTCTGCGGCAAAACTTTATTGCTTACATCTTCAGGAGCCAGGAGCGCAAACCCCCAGCCCCAAAAGCGAAAGCCACCCCAATAATGAAACCGAAACCCCTTCCCTGTTTAGGAGAGTTATCTTTCGCCTAGGACGCATCACTCCCTGATTGGCTGCAGCCCATGGCCGAGCTGACGTTCACGGGAAAGGCAGAGTACAAGTAGTCGTAAAATACCCTTGGCACATGCGCAGATTATTTGTTTACCACTTAGAACACAGGATGTCAGCGCCATCTTGTGACGGCGAATGTGGGGGCGGCTCCCAACATCTCCCCCTTTTCTTTTAATAAGAGCAAATAGGCCACCCATATTAATGAGAGTGGAGATAGAGGTCAAATCCCCAGTGTGTAGGTAAAGGAGTCATGTACAGGTTTAGCTCTTAGGCTCACAGGCTTTTACCCAGAGCAACCCTGACCTGCTCCCGTGTCGTTTTGCCTGGAGAGAAGGACACTTGGACACTCAACCTTCTTGAAAGATGACATGTCTCCCTAGAATAGGCTCATATATGCCGCAGAGCCCTTCTACTGCAGTGCTTAGCCATGCAACTCTCTCGGGCTGCTGAAGCACACTCACTCTATCCCGTGCAATGAGTCTAGCCTCGTGGGTGTATAAGAGCTGAGTGGCCAGCGACCTATTGCCTAAGCATAGATATATCAGGGGAAGATCCATGTTCTAGTCCTGCAAGCGCCTGGGCAATAACCACCTTGTCTCTCCTAGTTTGGGCCTTAAGCTTACAGACCAATCAAAGAAGCAACACTAATCCACAGCAAAGTGTATCTCCAAATAATATCAATCCCACCCATTCTTTAAAGAAGGGAAATGCTGAGGAGATCCAATTGGGTAATCCTTTGGTCAGGGACAGGTCCAAGCGCGTGGAGTTGACCTGAAGTCTCAATTCCCGAAGGATCTGTTCAAATTCAGCCGTCCAATTCTGTAACATATACTGAAAAAGACTTTTTGACAAATTAGCTGCCCTAGTAAATTTAACATACTGAATGGAAGTAACACACAATCCCGGAAACTTTTGTTTACACCCCAGCTGAGCTATTTGCCATAATACATCTAGTTGTATCTGGACAAGATCTATGAGTTGATTAACCAGCATGAGACCTCTCTGTATCTTGACATTAGCTGAGGCCTGTTTATCTATGACTGTAGTCACTGAGGCTGACAAAGTGTTAATGGTGTCAGTCATCTGGACCTGTCCAGACAGAGCCAAGGCTGTCTGAATCAAGGCCAAACCCAGTTCCTAGTTAGTGGTAAAAAAGCAGGAGAATACTTGAGCATTATACATCACCGTCATTGGGAGTGGAAATGTCGACATTATCCCCCAACGCTGCTCTCTCTTTATTATTGACGCCCTGGACATCACCAAGACGAGGGACATCAGTATTCCCTTGGTCAGTCTGGATTTTTCGGGTGAGTCTTTCTGGTATCCAAAATGGGTTGTCTTTATTCTGTGGGAAAACACAAACCGCTCCCCTGGATCTTATCAAAATAGGATCCGGGCCATACCATTTATTATCAAGGGCATTTTTCCATTTAACCATCTCATTGGGCCTATCTGGCTCTGAACAATGACGTTCAGCCGCAGTATGGCCATGAGCATCAATATTTAAAAAATTGAGTGTAAAGAGTGCCATAGACACAGACACTCTTGGTGCTCGGGGTAAAGTCTCCTCAAAAGTTCCCCTCTTCTGTTTTATAAGATAGGCTTTGAGGGTGCGATGCGCACGCTCAACAATACCCTGTCCTTGAGGGTTGTATGGAAGTCCAGTCAGGTGGGTCACGTCCATCTGACGGCAGAACTGCTGGAATTTTTGAGACGTATAAGCTGGTCCATTATCAGTCTTAAGGAGTTTGGGTTTCCCCCAAGCACTCCATGCCTCAAGACAATGTTGAATCACATGTGAGGCCTTTTCTCTGGTTAACGGAGAAGCAAACATGATGTCAGAACATGTGTCAATGGACACATGGAGATATTGAAGTTTTCTAAAGGAAGAAACATGTGTAACATCCATTTGCCAGACCTGTAGAGGTCGAATACCACGTGGGTTAATTTCCACATGAGGAACTGGCAAGAACTCACAGCAGCTTTGACATTGAGTAACAATGTCACGGGCTTCTTTTCTTGTCAAGGAGAAACGACTGCGTAATGTTTCAGCCGTCACATGAAAATTGTTATGAAAATTTCTTGCAGCCTCTACCGGGGATGATAGGGCAGCAGCCACCACTTTAGTGGCCTTATCTGCCAAATCATTTCTCAGAGCCATGGGGCCAGGTAGGCCAGAATGGGCTCTAACATGAGTAATATAAACAGGAAATCTTCTAGATAACAAAACTAATTGTATCTGCTTAAAAATTTTGGCAACTCTACTGGAAGGCTTAATCACTCCAGCCACTTCTAAAAGATTTACTGCATTAACCACATAACAGGAATCTGACACAATATTAAGGGGTTCTAAAAAGGTTTTTAAAACTTCTAAAACCACTAAACATTCTACCACTTGAGGTGAATTTTCATTATATTGTTTGGATACCACTTTACCATTAGCCACATAGGCACCTATGCCAGTTTTTGATCCATCAGTATATACCACAATCCCATTTTTAAGTGGGTTTCTTACTGTTATTTGTGGAAACACAACAGATTGATTTTGGGCAAACTGTAAAATTGGATGTTTTGGATAATGGTTATCTATTTGTCCTGAAAAGGAGGTAACTAAAACTGCCCAATCATTAGATGTGGCTGCCAAGGTTTGAACCTGTGCAGCGGTATAAGGTACAATTAAAAGATATGGACTTCGCCCAAAGTGGGTGATTGCTGCTTTTAGGCCTTTAAGGGCAAGCTGTGCAATTGCATCAGGATACCAATCTATTATTTTAGCTGGGGATACGTTTGGATGGATCCACAACAATGGCCCATTCTGCCACAAAACTGCGGTTGGCAATTGTGCTGTCTTAAAGACACACAAACTGAAAGGCTGCGAATCCTCAATACGTTGTAATTGTGCATTCTGTAAGGCTTTTTCCACCTTCTGTAAGGCCTGGTTAGCAGCTAGAGTAAGAGTCCTAGGGGAGGAGATATGAGGATCTCCTTCTAAAATACCAAACAAAGGCCTTAACTCAGCGGAAGGAATCTTTAAAAAAGGTCTGAGCCAATTAATATCTCCCAACAGCTTTTGAAAATCATTTAAGGTATGGAGGTGATCTCTTCTTATCTCTACCTTTTGGGGCACAATCTTATCTGGGGACACCACAGAGCCCAAGAATTGTCCTGTATCAGAAATTTGGACTTTTTCTGTGTCTATCTGTAAACCCCACTGACTTAAAGTTTTAAGTAGAAAAGGATATGCCTTTTGTAGCATGGTAAGGTCTTTATGGCACAGGAGGATGTCATCCATGTAAAGGAGCAAAATTAAAGAGGGGAATTGTTCCCTCACTGGCAAAAGAGCTTCTTGCACATAAAGTTGACACATAGTAGGACTATTGGACATTCCCTGTGGTAAGACCTTCCATTGATACCTCTTATCAGGTTTCATGTGATTAATAGAGGGGATGGTAAAGGCAAATCTGGGCCTATCCCTTGGACACAAAGGTATAGAAAAGAAACAATCTTTAATATCTATAATAATTAAATTCCAGCCACGTGGTAAGGCGGAAAGTACAGGGAGACCCCTCTGTACTGGGCCAAATAAGTTCATTTGCTCATTAATGGCTCTGAGGTCATGGAGCAGTCTCCACTTTCCTGACTTTTTCTTAATTACAAAAATTGGAGTATTCCAAGGTGAGGTAGAGGGTTCAATATGGCCTAGTTTTAATTGTTCCTCTACCAGTTGAATCACAGCTTCTAGTTTTTCAGAGGATAGGGGCCATTGAGGAACCCACACTGGGTCCCCTGTTTTCCATGGTATGGGTCGTGCTGCCCCAATGGCCACTAAGGAAAACCCAGACCCTGTCTGTCTTGGTTTCCATTAGGTGAGATGGGCTCTATCCTTCCCTGTTCTTGATGTCCTAACCCTTTTCCTTCTTTATAACCCATCTTTGCCATGATATTTTTTGCTTTAGCTGAATACCCTCCCGATGGGGCGTTTTCATTGGACAAAATAAGGCCCAAATGCTGCATAATATCCCTTCCCCAGAGGTTAACCGGGAGTGGGAGCACATAAGGTATGAATTTCCCTTGCTGCCCTTCAGAGGATTCCCACGTCAAGGCAATGGAGCTTATAGTGGGACATGATTGATAACCTAGGCCCTGTAATGAATGAGATGACTCTGTGGTGGGCCATGCTTTGGGCCACCAATGTGTAGAAATTATACTTTTATCTGCTCCGGTATCAAGGATGCCTTCAAACTCTTTTCCATTGATCTTAAGGCGGAGCTTAGGTCTATCATTCAAAGATACAACCAAATAGGCAGAATCATTTCCTGAGGAGCCCATTTTCTTTATCTCAGGTCCTGCAAATTTCTCCCTGGTATTATCAGGGAGGAGCAGCAGCTGAGCTATCCTATCTCCTTTACTAATAGAAAAAACGCCTTTAGGGCTTGAGCACAGGACCTGTATTTCAGGGGAATGTTGACAATCCATAACTCCAGGGTGGACTACTAATCCCTGTAAGGTGAGTGAACCCCGGCCGAGAATAAGGCCCATGGTTCCCGGGGGCAAGGATGGTATAGGCTCCACTGGCACCGGCTGAATACTCATTTGAGGCATTAATAGGAAGTCGGAGGCGGCACGCAGGTCCACCCTTGTGGGTCTTCCTGGGTCGCCTCTCTGACTGCTTCCTGGGTCCTGACAAACTGGTTCCCATATCTTTGAGGGCCCTGGGACCGAGGGCCCGATGACCCGTTTTTTGGCACATAAGCTGATTGACTATCAGGTGGGGGAAGGATTCTGCCCTTTATATCCCTCACAGAGCGACACTGGTCGGCTCTATGATAACCCTTGCCACACTTAGAGCAAAGAGTGAGAGTCCCTCCCTGTTTATCTGGAGCTCTGCAATCTTTCTTAAAATGCCCAGGCTTTCCGCAGTTAAAACATGTCTTCTGATTATTTCTGCCCATGGAGCGGTTTTGGGATTGAAGGATGGCAGCCGCTAAACCTGCATTGCTGAGAGGTCCCCCAAGCTCTCGACAAACCCTGAGCCAGTCTTGTAAGCCTTTGTTCTTTCTTGGGGCTATGGCCGCTCGGCACTCCTTTGTGGCTTGCTCATAGATGAGCTGTTCTATCAGAGGCGCGGCTTGCTCTGACTCTCCAAAAATACGCTCTGCTGCCTCTGTCATTCTGGCCACAAAATCTGAGAAGGACTCCTGAGGTCCCTGGATTATCTTTGTTAACTGCCCAGTGGCTTTACCTGCTCGGGAGAGCGCCTTTCAGGCCCTAATAGCCGTGGAGGAAATTTGGGCATAAGCTCCCCAATGGTAGTTTGTCTGATCAGCAGAATAAGCTCCCTGACCCGTTAACAAGTCAAAAGTCCAATCTCTCTGCTCTGGAGTCAAAGCAGCTGCGTTTGTTCGGGCCTGCGCTTGTGCAGCTTCGTGCCAAAGAGCTCTCCATTCCATATATTTGCCCATACTAGGGAGAGCGGCTTTTACAATCGTTTGCCAGTCAGCAGGAGTTAGTGCCATGCCGGCGAGCCTGTCTAACTGCACCAAGGTAAAATTAGCATTGGTTCCGTATTTACGGACCGACTCGGCGAGTTCTTTAATCTGCACGTATTCTACCGGAACGTGGACACGCCCACCCTCGGCTCCTTCAAAGACTGGAAATGCCTGTTGTATTTTCCTTTGTTCCTCTCTGGGAATGAATGAGTCTGCGCACTGCCTCTCTGCGCACTGTCTCTCTGCGCACTGCCTCTCTGTGCACTGCCTCTCTGCGCATTGCCTCTCTGCGCATTGTCTCTCTGCGCACTGCCTCTCTGCGCATTGCTGACGCACTACGCAGGGCGGGGGCTCCGCATAGGGCGGACCTTGAAACCGACTGCCCGGAGGTTGAACAGTACGCTGGCTTTCGCCAGCCGCTTTTGGCTTTTTTCTTGACCAATTAGCTGGCTGGTAATGGGCTGCTTCTTCCTCCCAGTCTGTTTCCTCAGAGGAGAATTCTTCATCTGCTTCAGAGCTACTAAGAGCTGGCTTCCTGAGCTCATCTAGTGACGAGTATCTCCTAGAGACCTCCGCTAATCGATCTTTTTTCTTTTCTTTTTTCTTTTCCTTCCTTCTAATCTCTCCCCAGGTATTCTTACCTGACCTAAACTTTTCCTCGGGTTCAAGACCCTTGGAAAGGCCTGTATACTTATTTTGTGTACCATATTTTCTCTTTGTTCCTACTCTCTCTCCCCGCTTTACTTCTGATAGATTGCCCTGAATTTCATTCAGAATTTTCAGCCCTATCTTAATCACCTGATAACATGTGAAAAGGAACAAAAGGGCTCCTAACACTAGAAAAAATTCAAGGCCAAACATACCTTGTAAAGCCATTTTCCACTTTACTTCTGATAGACTGTCTTGAATTTCCTTAGAAAGTTCAAGACCAGACTTACCTTGTAAAGCTGTACTCACTGGTACTCTGTTCCCCCAGCTGAAAAGTTCTGAATTCATGCAGTTGAATCCTTCTTAACAGTCTGTTTTACGGGAACCTTTATTACCGCGACCCGCAGTTCTGGTTCTGGAATGAGGGATCTTCCTTGCGCCGGTGATGGTAATTTTCGTCCCAGGTTTTCTCTTCCAGGGGTTTTCTCGTCCCGGGTTTCGGCACCAATTCTTACACGCGTTCTCACGCCTGGCCAGGAAGAACACAACAAACCAAAATCTTCTGCGGCAAAACTTTATTGCTTACATCTTCAGGAGCCAGGAGCGCAAACCCCCAGCCCCAAAAGCGAAAGCCACCCCAATAATGAAACCGAAACCCCTTCCCTGTTTAGGAGAGTTATCTTTCGCCTAGGACGCATCACTCCCTGATTGGCTGCAGCCCATGGCCGAGCTGACGTTCACGGGAAAGGCAGAGTACAAGTAGTCGTAAAATACCCTTGGCACATGCGCAGATTATTTGTTTACCACTTAGAACACAGGATGTCAGCGCCATCTTGTGACGGCGAATGTGGGGGCGGCTCCCAACAACTTTCTTCACATTTGAAGCTTGAACATAGGACCTCAAAGCTCACCCCCACAAGACCACACCTACTCCAACAAGGCCTCACCTCCTAATAATGCCACTTCTCATGTGTTATTCAAAGCACAACATCGTGTATGGGACATTCTGTGTAAAATGGGCAGGGAATACCTAGCTGGTCTTGATGCCTAGTTATGGATGTGTGGGCTTTGTCTGCAGGAGGGGGGCACCTTGCAGATGATGATACCTAGTGATCTGGGAGGGATAGATAGGAGAGAGAGAGAGAGAGAGAGAGAGAGAGAGAGAGAGAGAGAGAGAGAGAGAGAATGAGAGAGAGAGAGAGAATGAGAGAGAGAGAGAGGAGAGTTGGTGCTTTTGCTGTAGGAAAGGAGTATCAAGGAGGCCTTGATACCTAGTTCTTTGTGCATATTCAGGAGTTGCTCCAGATTTGACTGTATCTTTGAGGGAAGTTACCATGTGGCTTTTAGTGTAGGGGATGTCTTGTCACCTACCCCTATATGTGTATTTAAGCTGTATGAGGAAATGACATTCAGGAAATGATACCTAGTCAAGTTGGGAACACTTCATATGGCCTAAGACCATCCATGGTATATATATGGCACTGTCTGTAGGAGAGAAGATTCTGAGCAGGGCATAATACCTATCCATGTACAGGCTTGCATTGGCTTTAGGGTGGGGTTATCTTGCAGGAAGTGACACCTAGCTCTGTGTGGAGGGTTTTGGTTATAATGGAGAGAAATCTACCAGTTCTTGGCATCTAGATCTGTAGTGTGTGTGTGTGTGTGTGTGTGTGTGTGTGTGTGTGTTTGTATGTATGAATGGAGGATATTGGCAATAGCAGAGGTGGTACCTAGAAGAAGCTGAGACCTAGCTCAGTGTGTTGGGCTTTGGACATATGGCAAGGGATATCTAGCAAGGCCTTCCACCTATTTCTGTATGAGCTTGCATGCTAGTCAGTGTGTGTGTGTGTGTGTGTGTGTGTGTGTGTGTGTGTGTTTGAGGTAGTTGTGTTTAAGTAGGGAACACCTAGCAAGACACCTAGCAATGTTTGGAGCTTTATCTCTGAGAAAAACTCCTCCACCTCTCTCTGTGTGGCTTTGGATATAGATTGAGGATTACCTAGCAGAACCTCAAACTTAGAGGTGTGGGAGTTTGTGGAGAGGTTTGTGTGTATGTGTGTGTGTTTTCTGCATGTGAGTTCATCTGCATAGTTTCTGTATGTATGTGTGGGCTAACCCATCTACTCTTAACCTGTTAGTCACCCAGCATCACCAGGGGATTCAGCAGGACAGTGTAATCTCTCTTCTTCCATGTTCCTGCTCCCTCCAGCATGGCATGCCCATCCAGGCACTAGAAGCTCCCTGGCAGACTTGGACCTTGGCACAGCTAGGAGAAGTGTAGGGAAGCCTCTCTATAGGGAACTGCTTATGCAATCCTGGAGCCAAGCATGTAATCTTTTTTACTTTTGAGGTTGGTGTTGATATGTTATTTTTTCACTGGTGAAATGAGCCAGTTAAAGCCAGACTATATTCTATTATAGGCAGGTTTATTGGGAAGCTGGCCTTGGGTGAGTTCATTGGTCCCAAGAATTGAGACCAGGGGAGTTATCATGGGGAGGGGGATAGAGAAAAAGAAAGGGCATGGACACAGAGAAGGAAGAGAAAAAGAGAGAGGGCGAGGAAGAGGGGGGGGAGGGGGAGGGGGAAAGTCAACCCAGCCTCTAGGCTAGACATTTTAGGGTTGGGGAAAGGTATGCCAGATAAGGACTTAGGTACTTTGGAAGAACCTGAAGGTCAGGTATGCTTTGATATGTAAAATATGTACCTTAGTCTCTTGTACCAGTTTTGAAACAAACTGGTGTGCTTTAGTGGTTATTGTTTTATTATGTTTGTTGTGTTTTATAAAATTAGAGAACGAATATGTTTGTAGGATATGTTGTAGGTGTGGGGGAAGGGGATTCCTCCAGGGGCCCATGCTGAGGGCATCCTTTCCCCCAGAGGTACCAGCCACAGAAGGTATAGTATAGAACAGAGTTTATTCATGGCATGGCGAAGGAAACTGAGAGAGTAGAGACAGAGAAAAGCAGAGAGAGAGAGAGAGAGAGAGAGAGAGAGAGAGAGAGAGAGAGAAGTAGAGGCCAGCCATAAGCATGTTGAGAGAAGGAGAATGGGGAGAGAGAGAGCAAGGAGCAGGAGCAAGAGCAAGGGAGAAAGAGAGGGAGAGAGAAAGAGAGGAAGGGGCAAGCAGCCCCTTTTATAGTGAGTCCGGCATACCTGGCTATTGCCAGGTAACTGTGGGGTGGAGCCTAGACTAAATGCCAACATTGTTCAATAAAAAAAAAAACCCTGAGGTCTGGGTCCCTCAGAGACCAGTCTGAGCAGGTCAGCTCATGGACTGCAAAGGGTGAGCAAGTGGACTGAGAAGCAACACAGCTTCGGGGAGAGGCAGAAGCAACACAGATTCTGGGACAGACCCCCATTTAGGGCTCCAGACATCCAGGCACCTTTCCCACCAGAGGAGAGGTGTCCACCCGGGAGGGTTCTTTCAGAGCAGGTCAGGGAGCCATCTTGGGTCCCGGATACCTCAGAGATTAGTCTGCACAGGTGAGAGTGGGGACTACAAAAGTGACACAGCTTCTGGGACAGACCCCTTTTCGGGCTCCTTCCCTGCCAGAGGAAAGGTGTCTGCCCGGGAGGGCTCTGACCACCAGAGCAGTGAGAGAGCCATCTTGTGTCCCATGTCCTTCGGAGACCAGTCTGTGCAGGTGAGCGTGCAGACTGCAGAGGCAACACATCTTCTGGGACAGGCCCTGTTTCAGACCTTCATCTTCAGCCAGGAGGCAGGTCTGAACGCCAGATATCTGTGCACCTTCCCTGAAAAAGGAGAGCTTGCCTGCAGAGAGTACTCTGACGACTGAGACTCAGGAGAGAGCTAGACTCCCAGGTCTGCTGACAGAGGCTAACAGAATCACAGGAGGAACAAGCTCCAACCAGAGACAACTATAACAACTAACTCCAGAGATTACCAGATGGTAAAAGACAAATGTAAGAATCTTACTAACAGAAACCAAGACCACTCACCATCATCAGAACCCAGCACTCCCACCTCAGCCAATCCTGGATACCCCGACATACCCAAAAAGCAAGACTCGGATTTAAAATCATATCTAATGATGCTGGTATAGGACATCAAGAAGGGCTTTAATAACTCACTTAAAGAAATACAAGAGAACACTGCTAAAGAGGTAGAAGTCCTTAAAGAAATACAGGAAAACACAACCAAACAGGTGATGGAATTGAACAAAACCATCCAAGACCTAAAAAGGGAAGTAGAAACAATAAAGAAAACCCAAAATGAGACAACGCTGGAGATAGAAACCCTAGGAAAGAAATCTGGAACCATAGATGCGAGCATCAGCAACAGAATACAAGAGATGGAAGAAAGAATCTCAGGTGCAGAAGATTCCATAGAGAACATGGACACAACAATCAAAGAAAGTGCAAAATGCAAAAAGATCCTAAGCCAAAACATCCAGGAAATCCCGGACACAATGAGAAGACCAAACCTACGGATAATAGGAGTAGATGAGAATGAAGATTGTAACTTGAAGGGCCAGCAATTATCTTCAAAATTATAGAAGTAAACTTCCCAAACCTAAAGAAAGAGATGCTCATGAATATATAAGAAGCCTACAGAACTCCAAATAGACTAGACCAGAAAAGAAATTCCTCTGGACACATAATAATCAGAACAACAAATGCATTGAATAAAGATAGAATAATAAAAGCAGCAAGGGAAAAAGGTCAAGTAACATATAAAGGCAGGCCTATTAGAATTACTCCAGACTTCTCACCAGAGACTATGAAAACCAGAAGATCCTGAACAGATGTTATGCAGACCCTAAGAGAACACAAATGCCAGCCCAGGCTACTATACCCAGCAAGACTCTCAATTACCATAGATGGAGAAACCAAAGTATTCCATGATAAAATCAAATTCACACAATATCTTTCCACTAATCCAGCCCTTCAAAGGATAATAAAGAGAAAACACCAACACAAGGTCGGAAACTACACCCTAGAAAAAGCAAGAAAGTAATCCTTAAACCTAAAAGAAGACAGCCGCAAGAACATAATCCCAACTTTAACAACAAAAACAACAGGAAGCAACAATTACTTTTCTTTAATTTCTCTTAACATCAATGGACTCAATTCCTCAATAAAAAGACATAGACTAATAGAATGGCTACAAAACCAGGACACAGCATTATGTTTTTTACAGGAAACCCATCTCAAGGAAAAGGACAGACACTACCTTAGAGCGAAAGGCTGGAAAAAAAATCCAAGCAAATGGTCCGAAGAAACAAACTCTAGTAGCCATTCTAATATCGAATAAAATTGACTTCCAACCCACAGTTATCAAAAAAGACAAGGAGGGGCACTTCATACTCATCAAAGGTAAAATCTGCCAAGATGAACTCTCAGTTCTGAATATCTATGTTCCAAATACAAGGGCAGCCACATTCATTAAAAAAAACTTTAGTAAAGCTCAAAGCATACATTGCACCTCACACAATAATAGTGGGAGACTTCAACACCCCACTCTCACCAATGGACAGATCCTGGAAACAGAAACTAAACAGAGACACATGGAAACTAACTGAAGTTATGAAACAAATGGATTTAATAGATACCTACAGAAAACTTTATCCTAAAACAAAAGGATATATCTTCTTCTCAGCGCCACATGGTACCTCTTCAAAAATTGACCATAGAATTGGTCACAAAACAGGCCACCGATACAAAAATATTGAAATTATCCCATGCATCCTGTATGATCACCATGGCCTAAGGTTGATCTTCAATAACAACATAAATAATAGAAAGCCAACATTCATGTGGAAACTGAGCAACACTCTACTCAATGATTCCTTGGTCAAGGCTGAAATAAAGAAATTAAACACTTTTTAGAGTTTAATGAAAATGAAGCCACAACATACCCAAACTTATGGGACACAATGAACACAGTCTTAGGAGGAAAACTTATAGCCTTGAGTGCCTCCAAAAAGAAACTAGAGAGAGCATACACTATCAGCCTGACAGAACACTTAGAAGCTCTAGAACTAAAGGAAGCAAATTCACCCAAGAGGAGTAGACGGCAGGAAATAACCAAACTCAGGGCTGAAGTCAACCAAGGGGAAACAAAAAGAACTATTCAAAGAATCAACCAATCAAGGAGCTGGTTCTTTGAGAAAATCAACAAGATAGATAAACCCTTAGCCAGACTAACTAGAGGGCACAGGAACAGTATCTTAACTAACAAAATCAAAGATGAAAAGGAGACATAGCAACAGAAACTGACGAAATAAAAAACATCATCAGATCCTACTACAAAAGGCTATACTCAACAAAACTAGAAAACCCGGATGAAATGGACAACTTCCTAGACAGATACCAGGTACAAAGTTAAATCAGGATCAGATTAATGATCTAAACAGTTCCATTTCCCATAAAGAAATAGAAGTAGTCATCAATAGTCTCCCAACCAAAAAAAGCCCAGGACTAGATGGGTTTAATGCAGAATTCTATCAGACCTTCAAAGAAGACCTAATTCCAACTCTTCTCAAACTATTCCACAAAATAGAAACAGAAGGTACTCTACCCAATTCATTCAATCATGCCACAATTACTCTGATACCTAAACCTCACAAAGATCCAAAAAAAGAAAGAGAACTTCAGACCAATTTCCCTTATGAATATTGATTCAAAAATACTCAATAAAATCCTTGCAAACCAAATCCAAGAACACATCCAACTATCATCCATCATGACCAAGAAGGCTTCATCCCAGGGATGCAGGGATGGTTTAATATACAGAAATCCATCAACGTAATCCACTATATAAACAAACTCAAAGACAAAACCCACATGATCAGCTCGTTAGATGCTGAGAAAGCATTTGACAAAATCCAATATCCCTTCATGATAAAAGTCTTGGAAAGATCAGGAATTCAAGGCCCACACCTAAACATAATAAAAGCAATCTACAGCAAACCAGAAGGCAACATCAAACTAAATGGAGGGGAACTCGAAGCAATCCCACTAAAATCAGGGACTAGATAAGGCTGCCCACTTTCTCCCTACCTATTCAATATAGTACTAGAAGTTCTAACCAGAGCAATTTGACAACAAAAGGAGATCAAAGGGATACAAATTGGAAAGGAAGAAGTCAAAATATCACTATTTGCAGATGATATGATAGTATATATTAGTGACCCCCAAAATTCCACCAGAGAACTCCTAAACCAGATAAACAGCTTCAGTGCAGTAGCTAGATATAAAATTAACTCAAACAAATCAATGGCCTGTCTCTACACAAAGGATAAAAGGACTGAGAAAGAAATTAGGGAAACAACATGGACTCAGCTAAAGTGGGCAAAAGAACAAGCTTCTCCTAAGAAGAGATGACAGGAGATCTAAACTCAATGGGCTCCAAGCTGAGCACCAAGCCTCCATCTCCTTTTGTCTGGGTACAATTTGTGCTTCCCAAAGGCCACCCTCATGCCTTCCTTCTGTTTCTTTTATAACCCAGAACTAGGATTTCCTTTACTAACATTTGGATTTCTGATATCTCCTTGGAGTCCTTCCCTCACTTTCCTCCTACCAGGTAGAATCTATTCCCATAACATATTGTAACAAGTTGACCACAAACAAATTCTTTCCATTGTAACCAGGAAAAACAGATTGAGCAGGGAAGACATTAGGATTTCATACACTTTCATTTAGATGATCCCTTCTATTTGTATGCTTGCCCTTTGGGTAGTTATTTCAGAGTTAGAATCGAGGCTATACCTTCTAAAAGAATGCCAACATAAAATTTATACTATTCAAGGTTGT
Source organism: Mus musculus (assembly GCF_000001635.26). Classification (NCBI taxonomy): domain Eukaryota; kingdom Metazoa; phylum Chordata; class Mammalia; order Rodentia; family Muridae; genus Mus; species Mus musculus. Next base: position 53,829,774 of record NC_000083.6, read on the forward strand.
TTGATTGATTGGTTGATTGATTAGCTGATTAAGCTGTCTTACTGATTTATACTGAATAGTGGACAAAGTATACATTGGACATGATCTGCCTTTATGAGTTGTAATGTGATGTTAGTAATCACAGAGTCAGAGACACAATCTTTGGCCTTTACAGTTTGCTTTCAGGGCTTCCTTTGGCTGGATTGAGGCTTGCAGACAGACTCCTGTTCTTGGTGATCAACATCTTGATCAGAGTTCCATGGAGAAGTTCAGAGAGGTTCTGCCCATCTTTTGCTTATAGATTTCATCAAACCTCTCATTTTGAGCCACAGTAAAGTGGTTTTTCCAATCACCCACAGTTCCTAAAAGACAAAGGCCAGACAGGAGCATCAGTCTCTGATTGACAGCCTTCGTGTCCCTTACTGGAGTGTGGAGTGACCACACTGGAGCTATCCTAACAGGAGCTCAATTCCTCATCCCCTTACCTCTCCTATCTTAGAAGAGGCCCTAGTTGTCTTTGTGCAGGGACACCAGCTTCTAAATCAAGTCATCAATTAATACAGTGTGACCAACAATCTAGGCTCTACTGTGGTACATACATGTACTGGATAGTCAAAGTCATAAAAATGAAGGAATAATTGACATATAGCCATACCAGGAGATCTTAAGATGTTATACTGGCCAGAGATCTGGGACATAAGAAAACATATACTGTGATATTCCAGGTATATGCCATCTGAGAACAAGCCAAACCTACCTAGAGTGAGAAAATTAGAACCTTTTTCTCCATAGGAAGAGATATTGTCCAAAGGAAAGGAATTCTTTGCTTCTTTGATTAAGGGTGTTGATCATATAGCTTTATTTGTTTATAAAATTTATGGAACTGATTAGTTTATTTCTGTGAATTGTTTTTGTAGATTATATCATTTGAATGAGACTGTATTTTTTCAACAAGAACTGATTAAAATAATTTTAGATAGAGAGATACTCAATGGAACACCTGTGAATGTTTCTTATCTGTGTTTCTTGCCCTTGAATATGATGGGCTCATATTCAAGTAAGCAAAAGTGTATAATGTAACCACAGTTTGTGTTATACTGAACAGATTTCTGTCATGGTATCTATATTTGTGTTTTTATGGGCCAAAGCCAGCAAGCAAAGACTAGAACACAAGTGTATGCAGAGAATGCTGGACAAGGATATGCTGGGAAAATGACTACTTGTCAAATCCTCACCAGAGATTAAGAGAGAAAAGTGGTAGAAGTGTTTGATTCATTTCAGGGCCTGGGATACTTGGTATATTGCAAAGTCAATGAAATGAATTAACTCATGTGCTGAAGGTCAAAGAAAAGATATTCTGGAAGACTGTGTAAACCCCAGCCCTGGTAGCACTGCTGTGGAAAAGAATATGTATGCTAATGAGGCAGAGAGAAGGCCTTCATTCCATGTTTAGCTTCTTGCACAATGGGGTTTAGTGAGGATATATGTGGAAAAGTATTGATTTAGCAATTATTTAATGTAATAATTTAAAAACATAACATTTTCCACTTAAAACTGGACCATCTGGACCAATAAGAATTCTTTCAAAATCTAGGAAGCATTAAGAGGCTGGGTCTCCGTAATACACGTTGAAAGTCCTGAAACTGTCATGAGTCATTGTTCATAGTCAAACTATGCACAGAAGCTGAAACGGAGGCAGCAGCTATGGAATAGAAAAAAGGCACAGGGGTGGAAGATAGAAAGTATGCATGTGGATACCAGCTATACTAACAGCACTTAGAGCTTTCCATTAGAGTGGTACCTTCCTGGTCTCCAGGTCTCAGCTCTGATCAGCCTCACCTCAGGCAGAGTTCCCATTTAGGTGTGCACCAAGGCTAGCTCTGGTCTTAGTCATCTGTAAGACTTGCTTTGTAGATTCTCGTGTACACTAAGAACAAATCTCTAGCCTTCTTAGAATCATAACGTGTGAGTTTTAGGGGGACTGTCTCAGAGTGAGGGATAAAGAAGCCCCACCAACCTTTTCTCATGAAAGGGGAAATGGACTGGTCCAGGATAGATTTGGGGGCCGTAGAACGATTTGTCATAGGATTCTCTTTCATTTTCTCAAATGATGTCTCCAGGACTATTTTATCCACCACATCTTCATCCAAATTCTTGCCCATAAACTGCATCACCTTCTGGATTTCATGCTTTGGGTTCTGTGAGTGAGAGTAACATTGAGTTGGACTGGAAGAGAGTTTTTACACTATCACATTTTCCCAGACATCACTGTCAGAACCACCTTCCTAAAGCAGCCTCCCTGTTCGTGACCCAGAAGCAGAAATTTACCTACCCTCTTCATATCTTCATAGAAGAGGAAGAGAATCTGATATTTGTCTCGAATTTCCCACCATCCTTTCACATGGTCAAACCAGGATCCCCAACTTACTGTAACAGACAAGAACAGTTTTCATTTCAGAGCAGAGACTGCCCCACCTGGGGATCCAACCCATAAACAACCACCAAACCAAGACACTATTGTGAATGCCAACAAGAGCTTGCTGACAGGAGCCTGATAAAGCTGTCTCCTGAGAGGCTCTGTCAGTGCCTGACACATGCAGAAGTGGGTGTTCACAGCCATCCTTTGGACCAAGCACGGGGTCCTCAATTAAGGCGCTAGAGAAAGTACCCAAGGAGCTGAAGGCGGTTGCAGCCCCATAGGAGGAACAACAATATGAACTAACCAGTACATCCATAGCTCCCTGGGACTAAACCACCACTCAAAGAAAACACATGGTGGGACTTATGGCTCAAGCTCCATATGTAGCAGAGGATGGCCTAGTCTGTCATCAATGGGAGGAGAAGCCCTTGATCCTGTGAAGGTTCTATGCCTCAGTATAGGGGAATGCCAGGACCAGGAAGCAGGAGTGGGTGGGTTGGGGAGTAGGAGGAGGGGGGAGGGGATAGGGGATTTTCAGAGGGGAAACTAGGAAAGGGAATAACATTTGAAATGTAAATACAGAAAATATCTAATAAAAAGATATATATGTATATGTGTATGTGTGTATATATATATATATATGGTTTTGTTTTCTTTTGTGTCAGTCTTGGTGTTTTCCCTTAATATGCTAATTAAAGTGGCATTGTGTTGATTATACACAATCACTTGCACGCCATTACAACACGATACATATAAGCTGAGGGAAGTCTATAGTCCAGGAATCCCCCCAAATAAAGCGTTTTGACATAAGCACAGGACACTCTGGAGAATCAACTGTCACAGATAGCTCTCTCAGCTCAGCCTCTTTGGAGTAGAATACAGAAGAAGGGAAGGGGAGAACAAAGCATTTTTATTTATTTACCTTTTCCATTGATGAAGGTTTCAAAATACTCATCCCAGGTGCCTGGCTCTGGGAGCACCTGGCTCATCCTGTAGAAGTGGTAGTAGGAAACCATGCAGTCTTTAGCATTTCGAGCTACATAAAGGAACTTTGGAGAACAAGAGAAGTGGGTTAAAGGGTCACAAAAATGAGAAGTTCTGAGTTTTTGTTCTGGCTGAGTCCTCTTGGGGGAGGCTCAGCTCTCCTGCCCTGGCAGCAAGACTCATCCTAGAGCATTGTTGCCAATTATGATACGTCCAGCACAGCCCTAACTCATTAACGGTTATCTCAATTCTTGGTCTCTCCTTTATTATCAGGGGCTATTATCAGAGTTTTCTCTAGAAACTCTGACTTGTTACCCAACTAAGATGCCAATGAGCCTTCCAACAACCTCAGCGTGATTTCTGGGAAAGCAATAGCTCCACCTGGTGTTTCTATGTGGAGCAGCACTTGCTTTGACTATAAACCCTCTCCATAGCTTCCATAATGATCACTTTAGAATCTGTGTGTTTTCACACAGAATAAACAAATGCCAGGTGCCTTTGAATAAGGGCCCTGCTGGGAGACCTTGACACCTAGCCCATGGTTTCTCCAAGTAAACATGCTGCTGTGCTCCAATGGAAAGAATTTTCTAAAGTGTTGGTTTATTTTTTATTTTTTTCACTTGAATTCTTGAACTTTGTACCTCAGGTTGTCTATCACCTCAGTATTGCCTGACATTTTATGAATGTCTTCTTTCCTTTTCATGTATGTGAGTTTCAGGCACATTCACATGACTCTTGCCTTCCCTCAACTCTCATTCACTCCCTTTCCAAGTTCATACATTTCTCTATTCAGATGCACATAGGCTGGGAGTTAGGATAGTTCTGTTTTTTTAATTTTCAGTGTTTCATATATAAATTTCTAACTATGTACATATAATGTATATATAATAAATACATGTATGTGTGGGCAATTATAAAACACCATTTTTTTGATGATTTGACTTAAAATCACATCTTATTTCTTCATTTCTTCATATCATTTTTTATACAATTATTTATTTTTATCCAGCATTAACATTTTCTTATTTTTCCGTATAACAGGTTTGTCAGAAGTTTTGCGGAGCTAACTCTGGCTGTTCTTTAGCAGAGAACCTTATGAAGGTCTCTTCCCTGATGTATGCTGTAATGTATGATGGTTATCACAGTGGTAATCTGGGGGTCTAAGCTGAGATGACTTCTGATACGATTCATATGCATTTCTGTTCGATATACTCGTGTTTCTGGCATTGGAGTCATCTTATGCTGACTTGTATGAGATGGCAGTGTCCTGGACAGGCCAAGCAGAGGGAATTAATCTTTACACTATTGAGAGATGACATAAGGCGACCCAGAAGCTGCCCATGGTCTCATGTACCATTGACAATGTACACTATATTGGTAAATTGTATTCTGTTGTTTGAATTCACTGAGAAGCCATCTCTGGCAGTGGGGTTACACCACACACACACACTTCAAAACCAAGCATTTTTTCTAAGTTTTCTCTAAGATTCCTTATCTGGGAAGGGACTAGTCCACTAACTCTGTGACTAGGAGGGAAAAGGACAGCAAAATAGCTCAAATTAACTCTTTGTGTTACTGAGAACATCTGGAAGGTGAACTATTTCCTACAGGTGGTACTTTGTTTAGCCCTTTGGGAAAGAGATGCTAGAAGATCAGTTCTCAGACACAGAGAGAAAGCTCGATGTGAAATTCCAGCTGGTGCTTAAACTTCCCCAGTCAGTTTCTCGAAAATGTTGTGAGCACAGGATCTGCTGATGTTGGCACTCTTGATGGGTAAGCTGGCTGGCTATCCTAATGGAGATTCATCAGTAGTTTTTGCTAGATGTTTGTGAGTCCTACCTTTGTAATATTATCTTCCTGCTGTGATTTGTTTCTTGACCAGGAAGTGTTACCCAGGGGCACACTATATTGTGCTTGGCACTCTCTCTGCTGGGACCACCAGCTGACAGACACAAGAGAGCTTGCCCAGTCAGTTTCTGCTTCATGATTTGAGGACCTGATTTGTTGTTAGTCTGTCTGTCTATCTCTCTCCATCCTTCCATCTGCCTGATGCTTTCTATGTATTCTTTTTCTTTGGCTTGCTATATATACTTTAAAAACTCATTCAAATCTGAAAATATAGTCATTGAAGATTATTCTCTACCACAGAGCTTAGCTCCTCCACCTATGCATACAAGGAGGATGCTGACCCATGTTTCCTCTGCCCTCTCTGCTCATTCTCTTATCTTCTTGTGCTTGGGCTCTATTCCAGTCCCCGTGCAAACAGTAAAGCCAATGTTGCTGACTTTCCCAGGACATCAAATACCACTGCACAGCTCCAGGCTGATTCTGCTTTTCTTAATTGTTTTCCATTTTATTTCCTGTAACTAAGCAATTTTCTCAACTTTTTTGATCTCAGTTGGACAACATCAAGAGGTGTTCCTCCTTGGTTTCCTGATAGCTGGTTTCAGTAATGCCAGGAATAGAATTGTCATTCCTTACCCAGCTGTACTGACAGTAGACAAGTCTCTTGATCATGGGAGTCACAGCTTTATTCCTGCTATCTAGAAATATTTTAATCCTTTTTAAGTAATCCTTAATTTTAAATTATGTGATAATTTTAAGTATATTGATGTTATTGCCTGCTTGTATGAACATGCCAAATGTGCATTCAGTATCTACAAAAAACAGCAGAGGGCATCACATCCCCTAGAACTGAAGTTTCAGACAGTTGTGAGTCTCCACATGGGTGCTAGCATCAGAGCCTGTGTCCTCTAGAAGAACAGTCAATGCTCTTAACCACTGAACCATTTCTTCAGTCGTTTTTTTTCTTTCTTTCTCTATTTCCCATTTAGAAAAAGAATACCCTTAAAAAAAGCTATTGAAAGCCGGGTGTGGTGGTGCACATCTTTAATCCCAGCACTCAGGAGGCAGAGGCAGATGGGTGTCTGAGTTGGAGACCAGCCTGGACAGCCAAGGCTACAGAGAGAAACCCTGTCTAGGCAAATGAAAAAGAAAGAAAGAAAGAAAGAAAGAAAGAAAGAAAGAAAGAAAGAAAGAAAGAAAGGAAGGAAGGAAGAAAGGAAGGAAGGAAGGAAGGAAGGAAGAAAAGAAAGAAAGAAAGAAAAAAGAAAGAAAGAAAGAAAGAAAGAAAGAAAGAAAGAAAGAAAGAAAGAAAGAAAGAAAGAAAAGCTATTGATTGCCTCATCCTGAGATCTCAGCTCCATCCACTGCAGGGTTACTCTACCTTGTACACTCCTACCATGGTCCTGGATCCTTAACGTGTCAGGAACATACTAGACAAGACACTAGGGTACATGACATAGTCCTGTACCCTAAAATGTCAAAAATGAAACAAGCCTGTAGGCTGCTGAGGCTGCGGCCAAGCCTCCTGTGAGGCTACAGTGGGATTTACCCTTTGATCACCAGTCCTTTGCACTTCATCTGCTCCGTCTTGTTCGTGCTCCATTCCATAAGTCCTCCTATGACCTACAGTCTATGGTTCCTGATCCCCACACCCTGTCTGTGTCACTGAAGAACAGATGATTTCCAACATCTCAGTCTGGCCTCTGCCTTCACATCACCTTTGAAAGCATCAAGGGAAACACCCTACTAAGTCTAGCCCGGTGTTTGACTTTACTGCCAAGTATTAGGTCTCAGCAGTAGAGAATAGTTAGTGTTGAGGAAGGTAATCTCACCCAGGCTTTGGAGACCTGATTCTCTGGGTTTGCTGCTCCAGTCTCCATGGGAAATGCTGCTATCTTACCTTACAGTTGTTTGTCCAGAAAGATGGTGGCAGCAGCTGAGTGGGAAGATGGGTCCTTAATATCCTTGGAGCTGGCATCTCATTGGCTTTGTCCACACCTGTAACCGAATTCAGGCACAGTGCATGAGAACGCCCACTCCAGGTGCTGCTTTCTCAGAATACCTATCATGGATATGGATTCACTTATTTTCCCTCTTCTGTGGGGAGAAGCTTTAGAAGAATTTGAGAAGTATTGCTTTTGTGTTTGCCGGCTTACATAGCTGAAGTGCTGGGTACAAGCTTTGAGTGAATTAACTTCATCATTTTGCAAAAGAGAAGTTAGAGGGTTAGAGAAGTGTGTGTGTGTGTGTGTGTGTGTTATTAAGAAAAACCCAAATAGCACTGCTTCTCAGCCCATGACCCTTAAAGTAGCACTTTTCTTTGGAAAGAGAATAGCAAGTCCCTGCCAAGGACTTATATATGAATTTCTAAATGCACTGACATGAAGAAAGGATATCCTGACATGAAGACATCCCCTTGCCTGCGTTACAAGTTTCTAAGTATATCTGATCAAGAGCTTTCTGTCTTGAAACAGTTGAATGAATTTATCAAAGCCTGACAATGGCTGTTCCAAGAGTGTCATAGTCAACACTAGAAGGGTTCTGCTTTCTCACAGCAGCATTTGCAAGGGTTCAAAGTTTCTGGTAACATCACTCCATGATGTGATGAGTTAAAATTGGTCCCTAGCCCTGACTTCTGTCTTCTGGTTGTCCTTGTGAACTTTCCTCCATGTATGAAAAGAAAAATCATCAGGTTAACTTTATGTGAAAAACATTCAACTGAGCAAATAATTGCCTCTGCTTGTGTGTGTGTGTGTTTATGTGTATCTGTGTGTGCATGTTTATTTGTGTATGTGTGTACGTGTGTGAATGTGTGTGTGCCTGTGTGTTTATGGTGTCTGTGTGTGCATGTATATGTGTGTATGTGTGTACATGTGTGTGTGTGTTTTGAATCATCAGACACTGTCCAGAAAGCACTTGGTTATAAAAGGGTAGAGTACTGAGAGCAAAGGGGTGTGAACTGCTAATCAATAGAGTTCTATACCTTCTTCTGTTCTACAGTTACACATGACCAGAGCAAAGTTTTACTAATAAAACGAGGCAGAATTTTGCCTCCATATGCATTTATCTTCCTTGCTGACTCACATTTGGTGGAAATAGAGAAAAGAAAAGAGATGAATCTGGGAAGAATTACTCATGCATTTAACCCAGCACTCAAGAGGCAGAAGCAGGAGGATCTCTATGAGCTCAAGGCCAGCATAATATCGTGAATTCCAGTACAGCCAGAGCTATGTAAAGAGATGCTGTTCAAAATAACAATGAAGGGGAGGGAGGGAGACAGAGGGACAAGAAAGAAAAAGAGGAGAAGATGAAGAGACCAGGACAGGGATAAGACAGGAGAGGAACATATATGGAGCCAGAGTCTCTTACCTGATGGTTGGGGTGGCCGTGCCCACTCAATAAAAGGGTGTCGGTGTTGAATGATGGTTCGCCGGCACTTCTCTACATCACCATTCTGCTCAATCATGTCCACAATTTCTTGAATCCATGTTGTCCCTGGGGAGACCAAAAAGATTAAGAGTCAGAAACCTATTATTCTTCAAGCATACTAATGAAGGGGTGTGGATGCAGATGTTGGCTTTACCTTCCACTCTAACCAGGTTTCTGTTAGCTATGGAAGGAAGACTTTGGATCTCTGTGCAAGGTGGAAGAGTAAAGACAAAGCTCACTTCTTCCCAAGAAAAATGAATGGTAGAGGAGACTAAGCTTCAAAAATCTCAGGGCTGACACATTTGAGGTGGCACCCATCATGGAACAAAAGTGGCCAGCTTGTCATTGTAGGATTCCAATAGCTCAGCGGATGAGGCTGGGGTTATTACTTTACCAGGTTACCTGATTTAGGGTAAGTACAAATGAGGAGGTCGTCTGGCTTGGCCTCGAAGGTCTGAATCTGCCTCCAGTTGTCCACAGTTGGAGCCTGCAGTGGGATCCCTGCTACCTCTTTCAGTTTGGTTTGTCTGCTCAGTTCTGGGGTCAAGGCCATGATGTCTCAGGAAGGAAGGTCCAGTCCCTGTGAGAAAATATCAGAATGGAATTCTTATAGTACTGTGATAAAGTACACACAACATGAAAGTTGCTATTAACGATCATAAGTGGATGGCTCAGTGGCATTAGTAATATTCCCGCTGTTGAATGTACATCATCACCTTCCATCTCCTGAAAACTTTTTACTTTCCTAGATGGAAACTAGGAGCCCATTAGTGCTAAACCTCTGTTCTTTGGAGCCTGGTTACCATTATTTTCCTTTTTATCTCCTTAAACTCTAAATACTTTAGAGAAGCAAATTCTCTTTGTCCTTTTTGAATGGATTTGTTTTATGTAGTTGAATGTTCTTAAGGATCAACTGTATTGTGGCATGCCATCAGATTTTCTTCCCAATTAATGCTGACTTTTACTGCATGCCTGCTTGTAGTGTGGTTTGTTTATCCTTTTCCCTGTCCATGGGCACTTGGCGTGCCTCCTTTCAACTATTGTGCTATAAACACAATGCACAAATATCTAAGCTCCTACGTTCATATTTTTGGATTCATAACTCAATGGAGATGTGCAAGATAGTATACTCACATTTTTGAGAAGTTGTCATAGCACTGTTCTACAGTGGCTGTATTATTTAAGAGGACCACCAGCCGTGTATTTTCACTGACTTGTATCTCACTTAAATATCTATCCCAATAGATTTGTTTACTTTTCCTTCATGACTAATGGTGAATATCTCCTTATGTGCTTACAGTCTACTTTGTCTTTTTCAGAGTGCACATTTTTGCACTGTTTGCTGTTGGTTGCTATACCTAGAAATTTGTAAATACACAAATAGGAGGGTAGGCGAATAAGTGACTATTGAAGTTTCAGAAGACATCTACTACGGCTGCTCAGTGATTGCTATACTGTGTACCTTTATTATATTTATTATAATTTGTTTTTATTTTTTACTTAACTCAAGCCACAGAACATTAAGAGAGAAAGGTCTTTGTGGAAAGTTTAACAGTAAACAATTGCTGGAAATTGAGTAAAAGAAAATTGCTCAGCCAGTCTAGGGAGTGAAAGAAAGGAAAACTGTGCCCAGGCTGGCCAGACCAGCTCTCAGAGTGACACCTTCCCAGAGAAAGCTGAGTTCTCTAGAATGGATGCAGTGCTTTTAGAAAATGATGATCTAATTCTTCTCGAAAGCATTTCAGATACGAGCAGCAGCTATAGTTGTAGTATGGCAGAGAGGGTAGACTTCTCATAAAACTCTGAGATGTGATGTAAACAACTTCAATCGAGGAGGATACGAGTACTGCCGTCTCCACTTCCTTTCTTTTCTTTCAAGGGTGAGAGTGGGTAGGGTCTCTCTACATATCCCAAGATGACCCATAGCTCACAATGCTTCTGCTTCAGTCTCTTTGGTTCTGAAGTGACAAGTGTAAGCTACACTGCTTGGTTTAGAGCACTGACACTTCCAACATACTTTCTATGTTATGTCCTTCCCTACATTTTCCTTCCTTTTAAATTCACATCACAGGTTTAGCATAAGTAATAATCATGCCTCTAAATATCAGAAGGCTTGCAAAGCACTAAATCGGTGGCTTGAGTACGACCTCAGCTAGTATCTATCTACCAATCTCATCATACTTCTTTAAAAATTGCCTCATTATAAGTTGTAGGTGTGCAATGAAATTTAGGATGCTCCTGTGATAAGTCCATATGCACAAAGAAAACTAACACAGGAATTGTTATTACTTAATGAATTTTTGTCCATGTCAAATGTAAGTTTTGGTATCCAATATAACAGTCCCCAAAGATATTCTCATTCTGAACTCCAGTGGAACTTTGGCGGTGGGTGTGGAAGTCCTCAAAGTATACCGATGACGCAGTTCCCACTACCAGCTCAGAGACAAATGGAAATAGATGTCAAGGCCTTTAGAAGCTGAGGGTAAATCAGAGGTAGCAGCCTCTGTCCTTCACCTGCCCAACAGAACTGAAAGCTGATGTCCAGCAGATGAATCGAAGAGGGATGCTTTTCTCTGAGCCTCTAGGAGTGCAAATTGGTACCTTCATTTTACCCAGTGGCTGTAATCTGCTCAGACTTCTGACCAGCAGTTAAAGTGATCAGCAGGGTATGATGGCAAGCAACATGAGGGAAGCTAGCAGAAAGTCTGTGAGTTTGAGGACAGTCTAGGCTGCAGTAAGACTGTTTCAAAGCATGAAACCTGTGGGTCTGGAAATCCACGCTACCTGGAGAGCAAAAGTAAGGTTGATGTGTCCAATTCTCAAAAATCTCTTCCTGAAACCTGCAGGAGTAGGACTGTTTTCCTCTTTGCTCTGTGCCTGCATGCCCTGTGCACATAAGCCTTATGATTCCCACCTCTGCCATCCTTGAGGGAGTAATGTAGCCTAGTGGCCAAATTACAGATTAAACTCCCCCCTCTCTCCCTGTAAGGATTTGACCAGGAGCAGATACTCTTCTGCATATAAATGCGCATTCCCAGCACCTGGACACGACTAGTAATGGACCATCACTCTGAAAACCCCTACCTACTCCCCTTATTACCTCCAATAAGAGAGAGCTATTTCACTGAAAACCATCTCTGAAAAGGGCTAACCTCTGTCTCTCTGCCTCTCTGCCTCTGCCTCTCTCTCTCTCTCTCTCTCTCTGCCTCTGCCTCTCTCTGCCTCTGAGCCTCTGCACCTCTGAGCCTCTGTGCCTTTGAGCCTCTGTGCCTCTGCCCCTGCCCATGCCTCCGAAATGCCGTGATTACAGATAAGTACTACCCCATCTTGTGTCATTTTAAACTTCTCAATTTATAAGCAACAGAAAACTATTAGCATAAACTAATATTGCAAAAGCATTACTGGATATGACGGATTGAATTGTGTGCCTTCACATTCACATGTTGAGATCTAATCTCCATTCCTTACAATGTGATACTTTGAGACAGGGTCCTAATCATGTGCTTAAGTTGAGATGAGACTTCAATTCTATCATATTGGGGGTTTTCTTAGAAGATATTGAGACCCTCAGAGCAACACCAGGGTATGTACAGAGGAACCAACATGTGTGGACATAGTAAAAGATGCCCCCCACCTCTGCAAGGAGAGGAAGCCTGGAGAAACCACACTGGCTGACACCTTGATCTGGGACTTTTGTGGAAAATTTTTTTAAAACTGAGCAGACTAGGATGATCTGTTCAAGCTCAGAAACCAGCTGTTTTATTGAACATTGGTCAATAAAGGAAATTAAATATTTGTCTCGGTGTTCCTTTGTTACTTGACCAATCTTCCTAGCTGGATTTAAGTAGGTTTAGAGTTATGGCCTGGAGGTAAAGACTGAAAATCTTCAGTTTACTGAGACCAGCTCTGCAATAGACTTTGTGTGATATATAGGTAGAGACGAGGGGCTGGGTGAGGCCATGGAAGTATGGAACATGAATAGCGTGGGGGCTGATGTATAGTTGTGTGGTAAAGGTTTGCCTAGTGTGCACCATTCCCAGCTTGACAATGTTGGTGGCTAGAGGTTTCTAAATGTTTGATCTTACGTGGATACAAAAGCCATAGGCACTCAGCTGAAATCAGACTCTCAAGTTTGCATATGTTCCCAGAACCAGAGTTAATGTGTAGCACAAACCTCACTTCTTCTGCCATTCAGTAGCAGTGATCACAGGGGAAGAACTGACTGCAGCTAACTGTGCTGCTGAGCACCACCAGTGCCTGGCACGTTGGGTACATCCGGTGCTTAGAATGATGACACTTTACCTCTGATAACCTCATGGTCAAAAAGCACACAGGTGGAAATACACCTGGCATCTGATGGCCCACAGCGTGTAGGCTATGAGAGAGAAAAGCACTCTTCCTCTGGCTTCTGCTTATAGGTTGCCTCAGCTATGGTCACTGCTATTTTTAGAATAGGGCAGATAGACACACAGACTTTCCTAGGCAGGCTCCTTTTCATCCTGTGAGTCCAGGTTCCTGTGGCCTCCTCTAGTTCATTCGTTCTTTCTTTCCTTTCCTTTCCTTTCCTTTCCCTTTCCCTTTCCCTTTCCCTTTCCCTTTCCCTTTCCCTTTCCCTTTCCCTTTCCCTTTCCCTTTCCCTTTTCCTTTTCCTTTTCCTTCCTTCCTTCCTTCCTTCCTTCCTTCCTTCCTTCCTTCCTTCCTTCCTTCCTTCCTTCCTTCTCTCTCTCTCTTTCTTTTTTCCTGTAGGAAGCTTTTTTCTTTTTAATTTTATTTGTAATTCATTTTTTTTCTACTCCATATTCCTTTCCCTGCCTCTCTCCATCCACTCTCTGACTGCTTCACATCTCACACCTCCTCCCCACCCTACCTCATCTCCACATGGATACCCCCACCCCCACCCCACCTCTAAACTCCCTGGGACCTCCAGTCTCTTGAGGGTTAGGTGCTTCATCTCTGAATGAATGCAGACCTGGAAGTCCTCTACCGTATGTGTGTTAGGGATCTCATGTCAGCTGGTGTATGCTGTCTGTTTGATGGTGCAGTGTTTGAAAGATCTTGGGGGTCCATATTAACCAAGGCCACTGGTCCTCCTATAGAATTGCCCTTCTCCTCGGCTTCTTTCAGCCTCCCCAACTCAACAACAGGGGTTGTGATAGCCAGAAGCTGGAAACAACCTAGATGTCCCACAACAGAAGAATGGATACAGAAAATGTGGTTCATTTACACAATGGAATACTACTCAGCTATTAAGAGTGAGAACATCCTGACGCTTGCAGGTAAATGCATGGAACTATAAAATATCATCCTGAGTGAGGTAACTCAGACCCAAAAGGACAGGCATGGTATGCACTCACTAATAAGTGGATATTAGCCAAAAGAAAAAAAAAAGAGAGAGAGAGAGAGAGAGAGAGAGAGAGACAGAGACAGAGACAGAGAGAGAGAGACAGAGAGAGGAGAGGGAAGAAAGAAAGAAAGAAAGAAAGAAAGAAAGAAAGAAAGAAAGAAAGAAGCCCCATACAGAATACACAAGATACAGTCCAAAGAATTCAGAAGGCTCAACAAGCTGAAGTGCCCAAGTGAGAGTGCCTCAGTCCCACTTGGGAGAGAGAAGAAAGCAATCACAAGTTGGGAGGGAGGAGGTAGGGACTTGGGAGGTAATGTAGACGGGGATGGCAGGGCAGTGGGGGAGTAGAGGGGAACCTGATCTAATATTGGGTGAGAGAAAAGGACAGAAGCCCTGAGGGACAGCAGAAAGAATGGAAACAGTCAACCTCAGGAAGTAGGAGGTTGGGAGGACCCCTAAGAATGCACCAGAGACCTGGGACAATAAGAGACTCCCAGGACTCATAGGGAGGGACCTTTGATGAGGTGATCAGAAGTGGGGAGAGGGAAGTTGTGGAGCCAACCTCCAGTACACATTTGTGGGGTTGCCATCCCACAGTCACAACTCTGACCCATAATTGTTTCTGTCCGAAAGAATTACAGGGTTGGAAATGGAGAGGAGTCTGAGGAGAAGTTTCAGCAACAGGCCCAAAGTAGGATCCAGCTCAAGGGGAGGTCCCAGGGCCTGACACTGTTACTGATGCTATGCTCACAAAAAGAGATCTATCATGACTGCCCTCAGAGGGACCCAACAAGCAGCTGAAAGAGTTAACCTTTCATTTTGTTTTCTGAGACAGGTCCTCACACTGTCCTCCAGATAGGCTTTGAAATTATAGCAATCCCCCACCTTCAGCTTCAAGGGGATCTAACTTTGCATGTGAACTTTACAGATCTTATGCCATGGTTCGATAGCTACTTGCTTATATAAGTAACGTCCCTAAGCAGGAGACCTGGTCCAATCCCTTTTATAGGCCTAGCTTGGATGGTAGTCAGGAACTTTGACAAAAGGAGAGTCAGGGGTGGTAAAGAAATAGTCATAGTCAGAGAAATCTAGTTGGCTCACAAGAGTGGAGGCTTTGTGGGGAGGAAGTTCAGGGTACATAAAGAGATGCTATCTTGGAGAGGTGTCTGCATGAATTTCTAAGTTGAATACAGCCGGTGTTAGCGTCACATGCTTTTTATTATTTTTCTTAGGTTTCTTGGGACTTAGGATCTTTCTGACTTGTGTTACTCTACTTACACATTAGCACTTGTATGACTGAATACTAAGTCTCTCGCAGAGACAAAGTGTGGAGCAGAGACTGAAGGAAAGGCCATCCAGAGACTGCCCCACCTGGGGATTCATACCATATACAGACACCAAACCCAACATTATTGTGGGTGCCAACAAGTGTTTGCTGACAGGAGCCTAATATAGCTGTCTCCTGAGAGGCTCTATCAAAGTCTGGCAAGTATAGAATCAGATCCTTGCAGCCAACCATTGGACTGAGCATGGGGTCCCCAATGGAGAAGTTAGAGAAAGGACTGAGGAGCTGAAGGGGTTTTCAACCCATAGGAAGAACAACAGTATGAACCAACATGACCCCCCCCCCCTCCCTTAGAGCTCCCAAGGACTAAACCACCAAACAAAGAGTACGTATGGAGCAGGCCCATGGCTCCAGTCACATAGGTAGCAGAGGATGGCCTTGTTGGACAACAATGAGAGAAGAGGACCTTGGTCCTGGGAAGGCTCAATGTCTCAGTGTAGGGGAATGCCAGGGCAGGGAGGCAGGAGTGGGTAAATAGGTGAGTGGGCACATTCATAGAAGCAGGGTCAGGGAGGATGAGATACAGGGGTTCCGGAGGGAAAACTGGGAAAGAGGATAACATTTGAAATGTAAAGAAATAAAATATCCAATAAAATAAAAATAAAAGAACATACACCAAAAAGTTAGGCCAAATATTTCAGATAAGCTGTGCTCTTACCTTCAAGCTCTAGTTGTCTGTAATTGGAAAGCTGGACTGCCCAGTGTTCAGTGAGTACAAAAGTACATATAGAGGAAGGAGGGACGTATTTCTGGCAAGCACAGAGGCTCAAATTCTACTGTGCCAAAAGTACCCAACCTTTAGCAATCGATCTCGAAGGCTCTGCAGTCAGTGGGATCAGCTAGAGCCTTAATCAACAGAGTCGAGGCTACAAGAAACAAACCTTGGCATCAGCCCAATGAGGAAGTAACTTTCACAGTGTAGTGATCGCTCGTCTCTGAGCCTCCACTATTTCCAGTGCTTGCAGACTCAAGGCTGTTTAGACAAATTCAAAGAGGAAAGCATACTGCTCCTCCCATTCTAAGACCACCTGACTCCCCACTATGTGCAAGCTTCTAGCTTTGGAGTAGAGTTCCCGTGTTCTTGCTGATTGGTATTCTTTCTCTCTAGTCTGATAGAGTTTAAAATAGGAAAAAAAAAAAAAGAAAAAAAAAAAACCTAGAGTGTAGCCACGCTTATGATTCAAAAAGAAAAATCCCCAAAAGCTGTCACGTTCAGTCTTTTGCTCAAAACAGCCTGTGCCTGGATGAGTGCATTCCCTATTAAGTTACTCAAAGCAGCTGCATGAGGCTGATCTACATGGCCCCTATTCACCTTTCAGGACTCGTGATGCCAAGCTGTGCCAAACTAAAAAATTATTAACCAGCAGGTTTCACTAAGTAAACTAATTCTTAACATCGCCTTGCCTATGGTGGAAAGAAGCTTAAAACATGAGTAAATTTAAAAGATATTTCAGAACATGAGTCCCTTTTCTTAGTCTTACTAGCTTGCTAAAAATTTTTTTTTCTTCTACCATAAGAGTTTGTCTTAGTTACTTGGGACCTCTTCTGTTGGCAAGTAAATAGAATTGGATTCCGTAATGGGGAAACAAGAAAGCTGATTGCAGGGTCTCAGGCATCCAGTGAGACCTTCTTAGAGATTTCCTTTCTACATCTATAAAATGTGAGGCATGCTAACTGCCTCCAATCAGTACGCTTAGATAAAACAGAAAAAACAAGAAACAAACAAACAAACAAACAAACCACCTAGCACCGACTAAGTAGCTACAAATGTTGACTTTTCCCCTTTCTTCCCAGGGTATATTCATTGACACACACACATGCAGAAGGAACAGAACAGAAGTTTAGACCTAGAGCTTAAAAATGTGTTTACTAATGCTCACCTCATCTCATGGTACAAACTATATTCCTTGGTGTTCTTGGCTACCTCAGATCAAACTGAGCTTATGTTAATCTCTTCTGGAAACTTCTAAACCTGTATCCTAGTATCTGTGTGGAGATATCCTACATGGCATGCAACTATTTTCATACTCAAAGTGTCACTCTAGACTCTTTACCCCGTATAACAGTAACATTTATGAACTGAACAAGTATTTGTTGAGGGCGAGTGTAAAGGAGATAAACCCACAGTTTCTACCACCCTGGCATACATATTTAGTGAGCATTGATTGCAACTGATTCCTTCATGGTCACAGTGATGAACTAAAGTGCCACTCAATCTTCCAACAGTTCTGTTTGCTTCCTCTACCACACAACAAACTGTGAGCCACCAATCAGATACCAGTAAATGAGAAAACAGAAATGGTGAACAGGTTGCCACAGTTAGAACAGACAGCTAGAAACCAGGGAAGAAAGAGGGTGAAGGTCCTCAAATATTCAGCCATTTCTGACGGCCTATGGGTCAAGTAAGGGGGTCTTTAGAAAAGAAAATCTGTAAATATATATAACCATAAAGGCATCAAACACAATTTTATTAAACAAATACTGTTTATTAGGTCTAAATCCACAGATTAACCACCACGATGACGTTGGATGACTTTAGTACCCAATTCTCAAAAAATTTAGAGGTTGCCCAGACAAAAACTACACAGAGAAACATTTGAATTGGATGAAATCATAACACAAAATGACAAAAGTATCTTACAGCACGTTTACCTGAACATTAAAATTATACTTTCTCCTCAGGAGAACAAAGACTCTCTCCAATATTGACCATATATTAGAACAAAAAGGAACTTTTAACAAACACAGGAAAATCTAAATAACTTCCTGCATTCTAGCTGAATAAAATGAAATATTACAGCTGTGAATGCCTAAATGAAAAAACAATTGAGTGGACAAAAATCAATCAATAACTTAATCATACATCCAAAAGCCTTGAAAATCAAGAAAAAAACCAAACCCCAAATCAGTAGATGAAAAGACAAAATCAAAATGAGGTCAAAACTTTCCATGCCCCGGTACAGGGGAATGCCAGGGTCAAGAAGTGGGAATGGGTGGGTAGGGAAAAAGGGCGGGGGCGGGGGGGGGATAGTGAACTTTTGGGATAGCATTTGAAATGTAAATAAAGAAAATATCTAATAAAAAAGAAGAAAAAAGTTAATGAAATGGAAGTAAACAAAAATTTACAAAGAATCCATTAAATAAAAATTTAAATCTTTAAAAATATAAACACTTTGGCAAACCCTACATTAATCTACCAAAGGAAAAGGAATTCAGTTTACACAATGGAGTACTATTAAAAACAATGAATTTATGAAATTCTTAGGCAAATGGATGGATCTGGAGGATATTATCCTGAGTGAGGTAACCCAATCACAAAATAACTCACTTGATATGCACTCACTGATAAATGGATATTAGCCCAGAAACTTAGAATACCCAAGATACAATTTGCAAATCACAAGAAAATCAAAAAGAAGGAAGACTAACACATGGATACTTCATTTCTCCTTAGAATAGGGAACTAAATACCCATAGAAGGAGTTACAGAGACAAAGTTTGGAGCTGAGATGAAAGGATGGACTATCCAGAGACTGCCCCACCGGGGGATCCATCCCATAAACAGCCACCAATCCCAGACACTATTACATATGCCAGCAAGATTTTGCTGACATGACCCTAATATAGCTGTCTCTTGTGAGGCTATGCCAGTGCCTGGCAAATACAGAAGTGGATGCTCATTGTCATCTATTGGATGGAACACAGGGCCCCCAATGGAGGAGCTAGAGAAAGTACCCAAGGAGCTGAAGGGGTCTGCAACCCTATAGGTAGATGTTGTTCTATGAACTAACCAGTATCCCCAAAGCTCATGTCTCTAGCTGCATATGTATCAGAAGATGGCCTATTTTCATTCAGAAATGAAAAGGGAGACATAACAACAGATCCTGAAGAAATCCAAAACACCATCAGATCCTTCTACAAAAGGTTATAATCAACAAAACTAGAAAACCTGGACGAAATGGACAAATTTCTGGACAGATACCAGGTACCAAAGTTGAGTCAGGATCAAGTTGACCATCTAAACAGTCCCATATCACCTAAAGAAATAGAAGCAGTTATTAATAGTCTCCCAGCCAAAAAAAGCCCAGGACCAGACGGGTTTAGTGCAGAGTTCTATCAGACCTTCAAAGAAGATCTAATTCCAGTTCTGCACAAACTATTTCACAAAATAGAAGTAGAAGGTACTCTACCCAACTCATTTTATGAAGCCACTATTACTCTAATACCTAAACCACAGAAAGATTCAACAAAGATAGAGAACTTCAGACCAATTTCTCTTATGAATATCGATGCAAAAATCCTCAATAAAATTCTTGCTAACCGAATCCAAGAGCATATTAAAGCAATCATCCATCCTGACCAAGTAGGTTTTATTCCAGGAATGCAGGGATGGTTTAATATACGAAAATCCATCAATGTAATCCATTATATAAACAAACTCAAAGACAAAAACCACATGATCATCTCGTTAGATGCAGAAAAAGCATTTGACAAGATTCAACACCCATTCATGATAAAAGTTTTGGAAAGATCAGGAATTCAAGGCCCATACCTAAACATAATAAAAGCAATCTACAGCAAACCAGTAGCCAACATCAAAGTAAATGGAGAGAAGCTGGAAGCAATCCCACTAAAATCAGGGACTAGACAAGGCTGCCCACTTTCTCCCTACCTTTTCAACATAGTACTTGAAGTATTAGCCAGAGCAATTGGACAACAAAAGGAGATCAAGGGGATACAAATTGGAAAAGAGGAAGTCAAAATATCACTTTTTGCAGATGATATGATAGTATATATAAGTGAGCCTAAAAATTCTACCAGAGAACTCCTAAACCTGATAAACAGCTTCGGTGAAGTAGCTGGATATAAAATGAACTCAAACAAGTCAATGGCCTTTCTCTACACAAAGAATAAACAGGCTGAGAAAGAAATTAGGGAAACAACACCCTTCTCAATAGTCACAAATAATATAAAATATCTCGGCGTGACTCTAACTAAGGAAGTGAAAGATCTGTATGATAAAAACTTCAAGTCTCTGAAGAAAGAAATTAAAGAAGATCTCAGAAGATGGAAAGATCTCCCATGCTCATGGATTGGCAGGATCAACATTGTAAACCTGGCTATCTTGCCAAAAGCAATCTACAGATTCAATGCAATCCCCATCAAAATCCCAACTCAATTCTTCAACGAATTAGAAGGAGCAATTTGCAAATTCATCTGGAATAACAAAAAACCTAGGATAGCAAAAAGTCTTCTCAAGGATAAAAGAACCTCTGGTGGAATCACCATGCCTGACCTAAAGCTTTACTATAGAGCAATTGTGATAAAAACTGCATGGTACTGGTATAGAGACAGACAAGTAGACCAATGGAATAGAATTGAAGACCCAGAAATGAACCCACACACCTATGGTCACTTGATCTTCGACAAGGGAGCTAAAACCATCCAGTGGTAGAAAGACAGCATTTTCAACAATTGGTGCTGGCACAACTGGTTGTTATCATGTAGAAGAATGTGAATCGATCCATACTTATCTCCTTGTACTAAGGTCAAATCTAAGTGGATTAAAGAACTTCACATAAAACCAGAGACACTGAAACTTATAGAGGAGAAAGTGGGGAAAAGCCTTGAAGATATGGGCACAGGGGAAAAATTCCTGAACAGAACAGCAATGGCATGTGCTGTAAGATTGAGAATTGACAAATGGGACCTAATGAAACTCCAAAGTTTCTGCAAGGCAAAAGACACCGTCAATAAGACAAAAAGACCACCAACAGATTGGGAAAGGATTTTTACCTATCCTAAATCAGATAGGGGGCTAATATCCAACATATATCAAGAACTCAAGAAGGTGGACTTCAGAAAATCGAACAACCCCATTAAAAAATGGGGCTCAGAACTGAACAAAGAATTCTCACCTGAGGAATACCGAATGGCAGAGAAGCACCTGAAAAAATGTTCAACATCCTTAATTATCAGGGAAATGCAAATCAAAACAACCCTGAGATTCCACCTCACACCAGTCAGAATGGCTAAGATCAAAAATTCAGGTGACAGCAGATGCTGGCGTGGATGTGGAGAAAGAGGAACACTCCTCCATTGTTGGTGGGATTGCAGGCTTGTACAATCACTCTGGAAATAAGTCTGGCGGTTCCTCAGAAAATTGGATATAGTACTACCGGAGGATCCAGCAATACCTCTCCTGGGCATTTATCCAGAAGATGCCCCAACTGGTAAGAAGGACACATGCTCCACTATGTTCATAGCAGCCTTATTTATAATAGCCAGAAGCTGGAAAGAACCCAGATGCCCCTCAACAGAGGAAT
Source organism: Mus musculus (assembly GCF_000001635.26). Lineage (NCBI taxonomy): Eukaryota > Metazoa > Chordata > Mammalia > Rodentia > Muridae > Mus > Mus musculus. Next base: position 53,851,445 of record NC_000083.6, read on the forward strand.
GGATACAGAAAATGTGGTACATCTACACGATGGAGTACTACTCAGCTATTAAAAAGAATGAATTTATGAAATTCCTAGCCAAATGGATGGACCTGGAGAGCATCATCCTGAGTGAGGTAACACATTCACAAAGGAACTCACACAATATGTACTCACTGATAAGTGGATATTAGCCCCAAACCTAGGATTCCCAAGATATAAGGTACAATTTGCTAAACACATGAAACTCAAGAAAAATGAAGACTCAAGTGTGGACACTATGCCCCTCCTTAGAAGTGGGAACAAAACACCCATGGAAGGAGTTACAGAGACAAAGTTTGGAGCTGAGATGAAAGGATGGACCATGTAGAGACTGCCATATCCAGGGATCCACCCCATAATCAGCATCCAAACGCTGACACCATCGCATACCCTAGCAAGATTTTATTGAAAGGACCCAGATGTAGCTATCTATTGTGAGATTATGCCGGAGCCTAGCAAACACAGAAGTGGATGCTCACAGTCAGCTAATGGATGGATCACAGGGCTCCCAATGTAGGAGCTAGAGAAAGAACCCAAGGAGGTAAAGGGATCTGCAACCCTATAGGTGGAACAACATTATGAACTAACCAGTACCCTGGAGCTCTTGACTCTAGCTGCATATGTATCAAAAGATGGCCTAGTCGGCCATCACTGGAAAGAGAGGCCCATTGGACACGCAAACTTTGTATGCCCCAGTACAGGGAACGCCAGGGCCAAAAAGGGGGAGTGGGTGGGTAGGGGAGTGGGGGTGGGTGGGTATGGGGGACTTTTGGTATAGCATTGGAAATGTAAATGAGCTAAATACCTAATAAAAATGGAAAAAAAAAAGAAAATGTAAACGAGGAAAATACCAAATAAATAAATAAATAAATAAATAAATAAATAAATAAATAAATAAAAAGATGGCCTATTTGGCCATCATTGGGAAGATAGGCCCCTTGGTCTTGCCTTCTTTATATGCCCCAGTACAAGGGAATGCCAGGGGCAAAAAGTGTGAGTGGGTGGGTAGGGAGCAGGGTGAGAGGATGGAATAGGGGACTTTCAGGATAGCATTTGAAATGTAAATGAAGAAAATATCTAATAAAAATTGAAAGAAAAAAAGGGAACTCAGATGTTGGCAGCCCTGAATGAAGGCCTAAGTTAATGTTTGTGTTGACAGACCCAACTTAATAAAACAAGAAATAAAAATGAAGATATTATAACATATAAATGAAATTAAGAAAATTATAAGAATGTGTTTCAAAAGGCTCTTTTCCACTAAACTGAAATGTGTAAAAGAAACAGATGAATTTCTAGAAACCAATAAAAAAATAAGTAATTTAAACAGATCCATAACTTGGTGATGAGACTGATGGAATAATAAAACATGTCCCAAATAAACAGTGCCAAGAGTCAGGTAGACTCTTAGCACAAGTTCAGAGAAGAACTAATCTGAATACTATGGAAACTACTCCACAAGATAGAAAAAGAGTTTAAGAACCAGCAGACGTAGAGGACAACTATAAAATGCTGACTTCTGGACACAAGAGCTTGCACATGCATCAACCAACTCAGAGCAGATGTGGTTACCTGGATAAGACCGGTACAAGGGCAGCAAACCAATCTCCCTGTAGCAGCACTCCCTGTGTCCTACTGTCTCTGTGGGGATATCCGATACTGCATGCAACTACTTCACACTTGAAGTGCTCAGTTCTGTATCCGGGGACTCATGCCCTCTTTTGGCTTCTGGAGACACAAGTAAAGCACTCAAACATAAAGGAAAATTACTCTAAAAACTTTTCTTTAAAGAAACAAATGTGGCCTAGTCGGCCATCACTGGAAAGAGAGGCCCATTGGATATGCAAACTTTATATGCCCCAGTACAGGGGAACGCCAGGGCCAAAAAATGGAATGGGTGGGTAGGGGATTGGGGGGAGGGTATGGGGGACTTTTGGGATAGCATTCTAAATGTAATTGAGGGAAATATGTAATAATAAAAAAAAAAGAAAAAAAAAGAAAATAAAAGCAGAAACAGAAGCCTAAGAGGAAAAAAAAAAAGAAACAAATAACATTTTTCTTGTTAGCCAAGATCATTTGAAATTTCCTCCTGTCTATTAAAAAAGCCAACAACCCCACTCATCTTTCAAAATGACTAGGCTATTTTCTTATATTTCTGGTTTTGAGCCTAGCCTTTAATTCGGAGTCATCTCTTCAACCTCACAGCATATTTTCTATCCAGTGCTTAATTCCATTTTCTTTAATGGGCTAAGTAAAGTCAAGGCTATAAGCTATCTTTAATTAATGTGTGTGTAAGGGCAGCAGTAAGTGTCAGTAAAACATGAAGAGTGTCTGTCTTGCTTTTCTGACAGTCTCTTACCAAGGTTCTCCTTCTGACTAGTAAGTGCCCTGATCCAAGGTTAACTGGCATCACAGGAATCCTCCCACACTAACCCTATCCTGGAAGTACGAGAATATCTTGGCACGAATGCTTTGGCTTTCTTCTGGAAATCACTTACCAGTGTTGCCATATTGTATTATGATTAATAAGTTTACATTTGATAGTATTGGCCCAGGTTTGAAACCAGGGTTGGACTTTTGTCCTCTGGAGGAAAGAGCATGCAGGTTGAATTAATTCTCAGTATAGGAGAAAAGTGACAGAAACTTTCTTCTTGAAGGGAGAACAGTGCACTACCCTTATGTCTTTTGAGACTTAAGGGGACCTTTGGTGATGGCTAGTAGCTTCTGGCAACATGTTCTAATTAGAAAGCGAAAAGGGTGCTATAAACAGGTAATAGGGGGCTTTGAATTCCATAAAAAGATGGAAAGAAATACTGGTATTGTTCTAGTAACTGGTGATGGCTACTATTCATTCATTCAATATTGGTTGATCACTAGGAACTGTAATAGACATGGAGGAGTATGCAAAGAAATAAGTGTTAAAAAAAAAGTCTTATGATTTTTGAAAACTTGGCACATGTACATTTTGTTACTGCTCTCAAAATCTTAGGACAAATGGCCCAAAACTCCTGGGTTGTGTGGAGTCCTTAGCAGAAATATACCCTATCTCTTGTTTCGCTAAAAGACAGGTGGCGCTCTGGAGAAAGAGAAGATAAAAGAAAGCGGAGCAGACAATGCGCTCCCTTTGTCCATTCAGATATACTTACTGGCTGGTAAACATGATTATCCTGAAAATCTTCAATGGTGGCATCCTCTACATAACAGGGTCTTAGTTTCTTTTCTCTTCCCATTATAAAACAGCCTAGACTTGGTAATTTATCAAGAAATCAAAAATAGAGGACCTTGTGCCCTCTGAGGCAGAGGTATCACGCAATGAAGAGGAGGAAACATTCTAGTTCTTGTCTTATATATTCTCACCCAACCCCATTGACTTTTCAAGGACCTTTCTAAATAGCATTCACACATGAATGTGGGATGACTGTCTGTAGCACACAGTCTTTGTGCTAAACTTTAAACTTAGCAGTAAAGACCAGACATCCATCTTGGGCAGGATCATATGGTAAATATGTTATGGTTTACTGATCATATAATAACTTTGCAACGACACATTTCTCCATTTACGGTGAAAACAGTCACATCCCACTAAGTAGTTGGGCACGGCTGTATTCAAATAAAATATATTTTTTTTATGAACTGAGATAGTGAACTGTAGTTTCCTCATTCTGATATAAAGGAAAAAGAGGAAACTCCTGCACTAGAAACAACACTCCACCCCTTCAATAAACATTTCCTTAACCACACCTTGGAATCTCTGTAACTGTTTTCCCTGTTACATTCTCCTTCAGCCTTCATCTGAAGGTATTGGTATGGCTGTCTTCTTGCTATTTGTCTTTTCCTTTTTTGGGCAAAGATAATTTAGCAGAGGCTTACCCTGGCCTTGAACTCCTATGTGTTTCCTGAGCTGTGGTAGCTATACTAATATCAAATAAAATCAACTTTCAAACAAGGATAAGGAAGGACACTTCATACTGATCAAAGGAAAAATCTACTAAAATGAACTCTCAATTCTAAACATCTATGTTCCAAATGCAAGGACACCCACATTCATAAAAGAAACTTAACTAAAGCTCAAAGCACACATTGCACCCCACACAAGAATAGTGGGAGACTTTAACATCCCACTCTCAGCAATGGACAGTTCATGGAAACAGAAATTAAACAGAGACACAATGAAACTAACGGAAGTTATGAATCAAATGGATCTAACAGATATTTATAGAACATTCCATACTAAAGCAAAAGAATATACTTTCTTCTCAGCACCTCATGGTACCTTCTCAAAAATTGACCATATAACTGGCCACAGAACAGGCCTCAACAGATACAAGAAGATTGAAATAACCCCGTGCATCCTACCAAATCACCACAGACAAAAGCTGGTCTTCAATAACAACAAAAACACCTGAAAACACACATACACATGGAAGTTAAGCAACACCCTACTCAATGATAACTTGGTCAAGGAAGAAAGAAAGAAAGAGAGAGAGGGGGGAGGGATGGAGGGAGGAAGAAAGGAAAGAATGAAGAAAGAAAGAAAGGAAGGAAGGAAGGAAGAAAGAAAGAAAAAAGAAAGGAGAGAGAGACAGAGAGAGGGAGGGAGGAAGGAAGGAAGGAAGGAAGGAAGGAAGGAAGAAAGAAAGAAAGAAAGAAATTAAAGACTTTTTAGAATTTAATGAAAATGAAGGCAGAACATAACCAAACATATGAGATACAAAGAAAGCAGCACTCAGAGGAAAACTCATAGTTCTTAAGTTTCCTCCAAAAAGAAACTGGAGAGAACTTACACTAGCAGCTTGACAGCACATCTGAAAGCTCTATAACAAAAAGAAGCAAATACAGCCAAGAGGAGTAGACAGCAGGAAATAATCAAACTGAGGGGTATAATCAACAAAATAGAAACAAAAAGAACGATACAAAGAATCAACAAAACCGGGAGCTGGTTCTTTGAGAAAATCAACAAGATAGATAAACCCTTAGCCAGACTAACCAGCTGGCACAGAGACAATATTCAAATTAACAAAATCAGAAATGAAAAGGGAGACATCTCTTTTTAAGCCCTCACCTTTCTTACTCTCTAGCCCTCCTTTTCTCTCTTTCCCTTCCCCCTTTCTCCACATGGCCATGGCCGGCCTCTCTCTCTCTACTTTCTCTCTTTCTCCCTGCCTTTCTACAATAAAGCTTTAAAACCATTTAAAAAAAGAAAAAGAAAAGGGCGACATAATAATGGAAATCATAGAAATTTAAAAAAAAATCATCAGATCCTACTACAAAAGTTTATACTAGACTAAACTGGAAAATCTGGATGAAATGGACAAGTTTCTAGACACAAACAAGGTGTCAAAGCTAAAACAGGATCAGATAAACCATATAAACGTTCCCATAACCCCTAAAGAAATAGAAGCAGTCATTAATAGTCTCCCAACCAAAAAAAGCTCAGGACCAGATGTGTTTAGTGCAAAGTTCTATCAGACCTTCAGAGAAGACCTAATACCAATACTCCTGAAACTATTCCACAAAATTGAAACAGAACGTACACTACCCATTTTGATCTATGAAGCCACAATCACGCTTATACCTAAACCACACAAAGACCAAACAGAGAAAGAGAACTTCAGATCAATCTCCTTTATGAACATTGATGCAAAAATACTCAATAGAATTCTTGCCAACCAAATCCAAGAACACATCAAAACGATCACTCACCACAATCAAGTAGGCTTCATCCCAGGGATGCAGGGATAGTTTAGTATACGGAAATCCATCAATGTAATCCACTACATAAACAAATTCAAAGAAAAAAACCACACAATCATTTCATTAGATGTTGAAAAAGCATTTGACAAAATCCATCATACCTTCATGTTAAAAGTCTTGGAGAGATCAGGAATTCAAGGTCCATACCTAAACATACTGAAAGCAATATACAGCAAACCAGTAGTCAACATCAAGCTGAATGGAGAGAAACTTGAAGCAATCCCAGTAAAATCAGGGACTAGACAGGGCTACCTACTCTATCCCTATCTATTCAACATAGTACTTGAAGTTCTAGCTAGGGCAATTAGACAACAAAAGGAGGTCAAAGGAGTACAAATTGGAAAGGAAGAAGTCAAAACATCACTATTTGCAGATGATATGATAGTATACATAAGTGACCCCCCAAAATTCCACCAGAGAACACCTAAACCTGATAAACAAGTTCAGCAAAGTGGCTGGATATAAAATTACCTCAAACAAATCAGTGACCTTTCTCTACACAAAGGATAAACAGGCTGAGAAAGAAATTACAGAAATGACACCCTTCACAAAAGTCACAAATATTATATTCGTTGGTGTGACTCTAACCAAGCAAGTGAAAGATCTGTAAAACAAGAACTTCAAGTCTCTTAAGAAAGAAAATGAAGATCTCAGAAGATGGAGAGATCTCCCATGCATATGGATTGGCAGGATTAATATAGTAAAAATGGCCATCTTGCCAAAAACAATCTACAGATTCAATGTGATCCCTATCAAAATTCCAAATCAATTCTTCATAGACTTAGAAAGCACCTGAAAAAATGTTCAACATCCTAAATTATCAGGGAAATGCAAATCAAAACAACCTGAGATTCCACCTCACACCAGTCAGAATGGCTAAGATCAAAAATTCAGGTGACAGCAGATGGTGGCGTGGATGTGGAGAAAGAGGAACACTCCTCCATTGTTGGTGGGATTGCAAGCTTGTACAACCACTTTGGAAATAAGTCTGGGGGTTCCTTAGAAAATTGGACATAGTACTACCGGATGATCCAGCAATACCTCTTCTGGGCATATATCCAGAAGATGTCCCAACCGGTATGAAGGACACATGCTCCACTATGTTCATAGCAGCCTTATTTATAATAGCCAGAAGCTGGAAAGAACCCAGATGCCCCTCAGCAGAGGAATGGATACAGAAAATGTGGTACATTTACACAATTGAGTTCTACTCAGCTATTAAAAAGAATGAATTTATGAAATTCCTAGGCAAATGGATGGACCTGGAGGGCATCATCCTGAGTGAGGTAACACATTCACAAAGGAACTCACACAATATGTACTCACTGATAAGTGGATACTAGCCCAAAACTTAGTATACCCAAGATATAAGATACAATTTGCCAAATGCATGAAACTCTAGAAGAATGAAGACCAAAGTGTGGACACTGTGCCCCTTCTTAGAATTGGGAACAAAACACCCATGGAAGGAGTTACAGAGACAAAGTTTGGAGCTGCGACAAAAGGATGGACCATCTAGAGACTGCCTTATCTAGGGATCCACCCCATAATCAGCTTCCAAACGCTGACACCACTGTATACACTAGCAAGATTTTGCTGAAAGGACCCAGATATAGCTGTCTCTTGTGAGACTAGGCAGGGGCCTAGCAAACACATAAGTGGATGCTCACAGTCAGCTATTGGATGGATCACAGGGCCCCCAATGGAGGAGCTAGAGAAAGTATCCAAGGAGCTAAAGAGATCTGCAACCCTGTAGGTGCAACAACATTATGAACTAACCAGTACCCCAGAGTTCTTGACTCTAGCTACATATGTATCAAAAGATGGCCTAGTCGGCCATCACTGGAAAGAGAGGCCCATCGGACACACAAACTTTATATGCCCCAGTACAGGGGAACGCCAGGGCCAAAAAATGAGAATGGGTGGGTAGGGAAGTGTGGGTGAGGGTATGGGGGACTTTTGGGATAGCATTGGAAATGTCATTGAGGAAAATACGTAATAAATAAAAACAAAACAAACAAAAAAAAAACCAAAAAAAAAAAAAAAAAAGAAAGAGTCAAATCAATTCTAAAATGTGAGTAACTCAGGATTTTTCCCTGGGAGGTAGCCAGATTAGTTTAGAGGATTGGAATAGATTAATGACTACTCAGATATTGTGCTGTAAAAATTATCAATAAATCTTATAGTCTCTGTCTCATTTATTTGGAAGATAGCCAGAATAAATGAGAAACTGATACTTATAAAATTGCATTAACAAGATGAGATGTCAGATGTTATTTCAATTTTCCTATGTCCATGAAGACCTACTCTTTGTCCTAAAACTGTGTTTAATTTTGGAGAAAATGACATTAGCTGCCAAGGAAAAAAATATTATTTAATGTTTGGGTAAAACATTCAATAGCATTCCATTAGCTCCATTCAATGTATGATGTAATTAACTCCAGAGTTTTTTCTGTTTAGTTTTTGTCAGGGTGACCTGCTTACTGGTTAGTGTGGGTATTGAAGGCACTCACTATAACTGTGTGATGCTCAATATAGGTCTTTGGATAGAGTAGTGTTTCTATTGTGAAATTGGGTACCCTTATATTTATTTAGTACATAGATGTTTAGAATTGTAACCTCTTCTTGATGGCTTTTTCCTTTAATGAGTATGTAGCATCCTCCCTTATCTTTTCTCATTAGTTTTGGTGAAAGCATATTTGTCAGATATCAAATTGTTAGCCTGATTGCTTCTTGTTCCCATTTTCTTGAATACATTTTCCATGATTTAACCCCAAGATGGTCTCTGTCCTTGATGGAAAGGTGTGTTTCTCAGAGGTAGCAGAATTCTGTTTTTCTAATTCAGTCTCTTAGTCGGTGTCTTTTTATTGGGGACTTAAAAACATTAACAGTTACTATTGAGGAGTGTTTATTAATTCCTGCGTGTGTGTGTGTGTGTGTGTGTGTGTGTGTGTGTGTGTTTGTGTGTAGGAGTGTGTGAGTATGTGTATGTGAGTGTGTATGTGAGTATGTGTGTGTGAGAGTATTTGTGTGAGTGTGTGTGTATGTGTGTGTGAGAGTGTGTGTGAGTGTGTGTGTGTATGTGTGTGAGTATGTGTGTATGAGTGTGTGTGTGAGTGTGAATGTGCCCCCTCTAGAGTGTACGAGTATATGTGTGAGTATGTGTGTATGTGTGTGTGAGTGTGTGTGTGTATGTGTGTGTGTATGTGTGTGTGTATGTGTGTGTGTGTGTGAGAGAGAGAGAGAGAGAGAGAGAGAGAGAGAGAGAGAGAGAGAGAGAGAGAGAGAGAGAGAGAGTTCCTGTTTTACTATTTGGGCATCTTTTGCTTAACTGTTCTGGAATTATTTACTCATTGTGCCTTCTTTGGTTTATGACTAGTGCCTTGTGTAGAAATAGATTGGTAAACAGGAACTGCTGAAATTTGTTATCATGAAATGTTTTTCTTTAACCTTTTATTGTGTTTGATAGTTTTCCTGGGTAGTCTGAGCTAGCATCTGACTTCTTTAGAGCATGCAGACTATCCAGGTTATTCTGACTTTCTGCATGCCTGCACAAAAAGTCTTGGAAAGATTTCATATTAAAAGGTTAATGTTACACATGAACACTTTAGAAAAAGAAGCAGAAACAGTAACACAAGAGTACAGACAGAAAGAAATAATCAAACACAGAGCTCAAACTATTAAGATAGAAATAAACAAAAAAGCAATACACCAAGAATCAGTGAAACTAAGAACTATTTCTTTTAAAAAATGAACAATACTGACAGATCTTTAGCCAAATTAACCAGAAAAAAAGAAGATCAAAAATAGTAAAATTAGAAAGCCATTACAACAGACACTGAGTACATTCTGGGAATCATAAGGACACAGTTTAAAAATCTTTATTATACCAAAGTGGAAAACCTAAAAGAAATGAGTGGATTTCTTAATGTTTACAGCTAACTTGTCAGAAGCCCTCTAGAAAAGGCTAAAGACATGTAAGCGACTTTTTTGGAGCTAGTCCACAGTTTTACATAGGCTGTAGTCGGTGAGTTCTGAGGCAAGGTCCAAGAAGACTTTAACCCAGGATTGCTTCTTGCTTCTGATATGCCTTTTCCAAACACAATTATATAGTCTAATGATTCCTGGGCAACCTACTTGGCAGATTTTCTGCAAATTAACATGAAGATGTACCCTCATGTAGTAATGCTATATAGACAAATTGATGATTTCATAATTCCTAATAATGAGTTTATAAATTTCCTAAATTTATACAAGCAATTTTGAGCTCTCTAAAAGCTACGAATAGAGCTCTGTAAACCTTCATATGTCATAAGCTAATTGCTCTGGGACAGAATGATCTTCCATGCTTATGGATTAGTCACAAAACAAAGCATCTTACCAAAAGCACTTTATAGGTTCACTGAAATCTTCACCAAAATTCCAAACCAAATTCTTTAAAGAAATTTTGAAATTCACATTGAAACAACAACAAAAAAAAACAGGATAGCTAAAACAATCCTTATTAATAATTGATGATGATGATAATAATAATAATAATAATAATAATAAAGTATTATTAATACATTGCTGGATCTAGGAACGCTGTTGAGCAAGGGGCAGAAAAAATTTGTAAGAACTAGAGGATCAGGGAGTTTGCTTTAAGATTGTATTTCCTAGTCATTTTAGAAGCTGCAACTATAAAATCTCACAAACATGATGGCCTAGCAAGACGCACATGTAGACATGTAAAGCAACGGAGCAAAGACATTAAGAACAGACATGCCAAAATGGACAGGGGAAGCCCATAAGGTCTCAACCTTATAGAAAGAACTACAGGCAACTATGGAATACTGAGCGTGGGAGGAAATAGTCTTCTGGAAGAAAGAGCACACCAATTGTTTGTTCAATACAAATGACCAGGCCTAATAATGTGCCTGTCAGTGGTGCTGTTCACACTGAGCAGGGTGTTTGGGAGGAAATTTACATACACATTACATGTAAATATCCACTTATGCATGTCCCAACAGTAAAAAAGGAGAGACCACGAATTTATATACACATTACATGTAAATATCCACTTATGCATGTCCCAACAGTAAAAAAGGAGAGACCACGAATTTATATACACATTACATGTAAATATCCACTTATGCATGTCCCAACAGTAAAAAAGGAGAGGCCACGAATTTGAAGAAAGAAGCTGTGTTTGGGAAGGTTTGGAGGGGAAAGGGCAGAAAATGATGTAATTATACTATAATCTCAAATATAAAAGAAAAAAGATTTAAAAACTTCTTGAGGTATCAGAGCACATTTCAAGTCGCAATACAGTTATAATAATAAAACCATTATGATACACCAATGTGTTTCATGAAATACGCATTGATTGATGGACTCTAACTGGGAAAATCAGACATAGTTTCACACCATTGTGATACCTGATAATTGACAAAGAAGCCAAATATACACAGAGATGAAAATATAGCCTTTTTTCACAAATGGTGCTTGTTAAACTAGATAGGTGCATGTCGAGGAATATATCCAGACATAACACTGAGCAAAACTCAATTCCAAGTACATGAAGAACCTTATCATTAGACTAAATACCTGACTCTGATAGAACTTAAAATGGGACAGAGGCATGAAGTCACTGAAACAAGAAAAGATGTTTAAACAAGACTGCAATTAAGACCAACAATTAATAAATTGAATCTTTTAAGTTGAAAAGTTTCTGTACATCAATGATCATCATCAAGAAAAGTGTTATTCTGCAGAATAGAAAAATATCTTGAGTAATTATATATTTAAAAGAGGGCTATCATCAAAAATATATTTAGAATTAAAAAGTAACCACTGAGGTAAAAAAATTTTTTTAAATGGGGATAGAAGTAAACAAAGAGTTCTCAGGGGTTTGTCAAAGGAAATGAAAATTGTTAAGAAACAATTCAATACTGTTGAACATCCTTAGCCATCAGACAAATGCAAATTAAAATTATTTTGAGATTGGCCCGAAGAATGGCCAATACTAATAAAATAAATGACAACTGATCTTAGGAAGGATTTGAGGAAAGGTGAACATGTATTCATTGCTGGTGAGAGATTGCCACTGTGGAAATCAATGTGAATATTTCTCAAAAAGCAGAAAATAGATCTATCAAAAAAGCCTGCTATACTAGCATTGGACATATAAACAAAGGACACTGAGAACTCTGTGAGCTATAATAGCAACCTCCCTGCAAGATATACTTACTGGTTTAATATGTTATGTTAATAAGCAACCACTTAGACTGGATTTATGGCCTGCTCCAAAAGAATAGAAGTCATATTTGGCACTGTTCATAACCAAGAACTTGAGGTTAGAAAGGTCATGATTCCTAGAGGGAAACCTGTTATGTTATCATTCTGTCTAAGCTCCATCCCACACTTACCTGGCAACATCCAGGTAGGCCTGACCCACCATAAAAGGGGCTGCTTGCCCCCTCCTCACTCTCTTCTTTCTCTCTTGTTCTTCCTCTGCTTCCCTTCCCCCTTTCTCTCTATGGGCTCATAGCTGCCCTCTACTCCTCTATGCTTCTACCTGTCTCTCTCTCTCCCTCTCCCTCTCTCTCTCTCTCTCTCTCTCTCTCTCTCTCTCTCTCTCTCCTCTCTCCCTCCCCTCCTTTCTCTGCCTCTTAACTCCACTCCCCATGTCCTGAATAAACTCTATTCTATACTATATTGTCATGTGGCTGGTTCCTCAGGAAGAAGGGATATCTTGGCATGGGCCCACTGAGGCATTCCCTTCCCCCATACATCACCGCACCTCCATATCCCTCCTCTCTTTATCTTTTTATAAACACATCAATTCAGCTAAATGAACACAGCAATAAGAAGACTCCTAATGACATATTGCTATACTCATAGACCACTGCATCGCTCACTCAACTCCCATAAGAAAAGCTTCTTGTTGTAGATGGGAGTTAAGAGACACTACAACTGGACAACATGCGGAGAGTAAAAGACTTGGATATATATGAGGGAAAGGAGGTAGAAAGAGACAGAAGTGATCAATGAACCCATCAGAAATCATTTTCCAAACACAATAGGGATGGTAAACATGAACTTAAAGAGAATGACCCTGAATTCATGCAAATGACTTACACAATTTAAGCCAGAAATAAATCGTAGCACAGAGGAGAAATGGACACAAAGTAGTATCCCTGATAAGAAACTACTTGCAACTGATAGCTGCTAGGACTGGGAGAGAGAGAGAGAGAGAGAGAGAGAGAGAGAGAGAGAGAGAGAGAGAGAGAGGGAGAGAGAGAGAGAGAGAGATATGAAATGAAATGACTGCTCCTAAGTATGTTGGAGAAGAGGCAGGAACATCTAAGAAAGTCCAGTGAGGACATGTGAGTAAAAAGGTGAGGGGAGATGGGGAAGCCAGGTGCTGCAGCAGGAGACCCAAGGTTCAAAGAGCCCTCTGGGCTGCAAAGTTCAGGGTGGGGGCAGATTATGCCTCCCAGGAGGGCTCTGTAACAGGTAGAGAAAGGGAGATGCTGGAAGACCCTAGGAGCCAGCATCTGCTCTGATATTGAATAGGTGCCTGAGCCATTTGTCCCTGTTTTGAAACCTACCACTGACATCACATTCCTTAGTTTTCCCTGTGCCTTCACACTTTCATTTTGTTTTGTTTTTAAGAAAAGGAAATAAAAGCACTTCGAAGACAATCTGGGAGTATTTTGGGGGAGAAAACAATATGATCAAAATGTATGAATGTTTAGAGGAGGGGTTTTCAGTATGTTCACAGAATTTTGCCCCCTCTATGGTAAAACATTGTCATCACTCCCCAAAGAAATCCTGTGATCTTCATCTAGCCTCTGAGTCCTTCCATTCCCCACCTGACTTACCTGTGAGTCTCCTTTACACCTATAAATAGATTTGCCAATTCTAAATATTTCCTGTAAGTACAGTCACTCAGATTCTTTTGTGACTGGCTGCTTTTAAAATCTCAAATGTACAATCTTAGTATTATAATTCTTTCAAGGCTCAGCAGTATCCTGGCTACTTTATTGTCAACTTGACACAAGTTAGAGTTATTTTGGAAGAGGGATTATAAATTTAAAAACAAACAAAACAAACAGTGCCTATAAAAAAATCTGCCTGTAGGCAAGTCTAAGGTCATTTTCTTATTAGTGACTGATGTGGGACAGTCCAGCCTGTTGTGAGTGGTACAACCCCTGAGCACTTAGCTCTATAAGGGAACTGCTGATCAAGCTAGGAAAGGCAGTCTAGTAAGCAGCACTCCTTTAGGGGCCTCTGCATCAGCTCCTGCCTCCAGCTCACACCCAGTTTGAATTCCTGCATTGGCTTCCCTGTTCATCCTGAGACTTGCGGAGAAAAACTAAGTCTACTGTTTTGGGCCAAATATAAAGCAAACTTTAGTATATATTAAATACTGACCAAAGGACAGGCTTTAGTCAGGACCATTCCAAGAACTATAGCCCCAGCACTCCAGGAAGTTACCAGGTCCTTGTGCAGACAGGACTTAAAGGTTTATTGTTGGCATTACAACTGCATTCCGCAGCACAGGGCTGTACCCGATGATTATCAAAGTTGTTATCAGTTAGCTGCCTATTCATATTGGTTTTTCTTTGTGTAGGTTGCTTCCTCCCAGAAAGTCCACTGCCAGTGTCGCTCACTACAGTAGTCTCGACGGATAATATGTTCACTCAGTGGCACATGTTACTTGGGCTGGAGAAAAAGATATTGTGAAACTTAAGGACTTGAAGCATTAGAGCGGTAGAACTGATGTGTGTCCACAGGGAGGCTGAGAAAGCTACAACTTTGAAACAGAATCATAGTTGACTGCCAAGTAATTTTCCTGAGCAAGAAAAGTCTCAGAATAATGAATAGGAAGAAAAAGTCTCTGCCACCCTCATTCCTGCTGTGTACTTTTCTCAGCACTTTTTTTTTTTTTTTTTTTTGGCTTGTGAATAGCAGGTAAATCTATCTAAGCACCTTTCTCCTTCTATTGTATACCTTGAGACATTTCACCCTCCTACACATAAATTAGATATAGAAGATTGGTATTGTTAGTTATCTTTAAAGTGGACAACTTGCCATTAACTATGAAATTTGAAGACTCCGATACATAATCCTCAAACCAGTCTTCTACCTGATGTGATTGCAAATATTTCGTCTTGTCATATTCCTGACTCTCCTTACTCTTTTTTTTTTTTTTAAGATACTATGTGCTTTTAATAGCTCATCGCTGGGAACATTTCATAATCAAGAGCAAGTTAATAGGCTAGCATTTAAAAATGTAGACTTTAATAAGTGTACAGGGCAGCTTGTGGGGCAGCTGACCGAGATACACAGTGTAGGAGATACAAGTGACCACCTGGAGTTTCTGTACTTCATTCTGCTCACAGAATATTTATTAAGGTTGTTTAATATATGACTTTTCATTTGACATTGTGGAAGTCCTTTATTGTAAAGCTAACCCTTCTGTCTGGTGACAAGCAGCAGCCACGACGGTCACTCTGGACCCCCACGCTGGATAAATTCCATTTCCTCTTGAGACATAGGTTTCCTTCTGTATTTCTGAGGTAATGATTTTATAATTTCTGCAGTGTCTGGTGGCCCCTGGTGCATCAGTAAATCGGGGGACGTACTTCCTTTAGAATGCTGTGAAATTGCAGAGGAGTGGGAGGGGAGCACTGCAGACCCCAAAGCTTCTGAGGCACTGAGTTTAGGTTTGTCTCTTCTGTGAGGGAACTTTATTAATGGAGCGTGTGGCTTCACTACCTGCACGACCCTGGTGGCGGAAGCCATCTTGCTGCCCATCGTGACCCCCGAGCAGGGGCCTCTCCTTACTCTTACTTCACTTTTTTGACAGTGCCTATGAAGCATAAAAGGGTCTTGTTTTGGGTTTTTTTTGTCTTATGTTTTATTTTACTTATACAATTTAATTAAAATGCATCCCTTTCCTCTTTCCCTTTTTATTCTCCAGCTCCTCCCAATTTTCCTTCTTGTAACTTCTCCCTTGCTTTCCAACTCTCATATGTATGTTTCTGTACACGTGTACACTGTGTATGTGTGTTTATGTATGTATATGTGTGTATGTGTATTGTGTGTGTATATACATATGTATATATGTATATATATGTATATTATTTTCTTGTTTGTGTGTATAGGGTTTTAGGGATGACCACTTTGTCTTGGACAGCCAATTATTGAGTTCATAGACTAATTTGCCTCTCAGCAGTCATTAGGTGGCTGTAGTTACTTTTCCAGGGATGTGACTCTATGAGATTTCTCCCCTTCCTCATTAGCATGTCTTTTGATATGGCTAAGTTCAGATCTTGTTTATGCAGATCTCTACTATAATCTTCCCTGAGCCATAGATCAGGAGCTGTGAGGCAGTTGCATGCAGTGGGACTAGGCTTTCTATAATTTGTTAATCTCTGAGTTACTGTGTCCAGTTGTTTTCTGACAACAACAACAACAACAAAAACTCAGCTTCTTTGATGAAGGTAATAGTTACACTTAGATGTGAGTATAAGGTTAAGATTTACAATGTAGTTAGAAATTATTCTGGTTTAGCAAGGTGGTGGTCCTAGATTATCTTCTACAATGCATCACTTCACTAACCCTAGTATTGTGTAACAGTTTCCTCCTACAAAGAAACATTGTGATCTGCAGGGAAGCTCCTTAAGCAAGAAAGTAAACAACCCAAAATAGCTTCAGAAAACCCAGAATCTGACCAGATTCATTAGGGCAGCCAGATTCACTCTCTCCCAGTGGGACAACAAAGTTCCAGAGAGTTACTAGCAGACAATTCAGGATGTAAAGAAGGCTGAAGAAGACCAGCTGCCTGGGAGAAGAGGAAAGCAGTGGAGCTGCCTAGAACTTGTGGAGACCAAGGGAACCACTGAGTACCTTGGAAGGGGCATTCTTCGGACTGTTGGATGTCCTAGAGGCTTTGTACTGTGCTTTAGGTTCACAGCTTGTGTGAGTTATCACTCATGGGTTTTAATGATGCAGCTGTCTTTGAGTCATTTCCATTCATGTAAGTAACCTACCATATATACTGCTTTGAGTAACCTCAAGAAAACATTAGTTCACCAAGTTGGACTTTAGTGGCATCCATACTTTGGTCTCTCTTAGGCTCCCTCTCTGGGGTATGAGTAGACGTGTGTGTAGCATCTCCTGAGGAAAAGTCTTGTCACACAACACCTAGGAAGTTGCCAGTGCTTCTAGTACCAGGCAGGGATTTCATGGTTTTGAATCACCAACAGGTGTCAATCCCTGTACCTTTATAGATATCTTGCCATGCTGGTCATTGTTGTGGTCCATGTGTGCCATAGGTGGATATAGTACTGTAAATTGCTTCCCTCCCTTGGCAGATCACATAGTATTTTCTGGTGCCACAGAAGCTAGACTGCAGTAAGAATATTTCAGATTATATCTAGTTTGTATCAACTGACACCTCTGTCCTACGTGTGTGATATCTTTATCAATAGGGACACACCTTCACTGACAGGCAACTGAGGGCAATTGTCAGAGTACATTGTTTTAGGAGTAAGGACTTTGTTTTATTAGGACTACCCTGATGAACTCTTCTAATGGGTATTCCTTGTCCCTGGCATTAGGGACTAAGTTTTTCTTAGTCTGTGGTTCTTTTGGGACACACTGCCAGCCCTAGTGACATAATGTCACTTAAGCATCTTAACACATTTGTTCGCTTCATAAACTTAAATGCTTTAGGCATATATGAAATGATAAGTTTCCTTGAGACTTTTTCAAACAACCTTGATGTTATTTGTCATTCATCCCTATCTTCTGTATTGACCTCCCCAAAGTTGGATTCTCCTGCCCCATTTTTCCATTTTCACCTCACACCACTGTCTTTTGCCACTCCTCTCTTAACCCCCACCCCCATCCCAATAGTCCTTTTATAGTTTCCTCATTTCTGTGGTTACTTCGTGTTGCATACTGATACTTAAAGAAGTGCACACTTCCATCGGAAGGAACTACAAAATGAGAGAACATGTGACATGTCTGGTTTACCTCATTCTGGGTTACCTTATTCAATATAATAATTTCTAGTTCTACCTATTATTTACCTAAAACTTCATGATCTAATGTTTATTTTCTTTATAGCTGATTGGAATATAATTGTGTATATTGCTATATTTTCATTATCTGTTCATGCGTTGAATGACACTTGGGTGGTTTTTGCTGTCTAGCTACTATGAATGGGGGAGGGGTGATGAGCATGGCTGAGCAAGTATATTGTGGAGTAGGATGTTCCGTCCTTGGTCAGATGCCAAGGATCGGTACATATGGGTCATATACTCTACTTTAATTTTTTAGGATTTTTGTGAAATCACCATATTGATTTCTAGGACAGCTGCACTAATTTGCATTCTGACCAACAATGAATGAGAATTCCCTTTTCCCCACAAACTCTTCAGCATTTGTTTGTTGCTCTGTTATCTTTGCCATTCTGACTGGGGTGAGATGAAATCTCAAGTTTGTTTTAATGTACGTTTCTCTAATTGCACAGATACTGAACACTTTTTGAGCTGATTTGCAGTCATGTTCATTTCCTCTGTTGAAAATTCTCTGTTTAGATTCCTAGCTCAGTTGTTGATTGGATCATGTTTCCTTTGACTGTTGTTTTTGAGTTCGTTATACAACCTGGATGTTAACTTTCTTTCAGAAGAATAACTAGCAAAGATTATGTCTCATTCTGTGGGTTTCTACTTTACTCAATGTACTATTTCCTTAGCTGTACAGAAGTTTTTAGTTTTTCAGATTTTTCTTTACTTTCTTTCAGAAAATCTTTCAGATTTTCTTTCTGTCTCCAGCCATGCTCCCTCCAGCCCAGGTTTCAAGATCTTAATTCCCAGGTAAATAATTAATTCCAGGGTAAATGTCCTATTGACCTCTCAGAAAATCATTTCTTACACATGGGTCTTGCATGGTACTGCCCATGCTCTCTTCAGCAGTTTCAATATTTCAGGATTCACATTGAGGTCTTTGATCCACTAGAGTCTAGTTTTATGCAGGATGATAGATATAGGTCTACTTTCATTCTTCTACATATGGATATTCAGTTTTTCTGGCACCATTTGCTGAAGATGCTACTTTATTTTAGTGTATGGTTTTGCCTTTTCGTCAAATATCAGAAAGATGTATTTTCAAGTATTTGTGTTTGAGTCTTCTGTTTCATTGATCAACATGTCTGTTTTTGTTCTATTGAATTTTTTAAAGTATTGTTATTACTTTAGCTATATGATGTAACTTGAAGTCTTAATTAGTAATCTTTCCACTATTCTTATTTTTTCTCAGAATTACTTTTGCTATATGGGGTTACTTTTGTTTCCATATGAATTTTAGGATTTTTTTTCTCTTTGACTAAATTTTTGGGTATTTAGATTGAGATTGCATTGAGTCTTTAACTTTTGGTAGGATGGCCAGTCTCACAATATTAATACTACCAATGCATGAACATATTAGACATGTTCACTTTCTAGTTCCTTCCTTAACCCTTTATATATTTGAAGTTTATATTGTGGGAGTCTACTGTCTTTGGTGTTATTGTAAATGTGAATATATTCATGATCTTAGTTTATTTGTTGCTCTTGCATAGAAAGGCTACCGATTTTTATAGGTTGACTTCGTGTCTTGCCACTTTGCTGAAATTGTTGATAATCTAGAAGATTTTTGGTAGAATATTTGGCATCTCTTATATGAAATATCATGTTGTCTGGAAATTGAGATAATTTGATTTCTTTTCCTATTTGTATCACTTTCTTTAGTTTCCTTCTCTTGCCATATTTTTCTGCCTAGAAAGAAACATCATATCTTTAATTTTAGTGAATCTGAATTTTTCCATTAAACATTTTCTGTCTTTTGTCAAGGCTCTTCAAATTTATATTTGTGAAGCTTCTTGTAGGTATGTCCATATGCAACCTGTCCCCATTTTGTTTGTCAACATTTGTGTCTTAGTTAGAGTTTTAGTGCTGTAAACAGACACCACAACCAAGGAAACTTTTATAAGGACAACATTTAATTGGGGCTGGCTTACAGGATCAGGGGTTCATTCCATTATCATCAAGGGAGGAGAGTGCCAGCATTCAGGCAGGCTTGACACTGGAGGAACTGAGAGTTCTACAGCCTTCTGAAGGCTGCTAGAAGACTGACTTTCAGGCAGTTAGGAGGAAGGTCTCTTAAAGCCCACCCCCACAGTGACAAACTTGCTCCAACAAGGCCACACCCTCTAATAGTGCCACTCTCTGGATCAAGCATATTCAAACCACCACAGTTTGTATGTTTCACTTCATTTTTAAGGTATATGCCTGAAAGTCACTCATAGCAAGTGTTTATGTTTCCTCAAGACTGTGACTGCTTGAGAAATAACTCAGTGGTTAAGAGCATGGGTTCCTCTTCCAGAGGACACAAGTTCAATTAATTTCTGGAAACTACATGATAAATCACAACTATAACTCCAATTCCAGGTGATCCACAAGGTATACAGACATACATTCAGGCAGCCACTCACACATTCATATAAAACAAAAGATAAACAAAAGAAGAATTCAAATGTATATGGACTTTAATCAGTTCTGGCCCCTTAGTACCTCTACCTGCAAAGAAGGGGTCAAAGTTCCAAACTTCCTTTCTTCCAGCGATAGGTACTGAATAGTCTTCAAATGGTATCTCAATCAGAGATATGGTACCATCACTTTAGGAGATAATGATGATAATATATCATTTTAAGGAATTCTACTTTTTAAAGATAGTATTTGCTCTCTTTCTCTCTGAGTGTGTGGGTGTGTGAGCGCGTGCGTGATAAAGTGATGTGGATGTGTACAATATACATGTGTGCTATGATGACTGTCTTGCAAATGTTAGTAATATTGCATTTAACTACGCTTTTATGGGTCTTGCATTTGTGTAGATTTAATATATGTCATATAGGTACATGGAAGCAAGTGATGAATTATTAGAGTTCTTTGATAATAAATAGCATGGATGAGAATACTGTGGGATACTTTTTTTATTCTATATTAGAGAGACACATCTGTATTTCATCGTGTAGTAAGGAAGCTGAATGTGCACACTGTAAGTAGTCCAGCACATTACACTGCTAACAGTTTGTCTATTCTAAGTTAACTTTTAACCTAGGTGTAACACAGATGGGAACTCAGCAGGAATGCAAAATTCAGCAGCCTTGGGTGTGAATCATCCACTATACAAAGAGAGGAATGTTGGATCTCTGACTAAAATGCAGTTTAAATGTTGGGGGTGGGGGGACATGGTGGCACACACCTTTAATCCCAGCACTCCGGAGGCAGAGGCAGTCGGATTTCTGAGTTTGAGGCCAGCCTGGTCTACAAAGTGAGTTCCAGGACAGCCAGGGCTATACAGAGAAGCCCTGTCTCAAAAAACCAAAAGAAAAAAAAAAAGAAGAAGGAGAAAAAACTTATAAAAGAAAAAAATCTTGCTGGCATATGCAATAGTGTCTGCATTTGGTGGCTGACTATGGGATGGATCCCCGGGTGGGGTAGTCTCTGGATGGTCCATCCTTTCGTCTTAGCTTCAAACTTTGTCTCTGTAACTCCTTTTATGGGTATTTTGTTCCCTATTCTAAGGAGGAATGAAGTATCCACACGTTGGTCTTCTTTCTTCTTGAGTTTCATGTGTTTCGCAAATTATATCTTGGGTATTCTAAGTTTCTGGGCTAATATCCACTTATCAGTGTGTACATATCAAGTGACTTCTTTTGTGATTGGGTTACCTCACTCAGGATGATATCCTCCGGATACATCCATTTGCCCAAGAATTTCATAAATTCATTGTTTTTAATAGCTGAGTAGTACTCCATTGTGTAAATGTACCACATTTTCTGTATTCATTCCTCTGTTGAGGGGCATCTGGGTTCTTTCCAGCTTCTGGCTATTATAAATAAGGCTGCTATGAACATAGTGGAGCATGTGTCCTTCTTACCGGTTGGAACATCTTTTGGGTATATGCCCAGGAGAGGTATTGCTGGATCCTCCAGGAGTACTATGTACAATTTTCTGAGGAACCACCAGACTGATTTCCAGAGTGGTTGTACAAGCTTGCAATTCCACCAGCAATGGAGGAGTGTTCCTCTTTCTCCACATTCTCACCAGCATCTGCTATAACCTGCATTTTTGATCTTAGCCATTCTGACTGGTGTGAGGTGGAATCTCAGGGTTGTTTTGATTTTCATTTCCCTGATCATTAAGGATGTTAAACATTTTTTTTCAAGTGCTTTTCAGCCCTTTGATATTCCTCAGTTGAGAATTCTTTGTTTAGCCCGGTGTCCCATTTTTAATGGGGTTATTTGAATTTCTGGAGTCTAGCTTCTTGAGCTCTTTGTATATATTGGATATTAGTCCCCTATCAGATTGAGATTGGTAAAAATCCTTTCCCAATCTGTTGGTGGCCTTTTTGTCTTATTGATAGTATCTTTTGTCTTACAGAAGCTTTGCAATTTTATGAGGTCCCATTTGTCGATTCTTAATCTTATAGCACAAGCCATTGCTGTTCTGTTTAGAAATTTTTCCCCTGTGCCCATATCTTCGAGGCTTTTCCCCACTTTCTCCTCTATAAATTTCAGTGTCTCTGGTTTTATGTGGAGTTCTTTGATCCACTTAGACTTGAGCTTTCTATAAGGAGATAAGAATGGATTAATTCGCATTCTTCTACATGATAACCTCCAGTTGTGCCAGCACCAGTTTTTGAAAATGCTGTCATTTTTCCACTGAATGGTTTTAGCTCCCTTGTCAAAGATCAAGTAAACATAGGTATGTGGGTTCATTTCTTGGTTTTCAATTCTATTCCATTGATCTACCTGTCTGTAGTGGTACCTTGCAGTCTTTATCAAAATTCAGTGCTGAGTTTCTTAACAGACAGGAGCAGATGGAATTATTTCTATATCAACACAACAAACTTGCTGAGAACTTTACATGCAGAATATATCAACAATACATTCTTATGAAAAAGCCATATGGCACTCTACCACAGTCCTAATATTTGTCCGTCTGGCTGAGTGTAGACTCCCTCTCCGGTTTTTCCCTCAATGTCTTTGTCAGCTGCCCCCTGCAGTTTTACAGAATGCATATCAGGCCTTGGAGTGGTTTTAGACAAGGTATACACCACCTTCCTAATCTCCGCTGAAGCTGGAGAAAATTTTCTAGAAGGGCCCAAGGCTCAGCAATACTGGCCAGCAAGGGACTTCCACAAGGTCAGAATAGGTCTGAGGCCTGGAAGCTCAGTTCTATTTCACTCACTGCTCAGCTTAGGAGACAGTCACATTCAGGCCTGCAGCCCCATGCCCTTCACAGGAATACACCCACTCCACATACCCTGAACAGCCATCTCTGACATTCCTGCCCCGGGCACAATGGCACAACCCTGAAGCAATACCACCTCAGCATAACTGACCACAATCCAAAATGACAAGGAAGCCCGGCCCTCCTGGGCTCCTGCCAATTTCTTGTCATTGCCTGAGTTATTACCTTCATATAAATCTTCCAATCTGGTGGTTCCTTTCCCCAGGTCCCAAGATCTCAGCTAACATAAGATGAGTGGTAATTTTCCACAGTATTACAGGTCACCAAGAACATTTGTTTCTGTTGTGGTGGTTTATTAAAGTGACTCAGACATGCAAATCAGCTGAAAACGTAAAGTACCTTAGCAAGTGGTTTGTGGCCTAATTTCTGAGTTCAGATAAAATGGGATATAAAAAGGAACTCCTCACTCTACATCTCTATTCTCTGCAGTCCACTGTCTCTTGGATCCACATTGTCCCTGAGGGGACATGGAAGAAGAAGGATCAAAACTCTACTATTCTTGCTACAATCATCCTGAAGTAGGGATGTGAATCTAGACATTGGTTTCACCTTCCATTCTGGCCATGATCCTGTTAGTTATGGTAGGAAGACTTTGGAATTCTGTATAGAGTAAAACAGCAGAGAGAAAGCTCATCTCTTCTCAGGAAAGATGAAGTGAAAAAGACTGTAGAGGACAGTGAGCTTCAAAAACAAACAAACAAACAAACAAACAAACAAACAAAGAAACAAAAAAAACTAGAGATGAAGGACACTAGAGAACAGAAAGGGCCAGGTTTCTTTTTCAGGGAGCTCTGCCTTAGAGGAGTTGTTTAAATGGCTCAGAGAGTGAAGCTGGGACTGTTACTCTGAGTTAGCTGACATAGGGCAAGTACAAATGAGGAGGTCATCTGACTTGACCGCGAAGCTCTGAATCTGCCTCCAGCTGTCCACAGTTGCAGCCTACAGGAGTTTTGTTTGCTCAATTCTGGAATCAGGGCTATTCGTAATCAGGAACCCAAAATGACCACACGACAATGTTAGCAATTAGGCACATCCATTTTCAGCCCAAAGGAACCCAGCAACAAGACAAGTCATCACTAGTAGCCCAGAGGCAATACATTCCCACTGTCATCCCTGTTGTAAGTCCTCCTGCACATGGCCCCCATCAAAAGCCAAGCTTTTCCTTTCCCTACTCCTTCTTCCTTTCTTCCTTTCTTCCACCAAGAGGCAGCCTCTGATCCCCACCTTTCTCATACTTTTAATAAACCTCCCACATAAGACCTGTTGCAGGGTCTGATTTTTGTCAGAATTCACTGCTTAATTTCATCAATGGTGCCAACACTCAGATTCTTGGTCTACATGCTGATACACCTCAGGACATGAGGTAAGTCCACAGGCTGAGATCCCATCCTGACATGTCCCCCTGCTATACAGGCTCAATTTCCAGCCATCAGATATTTAGATCTCTACACTCAACACTGGCTGATCAGTGAATTTCCCATCCTGGTTGGCACACTCAACACTGGTTGATCAGTGAGTTTCCCATCCTGGTTGGCGTAAATGCCTTCTTAGACCTGACGGATTGAGCATTTGAGCTCCAGGTGCCCCTCTAGTGTCATTTCAGAGGGAGGAACCCCAGCCACAATCCTCCTGGCTATGCTGGCCCTTCTTGCTGAACCCCAACCATCTTTCCTTGGGCAAGATTTGTCTCTTCTCAGTACATGGCTCCTCCCTTTTTTTCTTGAAAAATCCCAATACTGGATGTTCCATGTTTGCCAGGCATCTGACCCATTGGTCACTGGTTACCATGTGATGACTTAGTTGCCATCTTCAACCACATGTGTACTGTTTTTAGTTTTTCCACCTTCAGACCACCATAAATAGTAGAAAATAAACTTTTCCTCACCCATGGGAATTACATCATCTTCTTTACCTCCAGTTTCCCCCACTGGGCTGTCTCATGGAAAACCTCAAACTTCTAAACCTAGCATCTGACTTAAAGGCTTCTAGTCACATTGGCCTTTGCAGTCAGACTTGGCCCCAATACCCACTAGATAATGATTCTAAATGGCCACCTAATGGCACTTTTGATCCTATTATTATAAGGGATCTTTATAACTATTGCCAGTATTCCAGAAAAAGGAGGGTTTTCTTAGGGATTTATTTATTTATTTTATGTATATGAGTACACTGTTGCTGTACAGATGGTTGTGAACCTTCATGTGGTTTTTGGTTAGGACCTCTGATCTCTCCAGTCAGCTGCACTCACTCAATCCCAGTTCTCTCCAGCCCAAAGATTTAATTATTATAATAAATAAGTACACTCTAGCTGTCTGTCTTCAGATGCACCAGAAGAGGGTATCAGATTTCATTACTGGTGGTTGTGTGCCACCATGTGGCTGCTGGGATTTGAACTCAGGACCTTCAGAAGAACAGTCAGTGCTCTTACCCTCTGAGCCATCTTGCCAACCCTAGAAGGAGGTTTTTTATGTGCAGACTTTTTCTTACCTTCTCTCCAAACCTTCTCTGTGTTCTTCTTGTTCCCCAACTCAGCTCCTGCTATGAAGTATCAATCAAACAAAACCTCTATTATTCTTGATCAAGCTAATGAGCCTCCTCCTCACCATCCCCAACTGGCTTCTTCACCCTCCTATACTCCCCTAGCCTCTTCAGATTCCTCTCCTTGCCAGGCTTCTCCAGACTCCCACCCCCCACCCCTAACCAGCCACAGGCCACTCTAATTGTCCCACAGGAGCACCTAATTTCACCCCAACTACAGCCATGAAGAGGGACCTTGGGCTGCTGATTGCTCTTTTATCCCTCATGACACAGGGACATGACTCTCAAACCACCCTCCAGCTGATATTTCAGGCCTGTACATGGATGACTGAAGAGGTCTGAGCTTCCTTGACTTGACTGAAGTAAATATGCTGGTTTCTTTGGAAACTTAGCTATGACATGTGATGTTTTTCCGGAAACTGCTTTCTTCAGAGACATTTTTGCTGAAGCAGATACGTCGTGTTTTTCTGGAAGCATCTTGGAAAAAGAGCATGTGATGTTTTGCTAGAGCAGATGCTTACGAGAACACGTGATGTTTGGAAAGGGTATAAATATAACCCAACAGAAAGTGGGCAACTCTGTGTGGTATTGGTATGCTTTACCTTTTTCACTGATCATTGTTTGTTGTGACTTCATACCGAGAAATGCACAAAAGGATTTCTGGTGGTGTTCTGGTAGCACTTAGGCTGATTGACAAGAGTCTTGTAGTTTCTTCTGGATCAACATGCCATTGCTGATTCATGAATGGTGTTTGGAGTGGATCAAGATGCTCATTTGTATAAATTGAACCACTAATATCTTGACAATGCATATTGGATTTGCTCCAAAGAATTATTTCTAAACATGTCTACACCCTCCTTTGCTCTATTTACCTTTTCTTTCCACTATCTCTGGTGGGTGATGGACTAGAAGGGAGGTTAAAGCATTTAAGAACTTTTACTAAAAGTAGGTTTTGAAATATCTAAGCCTACATCTGACCACTACCATCACAAACAAGAAGCCCCAGGTAGTTATCACAGTGTCAGGGTGACCTGATGTTTTGTACAATAGTGCCACTTACTGAAAGGGACCCACCTCTCCTTTTTGTTTCCCTACTGGTGGGTAAGGGGACAAGTCTATATAAACCAGACTCCACCACTCAGTTTCATTTTTGGAGTGCTCCTCTCATCCATTATTTTCTGGTAGTGCCAATGTATCCGATCCCCTTTTTGGGAAGGAATCTTTGAACCAACATGGGAACCTTGATTTCTGATTTCTTTTTGTTTCTCCCATTCGCCTAATCTCAAGCTTACCAGTAGCCCCCCTCCTCCTTCTTCTACCTACCCAACCTGCTGGCTTTAACATGTCATTTCCTTTGCTAGTCTCCTATGTAGACCCGTGATTCTCGAGTGTCCAGAATCCCTCTGTTGCTAAACATTATTACCCCACTGTCAAGTTCAGGACCCTACCCAAGCTCAATATTCTCTCTCTCTCTCTCTCTCTCTCTCTCTCTCTCTCTCTCTCTCTCTCTCTCCTCTCTCCAGAGCCTCAGGAGACATAAGTCTATAACATCTTACTTCCTAAGGACCTCCTACTTATTCCCCTTTTAGCACCCCTATACTTGAAATTAAGAACCCAACAGGATGCGAGATTGTGTAGAATCTGAATGTATTGTGTCAGGTGGAGCATCAAACTTTTTATACCAAAGAAATAACAAGAAACCAGGCAAAATACAATCCACCAAGTTACAGTGATGCAATACAAAAGGAAAGTATACATCAAAAGAAGGTGGGGATCAGGTTGCTGCCACAAAAGAAGGGAGCCAGGTGTAAACTAGTCTATTGTTAAACCCACCACTAGGGGTTCTGCACTAGCAGACCTTTTCATGAATACTGCAATACCCCAACACCCTATTTCCTGGATCTACAGAAAAATTTACCAACTGGCTTCTAATGTGATGCTTGCTATACCTAGCTGTAGAGAAGATCTCTGTCTCAGTGGGATTCCCTAGCTCTATTATTCCCTTGTTTGGGTGAGATTTGCTACTGTCCTTGGTAAATATTTTGCAGACCAGCTCTGAGCTACTGGCTCTGTCTTTTGTAATGATTAATTAGTAACTGAATAGGTAACTTCCTTTCTGCATTCCTGCCGGATTTCAAGGCTTCTGGGACCTTGGAACAATGGAAGACTTAACTATAACAGAATTAATCTTAAAAGGCATTTATAATAAAATATTAAAAGAGAGCTCGTAGATCCATACACCAGACTAATGCGGGAATAGAGTATGAGTATATGGGTAAATGAGAACGCCAAAGCTCCAGGAGGTAAGTTTCCTTGAAACTCTTTTCCTCGTTGAGTGCTTACAGACTTTCTCAGCCTGTCAAGCAGACTTGACCGGAGGGCGTGGCACCCTCAGGTACCTCTCATTTAGAATGTTAAAAGCAGTAAGAAAAAAAAGTCAAGTAACATATAAAGGCAGACCTACCACAATTACACCAGACTTCTTGCCAGAGACTATGAAAGCTAGAAGATCCTGGGAAGATGGCATGCAGACCCTAAGAGAAAACAAATGCCAGTGCAGGCTACTATACCCAGCAAAATTCTCAATTACCATAGATGGAGAAACTAAGATATTCCATAACAAAACCAAATTCACACCTTATCTTTGCACAAATCTAGCTATAGCGATAGCCAGAAGTCTTGTAAAGACACAAAAAGGAGGGTAGGAAGAATGAGCCTCTATTACTCAAGAGTAAGGGACTACTGCAGTTACAAACAATATCTACTACTGCTGCTCAGAGGGATTACAAGGTAACGTTCAGTTACTGTCACAGTGTTGGGTTGAGTACCTTTATAACTTTCTTATTTTTAATTCTCACATAACTTGAGCCACAGACAAGTACAAGGGAAAAGCGTTTATGGAAAGTGAAACAGTAAAAAAAAAATTGCTGGAAATAAAATAAAGAAAACTAGCTTGGCCACTCCAGGGAGTGAGGGAAGGAACAATGTACCAAGTCGGCTCATACCATCTTTCAAGGGGACAGACAAGCATAGACAGCTAGATTCTCTACAATGCAGGCAGTGCTTTTAAAAATGGAAAACCAGTTCTTTTTGAAAATATGTTAAGGAAAACAGCAGCTGTAATTACAATGTAGCAGAGAGGGCAGATATTTCGTGAGACTCTGAGGTGTGCTGCAGTCAATTTCAGCACAGAAATGTAGATTATTGCCATCTCCCCCTCCTTCCTTCCTTTTGGTGGGGGGAGTGGGAGTGATGCAATGTCTCTGTACATTTCTCAGGATGCCTCATAAGGCACTATGTAGCCAAGAGTGGCACTGGTTTCTCAATCCTCCTGCCTCAGGCTTCTCTGTGTGAGGTGTAAGCAATCTCACTTGATTTGGAGTACTGACACTTCTAAAAGACCTTCTAGGTTAGGTCTTTCCAAAGTTTTTCTCTTCTTTTCATTCACATCACAATTTTATCACAAAGAAATAATTATCATTCCTCTAAATATGAGAAGGCTTGTGAAACACAATGGCATGCTCTGGACTGCAGTTAGTATCACTCTAGACATCCCGTCATCTTTCTTTAAAAACTCCCTCATTTTAAGTTTGGGTATGCATGTTGCATTGAAAATTTAAAATCCTTTGCAATCAATGAACCCATATGCACAAAGAAAACTAGATAACACAGGAATTGTTATTATTTTACATATTTTTGTCCTCTTCAAATATAAATTATAGTATGTAATAAAAAGGTTCCCAAAGAAGATTTTATCCTAACCTCCAATAGCAATGGTGGAAGAGGTGGGGTCCCTCAGCATATAGCAATGACTTGCTTGACACTGGCAACTCAGAGACAAAGGCACATAGATGTCAAGGACTCTAGAAGCTGGGAATGAAGGATAGGCAGTCTCACTTCTTAACATGGAGAAACCTGAAGGTCCTTAATATGCAGAGAACTGAACTCACAGAGATACATGCAAAAGCATATATGGACACACATGTAGACACTCACACTGATACACTCACTCAAAAGTAATATACAGACAGTCCGCCAAGGAAACACACATGCATATACACACAAATTTAGAAATTAAAGAAAAGGAAAGGTATATCATTGTTTTTATCATGTACATGCCTACTGACACAAAAATTACTGCATAGTTGATTCTAGAATTATATCAAGGTCTAAACTTTAAAAACCTTGAAGAAAATACAAACATATTTAAAAACTTAATAATGTGACATCAAGAGCATGACTTGATTCAAATTAAAATATTTTGTTCTTCCAAAGCCATTCATGATTCAATAAAGAGAGAAGCCACGTAGTGTCCCGAGCTATTGTTCTCGCCGGCAAGAACACACTTGGACAACTGGATTCTTCTGCAGCAAAAGCTTTATTGCTTCTTCAGGAGGGAAAACCCAGAACCCGGAAAATGGTGCTGCTTATATAGCCCTCAGCATGGTGTGTCAGCACCTGATTTGTTGCTCGCCCATCACCTCATTACTACGCCCCGAGATGGGCAGTGACTTGGCGTGAATTCACTCTCACACCTGCGCACAATGCTTGTTTATTAGTTAGGCACAGCGGGAGCCAGCACCATCTTGTAATGCCGATTACTTACGGCTTTCCACATCTCCCCTTTTAAGTTTTTATTAAAAGTGAGGCTGGTCTAGGCCTCTGCAATTATGTCCATCTGCTGTGGCTCCTATTTTAGGTCGTTCCTCCAATGTCACAGCCTTACCCGTCATAGGGTAACCCTATCGCCACTGGGCCCCGTGTCTTAGGTTGGTCTGTGCATGAGGAAAGTTGCCCGTCTCTGGATACCGCAGTACTGTGTGACAGTAACTGCTAAATGACCTAGGGCAAACTCTACAAAAGAGGCCATCCAAAAAATGAATTAGTGGGGAAATCATGATCACCTTATTGCGTGCAAGAGGAAACCTCAGTGATGTGCAAGGGCTGATCAGTGATCGTTGAGTCTCTCTCATCCCAGTGCAATGGATCCACAAATCCATGGGATGCGATAGCAGAGAACTCAGATGTCGACTAATTCTTGAGCATAGATAGCCAAGTTTCAGGGGAGGCCCCTTGCTCTATGGCAGCAAGTGCTTGAGCTATCACAACCTTGTCACATTTTTGTTGGGCTCTGAGCTTGCAGACCAACCAGAGTATGAACACAAGCCCACAGCAGATGGCAGCACCAAATAAAACTACCCCCACCCATTCCTTAAAATAAGAAAATGCAGATGAAATCCAGGAGGAGAGGCCCTCTGTCAATGACAGGTCCACTCGAGTCGAGTTGATCCTTAGAACTGCCGCCCTCAGGGCCTCTAGAGTCTCATTGAATCTTTCGGACCAATTTCCTGCAAGATACAAGGAAAGCTGTCTAGACAGATTAGCTGCATGAGTACATTTTTTATATTGAACACTGGTAATAAACAGAGCACCCATTTTCTTTCACAACCCAACTGGGCCAACTTGTATAGGACACCTATCTGTTCCTCAACCAGATCAAGGTGCTGATTCAAGATCATCAGCCCTCCTTTCAACTGGGCACTAGCAGAAGTTTGGGCATTGATGGCATCAGTCAATTCGACTGAAAGCTGATTTAATTTAGTGCCTGTCTGGACCTTACCAGCCATAGCGAACCCTGCAGCTGTAGCAGCAGCTGCACTGGCTGAAATTGCTATGATCATGGCAGCAGTAATGCCAAAATCTCTTTTTTGTCGAAACAGGGATAAGGTGGAGGGTGTTTCCACTGGAACAGGGATCCAACGTGGGATCCGGGCCACCATGGCGCGGGTGTCCTTTGTTGCATCCCAACATTGAGAAATCCTACAGGAATCATTTACACAGTTTTCAAATGAACCATTAGATAAAATAAACAAGAAAGGAGGATAGACACATACTGGAGTTGATATATAGCTGGTTTGATTAATTTGTGTCTTATTTAAACCAAAGATCTCTTCAGTATGAATTATATGTTTTTTTGTTGGTCCATATGCCCCAATCAGGGTATAATTGGAGAGACCGGTGTAAATGGCCTTTCCTACTGCACCTCCTTTTAAGAAAACAAGGGGATTAAGATCTGTACAGCTTCCATTAATCCCACAAAGTAGCCATTTGTGGTAAGGGCTCAACCTGCAGTCCTGCAAGAAGAGGCCCGTTCTCATCACAAACTCTTCATCAGGCCCAAACAACATATTGTGGGAGAAGGTAAAGTATTTGTGCTCATCAATCCATCTGGCTACAGTCTGTCCATGGCAGCAACTCCCCTTTATCCTCTTCACCACAATGGGGTGCAATTCTGGGTTGGTGAGGACGCTCCGACTCATTCCAATTGGGAGACGGGAATGTACTGGTTAGCCAGATTGTCGATTGCCACCAAAACCATGTAACATGAATAATACTATTATTTCCTTTTTCTTGGGTTTGGGTGAGATTTACAGTCCCACTATCCTTAAATGATCCCAACATACAGAAACTGAGCTGAATACAAGCCCCCTTTTGCGATAATTGAAAACATAGGGAACCCTGTTCTTGGAGGGAGCGATTTTCTCCTAACGGGACCCGTAAAGGGTCAAATAGAAAATATGGTAAATCCAGTTTTTTATTAGTAGTAAAGAATTTTGGAAAAACTACAGCATCATGGCGAACTGGCATTGGATTAGGAAAAGCCAAGAGAATGGCCCATCTCTGTTCGCCCATTATACTAGGAACCTGAGACAAGTTCAGCATTGTCAGAATCAGAAGCACTCCTCGAGAGGTCAGCATCTTCCACACCATCCTTAATTAATATCTTGCGGGTGAGTCATTCTGGCAGCCAAAATGGGTTGTCTTCACTCTGTGGAAAAACACAGACAGCTCCCCTGGATCTTATTAAAATAGGATCCGGGCCTTTCCACAGACCAGTTAAGACATCTTTCCATTTCACCATTTTTTTTTTTTTTTTTTTGGTCTGTCAGGGTCTGAGCTATGTTGATCAGCTGCAGAGAGACCTTGCTCATCAAGATTCAAAAAATTAAGTGTAAAGAGTGCCATGGAGACAGCTACTCTTGGCACTGAGGGCAGAGTCTCATCAACTCCCCCTTTCTGTTTTATAAAATAAGACTTGAGTGTACGGTGGGCACGTTCCACAATGCCTTGTCCTTGAGGATAATAAGGAAGGCCAGTCAGGTGAGTGACATCCATTTGATGACAAAATTGCTGAAATTTAGCAGAGGTATATGTTGGCCCATTATCAGTTTTAAGGATTGTGGGCTTGCCCCAAGCACTCCAAGCTTCTAAACAGTGCTGTATAACATGAGAGGCTTTTTCACCTGTTAAAGGTGTAGAAAACATTACACCAGAGCAGGTGTCAATGGAAACATGTAAATATTGATTTCTTCCAAAGGAGGAAACACGAGTGACATCCATTTGCCAGACCTGTAATGGCTTGATGCCTCAGGGGTTTACCCCTACATGAGGAGTAGGCAAAAATTGACAACAGTTTTGACATTGGGTGACAATGTCACGAGCTTCTTTCCTGGTTAAAGTGAAACGGTGGTGCAAAGTCTCAGCTGTCACGTGGAAGCGTTTATGAAACTCCCTTGCAGCCTCTGCCTGCGAGGACAGAGCAGCAGCCACGATTCTAGTGGCTTTGTCTGCCAAGTCATTTCCATGAGACATGGGGCCAGGAAGGCCAGAATGAGCCCTAACATGAGTAATATATGTGAGATGTCTTCTATGTGACAGGGCAGACTGAATTTGCTGAAAAATGTGGGCAAGCTTGCTAGAGGGTCTAATCAAACCAGCAACTTCAAGCGTATTAACTGCATTAACCACATATAAGGAGTCAGATACAATATTAACCGGTCCCGGGAAAGTTTCAAGGACCTCCAGTACTACCAAACACTCTACAACCTGGGGTGATGTCTCATTATATTGTTTAGATGTTACTTGGCTATTTACTACATATGCAGATTTAGATCCATCTGTATACACCACTACCCCATCCGCAAGTGGATGTTTGGCTGTCATTACTGGAAAAACTATGGCTTGGCTTAAGGCAAACTGTAAAATTGGGTGTTTTGGATAGTGATTATCAATTTGTCCTGAATAAGAGGTAACTAAGACTGCCCAATCATTAGTTGTTGCTGCTAGGGTTTGAACTTGAGCAGAGGTATAAGGCACAATTAGGATATGAGGTTCTTTCCCAAAATGAGTAATGGCTGCTTTTATTCCCCGAAGTGCAAGTTGAGCAACTGCATTAAGATACCACTCAATAATTTTTGCAGGGGAAGCATTAGGGTGGACCCACAATAAGGGTCCATTTTGCCACAAAACTGCTGTTGGTAACTGTGCAGTTTTTAATACGCACAGTTCAAATGACTTCGACTCGTCAATGCGTTGTAATTGAGCATCTTGTAAAGCCTTTTCTACAGTTTGTAAAGCTTGACATGCAGCTGGGGTAAGTGCTCTGTGGGAGGAGATGCGGGTATCTCCTTCTAATATATCAAGTAAGGGCTTTAATTCTGCTGATGGAATTTTCAAAAATGGTCTCAGCCAATTAATATCTCCCAGCAATTTTTGGAAATCATTCAAGGTATGTAGTTGATCTTTGCAAATCTCTAATTTTTGAGGAACAATTTTTGTCAGGATAAATGAGTGATCCTAGGAAGGTTCCCACTCGAGCAACTTGCACCTTTTCAGTGGTCACCTGCAATCCCCATTGCCCTAACGTTTTTATTAATATAGGGTATGCATCTTGCAATAACTGTGAATTTTTATGGCAAATCAAAATATCATCCATGTAAATTACCACAAGTAATGATGGAAAATGATTTCTAACTGACTTAAGTGCCAATTGCACATACAGTTGACACATGGTGGGGCTATTTGCCATCCCCTGAGGTAGGACCTTCCATTGGTATCTTTGATCAGGCTCTAAATGATTAATGGCTGGGATGGTAAATGCAAATCTTTGCCTATCTTGAGGGCATAAAGGTATAGAAAAAAACCCAATCTTTAATATCTATAATTATAATTTCCCAATTTTTGGGTAGGGCGGAAAGCAATGGTAGCCCTCGCTGAATTGACCCAAATAGGTGCATTTGTGCATTAATTGCTCTAAGATCATGTAATAAGCGCCATTTGCCAGATTTTTTGTTAATTACAAAAATAGGTGTATTCCAGGGTGAGGTAGAGGGCTCTAAATGACCCAAGCATAGCTGTTCAGAGATCAGTTTTGTGGCTGCTTCTAATTTTTCAGAGGAGAGAGGCCATTGAGGAACCCATACAGCTTCCTCTGTAAGCCATGGTATGGGCATGGAGCCCTCAACGGCCTCTAGGAAAAACCCAAACCTTGTCTCTCATTGTTACCTTCTTGGGGAATAGGTTCAAGTCTACCCTGCTCTCCTTTCCCTAATCCCCTTCCTTCTTTATAGCCCATTTTCTTCATCATTTGAACAGCTTGTGGGAGTATTCATTAGTCAAAGTCATTCCCATTGCCTGTAAAATGTCTCTCCCCCAGAGATTAACTGGGAGTGGTAAGACATAAGGAGTGAATCTTCCCATTTGACCTTCAGGTGCTTGCCAGCTCAAAGAACAGGAGCTAATAGAGGGGCAGGACTGATAGCCTAACCCTTGTAAAGAGTGTGATGACTGAGTGACAGGCCAGGCTTTTGGCCACCAGTGGGAAGAGATAATACTTTTATCTGCTTCTGTATCTAAAATCCCTTTAAATTGTTTCCCTTCTATAACTAACTCTAAGGATGGCCTGGAGTCAAGAGGCATTATTAAGTAAGCAGAATCATTTCCAGTAGTGCCAATCTCTCTGGCAGCTCAAGGGACACCAGAGGAGGGAAAACAGCCATGTAGGCTTGGCAAAATTATTAGTTGAGCTATTCTATCCCTTTGTGAAATAGAAAAAATACCCTGAGGGCAGGAACAGAGAACCTGAAGTTCCCCTTCATAATCCTGATCTACGACTCCAGGGTGAACAATAAGGCCTTGTAATGTAAGGGAGGCCCGGCCCAGTATTAGGCTGACACTTCCAGGTGGCAGAGGCCCCTTATTGTCAGTAGGAACTGGCTGCACCCCCATTTGGGGCACAGCATGAATTGGGTGGAGGCACGGAGTCCAATCCAGCCGAGCCTTCTGTTGACCTGCGGACTGTGGGGTCCACCTGTTGCCTGTCGGGGTCCCATATGTTTTCGGGCCCTGAGACCTGGGGGCCCTGTACTGGTTTTTTGGAATGCCCTCACTCTCTACTGCTTGAGGGAGTCCTGGCTGCAGGAGCCTGCCTCGAATATCCTTGACTGAGCGACAGTCTTTGGCCCAATGATACCCTTTCCCACACTTAGTACACAGTCCTGGCGCTCTCCTTTTGACAAGGGCTCTGCAGTCTTTTTTAAGTGTCCTGGTTTGCCACAACTATAACAAAGTTTGGGTTCAGCTATGTCAGGGTGCTTCTGCCTTTGTAGAATGGTGGCTGCCAATCCAGCATTAGTGAGCGGCCCTCCAAGCTCACAGCAAACCTTTAACCAGTCCTGCAATCCCTTACTCTTTCTGGGTGCAATAGCTGCCCTGCATTCCTGCATAGCCTGTTCATAGACCAACTGTTCTATTAAAGGCATAGCAGCCTCTGGGTCTCCAAAGATTTTCCCTGCCGCTTCTGTCATTCTAGCCACAAAGTCTGAGAACAACCCCTGGGCATCCTGAATGATCTTTGTCAAGTGTTCGCTTGCCTCTCCCTTCCTAGAGAGTGCTTTCCAGATCACAGCTGAGATCTGGGCGTACGCTCCCCAATGGTAATTTGTCTGGTTAGCAGCGTGTTGTCCCTGACCCGTAAGCAACTCAAAAGTCCATGTTCTTTGATCCCCTTCAACGGCGGCATTGGCCCTTGCCTGTGCTTGGCAGGAATCATGCCACAAAGCTTTCCATTCTAGATACATTCCCATATTAGGGGCTGCAGCTTTTACAACAGTCATCCAATCCCCGGGAGTCATAGCCAAAGTAGCAAGCCTTTCAACTTGTGCTATAGTAAAATTGGCGCTGACTCCATAGTTATGGACTGACTCAGCAAGCTCTTTAATCTGTATATACTCCACCAGAGCGCGAACACGTTCGCCATCGGCACCTTCAAAGACCAGAAACGCTTGCTGCACTTTTCTCTGTTCCTCTTTTGGAATGAATGAGTCTGACTGATACCTCTGCACATAAGGCAGAGGTGCACTAGGACCCAGCGGCTGATGGCCCGGAGACCGCACAGTGAGCTGATTTTCTCTAGCCTCTTTTAGCTTATTCTGTGACTGATTAGCTCGTCTTTCATCTGGCTGGTATCTTTCTCCCTCATAGTGAGCCGCTTCTTCCTCTAAGTCTGTTTCCTCAGAGGGGCTAAGTTCCTCCTCCGATTCTGAGCTACTAACAGCTAGTGCCTTGAACTCGTCTAATGGCGGATAGAGGCTCCTTCCCTTAGGTGCCTCCCCAGCTTGATCTCTCTTTGGCTCTCCCTTTCCATCCCTTTTCCTAAGCTCTCCCAGGGCATACTTTCCCTGAATCTCTCTTCCTCAGGCTCAAGGTCCGTGGAAAGGCTTGTTTTCTTCTTAGGTGCACCATGTTTCCTTCGAACTCCTAATCTCTCTCCCTGCTCTGCCTCTGATAGACTGTCTTGGATTTCCTCCAGTATCCTTTGCCCTGCCTTAACCATTTGTTGGCATTCCTCATCCTTTAAGCATGATCTTACCAGCTTCCACAACGGCATGGTCCCTGCTTTAAATTTGCCGTACTGCTGTTCCCTAACTAGATCTCCTTTCAGTTTCTCCCAAGAGGCGATAGTTAAAGACCCTGAGCATGCATACCACGGCCCTATGTGGTCTATCTCTTTTACAAAACCCTCTAGAGTCTTAGTGGCGATCTTCAGGCCACTCTGCCTCAGGACCAACTGTAAGGCGGTCACCACAGAGTGGGAAGTTCCCATACTGCCCGCTGTCCTTTTATCTAACCGTGCCTGACCGCAACTGAGAACCAGTCAGCAGTTCCAGCTGTGGAAGCAGTATGCAATCAAAAGAACCCGGAAAATGGTGCTGCTTATATAGCCCTCAGTGTGGCATGTCAGCACCTTATTTGTTGCTCACCCATCATCACCTCATTACTACGCCCCGAGATGGGCAGTGACTTGGCGTGAATTCACTCTTGCACCTGCGCACAATGCTTGTTTACTAGTTAGGCACAGCGGG
Organism: Mus musculus; assembly: GCF_000001635.26. Classification (NCBI taxonomy): domain Eukaryota; kingdom Metazoa; phylum Chordata; class Mammalia; order Rodentia; family Muridae; genus Mus; species Mus musculus. The sequence continues at coordinate 53,889,312 of NC_000083.6, forward strand.
AGCCAGCACCATCTTGTAATGGCGATTACTTAGAGCTCTCCACAACGTAGTTTGAGAAAGCCTGTGCAGCCAAGTTCACTTCAAGGGAAACTCCAATGGTAACAGTGTTCTTCTAATGGAATGATTTATAAACACACAAGACAAGGATGTGGAGCCAATTGACCTTTCATAAGTTGCCTTAGGCATGATAGATGATTGAGTTTTAGAAAATAGGTCCTTCCTAGATCCATCTCTAATCTAAGGTTGACAACCTATATTTACTTTTTTCTATTGAAAATATATCCTTTTGTCACATACTATATCCTGATTATTATGGTTTCCTCTCTCTCTATTATTCCCAGTCCTCTCCCCTTCCCCTCACATCTGGATTCATTCCCTTACTTTGTCTCATTAGCAAAGAACAGGTTTCTAAGCAGTAATAAGAAAATATCACCAGGGGCTGGAGAGTTGGTTCACTGGTTAAGAACACTGACTGTTCTTTCAGAGGTCCAGAGTTCAATCCCCAGCAACCACATGGTGGCTCACAGCCATCTATAATGGGATCTGATGCCCTGTGCTGGTGTGTCTGCAGAAAGCTACAGTGTTCTCACATACATAAAATAAATCTTTTTAAAAAATTTTTAAACACATGCCATTCATTTCAAGAAAACTTCCAATTTCTTTTTTTAAAATCACCAAAAAATATAATATGATTAAAACAAAACTGTCACATCAGAGTTGGACAACACAAACAAACTGAAATGTCAAGAAACTGCACAGGTATCAGAGAGCCAGTTGTCCACACACTCAGGAATCCTAGAAGAGCATGAACTGAAAGCCATACTACATATGCAGAGGACCTGATGTAGACATGCGCAGTACCCTTGCTTTTGACTCAGTCTCTGTGAGTTCATATGTGTTTTGATACTGTTGATTTAGAGAGTTTTAATTTCTCAGTGCCCTACATCCCATCTTCCTCTTCAGCTCTTTCCACCCCCTCTTTCATTCCGGTTTCCTGAGACCAATAGGGCCATGGGAATTCAGTGAAGACATTCCACTTAGGGTGAGTGCTCTAATTTTTTCAACTGCTCACAGGTCTTTATTCACTAATGGGGTGGCACTTTCCCTTTCCCAGGCTGCCTCTCATTGAGGGTTCCACCAAGCTCAGTGTCCTCCTGTCAGGGGGAAGGTCCTCGTGGCCAGGCACCTGGTTTGGAGAAGGACTTCATCCCTTTCTGGGAATTGCTGCTGTTTGATGTCAGGAAGAAGATGGGGAGGGACATAGGCCATCAACACTGAGAGTTCCATGATATCCCAGATGGAGATGCAGGGTAGAAGGGACTGGTAGTATCCCCCAGCCTCAGCAACCTGAGGGCATCAGGAATCAGGCTCCCAGGATAGTACCAGAGATGCAGCTCTGGGCAAGGGCTCCTAAGTGGTGGCAGGGCTTTGGTAAAAGTCACAGGGGGGCTGCAGTAGGGGTGGTCATTATGTAGGCTAAGCCAGGATAAATGGGTGGCCATGTACTCCTCAATCTTGAACGACTGGTGGAAATATTCCCTGATGTCCAGGCCACAAATCACCCCAGTGATGGCCTGTGGTTCTGACTTGGTGGATCTTGCCACAGGGGCTGTTGCAGGATCATTATGGCTCAGGGTTATGCAGATAGAGGGGTGGGATTCAAGCATCAGAGGTGGAGCCCTAATTTCTCAGCCATTCTGATGTGTGTATTGTAAAATCTCAAAATTCTCTTGATTTGCATGACCCTGATGGTTAAAAATGTTAAACATTTCTTTAAGTGTTTCTTAGACATTCTCCTTTCCTCTTTTGGGAATTTACTGTTTATATCTGTATCCCGTTTTTAAGTTTTTTTCCCCCCCTCTTTGGTACCTAGTTTCTCGATTTCTCTTTATATTTTGCCTATTAGTCTATTGGATGTGTAGTTGGTAAAAAAAAAAAAAAAATCTTTGCCTAGTCCTATTGTTTGCTGCTTTGTCAGCATGATGATGTCTTTCATCTTACAGTAGCCTTTCACTTCCATGAGGTCCTATTTATTAATTGTTTATCTTGCTACTGCTATCATTTTCTTTTTTTTTTCCATTTTTTATTAGGTATTTAGCTCATTTACATTTCCAATGCTATACCAAAAGTCCCCCATACCCACCCACCCCCACTCCCCTACCCACCCACTCCCACTTTTTGGCCCTGGCGTTCCCCTGTACTGGGGCATACAAAGTTTGCGTGTCCAATGGGCCTCTCTTTCCAGTGATGGCCGACTAGGCCATCTTTTGATACATATGCAGCTAGAGTCAAGAGCTCCGGGGTACTGGTTAGTTCATAATGTTGTTCCACCTATAGGGTTGCAGATCCCTTTAGCTCCTTGGGTTCTTTCTCTAGCTCCTCCATTGGGAGCCCTGTGATCCATCCATTAGCTGACTGTGAACATCCACTTCTGTTACTGCTATCATTTTCATTTACAGACAGACATTTGACCTGTCAGAGCTTTCTGTTAACCAACATTTAAAATACTTCAGTGATCTTCTAAGACTCAGACAAGCTCAGACTGGAGCAAACAGGCTATTCATTTAGCTTTTATTTTTCATATTAGTCTCTCATTGTTACATTTGGGTGTTGCAATAAATATCCAAGTTAAATATGCCCCGGTAATGAAAACACAACTCACATGAGAATGGAATTAATGTCAAGTGTAATTCTCCCCAGAACATCCCACAGCATCTGGGTATCCAAATATTCACATGAAACATTACAGTAGAGGAGAAATCATTCATATACTACTTTCTCTATTTTGTCTAAACATACTTGATTATTTCAAAAGTACAAAATTAAGAACTTATTTGTTAAAGATATATAACAAAAATCAAAAAATAAGAAACCAAATAAGAACTAGTAGAATATTGTGAAGTATAGTATCTTGTGTCCAGGCTTGCATCACCTGTTGGATGTTCTGATGAAAGCTTCTTTATAGTTGTTTCTGAGATGGTAGCATTAAAACTCTGGATGTTCCTCTTTGAGCAACAGAAACACCACACCTAAATCCATTCTCCCCTCTCAGTCAGATTCAAAGACATGCTAACTCCTTTCCAGAGGCTCTGAAGAAATTTGTGCATTCTATGTAATGATGTGTGCACAGGTGGTGCTGTTCTTAGTGACCTCAGCCCCAATTCTTGCTCTTCTGTAGACACATCTAAAGAGATGAAGGTCAAAGTAAGCCAGAGATTTTCAGGAGCATTTCACTAGAATGTCATAGGAAAAACCATGATTATTAAAGGGTGCGAACTAGATCGCTACACAATGCAAGTAGGATCATTTCTGAAAATTTAACCAATGATTCTTTTTGATTAAATCTTCTTCATATTAACTCCAATGTTTGACCCTGTGTATGTGCAGTCTTGTTTATATGTGTGTACTCAAGTGTGTGTGTCTATGTCTATATCCAGGTGTATAAGTTCATGTGTGTTCAAAAGGCATTGTGAGTATTTGCTACTGTGTGAGTAGGAGGTCAGTTAAGTGCCTTCCTGAATTTATTTGCAGTATGTTTTTACACACTCTCACCTGGAATGTGGACTGTCAACTAGATTAGACTGTCTGCACAGAGAGCATGAAGGATCTACTTCCATCTCCATGAAGTTTAGCTTATAAGCACATGGAAGAGCCATACCAAGGTTTAACATAGTTTCTGGGGGTCTAAGGTCAATTCATTATACTTGTTTACCAACCATTTTGTATAGAGAGTTCCTTTTTTGTCATAGACAGGGTGTCAGTGTGGGCTTGAGGGTAAGTTTCATGGCTAGATTCTCATCTCCTCATATTATCCATGAACCTATCAATTTTAGTCCAAGAGAAAATGGTTCATTGCTCTTGAGTTATAAATTCTCAGTTGCAGCTCTGTACAGTAAACAGGAATAAGTGGAGTTATAAAGTAATTTTTCTTTTGCAGCAGACTCAAGAGAACTTACAAAGTAAGGAAAAAAATGCTGTGTGTGTGCTAGTTTGGATTTCCATTGCTGTGAAGAGACACCATGACTAAGGCAAATCTTATATAGAAAAATATTTAATTTGGGCTGGTTTACAATTTTAGATATTATTCAGATAATATATAGTTCAACATATTACCATCACTGCAGGAAGTACAGCTGTGTGCAGACAGAAATAGTGCTAGAGGAGCCTAGAGTTCTTCATCTTGATGGATATACAGCCGAGAAACTGTGTCTAACATTTGGTGTACCTTGAGCCTGCCTACACAGTCACACTCTCCATCCAACATGGCTACACCTACTCCAATAAGGTCACACTTCCTAACAGTGCCATTCCCTATGGGCCTATTGGTGCCAATTTCATTACCACAGTACATATGTGTTCACATTTATAGCTTATATATACATGCACACACAGACACACGCACATACACACAAAAACTCACATATGTATTTTGATATGTGCTAGCATCTAAATAAAGGGTCTGCAGGTTGAAGGAGACATGGAATTGTCACAAGCAAAGAACCCATAGCTGATAAAGCCTTGGAGTAATTAAGCAAGGTACCGTGTCATATTTGGAAGCCATACCTGTTATGTATTAAAGGCAACAATGGGTATATTTCCAGGAACTGAATTTAAACTTAATGGCTAAGGTTATAAAGCTTTTGTTTTCAGAAGGAATGGGCAAGCTACTTATGTAACTCAGTTTCCCTGCATCTTGGTAATTAGAATAATTCATTCCCACCACTATCCCCCAGACTCAAGAACTAGGCTGTGAGAAGTTTCATTTACTGCTTATACTCTTTCCTACAGTCTAGCAATTCAGAGAGAGATCACAACCTTATGATCATGGTACTCTACAGTAGTGCACTATGAAGGTCCACTTTGACCTGCTGAGTATTCAGAGCCATGGCCTGGCAGTCCTGAACACTGAATGTCTCATGTGTTTGAGAGAGTTACCCAGGCGCAGAGGGATGATGAGGTTGATTGGCTGTAAGAGTGGTCAGAGTTCCATTTTTACACATGGACTATCCACTGGTGTTTTAGTGTGTTCTGTCAGAGGAATTCTGATGTGTACTTGTCATGTGTTCCTTTTCTGAGATGAATGGCCATTATGTGACACATACTGACCTTTTGGGGTAGTTGTGAGTTGTCCAACTTGGAAACTGTCATCTATCTGTGTCATCCACAAGAATGCCACAAAAACCAAATGTCCTTTGGACAAGGAAGGGGAGATCCTTTCTCAGCATGCTGCATGGATCCTGGAATGTCAATCTTGAACATTTTCAGGGATGTTATTAGGAACACCTGCATGGGATAAAAGACATGGATAAGCCCTCTGTTTTATGAAAAGGCAAGCAGGAGTGTTTTCAACAGTCAGCACCCTAGGAGATGCTACTCCTAGGTCAAGCCAGAAACCTGACACCTGTCACTGGATCAGTAAGCAAGAGGTTTCCAGGATGCAATAGGGAGGACATTAGCCAAAATACCCAGCAAAGGGGAGATAGAACCTGTAGAGACCATCTCCATCAGCATGGCCCCCTGTTGAGGGATGGGGCCACCCACCCATCTCAAACATTTTATCCCTGAATTTTTTCTATATAAAGGAAATGCAGAGACAAAAGATGGAGCATAGATTGAATGAAATGCCATCAAGAAAATGTCACACCTAGAGATCCAGCCCACCTACAGACTCCAAATCCAGACTCTATTGCTGGTACCAAGAAGTGCTTGCTGACAGAGGCCTGATATAGCTGTGCCTGTGATGCTCTGCCAGCACCTGACCAATACAGATGCAGAGCCTCACAGTTAACCCTCAGACTGAATCCAGGGACCCCAATGGAAGAGATAGGAGAAGGAGTGGAGGAGCTGAATGAGATTGCAATCCCATTGGTAAAACAATATCAACTAACCAGACCACCCAGAGGTCCCAGGAACTAAACCCCAACCAAAGAGTATACATGGGGGGGACCCATGGCTCCAGTTATATATGAAGCAAAGGATTGCTTTATCTGGCACCAATAGCATGGGAGGCCCTTGGTCATGTGGAGGCTTGATTCCCCAGTGTTAAGGGGATATTAGAGAAGTGAGGTAAGAATGGTGTGTGTGTGTGTGTGTGTGTGTGTGTGTGTGTGTGTGTGTGTGTGTGTGTGTGTGTATGTGTGTGTATGTGTGTGTAATATCCTCGTAGAGGCAAAGGAGAGGTGGTATGGGACCTGCAGTTTGTGGAGGGGAAACTAGGAAGGTCAACAACATTTGAAATACAAAGGTTGGAGAGAATGCTCAGTGATTAAGAGCACTGGCTGCTCTTCCAGAGGTCCTGAGTTCAAATCCCAGCAACCACATGGTGGCTCACAAAGATCTGTACTGGGATCTGATACCCTCTTCTGGTGTGTCTGAAAAACAGCTACAGTATACTCATGTACATAAAATAAATAAATCCTTAAAAGTAAAAAAAGAGTTCTCTGGTGGAATTTTTAGGGTCACTTATATATATTATCATATCATCTGCAAAAAGTGATATTTTGACTTCTTCCTTTCCAATTTATATCCCCTTGATCTCCTTTTGTTGTCTAATTGCTCTGGCTAGGACTTCAAGTACAATGTTGAATAGGTAGGGAGAAAGTGGGCAGCCTTGTCTAGTCCCTGATTTTAGTGGGAATGCTTCCAGCTTCTCGCCATTTACTTTGATGTTGGCTACTGGCCTGCTGTAGATTGCTTTTTATCATGTTTAGGTATGGGCCTTGAATTCCTGATCTTTCCAAAACTTTTATCATGAATGGGTGTTGGATTTTGTCAAACGCTTTCTCCAATTCTACCGAGATGATCATGTGGTTTTTGTCTTTGAGTTTGTTTATAATGGATTACGTTGATGGATTTCCATATATTAAACCATCCCTGCATCCCTGTAAATGAAACCTACTTGGTCAGGATGGGTGATTGTTTTGATGTGTTCTTGGATTTGGTTAGCAAGAATTTTATTGAGGATTTTTGCGTCGATATTCACAAGGGAAATTGGTATGAAGTTCTCTATCTTTGTTGGGTCTTTGTGTGGACTCCAAAAATTCACATAACCCCATTAAAAATGGGGTGCAGAGCTTAACAAAGAATTCACACCTGAGGAATACCGAATGGCTGAGAAGCATCTGAAAAAATGTTCAGCATCCTTAATCATCAGGGAAATGCAAATCAAAACAACACTGAGATTCTACTTCACACCAGTCAGAATGTCTAAGATCAAAAATTCAGGTGACAGCAGATGCTGGCAAGGATATGGGGAAAGAGGAACACTCCTCCATTGTTCTGGGATTGCAAGCTTGTACAATCACTCTTGAAATCAGTCTGGCGGTTCCTCAGAAAATTGGACATAGTACTACTGGAGGATCCCACAATACCTCTCCTAGGCATATATCCAGAAGATGTTCCAACTGGTAAGAAGGACACATGCTCCACTAAGTTCATAGCAGCCTTATTTATAATAGCCAGAAGCTGAAAAGAACCCAGATGCCCCTCGACAGAAGAATGGATACAGAAAAGGTGGTACATTTACACAATGGAGTAGTACTCAGCTATTAAAAATAGTGAATTTATGAAATTCCTAGGCAAATGGATGGACCTGGAGGGCATCATCCTGAGTGAGGTAACCCAATCATAAAGGAACTCACACAATATGTACTCACTGATGAGTGGATATTAGACCAGAAACTTAGAATACACAAGATATAAGATACAATTTGCTAAACACATGAAACTCAAGAAGGATGAAGACCAAAGTGTGGACACTTTGCCCCTTCTTAGAATTGGGAACAAAACACCCATGGAAGGAGTTACAGAGACAAAGATTGGAGCTGAGACAAAAGGATGGACCATCTAGTGACTGCCATATCCAGGGATCCATACCATAATCAGCCTCCAAAAGCTGACACCATTGCATACACTAGCAAGATTTTGCTGAAAGGACCCTTATATAGCTGTCTCTTGTGAGATTATGCCAGGTCCTAGCAAACACAGAAGTGGATGCTCACAGTCAGCTATTGGATGGATCACAGGGCTCCCAATGGAGGAGCTAGAGAAAGTACCCATGGAGCTAAAGGGATCTGCAACCCTATAGGTGGAACAACAATATGAACTAACCAGTATCCCGGAGCTCTTGTCTCTAGCTGCATATGTATCAAAAGATGGCCTAGTCGGCCATCACTGGAAAGAGAGGCCCATTGGTCATGCAAACTTTATATGCTCCAGTACAGGGGAACGCCAGAGCCAAAAAGTGGGAGTGGGTGGGTAGGGGAGTGGGGGGGAAGGTATGGGGGACTTTTGGGATAGCATTGGAAATGAAAATGAGGAAAATATCTAATAAAAAATATTTAAAAGGAAAAAAATGCTGGATATAGTATACAATTTGTGAAATTCATGAAACTCAAGATGAAGGAAGACCTAAGTGTGGACACTTTTCCCCTTCTCAGAATTGGGAACAAAACACCCATGGAAGGAGTTACAGAGACAAAGTTTGGAGCTGAGAAGAAAGGAAGGACCATCTAGAGACTGACATATCTGGGGATCCATCCCATAATCAACCTCCAAACGCTGACACCATTGCATACACTAGCAAGATTTTGCTGAAAGGACCCTGATATAGCTGCCTCTTGTGAGACTATGCAGGGCCTAGCAAACAGAGAAGTGTATGATCCCAGTTAGCTATTGGATGGATCACAGGGCCCCCTATGGAGGAGCTAGAGAAAGTACCCAAGGAGCTAAAGGGATCTGCACCCCTATAGGTGGAACGACAATATGATGTAACCAGTACCCCCTGGAGCTCATGTATCTAGCTGCATATGTATGAGAAGATGGCCAAGTCGGCTATCAGTGGAAAGAGAGGCCCATTGATCATGCAAAGTTTATATGCCTCAGTATATGGTAACGCCAGGGCCAAGAAGTGGGAGTGGGCAGGTAGGGGAATAGGGGTGCGGAGGGTATGGGGGACTTTTGGATTAGCACTGGGAATGTAAATGAGGAAAATACCTAATAAAAAATTAAAAAAAAAAGAAATAAGAAAAAAACTAAAAAAAAAGAAATGTAAATAAATAAAATAACAAATTAAAAACAGATAATGAAGTATATTTAGGCAATGGAGTATTACTCAGCAGTTTGAAAGAAGAATGACATGATGAAATTTTTAGGCAAATGCATACACCTAGAAAAAATTCATACTAAGTGGCATAACCACGACCAAAAAGGTACATATGATATTTATTCATTTCTATTCAGATATTGGCCATAAAGGAAATGATAACTAAGCTGCAATCTTTAGATTATGAGAGGTTAGATTAGTCAGAGACCTAGAAAGGGAAAATATTAACCTTAACGGAGGGGGAAATAAAATAGATTTTACATGTAAAGCAGGGACAGGTGGAGATGGGAGCACATGGGGATAGGAGTTCTTGGGGGGGGGATCATGAGAATGACTGGTGAAGTCAGGATGAAAGAGAGAGTATCAAACCCAGGGAGAGAGAAGATTGGAATTTGGGGACATTTGTTGTGGAAATGAGGTGCAGTGGAAACTTTCTGGAATTTATAAAGGTGATCCTAATGAGGACTCTTAGAAACAGGGACTATGAAGACTCAACTGGCCATCTCTGGTAGGCAGGCATAGCTTCTAGTAGTGGGATTGCATTGCATTCATTTGAGTTGATGGCTAGAAGATCCAATGGAAATTCTCAAACAACCCAGGCTGCTGTCAAAAAAAAAAAAAAAAAAAAAAAGGTATCCAAGGGGAGCTCCACAATCTGAGGAGAAGGCAATGGGGTAGGAGGAGGAGGAATATGTACGGCTCTGACCAGGAGAAGAGTAAAGAGGGGGGCCCTGATAGAAGTGTAAAGTGAATAAAATAAAACTATTGAAAAAAAAATTAGAAAAAACTGTGACTGGAACTGTCCAAAATCTCAAGCCACTTTGTTTTTCTCTCAGCCATCTGTCAAAGTGTTCTGAATGCCAATTCAAAGATGATTTTGGAATTCTACTGAAATATTTCAGACTTTTTGTTTGTAAATATTATTTATCCAACATCACAGAGAGATGGTCCAACAGGATGCCCTCAATTTCACTATCTGTATGTAAGTGACTTTGGGTCGATGGCCACTGTTCTTCTCAGGAGAACAAGTCTAGAGCCACAAAAGGGATGCACATTCACATGCCAAGGCTCTGTAAGATATATTCTTTATCTGCTCAGGCAGGTTTCATAGTCAAAATGCAAAGTATCTAAGGTGGGCAGTGAATCAGGTTTATCTGCCCCCTGGTGGCTTACACGAAGAGATCCACCTATAGAGTCACATGGTATCATTAGCAATTTGGAGTGGTTGTGTGTAGTTGGATGGTAGAACAGAAACATTTCATTGTCTACCATAGCATGTCGCTGTGATGCTATGTGCAGTCTCTGAGCTCTTCTAGAGCTCAGGCACGATATGATAGTCATTCATGGGAAGTGTATGTGAAAGATGCTCACCTCAATCAGCATCATGAATGCTGAGTGTGCACATCCTCATGTCAGGAATAATCTGGGTACGTGTTTCAAGATGTTGCAAGGCATCTACAAGAGAAGGATTATTTTACAATGAAGCTACCAGAAAGATTCTTTCACCTTCTCAAGTCCCGTTGCCTTTCAGACGAGAGTAGCTTTATTTTAGGTGGAATTCAGTACCTTGTGAAACAGGTATTCATTTTCTCCTTATGTGACCTACCTGAGAAATAACTCAATGGGTATCTTGAGGAATTGCTGTCTGAAGGGATTCTCTAGCCTGGATGCCTGCTGCTGGCCTGTCCCATGAACAGGCTCTAGGAGTCAGGAGGAGAAGCAGTTTCCCAAACACTTGTCTGGGTTGGACACTGTGCATTCCATACACCATCTTGTTTAACACTTGCCTAGATAAGTCAGAATGCATAGATGGTGAATATGATCCTCCACCACAGAATTGTCTAACAGAGCCTGCAGATTTGAGAGGTGAAAGCAGGGTCAGTGAGAGAACTAGACTCTAGTGTACACACTAAGACTACAAGGGAATACAGTGTGTTTGTGATCATCTTATCTGAGTCATATATTTGAAACAGTGTACCAGCCAATCATGCTCTGTCCAAGAGAGCAAGTTAATGAGCATCTATGTGACTCAGATTTCTCCTCTGGGAGATGAATATTACTGGCCAGTATTTGGGTCAATTGTGGCTAGCTTCTGGTACAAAAGCTAGTGTTGACTGTACCTCTCTGAGTGTCTCCATCAGGCAGGCTATTTGGAAAGGAAGGTGCTGAAGTCTGTGAGTGTGGCCCAAATAAGCTGACTTCTCTTTTCTTGGGTAACAGGGTAAAGGCAGAAACATGATCCCTCCAGGGTCTGTAGCACAAAATGTCCCCAATATGTTTTACTGGCCTCATGGGCATCAATCCTGCACTGTGAAATTCACATACTTGGAGTCAACTGCACATGGTGTAGCTGACCAATCACTTGTCCTGTCTCTCCTGGGATTTCTTGATATGGCTACATTACTCAAGTCTCCTTTTCCTTGGTCCTGCTTTCAATGAAGTGTATGAGGAATGAAGACCACCTTAGTGGACACTAACTAAGAAGCAGATCAGTTATGGGCCAAGGAAAAAATGACATATACATCTTGGGTGGCTTCTTCAGCTACTTTGATGGATCTCTCATAATCATGACTCTGAAACTTAATACAAATGCAGTGACTGCAGCCAGTGGCAGGATTAATGTCAGGACATAGTTGTAAGTGAAGATCCTGAGCCTCTTTACTTTAAACCCTTCCTCCTTGAAAAATTTAGGACAGAGAATAACTTAAACTAAGTTATTTCAGGTTCCCTCTTTGTCCATTCCTTAATCAGGCTCCTCTCTCGCTCGCTCTTGCTCTCTCTCTCTCTCTCTCTCTCTCTCTCTCTCTCTCTCTCTCTCTCCTCTCCCCTCCTCTTTTATACTCTACAATTAGTCAATGACCCTTTCGGGAAGAGGGTGAGCAGATTTCCTGGGCAGACTCAGGGTTCCTGACCAGTATACCAGTTTGAAGTTAGGCAAAATTTCAAGTGCTTATCTTCTACATTTACTGTTCTAGGCTAAGTAAGCCCTATGAACCCTCCAAAGTGTGGCAGCATATGTGTATTCTGTGTATAGGTGTGCCCATTTCCCTCCACATTGGAGGTACTCTCCTGTTAGGAGACAGTATGGTTCTGAGAAAACTCTGCACACTGAGGCTCCTTAGCACACAGATTAAACTGAGCCAGAATGCATGGACTATGACTTCTGTGATGGGAGGGATACAGGACTAAGTCAGGCTGCAAACAAAAGAGCAGGGAGGGGACCTAGAGGAAGGAGGGGATGGAGCTGTTCTGTCCTCATGTGGGAAATCTGATAAGAATGAGAGAAATGAGTATTGCTGTGGTATTTCTCAACAGGCTTGGCCACAGATTTGACACATTCATGGGTAGATTGGACATGTTATTGGCTCAAAGTGCCATCTGAAAAGATGCTGTGAGAGGCCAGGCCTGGGCCATGGTTCCTTATTAACTGTTGTTCCCTGTGGAGAAACCCAGGGTAGATGGTTTACCTCCTCCTGTGATGGACAGAGCCTCTATTCTGGATAAACATGCACACTGTTCTCTGTATTTCCTGCAGGACTCTTCCTTCATTCTGCTCTCTCAGTCCACAGCAGGCAATCCCATGTTTCACAATATATAAAGCTTATCCCTTCAAATAGGATATGTGAAAGGGACCTTGTAAGGCAGTAGTTTTCTGCCCTCCTAACTCCTCCAAACTTAACCACAGTTCCTGCTGCTTCCACAAACTCTGCTTCTCATCCTCTGCTGTCCATCTTGAGCTCAGCTACTTCATTTTACACAGAGGCAAGAAATTCTGTGGTCCTGGCCTTTTGAAATCTGCTTTTTCAATTTTCATACCCATTCAGGGAAAAAATTTAATTTGTCTGTTTCAATGCAATAAGACAATCTGAAAAAGAAAAAAAATTAATAAAAAACTGTAGTCTCCCCTCCCCCAGCCTGAAACCTGCTTGCTCAGGGGTGGAGCTTCCTGCTCATTCGTTCTGCCACGCCCACTGCTGGAACCTGCGGAGCCACACACGTGCACCTTTCTACTGGACCCGAGATTATTCGGCGGGAATCGGGTCCCCTCCCCCTTCCTTCATAACTAGTGTCGCAACAATAAAATTTGAGCCTTGATCAGAGTAACTGTCTTGGCTACATTCCTTTCTCTTGCCACCTAGCCCCTCTTCTCTTCCAGGTTTCCAAAATGCCTTTCCAGGCTAGAACCCAGGTTGTGGTCTGCTGGCCGGACACAACAATTGGCGAACCAACGCGGGACTGAGAAACGGCAAAGGATTTTTGGAAGAGACGCTGCTGGTTCGGAGCTCCATAAAATAAAGGATAAGGGAAATTCATACCGGAGAAGGTATGGGCTAAGCTGAGACAGCGTTAAACCCTAGCGCTGGTTCACTTAGGTTCAGCAGTGAGGAGCTGGGTATCAGGCGGTAGGCCGTAGCTCTCCGAAGCTACATGAGGTGTGAGAAAAGAAAGGGTTTATTAAAAGGAATAGGCGGATTGCCCCAGTTACTAAAAGATGCATCATAAGGGAGGAAAATGTCCCAAAAAGCAGAGAGAAATATCTCTCTGGGCCTTATAGCAGGAGTACTCTGTTCCCTTTTGTGTCTTGTCTAATGTCCGGTGCACCAATCTGTTCTCGTGTTCAATTCATGTATGTTCGTGTCCAGTCTGTATGAATGAATGTTCTATGTTTTATGTTGGATAATAAAGATGGTATAAAAAACTTTATCTGCAAAGCCGAGAGCTGCCACGTGTTTCAGCCAGGAATCAGACACATGGCGGGAGGGCCCCTGCTGGAAAAACTGTTAATTTTAGGAAATAAGGGCGAGTGCACAGCCTCTAAGTTTCGGAGTAAAAAAGCTAATAAATGGTTTATGATTAATGTGTTTGACAATGGTAAAGTGTTTTTTATTCTATGATTGTAGCTACAAAAATTATTATTCTCTGATTGGTCTAAATGTAACTGCTTCATTTGGTTCTTTTTTATTGGTAATGTGCTCTGAGTGTTTTCACAATCAGCTCATAAGTTGTTGGTTAAGATTAATAATTGTTACATTGCTACAGATGGTTAGTGTTAAATTTGATAACTCAAGTTTAGAGTCCTTCCGACACGTGGCATAAGGCAGCCCAAGAGGCTGGGTCTCTAAAGATATTTCTAGTTTAGGTAATAATTAATGTGGTTCGTATCCTAAATAGTAAAATTTAAAATAAGATTTAAAGCAATGTCTCTTTATTAAAGCATTAAAGCTTGCTTTAATAGGTATTCATAGGTATTAATTGACATCCAAACTTCGTAATATGATAGTAATGCTTCTAATATTGATTTTAAAGATAATAAATTGTTTTAAACTTGGGTTTTGCTTTCCCAAGGTTACAGGTATTATCCTAACCTTGCACAAAAACTTAAAAATTATGGTTAAAACTGCTATTGTTCCGTTGACTGCAGCTTGCAGTTTGACTTCAAATTTAAGATCTTTAATTCACCTGTATACTGTAATTAAGATAATTACAAGAGTAATCATCTTATGAGAGCGCTCATACAGCTCACTTCATACAAAACTGTGACAGAGTTATCTAGTTATGTTTGTCTTTATAAATAGATTAGACAAACAGTTTGGTTATAGTTGCTGCCTGGCAGGAAACTGCAGTACGGGCAATTTTTTCACAACACTAAAGTTGTGAAGAACGTTTTAACTGTAAGTCATCTTAAGAAAGAGTATCAAAATTTGGAGGCGTAGACAGTTATATTGTTTCTCTAGAATCGGTCCTTATTACAAGAGGGCCAGGATGCTCAGATTAAAAAGTATTTTACGTTTGAGTCAATGCAGGGCTCTGGGCAGCCCCAGAGCAGCTTGTGGCCTTTCTTTTGTTTTGCAAACAGTGCCTGAGAAAGTTTTTTCCCTGTGTTCAAGAGAACTTCTTTTTAACAGTGTTACAGATCTATTCAGAAGTTTAAAATAATGCTTTAATTCAAAGAGTTTTGCTTCTAGTGAACTGTAACCACTAGAAAATTCTGCCTCTAGGTATGGCTAATGTAACTTTACATTATGTAAGAAAAAATTTTATTGTTTCTGCTTCTATACAAGAAGCCAAGAGTTTTAATCTTTCAGTGTATATTGTTTCCTAAGTAAAAGGTATTTTATTAACTAATGCTTCTTAAAGTTTACCTTAAATCCTTGCCCTCACCCAAAAGATTCAGAGACAATATCCTTTTATTACTTAGGGTTTTAGTTTACTACAAAAGTTTCTACAAAAAATAAAGCTTTTATAATTGTTGTTAATTGGTAATTAAAAATTGGTTGTGCCCAAAACAATTCTTTGGCCAAAAAGAAAACATTATTGTAAAGTCATTTTTCTCATCCTCCCAGCCGATCGTTGGCCCACGTGGGCCCAACTAAGCTTCTGTGGGGCGGAGTCTTAAGACACAGTTTCCCCTGTTCCAGCACAAATAATCTAGTTGTGTGCTGTAGATGTGTTTTAAAATGCTGAACAATCAAACCTTAATTTGTATATTAATAGTCAATGCCATATCTCTGAGCTCGCAATTGCTTAAATTGTTCATCCCTCAGATACTATTAATTCTCAAATTTACAATTGCTTATGCATATTTCTAGTTAATAAATAAATAAATTATGCACATGTGACTCTTAATAACTTTGCAAGCCTTCTAGTTACAACTGCTCCTTAAGAAAATTGATTGAAAGTGCAATTAGTCACTGCCCCTTTACAGCCAAGTATTTAAAATATTTGGTCAACTAGTTATTAATTCAAAAGTTTAGGTATTGTAAATTGTATCCCTGTGCATACTATTTAGTGCATTCCCATGCACACTATTTAAGTCTTACCTTTATTTTCAAAATCTAATATTTTAATGTCAAAGAGTTTAATAAATGCTTTATAGTATCTTAAAGGGATCTACTTATTGGCTTATAGATTAATCCTAAAACAACTACCTTATTAGAAAAGGGAAAAACAGGTTTTCTCCACTGAACGCTGCAGAAGCATATTAGTAAATTCGTGTGACGAGCTGGTAGGTAAGTTGACTCATGTCCTGATTGTATTGACTAAAAAACTAAATTAAATTCATGTTTTAGATCCATCCTTACTTGTCATTTTTCCAGTTTAGACTAGCTTCTAGCCTTTTAACTTTATGGCAATAGTACATCAGAGACTGTATATTCAGACTTAGTAAAATTAGTCATTTAATAGAGTCATAATGATTTTTCTCTTTTCTTCAGTGTGACCAGCCATTCTAACTCAATCTCAGACTGGTCTAATATTCAGTCCAATGTTAGAGATTCCTATATTCTAAATTACCTAGCAAAGTTAATTCAGAGCACATCCCCCACTTCCCCTAGATCCCTAACCTCAGAAGGATTGCTGGCCTTACAGCTAGTAGAAAAAGCTATTAAAGAGCAATTGGTCACTTAATACATTGGTAAAATAGAAGGACCCCCTGACTAACAAATGGAAGGGTCCAGATCCAGTTCTAATTTGGGGTAGGGACTCAGTTTGTGTTTTTTCACGAGATGAAAATAGAGCTCGGTGGCTGCCAGAGAAATTAATTCGTCAGATGAACACAGATTCTAAATCTTCTAAAGTATCACCTTGAGGACTAAAATTCCTCTTTTGCTTAAAAGTCGGCTTGAGGACTCAGGCTCCAAAAAAAGCTACTCTCTGAGCCAGCTCCCGACAGGAGGCCAGAGACTAGCCTCAGCTTTACAATTTGCATTTGAATAAAGTACCTGGACTTCCTCAAAAGAAGTTCTGCTTTCCTACTTTCTCACTGTGGAGATTTTGTCTTTCAAGCAGGTAAATCAACATTCTCGAGGCGGACCAGCGGATGTGCATCCCCGCCCCCCTAGAGCACACAGGTGGCTGCTGTTATCTCTTTTCCAAGGACATTTCCAGCACGTGGCTTTCAGTCTGAGTTAAAAATTAGGTTTACCAAGAGGGCTAGAAAAGTAGATATTTCTATATTAATAAAGATTGGTTTTTATTTTGATAGACAGGCTTAGCCCCTTAGCTGACCTCTGGCTTTTCACCCTTGCTGTTACTGCAAGGTGTCCTTAGCTCAATAGGCTGTGGAAAAAACAGGGATGAGGAGGAACGACTTCCAGCTCCTATTTTAGCCACAAATCATGGTGTTACTAATGACATAATTCTTGCCTAGGTCTTGCTAAATCTGAGGTTGATAATTCTCCTTTAGGAGCTGCACAGCACTCAGAACTGTGCATACTGGTTTGTGATCGTACAAATTCAGTATGGGCATCGCTTGGTGCAGAGAGCACTGCAGGGGAAGGTCCAGCTTGACCATTTCTGAGTTTCCTGTGAGATAAACCCGGTTTAAAAGAGGTTGGTATCAAATTTTGGCTAAGAATCAAAAATATTTTTCGGCTCTGCCTCCCCCTCCCCAAAAGATACCGAGAGCCACAGGTGTGGGTCTTAACAGTACCCACGGGAGGAATCGGGTCAATGTCCACCCAAGCCAAGGTTAAAAGCCCACTCATCTACAGATGAGAAAATCATTTGATCACCTCAGTTAAGCATTGCCTTATTTAACTTAATTAATAGGGGGGAGAGAGATTGGAGACCGTACTGTCTTCACTGCCTCCCACCCCAAAATAAAAAAGCCAATTGGCCTTGTACTACAGAGCCGGTCGAACGCCTTCTCCCTGTTTCCCACCTATCATCCAAAAATGCGGAGGAATATCAACTTAGTGTTATTCTTATTATAGTGTATTTCACATTTGTTCAGTCAAACTTAGCCAAAGTTCCAACGCCCTACTTAAAATTCAACAGGAAAGTTACCTACCAAGTACTAATTAGCATTATAAAGTCAGAGCCTACAGCTCCAGGCTTTTCAGTTAGTTGTTTACTAAGATAAGAAAGGACAGTCTTAGCCAGATACAGTTTACCATAAGAAAAGTTAAGGAATCCCATGAAAGCAAGTTTTTTCTTTAGCCCTAGATTCCAGGCAGAACTATTGAGCATAGATAATTTTACCCCCTCAGGCCAGCTTTTTCTTTTTTTAAATTTTGTTAATAAAAGGGAGGAAATGTAGTCTCCCCTCCCCCAGTCTGAAACCTGCTTGCTCAGGGGTGGAGCTTCCTGCTCATTCGTTCTGCCACGCCCACTGCTGGAACCTGCGGAGCCACACACGTGCACCTTTCTACTGGACCCGAGATTATTCGGCGGGAATCGGGTCCCCTCCCCCTTCCTTCATAACTAGTGTCGCAACAATAAAATTTGAGCCTTGATCAGAGTAACTGTCTTGGCTACATTCCTTTCTCTCGCCACCTAGCCCCTCTTCTCTTCCAGGTTTCCAAAATGCCTTTCCAGGCTAGAACCCAGGTTGTGGTCTGCTGGCCGGACACAACAAAAAACTATATGAAGCAGATATAGGTAAAAAAAACACATGCCCAACCTCAATTATGAAATTTAGAATTTTCAAAAACAGATCAAGATGAATGTCCTATGTGTCACAAGCCTTTCCACAAAGACACAAGTGGGTTGTTTTCACTCATATACAAGTTTGGTGGTTAGGGGCCTGAACATCAATGACAAAGCTGTAAGGACATGGACTAAGACCTTGGTGTCCTGGAGATGTTCAACAACATTTAGGGATTCAGACAGTTCACCTCTCCCATTACAGACACCCCCAGTGTGGTGCACAATGCTTTGGGTGGTTCCGAACCGAGATTCTAGCATCCCTGGCTCCCCATTACCCAGCCAGGATGTATAAATTTCTATGGTTAAAATCTCAATCCAAAGTTGTTTGACAAGCAGAAAAGCACTGTGAGACCCATGAAAGCCAGGCTAGTGCATGGAAGTCAGAAGATGATCAGACCATATCTGGGTGTTGGATCAAGAGAACAGGATGCTCTTCTTTGCCTTGGTGACCATGAAGTGAAAATTGCCTTCAACAATACAAGACAGGCACCAGTTGTCTCAGTGACCCACCTTGAGTCCTCATGTGTGACCTCTTGGTTCAGTTGAAAAAAAAACTCCATTAATCAGACTGCCTAGCCAGTTTAGATTTTCCTGTGTTTGCAGGTTGAGGTCACATGACTTGTGCCTGGCCAGCAGGTGAGGGATCCACTGAAAGCAGGCAGGGTTATAGAGTCACACTCTGTGGCTTATTTTCAAGGATGTGTCAGCTACAGCACACTGGCATCTTTCCACAGAAGTATTCTAGATGAAATTTCCACCTTAAGCTACCCATTCCCATGAGAACATAGACTTTTTTTCTGAAGTTTAGATTTGAGGTTTGCTCCAAGTTCATAATTCACCCTGGATGGAATGGAGAGCAGCGCCTCCAATTCGATTCTCTCCATGCCAAAAGACAAAAGCACAGAAATGGAGTAATTCTATATTGAAAAATTAGAAGAATTTATTAATGCTGCTGTCCCATACTTAAATCAGGGAAGTACCCATGTAAAATCCTAGCATGCAGGATAAAGTGGTGTGGGGAATCTCTGTGAGTTTTAGGGCCACCTATTTTATATAAAGATTTCCAGAACAGAAAAAGAAAGCTATATAGTATGTTCCTGTCTCAAAAATTATAAAAGTTCAGGACAGGAAATTTTCCTATCTCATTTAGAGAATGCAACAGGACCGCCATTCAACAGGACCTCCATTCTTTCAACAGCTCTAGCTTCACTGATGTGCAACAGAAACACAAGGTGACCCTCTCTGAAGCCACAGAAGTCAAAAGTACTCTTGCCCACTATGGTATGAAAAGAGCTTTTTGTTTTGTCGACACAGGACTCACCAGATGATCTGGATTCTAGAAAGTATTAACAGCCAAGATTCCAGTTTTATTGCTGGGAAGAATATTGGACCAATGCTGTCAATATGCCCAAGTGCTCGATAAAAACCCAGGGACAGGTGGTCAGAATGGAAGCTGACTGCCAAGTACAAAGGAGCAAATAGTTCCTGCCTTACCACATTTCTGCCAGCTCTCATTTTCCAATTGTTGTCAACAAACAATCAACACTTTCCCTCTGTGTTTGGGATACTAGCATAAACCACTTTATGGGTTCCTGTTTTCCACTATGCTAAGACCATGTATCAGAGACTCTTGTTCTACAACAAGTAGATACTTACTAAATTCAGCCTTACTTTCAAGTGCATGGTTCCCACAGATTAGGTCTTAGGACTCTCTGTGGAGCTCAGTTGCCATGACAATCCAGTGAACTGCTTCTAATCTGGAAGGTGTCCTGGAAAACACATCACTAGGACTCCATACTCCACCAGTGTATGACATTTCCAACACCATGATCACCAATGGTTTTTCTTAAGCCTGAATTCTTGGTTAGCAATAGATACAATGTAGTACCATGGCTGCTGGCCTCCTAGAGACAATACCTGGCATCAGGCCTGGCAAGGTCTACTTAATTTTCCATAGTGGAACATAACAATACTAACTGGATGAAAGAGGCTGTGAGGATAATGACACAGCTACAATATAAATAAAATGATGGAGATGCAACACTTTCTATTTGTTGCCCAGAACAAGAGAGTGTATTTAATGAGGCATCCTCCCACTTTTCTACCTTGACAGTAACCATCAGAGTAGGGCCTCTACACATGGCTTGCCCTGTCCTGTCTACTCATACTGTCTGCAGGGAACATTTGTTCCTGGTCTTCCTTGTTCAAGACCCCTGCCTCAGTCCACACATTCATCCATTTCTCCTTAATCATTGACAGCAAGTATCACAGCACACACTTGATTTCTCTCTCTACAGGGCCACTCATTTCCTCCTTTCCCTATCCCTTCCTCTTACCTCCATTTATCTATTTCCCAGCTCCAATACGTCTTTCAGAGGTTCTGCTCATCTTTCAAAGGACCTTCACAAGATATCTTGGGTGTAATCAAGTGATTAAAGTGGAGCAAAGCCTGAGACCTGCAGACATGTCTGTTGTTTCCAGGGGCAGCTGTTTTAGATGCTGTGGAACCCTTTTCCCACCAACATGACAAAACTGGGGATCTTAAACTTTTATCGAGCCAGTGCTGCATGTGACTATTTAGGGAAGTCCAGCAAGCAGTGCAGGTGTTCCAGTGAACTGAATGACTCTACACATGGTCGCTGAGACTCTATATGTGGAGGAAGAATGCTATGACCTGTAGCCCTTATATCTTTTTACACAGCACCTCTGATTTCTGCCTTGCAAACCTCTCTTTGCACACCACAATACAGTTTACCCTCAAAAGCAGCAGAAAGAATCATGAAGGGCCTTTGTTACAGACACTAAACACAGACTTTATCAGTATTGAAGACAATGGGACTCATCTGACCAATAGGGCTGCCTCTTTTTCCTGCCTCATGATAGCTCAGCAGCAGAGAACAGGATGATAATGTTTCAAGAGAGCATCCTGTTTGTATGCCTTGACTCATGCAAGGAACCATCAGTGTAGGCGTTTTTCTTCTTGTGGCTGGCCATGCTAATCTACCTCCCATGCTGTACTCCACAGAAAGTTTGTGAGTGTTCTTGATTGCCCCAGACTTCTGCCTTAGGCCAACACAAGCATCTCTTTCATGCTGATTTAAGGACAGAATCTATTCCTCACTCTACACTCCTCTCATTTCCTTTTACCCACTCCATCCCAGTTGCCAATTGTTCCCACGACCCACTTTCACCTGTCTCCCTCCTTCCAGGGCACTTACATGTTTCTCACCGTACGGAGGGCAGACAGCAGCAGCAGCAGCAGCAGCAGCAGCAGCAGCAGCAGCAGCAGCAGCAGCAGCAGCAGCAGCAGCACAGTGCTTTCAGAGCACGGGAAATTCGCTTCCAAACTGTGGGTGACCTAAGTCTAGGACCTGTGGGGCCAACGTGGGATGATACTGGAGAGACCTGTTCACCAGGCATGCTGTGTGTGGAATCTCTGTTGACTACAATATCCCCTGTAGCACTGTTAGTGACATCAGCTGTCAGAGCATCACTTTCTGGCACTGGGTCATCTGAATAGGGCATCCTCTCTGTGTAGGAATTTTTGGTGAGTATGGGGGAATTTCTGCAACTCTTGCTTCTTCTTTCAACACTCTAATCCTGAAAGTGACTCTTTCTAGATTCCATACAGGTTGAAAAGGTAGGTTCACTTGCTCTCCTCTTCAAGTGGGGAAGGGGGATAAGGGCACCTTAAGGGCTGCTATTTGCCCAGGGCTTCTCCACCTGCTGATGGCTGTCCCCATAGCTCAGTTGGTATTTTAAAATATTAAATGTTGCCATTACTTCATCTTTGAGTCGCCTATTTGTTAAGGATGACACAATCTCTTCACAGGTATAGCCAATGGTGCACATTGTGTTCACGATCCTGGGAAGGATTTCTTTTGTGGCAACCAGTCCATGAACTTGGATGTGGCCCAGTCATGGTCGTTCCACAAGCTGATGTATTGTCATCCCGAACCAGGTAGGGACCCCGAGTAACCGTGCAATGATGATGTGACACGGAAATGACAAGTGGTAAGGAATGGGACACATTGTAGTAGTGATGATCCTGTGCATATCCTCAATGGTGGCTTCTACATATGGAAAGTGCCCTGTGACCAGAACGTAGAGGACGATGCCCAAGCTCCACATGTCAACTGCCAGTCCATCATAGGGTTTCCTTGCCAGTATCTCTGGGGCCCTATAGAGTATGGAGCCACAGGTCTCCTCCAGCATCTGCCCCTCTGTGGTTTTAATGGCCATGCCAAAGTCACAAAGCTTTGCATTTCCTACCGCATTGACTAAAATGTTTTCTAATTTAATATCGCGATGTGCAATGTGTCTTTGGTGGAGGAAGTGCACTGCTGACACGACCTGCTGGAAAATATGTCTAGCCTCCTCCTCTTTCAGACAGCCCAGTGCCCTGAGGTACTTCTCAAGGTCCTCTCCTGGCACATACTCCATGATCACATACGTTGTTTTCAGTGTGTCAATCATGTGAAAAAATCGAACAATGTTCCTGTGTTCTAAAGATTGAAGAAGTTCCACCTTCAAAGTGAAGTCAGCAATGCTATTGATGTTTTTCTCAAGGACCTTGACAGCCACCCGTATACGTGTGGGAAGATGGCAGGCAAGCTTTACCTCACCAAATGAACCACAACCCAGAGATGACAACATCCTGAAATCCTTTTCAAGGATGTTCTCTTCCATGTGGGTGGCCATGATGTTTGCTCAAGTTCCACCACCTACTCTCATATAGAACCAGAAATATATGAGGCTAGAAATAAAAATTAATGCGATTTTAGAATGAATTCTCTATCATGAATTCTGAGATCTCCCAAACAACCCAATGATGCTCCTCAAGGATATAGAAATACCAGAAGATCCCAACCACAAACGAGTAGAGGAGGAATTCTATTAAAGGTCATGGATGATTTCAGTGAAGGGGGCATGCAAAGGTAAATACTGAGAGCACAGCAATAATTAGCTGGTTATTTTAAAGACCAATATGCAACCTTTTCCCATAACTGATCAAGTGAGACCTGATACAATTTGAAGAACAGAAAACAATAAACTGATGTTCTACACATACTCTATCTACTATGACTACAATCCAGATGATCTTTCAGAGATGCTTCAATATTTATGCTTCTAGAAATTAGAAAATATAAAAGGAGATTTTAGATATGTGTAAATTTTTAATTAAAATGAAATAAAACATGTAAACACAAGAACCATAAGCAACAAGTATGGTGTAGCAAAAAAAAAAAAAAAAAAAAAAACCATATCTTCCATTAAAGCAGAGCCCAGGCCTCATGGATTCCCCAAATGTATACAGATGTTAGAGAAACATATATACCAGACTTACAGAAATTAACTCATGAAAGAGAAAACAAAGGACTATATTCAAACTCGACTTTCTTAATATTACCCTCCTCCAACAGCCAAATAATCAAAATGAACAGAGAAAGCATAAGCTCCCTTCCATTGTGAACATATATATGAAAATTGTTTATTAGAAAAAAATTGTTCCTGCTTGATACTTCACATCTATTTCAGGAATAGACTACACAGCCCTTCATTCACAATCAAAATGGCCTCATGCAGAACGAAAGGACAGTATGTAACAAAGAAAATGAACAACAGCATAACTTTTCAGGGGTCTCTGGAGAAGACTACATACTAAATGCTATGAACAGTGACGTCTTGAAGGATGAGGAAAGTCACTGCTAGTAGGCATAGTTTGACTTGAAAGAAAGCAGTTCCACAAGTAGAAATGGGTCACCTTTTTGTCTCTTGTGGGTAAGGAGGAAGGAGGAGCCTGAGCTTTTAAAAAAGTCATACTATCAGTACAAACACATGGTGGACAGAAGGAAATGTTCAGGAGATAATGATTAAAGTCCATGATATGCATGACTTGGGGTTTCTCAGAGATTGAACGACCAATCAAAGAGAGACTATGGGCTGGACCTGGGTGTCTGCCACTCCCAGTACACATATGTATCAAAGATACAGCTTGGTCTTCATGGGTGTTCCCAAAACCTGGAGCAGAATTGGGAGAAGATATATATGAGGGGGTGTTGGGAGGAAAAGTAGGCAGATTGGGATGTAAGTAAATGATTGAAGTGAAATGGTTTATGTGTAATATACTTAAGTGCAATATAAATTTAATACAGTGTGTTATACTTATTTTGTGCAGTGTATTGTACTTATTTTGTAATTATGATTATTACAATTTCAGCATATAATATACCATAATTTATGATCATAAATTGTATAATTATAGTTTCCAATAATAAATTAGTATTCACAATGATATATATAATTATCATAAATATCATATTGTATAACACATAATATATTAAGATTACTAATACATATCAGGTATACCATACATATTGAGGGTAATTAATCTAGACAGGATTCTAGTATAGTAGTTCTCTGAGAGGCTCCACCTAGCAGCTGACTCAGACAGATGTAGACATCCACAGCCAAACAGTGGATGGAGCTTGGGGACTCTTATGGAAGAAGAGGGGAAAGGAACTCCAAGGGAGTACCTAGAGAATCTAGTAACCTGAACCCTTGGGGCTCTCATAGTCTGAACCACCACCCAAAGAGCATATGCAGTTGGACCTAGGCCTCACCCACATATGCAGCAAATGAGCAGCTTGATCTTCATGGGGGTCATGAAAACCTTGAGTGGGGCCATCCCAAAATCTGCTGCCTGTACATGAGATATATTCTTCTAGCCTGGGGTGCTTTGTCTGGCCTCAGTGGGAGAGAATGTATCTAGGACTGCAGAGACTTGATGTAGCAGGGTGGGGGGAACCCTGGGAGACTACACACTCAAAGGAAAAGGGAAGATGGTGGGAGACAGGATTGTGGGAGGGGGTAACCAGGAGGAGAGAGTGAGCAGGAGGTAAAGGGAAGAAGTTAAAAATATAAATATATATGTTTTATACAAGGAAAAAGTAATGAAGGAAATAAGACTAGTGTTTCAAAATAAAAATTGGCTCATAGCCAGGCAGTATTTTACACACTGTTAATCCCAGCACTTGGGAGATAGAGACAAGAGTATTTCGAGTTCAACACCGGCCTGGTCTACAGGGTGAATTTGAGGACAGCCAGGGCTACACAGAGAAACCCTGTCTTGAAACAAAAATGGGGTCATAATTAATGAAGAAAGTGATAACATAGGTACAAATTAAGCCTCAGAGAAAATCCAACATTATTAATAAAATCTTCTTTTACCTAGTCTGCCATGTTAGGTCACTATCTCTGGGAGGACTGATCCTTTCTGAAGGAAACGGGGAGAGTAGATTTTGGAGACAGAGGAGGTAACAGCACAAGAGGGAGGAGAGAGGGAGGTGAGAACGCTGTTAGGATGTATTAAATGAGAGAAGAATCAAAGAAAGTAAAAATCTAATTGTGTATATAAACATCAACATGAATATAAACTGAAATAAGTAAGACCAAACATGAATCCAAAGGGCCAAAATAACAGACTGCAAAACAATATTGCAATCTCAACAACTAGCAGCAAGAATTGGCAAGAATTTCAGTAGTCTGTAATACTGAAGGAAGACACACTTTCAAAATCTTTTCATCATGAGGCACCATTTAGAGTGGAATACCCGTTTCAGGAAAATACATGGAACTAGGGAAGTGTGATGACAAAAATGCCAGATCCACAAACCCAAGTATCACACTTTGTTTTCTAGAGGTCATGAGTAGGCAGTGGGTCTGAACCTTGTAAAATGAGAAGGACTTATCACATCCAATGGGTGGGGAAGTGAAATAAAGCAGATAAAGAGTATTCAAAAGAGTAGAAGCAGTTCTGTGAAGTCAAGATGATTTCCTCATTGTGTACAGTTTATACCACCGAAGGTGTAAAATTGACAAGAACAAAGGCAAATAGGACAAGTAAATGAACTTGATAAAAGGAGTAACAGCTGAAATGAAGAAAAGGAGCATACAGACATGAGTTAAAACACAAATAAGTGATGTAAATAAAAAGTAAATGACCACTAAATGCCAAAAGTCCAAACTGAAAACCTAGAAAACAAATATAACTCACTAAATCCAGATCCAACAAGTTGGGAAAAGGCCAAGTTTGTGAGAAACAACAGAGTTCAACTGCTCTCCCACCAACCAACTGCCTCTGTCTGAAGCACAAGGACAAACGCAACCTTGGCAGCAGCTTGCTATTGGTTGGTATCCAACATTCCTTGCAAAGTCTCATTATGATGTCACATGCAAGAGACCAAGACAGCTCTTCAAAACCCCACAGTATTTTAAAATATATTTCTTCTGACATTCTTGCCCCCAACTTCTATAATACTAAGTATTCTCACAGTTGTGATCAAATGCAGGCAAGGATCTACTTGTAGGAGGAAGAGTTTGTTTAGCCTCAGATTTACAGGGGGCATAATTCAACATAATGGGAGCTACCAATGCCATGCAGATCAGCGTAGCTGTGCAGTTGGTTACCTGGCATTTCCAATCCCACAATCGCTCTGACATGTCCTGTCTTTTCTAAGTAACATTAGTGCAATCTTAAGCATGTTTCTCTATTCAGTCAGGGTAAAGTTCCATTCTAGTTGCCATGAACTGCACAGTCAAGCAGTCTGTCTTTCTCTCCCCATGCCCTCTTCTCATTTAACTCTAAAAATCATGGGATCTATAACTTGAAACTGTCAGCGTTTAATAGAGTTATGCTCCTTAAATGATCATACTCATGATATTAATGGCATATCTGAAAATATGTACATGTTCCCTATTCCAGGAAGACTTTGCAATCCAAACAAGGCCCATTCAATCCTCTTACTTGCTACAGTTAGTAAAACTTTTCCCTTGTTCTCTGCTTACTTGGATTTTGCTTTCACCAGCATGAGAACCCTTGGTATTCTAACATATTTTCTTCAAAATCATCAGTATAGCAACACAAAGGAGCAACCACCGATTCTCTTCTGTGATTTTTTAAGAGACTGTGATGTTGGAATATGTCTAAACTATTTGTGACTCTCTCAGGACACATTAACAAGGAAGATACATAAGAAATTATCTACCTATGTGAGGAAAGACAGAGTGCATTCTAGAGAAATGAACAAGTTTGTACAAATTCCTGTATTCCCCAGGAAGAAGCCCTCCTGCCTACACAGAGAACAGCAAGTTCAGCTTTGCTGCTCTCCTGAGACTCAAAATAGGCATGCAGCAAGCCCATCTACTTTCCTGTGTTCATTCAGGAGGTAGACACATGGAGGGTTTGCCCAGTGGCCTCTGACTGCTGGCACAAGCTTGGCCTGGATAGGCTTGTTGCTGTCCTGGCAATAGCTCTGGGAACATATGACTAGAAACATCTTCCTATCAACAGACCTGGACCGAGAAACTGTGCCTCCTACCACACTTATAGTTTACCATGTGAGACAAAATTAAGATACTCTGACAATGAGTATCAGTCAGGAATTATGTTTTGTAGTTTCACCTTCAGAAATGTAACACCAAAAGACCTTCTGGGAGCTAAGGAGATTAACTCCAACCTCCAGGAAACACACACAGTGGCCACATGGTATCATGATGAACACCTAAAGTTTTTGACACAGGAGTTACACTCTTGGGGAGCAGACAGGAGTGCACAGGGGCAGTGGAAGAGCTGGGACAGGGTCCTTCCAGCCTCCATCTGCACCAAGAAAGAGGAGCAGTTACACACCTCTGCGTACAGGTCCTGTGCAGAGGAGAGCTGGTCATCCAGGAGTGCTCACCACAAGCTTTCAAGAACACAGGAGGGACAAGCTCATGCCAGAGACTGCAAGACCAACTAAAACCAGAGACAACAAGATGGAAAAATGCAAGCACAAGAATTTTGCCAACAGAAACCAAGTCTACATGGCATCATCAGAATACAGTTCTCCCATAGCAGCAAGTACTTCATACCCCAAAACACCAGAAAAGCAAAATTGGATTTAAAACTACTTCTCATGATGCTGATAGAGGACTTTAAGAACATAGATAATTCCTTTAAAGAAATACAGGAGAACACAAGTAAATAGGTAGAAGCCATTAAAGAGGAAACACAAAAGACCCTTAAAGAATTACAGGAAAACATAACCAAACAGTTGAAGGAATTGAGCAAAACCACCCAGGATCTTAAAATGGAAGTAGAAAGAATAAAGAGATCACAAATGGAGGCATTTCTGGAGATAGAATGCCTAGGAAAGAGGTCAGGAGTCATAGACATGAGCATTATGAACAGAATACAAGAATCTCAGGTGCAGAAGATACCATAGAAAACATTGAAACAGCAGTCAGAGGAAATTCAAAATGTAAAAAACTCCTAACCCAAAATATCTAGGAAATCTAGGACACCATGAGAAGACCATACCTAAGGATAAAGATATAGAAGAAAGCAATGATTCCCAAATTTAAGGACCAGTAAACATCTCCAACAAAATTATAAAAGAAAACTTCCCCAACCTAAAGAAAGAGATGCCCATGAACACACAAGTAGCCTACAGAACTTAAATAGATGGAACCAGAAAAGGAATTTCTCCTGTCACATAATAATCAAAACATCAAATGCACAAAACAAAGAAAGAATATTAAAAGCAGTAAGGGAAAATGGTCAAGTAACATATAAAAGCAGACCTATTAGAATTATACAGACTTCTCCTAGAGACTATGAAAGCTAGAAGATCCTGGGAAGATGTCATACAGCCCCTAAGAAAACACAAATGCCAGCCTGGACTACTACACTGGGCAAAGCTGTCAATTACCATAGATGGAGAAACAAAGATATTCCATGACAAAAACAAATTTACCCAATATCTTTAAACAAATCCTGCCATACTAAGAATAATAAAGTGTAAACTCCAACATACAGAGGCAAACTATGCCTTAAAAATAGCAAGAAAATAATCTTCCTTTAACAAACCAAAATAAAGATAGCTACAGAAATATATTTCCAACTCTAACAATAATAATAAAAAACAGGTAGCACCAATTACTTTTCCTTAATATCTGTTAACATCAATGGACTGAATTCCTCAATAAAAAGACATAGAATAACAAACTGGCTATGTAAATAAGAACCAACATTTTGTTGCATACAGGAAACCCACCTCAAAGACAGATAATACCTCAGAAGAAATAGCTGGACAACAATTTTCCAGCCGAATGGTCCCAAGAAACAGGCTGGAGTAGCCATTCTTTTTTTTTTCTTTAATATTTTTCATACATATTTTCCTCAATTACATTTCCAATGCTATCCCAAAAGTCCCGCAAATCCTCCCCCCCCCACTTCCCTCCCCACCCATTCCCATTTTTTGGTCCTGGCATTCCCCTGTACTGGGGCATATAAAGTTTGTGTGTCCAATGGGCCTCTCTTTCCAGTAATGGCTGACTAGGCCATCTTTTGATACATATGCAGCTAGAGTCAAGAGCTCTGGGGTATTGGTTAGTTCATAATGTTGCACCTACAGGGTTGCAGATCTCTTTAGCTCCTTGGATACTTTCTCTAGCTCCTCCATTGGGGGCCCTGTGATTCATCCAATAGCTGACTCTGAGCATCCACTTCTGTGTTTGTTAGGCCCCGGCCTAGTCTCACAAGGACAGCTATATCAGGGTCCTATCAGCAAACGCTTGCTAGTGTATGCAATGGTGTCATCGTTTGGAGGCTAATTATGGGATGGATCCCTGTATATGGCAGTCTCTAGATGGTCCCTCCTTTTGTCTCAGCTCCAAACATTGTCTCTGTAACTCCTTCCATGGGTGATTGTTTCCAATTCTAAGAAGGAGCAAAGTGTCCACACTTTGGTCTTCGTTCTTCTTCAGTTTCATGTATTTTGCAAATTGTATCTTTATCTTGCTATACTAAGTTTCTGGGCTAATATCCACTTATCAGTGAGTACATATCATTTGAGTTATTTTGTGATTGTGTTACCTCACTCAGGATGATGCCCTCCAGGTCCATCCATTTGCCTAGGAATTTCATAAATTCATTCTTTTTAATAGCTGAATAGTACTCCATTGTATAAATGTACCACATTTTCTGTATCCATTCCTCTGTTGAGGGGCATCTGGGTTCTTTCCAGTTTCGGGCTATTATAAATAAGGCTGCTATGAACATAGTGGAGCATGTGTTCTCAGAGTTAAAAAGAGCAATTTTATTTCTTTTTTAAGAACAATTTAAAAATTCATCTGGAATAACAAAAAACCCAGGATAGCAAAAACTATACTCAACAATAAAAGAACTTCTGGGGAAACATCATCCCTGACCTCAAACTGTACTACAGAGCAACAGTGATTTAAAAAAAAAAAAACAAAAACTGCATGGTATTGGTACAGTGACGGGCACTAGATCAATGGAATAAAATTGAAGACCCAGAAAAGACCCCACACACCTGTGGTCACTTGATCTTTCACAAATGAGCTAAAATCATCCAATAGAAAAAGACAGCATTTTCAACAAAAGGTGCTGGTTCAACTGGAAATTGGCATGTAGAATATAATCTCTTTTTTTACAATGTTGATCCTGCCAATCCATGAGCATGGCAGATCTTTCCATCTTCTGAGATCTTAATTTATTTCTTCAGAGACTTGAAGTTCTTATCATACAGATCTTTCACTTCCTTAGAGTCACGCCAAGATATTTTATATTATTTGTGACTATTGAGAAGGGTGTTGTTTCCCTAATTTCTTTCTCAGCATGTTTATCCTTTGTGTACAGGAAGGCCATTGACTTATTTGACTTAATTTTATATCCAGCTACTTCATTGAAGCTGTTTATCAGGCTTAGGAGTTCTCTGGTGGAATTTTTAGGGTCACTTATATAGACTATCATATCATCTGCAAAAAGTGATATTTTGACTTCTTCCTTTCCAATTTGTATCCCCTTGATCTCCTTTTGTTGTCTAATTGCTCTGGCTAGGACTTCAAGTACAATGTAATAGGTAGGGAGAGAACGGACAGCCTTGTCTAGTCCCTGATTTTAGTGGGATTGCTTCCAGCTTCTCTCCATTTACTTTGATGTTGGCTACTGATTTGCTATAGATTGCTTCTATCATGGTTAGGTATGGGCCTTGAATTCCTGATCTTTCTAAGACTTTTATCATGAATGGGTCTTGGATTTTGTGAAATGCTTTCTCCGAATCTAAAGAGATGATCATATGGTTTTTGTCTTTGAGTTAGTTTATATACTGGACTATGTTGATGGATTTCCGTACAGTGAACCATCCCTGCATTCCTGGGATGAAACCTACTTGGTCAGGATGGATGATTGTTTTGATGTGTTCTTGGATTCGGTTAGCAAATTCTTTATTGAGGATTTTTGGCTATCTTGCCAAAAGCAATCTACAGATTCAATGCAATCCCCATCAAAATTCCAACTCAATTCTTCATCGAATTAGAAAGGGCAATCAGCAGATTTATCTGGAACAACAAAAAACCTATGATAGCAAAAACTCTTCTCAAGGATAAAAGAACCTCTGGTGGAATCACCATGCCTGACCTAAAGCTGGACTACAGAGCAATTTTGTTAAAAAAAAAAAAACCTGCATGGTACTGGTATAGTGACAGACAAGTAGACCAATGGAACTGAATTGAAGACCCAGAGATGAACCCACACAACTATGATCACTTGATCTTTGACAAGGGAGCTAAAACCATCCAGTGGAAGAAAGACAGCATTTTCAAAAAGTGGTGCTGGCACAACTGGCAGTTATCATGTAGAAGAATGCAAATTGATCCATTCCTATCTCCTTGTACTAAGGTCAAATCTAGGTGGATACAGAAAATGTGGTACATTTACACAATGGAGTACTACTCAGCTATTAAAAAGAATGAATTTATGAAATTCCTAGGCAAATGGATGGACCTGGAGGGCATCATCCTGAGTGAGGTAACCCAATCACAAAGGAACTCACACAATATGTACACACTGATAAGTGGATATTAGCCCAGAAACGTAGGATATCCAAGGTATAAGATACAATTTGCTAAACGCATGAAACTCAAGAATAAAGACGACCAAAGTGTGGACACTTTGCCCCTTCTTAGAATTGGGAACCAAACACCCATGGACGGAGTTACAGAGACAAAGTTTGGAGCTGTGACGAAAGGATGGACCATCTAGAGTCTGCCATATCTGGGGGTCCATCCCATAATCAGCTTCCAAACACTGATACCATCACACACACTAGAAAGATTTTGTTGAAAGGACCCAGATAGAGCTGTCTCTTGTGAGACTATGCCGGGGCCTAACAAACACAGACGTGGATGCTCACAGTCACTTATTGGATGGATCACAGGGCCCCCAATGGAGGAGCTAGAGAAAGTACCCATGGAGCTAAAGGGATCTGCAGCCTTATAGGTAGAACAACATTATGAACTAACCAGTACCCAGGAGCTCTTGACTCTAGCTGCATATGTATCAAAAGATGGCCTAGTTGTCCATCACTGGAAAGACAGGCCCACTGGACTTGCAACTTATATGCCCCAGTAGAGGGGAATGCCAGGGCCAAAATTGGGAGTGGGTCAGAAGGGGAGTGGGGCGGAGGCTATGGGGGACTTTTGGGATAGCATTGGAAATGTAAATGAGGAAAATACCTAATAAAAATATGTATAAAAACGAGGCTATAGAAAACCACGTTAGCCTAAAATAATATTTTAAAATCTATAACATAGGCAATCTCTTGTACCTATCATATTTTTAAATGACAAATCTAATTTCCTGTGTTTTATCCAAGTATTTTCACTCTAATGAACATACAATAGTAATCTGAGAGTCACAATGACTTCTGCTAAATAAATTTTAACAACATAGCAAACAAAATACAGCTAACCTAGAGTAGGAAAATTCATCGATGGTGACAAATCATTGATATATAATAAATAAATAACTCAAAGTTAAACTGATGATAATAGTTTAAAAAAAAAGAATATAATCTCCTTGTACAAAGCTCAAGTCCAAGTGGATCAAGAACCTCCACATAAAACCAGATACACTGAAACTAATAGAAAAGAAAGTGGGGAAGAACCTTGAGCACATGGGCACAAGGGAGAATTTCCTGAACAGAACACCTATAGTTTATGCTCTAAGATCAAGAATTGACAAGTGGGACCTCATAAAATTGCAAAGCTTCTGTCAGACGAAGGACACTGTCAATAGGACAAAAACACAACCAACAGATTGGCAAAAGATCTTTACCAACCCTACATCTGATAGAGGGTTAATATCCAATATATACAAAGAACTTAAGAAGTTAGACTCCTGAGAACCAAAGAAACCTGTTTAAAAGTGGAGTGCAAGACTAAACAAAGAATTCTCAACTGAGGAATACCTAATGGCTGAGAAGCACCTAAAGGAATGTTCATTGTTAGTCATTAAGGGATTGCAAGTCGAAACAACCTTAAGAATCTACCTCACACCAGTCAGAATGGCTAAGATCTAAAAGGTAACAACAGAAGAGGGCAAGGATGTGGAGAAAGAGCAACACTCTTCCATTGCTGGTGGGATTGCAAGCTGATACAAACACTCTGGAAATCAGTTTGGCAGTTCCTCAGAAAATTGGACATAGTACTACCTGAGGACCCAGATCTCCCACTCCTGGGTTATATACCCAGAAGTTTCTCCAACATGTAATAAGGACAAATGCTCCACAATGTTCATAGCACCCTTATTTATAATAGCCAGAATCTGGAAAGAACCCAGATGTCCTTAAACAGAGGAATGGATACAGAAAACGTGGTACATTTACACAATGGAGTACTACTTAGCTATTAAAAACGATGAATTTATGAAATTCTTAGGCAAGTGGAAGGAACTAGAAAGTATGCTCCTGAGTGAGGAACCCAGCCACAAAAGAACACACATGGTATGCACTCACTGATAAGTGGATATTAGCCCAGATGTTTGGAATAACCAAGATACAATTTGCAGGCCACATGAAGAACAAGAAGAAGGAAGAACAAAGTGTGAGTACTTTGGTCCTCCTAAAGGGGGATCAAAATGCCCATTGGAGGAAATACAGAGACAAAGTGTCGAGCAGAAATTGAACGAAGGGCCATCCAGAGACTGGGCCACCTGGGGATCCATCCCATATATAGTTACCAAACCCAGACACTATTGTGGATGCCAACAATTGTTTGATGACAGGAGCCTGATATAGTTGTATCCTGAGAGGCTCTGCCAGTGCCTGACAAATACAGAAGTGGATCCCTACAGACATCCATTGGACTGAGCCCAGGGTTCCCAGTGGAGTAGGTAGATAAAGGAACCAAAGAGCTAAAGGGGTGTGCTGGCCCATAGGAGAAGGAACAACAATATGTACCAACCAGTACCCGGAGTGCTCCCAGAGGCCACTGGGCAAACCTTCCTTCTGTCTACCTCCTACATTAACACAAAAAAAACCATAATAACGTTGTACCTGCCTTCTTTTAGTCATTTTGATCACCATTCCCTGATTTTTTAACAAACACTTGGGCATATTGACAGCATTAACCAAATCTTCCCCTGAGCAATATGAGAGGAAGCTTGGGCTGTCAGTATGTTCTAGAATCAGGATCATATGGTGATTCCCATATGAACAGAATAAAAAACTGCTTGCTTAATGGGTGAAAGTAATTTTAACATATGGGGTATAAACTGGGGCCAACCTGTGTTTCTATTGCACATAAATAAAGCCAGGGCTGTGGAAGGTTTGGGAGTTCTGTTGCATTCTATAAATGAGATAGGAAAGTTATCTATCCCAAATGCTTTTTGTTAAGATTTTGAAATAGGAAATCACTACATATTACTTACCTACCTGGAAATTTATGTAGAATTGCTGGCTCTAAAACTCTCAGAGACCTCCCGAGCATCTGTACTGCCCTACCTGGCATCAAGTAGTTTATAGCAGCAATCATAAATTATTTTCATCTTTCGGTGTGGAATTCTATCAGTTCTATGCTTGTTTATATTTTGTCACAGACAGGAATTGAACTGGAGGCACTTCCATCCAATCCATCTAGGGAGGACACAGGCAGCCAACCCACCTCAAATCCCACCTTCAGAATTGAACACCTTGTTCCCATGGGAATGAATGACAGAGGTGGGAATTTGATCTGGAATATGTATGTGGAGAGATGCCAGTGTGCTGTAGCTGACACACCCTTGATAATAAGCCACAGAGGTGT
This sequence comes from Mus musculus, assembly GCF_000001635.26. Classification (NCBI taxonomy): domain Eukaryota; kingdom Metazoa; phylum Chordata; class Mammalia; order Rodentia; family Muridae; genus Mus; species Mus musculus. The sequence goes on from NC_000083.6 coordinate 53,924,992, forward strand.
GATTGTATAAGCTTGCCTGCTTTCAGTGGATACCTCACCTGCTGTCCAGACACAAGTCATGTGAACTCAATCTGAAAACCCAGGACACTCTAACCTGGCTAGCCAGTCTGATTGACAGAGTTCTTTTTATCTGAGCCAAGAGGTCTCACATCAGGACTCAAGGTAGGTCACTGAGACAACTGGTGCCTGTATTGTATTGTTGAAGGCAATTTTCACTTCATGGTCACCAATGGCAGAGAAGAGCATCCTGTTGTCTTGATCCAACACCCAAATATGGTCTGATCTTCTTCTGGCTTCCATGCTCTAGCCTGGCTTTCAGGGGTCCCACAGTGCTTTTCTGCTTGTCAAAGGACTTTGGATTGAGATTTAAACCACTGAAACTTGTACATCCTGGCTGGGAAATAGGGAGCCAGGGACGCAATAATCTCAGATCTAAACCACCCAAAGCATTGTTGCAGCATCCTCTGGAGTGTCTGGGACGGGAGAGGTGAACTGTCTGCATCCCTCAATGTTGAACATCTCAGGGAGACCACTGTCCTGTTCCATGTCCTTACAGCTTTGTCATTTATGTTTAGGCTCCGAACCACCAAACTTGTATATGAGTGAAAACAAACCATTTGTGTCTTTGTGGAAAGGCTTGTGACACATAGGACATTCATCTTGATCTGTTTCTGAATAATGTCAAATTTCATCATTGAGGCTAGCAGTGTGTTCTTTTCCTTGTATCCTCTTCATGTAAGTTTTTCATTAATTTTTTCTATTTGAGATTGTCTTATTCCATTGAAACAGACACATTAAATGTTTTCCATGGATGGGTATGAAATTTTAAAAATCAGATTTCAAAATGCCAGTACCCCAGAATTTCTTGCTTCTGTGTAAAATGAAGCAGTTGAGCTCAAGATGGAGAGTAGAGGATGAGAAGCAGAGGTTGTGGAAGCAGCAGGAACTGTGGTAAGTTTTGAGGAATTAGGAGGGCAGGAAACTACTGCCTTTCAAGGTCCCTTTCACATATCCTAAATCTTTGAAGGGATAAGCTTTATATATTGTGAAACATGGGATTTCCTGTTGTGGATTGAGAGAGCAGAATGAAGGAAGAGTCCTGCTGGAAATCCAGAGTACAGAGTGCAGGTTTACCCAGCATACAGGCCTCTATCCAACTCAGGAAGAGTTAAAACATCTACCCTGGTTTTCTCCACAGGGAATCATAGATAACAAGGAAACATGGCCCAGGCCTGGCCTCTCACAGCATAGTTTTCATAGGACACTTTGAGCCAATACCATTTCCAAGCTGCCCATGAATGTGCCAATTCTGTGCCCAATCCTGTAGAGAAATACCACAGCAATACTCATTTCTTTCATTCTTATCAGATTTCTCACAGGTGGACAGAACAGCTCCATGCCCCCCTTCCTCTAGGTCCCCTCCCTGCTGTTTTGTTTGCAGCCTGACTTTAGTCCTGTATCCCTCCCATCACAGAAGTCATAGTTCACTGCATGCTGGCTCAGTTTAATCTGTGTGCTAAGGAGCTTCAGTGTGCAGAGTTTTATCAGAACCATATCTGTCTCCTCACTGGAGAGTACCTGCAAGCTGGAGGGAATTGGGTACCACTATACACAGAATACATAGATGCTGCCACACTTTGGAAGGTTCATAGTGTTTACTTAGGCTAGAAGAGTAATTCAAAAAGTCCTGAAGTCTTGCCTAACTTCATACTGGTCTACAGGTCAGGAACCATAAATCTGCCCAGGCAGGCTTCTCACAATCCCAAGGAATGAAGGAATGAGTCACTGACCTCTCAGTACAGATCATAAAAGGAGGAGAGAGAGAGAGAGAGAGAGAGAGAGAGAGAGAGAGAGAGAGAGAGAGAGAGAGAGAGAGAGAGAGACTAAGGAATGACCTCAAAGGGAACCTGAGATAACATAGCATAGCTGAATGTCCTAAAACCACTGAAGAGCAAGGTTGGAAACAGGGTTAGCATCTTAATTCACATCTATGTCTTGATATTCATTCTGCCACTGGGTTGTTACTGCATTTGTTTTGGGTTCCAGAGCCATGATCATGAGTGTGTGTACAACTTAGCAGAGGAAGCCTGCCAAGATGCAGGTAACCATTTTTTTCCTTGGCCTATAATTGATCTGCTTGTCAGTTTTTGACAGTTAAACAAACCTCCATCCTGATGCACTTTACTGAAAGCAGGACTGGTGCAAAGATATCCTTGGGAACTGTAGCCTTATTACAGAGTACGAGGAGAGAGAGAGAGAGAGAGAGAGAGAGAGAGAGAGAGAGAGAGAGAGAGAGAGAGAGAGTGTGCAAGTGGTCTGTAGCTACAATCATATGTCATTGACTCTAAGAATATGAATCTCATAGTGCAGAGTTGATGCTCAAGAGGCCAGAATAGTATAATGTTGGCATTTTGTGTTCCAGCCACTGTAGGGAATATGTTGCTGCCTTTACCCTGTTATCTGGGAAAAAAGAAGTCACCTTATTAGGGCCACAATCACAGACCCACACTCTACTTTCCTTGCTGTCTGCAAGGTGAACACACCTTGAGAGTTGCAGTCAACACGAGCTGTTTGTACCTGGATCTATTCTCTTCTTAATCACCTAATTTCATAGCTCAAGAAAACCAGCATCAATTGTCCCTGTAGTCCCTTCTATTCTGGACTCTAAAGCCAGAGCCACTTGTCACACCTACCAAGCTCTCTTGCTTGCAGAAGCTGAAACATGGCTCCCTTGTTCTATTACATTATCACTAGCTTTCTGTTTCCCAGTTCCTTCACTGCCTAAGACTTGCTGTCCTGAAACTTGCTCTGTAAACTGACTTTGAAATCAGAGATCTGCATGCCTGTCTCCTAAGCACTGGGATTAATGGTCCACCAAACCTGGACTTAAACTTTTTTTCACCTGGAACTTGCAGTATTCTAGGCTGGCCTGTCTTTGCCTCCTGGGATTAAAGATTTGTACTACCATGCCTGGACCTAAATTTAGCTGGGTGGTCACTATTCCCTTGATTCAATTTAATCCTCAGCTCCATTTTACTTCCTGATACCCTTTAATACCATATATTTTACATTTTTCCTTTCTAAGCTTGCTCCACTTGTGAAAATGTTCGTTATGAAACTTAACAAAAACAGAACAAAGTCTCTGCTGGACATTTTGTGGGTTTCCTTTGTCAATATAATTAATTTAAATCTCTTTGCATTAGCCTCTGACTCTTCACACAAGGAAAAAAAGTAGCCACACTCTTCACCAAAATCCAACAACAACAACAACAACAAGAACAACAACAACAACAAAAGACAGTTTCTAGGCCACACATTGAAATTCTCCACTGAGCGCTGGAGAGATGGCTTAACAGTTAAGAGCAGTGACTGATCCTCCATTGGTCCTGAGTTCAATTCCCAGGAACCATAAGGTGGCTCACAACCATCTATAATAAGATCTGATGTCCTCTTCTGGTGTGTCTGAAGACAGCATCAGTGTACTCATACATTAAGAAAAATAAATAAATGAAATTCTCCACTGAAACTTCTTGGGCCAGGTCCACACAGTTCAAATAACTCTCAGTAACAAAGTCTTTTATATTCCTACTAGGATAGCCCAGTAAGCCCCACTTAATGCAATCCACTGCTTTCCAAATCTAAAATCCCCAAATGTATTCTTTAAAACAAAGCATGGTTCGGCTGGCCTATGATAGCAAAATCCCAGTCCGTGGTGTCAACTTCTGTCTTAATGAGAATTTTACTGCTGTGAATAGACACCATGAACAAGGCAAGTCTTATAAGGACAACATTAAATTGGGTCTGGCTTACAGGTTCAGAGGTTCAGTCCATTATCATCAAGGTAGGAACATGGCAGCATCCAGGCAGGCATGATAGAGAAGCTGAGAGTTCTTCAACTTCATCTGAAGGCTGCTAGCAGAATACTAGATTCCAGACAGCTAGGATAAGGGTCTTAAAACCCACACCCACAGTGACACACTTACTCCAACAAGGCCATATCTACTCCAACAGGGCTACACCTTCTAATAGTGCCATTCCCTGGGTCAAGCATATATATAAACCATAAACCACAGATACCTAGATTTTTATACAGATGTGAGCATGCTATCAAGGCAAACTCTTAGGTCATGCTACATACAAAGCTCTGTGTATACATACACACACACACACCCCCCCCCACACACACACTCATTCAGACTAAGTGTCAGTTACTGCTAAATATTGAACCGATGTTCTACACAGGCATCTAGATGCTGGTCTAGGTGTCCCCACCCCTGTAACCAAAATCCACATACAGTACATGGCTTTTTATGGTTCTACATTGTATTTTCTCCCAAAATATCACACAAATGGACAAAGCCACACATACACATACAGAGTTAGGGTTCAGCTCCTGCTAAGCACCCATGCCCTACAGCCCAAGTCCCAATACAAATACAAACCTAGGTATAGATTCCTGCTTGATAGCCTCTTCGATAAAGCCAAAGTTCAAAACTCAAGGATAGGTGTCAAGTCCTACTAGTTAACACCTCAACTATCACTTCCTTCAAGTTTTGTACTCACATCTAGCAGTTGGGATATAAAGATATAAAGAACTAATGGCATTTCACTATCTAGATCTTGGTTCACCAACTCAATATAGTATTTTCCTCATCATGCCATTTCTCCAGAGTCATGAATCACAACAAAGTGGTTTAATGTGTTGAGTGCCTGAAACTGGGCTTATGATTTTTCAGTTGGTGGAAGGTTATAGGACCCATTTTCTTGAATTAATGATTTGAGAGATGCCACCATACTGTGGGTGACTCCACCCTTAAAAGTTCTGTGTGCGTGTGTGGGTGTGTGTGCATGTGCGTGTGCATGTGCATTTTCAGGAGTCACAGAACTTTTGTTTTTTTTGTTTTTTTTTTTTTTTTGTTTTTTTTTTTTTCCATTTTTTATTAGGTATTTAGCTCATTTACATTTCCAATGCTATACCAAAAGTCCCCCTTACCCACCCACCCCCACTCCCCTACCCACCCACTCCCCCCCTTTGGCCCTGGCGTTCCCCTGTACCGGGGCACACAAAGTCTGCGTGTCCAATGGGCCTCTCTTTCCAGTGATGGCCGACTAGGCCATCTTTTGATACATATGCAGCTAGAGTCAAGAGCTCAGGGGTACTGGTTAGTTCATAATGTTGTTCCACCTATAGGGTTGAAGATCCCTTTAGCTCCTTGGGTACTTTCTCTAGCTCCTCCATTGGGAGCCCTGTGATCCATCCATTAGCTGACTGTGAGCATCCACTTCTGTGTTTGCTAGGCCCCGGCATAGTCTCACAAGAGACAGCTACATCTGGGTCCTTTCGATAAAATCTTGCTAGTATATGCAATGGTGTCAGCGTTTGGATGCTGATTATGGGGTGGATCCCTGGATATGGCAGTCTCTACATGGTCCATCCTTTCATCTCAGCTCCAAACTTTGTTTCTGTAACTCCTTCCATGGGTGTTTTGTTCCCACTTCTAAGGAGGGGCATAGTGTCCACACTTCAGTCTTCATTTTTCTTGAGTTTCATGTGTTTAGGAAATTGTATCTTATATCGTGGGTATCCTAGGTTTTGGGCTAGTATCCACTTATCAGTGAGTACATATTGTGTGAGTTCCTTTGTGATTGTGTTACCTCACTCAGGATGATGCTCTCCAGGTCCATCCATTTGGCTAGGAATTTCATAAATTCATTCTTTTTAATAGCTGAGTAGTACTCCATTGTGTAGATGTACCACATTTTCTGTATCCATTCCTCTGTTGAGGGGCATCTGGGTTCTTTCCAGTTTCTGGCTATTATAAATAAGGCTGCTATGAACATAGTGGAGCATGTGTCCTTCTTACCAGTTGGGGCTTCTTCTGGATATATGCCCAGGAGAGGTATTGCTGGATCCTCCGGTAGTACTATGTCCAATTTTCTGAGGAACCGCCAGACTGATTTCCAGAGTGGTTGTACAAGCCTGCAATCCCACCAACAATGGAGGAGTGTTCCTCTTTCTCCACATCCTCGCCAGCATCTGCTGTCACCTGAATTTTTGATCTTAGCCATTCTCACTGGTGTGAGGTGGAATCTCAGGGTTGTTTTGATTTGCATTTCCCTGATGATTAAGGATGTTGAACATTTTTTCAGGTGCTTCTCTGCCATTCGGTATTCCTCAGGTGAGAATTCTTTGTTCAGTTCTGAGCCCCATTTTTTAAGGGGGTTATTTGATTTTCTGAGGTCCACCTTCTTGAGTTCTTTATATATGTTGGATATTAGTCCCCTATCTGATTTAGGATAGGTAAAGATCCTTTCCCAGTCTGTTGGTGGTCTTTTTGTCTTATAGACAGTGTCTTTTGCCTTGCAGAAACTTTGGAGTTTCATTAGGTCCCATTTGTCAATTCTCGATCTTACAGCACAAGCCATTGCTGTTCTGTTCAGGAATTTTTCCCCTGTGCCCATATCTTCAAGGCTTTTCCCCACTTTCTCCTCTATAAGTTTCAGTGTCTCTGGTTTTATGTGAAGTTCCTTGATCCACTTAGATTTGACCTTAGTACAAGGAGATAAGTATGGATCGATTCGCATTCTTCTACATGATAACAACCAGTTGTGCCAGCACCAATTGTTGAAAATGCTGTCTTTCTTCCACTGGATGGTTTTGGCTCCCTTGTCGAAGATCAAGTGACCATAGGTGTGTGGGTTCATTTCTGGGTCTTCAATTCTATTCCATTGGTCCACTTGTCTGTCTCTATACCAGTACCATGCAGTTTTTATCACAATTGCTCTGTAGTAAAGCTTTAGGTCAGGCATGGTGATTCCACCAGAGGTTCTTTTATCCTTGAGAAGAGTTTTTGCTATCCTCGGTTTTTTGTTATTCCAGATGAATTTGCAAATTGCTCCTTCTAATTCGTTGAAGAATTGAGTTGGAATTTTAATGGGGATTGCATTGAATCTGTAGATTGCTTTTGGCAAGATAGCCATTTTTACAATGTTGGTCCTGCCAATCCATGAGCATGGGAGATCTTTCCATCTTCTGAGATCTTCTTTAATTTCTTTCTTCAGGGACTTGAAGTTTTTATCATACAGATCTTTCACTTCCTTCGTTAGAGTCACGCCGAGATATTTTATATTATTTGTGGCTATTGAGAAGGGTGTTGTTTCCCTAATTTCTTTCTCAGCCTGTTTATTCTTTGTGTAGAGAAAGGCCATTGACTTGTTTGAGTTAATTTTATATCCAGCTACTTCACCGAAGCTGTTTATCAGGTTTAGGAGTTCTCTGTTGGAATTTTTAGGGTCACTTATATATACTATCATATCATCTGCAAAAAGTGATATTTTGACTTCCTCTTTTCCAATTTGTATCCCCTTGATCTCCTTTTGTTGTCGAATTGCTCTGGCTAATACTTCAAGTACTATGTTGAAAAGGTAGGGAGAAAGTGGGCAGCCTTGTCTAGTCCCTGATTTTAGTGGGATTGCTTCCAGCTTCTCTCCATTTACTTTGATGTTGGCTACTGGTTTGCTGTAGATTGCTTTTATCATGTTTAGGTATTGGCCTTGAATTCCTGATCTTTCCAGAACTTTTATCATGAATGGGTGTTGGATCTTGTCAAATGCTTTTTCTGCATCTAACGAGATGATCATGTGGTTTTTGTCTTTGAGTTTGTTTATATAATGGATTACATTGATGGATTTTCGTATATTAAACCATCCCTGCATCCCTGGAATAAAACCTACTTGGTCAGGATGGATGATTGCTTTAATGTGTTCTTGGATTCGGTTAGCGAGAATTTTATTAAGGATTTTTGCATCGATGTTCATAAGAGAAATTGGTCTGAAGTTCTCTATCTTTGTTGGATCTTTCTGTGGTTTAGGTATCAGAGTAATAGTGGCTTCATAAAATGAGTTGGGTAGAATACCTTCTACTTCTATCTTGTGAAAAAGTTTGTGCAGAACTGGAGTTAGATCTTCTTTGAAGGTCTGATAGAACTCTGCACTAAACCCGTCTGGTCCTGGGCTTTTTTTGGCTGGGAGACTATTAATAACTGCTTCTATTTCTTTAGGGGATATGGGACTGTTTAGAAGGTCAACTTGATCCTGATTCAACTTTGGTACCTGGTATCTGTCCAGAAATTTGTCCATTTCGTCCAGGTTTTCCAGTTTTGTTGAGTATAGCCTTTTGTAGAAGGATCTGATGGTGTTTTGGATTTCTTCAGGATCTGTTGTTATGTCTCCCTTTTCATTTCTGATTTTGTTAATTAGGATTTTGTCCCTGTGCCCTTTAGTGAGTCTAGCTAAGGGTTTATCTATCTTGTTGATTTTCTCAAAGAACCAACTCCTCGTTTGGTTAATTCTTTGAATAGTTCTTCTTGTTTCCACTTGGTTGATTTCACCCCTGAGTTTGATTATTTCCTGCCGTCTACTCCTCTTGGGTGAATTTGCTTCCTTTTTTTCTAGAGCTTTTAGATGTGTTGTCAAGCTGCTAGTATGTGCTCTCTCCCGTTTTTTCTTGAAGGCACTCATAGCTATGAGTTTCCCTCTTAGAAATGCTTTCATTGTGTCCCAAAGGTTTGGGTACGTTGTGGCTTCATTTTCATTAAACTCTAAAAAGTCTTTAATTTCTTTCTTTATTCCTTCCTTGACCAAGGTATCATTGAGAAGAGTGTTGTTCAGTTTCCATGTGAATGTTGGCTTTCTGTTATTTATTTTGTTATTGAAGATCAGCCTTAGTGCATGGTGATCTGATAGGATACATGGGACAATTTCAATATTTTTGAATCTGTTGAGGCCTGATTTGTGACCTATTATGTGGTCAATTTTGGAGAAGGTACCATGAGGTGCTGAGAAGAAGGTATATCCTTTTGTTTTAGGGTAAAATGTTCTGTAGATATCTGTCAGATCCATTTGTTTCATCACTTCTGTTAGTTTCAGTGTGTCCCTGTTTAGTTTCTGTTTCCATGATCTGTCCATTGGTGAAAGTGGTGTGTTGAAGTCTCCCACTATTATTGTGTGAGGCGTAATGTGTGCTTTGAGCTTTACTAAAGTTTCTTTAGTGAATGTGGCTGCTCTTGTATTTGGAGCATAGATATTCAGAATTGAGAGTTCCTCTTGGAGGATTTTACCTTTGATGAGAATGAAGTGTCCCTCCTTGTCTTTTTTGATGACTTTGGGTTGGAAGTCAATCTTATCAGATATTAGGATGGCTACTCCTGCTTGTTTCTTCATACCATTTGCTTGGAAAATTGTTTTCCAGCCTTTCATTCTGAGGTAGTGTCTATCTTTTTCTCTGAGATGAGTTTCCTGTAAGCAGCAAAATGTTGGGTCTTGTTTGTGTAGCCAGTTTGTTAGTCTATGTCTTTTTATTGGCGAGTTGAGACCATTGATGTTAAGAGATATTAAGGAAAAGTAATTGTTGCTTCCTGTTATTTTAGTTGTTAAAGGTGGCATTCTGTTCTTGTGGCTGTCTTCTTTTAGGTTTGTTGAGGGATTACCTTCTTGTTTTTTCTAGGGCGTTGTTCCCGTTCTTGTATTGGTTTTTTTCTGTTATTATCCTTTGAAGGGCTGGATTCGTGGAGAGATAATGCGTGAATTTGGTTTTGTCGTGGAATACTTTGGTTTCTCCCTCTATGATAATTGAGAGTTTGGCTGGGTATAGTAGCCTGGGCTGCAGTTTGTGTTCTCTTAGTGTCTGTATAACATCTGTCCAGGCTCTTCTGGCTTTCATAGTCTCTGGTGAAAAATCTGGTGTAATTCTGATAGGCTTGCCTTTATATGTTACTTGACCTTTTTCCCTTACTGCTTTTAGTATTCTATCTTTATTTAGTGCATTTGATGTTCTGATTATTATGTGTCGGGAGGAATTTCTTTTCTGGTCCAGTCTATTTGGAGTTCTGTAGGCTTCTTGTATGTTCATATGCATCTCATTCTTTAGATTTGGGAAGTTTTCTTCAATAATTTTGTTGAAGATGTTTGCTGGACCTTTGAGTTGAAAATCTTCATTCTCATCCACTCCTATTATCCGTACGTTTGGTCTTCTTATTGTGTCCTGGATTTCCTGGATATTTTGAGTTAGGATCTTTTTGCATTTTCCATTTTCTTTGATTGTTGTGCCGATGTTCTCTATGGAATCTTCTGCACCTGAGATTCTCTCTTCCATCTCTTCTATTCTGTTGCTGATGCTCAAATCTATGGTTCCAGATTTCTTTCCTAGGGTTTCTATCTCTAGTGTTGCCTCGCTTTGAGTTTTCTTTATTGTGTCTACTTCCCTTTTTAGGTCTAGTATGGTTTTGTTCATTTCCATCACCTGTTTGTATGTTTTTTCCTCTTTTTCTGTAAGGACTTCTACCTGTTTGATTGTGTTTTCCTGTTTTTCTTTAAGGACTTGTAACTCTTTAGCAGTGTTCTCCTGTATTTCTTTAAGTGATTTATTAAAGTCCTTCTTGATGTCCTCTACCATCATCATGAGATATGCTTTTAAATCTAGGTCTAGGTTCTCAGGTGTGTTGGGGTTCCCTGGACTGGGCGAAGTGGGTGTGCTGGGTTCTGGTGATGGTGAGTGGTCTTGGTTCCTGTTAGTAAGATTCCTCCGTTTACCTTTCGCCATCTGGTAATCTCTGGAGTTAGTAGTTATAGTTGACTCTGTTTAGAGATTGTTCTTCTGGTGATTCTGTTACCGTCTATCAGCAGACCTGGGAGACAGATTCTCTCCTCTGAGTTTCAGTGCTCACAGCACTCTCTGCTGGCAAGCTCTCTTACAGGGAAGGTGCGCAGATATCTTGTATTTGGACCTCCTCCTGGCCGAAGAAGAAGGCCCAAAACAGGACCTTTCTCAGACACTGTGTTGCTTTGGCAGTTCCCAGGTGGTACAGACTCTCACCTAAGCAGACTAAATTCCTAAGTTCCTTGGAGTCCCGGGACCAAGATGGCGACCGCTGCTGCTGTGGCTTAGGTCGCCTCCCCAGCCGGGCGGGCACCTGTCCTCTGGTCCGGAAGGTGGCCGGCTGTCCCCGGCCCACGCAGGGTGCTGCCTCAGCGCCTCTGTGCTTCCGCCTGTTCCAGAAGCTGTCAGGTTCTCTGGCGCACCCTCTCACCTGTTCAGACTAATTTCCTAAGTTCGGCGGGTCCCGGACCAAGATGGCGACCGCTGCTGCTGTGGCTTAGGTCGCCTCCCCAGCCGGGCGGGCACCTGTCCTCTGGTCCGGAAGGTGGCCGGCTGTCCCCGGCCCACACAGGATGCTGCCTCAGCCCCTCTGTGCTTCTGCCTGTTCCAGAGGCTGTCAGGTTCTCTGGCGCACCCTCTCACCTGTTCAGACTAATTTCCTAAGTTCGGCAGGTCCCGGACCAAGATGGCGACCGCTGCTGCTGTGGCTTAGGTCGCCTCCCCAGCCGGGCGGGCACCTGTCCTCCGGTCCGGAAGGTGGCCGGCTGTCCCCGGCCCACACAGGGTGCTGCCTCAGCCCCTCTGTGCTTTCGCCTGTTCCAGAGGCTGTCAGGTTCTCTGGCGCACCCTCTCACCTGTTCAGACTAATTTCCTAAGTTCGGCGGGTCCCGGACCAAGATGGCGACCGCTGCTGCTGTGGCTTAGGTCGCCTCCCCAGCCGGGCGGGCACCTGTCCTCTGGTCCGGAAGGTGGCCGGCTGTCCCCGGCCCACACAGGGTGCTGCCTCAGCGCCTCTGTGCTTCCGCCTGTTCCAGAAGCTGTCAGGTTCTCTGGCGCACCCTCTCACCTGTCCACAGAACTTTTGAAATGTCTCTGAATATTAAGGTTTTTATTGTAATGACTTAACAGCCTGAATTCAACTAACCCAATAATGGGCAGCTGTGAATTGGAAGTTCAAAAATCTAGTAGTTGCTTAGTCCTAAAGGTCAGTTGTTTCTGCTTGTTTTCTGTAGAAGTAGGATCGAAGAGATGTGCTGGCAAGCAAAGACAAGCAGGGGAAGAGAGAGTCTTCCTTCTTCCATTGTCCTGAAGTAGGTCTCCAGAAGGAATGGCTCAGATTAAAGTTTTGTCGCGGGGGTACCTTGCCAGCGGAGTCTTCCCGACACCCGCAAGGGCCCACACAGGATTCCCCACGGGATCCTAAGACCTCTGGTGAGTGGAACACAGCACCGGCCCCAATCCAATCGCGCGGAACCTGAGACTGCCATACATAGGGAAGCAGAATACCCGGGCCTGACCCAGGGCAAAAGCCCCTTCCACTCCACTCGAGCCCCGGGCTTCCTTGCCAGCGGAGTTGCCTGACACCCGCAAGGGCCCACACAGGATTCCACAAGGGATCCTAAGACCTCTAGTGAGTGGAACACAACTTCTGCCAGGAGTCCGGTTCGAACACCAGATATCTGGGTACCTTCCCTGCAAGAAGAGAGCTTTCCTGCAGAGAATACTCTACCCACTGAAACTAAGGAGAGTGCTACCCTCCCAGGTCTGCTTATAGAGGCTAACAGAGTCACCTGAAGAACAAGCTCTTAACAGAGACAACTATAACAGCTAGCTTCAGAGATTACCAGATGGCGAAAGGCAAACGTAAGAATCCTACTAACAGAAATCAAGACCACTCACCATCATCAGAACGCAGCACTCCCGCCCCACCTAGTCCTGGGCACCCCAACACAACCGAAAATCTAGACCCAGATTTTAAAACATTTCTCATGATGATGATAGAGGACATCAAGAAGGACTTTCATAAGTCACTTAAAGAATTACAGGAGATCACTGCTAAAGAGTTACAGGCCCTTAAAGAAAAGCAGGAAAACACAGCCAAACAGGTAGAAGTCCTTAAAGAAAAACAGGAAAACACATACAAACAGGTAATGGAAACGAACAAAACCATACTAGAACTAAAAAGGGAAGTAGACACAGTAAAGAAAACCCAAAGCGAGGCAACGCTGGAGATAGAAACCCTAGGAAAGAGATCTGGAACCATAGATGCGAGCATCAGCAACAGAATACAAGAAATGGAAGAGAGAATCTCAGGTGCAGAAGATTCCATAGAGAACATCGACACAACAGTCAAAGAAAATACAAAATGCAAAAGGATCCTAACTCAAAACATCCAGGAAATCCAAGACGCAATGAGAAGACCAAACCTACGGATAATAGGAATTGATGAGAATGAAGATTTTCAACTTAAAGGGCCAGCTAATATCTTCAACAAAATAATAGAAGAAAACTTCCCAAACATAAAGAAAGAGATGCCCATGATCATACAAGAAGCCTACAGAACTCCAAATAGACTGGACCAGAAAAGAAATTCCTCCCGACACATAATAATCAGAACAACAAATGCACTAAATAAAGATAGAATATTAAAAGCAGTAAGGGAGAAAGGTCAATTAACATATAAAGGAAGGCCTATCAGAATTACACCAGACTTTTCACCAGAGACTATGAAAGCCAGAAGAGCCTGGACAGATGTTATACAGACACTAAGAGAACACAAATGCCAGCCCAGGCTACTATACCCGGCCAAACTCTCAATTACCATAGATGGAGAAACCAAAGTATTCCACGACAAAACCAAATTCACACAATATCTTTCCACGAATCCAGCCCTTCAAAGGATAATAACAGAAAAGAAGCAATACAAGGATGGAAATCACGCCCTAGAACAAACAAGAAAGTAATCCCTCAACAAACCAAAAAGAAGACAGCCACAAGAACAGAATGCCAACTCTAACAGCAAAAATAATAGGAAGCAACAATTACTTTTCCTTAATATCTCTTAATATCAATGGACTCAATTCCCCAATAAAAAGACATAGACTAACAGAATGGCTACACAAACAGGACCCAACATTCTGCTGCTTACAGGAAACCCATCTCAGGGAAAAAGACAGACACTACCTCAGAGTGAAAGGCTGGAAAACAATTTTCCAAGCAAATGGTCTGAAGAAACAAGCTGGAGTAGCCATTCTAATATCGGATAAAATCGACTTCCAACCCAAAGTTATCAAAAAAGACAAGGAGGGACACTTCATACTCATCAAAGGTAAAATCCTCCAAGAGGAACTCAGGTCATGAAAGTACACAGAGACACCCTAAAGGGTCTCCTGCATCCAGACATAATCCTTCTTACCTCCACTGTGGAGAAGCAATCCTATTTCTCCATGATAATCTGCATCTTTCACCCCTCCTGACACTGTTATTCCTTTCTTAGCCTGTTGGTTTAAAGGCTTTAGAAGCCCAAAATGACCAGGGGGAAGTCTGAGTTTCAATTCCATGGACTGTTTGTTGTGACTCCTGGTAGAAGCATCATTTGTCCATTTGGAGAGATCTATCTACATACTTCTTTCCCACATGTCTTTCTCACCAATTTTCCAATTATCTTTCCACGTCCCTGTCCTTCCAGCTAATCCATTGGGTACAGCCCATAGGTCAGTGAACAATCAATCCTACATCTGCCCATTTCTTCTTCCAAATAAAGTGTAATACCATGTGGACTGCCCGAAGTTCCCCCCTCTTGTGAAGAACGGTAATACCATGTGGACTGCCCAAAGTTCTCCCCGCATTTTTCAGGTTTGTCCCAGAAAGGGGATGTAATGCTGCAGCAGTTCACTTCCAGGTAGGACCTGCATGATGTGCAGAACTGTCAGTAAACCAGGTACTAGTCTAAAATCAAGCAAGCCATAAAGAGCAAGTCAGTATCCAGCTTTCCTCCAGGTTTCTCCTTCCTCCTCTTTAAGTTCCTTCCACTCTTCCATAAATGATGGACGTTGATCACAAGTTGCCAAATAAAATCTCATCCTCACATTGATTTTTGTCATCATGTCTACCAGCAATACAAATTATATTAGGACAATATTCCAAGACTAATCTCAATCTTAGAATCCTACTGCTCCCCATCCTGAGTGCTGGGATACAGGTGTGTACCACAATGCTAAATAAATAGAAATTGTGAAATAAAATTAATGTCATGGTGAAAAGTCATTGTAAGTCAATTTCTTGGCAAATAGAATTACACGGTGAGAAGGTTTGTTTTCCAAACCATACATTGTTTATTATTTCTTGTCTTTCCTGACTGCAGTTTCCCTTCCCTCCTCTCCTCCCTTCTTTCCTCCCACCTTCTCTCTTATTATCACCTTCCACACTTCTCTGTTTCTCTTTAGAAAAGGGCTGGCCTCCTATGGATATCAACCTGCCATGGCAGTTTTGTGACCTGCTAGGCAGTGTCATCAGTGGATTCCCTCTCATTACACAGGTCCCAAGATGGACCAGTCAGTGGTTCATCCCTGCCATGATTTCTTTACCACGTTTACCCCGGCACATCTAGTAGGAAACATAAATTGTAGGTTGAAGATTTAGTGGCAGGGTTGGTGTCCCAATAGCTCCCCTGGAAGTCTTGCCTGGTTACAGGTGCTGGTCAGTTCAGGCCCCATGAACCTCCATTAGTAATAGTCTCAACTAGAGTCGCCTTATTGATTCTTGGAAGTTTCCATTACCCTAGCTTTCTAGCTCATTCCAGAAATGTATGCTCCTCCCATTCATTCCAGGTGACACATCCAGTACTCTCTCCCTTGGGCCTCCATAAACCTGATCCCTCCTGTTCCAATTCCTAACCCCACTCCTATCCAGTCCCCTCTCCACATTCACTTGTGATGTCTTTTTGGTTCCCCTTTTTGAGTGAGATTGTCTTGTCCCCCATTGGGCCTCCATGTGTTACTTTTGGGGGTCTGTGGATTCTAGCATACATACAACATTTGTCTTTGTGTCTGGGCTACCTCATTCAGGATGATCTTTTCTACTTACATCCTTTTGCTGGCAAACTTCATGATGTTTTCTTTTTTTTGGGGGGGGCAGGGTAAACCCTAGTTTATTTTCAGTGTCAGCAACAGCTTAGCCATCAACAAAATAAACTCTAGCCAGGACGACAGAAGTCTCTACAGCTAGGCTAAGGGCTCAGCCGCCAGGAGGCAAAAATCAAGGATGCATGGAGGGCACTGCCCGGTTAATAAGTTAGGAAGCTGCAGCCTGATGGTGACGACGGCCAGGCTTCACTTCTGGGCCGGCATGAGGTCATCGATTGCCTGACCCTGCTCCAGCCGCTGCTCCATCTCAATGAGCAGTTTCACTCTGTCCACCACCATCTGCATGAGCTCTACCTCTGTGAAGCCCAGGTGGTCAGCATTGGAGACATCAAACACCCCACTGACAGCAGTGGTGTCCATGCCACCTGTGCGTCGCTTCTGAAGCTGCAGCCACTTGAGCGCCTCCGAGAACTTTTTGTGCTTCCCAAGGTAGGGAAGGTTGATGTGCACACCTGCCCGCAGTCCGGTGCCCAGGTTGGAATGGCATGTGAGGATGTAGCCCATGTGAGGGTTCCACAGGAACTCATAGTTCTTGGACATGAAGAGAGTTTCGATCTGAGTGAGGCCTGTGCAGAATCGGGTGAACACTTCCTTCATGTTGTCTCCCTTCTGCATGGAGATGACCTGCTGGTAGTCCTCCTCCTTGATCCACAGCAGGAAAGCCATATGCTGCAAGCATCTGGCCTGTTGCGTGCCATGCCGAAAGCCAGCAGCAGAGGCAACACAGGCTTGTTGAAAAGGAAGTGGTCTTCAATGAGCTGCTGGTGCTCTGCCTCTTTCATGCTCTTGAGTGCATAGTACCTGCCAGACTGGTTCCCATCTAGGCTGGACAGAGCTTTCACTGCCAGCTTCTCGATTTTCGGCACTCCCCGCGGCTGCAGTTTAGCAGGAGACAGAAGCTGCGGATGCTGCAGCCTGTGCACACCAATGAGCTCAGCATGTAGTTGCGGTCCTGGTCATCGACACCGTGCAGGTTGTCTGGGTTGAGGTCGGTCTTGTGTGCATCACTGGGCTGGTAGCTGCTGTGTTGCTACTCAATAATGGGGTCGAAGAGGTCCTTGAATACGTCATAACTCTCCTCATCGCCCAACACTGCACCCACAGTCATGATGTACTGGTGGCCCAGATTGTCTATGCTAGTCTGAATGGCGTCGTCCAAACTAAAGCTGCTCCTTGTGCATTTGGCACGGAGCTCAGGGTACAGCTTGGGGGTCAGCACCTTGGCCATATGGTTGTTGTGGCTGCTCAGATCAGGGAATTCATGCTGCGCCTGGAAGCTTAGCTTCTGCACAACACAGCTGTTGGAGAAGCATGGAGCCAGCAGCGTGTGGGATGCTCGACAGAGCACAGGCGATGGATGCCTGTGCTTGTAGCTCCTGCAAATATTTTTCCATCCTGTAGACTCCAGTTTTGTCCTTTTGAATGTGTCCGTTGCTTTAAAGCTTTTTAGTTTCATGGGGTCCCATTTATTTATGGCTAATCTTAGTCCTTAGCTCTGAATGTTCTGATCAGAAAGCTGTCTCCTGTACCAATGAGTTCACGGTTATTCCCTACTTTCTGGTTTATTAGATTTAGTGTATGTGGATTTACGTTGGGAGTGCAAACTTCTCCAATCACTCTGGAAATCAATTTAGCAGCTTCTCCGTAACACACGTTATAACCATGTTATAACAGAAGAAAATTAAAAAGAGTAGCTAAGTGAGTTTTTAATAGGAATGTGCATAGTAAATAATGAAAGAGATAAGACATAGAGAAACTAAAGGTACTTAAAAAAAAGACTTATTTATTATGGGTACAGTATTCTCTACTGCATATATCCCTGCAGGACAAAAGAGGGCACCAGATCTCATTATAGATGATTGTGAGCCACCATGTGGTTTGCTAGAAATTGAACTCAGGACCTCTGCAAGGGCAGACAATGCTCTTAACCTCTGAGCCATCTCTCCAGCCCCAAAATCAAATGTTTTAATTAGGGTTTTACTTCTGTGAACAGACACCATGACTAAGGCAACTCTTAGAAGGACAACATTTAATTGGAGCTGGCTTATAGGTTCAGAGGTTCAGACCATTACCATCAAGGTGGGAACATGGCAGTGTCCAGGCAGGCATGGTACAGGAAGAGCCAAGAGTTCTACATCTTCACCTGAAGGCAGACAGAAGACTGGCTTCCAGGCAGCTAGGACAAGGGTATTAAAGCCCACACCCACAGTGACACACCTACTCTAACAGGGCCACATCCACTCCAACAAGGTCACACCTCTTAATAGTGCCACCGCTGGGACAAACATATACAAACATCACATCAAACCTCAGACAAAAACGAAGCATATAAATATAGACATGGAAGTCAACTTAAACTCCTGGAAGCAAACCAACACATTAGGGAAAAAGCACACTGTACCAAAGTAAAAGTGATTAGAGATTCCAAGTCTACCAGAGCCAATTTTAAGTCCAACTGCTCTGTAGGCATCAAGAGCTTCTCCAAAATATACGAAGAGGAAAATGCAGGCAGTGACTATTATCAACTAGTTACTAGCATTCTTCATAATGGTTTCTGTGATGTCCTCACAAGCAGCCAACCAATCGTGGCTTGTCAGAATGGATAGTGTTTTTTCTCAGCTTCTGTACCACACCCAGTGTTCTGGTTATTTTTTTCATGGCTGGCACCAAATCCCAGGCCTGAATAAGTTCTAGGAAGGAAGGATTTATTTATGCTCAGGCTTTCATGAGACACAGAAGCCATGGTATTGTATTTTGTTCTCTATAGAGATGGGTAGTTGGGTGGCTGCTGAAACACATTACATGATCTCTTTCCCCTAGTGATAAAGTTCTCCTAGCTAAGCTCCACCTCCTTGTATTCCACAAATTCCCGTACTAGAAATCAAATGTTCAATATCTGAGATACCTTCAACAAAACCACTGCAATACATTGAATGAGAAATGTCTCTTACAATCTTGGGCATTTGGACACATGGACACCAGTTGTTGGCACAGTTTGGGGAAGAACATTTTATTGTCTAGGCTTGGTGTCAGAAGTCCATTACTGTGGCTGTCCCTGAGATGAAAAAAACCTAGGCTTTATTTGCTCCTCCGTCTTCATATTTACTTAGAATATGTTGCTTTCAGGTGTCTGCTTGTGCCTTCAAAACTCCAGATGTCTAAGGCAGAGACAGAGCAAAGCAGGGGTGGCTTGGTGCTCGGAGTCCAGCTCAGGCCAGTGTGAGAAGTAGCCATCAGGCGACTCCACTACAGCTGGGGTGCATCAGATCTCCATGCCAGCATGGCCTTGCTGACAGGAGTCTCAGAGCTTGCTGTTTGCTGGACAAGCACTCTTCCAGGCCCCAGCTCCAAAATCAATTTCTTGAAGGTATTTTCTCCAGAAAGAAAACAAAATTGATGCTGGAAGTTCGTTTAGGAATTTGAGATGAGGAACTTCTCTAAAATTTGGACATGGCATATGGAGGAGCAACAAGACCCAATGGGACAAATACTGGAAGTAAAATATTCAAGTTCAAGTCCTTCTAGGAGAGTCTGGTGTTGGCAAATCAATCCTGGTGTTTTGCTCTGTGAAAGAGCAATTTCCTGAATTTCAAGAGAGTACCACTTGGGGTGAAAGAGAGAGTGCCAAACCCTGGGAGAGATGATTGGAATTTGGGGACATTTGTTGTGGAAACGAGGTGCAATGGAAACTTTCTGGAATTTATAATGGTGATCCTAATGAGGACTCTTAGAAATGGGGACTCTGAAGACTCAACTGGCCATCTCTGGTAGGCAGGCATAGCTTCTAGTAGTGGGACTGCATTGCATTCATTTGAGTTGATGACTGGAAGATCCCATGGAAATTCTCAAAAATCCCAGGCTGCTTCCAAGAAAAAAAGGTATCCAAGGGGAGCTCCACCTTCTCTGAGGAGAAGGAAATGGGGTAGTATGAGGAGGAATATGTAAGGCTCTGACCAGGAGCAGAGGAAAGAGGGGGGCTGTGATAGAAGTGTAAAGTGAATAAAATAAATAAACTATTGAAAAAAATTAAAAAGAACAGTGACTGGAACTGCCCAAAAGCTCAAGCCAATTTGTTTTTCTCTCAGCCATCTGTCAAAGTGTTCTGAATGCCAATTTAAAGATGATTTTGGAATTCTACTGAAATATTTCAGCCCTTTTGTTTGTAAATATTATCTAACCAAGATTGCAGAGAGATGGTCCAAGAGGATGCCCTCTATTTCACTGTCTTCATGTAAGTGATAGCCTGTGACTTTGGGTCCATGGCCACTGCTCTTCTCAGGAGAACAAGTCTAGAGCCACAAAAGGGATGCACATTCACATGCCAAGGCTCTGGTAAGATATATTCTTTATCTGCTCAGGCAGGTTTCATAGCCAAAATGCAAAGTATCTTAGGTGGGCAGTGAATCAGGTTTATGTACCCCCTGGGTGGCTTTCACAAAGAGATCCACCTATAGCGTCACCTGATATCATTAGCAATTTGGAGTGGTTGTGTGTAGTTGGATGGTAGAACAGAAACATTTCATTGTCTACCACAGCATGTCCTTCTGATGCTATGTGCAGTCTCTGAGCTCCTCTAGAGCTCAGGCATGATATGATAGTCATTCATGGGAAGTGTAGGTGAAAGATGCTCACTTCAGTCAGCGTCAGGAATGCTGAGTGTGCACATCCTCATGTCAGGAAGTATCTGGGTACATGTTTCAAGATGTGGCCAGGCATCTACAAGAGAAGGATTATTTTACAATGAAGCTACCAGAAAGATTCTTTCACCTGCTCAGTTCCTGTTACCTTTCAGACAAGAGCAGCTTTATTTTAGGTGGAATTCAGTACCTTGTGAAACAGGTATTCATTTTTTCCTTATGTGACCTACCTGAGAAATAACTCAATGGGTCTCTTGAGGAATTGCTGTCTGAAGGGATTCTCTAGCCTGGATGCCTGCTGCTGGCCTGTCCCATGAACAGGCTCTAGGAGTCAGGAGGAGAAGCAGTTTCCCAACCACCTGTCTGGGTTGGACACTGTGCATTCCGTACACCATCTTGTTTAACACTTGCCTAGTTGAGTCAGAATGCATAGATGGTGAAAATGATCCTCCACCACAGAACTTGTCTAACAGAACCTGAAGATTTGAGAGGTGAAAGCAGGGTCAGTGAGAGATCTGGACTCTAGTGTAGACAGTAAGACTACAAGGGAATACAGTGTGTTTGTGATCATCATATCTGAGTCATATATTTGCAATAGTGTACCAGCCAATCATGCTCTGTCCAAGATAGCAATTTACTGAGCATCCATGCAACCCAGATTTCTTCTCTGGGAGATGAATATTACTGAACAATATTAGGGTAAAGTGTGGGTAGGTTTTGGTAAAAATAGCTGGTGTTGTGTGCACCTTTCCAGGTGGCTCCATCAGGCAGGCTAAATGGAAAGGAAGATGCTGTGTGTGGCTCTTATAAATTGAGTTCTCTTTTCTTGGGTAACAGGGTAAAGGCAGCTACATGAGCATTCAAGTAGCTGGATCACAAAATGTCCACATTATGTTTTACTGGCCTCTTGGGCATCAATTCTGCACTGTGAAAATCACATACTTGGAGTCAATGGTACATGGTTTAGCTTGAACAATCCCTTGTGCTGTCTCTCCTGGGATTCCTCGATATGGCTACATTACTCAAGTCTCGTTTGTCTTGGAACTGAATTCAGTAAAGTGTATGAGGAATGAAGACCACCTTAGTGAACACTAACAAGCAGACCAGCTATGGGCCAAGGAAAAAATGACAAATACATCTTGGGTGGCTTCTTGAGCTAGGTTGTGGGATCTCTCATAATCATGACTCTAAAACTCAACTCAAAGTCTGTGACTGCACCCAGTGGCAGAATGAATGTCAGGATATAGGTTTGAGTGAAAATGTTTACCCTCTTTACTTCAAACCCTTCCTCCTCAAATGTTTTAGGACAGAGAATCACTAACACTAAGCATCTCAGATTCCCTTTGAGTCCATTCCTTAATGGGACTCTTTCTTCCCCTCTCCCCCTTCCCCCTCACCTCTCCCCCTCCCCCTCCCCCTCCCCCTCCCACCCCCCCTCTCCTCTTCCCTCCTCCCCCCTCCCCTCTCCCCCTTCCCCCTGTCTCCCTCCTTCCAGGGGACTTCTTGAAGTTCTTCCCAAAACACAGTCAAGAAATAAGATGTAAGGGATAAAGTGACCAAGATGATGAGGCTCCTTATGTCAGAAGACACGTCATTTGTGGTTGTAGAGGCATCTGTTTTAGATGCTATGGGTACTAGTGGTACAGCACACTCAAAGCTGAGGAAGAAGAGCCTAACCAGTTAGATGTTCCTTATGCCCACCTTTCTGTCCAGCAAGCAGTGATGGGGCTGGAGTAAGATGAAGGAGATGCACACTGACAGTTCAGACCAAAGGACTGGAGAGACACAGAAGCCTGTTGCTCTGTATTGGAGGAACACAGCATCCTGGAGCTTTGTCTTGGCTTTCTGCTGTGGAGTCTCTCCTCAATAAAGCTGAAATTCTCCTAGTCCATTTCGGTTTCCCCACTTCAAAGCAAAAAGAAATAAGAAAGTGCATGTATTAGTGACCCTGACAGAGACAGGACTTATTCAGCACTGACCTGACCTGATCTGCCAAAGCTCTCCCCCTCCTTTCTCCTCTGTGAAATTTACCCCTTTAGCCAAACTGTCCTTCATCTCTTCCAACCCTCTGTGACCCATTCTATACTCTCTGCTTGTGACTCAACTCTCCAGACGTTTAAATGAGGGGAAAGCTGTGGAATTTTGCCATATAATATGCTAGACACCTTATGATCTTGAGCTATGAGAGAGTCCATCTTGGCATTTGCAGTCCATCTTGGCATATCCTAACCACACTGGAATTATAAATCTGGACAGCCACTCCAGCTGTGTTTCTTAAGGGACCTCACTATCCTATCTTTTCTTTGCTGTACCTAACACAGGAATTTGGGCTCACCGTGGGGTGGGGAGACAGCAGCAACAGCAGCAACAGCGGTAGCAGCAGCATATTGTTTTTTGTGAGCAGGAAATTCGCTTCCAGACCTTGAGAGATCTAGATCCAGGAGCTATGGGTCCAACATGGGGCTCATCACTGGAAATTTCTGACCATGTGAATGGTTCTTCTGCATAGAAGCCCATGTTCAGAAACCCTGTGGATGTTTCATCCTGGGCTGATACTGGAGAGACATGCTCACCAAGCATGCTGTCCATGGAATCTTTGTTGACTGCAATATCCCCTGTAGCACTGTTAGTGACATCAGCTGTCAGAGCATCACTTTCTGGCACTGGGTCATATGAACAGGGCATCCTCTCTGTGCAGGAATATTTGATGAACATGGGGTAATTTCTGCAACTTTTGCCTCTTCTTTCCACACCCACATCCTGGAAGTGTCTCTTCCTAACTTCTGTACAGGTTGACAAGGTAGGTTCACTGGATCTCCTCTTCAAGTGGGGAAGGGGGATAAGGGCACCTGAAGGGCTGCTATTTGCCCAGTGCTTCTTCGCCTGCTGATGGCTGTCCCCATAACTCAGTTGGTATTTTAAAATATTAAATGTTGCCATTACTTCATCTTTGAGTCGCCTATTTGTTAAGGATGACACAATCTCTTCACAGGTATAGCCAATGGTGCACATTGTGTTCACGATCCTGGGAAGGATTTCTTTTGTGGCAACCAGTCCATGATCTTGGATGTGGCCCAGCCATGGTCGTTCCACAAGCTGATGTATTGTCATCCTGTACCAGGTAGGGACCATGAGTAACCGTGCAATGATGATGTGACACGGAAATGACAAGTGGTAAGGAATGGGACACATTGTAGTAGTGATGACCCTGTGCATATCCTCAATGGTGGCTTCTACATATGGAAAGTGCCCTGTGACCAGAACATAGAGGACGATGCCCAAGCTCCACATGTCAACTGCCAGCCCATCATAGGGTTTCCTTGCCAAGATCTCTGGGGCCCAATAGAATACAGAGCCACAGGTCTCCTCCAACATCTGCCCTTCTGTGGTTTTAATGGCCATGCCAAAGTCACAAAGCTTTGCATTTCCTGCTGCATCGACCAGAATGTTTTCTAATTTAATATCGCGATGTGCAATGCGTCTTTGGTGGAGGAAGTGAACTGCTGACACAATCTGCTGGAAAACAGGTCTAGCCTCCTCCTCTTTCAGACAGCCCAGTGCCCTGAGGCACTTCTCAAGGTCCTCTCCTGCCACATATTCCATGATCATATAAGTTGTTGTCAGTGTGTCAATCATGTGAAAAAATCGAACAATGTTTCTGTGTTCTAAAGATTGAAGGAGTTCCACCTCCGAAGTGATCTCAGCCATGCTGTTGATGTTTTTCTCAAGGACCTTGACAGCCACCCGTATACGTGTGGGAAGGTGGCAGGCAAGCTTTACCTCCCCAAATGAACCACAACCCAGAGATGTCAACATCCTGAAATCCTTTTCAAGGATGTTCTCTTCCATGTGGCTGGCCATGATGTTTCGCTCAAGTTCAACTCCTACTCTCATATAGAACGAGGGACATACGAGGCTAGGAATAAAAATTGATGCAATTTTAGAAGGAATTCTCTATCATGAATTCTGAGATCTCCCAAACAACCCAATGATGATCCTCAAGGACATATAAATACCAGAAGATCACAACCACAAATAAGTAGAGGAGGAATTCTAGTAAAGGTGAGAGATGGTTTCAGTGAAGGGGGCATGCAAAGGGAAATACTGAGAGCACAGCAATAATGGGCTAGCTGTTTTCAAGAAAACCATGGAAACTGTTTACCTAAGTGATCAAGTGAGGCCTGATACCGTTTATAGAACAGAAAACAATAAACTGATGTTCTACAATACTCTACTATGACTACAATCCAGATGATCTTTCAGAAATGCTTCAATATTTATGCTTCCAGAAATTAGCTGTGTAGTCTATTCCTAAAATGGATGTGAAGTATCAGGCAAGAACAATTTTTTTCTAATGAAGAATTTTCATAAAAATATATATTCACCAAGGAAGGAAGCTTATGCTATCTCTGTTCATTGTGATATTTTAAGCAAGGAGGCTTTAGACATGTGTAAATTTTGAAATAAGATGAAATAAACATGTAAACACAAGAATCATAAACAACAAGTATGGGGTAGCAAAAACAATGTAATTTCCATCAAAGCAAAGCCCACCCATGGATCCTCTAAATGTATAGAATGTTGGAGAAAAATGTATACCAGACTTACAGAAATTAATTCATGAAAGAGAAAACAAAAGACTACATCCAAACTCATCTCTGTTAATATTACCCCCATCTTACAACCAAAATATCACAATGAACAGAGATAGCATAAGCTTCCTTCCTTGGTGAATATATATTTTTATGAAAATTCTTCATTAGAAAAAAATTGTTCTTGCCTGATACTTCACATCCATTTTAGGAATAGACTACACAGCCCTTCATTTACAATCAAAATTGCCTCATGCAGAATGAAAGGACAGTATGTAACAAAGAAAATGAACAGCAGCATAGCCTATAAGGGGTCTCTGGAGCAGACTACATACTAAAAGCTATGACCAGTGACCTCTTGAGGGATGAGGAAAGTCACTGCAAGTAGCCATAGTTTGACTTGAAAGAAAGCAGTTCCACAAGCAGAAATGGGTTACATTTTTGTCTCTAGTGGGTAAGGAGGAAGGAGCCTGAGCTTTTAAAAAAGTCATACTATCAGTACAAACACATCGTGGGCAGAAGGAAATGTTCAGGAGATAATGATATGCATGCCTTGGGGTTTCTCAGAGACAGAACCACCAATCAAAGAGAGAATATGGGCTGGACCTGGGTGTCTGCCACTCCCAGTACACATATGTAACAAAGGTACAGCTTGGTCTTCATGTGTGTTCCCAACACCTGGAGCAGAATTGGGAGAAGATATATATGAGGGGGCATTGGGAGGAAAAGTAGGCAGATTGGGATGTAAAGTAAATGATTAAAGTGAAATGGCTAATGTGTAACATACTTAAGTGCACTATAAATTTAGTGCAGTGTATTATACTTATTTTGTAATTATTATTATTACAAACTCAGCAAATACTATACCATAATAATTTATAATCATAAAATAGTAAATTTATAATTTCCAATATAAATTAGTACACATCACAATATAAATAATTATCATAAATATTATATCATATAACACATAATATATTAAGAATACTAATACATATCATGTTTACCATACATATTGAGGGTAAATAAGCTAGCCAGGAGTCAAGCATAGTAGTCCTCTGAGAGGCTCCACCTAACAGCTGACTCAGACAGATGTAGACATCCATAGCCAAACACTGGATGGAGCTTGGGGACTCTTATGGAAGAAGAGGGGAAAGGAACTCCAAGGCAGTACCAACAGAATCTAGTAACCTGAACCCTTGGGGCTCTCATAGTCTGAACCACCACCCAAAGAGCATATGCAGGTGGACCTAGGCCTCACCCACATATGCAGCAAATGTGCAGCTTGATCTTCATGGGGGTCATGAAAACCTTGAGTGGGGCCATCCCAAAATCTGCTGCCTGTACATGAGATATATTCTTCTAGCCTGGGGTGCTTTGTCTGGCCTCAGTGGGAGAGAATGTATCTAGGACTGCAGAGACTTGATGTAGCAGGTTGGGGGGAACCCTGGGAGACTACACACTCAAAGGAGAAGGGAAGAGAGTAGGAGGCAGGAATGTGTGTGTGTGTGTGTGTGTGTGACCAAGAGGGGACAGTGAGCAAGAGGTAAAATGAATAAGTTAAAAATAAAAATATATATGTTTTATACAAGGAAAAAGTAATGAAAGAAATAAGACAAGAGTTTCAAAATAAAAATTGGCTCATAGCCAGGCAGTGTGGTACACACCTTTAATCTCAGCACTTAGGAGACAGAGGAAGCATATTTCTGAATTCAAAGCCATCTTGGTCTACAGGATTAATTACAGTACAGCTAGGACTACATGAAGAAACCTTGTCTTGAAAAAAAATAATGGGTCATAATTAATGAATAAAGTGATTGTATAGGTAGAAATTAACCCTCAGAGAAAATTCAAGATCATTAAAATGTCTTGTTTCACCTAGTCTGCCGTATTCGGTCACTATCTCTGGGAGGACTGATCCTTTCTGAAGGTAACGGGGAGAGTAAATTTGGGAGACAGATGAGGTAAGGGCACAACAGGGAGGAGAGAGGGAGGTGAGAATGCTGTTAGGATGTATTAAATGAGAGAAGAATCAAAGAAAGTAAAAATATAAGAGTGTATATAAACATAAACATGAATATAAATTTAAATAATTAAGACCAAAAAGAATCCAAAGGGCAAAACTAACAAACTGCAAAACAATATTGCAGTCTTAACAACTAGCAGCAAGAATTGGCAAGAATTTCAGTAGTCTGTAGTACTGAGGGGAGACACACTTTCAAATTCTTATCATCATGAGGCAACATCTAGAGTGGAATACCTGTTTCAGGAAAACACATGGAACTAGGGAAGTGTGACTTCAAACATGCCAGATCCACAAACCCAAGTATCACACTTTTTTTTCTAGAGGTCATGATTAGGCAGTGGGACTGAACCCTTGTAAAATGAGAAGTACTTATTACATCCAATGGGTGGGGAAGTGAAATAAAGCAGATAAAGAGTATTCAAAGGCAGTAGAAGCAGTTATGTGAAGTCAAGATGATTTCCTCACTGTGTACAGTTAATATACACCACCAAAGGTGTAAAATAGACAAGAACAAAGGCAAACAGGACAAGTAAATGAACTTGATAAAAGGTGTAACAGTTGAAATGAAGAAAGGAGCATACAGACATAAGTAAAACACAAACAAATGATGTAAATAAATAAAAAATTGATGACCACCAAATACCAAAAGTCCAAACTAAAAACCTAGAAAACAAATATAACTCACTATATCCAGATCCAACAAGTTGGAAAAAAGGCCAAGTTGTGGGAAACAACTGAATCCAACTGCTCTCCCACCAACCAACTGCCTCTCTGAAGCACAAGGACAAACCCAGCCTAGGCAGCAGCTTGCTATTGGTTGGTATCTCACATTCCTTGCAAAGTCTCATTATGATGTCACGTGCAAGAAACCAATGACAGCTCTGCAAAACCCCACAGTATTTTTTAAATATATTTCCTCTCATATTCTTGCCCCAAACTTCTATAATGCTAAGTATTCTCATGATTGTGATCAAATGCAGGCAAGGATCTACTTATAGGAGGAAGAGTTTGTTTAGCCTCAGATTTACAAGGGCATAATTCAACATAATGGGAGCTACCCATGTCATGCAGATCAGCATAGCTGTGCAGTTGGTTACCTGGCATTTCCAATCCCACAATTGCCCTGACATGTCCCTGTCTTTTCTAAGTAACACTAGTGCAATCTTAAGCATTTTTCTCTACTCAGCCAGGGTAAAGTTCCATTCTAATTGTCATGAACCTCAGAGTGAACCAGTCTGTCTTTCTCTCCCCATTCCCTCTTCTCATTTAACTCTAAAAAGAGTGGGATCGATGACCTGGAACTGTCTGTGTTTAATAGTGTTATCCTCCTTTAATGATCATTCTCATGAATTTAATCGCATATCTGAAAATATGTACCTGTTCCCTGTTCCACGAAGACTTTGCATTCTAAACAAGGCCTATTCAATCCCCTTACCTGCTACAGTTAGTGAAACTTCTCCCTTGATCTCTGCTTACTTGGATTTTGTAGTCACCAGCCTGAGAACACTTGGTATTCTAACATATTTCCTTCAAAATCATCAGTGTAGCTACACACATGAGTAACCAGCTTTTATCTTCTGTGATTTGTTAAGAGACTGTGATGTTGGAATATGTCTAAACTATTT
Organism: Mus musculus; assembly: GCF_000001635.26. Classification (NCBI taxonomy): domain Eukaryota; kingdom Metazoa; phylum Chordata; class Mammalia; order Rodentia; family Muridae; genus Mus; species Mus musculus. The sequence goes on from NC_000083.6 coordinate 53,953,673, forward strand.
GTGCCTCTTTCAAAACAGATTAACAAGAAAGATGCATAAGAAATTATCTATCAGTGTGAGGAAAGATGGAGTGCACTCTATAGAAATGAACAAGTTTGTTCAAATTCCTGTATTCCCCAGGAAGAAGCCCTCCTCCCTACACAGAGAACTGCAAGTTCAGCTTTGACTCTGTCCTGAGACTCAAAGTAGACATGCAGCAAGCCCATCTACTTTCCTGTGTTCATTCAGGAGGTAGACACATGGAGGGTTTCCCCAGTGGACTCTGACTGCTGGGACCAGCTTGGCCTGAATAGGCTTGCTGCTGTCCTGGCAATAGCTCTGGGAACATATGCCTATCAACAGCTTCCTACCAACAGACCTGGATCAAGACAGTGTGCCTCCTACTGCACTTACAGTTTCCCATGTGAGACAAAATTAAGATACTCTGACGGTGAGTTGCACTCAGGAATTATGTTTTCTCATTTTATCTTCAGAAATAAACGAGCAAGAAGACCTTCTGAGAGCTAGGGAGTTTATCTTGGTCCTTCATGAAACCCAGCCAGTGGCCACATGATATTATGATGGACTCCAAAGTTCTGACTCAAAAGTTACACTCTTGGTACCAGACAGGAGTGCACAGTGGCAGTTGAGGTTCTTGGACAGGGTCCTTCTACCCTCCATGTGCAACTATTCTCAGTCAAATTTAAAGCAAGCTTTATTAAATATTTAGTACTGACCAAAAGATGGGCTTTAGTTAGGACTATTCCTTGGAATTTCCTAGCCACATTTTCCTGGAATGAACCTGAGCCACCTCTTCTATTTTTATAAGAACCAACCTATAGACCATCATATGTTCCCATGAGGCTTTGTTATTTTCTAAGGAACTATAGCCTTAGCACTCCAGGAGGTTCCCTAGTCCTTGTGCCAGTGGAGTTTACAGGTTTATTTTGAGCATTACACCTGCATTCAATATCACAGGGCTAGACATCACGAGTATCAGAGTTGTTAATGGTTAGCTTCCTATTGTTCATATTGATTTTTCTTCTTTGTGTAGGTCAATACCTTTGCAGTTTGCTTCATCCCTGAAAGTGCACTTCCAGTGTTGATAACTACAGTAGTCTTGATGGATAATATCTTCACTCAATGGCACAAATTACTTGGGCTGGAGAAGAAGATATGAAACTTAAGGACTTAAAGTATCAAAGCATTGGAGTTGATGTGTTCCACAGAGAGCCTGAGAAAACTACAACTCTGAAACAGAATCATAGTTGATTGCCAAGTGATTTTCCTGAGCAAGAAAAGTCTCAGAATAACGAATTGGGAGAGAAAGTCTCTGCCTCTCTGCCACCCTCATTCCTGCTGTGTGCTTTTCTCATCTCAGCACTTTTTTTTTTTTTTTTTTTTTTTTTGGTTTGTGTGAAGCAGGTCAATCTACCTAAGCACTTTCCTCCTTTTTCTATTGTATACCTTGAAACATTTTTCCCTCTCACAGATAAAATAAATATCCAAGTTTAGCGTGTTTGGTTATTTTTAAAGTGGACCGCTTGCCGTTTTACTATCAAACGGGAAGACTCCTTTGTATAATGCTCAAATCAGTGGTTTATCTAATGTGATTGCAAATATTTCATCGTATCCTGTTGCTGATTCTCCTCACTTTTATTTCACATTTTTGGCTGTGTCTTTGAAGCATAAGAGGTTTTTGCCCTGCATTTTTTTTAAGTTACACATTTAAAAATGTTAAAAATGTACCATCCATGCTATCGCAGGCTCTTGCTGCCTCCATGGTTAATCCCTTGAAGCGACTGCCCATGTCGCGGTTCTCTTGCTGTGGATTCTGCTCACATTCCAAGCCCCAGTAAAATCAAAACTCTAGAGGCTTGTAATTTATCAGTCAGATTTATATTAGTAAATTCTCAACCCACAAAACACTCGCATAATGAACTCAAACTTAATTGATATAAACACAAGCTATACACCTAGATGGGGCAGATGCACCCTAACTATTATTTAATCATCTAAGAAATCCCCAATACTTCTGGCACCCAGTACTGTGTGGTTCTAGCTCCTCTTCCTCTCCTATAGGTTCCATCTTATCTCTTCCTCTCCTTCCCTTCTTCTCTCTTCCTGCCCCTGTCTCTGTCTCTGAAACTCTTAGCTCCACCTTCCTTTTCCCTGTCCAATCACAGGCTTCTTGTTGTATTAATATTTAAATTAATTGGGGAAAAATTCTGCCACACATTTTAATTAAAATATAATTATATCACCTCCCCTCTTCTCCTTTTTCCTTGATTTCACCTCAAGTTTCCTCCTTGTAAATTCTCCCCTACCTTCCACCTCTCAAATTAATAGCTCTTTTTCCTCAATTATTGAAACATGCATGTATGTTTGTGTATGTGAAAGTATCTAAATATAACTTGCTGAATCTTCTTTTCTTGTTTGTGTGTATAGGGTTTTAGGGCTGAGCACTTTGTTTTGGACAGCCAATTTTATAGCTCATCCCCAAGAAAGACTCCTTCTCTTAGTAGTCACTAGGTGTCTGTAATTACTTTTCCAGGGGTATAAGTGTATGAGATCTTTTCCCCTTCCTCATTAACATGTCTTTTGATATTGCTAAGTTCAGATCTTGTTTAGCAGCCATTATGATGAGAGACTGCTTCAAAGTAGACTTCTTCGTTTTCTTTTTTTAAATTTTTTATTAGGTATTTTCCTCATTTACGTTTCAAATGCTATCCCGAATGTCCCCTATAACCTCCCGCCACCCTGCTCCTCTACCCACCCACTCCCACTTCTTGGCCCTGGTGTTCCCCTGTACTGGGGCATTCATTTTTTTTAATTAGGTATTTTCTTCATTTACATTTCCAATGCTATCCCAAAAGTCCCCCATAACCTCCCCCCCACTCCCCTAGCCACCCACTCCCCTAGCTACCCACTCCCACTTCTCAGCCCTGGCGTTCCCCTGTACTGAGGCATATAAAATTTGCAAGACCAATGGGCCTCTCTTTCCACTGAGGGCCGACTAGGCCATCATCTGATACATATGCAGCTAGAAACATGAGCTCTGGGGGTGGGGAGGGGGTACTGGTTAGTTCATATTGTTGTTCCACCTATATGGTTGCAGACCCCTTTAGCTCCTTGTGTACTTTCTCTAGCTCCTCCATTGGGGGCCCTGTGATCCATCCAATAAGTGACTGTGAGCATCCACTTCTGTGTTTGCTAGGCCCTGGCATAGCCTCACAAGAGAGAGATATATCAGGGTCCTTTCAGCAAAATCTTGCTAGTGTATGCAATGGTGTCAGCGTTTGGAGGGTGATTATGGGATGGATGCCCGGGTATGGCAGTCTTTAGATGGTCCATCCTTTCATCTCAGCTCCAAAATTTGTAACTCCTTCCATGGGTGTTTTGTTCTCAATTCTAAGAAGGGGCAAAGTGTCCACACTTTGGTCTTCGTTCTTAAGTTTCATGTGTTTTGCAGATTGTATCTTGTATCTTGGGTATTCTAAGTTTCTGGGCTAATATCCACTTATCAGTGAGTACATATTGTGTGAGTTCTTTTGTGATTGGGTTACCTCACTCAGGATGATGCCCTCCAGGTCCATCCATTTGCCTTGGAATTTCAAAAATTAATTCTTCTTAATAGCTGAGTAGTACTCCATTGTGTAAATGTACCACATTTTCTGTATCCATTCCTCTGTTGAGGGACATCTGGATTCTTTCCAGCTTCTGGCTATTATAAATAAGGCTGCTATGAACATAGTGGAGCATGTGTCCTTCTTGCCGGTTGGAACATCTTCTGGATATATGCCCAGGAGACTTCTTGGTTTTCTACCCCTTGAAATCTTTCTTCCATCTCGACTGTGATGCTTCCTGAGTCATAGATCAGGAGATGTGAGGTCGTTGCAAACACTGGGATTAGGTTTTGTACAATTTGTTGATCTCTGTGTTATTGGATATAGTTGTTTTCTATGTGATTTGCTTAAAAAACAGCTTCTTTGATGAAGGTAATAGTTATAATTATATGTGAGTATAAGAATAAGATTTAGAATTTAGTTAGGAATTATGCTGGTCTAACAAAGTGGTTATACTAGATTCTCTTCTACAATCCATCACTTTACTAGCCTTAGTATTGTGTGTAACAGTTTTCTCTATTATGACAACTGCAGATGAGAGAGAACATGTGACATTTATATTTTGCAATTTGGGTTACCTCATGTGTTGAACGACACACAGAGATCAACAAATTGTAGCAAACCTAGTTTCTGTGTATGTGTCTCTCTCTCTGCTCCTGATCTCTGCCTTAGAAAACATCATAGTATTTTGAGGGAAGATTTCAAGAGCTAAAATACCAAGAAGTCTGCTTTGAAGCAATTTCTCATAATGGCTGGATAAATAGGCTCTGAACTTAGTAAAATTAAAAGATATACTAATAAGGAAGGGGAGAAATCTCATAGGTTTACACCCCTGGAAAAGTCACTTCAGCTACCTAATGACCACTGAGAGATGGAGTCTTTCTTGGGGATGAGCTCAATAATTGTGTGTCTATATTGACTTCTAGACTGGCTGCTCCAATTTGCATTCCAACCAACAGTGCATGTGGGATCCATTTTCCCACAAACTCCTCAGCACTTGTTAGTCGTTCTGCTGATCTTAGCCATTCTAACTGTGGTGAGAAGAAATCTCAAGACTGTTTTAATGTGCATTTCCCCAATTGCATGGATACTGAACACTTTTTGAACTGACCTGTAGTCATGTTTGTTTCCTCTGTTGATAATTCTCTGTTTAGATTTCTAGCTCATTTGTTAATCAAATCATGTTTCCTTTGACTGCTGTTTTGAGTTCTTTATATAGGCTTTCAGATGAATAACTAGCAAAGATGACATCCCATTTTGTAGGTTTCTTCTTCACTTACTGTATTGGTTCCTTAGCTATATATGTTCTTAGTTTTATGAGGTTCTACTTGTCAATTGTTGGCCATAATTTCCAGGTAAATAATTCCTAGATCAAGGAAAATCTTTTCCTGCACCTAAACTTCCATGGTACTGCCCATGTCCTGTTCTAGAAGTTTCAATATTTCTGGTTTCACATTGAGGTCTTTGATCCACTTGAATCTAGTTTTTGCACAGAGTGGTAGATATAAGTATAATTTCATTTTCTACATGTGAATATTCATTTTTCTTAGCATGATTTGCTAAGAGAAGCTATTTTTAGTGTATGGTTTTGATTTTTTTGGTCAAATATCAGATGGATATATATTTTACATACTCATGTTTGGGCCTTTGTTCCACTAATATACATTTCTGTTTTTATCCCAGTTTCATATTGGATTTTTAAAAATGTACTATTATTATTATTTTAGCTCTATGATGTGTCTTGAGGTCTTGATTAGTGATCCCTCCATTATTATTTTTTTTCTCAGAATTGTTTAGCTACTCAGAGTTACTTTTGGTTTCATATGAATTTTAGGATTTTTTTCTCTTTATTTGACTAAATTTTGGGGTATTTCGATTAAGATTGCACCAAGTCTTTAAATCACTTTGGATACGATGGCCAGTATCATAATATTAATTCTGTCAATGCATGAACATTTTAGATCTTTTCACTTTCTAGTGCCTTTCTCAACCCCTTTCTTTATGTACTTAAAGTTTATATTGTATATGTCTATTGTTTTTGATGCTATTGTAAATGTGAGTGTATTCATGATCTCTTAGTATATTTGTTGATAGTATATTGAAAGGCTACTGATTTTTGTAAGTTGATTTTGTTTCCTGCCACTTTGCTGAAATTGTTGATTGTTTAGAAGGTTTTTTTTTTTGGTAGAATATTTAGTATCTCTTATATGTAAAATATCATCTGCAAATTGAGATAGTTTGATTTCTCTTCCTATTTGTTTCTCTTTCTTAAATTTCCTTTGCTTGCAATACTGTTCTGCCTAGTGAGAAACATTGTATCTTTAATTTTGGTGAATCTGAATTGTTCCATTTAACATTTTTGTCTTTTTGCCAAGGATCTTCAAATTTGTGCAGCTCTTGCCTCACTTCTCCTTTGTGGTATGTCCATATGCAGCTTGTTCCTTTGTTGTTCATTTGCTTTCATTTCATTTTTAAGGCATCTGCCTGAAAGTTACTCAGCCTGTTTCATAGTTAAGTGTCCATAAGTGTATGGGTTTATTTCTGGGTTTTCAATTCTATTGACCTGTCTATCTCTGTACCAATACCATGCAGTTTTTATCACTATTGCTCTGTAGCACAGCTTGAAGTCAGGAATGGTGATTCCACCAGAAGTTCTTTTATTGTTAAGAACTGTTTTTGCTATCCTGGATTATTCATTTTTCCGTATGAAATTGGACATTGCTTTTTCCATGTCTGGAAGAATTGTGTTGGAATTTTGATAGGGATTGCATTGAATCTGTTGATTGCTTTTGGTAGGATTGTCATTTTTACTACATTAATCCTACCAATCCATGAGCATGAGAGTTCTCTCCATTTTTCTGAGGTCTTCTTTTATTTCTTTCTTGAGAGCCTTGAAGTTCTTGTCATACAGCTCTTTCACTTGTTTGGTTAGAATTACTCCAAAATATTTTATATTATTTGTGACTATTGTGAAGGGTGTTGTTTCTCTATTTTCTTTCTAAGCTCATTTATTGTTTGTAGAAAGGAAAGCTACTGATTTTTTTCTACTGATTTTTTTTGAGTTAATTTTATATCCAACCACTTCGCTGACGTGGATTTTCTGTCTTCTCTGACACTGTGTTCCTATGTGCATATGTGTGCATACATGGGTGTATGTAGCATTGTTTCTACTTCTCTAGATAGCAGTTCAAAAGAAACCATCTTAAGGAGAAATTTTCTGATTGGTTCATTTGTTTAAAATCTTTAATGTGGCTAGACCTAAAAGAACCATGACTCTATTTATAGTAGTAAATAGAACACCAGTAGTTCATGGCAGTAGAAAAACATAGCTACTGTCTATATTAGTCAAACAAGAGTCTGGGTTGTCATATACATGGTATTTTGAACTATTTCTGTCAAGAAATAAGTATATGTTTGGTTGCTTGTTCCTAAACTGAGTTCTAGCATATAAAGTCTCACTCTTCAAAATGCACATAAATTTACCTGAAAGCTATGTTTGTCAGAGAGAGAGAGAGAGAGAGAGAGAGAGAGAGAGAGAGAGAGAGAGAGAGAGAGAGAGAGAGAATTGGTATTGTGGAAAACTGAACACATATTTTTTTTTGTTCAAATGACTCAATGACAATGAACTTCAAGCCTCACAGGGAGTCTAGTGTTAAAATGAGACCATCAACTCAGAAGAAAGGGACACTGTAAACTCAATCTCAGATGATGTAGAAAGACTGATAGAGCTGGAAACATTGGCTACTTAAATTCTGATGATATTCTTTGCCAGTAGAAACAATCTATCCAGCCACTGGAGAGATTAATCCTTCCTTGCTGGAGGAAACATAATACTCCCCAAATCACTCTGGGTGTGTACTTTCAAGATGGATCCAACTCAGATCTTCTGGGTTGTGTGCATGGTCCAAAGTGTATGATGTCACCAACAGTAGGGACTTACCTTTTACTTTGGGGAGGTAACTGAGGATAATAGTTTTAGGAATCTGTTAGATAACCTAGTCAACTTAAAAGGAAGCTTTCATGCCTGACTAATGTTGTTGTTGTTGTTGTTGTTGTTATATAGTCTAGGGATCTTGATGTGGAGAGTCTTATTCTTGGGCTAACAGCTATAGTTTGAATAGATAGCAATGTTTATTATATATTGGAAACTGAGTCATCAGTGCAATGGAGTGAGGAGGTGAGTGAGTTAGTTATCTATCACAGGTTCTTGATGAAAACATGAACTTGGCCTCCTCTCCCACCCCTCTGTGCCTTCCATATTCCATCATGGGAGGGTGCAATAAGAAGGAGCTTGTCAGTATGGAACTTTGACTTTAGTCACCCAGGCTTCAAAGGAGTACATAAGAAGTGGTTTTTATTCTTTATAAACAAATTAGGTGTTTTGTTAAAGTGCCGTAGAACAGATGAAGATAATTGTTAAGAAAATTAGCTAGTCTTCGGTTTATGACCAGTGCTCAGTTCTCATTCCTTTTGCTTTTCATATTTACTTTCTTATGTCAAATCCTGTTTTCCTATGTGTCTTTCTATTCATGAGCTTTGCTGTGAGACAAAACAACTGGAGGCTAGTGAAGGCATTCCGTTTATTTTGCCCAAGTGTAGTGAAGTACATGATTGTGTGGTAGGTATCAATAATATTCACATAGTGTAACCAAAAATTTCTGTAGAAGGTCTGATTACCTTTTGATGAAATAGAATCATAGGACACATAGAACCGTGCAACCGCTTAGGAATGGAGGCTCAAATAGCTAAAGCATACAGTCAGGACATCTAGGGATTCCCTCTACCCTACTGCTCTCAGATCTCTGTGCGGAAGGTAATAGTGCTCCCTGCCATCTTCTTCCGGTAGTCTTCATCAAAATCCTCACTTTGTGCCACGGTAAAGTAGTTCTTCCAGTCTCCAGGCATCCCTGAAACAAAGTGAAATCTTAGGGAGTGCTGCAGGCACAGAGGGAGGAGTGCCTATACACCCCTATGACCTGCACCAAGATGGACAGGTATATAAGCCACTTCTCTCCAACATTATACCTTTTAACAAAGTCAGGCAGCATGGGATAATGGTGGAAAATATGAGCAGGATCATGAGACTTATTTGACATCTCAGAATGTCAATCTCACCTACCTTTTCTCATGAAAGGAGATATAGAGTGGTCCATGATACTGGAGGGTAGAGTGGTATAGTTGGCCATTGGGTTCTGCTTCATTACATCAAAGGAGGTGTGATGGATGATTTTATTTAGAACTTCCTCTGAAATGTCTTTTTCCAGGAATTTTACTATCTTCTTAATTTCCCTTTTAGGGTCCTGTATGTAGAACAATTATACAAAACAAATAATTTTGGTCTTCCATTAGAGATGCTGTTTAATCATCATTGACAAACAATATTTGGAAAAGAATGTTTCAAGGGACCAGTTGAAATTATCTTAAGTAGTTTTAGTGCAGGACACTGACTGCTCCAGCTTCTACTCTTGCTGTCTAGGAGATTCACTTGTAGCAGGGGATCAATGCCTCCAGAGACAGGATTTGGAATCTTGGGGAGGGTAGCTATTCTATTTCCTGGGTGTCAGGGATTGTGTGAAGGTCATATGAAGGTGAGGTTCTGTTGGTTTGTGTGACTAACTTTAGTATAGTGGGTACAATAGCCAGCAAAATGAGATTGTGAGCTATGAGAAGTCTAATAAGTGAATGAATAAAAGAGTTATCAAGTCGACCCAGGGATATGAACCCTTGCAGCTTGCCTCATTCTGATGAAAGAAAAGGAGCTACAGCTTCTGGTTAAATCACACTGGACTTCTTAGCTTGGGTGTAGAAGGTGGATTTGTAACATAAGCACAGCAATCCACAGGGTTGTGAAAGTGGCTCATTAATCCTAAGATTTGCCAGAAAAAACAACTTAAAATTTGTGTCAAATTTTAAGAAAGCTTTATTAAATATTAAATACTGACTAGGAGATGGACTCTGGTCAGGAGTTCATTCCCTGGAGTTTCCCAGACATAAGGGCCTTGAGCCATGTGTTGCAGGAGTTTCTAAAGACAAACCTATAGGCCACTGTATTCTTCCCATGAAGCTTTGTTATTTTCTAAAAGCTACTTCTCCAAGCATTCCAGGAAGTTGCTTCTTTCCTGAGCAGGCATGGCTTACAGATTAATTTTAGCCATTACACTATACTCATTCACAATGAAACAGAGACAGAGGTGTCAGTTCAATACCACACTGCATGTGTCTAATCCTGCCAGTGTTCACTTGGACTAGAGCTTAGTTACTGATGGACTTCAGTGGTGGGGAAGAGGGATAAAGAAGATCCTCATTTCTACTCTATAACTATGACTGGATAAAATTCTAGTCACTTTGTGAGAAAGACATCTTCCAGCTTTTAGATAATGAAACATGGGCCACAAGTGTCAGATTCTAGTCAGTTGACTTGAGTATAAAATCTGTTCTGTTTTGTTTGTTTGTTTGTTTGTTTTTTTGTGAAGAGAAAAGATTCCATGAAAACCATTGACTACAAAACGGGAAAAAAATAGTGAGAGCTTCTAGGGAAAAACTGAGTTGCAGAGTTTCTAGGGGAAGACTGGGTGGTGGAGCATCATGGAAGCAGAGAATGTCCTCAAGGATCCTCTGCAGACCAGTCCATATCCCAGGGTGTCACTGGGATTTTTGTAAATGAGGATAGGGGATGACACAGTTGGGATCACACTACAATCACCTCTTTCATGTCTTCATAGAAGAGGTACAGAATACGGTGTTTGTCTTTCACATCCCACCATCCCTTTACATGGTCATACCAGGAGCCCCACAGCACTGAGGAGGAAAGAAAGGGGATGTCACTGTCACCTTAAAACTTATCAAATAAGAATGGCTGTGTTAAATAAAAAATAACAATTAATAAATACAAACAAAATGCAAAGATCCTGAACAGAATTCTTTCTTGCAGAAGACAGTTTTACATACACACAGAGACACTCATAGACACAAGCAGACACACTGACATGCATCTATCAAAGAGGCACTGAAAGGCTTTTGGAGACAGGAGGATGTTGGACTTGTTTCCTTGGTGTATTTCCTCTTGGCTCACTGTGGTTGACTGCTGGCACTGTCAAAGCTCAGTTCCCATTAAAAGTTCCTCTGGTAGCCCCAGGGGCTAGGGAACACCAGAAACTCTCACTAGCCCTTGCTGACTTCCCTAACTTTGCTCTCAGCTGTCAATAGTCTCTTTGCCAAAGTCTTCAGAAATGACCTATTCTTAGTATAGCATCTTCTGTGATTGACCATGAGGAATGCAAATGTCTATGGAAAATCTTGTCTGTTGTCATTGCATGGCTTAGGAAATAGGATGCCGCCATTTTATTTCACACACCTTTTCCAGCTTTGAAGGTTTCAATGTATTCTCCCAGGGTACCAGGGTCAGGCAGCATTTTATTCATTCTTGAGAAATAGTAGTAAGATACCAGGCAGTCCTTGGCATTTCTGGCCACATAGATAATCTAAATTTGTCCAGCAAAGGAAATGGGAAGCAAAGAGGAAATAAGACAGAACATTATTACTATTCAGTATGGACACTGTGTTCTTTGAAAGCATTCTGTATATTATAGGTCAACTTATTGAGAAATTGGGTTTTTATGGTCAACATGACCACCTTTTCCAATTTGCTCATGAACCATTCTGGTTTATCATTGGATTCTAACATTATTACTAATTATATCCCCTTTCCTATTTTATAGGGGTCGTGGTTTGCATGGTAAATGTTGCTGCTACCCTTAGTTAACTTGAGAAATAAGGAGGCTACCTTTAGTGACTTAGTTCAGTTATACTGCTATAACAAGATACTGCAGACTGGGTGCCTTTTAACAAAAAAATAATTTCTCACAGTTCTGGAGGCTGGAGAAACTAAGATGAAGGTGGAATTGTCTTGGGAAGTCCAGCTTCCTCAGAGATAGCTATCTTTAACAAGGGTCTCAACCTCATTCATGAGGCCCCACTTTCATGACATGATCACCAAAGATCTACTTCTTAATCCTATCAATTTGGTAATTAAAATTTCAGTTAATGAATTTGGAGGACTGAATATTCAGCCCATGCAGCATGGTGTGTTTCACCATTTGAAAATCCTCTCTAGCCTTTGCTTAGCCAAGAGTCTCAATGGGATATGGGAGAAGCAAAGGCTGTGAGCCAGCCAGTCTCTTCTTTGCAGCTCAACACCAATCTCACAGATGACTTGCCTTCCCCACTTTTCACCTTCTGTGGCAGTTTAAAGTTCCCCTCCCTCTGTGAGGGTACTCTTTTGTCAGGAAGACAATAGTATGATCTGACTAAAGATAGGTAACCCCTTATCTTATCTTGCTGTGTGTCCCCTTCCATTCCTGGCCACCTGGCTCCCATTCTTGTGTGTTGCTGTGTATGTTGCAGCAATGGTAGAGGAGGAAGAAACTGTTATGGTTTGACATGAGTAACATTCCCCAGATGGCCAGAAATTTCCAGGGCAGTGCAACAAGGAGGTACTGTGGACATTTCAGAGACAGGGTTTAAAGTAGCAGCCTTAGGAAACTGGCAGTGTACAATCCAAACATATCATGGTCCTCTCCTTCCTTCTTCCTCTTTTTTGCTCTCCCCATCTCTCATTTCTACTTTGAGATTCAACTTTTTACTTCAATTTTTATTTCTACCATGATATGTTACTCTTACTAGAGGGTCAGTCAAGAGCATTGCCTCATCTTAAATTTGAACTTCCAGAACAATGAAACAAAATAAACCTTTCCTTCCTTCATCAATACCTTGTGCTAGGCATTTTGTTTAAGGTGTACTACAAAGTTTCATGTCTGATATAAGAAAACTAATGTTTTCTTAAGTACGTTTGTATGGTGCCTCAATCATTTGTTTCTCTTCTGGTGAAACACCTGAGCATGCACTTTTCTAATTGCATTTCCACTAATATTGTCAGTCCTGTATGACTGTTTCTTGCTACTGGATTTCTATCCAATATTCATGAAAGCATTTTGGAACCCCCCAAAATATGAGGCACTACACATATCAATATCATATGTGTGTGTGTGTGTGTGTGTGTGTGTGTGTGTGTGTGTTACAATATATTATGGGTACTCATGGTTATCAAATGCTTCTAGATTTAATTTTTAGCCCCTATTTTGCAAAATATTCCTGTTAGGTATCCTGTTCAAGAACTGAGAGACTGGAAGTAAGAGAAGGCCTAGGCAGAACAAATATATGCAAGAGAGCTTACAATACAGATTCCAAAGTCAAATATAATTTTTGAGTCAGATAATTTATATTAGCTTCTAGTTCACCTTGTAAACAAATTATCATAAATACATATGGTGGCTGAAAACAATTACATATATTGTCTTAGCGTCCTGGAGGCCATGTTTCATTGGGATGAGGTAAAGCTATCAGCCAGCAGAGCTTTATCCTTTTCTTCATTGTAGAGGGCAGTGTGTTTCCTTATCATTTCTAGCATTGAAAAATCACCTGCATTTCTTAGCTGCTAACCTTTTCCTAGAATCACTCTTTCTTCTTGGTTTGGTTGCTACATCTTCAATTTCTGCTTGCCTCTTTTATAAAGACCTCTATGGTGAAATCTAAGGCCCAGAGAACTTACGTTGTTCACTACATCTTTAACCACACCTGCAAGGCACATTTGGACATAGTTGCATTCCCAAGTTATATTGACTAGGATACAGACAGCACTGAGTGGCCACTGTTAAGCCTACCAGACAATCATAAAATGAGAAGTTTAGACAAAGGTTTCAGAAATCATTTACTATTCACATCTAAGTGAATAAAGAGAGGAGTTGCCATCCAGGAAGTTTTCAGAATTTATAACACAGATTTTACCAAAAAAAAAATGTTAATGTTATGATGAAATAGGTGTTTGCGTCTCTTCTGACATCAGATCTACAAGGTTGTCAATAAAATGGTTAGAGCAGGACTGAAGGCCCTGAGGTTTTTCTTTTAAATTCCAAAAATCTTGCCCTTGAGTTGCATTTGAATCCATTCTTAAACTTCATCATTAATGAGACTAAGAGTCTTATTTGCACATTATCATATGATAACTATGAATGGAATCCCCAGAAATTCTGGAGAGATTATTGGTTCTCAAACATCAAAAGTAACTTTAATAAAAGAGGGTATTTGTGGGAATTTGTGAGAATACAGAGCTGTCTTCGACTCAGGCCATAGTCACTGCATCAGCTTCATTCATCCAGTTGCTATATAGCGAATGGTAGGCATTTTGTGGTTTGAGTAAGTTTGGTCCCCATAGACTCATGTGGTTAATCTTGGCCCATTAGCAGTGGCACTATTAGGATGTGTGTTCTTATTGGAGTAGATGTGACCTTCTTGGGAGAAGTCTGTCACTGTGGGAGCAGGCTTTGAGATCTCCTATGTTTAAGTTATGCCCAGTATGGAAGGTCATGCCCACTTCTGCTGCCTGTAAACCAGTCCCAGCTAAATTTTTGTCTTTATGAGAATTATCTGGTCATGGTGTCTCTTTACAGCAATGGCAACCCTAACTAAGACATCCCCTATGGAAAGAATGTGAATCTCTAACTCCATAACAGATTCCTCAGGTGCTTGAATTCCAGGAGAATGGCAGACATAATTCTCATTTTCTTGAGAAAATTTATATGCTCACGTTGTTAGGGCCAACCCATCAGAGGCTACCACTACAAAACATTCTTCTTCTGAACAACAAATACACCTTGACTAAGTGTGTCATTTCTCTCCAATGTTCTTGGAGTTGCACATTCCTATCCCAGAATTCTTTCTATCTCTGAGCTACCCAGGAATCAAATAGCCTGACTGAACATTCTGGCCTATAACAAGGGACTCTCCGTCATAGGCTTGAGTTCTTGTCAGATCCCTGGCCATGCTGTCTGTTTGCTGTGGTAGTGATAATAATTCTTCAAATAAACTTTTTATTTATTTCAAGACTTATTGATGAAATTGCTATTGAACCCTTGTTTCTTTATCTGTTTGTTGGTATATTCAGAGATAAAGATACCGACAAGGAGGTTTGAGTGTAGTTAAAATCTATGTCTACACTTGTACATGATTCCAATTAAGAAGTGTCAAATCAAATTAAATAGGGGAAACAGAAACACTATACTGGCTTCATGAGATAGTCGCTATAAGGGTTGATCAAGTTTCTACACATTATCAAATTAGAGTTGCCATTCCAAGAGGACCAAGTTTTGCCTACAAGTTGGACATGTTTTCATTGGTGTCCATTAGAATGTTGTTTGGTCTATGGTTGTAGGAAGGATATTGTCAGATGGCCTTAACTACTATAGTCTTAATAAACTATCATGTACTGAACAAGGGCATATTTTTTATTGAGACTTTCTTTAATTAGATATTTTCTTTATATACATTTCAAATGCTATCCTGAAAGTTCCCTATAACACCCCCTGCTCCCCTACCCACCCACTCCCGCTTCTTGGCCCTGGCATTCCCCTGTACTGGGGCATATAAAGTTTGCAAGACCAAGGGGCCTCTCTTCCCAATGATGGCCAACTAGGCCATCTTCTGCTACATATGCAGCTAGAGATACAAGCTCTGGGGTTACTGGTTAGTTCATATTGTTGTTCCACCTATAGGGTTGCAGACCCCTTCAGCTCCTTGGGTGCTTTCTCTAGCTTCTCCATTGGGGGCCCTGTGTTCCATCTTATAGATAGCTGTGAGCATCCACATCTGTATTTGCCAGGCACTGGCATAGCCTCATACGAGACAGCTATAACAGGTCCCTTCAGCAAAATCTTTCTGGCATATGCAATAGTGTCTGGGTTTGGTGGCTGATTATGGGATGGATCCTTGGGTTGGGTAGTCTCTGGGTAGTCCATCAATAAGGGCATATTTAAAAAGGGATGTTTGTGGCTAAGGAGTTGGCACAGCAGAAATCCAGAGGCAGAATTTCTTGGATAGTTGGCTTTAGGAGAACTCTTAACAGATTGTTGAATATTTCATGGGCCTGCACTGTGGCCTGTGTTTTTAGAAATCTTACTATTATGTTTTACTTTACCCATACCCATACTCATGTTTTAGTTTTCCCCAGATAGACTGCTCTCTCATTTAAGTCCTTGGTCCCCACACCATACAGGTTCCAAATTAAAACTCAACCTTTGAGCAGGAAACCCATATTTGCATTATAACTTCTCTCATTTAATATAGGTTAGTGGGCAGATGATCAGAACTTTGCAAGAAAACTTCCAATGACACCCAACAATAATATTCTGAAGGAAAGATAGGTGCAAAAAGGAAAATGTGGGCTCTGGCGTAATGCCACCATGTACCCTATAGTTTCCACTGGTTGTTTCTGTTTTAATGAATACAATTAGGCTGGTCTTACCTTTGAGTTTTCTTTCCAAAAGGAAGGTGGAAGCATTTGAACAGGCAGATGAGTCTTCAGAGTTCTAGGTGAAGGCATTTTGTTAGCCAGATCCAGACCTAGGAGGTAAGACAACTTTCAGATCTTTCTCCCTAGCTATGTGGGTCCAACGTTGTATTAAATACTAGAAATTGTATTGGTCAAATGATTAATACTACAGTCTTACACATGTAAGACCTATGTCTTCCTCTGTCTTGAGGGTGTATTTCTGGCTCAATCTACCATATACTCCACAATGATGGATGGAACTATACCTTGAAAAGGACTACTTAGTTATACATACCTCTTTTGCTTTGCCTAAACTTAGATTCCATGTCAGGATCCTAAAGATGGACTTGGGAAGGGGTAGTAGTCATTAGAACTTTTTATTTACTTTGTAGTGGATTCTGAACTATAGTTATGTCATCCTATGAAAGTATTCCTAAGGACACTTTAAGTGCTAAAACTATACTGGGTAAATTGGCTCTGGATCAGCCACAAATTCCTGTACAATGTGTTCCTGACCCCAAGGCTATGAGAAATACCTGAGTCCTAAACTGTTCTCTCTACATTCTGTAAACAATGCTTTCTTGTTGCATAGGTCCACAGCTGCCATTCTGTACATGTTTCATTTGAAGTTTTTGCTATTTTCTAATCTTGAACAAGTTTAGAGGTTGTGGCTGCTTCTCTCTCTGGGGCAAGCTTATTGGTCATAAATAAAGGCTCCAGTTAATTTGACTTATTCATGCCTTTCAGGTGTTTTTTTCTTAAAACCATATAACATTTTGAGGTCCCACAAAAATGCCTGAGGAAAAGACCCCTGACCCCTAAGTTGGGTGCCTTCTATGGAAGGGTAAGAGCTGTTGGTAACAGGAAGGCCATTGAAAAATTGTTCCTCAACCTCAGGAATTGGCTACTCCCCTCCAAACACCTGTCCTCTAAAGTTTTTTGAAGGAGTCTATGTGTGCACCTGTATTTGGGACCCCTGGAGATAAGATAAACCAAGGTTTTAGGTTTCTGGTATGTCTTAAATGCCAATCATGATGGGACTTATGGTGAAATCTGGAAAAACTGTAAGAATTCCTGAGTCCTGGTTCTAGCCAGGAGGGCACTGCAAATCCTCAGGATCTAGTTTGTCTTGGTGGCCACCAACGTGTGTCCTCTGTTTGTTGGATCGTTTTCATTGTCTCTGTCCCTTGTCTGTCTTTGGTTCTTTCTGTGTCCCCATTAATCTTTTCCATTTACAGGCAGATGTGGGGAAAGTGAACCTGATTGATAGTCTCAACCTCCTCTTTGGAATACAAATTATATGTTCCATGCAACAGTGTCAGCGTTTGGAGGCTGATTATAGGATGGATCCCCGGATATGGCAGTCTCTAGATGGTCCATCCTTTCGTCTCAGCTCTAAACTTTGTCTCTGTAACTCCTTCCATGGGTGTTTTGTTCCCAATTCTAAGAAGAGGCAAAGTGTCCACACTTTGGTTGTCGTTATTCTTGACTTTCATGTGTTTCACAAATTGTATCTTATATCTTGGGTACTCTAAGTTTCTGGACTAATATCCACTTATCAGTGAGTACATATCATGTGAGTTCTATTGTGATTGGGTTACCTCACTCAGGATGATGCCCTCCAGGTCTATCCATTTGGCTAGGAATTTCATAAATTCATTCTTTTTAATAGCTGAGTAGTACTCCATTGTGTAAATGTACCACATTTTCTGTATCCTTTCCTCTGTTGAGGGGCATCTGGGTTCTTTCCAGCCTCTGGCTATTATAAATAAGGCTGCTATGAACATAGTGGAGCATGTGTCCTTCTTACCGATTGGAACATCTTCTGGATATATGCCCAGGAGAGGTATTGTGGGATTCTCCAGTAGTACTATGTCCAATTTTCTGAGGATCTGCCAGACTGATTTCCAGAATGGTTGTACAAGCTTACAATCCCACCAACAATGGAGGAGTGTTCCTCTTTCTTTACATCCTTGCCAGCATCTGCTGTCACCTGAATTTTTGATCTTACCCATTCTGACTGGTGTGAGGTGGAATCTCAGGGTTGTTTTGATTTGCATTTCCCTGATGATTAAGGATGTTGAACACACCATGGGCTGTGTGACTTATGCTACCTAATAATGCATTTTAGAAAAAGAATTGTGTTGTGTTACCCTGGGCTGCCTTCACATACCTTTCTGGTTCCATTTGAAAGTGTTTTTGTTTGTTTGTTTTGTTTTGTTTTTGTTTTTTTAAGAGGGAAGACTGTAGAAATGATCTTCCTTTGGGGTAAAAACTAGTACTGAAAATGATTACAGTCCCCTGTACCTCAGTTGGGGAAACTCACCTGAGTTGAGGGGTGGAGGCAAAGTCCACTCAATGAAAGGGTGTCGGTCATAGGTATTGGCCCGCTGGCACTTTTGAACATCCCCATCATTTTGGATCATGTCCACAATTTCCTGTGTCCAGGTGGTACCTAGAAGCATTAGTTATTTTTAGTTCTACCTACTCATGGCACAATTCCATTCTATTTAATCAATCACTCATATAGTGAACAAAGCTGTGTTCAGATTTGCTGGGTTCTGGATAGAATCAGCTCACCTACTACTTTTTTTGTCTTCCTCTAAGCACTAGTGGCCTTCTGTGCTCATTGTCACTTTCTGCTTGTAGTGTATGCTGTTTTTAATTCTCTGTCCTCTTTCTGCCTGGCATTCAATAAAGAACTTTGTCTCCCATAAATGGAGTTTGAGTGAATAAATATGGAGTCAGGCAAATGTGGATTGATTCAAAGATGAATTAGCCAATGCATTTGCTTTCATAAGCTGATGGTCCTTTTGGGGGAGACATGACAGTGACTCTTTCTTGCCTATCAGACATTTACTCTTCTCTTTCACATTAAGAGATACTCCCATTTTAGTTAGGTAATTAGCTAACCAAAGGCTACACTTTTCAGTTTTTCTTGTTCCAAGATGCAGTCACTACTTTTAATTGTTTCTTTTCCTCGCAGATAAACGAAACACACTAGGTATAAACATAACAAATGTAGCTATTGCAACATGTAGGCTCGGAAGGGAAAAATGTATTAGAACAGGAAGGTTTCTTACTTATCTCTTAAAGGCTTGAATAGAACTATGACTGTTTTGACTTGAAGAATGGAAGTACAAATTGAATTGCCCTAGAAAATAATATTATCTGGAGGGGACCAGGGCAGGTTTGCTCCACCTGGAAGTATATGTAGTGTTTATGGGAGTTGAGAGGTGCTGAGAGAAATACAACAATAAAGCCAAAGATGGGGGGAAGAGAGAGAGAGGGGGGAGGAGAGGAGAGGAGAGGAGAGACCATTGGCCAGAGGTCAGAGGTCCTTGCAGGTAGATGCATATTTTTCAAGCTAGACTTATAAAAAATTTCTTCTCTAAGAAAAAGTACATGATTGAGTTCAGATGTGGGAAAGACACATGTTCAGGGAAAGCCAGACAGAAATAGAGAGCCTATAGCAACCTGAATCCCTATTTAGAAAGTCCCAAACAGCCGTTGAAATGCCAAGCAATATAGAGCACAGAGGTGGTCCTTTTTCAAAATTCATCGGTGTCTTCATGTCAAAAGTCTCTGTTACTAAATGAAGTGTCCAAACTACTAACCCTATCATACTATATGGGATGATAAAAACAAATTGTATTGGGGAGGGAAGGGGAAACCCCATGAGTCATTCACCAATGTTTCCCATGATCAGGACCATGACATTCTTTGTCTTTACTGATCCTTTTACACAGTCCCCTCTTTGTTTCCTAGGTTTCTAATAACTGGTAACTCTTCTCCATTTTCTCACAATGGGTGTGCATGTGTTCTCAGAGGTACTTCTGGGCTCCATGCCAATCTAGGACACTAGAAGGCACAGCTTAGGCGCTAGAGAGGTGAAGACAGAAGGGTGGTGGGCTGGCAGAATCCAAGAATTTCCATTTTATTTCCCACAGTTTGTGCTTTGTAATTTCTGTGTGAACACTTCATAATTTCACTGCGTCTTCCGGGGTTTGTTATGGTTGGACCATCTCTGTCTTTCAAGAGCTTAATTAAGGGAGGATCCAGTGGCATTGGCTATTGACCCTTATGAGTTGGAATGGTTGCTTTTTTCTATTTTGTCCCCTCCCCCTACCCCAGGGACTTGCCTAGATAAAGCCACACCCATCCTCTTTTAATGCAGATGCCCATGTTGGAAGCACTTGTTCTGTGTAAGCGGCCTTTCCTGTTACTTTTCCTTATACCCACCTGCCTTTGCATAGGTTGCAATGAGGAGATCATCGGGCTTTGCTTGGAAGTTCCAAATTTTGTCCCAGTTTTCACTCATCATCTTGGACATTAGAATCCCATTCACTTCCCTGGTTTCTGGCTGCATGTTCTGTTCATCGAGGTGGAGGTCTTTCAATTTTTCCAAGGGCATCTTAGAATGGGGACTTGACAGGCTCTGTAGGAAAGGGAATGAATATTATTTCTAATATTTAGACTTAACTTTGAAAGCATTTCTCTCAGGTGACCAGAAGAGCTACTGGCATGTTTTTTGTTTGTTTGTTTGTTTGTTTTTATGTTTTTGTTTTTGTTCATTTAGTAAGAAAAGTAAAGCTGTCAGCATGTGGAACATTTGTAACATGTCTACAAACATCTCTGAGGGAACAACAACCACAGGGAGGAAGACAACCAGGGAGGAATCTGCCATTTTGTGTTGTCTCCTTCGAACTAGACTCTTTGAGACCTGAGAAACAGGCAGAGAGATGGTTTATGCCATAGATCATGGCTTACTGTGGGATTCAAGGAGCATGAAGTGGGTTGGATTGAAAGCAGTGCTGAAGTGGGTGGGGGTAGGCTCACTAAACTGTTTCTGACCTGACTAGTACAAAGTTTATAGAAATAGCTTCATGGAACACCTTGGTAGGGTCACTCCCTATGAAACTATGTTCATCAAAGGGCCACAGCAAGGCAGTCTGGTTGACAGAAATCTTTCTGGAAGTTAGCAGCAGTAGGGCTCAGCTGAAGAACAAACACTAGCTAAAGCCATCCTATATATCTTGGAGAATGAACACAATAGTGTTGGGGTAACCTACCCCCACACATATTGTATGAACTGGCTATGAATGTGTGCTCCTGTATTGTCTAGTGTGAATTGCTGTACCGGCAGTGCAGGGGTACTGGCAGCACATGTGCTATTGTCATTTCTATAACCCAGAAGACATGCTTTCTATATTAACGTTTGTTGATTCCCTACCTACTGAAAATGATGTAAACAGAGTGATCAAGTAGTCTCTGAGATTATCATGTTCAAAAGCAAGTTGCCCTTGGGAGGTCGTATAGCCCTCAGTCTGGCCAAAGGGCAGTAATAGACTGGTCATAGTACTGCTGCTGATTAAGTAAGCTGTGGAACTTTCCCACTATGCTCTTACCACTAAAAAGCTTTGGATGAATAAAGATCTGGATGCTTGTGCTTAGAGGGAAATTGGAGCATAGCAGGGAGGTAGAGCAGAGAGAACCACATGGTAGACACTAGTGGTAAGGGAGCTGGGCTGAGTCTAGATGGCTACCTGAGGACCTGCCCCCAGCTCAACTATATTGATGTCTCTGTGACTTTGTTATTAAATCTCAAGCAGGAACCCCCAAAGCCCCTACAATAAAATGGCTTAAGTCATGACAGCTATTTCTATGATGAAAAATTTTGTTTCAATTTCTTGAAATCTTAGAATTACATTTATGCAGATCTGTATGTGCTGTTGCACACCTGTAGTTAGTCCTAGCACTTGGAGACTGAAGCAGAAGGACTTTGAATTTGAGACCAGTCTGGACTGCAAAGACACATATACTTACATCCTTTTATAGAGAAGTAAAGTAAGAAAAGCCATAGCATTTCTGGTTTTGTTCTAAGAGTATAAGAATGATCTTGGGAGGTTTAGCAATTGCGAATGTGGCTAAGAGTTTGATATAATGAAATATCTAACAGGTGAAACTTGCAGTTAGAGCTTAATGTATTGTTGCAGCATTTTGTATGAAGATTCAGTTTTGTCAGGTTTGTGAGTGAGAGATCTGAGTTACCATACTGAAGAGCTAACTTAGAAGATTTAGGCTAATTTTTGAGGTAAGGTATTCATTTGCAGAATAAGGGTTTACACGGTCACCCATAATTCTGGATGTTGCATATGAGTTCAATAAAGTTATTATAATGGCCACTCTATTTATTTATAAGAGACAGGTATTCTTTGAAAATTCTGCTGTCACTTAATAGCATGCAAAGTGATCCATCAAACAAAGGCTAGAGCTTGCTGTTCTGTGGCTTAACAGCTGTTTCCTCTCATACTGCAGTTGCGTGAGATACACTGAGGTACCCATCTTTCCTTTTCTTCCTGGTGGAGTTTATTGCCTTGTTTTCCATTCTGAAGGCCAGGCACTTACTTATTTATAGGCAGCTACAGAAGTGTCTGGGAATGTGGCAGGACTAGTGCTCTGGTTCCTAAGTCAGTGGCCTCTACCTGGTGGGCTGTTCCTGTCTCAGTCGCTTTGACCTGAGAAGGTTCATTAAACCTATCTTCTACTTCTGGTTTCCGAACTAGAAAGGGGAGGCTTCCCCTTCTCTGAGGATAAGAGTTGGGAGTAACGGGAGAGCAATTTGTAAGAGTAGGACTGGGAGAATGGGGTGTGTGTGTGTGTATGTGCTGTGATCAGGATGTAAAGTGAATAAATAAATGGTGGAAAAAGAAAGGACTCTGGGATAAAGAAAACATATGTGGCAACTATCTTTTAAGGACATGTCCTCCTCTTTCATTCTGAAGTGACACACTTAGTGGCGATGTGTTGACCTTTCCTAGGAATTCATTTCACCAAGGTCAGGGGTGAGGAAACAGAGCAGGAGGGTCTGCAGGTAAGTTCTAAAGTAGCCTGAGGTAAGAGTGGTTTCTGAAATTTTTGTTTTTTTTGTTTTTTTTCTCAGAGACTGACTTTATTATGGAAAATGAATGCTCTATGAAGCCACAGAATGATACAGAGGAAATCTCAGTGAACATTACTAAGTGCAAGGAAGCTTGTCTGAAAAGCTGACATATTGTGCTATTCCAACTATGTGGTCTTATCAGGAAGGTGAAACTGTGAAAACAGTGGAGGTGAACCGGGATCTGCAGCTAGGAGGTAAGATGAATGTGGGAAGATGGCAGCGATTAGGGGGCAGAAATGACTGCATGATAACAAGACTGTGAATGCCAACTGTTATACAAGCTCCATAGGATGTGTGTGTGAAACCCAGGCATGATAGGGTAAACTTGTCATCCCAGAAATGAAGAAGGAAGATAAAGATTACCCTCAGCTACATAGTGAGTTTGAAACCAGCCACTCATCTAGACAGAAAATGATAGGGGGAGACAGAGACAGAGAGAAATGAAGACAGACAGAGACAGAGTTGAAGACACAATGTGGAAGAGCTGAAGCCAAGAATGCAGGCAGACAGTCCCATTTCACCTTCCCAGGACTTCGAGTAGAGCAGCCTCACCAAAAGTCTGACATTAGAACTTGTGTCTCTATATCTGGAAGCTAGAAAGCTTATGTTGCTTTAAACCACCAAATTTGTAGTAATCTCTTAAGCAGCAATATGAAGCTGACACAACAGCTAACCAGAAGTGAAATATAGACAATGGGCTCATTCAGAAACTAGGTGAGCCAGACTTTGCACAGGGTATTTATTATTATTATTATTATTATTATTATTATTATTATTACTGTTTGGTTTTTCGAGACAGAGTTTCTCTGTGTAGCCCTGGATGTCCTGGAACTCACTCTGTAGACCAGGTTGGTCTCGAACTCAGAAATCTGCCTACCTCCTTACCTGCGTACCAAATGTGGTGAAATCAGACTTAAAGTAACAGCTCTTCTCATCCTGCCTACCTACTTATTCCTAAGGGTACCAGTGGACGTTATATTTGGAAAGAGACCAACCCCATACTCCCAGGGGGAAAGTAAGCAGTAAGGTTTATTTGATCCTTTGGTCTAGGATCAGAGATTCGTAATAACTGGATAAGAAAAATAAAATGACAACATGGCAGAAGTACTCTAGAAACTCCTCAGCCTAGAATAAACTCCCTGTGGTAAAGTCTGTTGTTGAGGAGTCAGAGGAACAGGGCATAGAACAGACCTGCCTGTCATAGTCAGACCCTGCATAAAGAAGTAGAGACTCTTCAAAGCTCTTTTATGGGTTCTTGTAAATATTTTGTGTGCTTCCCTTTAAGATGGGGTTGCTAATGTCTGGAAGCTCCTGGCAGAGATTCTGTGGTCAGAGCAGCAAAAAGTTGCTAAGCTACTCCCCTCTTAGGGAAAGCACTTCGTGGGGGAAAAGCCACAGTATAGGAGTATTAAGAGAAAGAACACCCTAGTCCCATATAAGTGAAATGGCAGTAGGGAAGAATAGATGACATCCACCAACTCTCAGTTGACCTTAGCAATGTAGTTAGGGCAGGCTCTCACCCATGGATTTGTGGGAACTTCACTCATATGCTTCCATTCATCTTTCTCTACTCTGCACATGAATGCCTTACTCTTTCCTTTTCTCTCCCTCCCTCCCTCCCTCCCTCCCTCCCTCCCTCCCTCCCTCCCTCCCTCCCTCCCTCTCTCCCTCCCTCCCTCTCTCCCTCTCTCTCTCTCTCTCTCTCTCTCTCTCTCTCTCTCTCTCTCTCTCTCTCTCTCTCTCCCTCCCTCTCTCTCTCTCTCTCTCTCTCTCTCTCTCTCTCTCTCTCTCTCTCCTTTTATTCCTTTCTCTCTTCCTTTCTATATATGGTGGTTTGATTTGGAGGGTTGTTTGCTTTTGGGGGGGGAGATGGTGGTCCACGTCTTACTATGTAGCATTGGCTTCACTGGGGCTTGACTATTCTGGCCTGAAAAACACAGAGATCCACCTACCTCCTGAGACTAAAGGCATATGGCACCAAGTGCTAGTCACAAAATAAGTAAATAAATAAAATAAAATAGTAATAATTAAAACAAAACACAAAAATAGATCTAAGAACAGCCTGAAATCTGACACTCAAAAGATAACAATTTGCCTTATTTCTTTTAATAGGTACAGTATTATAGATAGCTAAAACCCTGTTGCCAATTTTTCTCCCTCCTTTCCCTTTTCACCATATGGGAAATTATAATCATATAATAAATTGCAATCACAGTTCAGATTTGGATATCTTCACAATGTTTTTGTAATTTGGATTTCATTTGTATTCATAATAAAATGATAAATAATATGTTCTATACATTTTTTTACTGTAGTTGATGTTGTAGTTTAGAGATTGAGCATTTACAAGGGACTGGGTTCCATTTCAATCATCCGGGAGAAAAAGATAAGGAGGAGACTGAAAAGGCTCATAAAGAAAATGTGAGAAAATCTCATGTGATCTCTTTTCTTCATTCACCATACTATTTTTTACAAGTTGTCAACAGGATTAAAATCTGAACAACATTTTCTGTGGTCTTTTTGCCAAAATCATTTATTCTGAATCTAAATGGAAGGAAAAACATTGAATAATCAGAATGTTACCCATGCCGCACATACGAGAACTGCTCAAAGGTAAACACTGCAAAACAAGAGGCTAGGAGATTGCTCTAGGTCAGTGCTTCTCAACCTTTCTAATTCTACGACCCTTTAACACAGTTCTTCATGTGGCAGTGATCCCCAACCGTAGCCTAACTGCAATTTTGTTATTGTTTTAAAACATAGTGTAAATATCAGATATGCAAGATATCTGACATGTAACTCCCAAAGGGTTTGTTGAGAATGACTTTTCTAGATGAAAAGAGAAGCCAATACTCTGCTTTGACTTTAATTAAAACCAAATAACCAATTCCATGGAAACCAAGGGCCATTCCTCCAGAGAATCAGATAGGTAGATCTTCACTTTTCCCTCTGCTCTTCAATATCAAATTCTCCAGTCTTATCCATGTCTCTGTAGAACACTGACTGTAGCCTTACTCCTCTACTTCCTGTATCCATTTGAGTTGATCACGCAGATCTTCCTCCCCTAACTTCCTTTTGCACATTCACTGATTTGTACTATACCCCAACGTTAGCAGGCACTTCCAGGAAACTCACAGACCACTATGACAAGAAATTCTAGCAGGCTAACTACAGATCTATGCCTCTCTCTCTCTCCATTCCATCAACTCTAAATCCTCCAGTCTCAACCAAAGCTCTGTAGTAGACCTTGTGCTGTGGCCTCTCCTTACTCTGTTTCCATTCTCAGGGGACTAAACAGATACCCATTGAATACTTAGCTTTACTCCCTCTTGTATCATCCCCAGAGCCACGTCCCAGTTCATTTCATTCTTAAGTCAGTTCCCAATAACGAGAAACACATTTTACTTGGAACGTCCAATGGTTACATCTATCAGGACCACCAAAGAATTTTCTACCAGGTAATCACAGCCACCACATCCTCCTAAGTACCATAGAGGAAACAAAAATGAGAAGTGAAACACTTAACCCACAAAAGAGAAGAGCAGATATCATAAAGCCCAAAATTAATCTGTAAGTCCCACCTGCCTAAGGACAAGGTAACTTTCTGGAATGCTGGAAGCTGTAGTTCTTGGAAAATAAAAAACCTCATGGGATAGTATAGTTGCCTATGGGTTTGTCTTTATAAATGGGGACACTCAGCTGGGAATTCCAAGGAGTTATCCTTACCAAAGTCCATATCTTGGTCATTATTTAATACTTAATGAAGCTGCTTTAAATTTGGTGTAAAATGGTTGAATTGGTTTTTCTCTGTGAAATCACAGAATAAACAATATCACTACCTAGAATTACAATCTTTCTAATCCCACATGCCTATATTCCATGTGAAAACACAATCAATTACAGGCAGTGCAATATGTCTCCAAAAGAGCCCAATAAACCCACAAAAGAAGGCCCTGAGTATTCTATGATAGGTGAAACTAGGAAAAGCAACTTAAGGTAGCCTTTATGAAAATGATAGAGATCCTTAAAGAAGAAATGAATAAATTCTTTAAATAAATCTATGAAAACACTGGAAGAAAATGAGTAAAGCCATTTAGAACCCAAAAGAGGAAATAGAATCAATTAAAAAAAAACTCAAACTGAAGAAATTCTGAAAATGAAAAATTTAGGAACCCCATCAGAAAACACAGAGGCAAGTTTCACCAGTCAAAGACAAGAGATGGAAGAGAAAATTTCAGGCATTGAAGACATAATAGAAGAAATGGATACACCAGTCAAAGAAAATGTTAAATCTAACCCCTACTCCAAAAGAACCCAACCCCTCCAAAAGCATCCCAGAAATATGGAACACCATGTAAAGACCAAATATATAAGAATTATAATAATCAAAAATACAGAAAGGAAAACCAACCCAGGTAACAGGCACAGAAAGTATTTTCAACCAATCATAGAAGGAAATTTCCCAGACCTAAAGAAGTAGATACCTATCAAGGTGTATGCTAAACATGAAAGATACATGCTGAACACCAGTTAGGCTGGAGTAGAAAAATGTACCCAAGACACATAGTAATCAAAACACTAAACAAGCAGAAGAAAGAAAGAAAGGAAGGAAGGGAGGGAGGGAAGGAAGAAGGAAGGAAGGAAGGAAGGAAGGAAGGAAGAAAGAAAGAAAGAAAGAAAGAAAGAAAGAAAGAAAGAAAGGATATTAAAACACCTCAAGGGGAAAAGGCCAAGTAACATATAAAGGCATATCTACTAGAATTACATCTGACTTCTCAATAGAAACCTTTAAAAGCCAAAAGAGCTTGGTCAGATGTGCTGCAGACCCTAAGAGACCATGTATGCCAGCCCAGGTTGTTATACCCAACAAAATTTTCGATTACCATAATCAGAAAAAATAAGACATTCTATGATAAATTTAAGGAATATATATATATATCTAAAATTCCAGCACTACAGAATGTTTTAGAAGAAAAACTCCAACCTAAAAAAGTAAAATATGATCTGAACCCCGGAGCTGAACCTGTGCCATGGCTCTCCATATCTAGGTTCCACCAAGAGAGAGCTGGTCTCAGCGGAGTGCTGACACACCTGTGAGCACTACTTCTGCTCAAATACCTGTCTCAAAAAGGACCCGCCCAGAGACCTCAGAACACAGGAACTGAGGAGCAGCCTGGGACAGGATCTTTCTGGTTTCCATTTGCACCTGGAGCTGACCCTGTGCCACAGCTCTCTATTCCCAAATTCCTCCTGGAGAGAACTGGTCTCTGAGGAGCACTGACACACAGGTTTGCAGGAGGGACAAGCCACAGTCAGAGACAGCAAGACCAGCTAACACCAGATGGTGAGAGGAAAGGGCAAGAACATAAGCCACAGAAACCAGGGCTACTTAGAATCATTAGAAATCAGTTCTCCCAATTCAGTGAGCCTTAGATACCCCAACACACCAGAAAAGCAAGACTCTGATTTAAAATCACATCCCATGATGATGATAGAGGAGTTTACGAAGGACATAAATAACTTCTTTAAAGAAATACAGGAGAGGGCTGGTGAGACGGCTCAGTGGTTAAGAGCACAGACTGTTTTTCTGAGGGTCCTGAGTTCAAATCCCAGCAACCACATGGTGGCTCACAACCATCTGAAATGAGATCTGACGCCCTCACCCTCTTCTGGTACATCTGAAGACAGCTACAGTGTACTTAGTTTCATCAATGTTACTGCTCAAACTACTGGATGGAGAAAAAAATCCATGAAGCCTTATGTGGCAGAAACTTCCCCTAATGAATAAAGATTTCTGTGGGGAGCGGGTGTGGCGGCAGTCCCAAAGGCGCCAGGGACTGCAGCTAAGTCATATGACTTGCACCTGACTTCCTCATATAAGACACAAACATCTTGAGTGCTGCGCAGGTGTACCAGGATACAGGTGAATCCAATTTGGTGGAGATTTGCCCCTGCTGCCCTGATTAGCTGAAGCTGCGTGCCTGGCGAGGGGGCGTGGCCTGCGGTGCGTGGATGAGAGAGAGTATAAAAGGAGTGAGAGGCCCAGGGTTCGGGGGAGATATAAACAAGGGAGATATAAACAAGGGAGATATAAACAAGGGAGATATAAAAACAAGGGAGATATAAAAACAAGGGAGATATATAAACAAGGGAGATATATAAACAAGGGAGATATATGGAGAAAGAAGAAACAGGACTGAATAAATGTGTGCAGAAGGATCCTGTAGCAGCGTTGTTCTTCCTGGCCTGTTGAGCGCGCGCAACAAGTGGTGCTGAAACCCGGGAAAAGAAACATCTTCAGGCAAGAGTGAAGACCCCCTGCTACAGGGAGGATTCAGAACTGCATAACGGGGAAGAAGGGGTTAATAAAGTGTTCCCGTAAAACAGACTGTTGAGAAGGATCCGGCGTGGATTCAGAACTCTTCAGCTGGGGAACGGTACTGATGAAGAGAAAGAAGAAAGATGAAGACTGAATAAACTGCTGTTAGAAGGGCTGGTGGTCCTGTCGTTCTTGCTGGTCAAGAGCGGACGCGACAATTGGTGGCGGGGGATCCGACTCCCCCACCGAGTTCAGAACTTTCAGCAGTCAGTGGTTGCCGGCAGGGTAAGTTCAAGGTGAGTGAAACTTGGGACCCCAGGAGTTTGGGAAGGACCTCGGATAAAATAGAGGTGAGCATAAAGTTGCCAGGAAGTAGGCACAAAGTAACCCAGGAGTTTGGGAAGGACCTCGGATAAAATAGAGGGGAATATAAAGTTGCCAGGAAGCAGGCACAAGGTAACGAAAGGTTCCCGGCTTTGGGACAAGATAAGGTTCCTGGTTTTGGGATAAGTTAAGGTTCCCGGTTTGGGGACAAGTTAAGGAACTATGATAACCTCAGTGTAGTGATCAATAGATCCTCGCTGTGTAGTTATGCTTTTTTCTCCCGTTGACCCTTTGTGGGTAGGTCTGATAGTTTTGGTCTTGTTTGTTCTGATATATGGACTCTGTTACTGTTTGAAACTGTGTGTAGAGGCAGTCAAGACAGGTCAGAAAATCCTTACAGAGCAACAAGAAAGTATGTCGGAAAAGGAGAAGGGCTTAAAAAGAAAAAGGAAAAAGAAAGGAGACACAGTGTTATCAGGTGGACAGAAAGGACAAAATAAAAGAGCCGAGGTGGAGGAGGAAGGCGAATTAGCTTCTGTGCCTCCTCCCTATGCCTCCTCAGCAGCCACCTATAGGTGGACCTTCTGTCCAGAGATTTGGCGTATTGACTCCCCAGATGGACACAAGGTGATTGAGGTTATGGTCTCATCACCACGAGGTATTGTGTCCATCCCCCTGGGGATCGACAGGATCAGGTGTTGACGTGGGCGAGAGGGTCTGTTTGTGTGTTTCCACAGGACCAGATGGAACCTCTTTGGGTGCCGGAGAGATTGGTGAGACGCTGCAAGAATGAGGCTCCTGATCCAGTTGCCCCTGTGGATGTGGTGGATGATCCCACAAGCACAAAGGATGGAGCCGAGATGGGAGATCCTTTCGGTGTTCCAGAAGCCGATACCAGCTCGACATGACGTTCAAATTTTTCCATGCCTTTTTGATCCCTGAATTCCCCTTAAAGAGATAGCCCCTCTGGCTATCTATCCCTTGCTTCAGGGAAGATGAGCGGGGATGAGAGCCCTGGGATGTATGCTTGTTATAGTGTGTGTGTTTTTTGTGTTTGGCACATGTGTTAGGTGCAGAGTGTGTGGCCCGCACTTTCGCCATGGTAGCGTAGGCTTTTGCTGCAGTGGAGGCGGGACAATCTCCTCAGATTCGGTTTGCCGCTCTAAAAGAAATTATGCTGCGTTATGCCGTGGGGTGCGAGGCTAAGCACTGCACAGAGGATAGCTGCTGTTGGCATCCTGTGGAAGGCATGTCTGATTGCATGAAGGTTCAGTGTCCTAGTTCCCTTCCCTCAGGAAAAACGACACGGGAGCTGGCCAAGACCTCTCTGGGTGATGAGCCTAAGAGATGGTTTTGTGTAGGGCCCCTATGCTTGCACACTGGGGATCAGACCTCTACCTTCACCCATGAGGCTTGCTTGCAGCAATTAAGATCTGGCCATAGGTTAATTAACATCCTGGCCTTTTGATGCACCTGCCGCAAGCAAAACACAATCTCCCCAGGAGTGGCTTGGCATGATTGAGAGGTAGTCAGTGATAAGACTCCCTGGGCATGTCACCAACCTAAGACAGGGATCAAACCAATGCTGTTTGTCACCCAAGGACGGGTAAGGGGCATGGCTGCGGGGGGCTATCTACAGACATTCTCTCTGCCAAAAAAGAAAAAAGGGGGAATTGTGGGGAGCGGGTGTGGCGGCAGTCCCAAAGGCGCCAGGGACTGCAGCTAAGTCATATGACTTGCACCTGACTTCCTCATATAAGACACAAACATCTTGAGTGCTGCGCAGGTGCACCAGGATACAGGTGAATCCAATTTGGTGGAGATTTGCCCCTGCTGCCCTGATTAGCTGAAGCCTCACGACTGGCGAGGGGGCGTGGCCTGCGGTGCGTGGATGAGAGAGAGTATAAAAGGAGTGAGAGGCCCAGGGTTCGGGGGAGATATAAACAAGGGAGATATAAACAAGGGAGATATAAACAAGGGAGATATAAAAACAAGGGAGATATAAAAACAAGGGAGATATATAAACAAGGGAGATATATAAACAAGGGAGATATATGGAGAAAGAAGAAACAGGACTGAATAAATGTGTGCAGAAGGATCCTGTAGCAGCGTTGTTCTTCCTGGCCTGTTGAGCGCGCGCAACAGATTTCAAGGGACCAATCACTGGGCGAGGGGTAGGCAGGACTTCCTGGTCGCAGAGAGAAAGATGGGATGCAAGAGAAAGAAGACTTCCTTTCAGATGGGAGAGAGCATGGAGGCATAATGTAGGAAGACAGAGGTCCCCAGTTTAGGTGGCAGATCCACTGGAATCGGCCATTGGAGGAATTTATAACTTAAAATAGGTTACAAAATTAGGATACTAGTTTGTGCTCCCAGCTATTGTTGATCTTAAACTAAGATTATGTGGTGTTTTGTTTAACATTGCATCTCAACTGGGTTCCAGAGAAAGGTAGGTGGCAGGACACCCTAACCAGCCATGGTAATTTGGAAGCATGGGGCATGTGTAGCAACAGCCAGCCATGAGAACTTGGCAAGCCTGGCAGAGAGGTTTCTGAGCTCTGAGTCCGAGAATCTGCCGGGCTAAGAACAGGCCAGCCTGTCCACCGGTGCCATGCCGGTGGTAGCATGGGATGCTTTTTAATATTTCATGCAACAGCCTTAACCTTACATAAAGAATTGTAGGAAAGCTGGGAGTGGGAAGGGTGGTCTTCCCCAGAGAAGTATGTATCAACTACTGTCTAGTGCCAAACAGCTTGTAAACATACACACAACTGATCTCATATGATCTAAGCAGGTTATATGTAGGAAGATATATTTATATACAAATATCTATTCGATAGCAATTAGTAAAAAAATGGTTTTGAATGTGAAGAATGGAGAGGAGCATATGGGAGGTGTTGAAGGGAGGAGAGGGAAAGGAGAAATGCTGTAATTAAATTATAATCTCAAAATTAAAAATAAAAGTTATATTGGGAGATTAAAATAACACCATGCATTCAATCTGGCCATTCTAGTGTACAACTAGACATCAACAGCAATAGAAACTACAGAAATGTATGAACCCACAGGTAGTCTTCTGCATGATAACTGAGTAAAAAAAAATTAACAAAAGAGATAATTCAAAACTTTCTAAAATTGAATGAAATGAAAACACAACATACTAAAACCTTTTGGACACAATAAAGGCCATTCCAAAAGGAAAGTTTGTAGCAACTAAAGCTTACATAATTTTTTTTTAATTTTTATGGACCCAACTTTATTCCCCCCCCTCTTCCCTTCTCTCGCTTGCTTCAGCCCCAATCTGACCCTGCTCCCGGCCCATAGGGTTTTTATTTGTTTCTCATTACAGAAGGTTTTGAGCCACCATGTGGTTGCTGGGATTTGAACTCGTGACTTCCAGAAGAGCAGTTAGTGCTCTTAACTGCTGAGCCATCTCACCAGCCCTACATAAATTTTTGATATGACAAATTAATAACTTAATGTTATATCCAAATACCTTGGAGAAATGGAAAAGAAAGAAGTCAAGAAATGCATACCCGTTTAACCCCAGCATTGGAGAGGCAGAGGCAGATCTATCTCTGTGAGTTCCTGGTCTATATAATGAGTTCTAGGTCAGCTGGACCTACATAGTGAGAGCTTGTCTCAAAAACAAAAAGAAACAAACAAATGGTAGACACAAAGAAAGAACCAAACCAGTGCCAAGATTGATGAAATACAACAAATCAAAATAACTACACAAAGAATCAATGAAATGGAGAGTTTGTTATTTGAAAAGATTAATAAGATTAACAAACCTTTACCCAAATTAATGGAGAAAGAAATTGAATTAATAACATTTGTTCATCCCACTGATTATGGAATATGGATATGAGTTGCATGCATATGTGACAGGCAGCTTGTCATTTCAAATTCGCAGGAATAATTTTTCTCTTCCTTGGTCATGCCCACACCAACACAGGGGTCTGTCTCTGTATTATGCCTCTTCTACAAGGTCAAGCTTTGTTTGATCTCATTATACTACCTACTTTCTATGGAAATGGGCTGTCTCAGGACTTATCTCTAGTTGAGAGCATGCCTATCCCAAAAAGCTCTTCTCTTACTTTTATATCTGTCTTGATTTTCCTACGAGTTTGGCTAGTTCCACAGAGCATGGTTGGAGATGTTTTAAGAAGTATTTTATACAACCTAGAGAAATATTTCTATATCAATGTCTACCTCACAATATCTGTTCTTCCACATACTTAGCCATAGTTTTGGGTTAAGACCATTCTATATTTAAAATATAAGTATCAATATATGCTATACTCTTATCTTATTACCTGAAGTCCTGGGGGTATTTTGTTTTGTTTGGAGACAGTGTCAAGCCATGTAAATAGGCCTGAATTCATTGAATAGCCTGCTAGCCTCAACCATTCAATCCCTCTCTTTTATGTTTTAGGACTTAGCTCCCTAAAATCTGAGATTATATGCATTCACCACTACTTGGGCTCTTTTAGGAAGTTTTAGGACTCTAATACATTTCCTTTCCTCAATGAGTAGGGTTTATGATAGTAAGTTCATTTCTATAGGAGCTAGTACTACAACTTTGTTGAAGGCTTATGTTTCCAGGGTAGTTCAGGACATGAGCTGTTCATTCAGGATATTGTTAGCTTACAGTTTGCTCTTATCCTGGCTGCTGTCTTTGAGGTTGTTGGGACAGAAGAGCTGTGTGGCTTACTCTAATGCACTGGTCCTTGCCTACAAGAACTGAGAAGACAGTTGTTCATCTACATCTGAGTCTCCATTTTTGCTCATAGGGGACCACTTAGAGTTTATTTAGTGGTATAAGTATATGCATATCTGTACATGTGCTTGCTCAGGGACCAAGGAGGCCAGAATAGGGTGGTGGATGCTCTTGGGCTGGAGTTACAGATGGTTGTGAAGCTATGAACCACAGAGCCCAAGGGGACCACTTTTCTCCAGAATCCTTCGAAGAATCCATGCTTGAACCTGACCATTTATTTCCAGTTCCCAGTGCTGCAAGGCTTTTCTGTGCTGACATTCATGGCATTAAAACCCTGAGTGGGAAAAATTGTCTTCCCCAGGGAAAAGACCCTCCTCCCATCCCCCAGTGGATTTTTCAATACAAGTGGTCAACATGAAAACATACACACAAGTAGCATCATACAAGTAACAGGGCTTATTGTTTTTATACATTTGGGAGTGTGTGTGTGTGTGTGTGTGTGTGTAACAACAACTAAGGTAAAAGAGGTCATGGGAGTGATTGGAGGGGAAAAAAAAGAAGAGGGAAATTATGAAATTTCACTATAATTTAAAAATACTTCAAATGTAGCTCCAGCTGGCATATTAGCCGTTTTGTCATGGAGTAGCTGTTCAGCCTGTTAAACTCATAACTGGTATCCCCAGAAATGTCCTTTGCCTTCACGCGCAATTCTGGGTTAACAGGATGTTTGCTATACATATCCAGTTGCCTAGTGTTTGTTGTTGGAGGACTTTTCAAGTTGTGCTTTGCTATCTGACCTGGAAGTTCCTTAATCTCCTATTTGTGGCTTAAGTAAAAACCCTGTATTTTGTAAACGGGCAGGAAGGACTATCCAGGATATATGTGTTAAGGTTTTTAATTTTCTTTTCAAGTTCTTATACTAAGACAGAAAAAAAAATCATATTTTCTTAGAGAAATAAACTCTTAAACTGATAGTGAATGTGAACACATTCACTTTAGGAAAAAAATGACAGAAAAACAGCAATACTTAAGAAAACTTGAATTAAATTCTATGATTAAACTTTTTTCTGGCTATTGGCCACTAGAACTATGTCTGAAAAGCTTGGAAATATTAGTGCAGTGATACCATATAATGGAGGCCTGCTTCCTGCTATGGCTGTTAAGTGACTCACCTCATATATCCACCCATGACATTTAGAGGCATCTTTTTTTCTGCCTTGAGTTCTAGCTTGCTCCCTCCCTAGCCCTGCTTAGCCTGCATCAATTACTAGAGATATAGCCTGGCCTGTGAATTCTCTGTGGAAAAATAACACTGGTACAAAGCCAGCTCCCTTGAGTTCTTAGAAAATGAGGGTTTCATCCTTGACTACATTGGGAGTTTCAGGATCCCTAGATCCACCCTGGAGCTGGAGCCACTCTGGAGGCTCTGACTTCAGGAACTCCTGCAGACGGCTGGGTCCAAGTTATCTTCTTGTGGGTCTATGAATTCTTCCCATCAGGTCATAGATGTTCTTGCATCTTAATCTATCTACTATGTCATTGTTCTGTTCTGAGCAGCCCCATACAAGGGTGAAAAACCAAAAAGCCTCTTTGCCGTGCCCCAGTGGGGTAATTTCAAGGAGATCTGGGACTATTCTCTTTGCTTTTATTATCAAATCCCAGGGAGGGGCAGTGTTCACCTCTGAGGCTGCCAGGAGATCACAGGAAGGCCCCTGAACTCAATTGTGTCAGCCAATTAAGTCCTGTCTCCAAGGGAAAATTCCTTTGTGTCTCTAATACCTAAGGGTGATTTTAGTAGATCAATCAGTTTCTGACTTGAAGGAGGATGCTCTTAGGGAGTCTTGAGGTCTGGATCCTTCTGGAAGATACCTTTCAGCTTCTCTTGTGTTCTTGGAAAGTTGTCACCTTTCAAGGCTTCAGCATTCTGAGAGATCCCTAGGTACCTGTATTCATACCACACTCGGGAAAGAGCTGTGAAAACTCTCCTGTGAAACCAGGCAGTCAAATGCAAAGTCTACAGCAAAGGCCTGACTTCCTCCTGCGAAGAGCAAAAAGGAAGCTACCCTTTCTTTAGGAGAAGGAATAACAGAAGGTTGTGGCTCAACCCGGACTCTGCAGTCAGCTCGCCTGGGCTTCCCAAGTCAGGCCACACTTTGGTTCCTTTCAGAACAACTAGCACATGGTGGCTCCTAGGACAGAATGTGGACAGTGCCAGGATCACCCACTGGGGAGATCTTGGCCCTGCTTTATGGCAGATTCATTTAACTTTGGTGTCTTCCTTCAGGGAAGAAAGGATTTGACAGTTCTTGATCAGGGAGAATTCTGTAAATCCTTCAGCTAAGCCATGTCTTAAATCTAACAAAAAATCTAACAAAAGACCAGTGGAACTCAGAACTTGTGAAATCTGGGGCTAGAGGCAAAACACTTCTCCTTCATCATTGGAAATGTAGTACTCTTTTCTCTGCTAGAAACAGTGACCACCCCTTCCCCTCTTCCTGAACTTCTGTCTGTTCTCAAGGGTAACCCAGGAAGACAGTAATACTCACAGGATGTCAGGTGAGGACCGATCTCTACCTTGGCCTGTGTTCCCTGTTCCCTGTTTGTTGACCGTTGATGACTTCACTGTCTTTAGACGGATCTTCCAGGATAGCTTTTGAGTTCTGCCGGATGCATGCCACCTGCAAGGGAAGCCTGTGGGTAGTTTCTAATTAATCCTGTTCTCTCCTCCCCTAAATACAGGAGCCTGCTTAGGGCGGGACATAGATCAGGCTACACAGGCACCAGTTTTGCAGAGCAATGCACAGGTAAAAAAGGAAAGGGTAAGCCCACTTTTATATGAATGCCACCAGACTACCTGAGAGCTCCGCATTCCCTTGGAGCCAGAGTTATGTCCCTTTGTTAGGCAGTGAGTCAGATATTAACGGGCATGGAGGCCCTTGGAAATGGACTAATTTAATTTTGAGCTCCATCTTCTTCTCTTGGTAAAACACTAACCTTAAGAAGTGAAAATATCACAATTGTCCTCTTAAGATTTGAAATAATATGTGAAAGAAGCAGGGAAGCATCCTCCACGAAATTTATCATACTGATTGAAAGGAATGAAAGGAAGGCATGCAGAGATAACAGGGCTCTGCATTATTACACGATTTTTTTTTTAAATCAAAAGTTTTGTATCTGAGTTGTCTTGTGTCATGACATTTAGAAGGCACCCTTTCTACTAAATCTTTGCAAAGCTAGTTAACTGCTTAGGACTTCAGAGATGATGGTGATGCTGGGATGTTGCAGGTTTGTGGGCCCCTTAAATAGGCATTCCTTGCCCACCTATGTGTTATACCTTATATCCTGTGAGTAACAAGGAAAACACTTTAAGATGTACTAATGTAACAAAACACCCAACTTCCACGAACCAAATTGCTAAGAATGCCATCAGACAGCATCTCAGGTCTACAGAAGGGTTTTCCTCCCTTTGTGTAGCATCTAACTAAAGTTTCCATTGACGTTTTTGAAAAGTACATTGATTTCCAACTTCGTTGTTTCTGTCACATAAAACTTTTGCTAACTCTACTTCACTTAAACATGTAACTCAAGATAGCCTGAATCTGGCACATGCCTTTAATCCCAGCACTTGGGAGGCAGAGGCAGGTGAATTTCTGAGTTTGAGGCCAGCCTGGTATACAGAGTGAGTTCCAGGACAGTCAGGGCTGTACAGAGAAACCCTGTCTCGAAAAAACAACAACAAAAAAAGATAGCTTGAATCTGTGTTCCTGGGCTATGGCCACTCTTAATTTACTAGAGAATAAACTATTACTTATTTTTTTTGTGGGGGCTGAGAATTGTGTTTGGAAAATTATAAAATTGTAGACATACCACTCTCCCCCTTTGAAAAGAGTTAATTTAAAGGAACCTGTCATCTCTCAGAGATTTGTAACTTCAAGAAATAGGATACACCTAAAATTATGAGGATGGGATAATGGGCTATCATTTTAATGAGATATGCACATACACACCTTAGAAGTCCTTCCTCAGGTATGCTTACAGATTATTGCAGGCAGTGCCATTGGCGGTCCTGTGTTGTAGAGAGCCTTTTGGAGGGTCACTTGGCAAGAATCTGACACGAGGACATGATAAGGTAGTAAGTTCATCTAGAATCTAACTTTAGGCTATAATAGAGAAGTAGACTAAGGCAGGAATTTTAATCTTAGGGTGGGACAAAAGAAGTAGGCTTCAGGCCAGATTGAGGCTTGGACAAGGAAGTCGTCTCAGGTAATTTGGTCATTCTGACAAGCCCTTGAAAACAGTTATTGGAGTACTCATGGGACTTTGCTTATTGCCTTGCTAGTTCCTTATTGTACTGCTTGCCCTTAATACTTGCTTGTAATTAAAATGGTGTAAAAGTGGATTGGAAAAAATTAAATGTGCCTTCACTCTCCCAATTGACTGGGGTCATGTTGCAGCATTGTCTAATTGTATCTTTCTTTTCAATTCTCACTCCAATGCTGGAGAATGACTGAGCGGGCTTGGTCTCTGTAGTTTATTTTCTAAACCCACTGTTTTTATATGCATCATGTAGGCTATATCTACACTTATACTAGTACTATGTTGATGTTCCATTTTCAGTTTAAATCACATAAAACCTTAAAATTAGATTTTCCATGTTGGTCTTATTGATTTTTATTGTAATTACCATTCAAAGATTTTTTCCAATGAAATAAGCTGTCTTAGTTAGGGTTTCATTGCTGGGAAGAGACAACATGACCAAGGCAATTCTTATAAAGGACATTTCATTGGGGTTGTTTGCAGGTTCAGAGGTTCAGTACATTATCACTATGGCAGGAAGCATGGCAGTGTCCAGGCAGGTATGGAACTGGAGGGGGGAGGTGAAAGTTCTACCTCTTGTTCCAAAGGCAACTTGGGTAAGACTGAATCTCATGCGGCTAGAGGGAGGGTCCCAAAACCCTCTCCAGAGTAACATACTTCTTCCAACAAGACCACACCTCCTAATAATGCCACTCCCTGGGCCAAGCATATTCAAACTACTACATAAACTAAATGATAATCCCATAGTACTCACTAAAGCCTGATCTATACTGAGCCAGATTTCTGGTTACTTTATCATCTTATTATTATTTAAAAGTTTTTTTTACCAAAGTCTGCCCACTATGTGTCTTAATTTTTAAAGTAAGAAATTTTTCAGGTAAGGGGATGAAAACTTCAAAACCCCACTTGAAGTTGAGCTGCTGGCTCAGGGTCAGAAATTAAACATTTGAGGCCCAAAGTTTCTTAGCCACTATTGTTGCCTCTGTAATATTACAGATCTAAACATCATTATATTTTATGTTGAATATAAAAAATTGATATCCTTGATCCATTGGGGAAAACAAAATTAGACTAGTTAAAATAATTATTTAAATGAGCTACATTTCAAAATTTTACATGTTAAACTAATAATCTTAGAAACCTACCAAGTTATATTTAAACATTTTTGAAAGTCAAATACCTTCTAAAAATACCTGTTTAAAGCATCAAGACTTTGAATACGTGTGTTTGATCTCAATTGACTCCAAGATTTTATTTATCCTAAGGGGAGAGTTGAAAAAAAAAGGTATACTTTCTCTTTATTGGCTATTTCTTCAAACTGTTCTGGATGTTCATTGACACTGTTAATGTGGATGAAAACTTGATATTACAAAATGTGACTTAAGAGATGGCTTATTTGTGAGTTCTACTGTTCATGTGCAAATGCCTCAGAACTTCTCACTGGACTTACCAAGAGGGAGTAGAATGAATTCCGAGAAGGAAAATCCCAGAGTAGGCTAAAGTTCCATTCTCATCTGGACACATTTAAAAAGTGAGCAGCTTGTGAGGTCTGTGAAGTAGAGAGGATGACTGACTGGAAACTTCTAGTTTCTTTGGAAAGTCAGTTATGTCAAATGATGTTTTGCTCGGGCACACAGATAACAGAATGTTTTTCTAAGGCAGACACATGAAAGAATGTTTTCCTGAAGCAGAAACAGGTGAAAGGATGTGTTGCTATAAGAGACATGTGAAAGGATGTGTGATGAAGGAGTATATATATATGACCCCACAGATAGTGGGAACTGGAGAATTGATTTGATTTTTTTCCCCTTGCTATTCTTTGCTAAAGACACACATGTATTGGTTTGCCTTACATAGCGTTGTGTGTTCCCATTATGGTAACACAGCCATTGAAAAAAAAACTAGCCAAAGTTGCTGAGGCTTCTTGCTGCTTCAGTGGCCTCAGGCCAGTTGGTGAGCCTCGTAGTTTCTTCAGGATTGAACTACAGCTGCTGGTTTGGCACGTGGCATCTACCTGCTGAGAGGTCGGGACTGCAGCTTCTGATTTGAACTGCTGACAAAGAAGATTGGCCTCATCCCCAAACAACTATTGTTAAACAGGTCCACTTCCCCCATGTCTTAATAACTTTTCTCTTCCACTATCTCTGGTAGGTGGTAGGCAAGAGGAGAGGTTGAACCCTTATTAAAATGGGCTGCAAAAAATTTATGCCTAAGAAAGAAAAAAATTTTGCCTATAGATGGCAATTATTCATAGTACAAAACTATGGGGCAATTCAGTTTTTGTCAAATGCCATAGACATGAGATCTTCATAACAACTTCCTATCCATATGACCTCCCTATATCAATGTATGTAATAATGAATGAATACTTTCTATGTGCTAGCCATGGTATGAGTATTGGTGTCATGACGAGAGCCTTCGACTCCAGTGCAAAGATACAGGTAACAATACAGAGGACTGTAGCAGGTGCTATGCTGTGCAAAGAAAATGGGGAGAGTCAGTGAGTAATGGGAATGCTGGGTTAAGAAGTCAGAGAAACTCTCTGAGACTTGAAATGTCATGATGGTGAATGTTGTGTCAAAGGGTGTGCAGGCAGAATGAGCAGTAGATTCTAAACTCCAGTGCTGGAGCTTAAGTCGGCTTCACAGGAAACCTGAATGTGGGCAGTCATAAGGGGCTCATGACTCAGGATGAGCTTAGAAAGGCAAGTCTGGGAAACTCGGAGATAATTTGGGCTTTGTTCTAAATCAAAAGGATTTCATTGAAAACTTTAGATTCTATGCTTAAAATCAGTGCTTTGCTTTCTACTACATGAAGAGTACATTGAGTACTTCTAGAGAGCTAATTTTTTTTCTTTTTAAAAATTAGATATTTCCTTTATTTCAATTTCAATTGTTATCCCCTTTCCTAGTTTCCTCTCTGAAAATCCCTTATCCCCCTGCTCCCCAACCCACCTACTCCTGCTTCCTGGCCCTGACATTCCCCTATAGAACTTTCACAGATCAAAGGGCCTCTCCTCCCATTGATGACCGACTAGGCCATCCTCTGCTACATATGCAGCTAGAGCCATGAGTCTCTCTCTCTATGTGTTTTCTTTGATTGGTGGTTTAGTCTCAGGGAGCTCTGGGAGTACTGGTTAGTTAAAAGGCAGAAACACAATGATGAGATCAGCTCATCAACTCATCTGTAGTCAAATAATTGCTTAGCATTTTCTCAGTGATCCATGCTCAGAGGACATTTGCTTCAGAGATGTGCTCTGCATTTAATGTTTTGGCAAGGACTATGGGAACATGTGCAATGACTAATATTGTTTAACATTATTACAGATTGGCATTGTCCATGAGCAAGACTAAATCTCAGTTCACATCTGCTTTGCCTGTTGACTTCTTTTCAGTGCAAACACCTGTTGAGGTTGATTGTCTTACTTCTTGGACACCTGCAGGGACTACTTGCCTTTTCTCATGATGGGAAATGTTTCCAAAGTAAGCCAGACTCTGAGGCTCTGTTGTTTGGGGACTAATAGGATTTCTTCACTTGTGATGATAAGCTGTCTCGTGTGCAGCCACAAGAGGATTAAGGAATTGTTTACCAGCTCATAACAAGGTAGAACAGGATCAGAGCCTGTGACAAATGGGCATAAGGAAGAAAGCTAGATGTAATCTCTCACTGATTTCCTTATTCCCAACCAAGGGAAAAGAGAAAAATCCAATTGAGTAAAAAGAACTTCTCAGAAATCAGCATGACTATAATTATAGATAAGTGTGTACAAGGAAATGAACAAACAATACAAATTAGTCTACAGCAATAGTAAACAGAGGAAGTAGTCCAATATCCAGCAAATCTGATGCTCTGTCTTGAGTACCTCACTAGGATTTTCTATGAAAACTGAAGGTTCTGACATGAGGAAGTGAGGCTTGCCTGTGCATTACTTACTATCTGTGGAGGTTTGGAATGAGCATCACAGAGCATATGTGAGAGAAGAGCACCATGGGATCTAGGGGAGTGAATGGGATAGAGCTATCTCAAGGTAGTTAGCTTAACAAAAGTACTTTGAAACAAGAATTCAGAGCTAGATGGGAAACAATTGGCTTTGGCCAATTGGATACTCATGTTGGAGACACAGGCTTTTCTGAGTAGCTCTATAGGTAGGGCTCTAAGACAGGCTGTACCATCTATAGATCAAGTAGAAAAATGGGCATTGGCTCCTGGGAGGGTGGGGGGATAGAAAGAGTAGTGAGACGGTGTTTCACTCTCAGCTCTCAACCTCAACCGTCAGGTTGAGCAGGAAAAAAAAAAACCCTGATAAACGCAGACATGACACTTTTTCCCAAGATGAAGAGGATTGAAGTGTGGTCTTAGAAGCCATTTTCTTTGGCCCTAACCATTCCAAGTCAGATGTATCTTGTTATGTGAAATTTACTCCTTAGGGTCATGACTTATATGTTTAGATTCTAACATCTTGTACCTCAGAACATCATTGTGTTTACAAACATGGCCTTTAAGAGGTCGTTATGCTAAAGCAGTGTCTTTAGAACAGTGGTTCTCAACCTCCCTCATTCTGTGACCCTTTAATACAGTTCATTATGTTGTGACTCCAACCATAAAATTATTCTTGTTGCTACTTCATAACTGTAATTTTGCTATTTTTTAAGAATCACAATGTAAGTATATGTGTTCTCTGATGGTCTTTTGGAGTTGTGGCATATAGATTATGAACTACTTCTTTAGAGAGAGTCCTAGTACAATGTGACAGGTAGACATGAACAAGGCATCTACCTGCTGAGGAAAGTTAAAGCGGAACTAGCTATATGCACATCCTGATCTTGAAATTCTACCCCTTAGGATCATAAGACAAACATTGCTCCTGTTTAAGCTTTAGTATTAGTTTTTATTTCAGCACTCCCAAGAGACTGATACAGGCCTGTTTATTCCATAATATGCAACTAGCAGCCAGAGCAGAATGACTGGTACAGTCTGTACCAAGGGGTGAATACATGTGGATGTTGGAAGAGTATGTGGCAGAGATGCCTCTGTGAAGTGATGTACAGTAATGTAAGAATGTCGATAGGTCATATACAGATGAAGAATGTGATTCTACCTGTGCGGGCTGCACAGGAGCAGGCTTGTCTCATTGTAAAAAAAAAAAAAGTGTATCTCTGTCTATACTAAGAATTGAGGATGGTGTAGAGTGATGGGTGAATGCTCACTAGCAGAAAAATCACATAAGAGGCAAA
This sequence comes from Mus musculus, assembly GCF_000001635.26. NCBI lineage: Eukaryota > Metazoa > Chordata > Mammalia > Rodentia > Muridae > Mus > Mus musculus. Next base: position 53,997,520 of record NC_000083.6, read on the forward strand.
AAATGAAAACTGCTACAACACTGGGAGATTTGTCTGCTTGTGTCCTGGAGGCTTCAAGGAGAGAGAAGATGCTTGTCTATAGATGGTGTGGGTAAATTTGCAGAAGAAACCCCTACACAGCCATCTCCTGTGAGGATTTGTGCTGGAGCTCCAGGGTTAGAAGCCAGACTCACCATTTAACTTACTGAGAAGATGGCCTATGGGAAATGTGGTCAGTGGACATTGACTCCATCTTTCCAGGCTTTGGAGAGAGAAACTGCCTACATTAAAACAGCAGAACTTCACTCAGGCCTTTCAAAAATTGTATTTCTTGGTGGTTCTTAAGCACATTCATCATCATGGATTCAAGTACTTGCACAAGCTCCTCATACCAGCCTGTTCCTCACCACAGCCACATCTCCAGCTCCACTGCTCTCCACAGTGCACGGACCACTCAGCTTTCCTTTCTCTCCCATCTCAACACCACTTACTCTGTCTTTTCCATCTCTCTGTCACATTATTTTCTCGTTTTATGGTACCCACCACAGGGTTAGAACAGACTCTTGGTTGTCTTTTTCAGACTTGATATTGACATTGATTTTAAATGTTACGTTTTTTGTACCTTTTTGTGTGTATTGTGCTAGGTGTGGGGTGTCTCTTTGTGTTTATGCAGACTTGTGTACATATGTGTGCATACTGAAGCCAGATGTCAACCTTGGGTATCCTTTTCAAGGTTCACTGTCCTTGACTCTTTTATAAGCAAAATTACATGTATGTATATATGTATGTATGCATGCATGCTTGTATGTATCATGCATGCATGCTTATATGTATGTATTTATGTTTATATGCACATATGAGTGGAACTGTGTGTACTACTGTGTGTTTGTGGAGGACAGAGGACAATTTGTAGGAGTCAGTTCTCTATTTCAACCATGTGGAGTTCTGGGAATTGAACTTATCATCACATTGGATGGCAAGTACCTTCAGCTGCTTAACAAATGCACCAGACTGGCCTCCTCTTAGATACCCTGTTATTGCCCTGTGTTATGGAGGTCCTGTAGTTTTGGATCTGTAGAACAAGCCCCTTCTTGCACTCCAGCAGTTTATCAATGGGAGGTTGGGGTGGGCCAATTCCAAACCCTGGATCTGGGTCTGAGAGGTATTTGATCTGTTCAGCCTACTGGCTTTTCTACTTTCACATCCATGGGGCTGGCACACCAGCAACCCACACAAACAGGGCCACTCCATTTTGCTTCCCAGAAGAGGTGCAGGGCCCACTATGTATTGAAGCTGGCACATGAGGGACATGACCAGTTTTCCTGCTTTCATGACTCCACCAGAGTCAGTTTCCCTGCCATCCATAGATGTAAAGGGGTGAGGGTGGGAGAAAGTATCTCTTGTTCATCCAGGCTGCTGCACAGCAGACACATTGCATGGCCAGCTCTCCCATGCTCACACCCCCAGGGTCAGCTCACTTGCACCACCCTTGCCGTCAGAATCAGCTTTACTGTGCTGCCCAGGTCAGGTGCAGGGCCTGCTCTTCTGAATGCTGCAGCAGGTGAGGAGCAGGACCAACTCTCTTGCTCTCATGATCCCATGGTCAGCTCATAGATGACAGAGTACAAGGGTTGGGGAGGGGGCTCTCTCCCTTGCTGATACTACCACACAGCAAACAAGAGTCAGGGCTGGCTTCCGCACATTCACATTCTTGGGCTAGATCATCTGCAGCCTCCACATCCAGGACCAACTCTATTGTACTGCCTAGGTGAGGGGCAGGGCCAGCTCTCCTAAGTGCTCCAACAGGTAAGGAGCAGGGACATCTCTTCTGCCTATCATAGTGGCAAAGGCTACGTGGGGGTACATCTCCTCTTTGCACATGCCACCACACAGTAGTCAAGTGACGGGGTCTGACTTCCCATTCTCATGCCCTCCAGGCCAGCTCACCCATGCCCCTGCCACCAGGATTATCTCTACTCTGTTGCCTAGGGGAGGTACAGGGAATTCTCTCCTGAGTGCTGCAGCTAGTGAGGGGCAGGGACAATACTACTCTCATGACCGGAGGGACAAGTCTTACTCCTGTTGAGATATAGGGGAGAAGAGGGTATTTTTCCTTTGTTCATGGAAAATGAGTGGCAGGGCCAGTTCTCCCATGCTCACAGCCTCAGTATTGCTCTGCACCTCCTGCAATGTGTGAGCCCTAATTTCACGAGTACTGCAGCTGAATGTGGGCAGGGTCATCTCTCCTGCTCTCCTGTTTCCAGGACCAGATCTCCTACAATGCTCAGGTAAGGAATGGGGCCAGTTCTGTACAGCCCTCAGACATCAACATGTCCCAGGGTACAACCTATAACAGGGACATCATCTGGCTTTTCATGGTAATAGACTGTTGCTCCTGTAGGATCAAAGACCCAGTTAAGGCTCCTGTGGAAGCCCAGGCCAGGACCCACATTCATGCTCTTTCTGTTGTTGTGTCTGTTTTTATATTCAGCCAGCCTTGGTAGGACACTATGTTGCATTCTGGTGCATTTGTATATAATTTGAGGCCTTGGCTAGAAGAAAGCTGGCGACTGAAACTACACATGGGATATAGATAGGATAGCTTGTCCCTTACTCTTTCTTCTGCAATCTTTTGGATGAGTCTTTAAGCTTCTACTGTGCTTGCTTCTTGATAAATAAAATGCGTGATGCAGGAGTGATACTTAGGCTTCTAGTTGACATTCACCAGCTTCTAGAATTTAGTTGCTTTGTAATAAGTGTGAGGAACTTATTGGATTTTTTAAAAGTGGAAAATAATGGTGAAAAACTTTGTTATAAACATAATTTCTGAATTAAGAATTTGTCTAGTTGGGGCTGGAGAGATGGCTCAGCACTTCAGATCACTGACTGCTCTTCTAAGAGGTCCTGAGTTTAATTCCCAGCATGGTGGCTCACAACCATCTGTAATGGAATCTGATGCCTTCTTGTATGTCTGAACATAGCAGCAATGTACTCTTATACATTAAATGAATAAATAAATCTTTTCTTAAAAAAAGTATTTGCCTAGTGCTAACAAGATTTTAAATTCACACATGTGAAAGTTTATATATTTGTACTGCCCTGTATTTCGTGCAGAAGCTGAAAGAGTTTGAAGCCTTTAGAGTTAGAGTTATGGAGGTTGTAAACTGCCATATGTGTGTGCTGGTAATAAAACTGGGTGCCTCCAAAAGAGAAGAAAAGTATGTGTGTTCTTATATGGCCTCCCTTGTTTCAGAAAGGACGGCGAGTGTTAGGGCAGTTGTGATTGTAGAGTACCTATTTTTACCAGAATGGATTTATAAGAATTGTTTCTGTCTTAGTTATGCTTCTGTTGCTGTAAAGAGACAAAGTGAACAAGGCAACTCATACTGACATATATATGAAATCATTTAATTAATTTAAGTGGCAGCAGGCAGCCTTGATACTTAATAATTAGCTAAGAGCTATATACTGATCTGTAAGCTAACAGGGAAACCCTAGACATGGCATGGGCTTTTGAAATCTCAAAAAAACCTATTTTCTATAATAAGGCAGCACATATATACTTTTTTTTTCAAAGAGTGTCTCTCCTTGATGACTAATCATTAGATATATGAGCCCCTGGAAGCTAGTCTCATTCAAACCATCACAGTTTCCAGTGTCAGAAGCAGACTAGCATAATAGCACCAAAAGTTTATCCTTACATTAGTATTTTGTTTTCTTTAGTTATAAAAAGAAAACCTAACTACCTCATTTTTAAAAGTTAGCTTTGTGCTAAATACTTATACTTATTGTCCTTGAGAGTAGAAACATTTAGTATTGCACACAGTAGGAGGCCAAAGCATGCTTAGTCAGGTACTTAGTGATATTGCTGAGTACTTGAGTTCCTTATATTTTCTGTTGTCTTGCATTTGTGCCACTATGTTTGAGATTCAGGACAACTGTTGTTGAAACACCCAAGATGACTGAGCGACTATGCCGGGAGTCTCAATCAACTTTTAGACTTTTACTAGCCTGAATAAACTTTGTATTCTGGGAAGGATGTGAACATTTGGAGCTTTCTGTGGGCCTTGTGTTGTGAATTTCATCATTCTCCCAAGGGCTCCTTGTTGTCCAGGACTTGCTCCTTAGCAGAAGCTCTGGAAGAAACTGGTGGGAACTTTTCAGAGGTGGAGTGTAAGAAAGGAAATTAGGTCATTGGAGGCATGGCCTTGAAGAAGATATTAGGAACCTATGGTTTTGCCCCTTTGTTCTCTGGCTGTCATTAAGCAATCCATACATTCTTTCTCATGATATTTGACCCCAGCACAAACAAAGGTATCATAAGGCCATAAGGATTACATGCTGTAGCCTTCGACACTATGAGCCAAAACAAATGTTTAGTCCTTCTAAGTTGTTTTTTATAAGAATTATATTGAAGATATGGAAAGTTTACTTATATATTCTCTAAATATCACACAGGAGAGCCCACCCCTCCCTTCCTCCACTGTATTTTTGTAAGTTCACTTGATTATAGAATATAGCCAAGAAGTGATTCTTCTGAGGAAAGGCAGGGAACATTGAGGGTACAAAATTTCATTCTCTTTCCATGGGGCAAAAACTCACTATACCATTTTTTATGAAAGATAGAAAAATAATATGCATATATATACACCCAGACACAGACTTACACAGACACCCCCCACCCCCACCTAACACACACACACACACACACACACACACACACACACACACACACACACACGCTTTCCTAAGATTAGAATTAAAGATAGTAAATGCATGTCTTTGTGTTCTTCTTACTTTTCTGGTTCTGTGATAAAGTTATCAAGATCAAAAGCAACTTGGAATTGAAGTGCCCCTATGAAATGGTGTGGGACTAGCTGTCCTCTTTCTGCAAGCGGAGCTAGGAGAGTGTGAGCTCCTGGAACACACATCTGAGCTTGTGTCTGAGTTTCGGTTCCTCCCAAATCAGACAGAAGCCATGGAGTTCGATATCTTCAAGAGATGGAAAGAGTACAGGGGAAAGAGCCCTGCCCAGGCAGAACTCTCCCATCTGAACAAAGCGAAGTGGCTGGAAATGTATGGGGTGGACATGCATGTTGTCAGTGGAAGAGATGGCTGTGAATATTCTCTTGGACTGACCCCGACAGGCATATTAATCTTAGAAGGAGCTAACAAAATATGCTTATTCTATTCGCCTAAGATCACCAAAATGGACTTTAAAAAAGAGCAAACTGACCCTCGTAGTAGTGGAAGATGATGACCAGGGGCGTGAGCAAGAGCACACCTTCGTGTTCAGGCTGGACAGTGCGCGTACCTGTAAGTACTTGTGGAAGTGTGCAGTGGAGCACTGTGCCTTCTGTCTGCGCACACCCATCAACAGCAAGTCCTCCAGATCTGACTTCATCCGGCTGGGTTCCCACTTCCGGTTCAGTGGACAGTCGCAATATCAAGCTGCACACGGCTCCAGATTGCGAAGAACCTTTGAGCCTAGCAAACGTTACCCATCCCGGCAACATTCCACATTCAAAGCCAGCAACCCAGTGATTGCTGCTCAGTTCTGCTCTAAAACAAATCTTGAAGTCCATAATTACCAGCCTCAGTACCTTCGTGACGTCCACCCCAGCCAGCCCCGGTGGCGCCCTCACTCTCCAAATGTCAGTAACCATTCCATCTGCAAGTAAAACAAGCCATGTTTTCAGGATGACAGGCCACACTGGAAAGCCTCAGCCAGTGGAGATGGCAGCCACTTTGACTATGTCCAGGACCAGAACCAGAGGAACTTAGGAGAGGCGTACAATGTCACGTACCGGGACAAACTCATGACCGCACTCTGAGAGACTGAAGCCTCCTCCGGTCACCACCATGGTGCCTTTGCATTCCATGAGAAGCGTCATGGCATCACATGAATGTTTTGTACAAGTGTCATTAGTGCTTTTCGTGTCCCTGTAAACATTTGAAGCCACGATTTACTGTGGACTGCCTTCTCAATAATGAAGGTAGCTAAAGGCTCAGGAATCATTTTGATATGCTGAGTTTAAAACTAAAGTCAAAGTCTCAACCATCATGCTGTGTACCTGATAGTTTTGTCATTTAACCAGTGGGGCCACATAAAGCAAACAAAAGCAAACAAAAACCAGAAGCTTGGGGAAATAGCTTAGCACATAATACTGTTGTAGGAGTGGAAATCAACAGGGACCAGCCACCCTTGCCACGTGACCTTAGCTAGCTCATTCCCCTTTCTTTGGTTTCATTTCCTCCCTGAAAATAACGGGCTGGGCTAAGTGATCGCCAAGGTCCTTTCTATTTTGTGATCTATTAAGATTTCACTTCTCATTTGGGGTGAGAGCACGCATTCCAGACTAACTCCCCATAAGGGTGACTATAATACCCCTTCTGTAGCAGAAGCTCAATAAAGATTATAAAATTCATTAGATATTCCATCAATACAGGGAGTTTTGGAATTTTTCATCTGTAAGTGGGTTAGCCCATGTGGAATTGAGACTCAATGCTGATCACCAGTTGCATAGCATGTTTCACTAGAATTTACTTCTCAAACATAAGGATGATTTGTAATGCCTCAGTGACTGGTGCTGCTAACCTGTGTGATTTCAGAAGACACTATTGTGACTGCTGTCAGAGTAGAGGCTGGATTCCATCCTAGCCTTAACTCCTTTGAATAGCAGCATGCAGTTGAGATGAAGTGGGGGCACACAGGAGAGCCTGCCAGGTTTCTGCAGGTCGTGCCAAAGCACTGTGTTGCACAGGGGGGTGCATATGCCCTCCTCCTTCTGTAGGACCCCAAAGCAACATGTCTTTTAGGGTGAAACTTGTACCAAAGTATTTATTTACCCCAATTCAAGTAGCGCCTCTAACCTTGTTATGTCTTTGTAGGCAGTACCAGGATGCTCTTCCATTTGTGTTTCTGTGCAATCAGTTAGTTTTGTGTCACTTTGATACATGTGATTATAATTTGGTTCCTTTTAAGCCCTTTGACATGTGTTAATACCATCTTCTCTTGCTCAAACCTGGCCATTTTGGTTCTATGAAAGTCTCTTGAGGAGGAGGGGATCAGTCTTCTGTACACTTGCACAGAGGAGTAGACCACCTCCCTATAACCTCCCCACAAGATGCATTTTTACAGGGATGTTCCATTTCAGCAGGTGTTCTGATCCCCAGTGTATGTACTGCATCTGAATAAATGTGTTCTGGGTCTCCTCATTAGAAAAAAATAAATAAAAGCAAGTTGGGCAGGGGTGGGTTTTTGTTTGTTTGTTTGTTTGTTTGTTTGTTTTTTGCTTACAGTTGTTGATTATGAAGAGAAGTCAATGCAGGAACCTGGAGGCATGAATTAAAGCAGAGGCCATGAAGAATATCTGCTTAATGTCCAGCTCTGCCTGGCTTGTGTTATATAACTTTCTTATATAACACAGAATGTCCTAGCCAATCATGTCCCAGCCAACAGAGGGATGACGCCACCCACATGAAGCATTAATCATTAAAATGCATGTACAGACTTTCTTTGGGCCAAGCTGATGCAAGGAATATATCAATTGATATTCCCTCCTCCCAGATGACTCAAATCAAATGGACAAAAACCAAAAATCAAAATAACAAACAAAAAACCTGTCCCTCTTTAGTGAGTAAATTCTAGACTTCAGTTTACTATGTGGGTAAGTATGGTTGGAGATAGCCCAGCTGGACAGTCTTTAACCCACCTCAGGATCACAAAGTGGCCAGTGTGGTGTACTTTTAGCAAGACGTCATTTGCAGGGTAGGCAGGATATACTATAATAGCTTCTTTGGGTCTTCATCTCCTCTGTGGACATCTCAGTGCAATCTCAGTTTCTCAGTGTTTTAGCAATTCTCCATGGCTGACGAGTTCCTTACGGTGCATGCTGGGCCACAAGACAAACTGTGGAGCCTTTTCAGATTCTAGTGGCATGTGTCCTTGAGTGAGCATTTCAATCTCTGAGCTCAGCTTATCCTTCCATAAAACATTGATAAATATCAACAATAAAAATAAAACAATAAAAATGGATAATTTTCAACAGTGGAGGGCATGAAGATTATATTTAGTGTCTATAAAGAACCCAGAAGAGCAAACATCACCATATATTCGGGTATCTTCCCTGCCTGCTCCTTGTGACCCAGAACTTGGCATTGTGACCTATTTTTCCTGAGATCATCCTTCCTTTCTGAGGCTTTCGCAGGAGGACATCTTCATCTGGCAAATGGAGGGTGAATTCTTGGAGAAATATTTATCCCCATCGTGTGACTAGGCCTATCATCGAAGAGAAGCGCTTTCTTTTCTTTTTTTTTTTAATCAACATTTTTTATTAGATATCTTCTTTATTTACACTTCAAATATTATCACCTTTTCTGGTTTCCCCTCCAAAAACCCTCTATCCCCCTTCCCCCTGCTCACCAACCCACCCACTCCTGCTTCCTGGCCCTGGCATTCTCATTCATTGGGGCATAGAACCTTCCCAGGATCAAGGGCCTCTCCTCCCATTAATGACCAACTAGATCATCCTTTGCTACATATGCAGCTGGAGCCATGAGTCCCACCATGTGTTTTCTTTGGTTGGTAGTTTAGTCCCTGGGAGCTCTAGGGGTACTGGTTAGTTTATTTTTTTTCTTTTTTTTTCCCCATTTTTTATTAGGTATTTAGCTCATTTACATTTCCAATGCTATACCAAAAGTCCCCCATAGCCACCCACCCCCACTCCCCTACCCACCCACTCCCCCTTTTTGGCCCTGGCTTTCCCCTGTACTGGGGCATATAAAGTTTGCGTGTCCAATGGGCCTCTCTTTCCAGTGATGGCCAACTAGGCCATCTTTTGATACATATGCAGCTAGAGTCAAGAGCTCCGGGGTACTGGTTAGTTCATAATGTTGTTCCACCTATAGGGTTGCAGATCCCTTCAGCTCCTTGGGTACTTTCTCTAGCTCCTCCATTGGGAGCCCTGTGATCCATCCATTACCTGACTGTGAGCATCCACTTCTGTGTTTGCTAGGCCCCGGCATAGTCTCACAAGAGACAGCTACATCTGGGTCCTTTCGATAAAATCTTGCTAGTGTATGCAATGGTGTCAGTGTTTGGATGCTGATTATGGGGTGGATCCCTGGATATGGCAGTCTCTACATGGTCCATCCTTTCATCTCAGCTCCAAACTTTGTTTCTGTAACTCCTTCCATGGGTGTTTTGTTCCCAATTCTAAGGAGGGGCATAGTGTCCACACTTCAGTCTTCATTCTTCTTGAGTTTCATGTGTTTAGCAAATTGTATCTTATATCTTGGGTATCCTAGGTTTTGGGCTAATAGCCACTTATCAGTGAGTACATATTGTGTGAGTTCCTTTGTGAATGTGTTACCTCACTCAGGATGATGCCCTCCAGGTCCATCCATTTGGCTAGGAATTTCATAAATTCATTCTTTTTAATAGCTGAGTAGTACTCCATTGTGTAGATGTACCACATTTTCTGTATCCATTCCTCTCTTGAGGGGCATCTGGGTTCTTTCCAGCTTCTGGCTATTATAAATAAGGCTGCTATGAACATAGTGGAGCATGTGTCCTTCTTACCAGTTGGGGCATCTTCTGGATATATGACCAAAAGAGGTATTGCTGGATCCTACGGTAGTACTATGTCCAATTTTCTGAGGAACCGCCAGACTGATTTCCAGAGTGGTTGTACAAGCCTGCAATCCCACCAACAATGGAGGAGTGTTCCTCTTTCTCCACATCCACGCCAGCATCTGCTGTCACCTGAATTTTTGATCTTAGCCATTCTGACTGGTGTGAGGTGGAATCTCAGGGTTGTTTTGATTTACATTTCCCTGATGATTAAGGATGTTGAACATTTTTTCAGGTGCTTCTCTGCCATTCGGTATTCCTCAGGTGAGAATTCTTTGTTCAGTTCTGAGCCCCATTTTTTAATGGGGTTATTTGATTTTCTGAAGTCCACCTTCTACCCGCAAGGGCCCACACAGGATTCCCCACGGGATCCTAAGACCTCTGGTGAGTGGAACACAGCGCCTGCCCCAATCCAATCGCGCGGAACCAGAGAAGCGCTTTCTGCTAGATTCTTTACTAGACACTGACTTCAATGGATAAAAGACTTCAAAGTAAAAGCAGGTACACTGTACCAGGTAGTAGAGAACCTGGGGGAATAGCCTTGAAGTCATTGGTACTGGAAGAGACTTTCTGAACAGAATACCAATAGCACAGACACCAAGATTAACAATTAATGAATGGGACCTCAAGAAACTGAAACCCTCTCTAAGGGAAAGCACACTATCATTTGAATAAAGGAGCAACCTACTGAATAGGAAAAGATTTTTTTCCCCAAACCATATCTAATTGAAGACATATACAAAATATAAAGAGAATTCAGGGAACTAGTTACCAAAACCATATAATCCCCTTAAAAATGAGATATGAACAGTGAATTCTTTTTTTTTTTTAACATGCTATTTTTATTGATAATTTGGAAGTTTCACATTAGGCACCCTGATCACATTCACTTCCCAGTACTCCCAGGTCCACGCCCCCCCCTCTCCCACTTTGTAAACTAAAGAAGAGGGGAAAAAAGAAACCTAAGTTTAATTTGTATTGCCTATATACTTACTAAAGCATAGTCAAACCCACAGGGGGCAGATCCATTAAAACAAAACAAAAAAAAAAAAAAAAAAAAACCACGAGTCCTTCCCCATCCCTGCCCTTGCCAGAAACCATCAATTGTGGAGAGCCACACTTCAGCATACCTAAGATGGCTTCCTGTATAGATTCTCTCTCTCTCTCTCTCTCAATCTTCTCTTTCTTTCTTTCTTTCTTTCTTTCTTTCTTTCTTTCTTTCTTTCTTTCTTTCTCTCTTTCTTTTCTTTCCTTTCTTCCTTCCTTTCTCTCTCTCTCTCTCTCTCTCTCTCTCTTTTCTTTCTTTCTTTCTTTCTTTCTTTCTTTCTTTCTTTCTTTCTCTCTTTCTTCTTTTTAATAGAAATTTTCTTCATTTACATTTCAAATGCTATCCCGAAAGTCCCCTATACCCTCCCTCTGCCCTGCTCCCCAGCCCACCCACTCCTGCTTCCTGGCCTTGGTATTCCCCTGTACTGGGACATATAATCTTCACAAGACCAAGGGTCTCTCCTCCCAATGATGGCTGACTAGGCCATCTTCTGCTACATATGCAACTAGAGACACGAGCTCAGGGGGTACTGGTTAGTTCATATTGTTGTTCCTCCTATAGGGTTGCAGACCCCTTCAGCTCCTTGGGTACTTTCTCTAGCTCCTCCATTGGGGGCCCTGTGTTCCATCCAATGACTGTGAGCATCCACTTCTGTATTTGCCAGGTATTAGCATAGCCTCACAAGAGAGAGCTATATCAGCGTCCTGTCAGCAAAATCTTGCTGGCATATGCAATAGTTCCTGGGTTTGGTGGCTGTTTATGGGATGGATTCCTGGGTGGGGCAGTCATGGTCCTTGCTTCAATTTCAGCTCCAAACATTGTCTCTGTAACTCTTTGTTAGTGCAGAGCAACTAGAGGCAGGGCATATAAGAGAATCTCAGTTTCCTTGGAATACCCCAATATTTATTATCAAGAAAAAAAAATCTGGTAAATGGAGATTTCGACAAGATCTATGAAAGGTCAATGAAACCATGGTACCTATGGGAGCTTTACAACCTGGGCTTCATCTTCAGTGGCTAATCCCAAAGGATATTATAAAGCTGGGCTACCAGCTCAGTTAGCAGAACTGACAGCTGAACTGAATGTTTTTCAGTCTGTGGATGATACTTTTAATCTTTTTCCTGATAGTCTATATGTGGCCCAGTCTTTTCCTCTATTGGAAACTTGTAGTATATTTAATTTTAATATGCCAGCTGGACCTCTGTTTTCACAATTGCAAAACATACTTGCTCAAAAAAAAATTCCCTTTTATATTGGTCATATAAAAGCTCATTCTGGTCTTCCTAGACCTTTAGCTTCAGGCAATGATCACATTGACAGAGCTCTAATAGCAGAAGCCTTAGTTTCAGATCCTGTTGCATTGGCTAGATGTGATCATAATAAATTTCATCTTTCTAGTCATACCTTAAGTTTCTAACATAAGATTAAGGAGCAGGCTAAAATTATTTGAAAACAATGCCCTAACTGCCTTTCATTATCTCCAGTTCCTCATTTAGGGGTTAATCCATGAAGCCCTATGCTCAATCATATTTGGCAACTGGGTGTACCTCATTATTCAGAATTTGGAAAATTGAAATACATCCATGTCTGTATTGACACTTGTTCAGGATTCCTTTTTGCTTCTCTACATACTGGAGAAGCCTCTAGAAATGCAATTGATCATTATTTACAAGCCTTTAATGCTATGGAATTACCTAAAATCATTAAGACAGATAATGGGCCAACTTTTACTGGAAACAATTTTACATAATTTTGTGAAGAATTTTGTATTGAACATAAAATCGAAATTCCTTACAATCCAATGGAACAAAGAATTGTCGAGTGTGCACATCACACTCTGAAAAATTGGCTTTTAAAAACAAAAAGGAGAGAATTAGACACTTCAAGGTCACCAAAAGCACATTTTGCTTTTGTTTTATTTGTTTTGCAAACTGATGCTAAAGTCAGTCTGCACTGGATTGCCAGTGGCATCCAGTCAGTTCCAGTTCATATGCCAAGGTTAAATGGGACCCCTTAACTAATACATGGAATGGTCCTGACCTTGTTTTGATATGGGGGCGAGATTCTATCTGTGTTTTTTCACTAAAAGAAGATGGAGCCTGATGGCTGCCTGAAAGATTGGACCGTCAAGTGGACACAGGCCCTAAGTCTTCTAGTGAAAGACCCACAATGTGAGGACTCCCCTACGTTCTGACTCAGGAGAGGTGAGACACCCCAAATCACTCATGAGAAATGGTCTTGCTGCAAACTGCAAGAGGACTTTTATTTCAAGAGCGTTCTCAGGTTCACAGTCATACACCACGCAAGGGTAGAGGACCGTGGTGCCCCGAGTAGCTGGGTAAGGGGGTATTTAAAGGAAGAAACCACAACTCAAGGAGGTGGGGAGGGCATTGTTGGAAAATACCAAAAATACCAGCTAAGAGTCACAAGGAAGTGGAAAGTCAAAACAGTTTTCTAGGAGCCTCTAACAATAGCATATTTGCATAGTGGGTTTCAGCAATGGTCAGGGTGGGTCAGGGTGACTTTCTTTGAATGAACACTCCCTGAACCCAGGAAGCTGGTGGGTGGAGGAATGTCGCTGTCTGTTTTATGATTAGCATGCCTTGAAGCACTGAGTCACAAAGGTCACATTCTCAAGCCTGGGCCTAAAGGCCTAGAATTTTTTTTTTTTTTTTTTTTTATGTTATACTTTCTCACTAGAAAGTATGATCCCAATGATGGCTCAAAATCTCTATCAGCCAGCTGAGTTAACTTGGAACATAGTCTCCATTCTTACTGGAGAAGTAACAGTTTTCTGTTAATCCTCAAAGCCACCTCCCACCCACCCTGTGGCCTGATTTTGTGTCAGAGATGGGCAACTGGGGTTCTTGAGATCCTATCAACCTAAGACAGAGGTGGAGCCAAAAGGCCATTTTTCTCCATAACAAACACAAACAAGCTGTGCATGTCCTTAAAGATGGGTAAGAAGGAGTATAGACCCAGACCTAAGCCAGTCATGGTCACCTGCCACTATATTTCCCAGATGGTATCATTTAACATAAGTAAATCTTGTGCTTCCCTTGCAGTTTATCTTTAAAAAATAAAAAAGGGGGAACTGTGCCCCTCCCCCAGGCTTGAGATGACTAAACAATTTTCTGAAGGCTGGAGCCAGGCACCAGCACCCAGGCCTCCCTACATTTACACCTTCTTGCCTGAGACTTGAGCAGACTGCCCACCCACTGAGCTGCTGAGAGCTTGTTTTGCAACAGAATCAGCTGAGACAAAGCAACAGAATCCAGCCATAGCAGAGGATGGGCCTTTGGGTTTCCCCCTATATATTCAGAGTTAAATATGAAAACATTGGGCCTTGATCAGAAACCTTTCAGGTTTCTCATTTCAGGTACCCAGTTTGACCAAAGCCACTGGATGCTACATCTAACAAATGTACACATATATACATATATACACATATACACATATACATGTATACACGTATACACATATACACATATACACACATACATATATACATATATATGTATATGTATGTATATATATGTGTATGTGTCTGTCTGTCTATATGTATGTATGTATATATACATATATGTCTGTGTATATATATGTATATATGTGTGTGTGTCTGTCTATATGTATGTATATATACATATACACATATACATATATACACACACACACACACACACACACACACACACACACACACATTTATAAATTAATAAAACAGGTGGTTAGCCCCAACTAGTATGTGTGTGTGTGTATGTGTGTGCCTGGCTTTCTCCTTTTCTTCCTTTTCTTTTCTCTTTGGCTCATGGAAAGTTAATAAACTCTGAGCCTCTGGCCTAGCCAGTGAAGGGCCTTTGGGCCAGAGAGAAAAGAGCCCATGAATTGACCCTTTTTTTCTCAATCACCTGATGCTATCAGCAGAATTTAAATTGTCAGAAGTTAGTGGTTTTTGGCCACAGAATAGCAAAGTGTTAAAGAAAAAGTTAAATTGCCAAAAGTAAGCAGTTTTGGACATGCAACCATTCACTCCGTACTTCCTTTCACTGCCTTCTTCAGGGAATATATATGAATATATATGTCTCTGTGTGTGACTGTGTGTGAGTGTGTGTCTATGTATGAGTGTGCGTGTGTGTTGGTGTGTTTATCTGTGTTTGTGCATGTATCTGTATATGTGTGAACACACCCATGCATCCATCTGTTCACCCTACACAACCTCTGCAGAGTTAAAATGATAACTTGTGGGAATAGCTTCTCTCCTTACACCATGTATGTCCCGTGCATCAACTTATACAATTATCGTGCTGTGAGCCTTCTTTCCCTGCCTCTTTATTTTGCTGCTTCAAGATAATAAGTTTTTGTGGTTCTTGTTTTAGGACCATTTATTGATGAGAACAAAATAAAGAACAGAAAACAGAGAAGAAAGTAGAGCAGGAGAGAGGAAATAGAAGTGGGGAAGGGAGAGACAGTAAGAGTCTTTCACACTGAATTGTAATGGGTCCTCCAGTGAAAACCAATGGACAATAAAGGGTAGGGACATACATGTATTTCTTTATTTACCAACAGTATTTAACAGGATTTATATATCACTGGTTAGTCTTGAACTTTGAAAAACCTGCCACTCTAGGTCTGCTTTTCCCCTCAGGGTATCAAGGCACCATTATGCATTGGGCTGGATTGGTAGGAATGAAGTTTAGCATTGGTGGGTGGGTTAGACAGGTTCTCCATTGACTGGAGTGCATAAGAAAGTGTTCTCTAGAAACAATTTACAGTGAAATAACTCTCTTTATTGGGGCTGAACAAAGGTTATATAAACCTTGAGAACTTGGTAGGGGTTTGGGGGATGAGTGCACAACATTGGCTGGGGCTGAGGTTCTAGTAAAGCTTCATTTCTATGAAGAGGAATTCCAGATACTTGCTGACCATGTTCTTGGATGGAGACAGTAAGTTTAACTTGTAATCTGGCCACGAGTCGTCATAACTAAATCAAGTGTGGTGGGTTTTAAGGGTCATAAGGCATATGGGTTCCAGGACATGCAGTCCCAGAACAAGGAGGAAATTACCCTACTCCTGCTATTATCAGGAAGAGATTTTCAGGTTTTGGACACATCTCAATATCACTCTTGCTCTGGACTGGCTCTCCTGGTGGCACATCTTTCTGGCCCTACACCACCCTCTTTTCTGTTTTATAAAGGGGAGGTGTCATTAATAATCACCAGCCTGTATCTTGGGAATGGTTTGTTAGTGAACCAGAGCCTGATTGGCAATGATGTTTGCCATGCTATTTATCTTCCATTTTAGAAATTGCATGAGGTTGGGTACCAGGAGTAGCAAGGCCCCATCTGATAGTATGGGTTCAAGGAAGGGAAAAAGCCAAGCTAGCAGAGGTTTGAGTATTGCAGGGCATTGATCTGATACTGCTTGTATTCTAATGTTAAATACTGGTTCCTCAAGATGTGGTTACCCCCATGAGCAGATGCTCACATGCTCAAGTGATGCCCTGTGAACCTTCTCCTCAATTTAATTGGTCAATAAAAGGTTAGAGCCTGTGATTGGGCAGTTTCTGCAGGTAGAGAGAGGGAAGAGAGGAAGACAGAGGAGGAAGAAGCTGCCATGGACCAGACCCCTTGGCCAGAAAAACAGCAAGTAACAAGGGGCTTTATAGGTGGGGAATACGTTATTACAACCCTAAATTTGCTCAGTTGAGACATATGGCTTGTAAATAAAATACCTGGAATGTGTGTCTTATTAGGATTATAAATTTCTACCACATAGGCATACCTTATGTTGGGCTTAGAACCAAACTAATCCGAGATAAAATTTCACTCCCAAATATAAACAATTAGGGCTGTACTCTAAAGCTGCAGCAGGATGGAAATCTAATGCTAAGTGTGTCTATGGGGTCTACGGAACACTGGGAGGCCTCCTACCCATTCACAGGCTCCCAGCAAACCTTGGCACCTGGAAGCAGTGCCCAAGTTCAGAGCTGGTACATAAGGCAGCATCAGTGCCAAAACACATTCGGGAGTGCCCTGTGCCCAAGAAAAAGGGTGCTTGGGGCCAGTTGTACATACTGCTGGCTGGAGCCTAGCTCCATGCCCAAGGCATAAGAAGCAAAAGAGGATCAGGAGCACAGAATCCATGTTTTTTGTTTGTTTGTTTGCTTTTCTAGAGTCAGTTCTCCTTATGGATAAAAGAATCTGAAAGGATTGCAGTGTCCAGGTTCAAACACCAGAGGGAGACAATGGCACAGGAATAGCCAGATTAGGTACCAAGCGTTACAAATTGTTAATTTTGCAAAGAAATAGACACATCAAGATCTCCTAACCTCAGAATGGAAAATAGGAACTTTGTTACACTGGGGGAGATGTTATGGTTATATTTCCAGAGGAAAAGAAAAGTTATAGTCCTTCCAAGTTGATAAAAATCAGACATGACAGAGGGCAATCCCCTGAAGATCCACAGTTTTTTCTATAACTCAGTATATCTTGCTTGCTGTTGTTCCTTTCTCATTAATATTCAGAAAATTTAAAGTTAGCTGAGCACTATTTGGTCTATCTCTGTGGGTCTTTATTTACCCTTTTTGTTTTATAAGCATTTCCTTTAAGGTGTGGCTATATCTTTTTACACCTGCTTGTCCTGTAGGATTGTGTGGTATACCTGTAATGTGCTTTATATAATAGTATGGAAAAATCTCTTCAACTTACTTGAAATATATATGGCAGCATTCTCAGTCTTAATTTGCACCAGAACCCCCATAATAGCTATTACTTCCAGTAAATGTGTATTTATAGAATCAGTCTTCTCAGAACTTACAGCAGTTGCCCATTGAAATTCTGAATGTGTATCACTGGTATTGTGGAAAAACTTTCGTTTTCCAAAATCTGTAAAATGAAACACATACATGTAGCAGATATTTATTTATTTATTTATTATTTATTTATTGTTGCCCGTATAGTTTCTTCCAGCAGGCAATAAAGTTTAGTTATACAAAGAACAAATTGGACATTTTCTTATAAATTCCTTAGCTTGTTGTGAGCTGATGGAAATTTAAAAAAAATCTTTGCTGTCAAAACGGTGTTTTAAAAACATGAAATGTTGAGGTTTCTAACATATTTCCTATTAATAATTGGCCAATATCTTCATTTCCTTGTGCCAGTGAATCTGACTACCCTCTATGAGACCAAATATAGGTGATGTATAATAGATAGCTTCTATTTTTGATTGCTTGTTGCATCTGTATAAAGAAAAAAGTAATTCTGGAATAAATTCATATCTGGAATAAATTCCTCAGTTTCTATATACAGAACAGCTCTTTATACATATTAAGAGCTAATAATTACAATAAGAGATTTAGGAAAAATCTAACAACACCACAAGAATTGCATACAGCCCTAATTTTTGAATTGGTCTTATATGAGTTTGTATTACTTTGCTCATTTTGTCTGACTTATCCCTGCTATTCCCAAATTACTTGTATCAGTACGGACTATAGGTGCTTCAGGAATTGGTGTTTATAGTGCATAGGAGAATCCAATTATTTCATTTTATAAACTGAAGACATTTGCTTTTAGAATATTTACTGTTAATTTCTCCCCAATAGTTGCTACAAGGTCTTTGCCAATCTTCACTTGTTACACATAATGACATAATCTCAGCAGTAGTATAAGGTACTATGATTTCTGCTGAGTTTGTTTTTGACTATTGATGCAGTTTTAGTCTACCTGTTATGATTAAATCAGAAACTTTTTAATGTAAGTCTTCAATTATTTATTTTGTTTATGAGCTAAGAAAACCCATTCCATAATACTAACTTCCCTTTGCATAACAAGCCCAGGCAAATTTTGCCCAGGCAATATTCTGCCTGAAGAACACAGGTATTGTAGTACAAGTCACTGGATATTCAAACACATCTAAAGCACAAGAAAAGGACCTTAAATCAAATTATATGAAGATGATAGAAGACTTTAAGGAGCATCCTTCCACTTTCTGTGGGGTTCTACTTATATTCTTTCTAAACATCATGTGCCTTCACAAAGTGTCCACACCAGCAGACCATCATGGACCCTCTCGTGTGTCTGCTTCAGCAAAACATCCTCTCACAAGACAGCTTCCAGGAAAACATCACGTGACACAACTGAGTTTCCAAAGAAACCAGAAGTTTCCACTTCAGAAGACCTGAAAATGAAAATTGAAGCAATAAAGAAAACAAACAGAGAAAATGCTGGAAGCAGAAAATTTAGGAATTACATATACAAGCATCATCAACAGAACACAAGAGATGGAGAAATCTCAGGCAAAGAAGAAATAGATAGATCCATAGAAGAAAATGTTAAGTTACTGACACAAATCATCCAAGAAATCTATGAGAAGACCAAACCTAAGAATAAAAGAAATAGAATGAGATAATTCCCAGCTCAGCAGACCAGAAAATATTTTCAACAAAATCATAGAAGAAAAATTCCCTAGCCAAAAGAAAGAGATGTCTATAAATATACAAGAAGCTTAAGAACACCAACTAGATTAGACAGAGTGGAAAGTTATCCTGTCACAAAATAAAATGCTAAGAACACAGAACAAATAAATAATATTAAAAGCTGCAATGAAAAAGAAACATATAAAAGCAGACTTATCAGAATTACACACAATTTCTCAACAGAGACTCTAAAAGACAGAAAAGGACCTGAAGAGATGTCTTTCAGACTCTAAGAGACTACAGATTGTTGGACCCCAAATATGGGGACCCCCACTCTAGTCCAGGGACAGGAAGCACCCATGAACACAAGAATCCTCTCTTGTTGCAAGACGCATGGGACTTTATTGGCAGAGCTCTGGGCCGACACGTACCTCACACAGGAGGCAGGGGAGTCGACCCTGGGGCTCAGAAGCTAGGGGTTTTTAAAGAAGCAAAGGGTTAGGAGTACGAGGAATTTTGACAAAGGTATGGGATTGGTTCATTCAAACAGTAACAGAAAGATTACAGGTCAGCAAGAAGGGGCATCAGGGCTTTGTTCATGTGGGCTGGGGGCTTATCTTTGTTCACATAACAACCAGTTGATATATGGCTTTACCCGGCCCCAAGGGGTAATAGACGGAGAGGAGGTTCTGGCCAGGTGATGTTGACTCTGACAAGATAGCCCTGCTTGTCCTCGGATTGAGGGGAGGTTCCGGCCAGATGGTGTCAACCCAGATAATGTGACCCTATTTGTCCTTGAATACCTTTTCATCTTTACAGCCAAGATGTTCTTAGGAATGCCTTAACAACAGCCCTGCCCTGGCATGCCTGGGGGCTGTTCTGCTTTGTTCTCAATCCCAGGCCAGGGCCGTGGGCTCTTAAACTCACTAGTTACAAT
The DNA here is from genome assembly GCF_000001635.26 of Mus musculus. Classification (NCBI taxonomy): domain Eukaryota; kingdom Metazoa; phylum Chordata; class Mammalia; order Rodentia; family Muridae; genus Mus; species Mus musculus. The sequence goes on from NC_000083.6 coordinate 54,017,534, forward strand.
ATTTCATCTTCCTTCAAGATCTCATTCCAAACTACTATACCCAGCAAAACTTTCAACAACCTTAGATACAGAAATCCATGAAAAAAATCAATTTTAAACTATACTATCCACAAATCCAGCCTTGCAGAAGATACTAGAAGGAAAACTCCAACCAAAGGAGGTTAACGAAACTTTAAAAAACACAGGAAACAATTTCACACTGATAAAAGCAAAAGAAGGGAAGCACATACACATATAAAACCACCAATAAAATAAAAATAACATAAATTAACAACCATTGGTTATTCAAATCTCTCAACATCAATAGCCTACATTCTCTAATAAAAAGACACAGGCTAACAGAATAGATCTGCTAACAGGATTTAACATTCTGTTGCATATGAGAAACATACCTTAACATCAAAGATAGATGCTACCTCAGCATAAAGGAATAGAAAATGATTTTTCAAGCAAATGGGCTTAAGAAGTTAGCTGCTGTATTCATCCATATATCTAAAAAAAACAAAAAACAAAAAAAAACACTTTAAACCAAAAATTAAAATTAATAAATCAATAAAAAGAGATGAGGAAGGGTACTTCACACTCATCAAAAGAAAAACTTGCCAACATGACTTCTCAATTCTGAATGCATATGTCCCAAGTGCAAGATCATTCATAACTATAAAAGAAACATTACTAAAGCTAAAATCACACATAGAAAACTACACATTACTAGTGAGAGACTTGAACACCACATTCTGCACATATGTAACTGTTGTGTATGTAGCCTGATCTTCAAATGGTAGTCCTAAAAGCCAGAGCAGGTACTGTTTCTGACTCTGTTGCCTGCCTTTGGGACCCTTTCCTTCTACTGGGATCCCTCGTCTAGCCTCAAAAGGAGAGATAAGCCTAGTCTTACTTCAACTGGATATTCCTGGACTGGCTGATATCTATAGGACATCTCCCCCTTTCTGAAAAATAAATGGAGGAGGAGGTGGAGGAAAGGACTGGAAGTAGAGGAGGGAGAGGTCACTGTGTTTTGAGTGCTAATGGATTAATTAATTAATAGAACACTTTGACACATGGCTGAGAGAAATCCAAAGAAAAATAAGCTCTCTTGTACACCCAATCACTCTTCTTAAGGTGACAGATATTTTGAATGTCATCTACAGATTCAGCAAAATTCAGTCTAATGCCCAAACACTAAATATAGCATCCAACTGTACTAACCTTTAAAGAGATGGCATAGGGCAAAAGAGATTCCTCGAGACAGCACCCTTCTGGTTCCAGCACTTCCCACAAAGTCTCAGATATACAGAAACTACCACGGGGTAGGAACACGAGGGACTGACTGGCCACAATGCCTAGCAACAAACCCACCTAATTATTTCAACTGATTTTGTCAAAGGCACACAGGAAAATCAAGGCAGAGAAAATGGTCTGTTCAGAAATGGTTTTAGCACAATTATTGAAAGGAAAATGATAAAAGTTGTAGAAGAGGTCAACATCGTTTTGTGTCATTGTGAAGAGGAAGATTCAGTGACAAGTTAACACGATGATGAACTATAAACATTGGAGTTTTGCTGAAAATACAGAAGCCGAAGCACAGCTTGGGTAGAAGTCTCCCTAGAACACTTAGTGGGAGCCAGTTCCCACAGCCAGGAGGTCCTAGCCAAGATGTTATGACTTATGGCTTAGCGGCATTAGAGGATTGTTCAGGAAGGCAAGCAGATGTGATCTGACTCCCACTATTTTTTCACCCATGTAACCCCCCCCCCAAATTACTACACGAGGATTGGGGATAGAATTAGAATAATCACTATCCAAGGCTGGGTGATACTTCCACCTCTGAATGTCAGCTTTGGTATAGACTCACAACAGCTCAGGCCAGTAGGAGGATGAGGTTGAGGATGGGAAAGACATGGACTTGCTGAAGCTGGTGAGTCTCCATGTTGCTTATACCGGAGACCAAAATGCCTAGAGCTGCACTCATCCAGTCATCGTTTCACATATTCTGTAGATATCAACTCATACAGAACGTATCGCCCTGATGTTGTTCCATAGTCAATGTAAGGAACGAGGCTGGCTGAACAGCCCACAGCTCAATCACTGCTAGGCATCTGGCCCTTATGAACACTTGTATCCCACATGATGTATAGATCTCTACATCTTAGTTCTTGCCTGAAACTTTGCTCTACCCTTACACACACACACACACACACACACACACAGACACACTTACTTGTCAAAACTCCACATACATTACTATGTATCAGGTCTAGATGTCCCTCCTCCATCACCCTAGTGAACAGACTTCAGTAGCATTCAAGACTTGATACTTAAGTATTCACCAGCTGTTATATTCAAACACCACTGCTAGTTATTTGCCCTGCTTGACATCCCTTCCCCTAATACTACCTCCTCAAGTGCAATGCTTGTTTTTGGAACTAGCTCGTAACCTCGCCTAAAAAGCTTCATGTACCATCCTCTACATCAAGCCTTCCTGGACACCAACAATGAAGCCTTACATAAACTGTGTGTCAAATCTTATTAGAGCTCTCTCCCCAACCCCATATACTGAGCCACCTTTCAGACACTACTGGACACAAGCCAAACTTCATTGTCATTCAAACCACAAAGCTATTTTACAGGCCACGTTGGTAAAGTCATGTCTGACTTGGAGTACATGTCCTGTATAAGGAGCATAAAATGTTCTGAATGGGCTGATTTCAAGCAGTGAATTTGGAGTGAAGTATTGGTATGAGTTGTCCAGTAGAGCTTGAAACATTGGATTGTAAGCATAGTGACAGTTTTGGAAGTGACTGTCAATCAGAGCAAGAAACTAGAGGTTAATATGTATTAGTGACTTGGTCTGTCCACTAAGCACTGATAATTAGCAGTGTATGCTGGATGAAAGTGGATTTGTGGCTATCTATCGTGACCTGATACATAGCATTGAAGAAGTAGAGAAGTCCAACTGATTTCTCATACTGTGTGACCAGCATCATTATACTATGGGGCCTAAGTCACCTAGGAGTTTATTTAGGGAGGGGAAAATTTCATCAGGACACACAGAGAAGTATGCATTGGATAGTGAGAAGGCAGGTGATTTCCAGCAGTACCTGACACCTGTCAGTCTATGTAGATTGTTAGTCATAGGAGAAGCAGAGGGATACACGGCATAGTCTTTATACCTTTCAGTCTATGTGGGGTTACAAAAGCCATTGAGGGGATTTCAAATACTCCTGCTGACTAGCAGTAAATATGGGTGGTACATAGCAGTTTAGAAGAGGATGGAGTACCATGAATATTTCAACAAGCCCTGAAATATACTGTGTCTTTTGGGTGGACATGGAAGGTGGGCAGTGTCCAGAAAAATTTTTATGGCTTGTACATTAGGTGGGTTGAGGGTGAGGAGTCCAGCCTGACCTGATGCAAAGTATATGCATAGATTCATATTTCTGTCTTTGTTTTTGTTTTCCAGACAGGGTTTCTCTGTATAGCTCTGGGTGTCCTGGAACTCACTTTGTAGACCAGGCTGGCCTAAAACTCAGAAATCCACCTGCCTCTGCCTCCCGAGTGCTGGGATCATATTTCTGTCTTAATGGACCAGGTACCTAACAGTGGATACAGCACAGTGACACAGAAGGAGGGTTAATCAGACATGCCTCCTACCCCAGTGCAAGCTACTACTTGAAGTAGAAATAGTGATACCTACCAGGCTTTGCTGGACCTTCCACCTCATGTCAATGACTCAAATATATTGCTAGGTTCAGACACTGCTGACCACTAGGAACCATGCAGTTCTGGATATCACCCCATGCCACCTCAATTGCACATTTGGCTGACAGACTCTGCTGAACCCCCACCCTTGCCCCCATAGCCTCAAATATTTTCCTAAATGTTGGCTCATGAATGACCATCAATACATCTACATACTAACTAGATGCTAGATATAATGCCTTGCTGAACAAACCAGTACCCATTCATGTATTCCTAGGAATTAGAGCATAAATGACACTTCCTTGGCCCTACATTACCTGCTAGTCATCAGACCATTCTGGAAAATCTTCTGCTACTGTACCAAAAAAAATATACTACTAGTTATTGGGCCCCACTTGATACCCGCACACCATGGAAGGTCCACATGTGCTGCTAGATTTCAGGCCCTCTTGGACATCACAAAGCATCACTGACATTGCCCAGTGTTATTATCAGATCCTTCAAGACATGACAACCCATAAAACTTTGAGAATGTCAGACCAACTGGGCATCCAAACAATCAGGCAGTAACAACTCTTGCAATGCTAGTTAAAGGCTCTGGAGCACACACATATCACCCTGCAGCTGCTCCACATCCATTGCTAGGTATCAGGCTCTGGTAACACCTCCAAATACTTCACACATTCTGAAGCAGATTTAGGTGCCCTGAAAATCAGATCAACCACCACCAGGTGGCCCTTAGCCGTCTGTAATGGGATCAGATGCCATCTTCTGGTGTGTCTGAAGAGAGTTACAGTATACTTATATACATAAAATACGTAAATAAAATCTTTAAAACAAAAATGAAATAAACAAAACCCATATATTTACCAGGTATTTGCTCCTACTTGAATCCCCATCTATAGTTCTCACTGCTATATAGTGTCATTCATCAGGCCCATTCACACCTTATCTGCTATGTGACAGGTATTTGGTCCTACTGGAATTCCCTCTATAGTTCTCAGTGCTACATAGTGTTATTCATCAGGTCCATTCACACCTTATCTGCTACGTGGCCACATATCTACTTGTATATTATCTCCTGTTTGACCTCCTACTCCATAAAACTCACTATGACCAGACCATGCTAGAATCTTCTCTTCCTGTCATACCTCACAAAATTTTTGCTAAGTACCTATACACCTTTCTTCTCTTTGTCAAGGCCTATGCAAAAGAAACAACGAATGGCCTTACAACTTACAGAATGTGGCCAAATGGTTAGCAGGGTCAGGATGGGTGTGCCTGGGAGAGGCAGAGCACCAAGGCCTATGTGTCCTGAGGACTTGATGCTGTTATGGAACATCACTCTGCTTGTTGTGGTTATCATGTCCCTGCTAACCTATGAGTTTTATAAAAAAACTCTAAGGGGGTTTCCAGCCCTTCACTGGGCACTTACAATAATAGTGACTGATCTTTTGCAAAGCATGGCTGATAGAGCAGATTAATGATTCACTGATGGCTGAAGTCATCAACACTGCTACAGAGGACATTGGAGACAACAGGAATTCAGCAGATAGCCTGTATTGTGATCTCTTTGGCCCTGAGCTAGCACTGGATAGAAGACCCTTAGGGCTTATGAAAAATGGGCTTCTCCACAGAGGAACTAACCAAGGGACCAGATATATCTACTGATTATCCCAGGGTTGTTCTCACAGAGTCTGGATCCAGGCCACTCAGGAGCTGGACACTGATTAGGAATTGCATTTTCCATGCAGTGAGAGCACTGTGTTGCTGCAGCTTGCCCATTTTATAGTGAAACCTCAAGCCTCATGCTAGGCACTACAAAGAAAACAGAGAACATTGGAGTTCAATGGGAACCTCAGTTGGGTTGGCCTATGAGTTGCACTACTGCATTGTATTTTGACTACATTATTCTAATCTTTGAAAATGACAAGTTGTACCCACTCAGAGGGTAGGAGTATTAGATAGCTCCATTCCATAGCTTCTCCCACTATGAACATGTTTGGAAAGTTTAGCCACAAGAAGATTGAATTGTGTAGGGGGAGGTGTTGTTTCCCTAATTGGTTCTTGATTGTGTTGATAAAAAAAGGCAGGAGCCAGTTGCTGAGTAAAAGGAAAAGGGTGGGACTTCTGGATCTCAGGAGGAAGAGAAGAAGCACACACAAAAAAGATTCGGACCAGGCTTTGGAGTGAGTAGGAAGGGGCAGACATGTAGGTCTTGGGGTCCCTAGAGTTTGTAGCCTCCGCTGTGGGGGTCAGGGAGGACCAAGAAGGAAGAAGGGAGCTAGCTTGTTGATAAGATTAGGGCAGGAAGTTCTTCACCCATCCAGTGAGTTATCTGGCTAGTTTTAAAATAATAAAACTGTTTAGTGTTTTCCATCTGTGGCACTAAGGTGGACAGGAGGAGAGAAGAGGGCATCCACAGTGGTTGTTGGCCATTGGAGAAGCTAGCCATGAGGGGCTCGGGAGCGATCACAGCTCCCAGGAAAAATGGCCAGCTGGCCATTGGCGGAGCTGAGTGAGACATGCACTATCTGATCTTGAAGCCTAGCTGGAAGCCTGTTTTTAAAATTACTTGCAACAGCATGGGTACAAAAGGGTGGAAAGGGAGTGGGGAGAGTTTGTCTAAAGGCATTTAAGTTTTAGAAGGGAGGAATCATGAGGAGAGCTATGGCACAACAAGGCAGTTCAGTGCGGAATAAGTCCTAACTCTGTAAAAGTCATTAATAGAGGAACCTGGATGCTACTTTTTGCTTTGAAACGGGGAAATTGAAATGGCCTAGTAGAATTCCAGCCCTGGAGAGGAGTGACTGCACAGCAAGGAGCCAGAACACAACTCCATCTTGTGTGTTCCCAGCACACAGAGCAACAGGTTTCTTCATCCGTACTCCAGCTCCTGGATCTTCTTGATCCTGCCATCTTCTTGATCCTTCATTTTACTTCAGCCCCAGAAATTCTTCCAGACAGAAAGGTGTATCTTCCCAATAAAGCTGTACCTCCACAGATTTGATTGTGCTTGTAGGACCACTACTAACATCATCTAAAACAGCTGCCTCTGCAACCAAGAATAACTTGTATACTGACCTCAGACTAATCTCCAACTTGGTTACTTTATGCTTTCCAACTTACTTGTGACTGTTTCTTAGAAAGAACTGATGAACTATATACATCCTTGGCAGAAGGGAAAAATGAGTATAAAGGGGACTAATTGGAAAATAGGATCGAGAGGGGAAAGAAGAAATGAGAGTAAGTATAAATGAAGGAATAGGGTCTGTCCTGAGGAAATTCCTACCAACAAAATGACATGGAAGAGATGTGTGTGTTGGTCTGGGGCAGGGGCCTTAGACAAGAAAGAGCAGGAACAAACTTCCATTGAAGGGCCAAATGGGAGCAAGCTAGGCATGGCCTGCCAGGAAAAGAGGAGGGCCTGCTCTGATGGTCACTAGGATGCATCAAAGCACATGAGTAGGATGCTGCCTTGTATATATGCTTGTCTCCTAGGCTTAAGAATGAAAGCATGAAAGAAAAGAAGGAAGGCTTGAGTAGTTAATGAAATCCTTTGATACTGTGAATGAAGAGGCCACTGGCTGATCTGCTAACATCTGTGCCCATTTCCTCACTGCCTCCTTTATTGAGGTCCTCCATGTTGCCCATTATACCATGATCCAGTCTCCTTGCTTCATTTTTTTATATCTCATGAAGGATACACAAGTTTTATTTGACTGTAGTCTTAGCATTTTAATGAGGCAAGGTAAGCAGGACTTCCAGGGTCTGAGCCCAAAGATTGACTCAACAAGGCCAGAAGCAATGAAAATACTTTGTTTTTTAATGCCTATAGGAAGGGATCGGGATTAGAAGAACAGCTTGATCACCAAGGAGCTGTAGATAACAGCTAGGGTTGCAGTGTGGATTAATGGTGTGTGTGTGTGTGTGTGTGTGTGTGTGTGTGTGTGTGAGACTCCACTGTTTGTATACACCATACACTTGATAGTAATTGTGAGTTCAGTAAGTATATCTTTATAGTAGGTGTTGTTTCTGAAGCCTGGCCTTGATGTTGGACCATCTCAAGAGAAGAAAAGTAAAAATCATTACTTATGCCAGATTTCCCTTCACAGAGAGAAAGAAATCATTGCTTTCCTTTGCTGAAGTAATGGGAAACTGAGTGGCTGCAGCACTGTGACTATAGAAGATCTAGTCTCTTCTTGCTGACAGCAGGCTTCTGTTTGACAATCTGACCTCAGGCAATTACAGAACAATGGATCATTAGAGAGAAGTGGCCAAATCTTTCTGTGAATGTAGTACAAAGGTTTGCTGTCACTAGCTGGCCACTCTCTGGCAGTACTTTCTACAAAGCTTACTACGTGATGAATTCTATGTGGATAGATAAATGGAGCAGCTTGCTTAGGAGTTAGAGCAAGGTTGGGGTTGTGGGTGTTGATGAGGGCCAGACTTTGGTTCTGAAGCTCATCAATCAAGCCAGGGCTGTGGAAGGAGGAAGTGTGTTCTATCGCTATCTTGGAACAAGGTTAGAAATCCAACACTAGCTAGTGCTTTCAGTGAGAGGGTGATCCCCCAGAATACAAAGAGTTCCTCTCCCACAACTTTGGTTGCCTTGCTATGGTCATTCCATGGCCATAGGGCTCTATGATTAAAACATTCAGAAGCTATTTGCTGCAACAGAATATAGAAATTAAATTTGTGCCTCAGAAGTACAGACTTCTGGGTTAAGAGTTTGGAGATGAGTGGGTGGCCTCCTCCCCCAACCAGGGGCCTTGATTACCTCTGAATACAGTCTCTATGGGTTCTCCCTCCCGTTATTGGGCATTTCAGCTAATCTCATCCCTGTTGGGTCCTGGGAGCCTTTTGCTTTCATGGCAGATGGGACTTGCTGGTGGCTACACGCAGTTCCCCATCCCTCATTGCTTCACAACTCTGATAAAATTCCTGACCCTCTGTATATTATTCCCATTTGCTCTTATTCCTGATATTACCTGCCTTTTTCTCCCTTCCCCTCCTCTCTTCTTCCCATGTCCCTCCCACCCTCTACCTCCCATGAGTATTTTGTTCCCCCTTCTAAGAAGGACTGAAGCATCCACATTTTGGTCTTCCTTCTTCTTGAGCTTCATATCGGATCTTGGGTATTCCAAGCTTTTGGGCTAATATCAACTTACCAGTGAGTGTATACCATGTGTGTGCTTTTGTGACTGAGTTACCTCACTCAGCATGATATATTCTAATTTCTTCCATTTGCCTAAGAATTTCATGAAGTTATTGTTTTTAATACCTGAGTAGTACTCCATTGTGTAAATGTACCACATTTTCTGTATTCATTCTTCTGTTGAGGAACATATGGGTTCTTTCCAACTTCTGGCTATTATAAATAAGACTATGAACATAGTGGAGCATGTATCCTTGTTATATGGTGGAGTATCTTTTGGGTATATGCCCAGGAGTGGTATAGCTGGGTCTTCAGGTAGTACTATGTCCAGTTTTTGGAGGAAAATCCAGACTTATTTCCAGAGTGGTTGTACCAGCTTGCATTCCCACCAGGAATGGAGGAGTGTTCCTCTTTCTCCACATTCTTGCCAGAATCTGCTGCCATTCTGATTGGTGTGAGATGGACTCTCAGGGTTGTTTTGATTTGCGTTTCCCTAATGATTAAGGATGTTGAACATTTCTTTAGGTGCTTCTCAGCCATTGGAATTTCCTCAGTTGAGAATTCTCTGGTTGGCTGTAATCCCCATTTTTAATAGGGTTATTTGGATCTCTGGTATCTAACTTCTTGAGTTATTTGTATACATTGGATATTTGCCTTCTATTGGATGTAGGATTGGTAAAGATCTTTTCCCAATCTGTTGGATACCATTTTGTCCTATTGACAATGTCCTTTGCCTTACAGAAGCTTTGCAGTTTTATGAGGTCCCATTTGTTGATTCTTGATCTTATAGCATAAGCCATTGCTTATTTCAGGAAAATTTCCCCTATGCCCATGTGTTCAAGGGTCTTCCTCACTTTCTCTTGTATTAGTTTCAGTGTATCTAGTTTTATGTGGAGGTCCTTGATCCACCTGGGCTTGAACTTTATCCTGGGAGATAAGAATAGATTGATGTGCATTCTTCTACATGCTAACCTCTAGTTGAACCAGCACCATTTGCTGTCTTCTTTTCACTGGATGGTTTTAGCTCCTTTGGCAAAGATCAAGTGATCATAAGTGGGTGGGTTCATTTCTGGGTCTTCAATTCTTTTCCATTGATCTGCCTTTCTATCACTGTACCAATATCATGCAGTTTTTAATCACTATTGCTCTGTAATAGAGCTTGAGGTCAGGATGGTGATTCCCCCAGAAGTAGTTTTATTGTTGAGAGTAGTCTTTGCTACCCTGTGTTTTGGTTATTTCGAATGAATTTGAAAACTGTTCTAAGTCTATGAAGAATTAAGTTGGAATTTTGATGGGGATTGCATTGAATCTGTAGATTGCTCTGGGCAAGAGGAAATCAGGAAAGAGGATAGCATTTGAAATGTAAATACATAAAATATCCAATAAAGAATAAATAAATAAATAAAAAGGAGTAAACATTTGCTCTCCCTACTTTACTTGTCTTGCAGGGATATCCACAGGGCTCTGAAAACATCATTTTACTGGCATTTCTTCCCTTATTTTCATGTGTAGCAAAGAGGTGCAAAAGTCAATAGACAATATCTAGACCAGGGAAACAGATTATGATAAAACCCATACAATCATAGAAGGGGCAAAAGTATGAGTGGAGTTGGCAGTGTTCATTTAGTGTTTTTCCTTTTGCTGTCAAAATCCATCTCTCCACTTGCAGAAAACAGGTGCATGCACTAGGCACTAACTTACTTAAGCATTGTACTGGCTGGTTTTGTGTGTCAACTTGACACAAGCTGGAGTTATCACAGAGAAAGGAGCTTCAGTTGGGGAAATGCCTCCATGAGATCCATCTGTGGGGAATTTTCTCAATTAGTGATCAAGGGGGAAGGGCCCCTTGTGGGTGATACCATCTCTGGGCTGATAGTCTTGGCTTCTATAAAAGAGAAGGCTAAGAAAGCCAGGGGAAGCAAGCCAGTAAAGGACATCCCTTCATGGCCTCTGCATCAGCTCCTGATTTTTGACCTGCTTGAGTTCCAGTCCCAATGTTTTTTAGTGATGAACAGCAATGTGAAAATGTAAGCTGAATAAACCCTTTCCTCCCCAACTTGCTTCTTAGTCATGATGTTTTGTCCAGGAATAGAAACTCTGACTAAGACAAGCATTAATCATACAGTCTTGGTTGTTACATGAGGACAAAGGAATTGTCCACAGAACAGTACATTCTCCTCCTGTTTTTACGTTTCTTCTGCAGACTGGATCCATTCCAATCATCAGAAAAAGTTAGGGTTCAGGTTCTACACACACACACACACACACACACACACACACACACACACACACACACACTACAAGCACAGTGAATAGCACAGACTTTCCTCTCAGGAAGGAATTAAAAACTGTGGACTGCATGGCAGCATTGAGTAGCTATTCTTGGGGAAAAGAATGAATCTGCTCAGGGCACTTTTTACATTTTGAGCCAAGCTGGATTCATGATGCCTTTTGAAACTACAAGTTAGGATTTAGAGTCCACAAGTTAACTTCAGAGCTTCCTCATGGTCTTCCATTTTCTTCTCAGCTTTGTTGGTTCTATTGAATACCTTCTGCATTGAATCTGTCTTTGGGAAGCCTGAATGGAACTAGTTTAAATAATGTAGGGTGAGAGAGACCAGAGGCTCCATGTTAGAAATGTTGATGGAAATCTATCTATCTATCTATCTATCTATCTATCTATCTATCTATCTATCTATCTATCTATCTATCTATTATCTATCTATTATCTATCTATCTATCTATCTATCTATCTATCTATCTATCTATCTATCTATCTACTATCATCTGCTGACAGGAAAACCATAGTCAGGGTCAGCTCCCAGGAAAACATCAGGGCCAGTCAGGCCAAGCTTATCCCTTCTGATGGAGTTCCTCCTCTCCTTGGGGACTCTAGCCAGAGAAGGTTAATACAAATGTAGACATGGTTTGTACATACCTCTTGTTAGTGTCTACCCACTACTTAAACTGAACTTATTCTTCTTTGCAGCGGATTTAGGCTTGTCCTAGAAAATCTGTGGGCTTGGAAGAGTATCCCCTGGGGTTGCATCACAACAGGTGTTGACTGTTGAAAACACTTCACTGGGTCTCTGTCATGCCTTTTCTCAAAACAAAAAGCTTACCTTTGTCTCTTACTTCATGCACATGCTCCTAACAACATTCCTGAAAATGTTCAGAATTGAAACTTCAGAATTCGCACAACTTTGTATAAAAGAAGCTCCATTTCTTTCTCCAAAAGACATTTTTTTTCATGATCCTTCTGCAGATGACCCAAATTCAGATGACAGCATCCAAGATGGACAACTCATGACTACCTTACTAGGTCAGAATGGGTTAGATAGTGGCCACCTAGCTCAGAAAATAAACATGTAACAAGCACATCCCAGAATTTCTCTGAAAGAGCACACAAAACCACCTGGACAGTCCATATGTAAAAATGGAACTCTGACCACTCTTGAAGCCAGACTCTTGGATGTCTGGGAGTCAGGAGACCACAACTTCGGCCTGTCACACCTTAGACTGTTCTCCCACCTGCTGAGTGGTGTCCCCGTGTTTCCCTAAAGCCCAGCACCATGCCTCAGCCTCTTGGCAACTTTCTCAGCCAGATGAGACATTTAGTGTCCATGACTGCCAGGCCTTGACTCTTTGAGATTGATTACGCCAAGGTATAGTTTAGTAACATACCACTATAGAGGTTCATAATGTTTAGGTTGTGATCACTCTGAACTGCTTGACTTTAGGAAAGAATTTTAAGGAAGAAATGAGAGTTTTTCACAGCTTGGTTCTGTGGACTCTAGGTTGGGATGAGTCAGTCTAAGTACAAAGAATCAGAGAAACTGAGTCATATACTAGCCCACCCTTCTCAAGACGAAAGCTTCATAAACTTAGTCAATAAGACCAAATCCACTTTCTGGAAAAATATCCATTGGGGACCTTAATGACAGAATAGGTATGACTTCCAAATATGATACACCACTTAGCTCAGTAATTCAAAGCCTTATTAACTGTGGGCTGATTGCTCAGGACAGCACATGGTCACCTCTCTGCTCCCTGCAGCCTGCAAATCTTTTATTTAGACATTAGCACAAAATAACAGAAAAAATTTCTGCCAGGTTTGCTAATCCCCCAGACTAATATCCAGAACGATATATATATATATATATATATATATATATATATATATATATATATATATATATATATATATATATATATATATATACACATACACATACACACACACACACACACACACACACACACACACACACACACACACATACACATACACATACACATACACATATACATATATATTCTTCCTTAGTTTGCAGGTTCTCTTGAGTCTTATAGACATGACAGCACAAGGGTTGTACTCTTATACCCCTTTTTTCTGCTCATTACACAGAGGTAAAACAGGGATTGATCACCTTGGATCAGTGAATCATCAGTTCTGTAGACTAGAAAATGCAAAAGGGGTCCTGAAAAATTGTGGGACAGTGGACCATGGAAACTTGGCAGGTTGAGAGGGTTCAGCGACCCCAGAACCTGGGCATCCAGGTAGGATGCTCCCTGCTCCCTGCCAGATTCCTGGCTTGAAACACAAGCCACACATCCAGCATAAGGAAATGTGACCTGTGACCATATAGCCTAAAACAGAGTTCTCCGTGTAAATGAGTTACCTAGAGGCTCTGAGTGTTTAGCCAATAAGTTTCCCTTCCCATATATTCCTTCCTGCTAAAAGTATTTAATCTCTGGTTCTCTCTGGTGAGGTAATATTAATCCATTTTTCTATGATAATTAGTCAGTAAGCAGTGTGGATAAACATGGATTGTTTCCTTCATCAAGAGGAAAAGGCCTTCACCTACGGAACTATAGTCTATATCTCTTGTAGAAGGCCTCTATGCACTTTCAAACAACCGCTGCTAAGCTAAGGACCGTCACTGATGAGCTAAGCCGGAGTTCCTCAATTCCTCGGCCCCTGGTTCATTGTCATTCTCAGCCTGTGATCCAAAAATTCTGTTCCCAACTCTTCGTGACCAAACAGCACCTGAATGTCCATGAGTTTGGGAGCACTCTGTCCTGGCCTGCCGTGAGCTCATGGACTCTAATCCTTCATTCCTGACTCCTCTGTGAGGCACCCCAGTGGTAAATGGATATCTGGGAGTCAGGAGACCACAACTTCGGCCTGCCACATCTTAGACTGTGTTCTCCCACCTGCTGAGTGGTGTCTCCGTGCTTCCCTAAAGCCCAACACCCAATGGCGGTGGCACAGGGTAAATGCAGTCAATGAGCCGGGCGTGGTGGCGCACGCCTTTAATCCCAGCACTCGGGAGGCAGAGGCAGGCGGATTTCTGAGTTCGAGGCCAGCCTGGTCTACAAAGTGAGTTCCAGGACAGCCAGGGCTATACAGAGAAACCCTGTCTCGAAAAATCCAAAAAAAAAAAAAAAAAAAAAAAAAAAAAGCAGTCAATGTCTCTTTGCGTCAATGTCTCTTTGCATTTCACCTCCCTAGTGGTGCATCTCATACTCCAGGAGTTGGGCAAAATGCGAATCCATTTCTGTCTCCACAGCAGTCTGCCAGGCCAACTAGCATGTCTTACACCACAGCTTTTGAGCAGAATGCAGACCCACAGAAAATGTGATGAAAATGTAGCCATAAAACTTTCCTCCACTCTGAACCTCTGTGATATCAATATAGGAGAGACTTCCCAACCAAAATGCTTGTCAAACAAGCATGAGGACCTGAACATTAAAGTCTGGCAGGTCAGTTTGGTATGCTTATAATCCCAGCTCCCTGGAGATGGGCACAGTTCCCTGATGCTCTATCTGCAGGTAGTCTGACACAATGGACAAGCTTCAGGTTTCAGGACAGAAGGTGTAAAAAAAAAAAAAAAAGTGACAGAAGACACTTGACACTAATCCCTGTCCTACTCTAATAGTAACAAATACATGAAAGTATTTTTGAATGCACATGAACTCATACACCTGTACCAAGGTATAGACATGGAACACACACATACAATACCCTCCCCTACACAGACAAGACCACACATGTGCACACACACAAAGGCAGCAGAAATAAAGATGGGACAAAAACATGATATGTTAACATTTCATCTTTCAAGAATAACCCTCTTTACAAAGTGTGGGGAATCTAGTTTACCGCCTTCAATAATGATGCCTTTTCTTCCTGGTACTCTATCGAGAGGCTCCTGAAGAACTGTGATTCACTTTGATTCTCATCTTTTTAGATGCATCTGCAGAAAAGAGTAATTTGTAGAGCTGAGTGCATTTAGAACAGCACCACCTGTGCACACATCATCACAGAGAATGCAAAAATTCTTTCAGAACCTTGGGAAATGGGTTAGCATGTCTTTAAATCTGCTTGGGAGGAAATAATGGATACAGGAGTTATGTTTATGGTATTCAAAAGGCAAGTATTTAAAACTTCTTTCCTAGACAGATCTGTGAAGCAACATTCTTCAGAATATCCAATAGCACACATAAGGCCAGACACAGGAAACTACACCTCACAATATTCTACTAGTTCTGATTTGATTTGTATATTTTCATTTTTATATATCTTTAAGAAATATGTTTTTATTTGTATACTGTATAAGTTATCAATACATTGTAAATAATATAAAATAAGCAATTTTGTATACAAAAAATAATGTTAAGATAAAGTACAGAAAGTAGTACATATATATTTTCCACCTTCATTGTTAATGTTTCATGTAAATATTTGGATATGCAATATAACTATGAAAGATTGAAATGAAGAATAGAAGCTCAACGAATAGGCTGAATAGGCTGTTTGCTTCAGTCCTGGCCTGTCATAGTCTTTCATGGACACTGAACTATTTTAAAACTGGTCAACTATAAAAACCTCAGACACCCCAAATGTCTGTCTATACATTTCCATGTATACTTCTGGCCATACTTTGTTCTCCTCTGTTGTTTTTGTTTTTGTTTTTGTTTTTGTTTTTGTTTTTTTCAAGACAAGGTTTCTCTGTGTAGCCCTGGCTGTCCTGGAAATCACTCTCTAGACCAGACTGGCCTCAAACACAGAAATCCCTCTGTCTCTGCCTCCCAAGTGCTGAGACTAAAGGCATATGCCATCATGTTTAAATTTTTATATGTGCATGCATGTGTGACAGGGCATCTACATATATTTATTTATGTTTGCGCAAACATGAGCATGTGTAAGTGTGTGTAAGAGTGCATTAGTTTCTAGGTATGAATAAAATATAAGTTTGTATGTTTGTCTCTGGGAATAAGCATGTGTGTACGTGGTGATACAGGAACAGACAGAAAGCTCTATTGTCCTTGTCCTCTACACTGGGACACTATAATGGGTTATTCTGGCTCATGATTCATTTTCTGCATGAAACTTTCATGCTCATAGGGCACAGATGGTATCTACATGACACTAAACAGTCAGGAGATACTTTGTGATTTTACTGCCTAACACTGTCTTTGTAATATGCAGGAGGCTAACTCATGAAAGAACTGCCAAGCTGTACCCCAATATGATATATGCATATACTATCTGGGATTGACATTGTCCCTGATACAGAATAATACGTTGTGGTGGTGTTTGTTAATGATCAATATAAAACCATGGTCCTTCTGGTTTCCATCTGCACCCTGGAGATAACCCTGTGCCACAGCTCTCTGTATTACCCAAATCCCTCCTGGAGAGAGCAGGTCTCCCAGGAGTGCTGATATACCCAAGATCACAGCTGGATCAAGGAGGACCCACCAGGAGTCCACAAGGCACAAGAACTGCAGCACAGCCAGGTACAGGATCCTTCCAGTTTCCATTTGCTCCCCGGAGATAACCCGTTGCCACAGCATTCCATACCCAAACCAGCCTGGAGAAAGCTGGTCTCACAGGAGTGCTGACATACCTAAGATCACAGGCTCACAGGAGGGACAAGCTCCAGTTAGAGACAACAAGACTAGCAAACACCAGAGATAACAAGATGGCAAGAAGCATTTGAAAGAATGTAAGCAACAGAAACAACACCTACGTCACATCATCAGAACCCAGTTCTTCCACCACAGCAATACCTCGATAAGTACACTGGAAAAGCAAGACTCTGATTTAAAATCACATCTCATGATGATAATAGATGACTTTAAGAAGGACACAAATAAGTCCCTTAAAGAAATGCAAGAGAACACAGGTAAACAGGTAGAATCCCTAAAAGAGGAAAAACATAAATCCCTTTAAAAATAAAGGAAAATACAATCAAACAGGTGAAGGAACTAAACAAACAACATCCAGGATCTAAAAATGGAAATAGAAGCACTAAAGAAATCACAAAGGGAGACAACCCTGGAGTTAGAAAATCTAGGAGAGATCAGGAGTCATAGATACAAACATCACCAACAGAATACAAGAAATAGAAGAGAGAATCTCAGGTGTAGAAGATACCATAGAAATGATTGAAACAATGGTCAAAGAAAATGCAAAATGCAAAAAACTCCTAACCCAAAACATCCAGGAAATCAAGGACAAAAATGAAAAGATCAAACCTAAGGATAATAGCTATAGAAGAGAGTGAAGATTCCCAACTTAAAGGGCAGTAAATATTATTTTAAACAAAATTATAGAGAAAAACTTCCCTAACTTAAAGAAAAATATGCCCATAAACATACAAGAAACCTATAGAACCCCAACTAGATTGGACCAGAAAAGAAATTCTTCTTATCACATAATAACCAAAACATGAAATGCACAACACAGAGAAAGAATATTAAAAGCAGTAAGGAAAAAAGGTCAAGTAACATATAAAGGCAGACTTATAAGAATCATACCAGATAACTGGAAAATCTGGATGAAATGGACAATTTTCTTGACAGATAACAAATACCAAAGTTAAGTCAGGATCAGTTAAGCAGTCTCATAACCCCTAAAGAAATAGAAGCAGTCATCAAAAGACTCCCAATGGAAAAAAGCCCAGGACCAGATGGGTCTAGTGAAAAATTCTATCAGACCTTTAAAGAAGACCTAATACCAATATTCTTCAAACTATTCCACAAAATAGAAAGAATTTGTTCTATTAAACCACAATTAAGCTAATACCAAAACCACACAGAGACACAACAAAGAAAAAGAACTTCAGAATATTTTCCCTTATGAATATCAATCCAAAAATACTAAATAAAATTCTTGCCAACCAAATCCAAGGACACAACAAAATGGTCATTCACCATGATCAAGTAGGCTTCATCCCAGGGATGCAGGGATGATTCAATACATGGAAATCCATCAATGTAATCCACTACATAAACAAACTCAAATAAAATAAATAAAATAAAATAAAATAAAATAAAATAACCACTTCATTATATGCTGAAAAAGATTTTGACAAAGTTCAACATCCCTTCATGTTAAAAGTCCTGGAAAGATCACGAATTCAAGTCCCAAATCTAAACATAGTAAAAGCAATTTTCAGCAAACCAGTAGCCAACATCAAACTAAATGGAGAGAAACTTGAAGCAATCCCACTAAAATCAAGGACTAGACAAGGCTGCCCTCTCTCTTCCTATCTATTCAATATAATACTTGAAGTTCTAGCTAGAGCAATTAGACAACAAAAGGAGGTCAGAGGGATACAAATGGAAAAGGAAGAAGTCAAAAATCACTATTTGCAGATGATATGATAATAGACTTAAGTGACCCAAAAAATTCCACCAGAGAACTCCTAAACCCGATAAACAACTTCAGCAAAGTGGCTGGATATAAAATTAACTCAAACAAATCAGTAGCCTTCCTATACTTTAAGGATAAACAGGCTGAGAATGAAATTAGGGAAACAACACCCTTCACAATAGTCACAAACAATACACAGTATTTTGGTATGACACTAACCAAACAAATGAAAGATCTGTATGACAAGAACTTCAAGTCTCTGAAGAAAGAAATGAAAGAAGATCTCAGAAGATGGAAAAAGCTCCCATTCTCATGAATTGGCAGGATTAATATAGTAAAAATGGCCATCTTGCTAAAAGCAATATACAGTTTCAATGCAATCTCCATCAAAATTCCAACTCAATTCTTCATAGAGTTAGAAGGAGCAATTCTCAAATTAATTGTGAATGAAAAAAAAAAACAGGATAGTGAAAACTGTTCTCAACAGTAAAAGAACTTATTCAGGAAGAAGTTCTCAGACCTTAAGCTGTACTACAAAGCAGAAGTGATAAAAACAAAACAAAAAAACAAAACAAAACAAAACAAAAAAACCAAAAACAACTGCATATTATTGGTACAGTTACAGGCAGGTAGATCAATGGAATAGAAATAAAGCCACATACCTATGGCCACTTGATCTTTAATAAAGACGCTAAAACCATCGCATTTTCAACAAATGGTGCTGGTTCAACTGGAGGTCAACATGTAGAAGAATGCAAATTGATTCATTCTTATCTCCCTGTCCAAAGCTCAAGTCCAAATGGATCAAGTGCCTTCATATATAAACAGATACACTGACTCTAATAGAAGAGAAAGTGGGGAAAAGTCTCAAACATATAGGCACAGGGAAAAACTTCCCGAAAAGAACAATGGCTTATGCTCTAAGATCAAGAATCGACAAAGGGGACCTCATAAAACTGCAAAGCTTCTGTAAGGTAAAGTACATTGTCAATAGGACAAGATGGAAACCAACAGATTGGGAAAAGAGTTTTACCAATTCTAAATCCAAAGAAGCAAATAACCCTACTAAAAATATGGGAAGCAGAGCTAAACAGAATTCTCAACTGAGGAAACTTGAAGGGCTCAGAAACACTAAAGAAATGTTCAACATCCTTAGTCATCAGGGAAATGCAAATCAAAATGACTCTGAGATTCCACCTCATACCAGTCAGAATGGCTAAGATCAAAAACTCAGGTGACAGCAGATGCTGGCGAGGATGTGAAGAAAGAGGAATACTCCTCCATTGCTGGTGGGATTGCAAGCTGGTACAACCACTCTGGAAATCAGTCTAGGGGTTCCTCAGAAAATTAGGCATAATATTACCTGAGGACCCAGCTATACTACTCCTGAGCATATGCCCAGAATATGCTCTAGTATGTAATAAGGACATATACTCCACTATGTTTATAGCAGCCATATTTATAATAGCCAGAAGCTAGAAACAACCCAAATATCCCTCAACAGTGGATTGGATACAGAAAATGTACTTTTACATAATGAAGTATTACTCAGCCATTAAAAACAATGACTTTATGAAATTCATAGGCAAATGTATGAAACTAGAAAATATCATCCCAAGTCAGGTAACCCAGTCACAAAAATACACACATAGTATGCACTCACTGATAAGTTGTTATTGGCCTAAAAGTTTGGACTACTCAAAAAATCAATTCATAGACCATATGAAGCTCAAGAAGAAGGAAGACCAAAATGTGTATGCTTCAGTGCTTTTTAGAAGGGTGAACAAAATACTCACAGGAGAAAAATGGAGACAAAGTAGGGAGCAGAAACTGAAGGAAAGGCTATCCAGTGACTGCTCCACCTGGGAATCTATTCCACATACAGCCACCAAACCCAGATATTATTGTAGATGGTGGGATGTTCTTGCTGATACGGCTCTCTCCTGAGAGGCTCTGCCAGAGCCTGACAAATTCAGAGGAGGAAGCTCACAGTCAACCATTGGATTGAGATCAGGAATCCCCAATGGAGGAGATGGAGAAGGGACTAAAGGAGCTGAGGGGATTTGCAGCCCATGTTGGGAGCAACAGTGTCAACATGCCAGACCACCCTGGAGCTCCCGGGAACTGGACCACCCACTAAAGAATAAACATGGATTGTATGCAGCAAAATGCTGAGTCCTGTTTGTTATCCAGTCAGTTAGTCTATATCTTTCTTTTTATTAGGGAATTGAGTCCACTGATATTCAGAGATATTAAACACCAGTGATTGTTGCTTCCTGTTTTTGTTGCTGGCCACATATGGCCAGCACCATGAGTCCTTGTTAGGCATCAGTGGGAGGAGAGGCCCTTGGACCTGAGGGTGTTCAATGTTCCAGTGTAGGGGAATGCCAGGTGGGAGGATGGGAGTGGGTGGCTGGTGGAGCACCCTCATAGAGGTGAGGGGGGCGGGGGGATGGGATAAGGGATTTCTGAAGGGGAGACCTGGAAAGGGGAAAATATTTGAAATGTAAATAAATAAATTATCCATGAAAAAAAAGTCATTTGGTTTGGTAAAAAAAGAAAAAAGAAAAAAAGAAAAAGAAAAGAAAGGAAAAGAATCACACCAGACTTCTCAACAGAGACTCTAAAAGCCAGAAGATTCTGTGAAGATGTCCTACAGATCCTAAGAGAACTCAAGGAAAACTCAGAGTTCTGAGTGCCTCCATAAAGAAACTGGGGAAAGCATACATTAGCAGCTTAACATCACATTTGAGAGCTGTAAAACAAAAAGAAGCAAATATACCCAAGAGGAGTAGAAGGCAGGAAATAATCAAACTCAGGGCTGAAATCAACCAAGAATAAACTAAGAGAACTATACAAAGAATCAACAAAACCAGGAGCTGGATCTTTGAGAAAATGGACAAGATAGATAGGCACAGAGACAGAATCCAAATGAATAAAACCAGAAATAAAAAGGGAGACATAACAGGAGAAACCAAGGAAATTAAAAAAAAAAACCCATCAGATTGTACTACAGAAGCATATATTCAATAAAACTGGAAAATATAGATGAAATGGATGATTCTAGACAGGTACCTTGTACAAAGTTAAATCTAGATCAAATTAACCATCTAAACATTCCCACAATCCCTAAAGAAATAGAAGAAATCATTCAAAGTCTCCCAACCACAAACACCCAGGACCAGATGGTTTTAGTGCAGAACTCTATCTGACCTTCAAAGAAGACATAATACCAATACTCTTCAAACTATTCCACAAAATAGAAACAGAAGGAACACTATCCAATGCACTTATGAAGCCACAATGAAGTTTATACCTAAATCACACAAACACCCAACAAAGAAATAGGACTTCAGACTAATTCCCCTTATGAATATTGATACAAAAATACTCAATAAAATTCTTGCAAACCAAATCCAAGAACACACCAAAACAAACATTAGCCACTAGGCTTCATCCCAGGAATGCAGGGTTGGTTCAATATATTGAAATCCATCAACATCATGCACTATATAAATAAATTGAATGACAAAAACCATATGAGCATTTCTTTAGATGCTGAGAAATCGTTTGACAAAATTTAATATCTCTTCATTCCAAAAGTCTTGTAAATATCTGGAATTCAAGGCCCATGACTAAACATAGTAAAAGCAATATACATCCTCCAGTTGGAGGATGGGGTTTCTCACCTTCCTCAAAATATTTAACCCAGAATTATGTGGGTTAAAATTGGTGTCCTGGGTCTGCTCTGCCGCAGTGTTGGGCCACTCACTTGTTGAGGAGGGATGGGGCAGTTTGACTATGTGCACCCCATGCTACCACAGGGCAGGTGTCAGGTTGAATCCTGTGGAAGAGCTGATAACAGAGTGGTGGACCGAGGGCAGGCTCTGGCCCAGGGCTGAGGGGCAAAGGGCAGGGCGGAGAGCATTCAGTTTGGGTCCCGAGGGAAAGA
This sequence comes from Mus musculus, assembly GCF_000001635.26. Lineage (NCBI taxonomy): Eukaryota > Metazoa > Chordata > Mammalia > Rodentia > Muridae > Mus > Mus musculus. The sequence goes on from NC_000083.6 coordinate 54,040,013, forward strand.
GAGTCCTAGCTTGCTCAGTGGGCAGGTTGGTTTGGCTTGGTGGAAACCGTGTCTGGAAGCACTGAGAGTGCTCCTGCATGAGACTAGATGTTCAGATCTTTAGAGGAAGACCTGCCTCATTGCTCTAGCACGGTGGATCCTGATGAGACGAGGCAGTCCATGGTTTTAAGGCATTTATTGTAGAAAGACAGAGAGAGGGAGAAGTAGAGGCTGGCCATGGCCATGTGGAAAGAGGGGGGAAAGGAATGTGGAGAGAGGGGGAGCAAGAGGGCAAGAGGCAAGAGAGAAGCAGGAGGGAAACAGGAGTAAGATATTAAGAGAGTAAAAGAGGGAGGGGGGCCCTTTATAGTGGGCTGGGCCTACCTGGCTTTTGCCAAATAACTGTGGGGAGCATACCTAGTTGTTGCCAGGTAACTGTGGGGGTGGAGTCCAGACAGAATACCAAGAGCCTGAGGTGTTGCCCTATGTGACTGATGACCACAGAATTATTGAGCTGGGGCCTTGTGTCAGGAGCCTAGTGTCTGGGAGCATGTGGCAAACTTCCTTTCAGCCAAAGCAGAGTTATCTGCTGGGTCTCTAGGGTTTAAACCTAGCTCAACCAGAAAACAGGATGCCTTTCATGGTCCCACAGAGTTGTTTATGTCTAAAGGAAACAAGGGGACAAACGGTGGAGCAGAGACTGAAGGAAGAGCCATCCAGAGACTGTCCCATCTGGGGATTCATCCCATATACAGACACCAAACCCAGACACTATTGCAATGCCAAGAAGTACATGCTGACAGGAGCCTGCTATAACTGTCTCCTGAGTGGCTCTGCCAGAGCCTGACAAATGCATCTGGGAATGCTTGCAGCCAACCACTGGACTTAGCATGGTGTCCCCAATGGAGGAGTTAGAGAAAGGACTGAAGGAGCTTAAGAGGTTTGCAACCCCATAGGAAGTACAACAATATCAACCAACCAGACCCCCTAGAGCTCCCAAGGACTAAACTACCAACCAAAGAATTCACATGGAGGGACCCATGGCTCCAGCTGCATATGTAGCAGAGGATGTCCTTATCTGTCATCAGTGTGAGAAGAGGCCCTTGATCCTGTGAGGGTTTGATGCCCCCGTGTAGGGGAATAACAGGGCAGTGAGGTGGGAATGGGTGGTTAGGTGGGAAAGCACCCTCATAGAAACAGGGGAAGTAGGGATAGGATAGGGTTTTGTGCTGGGAAAACGGGGAAAGGGGATAACATTTGTAATGTAAAGAAATAAAATATCTCATAAAAAAACATATAACTATGGTGATGCTGTATCATTTCACACCAATAGCTGGATGCAGAGGTTGGAGTAGTACATGAACTGCTCTATAGTGGAGAAGGTACTATTGGTAAATAGCTTGAACAATTCAACTTTCTTCACAGACTTCCTATTAAGCAGCCCATGTGAAGAATGCTACTAGGATTTCTTAGAAAAGTCACATTGATTTTGGTGGTTTTAAACCCCTTTGTATATATTTATATCTATCAGCCTGGACTGAGTTAATATTAAATCACTCTTTGAGAATAAATATGGTGCAATACTGGGTGTGACAATGCTGAGGGAGGCATTGGGAAGAAACATCAGGGACAGAAAACATGGGAGCCCATCCTGCTATGCTCACTTGTTTTTAAAAACAGTATTCTATTTTCTTTGTTTGCTCTCATTAACTAGTGAAAGCAGAACATAGAAGATGTGGGAGGATACAACTATTACTATTGGACTGGGTTGTTGTGGCTTCATCTCGAAATTGGAGCAGGAGAGAAAAGATGGGAAAATGTTTTTCAAGAAAGGATAAGAGTAGAGAATGCACAGGGGTCCAGGTATTACCTGGGGGAAATCTCTGTCATGTGGTAGACATACGCAATAAACTCACCTCAGAAGAGGGACCACAGTAGAGCATAAGATCAATTATCCAATGTCCAAATTTGTGGATCAATGCCTTTTATTCATGGGATTATTGAAACTCTATCTGAGGGGTTACAAGTATCAAGGATAACTCAACAGTAGCTATAAGACTAGAAAGTCCATACCATGCTGTGTGAAAATCTTGAAAATATCAACTCTGACATTATTTGAGCAACTTACCAGCAGCTCCACACCCTGTCTCCCTGTCTCCCTGTCTCCCCCTCTCTCTCCCTCTCTCCTTTCCCCCTCTCCCTCTCTTTCTCTCTCCCTCTCTTCCTCTCTCTCCCCCTCTTTCCATCCCTCTCTCTCTCCCCCCGTCTCTCTGGTATGTTGTGTATGTGTCCATATACTTTCCTGTAGAGACCAGAAGGCACTGGATCTCAGTTTCTACTCTATTTCCTTGAAACGGGCTTTGTTGATCATATAGGCAACCAAACACACAGCAAGTCTCTCCTCCCACAAACTAAAGCTATAGACTTCCAGATTGTTCTGTATGCCCTGGGAATGGGAACTCATGTCCTCATGTTTGAATATCATGCTCTGTAACAACCAAGCTATCTCCCTAGTTCCTATTTGTACAGAACATTCACTGTTTTTTTATAATAAACAAACATGTTGAAATCTTCAGGGTTGCCCAGCACCTCAATAGAATTATTATGAAAACTACCATGGGCAAAGCCACCAGAATGCACACAATTGTAATAGTAAACACACTCAGAATATGTTTCTCTAGGAAATATTTTACCAAAACTTGCCATGCTGTTAAGAGTAGTTTGAAATATCCAAGGCTTATTACTGAACATGATTTGTTTTAACAGAACATGATTTGTTGAACATAATACTATCTCCCATCTGGAATGTAAACCTCACATCTAAAGTAGTCAAAGACCCTTGTCCAGATAAAAGTAAGGTGGTTGCTATACAATGTTACCACCTGAATTCAGTTTTATGAACCCTCATCGTGGGAGAGCACTTCAGGTTCTTTTAACCTCCATATATGTGCCTTGGCATGAATGCTCTAAAACATACATACACCCACACAAATTTAAATCAAAGTCTTGAATGGTGAAATAAAACCCTCATGAACAGAAGTTTATAGTTTAGTGTATTTATTAACACTTAATACAAATTAAAAGTAAGAAACAAGTTCAAACCAAAATCACAGGATGGACGAAAATTCCTTTCTAGTGGATCTTCTCATCGAAAAGTTTTGGCTACATGTATATATCTGTTGTTTTTCCATTCTCTCACAATAATGCCATTTTGCTGTCTATAATGTGTTCATTTTCTTTTGTTTATTTAAAAGAGCAAGTCCTTTTAATACATTATAACTTTCCTGAAAAAACAATGATGTAGTAAACCTTCCTTTTGTTCTCTTAGTTGAATGATTGCTATTTATTTTATTACCTAAAATCTATGCTATAGGTGATCTCCTAGCTTTAAATGCAATGTCTGTGATGTGCATGGCATGGCAGCACATGACGTTTGCATATGGTATGGTATCTACTTTCCTGCCTTATCTACTTTTGGTTGTCTATAGATTTGAAATGATTATCATTTGTAAAGAACAACAAATGTCCTTCCAAGCAGAAGCCATTGGGAAAAAACAGAAATATCTTTCCATAAATATTTTATGTGTATTTCTTTTATCATTTGATCTTTTGTTTAAAAAAAATCTGTTTATTTTTAAGGCTCATTTGGATCATTGAGACTGAAGCAGTAAGCAAGAGGACTGCACGGATCTGCACCACATATTCTGCATATCTGTTACAGTCGCTAGGTAGATGTTTTTGTGGGACTCCTAACAGAGGGAGTAGGAGTTTCTCTGACTCATTTCCCTGCTCTTTGGGCACTTTTTCTCCCATTGGATTGACTTGTCCAGCCTCCAAATGAGGGCTTTTTTCTTGATTTATTTATTTTTTTTTGTGTTTTCTTTTTTTTTTTTCTTTCCATTTTTTATTAGGTATTTAGCTCATTTACATTTCCAATGCTATACCAAACGTCCCCCATACCCACCCACCCCCACTCCCCTACCCGCCCACTCCCCCTTTTTGGCCCTGGCGTTCCCCTGTTCTGGGGCATATAAAGTTTGTGTGTCCAATGGGCCTCTCTTTCCAGTGATGGCCGACTAGGCCATCTTTTGATACATATGCAGCTAGAGTCAAGAGCTCTGGGGTACTGGTTAGTTCATAATGTTGATCCACCTATAGGGTTGCAGATCCCTTTAGCTCCTTGGGTACTTTCTCTAGCTCCTCCATTGGGAGCCCTGTGATCCATCCATTAGCTGACTGTGGGCATCCACTTCTGTGTTTGCTAGGCCCCGGCATAGTCTCACAAGAGACAGCTACATCTGGGTCCTTTCGATAAAATCTTGCTAGTGTATGCAATGGTGTCAGCATTTGGATGCTGATTATGGGGTGGATCCCTGGATAAGGCAGTCTCTACATGGACCATCCTTTCATCTCAGCTCCAAACTTTGTCTCTGTAACTCCTTCCAAGGGTGTTTTGTTCCCACTTCTAAGGAGGGGCATAGTGTCCACATTTCAGTCTTCATTTTTCTTGAGTTTCATGTGTTTAGGAAATTGTATCTTATATCTTGGGTATCCTAGGTTTTGGGCTAATATCCACTTATCAGTGAGTACATATTGTATGAGTTGCTTTGTGAATGTGTTACCTCACTCAGGATGATGCCCTCCAGGTCCATCCATTTGGCTAGGAATTTCATAAATTCATTCTTTTTAATAGCTGAGTAGTACTCCATTGTGTAGATGTACCACATTTTCTGTATCCATTCCTCTGTTGAGGGGCATCTGGGTTCTTTCCAGCTTCTGGCTATTATAAATAAGGCTGCTATGAACATAGTGGAGCATGTGTCCTTCTTACCAGTTGGGACATCTTCTGGATATATGCCCAGGAGAGGTATTGCTGGATCCTCCGGTAGTACTATGTCCAATTTTCTGAGGAACCGCCAGACTGATTTCCAGAGTGGTTGTACAAGCCTGCAATCCCACCAACAATGGAGGAGTGTTCCTCTTTCTCCACATCCTCGCCAGCATCTGCTGTCACCTGAATTTTTGATCTTAGACATTCTGACTGGTGTGAGGTGGAATCTCAGGGTTGTTTTGATTTGCATTTCCCTGATGATTAAGGATGTTGAACATTTTTTCAGGTGCTTCTCTGCCATTCGGTATTCCTCAGGTGAGAATTCTTTGTTCAGTTCTGAGCCCCATTTTTTAATGGGGTTGTTTGATTTTCTGAAGTCCACCTTCTTGAGTTCTTTATATATGTTGGATATTAGTCCCCTATCTGATTTAGGATAGGTAAAGATCCTTTCCCAATCTGTTGGTGGTCTTTTTGTCTTATTGACGGTGTCTTTTGCCTTGCAGAAACTTTGGAGTTTCATTAGGTCCCATTTGTCAATTCTCGATCTTACAGCACAAGCCATTGCTGTTCTGTTCAGGAATTTTTCCCCTGTGCCCATATCTTCAAGGCTTTTCCCTACTTTCTCCTCTATAAGTTTCAGTGTCTCTGGTTTTATGTGAAGTTCTTTGATCCATTTAGATTTGACCTTAGTACAAGGAGATAAGTATGGATCGATTCGCATTCTTCTACATGATAACAACCAGTTGTGCCAGCACCATTTGTTGAAAATGCTGTCTTTCTTCCACTGGATGGTTTTAGCTCCCTTGTCGAAGATCAAGTGACCATAGGTGTGTGGGTTCATTTCTGGGTCTTCAATTCTATTCTATTGGTCTACTTGTCTGTCTCTATACCAGTACCATGCAGTTTTTACCACAATTGCTCTGTAGTAAAGCTTTAGGTCAGGCATGGTGATTCCACCAGAGGTTCTTTTATCCTTGAGAAGAGTTTTTGCTATCCTAGGTTTTTTGTTATTCCAGATGAATTTGCAAATTGCTCCTTCTAATTCGTTGAAGAATTGAGTTGGAATTTTGATGGGGATTGCATTGAATCTGTAGATTGCTTTTGGCAAGATAGCCATTTTTACAATATTGATCCTGCCAATCCATGAGCATGGGAGATCTTTCCATCTTCTGAGGTCTTCTTTAATTTCTTTCTTCAGAGACTTGAAGTTTTTATCATACAGATCTTTCACTTCCTTAGTTAGAGTCACGCCAAGATATTTTATATTATTTGTGACTATTGAGAAGGGTGTTGTTTCCCTAATTTCTTTCTCAGCCTGTTTATTCTTTGTGTAGAGAAAGGCCATTGACTTGTTTGAGTTAATTTTATATCCAGCTACTTCACCAAAGCTGTTTATCAGGTTTAGGAGTTCTCTGGTGGAATTTTTAGGGTCACTTATATATACTATCATATCATCTGCAAAAAGTGATATTTTGACTTCCTCCTTTCCAATTTGTATCCCCTTGATCTCCTTTTGTTGTCGAATTGCTCTGGCTAATACTTCAAGTACTATGTTGAAAAGGTAGGGAGAAAGTGGGCAGCCTTGTCTAGTCCCTGATTTTAGTGGGATTGCTTCCAGCTTCTCTGCATTTACTTTGATGTTGGCTACTGGTTTGCTGTAGATTGCTTTTATCATGTTTAGGTATGGGCCTTGAATTCCTGATCTTTCCAGAACTTTTATCATGAATGGGTTTTGGATCTTGTCAAATGCTTTTTCTGCATCCAACGAGATGATCATGTGACTTTTGTCTTTGAGTTTGTTTATATAGTGGATTACATTGATGGATTTTCGTATATTAAACCATCCCTGCATTCCTGGAATAAAACCTACTTGGTCAGGATGGATGATTGCTTTAATGTGTTCTTGGATTCGGTTAGCGAGAATTTTATTGAGGATTTTTGCATCGATATTCATAAGAGAAATTGGTCTGAAGTTCTCTATCTTTGTTGTATCTTTCTGTGGTTTAGGTATCAGAGTAATAGTGGCTTCATAAAATGAGTTGGGTAGAGTACTTTCTACTTCTATCTTGTGAAAAAGTTTGTGCAGAACTGGAATTAGATCTTCTTTGAAGGTCTGATAGAACTCTGCACTAAACCCATCTGGTCCTGGGCTTTTTTTGGCTGGGAGACTATTTATAACTGCTTCTATTTCTTTAGGGGATATGGGACTGTTTAGAAGGTCAACTTGATCCTGATTCAACTTTGGTACCTGGTATCTGTCCAGAAATTTGTCCATTTCGTCCAGGTTTTCCAGTTTTGTTGAGTATAGCCTTTTGTAGAAGGATCTGATGGTGTTTTGGATTTCTTCAGGATCTGTTGTTATGTCTCCCTTTTCAGTTCTGATTTTGTTAATTAGCATTTTGTCTCTGTGCCCTCTAGTGAGTCTAGCTAAGGGTTTATCTATCTTGTTGATTTTCTCAAAGAACCAACTCCTCGTTTGGTTAATTCTTTGAATAGTTCTTCTTGTTTCCACTTGGTTGATTTCACCCCTGAGTTTGATTATTTCCTGCCGTCTACTCCTCTTGGGTGAATTTGCTTCCTTTTTTTCTAGAGCTTTTAGATGTGTTGTCAAGCTGGTAGTATGTGCTCTCTCCCGTTTCTTCTTGGAGGCACTCAGAGCTATGAGTTTCCCTCTTAGAAATGCTTTCATTGTGTCCCAAAGGTTTGGGTACGTTGTGGCTTCATTTTCATTAAACTCTAAAAAGTCTTTAATTTCTTTCTTTATTCCTTCCTTGACCAAGGTATCATTGAGAAGAGTGTTGTTCAGTTTCCACGTGAGTGTTGGCTTTCTGTTATTTTTTTTGTTATTGAAGATCAGCCTTAGTGCATGGTGATCTGATAGGATACATGGGACAATTTCAATATTTTTGAATCTGTTGAGGCCTGTTTTGTGACCTATTATGTGGTCAATTTTGGAGAAGGTACCATGAGGTGCTGAGAAGAAGGTATATCCTTTTGTTTTAGGATAAAATGTTCTGTAGATATCTGTCAGATCCATTTGTTTCATCACTTCTGTTAGTTTCAGTGTGTCCCTGTTTAGTTTCTGTTTCCATGATCTGTCCATTGGTGAAAGTGGTGTGTTGAAGTCTCCCACTATTATTGTGTGAGGTGCAATGTGTGCTTTGAGCTTTACTAAAGTTTCTTTAATGAATGTGGCTGCCCTTGTATTTGGAGCATAGATATTCAGAATTGAGAGTTCCTCTTGGAGGATTTTACCTTTGATGAGAACAAAGTGCCCCTCCTTGTCTTTTTTGATGACTTTGGGTTGGAAGTCAATCTTATCAGATATTAGGATGGCTACTCCAGCTTGTTTCTTCATACCATTTGCTTGGAAAATTGTTTTCCAGCCTTTTATTCTGAGGTAGTGTCTATCTTTTTCTCTGAGATGTGTCTCCTGTAAACAGCAAAATGTTGGGTCTTGTTTGTGTAGCCAGTTTGTTAGTCTATGTCTTTTTATTGGGGAGTTGAGACCATTGATGTTAAGAGATATTAAGGAAAAGTAATTGTTGCTTCCTGTTATTTTTGTTGTTAAAGTTGGCATTCTGTTCTTGTGGCTGTCTTCTTTTAGGTTTGTTGAGGGATTACCTTCTTGTTTTTTCTAGGGCATTGTTCCCGTTCTTGTATTGGTTTTTTCTGTTATTAACCTTTGAAGGGCTGGATTCGTGGAGAGATAATGGGTGAATTTAGTTTTGTCGTGGAATACTTTGGTTTCTCCATCTATGGTAATTGAGAGTTTGGCTGGGTATAGTAGCCTGGGCTGGAATTTGTGTTCTCTTAGTGTCTGTATAACATCTGTCCAGGCTCTTCTGGCTTTCATAGTCTCTGGTGAAAAATCTGGTGTAATTCTGATAGGCTTGCCTTTGTATGTTACTTGACCTTTTTCCCTTACCGCTTTTAGTATTCTATCTTTATTTAGTGCATTTGTTGTTCTGATTATTATGTGTCGGGGGGAATTTCTTTTCTGGTCCAGTCTATTTGGAGTTCTGTAGGCTTCTTGTATGTTCATAGGTATCTCTTTCTTTATATTTGGGAAGTTTTCTTCAATAATTTTGTTGAAGATGTTTGCTGGTCCTTTGAGTTGAAAATCTTCATTCTCATCCACTCCTATTATCCGTAGGTTTGGTCTTCTCATTGTGTCCTGGATTTCCTGGATATTTTGAGTTAGGATCTTTTTGCATTTTCCATTTTCTTTGATTGTTGTGCCGATGTTCTCTATGGAATCTTCTGCACCTGAGATTCTCTCTTCCATCTCTTGTATTCTGTTGCTGATGCTCAAATCTATGGTTCCAGATTTCTTTCCTAGGGTTTCTATCTCCAGTGTTGCCTCACTTTGAGTTTTCTTTATTGTTTCTACTTCCCTTTTTAGGTCCAGTATGGTTTTGTTCAATTCCATCACCTGTTTGTATGTTTTTTCCTCTTTTTCTGTAAGGACTTCTACCTGTTTGATTGTGTTTTCCTGTTTTTCTTTAAGGACTTGTAACTCTTTAGCAGTGTTCTCCTGTATTTCTTTAAGTGATTTATTAAAGTCCTTCTTGATGTCCTCTACCATCATCATGAGATATGCTTTTAAATCTAGGTCTAGGTTTTCGGGTGTGTTGGGGTGCCCTGGACTGTGCGAAGTGGGAGTGCTGGGTTCTGATGATGGTGAGTGGTCTTGGTTCCTGTTAGTAGGATTCCTACGTTTACCTTTCGCCATCTGGTAATCTCTTGAGTTAGTAGTTATAGTTGACTCTGTTTAGAGATTGTTCTTCTGGTGATTCTGTTACCGTCTCTCAGCAGACCTGGGAGACGGATTCTCTCCTCTGAGTTTCAGTGCTCAGAGCACTCTCTGCTGGTAAGCTCTCTTACAGGGAAGGTGCGCAGATATCTTGTTTTTGGACCTCCTCCTGGTCGAAGATGAAGGCCCAAAACAGGGCCTCTCTCAGAAGCTGTGTTGCTTTGGCAGTTCCCAGAAGCTGTCAGCTTCTGTGGTGCAGACTCTCACCTGTGCAGACTAAAATCCTAAGTTCCAGGGAGTCCTGGAACCAAGATGGTGACCGCTGCTCCTGAGGCTGAGGCCGTCTCCCGAGCCAGGCGGACACCTGTCCTCTGGTCCGGATGGTGGCCGGCTGTCTGCGGCCCGCCCAGGCTGCTGCCTCAGCGGCTCTGTGCTTCTGCCCGTCCCAGAAGCTGTCCGGTTCTCTGGCGCACCCTCTAACCTGTTCAGACTAATTTCCTAGGTCCCGCGGAGTCCCGGAACCCAGATGGCGACCGCTGCTGCTGAGGCTGAGGCCGCCTCCCAAGCCAGGCGGACACCTGTCCTCTGGTCCGGATGGTGGCCGGTTGTCTGCGGCCCGCCCCGGCTGCTGCCTCAGCGGCTCTGTGCTTCTGCCCGTCCCAGAAGCTGTCCGGTTCTCTGGCGCACCCTCTAACCTGTTCAGACTAATTTCCTAGGTCCCGCGGAGTCCCGGAACCCAGATGGCGACCGCTGCTGCTGAGGCTGAGGCCGCCTCCCAAGCCAGGCGGACACCTGTCCTCTGGTCCGGATGGTGGCCGGTTGTCTGCGGCCCACCAAGGGTGCTGCCTCAGCGGCTCTGTGCTTCTGCCCGTCCCAGAAGCTGTCCGGTTCTCTTTTTCTTGATTTATGGTAGTTTGGTTTGTCCTGATTTTCTATTGTTCCTTGAAGCCCTATTCTTTTATGAAAGAAAAGAGGGGATAGATCTAGTTGAGAGGGGATGTGGGGAACAGCAGGAAGGAGTAGAAAGAGGAGAGACTGTACTCAGAAGGTATTGCATGATAGATGAACCTATTTTAATAATAATAATAATACCAAAATAAAATCTTCTTATTCATATAAAATGCACATTTAAAAAATTTTTAAACATAAAACCATTTTTTTCAATATAAAATTATTTTTATTCAAAGTAAAAATATTTTTATTAAGCATAAAAATATTTCACCAGAAAAATGTGCTCTGGTTGAGTTTCCATTCCATTGACATGTTCATTGCACAGACTTCTATGGTGTGCTGAGAAGCCAAATGCAAAGGGACAGTCCCTCTCACCTCAGAAGACAGTTACTTCTTTGTGTGCCAGCAGTTAGTAAGGAGCAAAAATAGAAGAGCACCCAACACCGAGACTCATGTCATCTTCGCCATGGTATACCATGCCTTTCTCACACATTAAGGACTGATTGGGAGAAATGAGGTGTGTGGGAACATGGATTTTCCTGAAATTACACAGCCTGTCCATCTCAGAAGCAAGGCATTTCTGGCTATTTCCAGGCCCTTTTTCCTGCCCTTCCCTGCATCACTTTAAATAGGAGGACCTCCCTCAAAGGCCACTAAAAGAGTTAACTGTCTGTAACCATCTTAACCACAAGCGTTCACATTTCTTATTGGGTGATTTGTCTTTTTTCTATTGCTTCATGTAAGCTCTTCATAATTAACAAGGTTGGAGCATTTATTAATATATATAATATTATTTCTATAATTTGACAAAATCAATATGCTATAGAACTGGTCTTCTGAAATGAAAATGTATATTTACAAGGCTTGAATTGTCAGCATTTACTGTGTAGTTTCTGAGATTCATGTTCTTTGCAGTGGTTTCTTTGTTTTTAGGAAAGTAAATTGTTTCATAATTTTTACTTTAACCCTTAGGTTTTGTAACTTTTCAGTCACTGACTTTACCAGGAATTCATCTTAATGAACACCTGGAAAGAAGGTAGTAGCTATACTTTGTTCAAATGTTAGCCAGTGGTAATGTGCCCTGTCTGGCACTCTTGATGTTGACACTGATTTAAGATGCAGATTTCTTGTACATAAGTACATATATGTTTGTGTGTGTTGGGGGAGAGTACCTATTGGCATTCATGTACATATGTCTGGATGTGTGTACATGAGCCAAGAGGTCAAATTTGTGTGTCATTCTCGAGGTTCCAGGCTCCTTGACTTTTTTATAATTAAATTGTGTGTGTGTGTGTATATATACCTGTGAGTTCCTGCAGACATGCACACACAGAGAAGACACTGTACTGTGTACTTTTGGAGGCCAGAGGGTAATTTATGGGAGTCAGTTTTTTTTTCTTTAATCATGAAGGGCCCTGGATATTAAACTCAGATTGTGAGGTTTGATGGCAAACACCTTCACCAATGAGCTGATTCACTAGTACTGGTTGACCTGGGGTTCTCTACTTAGAATAAGCTGATCTCACTTGATGCATCAGGGAGGGGTGATGCCCAGGGGGGCTTCACCCTCTCAGAGGAGATGGATGGAAGAGGATGGGAAGGAAATTTATGAGGGGGGAGCAGGAAGGAGATAGTGGGGTGGGTGGCTATATGGAAGAGTTTGGAGGGAAGAAAGGAAAGGGAGAAAGGTCCTGAGTATATTATAATCCCCCAAATAAAATATAAATATAGGGAAAAAAGGAAATAGACCAGGCTATTCTAAAATCCATGGAGATCCTGAGGGGTGGGATGATGATTTATACTGAAATGCCTGGCTTCAATCTTACTTTATTTCAATCAATGGTAATTTCCCTCAAGCATCAGGGGGAAGAAGCTGTACCAATTTCCCTCTTTTTCATCTTGTCTGTATTAGGGACATGCTATGTAGAAATAAAAAGCTCTACAACAGTGCTATAGACCTGCCCTCAAATTTCCTATAATAACTTCAGAGTACAGAGGTGATGGTATACTTCCTACCCCTATTTTTGAAGTGAGCATTTCATAAATACACAAATATGTCAAAGAATAGAAACAACAAACCTGTGTCTGTCATGAACACAAATGTAAAGCATAACAACATATCAGTCCATTGTCCAAGTGTGGCTTGCTCAAGCCTGTCATGCCAAGACTTAGGAGTCAAAGGGAGAAAGATCAATAATAACCTGATCTGAATGGATACCTCCAGGCCAGGATAGACACAGCATATTAGGAACTTTGAAAAAAAAAAACCTCCAAATATAAAAAAGAATCACACACGTGACTCTAGGTTTACACACACAGTACCCTAAAGCCAGGATTCCCTCCACCTGTTCTTCCTTTGCCCAGACATAAGCCTGCCAAAGGGCTTCTGGTGTCTGGAGGAGCATGACCTAGGAGGAGGGGGTAGAAACATAGAAGATGGGAGAGAACACTGCACCTGGTGATGCATGGTGTCTTAAGGGAAGGGAGCAGGTAAATTTATCCCCAGATAAACACAAGCATTATTCAGAAAAACTCTCATACAGAAAAATTGCAATGTATAATAATACGTTATAATTAAAAATCAGTACACCACTCTTGGAAATAACTGCCACATGAATCAGAGCTCTATACAAGCAACATAAGAAATGCACATTTTACCAGGGTAGGAGCGTACCCAGGGGATCCCCACCAGCTCAGAAGAGAAGGGGATGGGGGAAGGAGTGTGGGAGGGGATAACTGGAAGAGGGACAATGAGCAGTATGTAAAATGAATATAATAATAATAATAATAATAGTAGTAATAACAATAATAATGAAAAATACCCATTTTACCCTGGTCTTCCAGTATTTTAATACCTCCCACATTTGTTATGTATTGCCTATACCACATATATCTATCTACCGAGTAAAATCCTATAACAAATAATTAATCATCATTATGACCGTGATCGTCATCATCCTTTTAGAACACTGTTAGTACGAATAGGTTCGTTACCATGCCTTTGAAATATCGAATCAGCATGAAATAGTCTGTCCTGAGGAACTCTTGTAACCCTGTAAGGAGAAAAGGGAGAATGTGTTTTGCTGGGCACAGAATCTTGAAGAAGTAAGATGAGGGAAAAAATGTGCTCTGCAGAGTAGTCTGTGAGTTGTCTGGACATGGTCAACCATAAAATGAGGCCCTGCTCTGATGTTTCCAGGTAAGTGTCAAGTAGAGAAGGGGGAGGATGCCTTCAAAATGCACTCTTGTCCTGTGCTACTGATGAAGGGTGTGGCAGGAGAGAACAGCTCCATCATTCAACAGAGACCTCTCCTGCTCCTGTGTGACAGGCAGAGCCCTTGGCTCATCTGATGATATCAGTGTCTCTTTTCACAGACACCTTCACCTAGGCCTCCCATGTTACCTCTCATCTCATTATCCAAGAATCTCATGTCATTTTCCATTCAATGGGTGGATTCATAACTTTTATTTGAACTGACATTTAATGCTGTTCTGCTCCAATGTGGCCTTGCCTAACCCGGTACTGAGTATTGCCTCTGCAAGACCAAAAGCCATGGGTCTGTTTTTGTAACCAATGCTCACCATAGGGCTTAGGCTGAGAAGGAAACTTTGATCATCATGGAGTTGTGTATGTCAGTCACTGGTGAGTGTCATGGTTGAACTGTTTTCCAGGACACTTTCAGGGTCAGGAAAACAGCTCACGAAATTGACAGGTTCAACTGAACTCAACAGAGAATCAAGGGCTCTAATTTGTGTGAATCATGCATCTGAAGGTGAGATTGAGTACAGTCAGCCTGTTTGTGGTAGAGGATGAGTTACTGAAGCCTGGTCTTGATGTAATGAAGAAAAGAAACACATGAGGTGGCTTAGGCCAGCATCTCCTACACAGAGGGAACGTTATCTTTAACTTGCTTTACTGAAGAGGCTGAGACACTGCTATGGAAAGAAGTTGTCCAGCTGGATTGGATAATAGCACTGTATAGGCAGGAACAGTGCAATGGGATGAGCAGCAGATTCTGGTAGCTAGAAAGTTATAAGTGCTAAGCATTTACCTCCCTCAGTTAATATCTTTTGTATAGTTAGATTAAAGACATAAAGGACACTCCTTACCCAACTCACTACATAGTTGTTTTTAGGGGATCAGGAGTGGACATTAGATAGTCCTTCTGCTGTTCCACACAGAAAGATAGATATTAGACTCCAGTCTCAACTGAGACAAGGGGATAGGTGTGATAGGTATCAGGTTTTGCTGGATACTCAACCTCCTGTCAATAACACATGTATACTACTAGGTTCTAACCCGACTGGATGCCTCCCCATCTGATATATAGCAGCAAGTATAATGCACTACTGGACACCAACTCCATGCTATCCTATTTGCACTGCCATCTGCCAGTCCCTGCTGTACACCCCCCAACACACACACACACGCACACACACACACACACACACACACACACACACACACACCCTCAAACATGTATCTAAGTTTCTAAGTCTTGGCCAATGCGTGACTTCTCATAGAACAACAAATTGCCTGCTAGGTATCATGCTTTGATGAACAAACCTTCACATACATACATCTTTTTTTTTTTTTAGCCGACAGAGATCTATTTACTTTGGCAGTACACACGCCCATATTTTCCAGACGATTAGACACAGATCAAATATGGAAAGCACTTTCCAAAATGTCTTTGCTGCTGGAAAAGATGCAGAACTTAAAAAAAAAAGCAAAATAGAGCAACATTTCAGGGTTTCACACTTCAAATCATTCACTGAGCCAGGTATCAAGAACAAAAACTTTGAATACAGAACCCTAGAAGTTTAGTTTGTGGACAGGAAGTTACTTGAGGGTCCATGAATATGGTCTCTACACAGGCTCTAGGTTTTGCCCACAGGCTCTTCACATACATCTTACATGTATTCTTAGGTACTGGGCTCTGAATGAAGCCATCTAACCCCATATTTACTGCTCGTTATCAAGCTATGATGGATATATTCCTGCCACTGTATCCATAACACACTGGTAATTATTAGTCCCCACTTGACAACCTCACACTACCAAAGCCCTACATGCACTCTTAGGTTTCAGTCCCTCTTGGGATCACCCCCAACCACTGACCAACTACAGTGTTATTAGTTCCCGCATGATGCTACAGCACATCAACCCACATAAACTTTAGCCTATCAAACTGATAGGTATCCCAACACACAGGCCATGATAACTCCTACAATACTAACTGAAGGCCCTTGAACACACATACTACCTTATAGCTGCCCCATATATATATTGCTAACTACCTGACCCTGATGACACTGCCAAATGCCTCACACATACTCTTAAAGTTTCAGGCACGCTTGGACATCATACACCTTACCGCAGACAATTTGACTTATCCGGTTTTAAATGGTACCCATGTCATTCAACTGACATGTATTTATTAGGCTTTGTGAACTTCTGGATATACCTTCCTTCCACTGCTGCAATTTAATATACATTGTTTTTTAACTCCACCATCTCTCATCCATTTCTAGGTATCAGCTTCTGTTTGACCTCCTACTTCACATAAACTATCTGCTATCAGACCATGTTGGAAACTTCTTCTCCTCCCACACCTCACAAAATTGCTTAGTGTTGGGCTTGCTTAACACTCTTCCCTTGCTCGTGCAATACTCACTCTAGTAGGCATCAGGTTCTACTTGACTCGTCCAACAACCACACAAAGTACAAAAATAGCAGTGTTTGTTGGCCATTAGTCGATATTGGGGATAAGGGAATGTCTGTAGCTATGGCTGTCATCTAGCATGTTATGTAAGAGAGAGGCATGTTGTTTTCTTCAGCCAGATACACAGCAGTGTATATGCCCCAAGGGATAAGTCAAAGTCAAGTTCTACTGATAGTTACCGGGCCATTATGGACATTAACCTCACCTGAATGCCTGAGGCATACACACTTCTGTGTGTCAGGCTGAAATGAACACCACACTTCCCTTCCACATAACATTCTAGATGTCAGACAGAGCTACACACATACTCTTATCTCCAATATCCACGGATGTCCAACAACCACTGCTATTTTTCTAGATTCTGCTAAACACCTACACCACTTCCATATATAATCTTCTACATATTAGAAGATGGCCTTATTGTCATTCTTGTGCAGACTGCATCTTAGCATATGATGTTAGGCATCAAGCATTACCTAGCATCCCACCATTCTTCTGTCAGCATATACAACTAGAAAGTGGTAGGGAGTGTTAGCATGGCTGAAAATCAGCAGTGTTACAGGTACAGGAAGAGGAATGTATTGAGCAGCACTTGGTGTCATGCAAAAATATAAGGTTCAGGACTTAAAAGTCCAAAAGCATATGATACATGCAAGCCCTAGGCAAGCGTCCAGCAAGGCCCTAAACTAAGCAATGTGTTTCATGTTATCATGGCAGGAGAAGGAGTGTCTAGGGATCTTGATACCTAGTCGTGCATGGGTTGGTTTGTCAGCAGGATTTAAGGAGGATCTTAAGGCATCCCACAAACACAGCAGTATATGTTGGGTGGTAGCAGTTTGGAACTGTCCAGGTACAGTAGAACATGACACATAGTAGTCTATGTGCCATACCAGGACCATGTTCAGCAGTGCTTGATATATAGCAGTACATGTAGAGCAGTGATGGTGGCGGAGGCAGTGGAAGCAGAGGTGGTGGTGGTGGAGATGAAGATGTTATCAGCAGGGGTTGATAATGAAAACTCTCTTCTCTGTTTTTTCCTCTGTCTGTCTGTCTGTCTGTCTGTCTGTCTGTCTGTCTGTCTCTTTCTGTGTGTGTATGTACATTTGTTTGTAGAGGTTAGTCAGAGAGTGTGCTGCATTGCCGTCACCTAGCAGTGAATGGGAGGCTAGGATGAATGTACTTTGGGTTGCAGTACAGTTTGAATTGCAGCAGTGAGTAAGAGGTAATTTGTTATGTGTTCATCAGGGCCTAAGATCAAGCAGTGCATCTAGAACTTGAAAAACATGGACAGGGATTGTGGCATGGCCTCCTATATAGCAGTGCTTGTGTGATATATGGGGAAAAGGCACAGCACAGGCACTCATGCACATACACCCATGTACACATGCAAAAAGCAATCATGAACACACACACACAAGCACACATGCACATGCACAGAAGTGTCAGGTACTGCCTGAAAGCCTCTTTCCCAGAGTCAAAGCTCTACACACATCAAAGTGTCGGGTTCTCCTAAGTATTCCTTACCCTATATTCAAAGCCCCACCAGACACAGATACAAATGACAGGGTGTCATGTTCTTCCTTTTTTTTTTTTTTTTCCTCTCCACAGCTAAAGACACAAACATGGCCAAATGTTAGGTACTGCTAGGTGTCCTTAATAGTCAAAACTAAACTATCATAAGCACACACATACACAGGCACACACACACACACACACACACACACACACACACACACACACACATTGTTTCTCTCTTGTCTTTTTTCCTCTCTCCATCTCTCTCTGACTTTCTGTGATTCCATGTTAAGAGTCAGGTTACTCTTTGTGTCCTTCCCTCCTCTCCAACAGCTAAAGCCATAGTCAGGGTAGGCTTCAGGTCTTACTAGGCATCCTCTCCCTTACAAACAGCCTTAGGTTTCAGGTTATGCTAGGTATCACCTCCCCTAATTCAAAGGCTCAAAACACAAACATGGCTTTTTGACCAGTACTGTTAGATACCCCCAACCCAATGACCAAATGGTACATGTACACACACACACACACACACACACACACACACACCACTCACAGCTAGGTGTGAATTTCTCCTAGGTATCTTTCCTATAACAAAAGTCCAACAAAGAAATTTAGATGCAGGGTCCTACTAGGTGTCCCCCCTTCTTTATGCTAAAACCCTCATACAGCACATGGCTGTGCCTGGTTCTACTGGGTATTTCCTCTCGAACAGTTCAGTTCCTGCTAAGTACCCCCTCCCCTACAGTCAAAGTCCCAATACAAATAAAACCCTAGGGATCCAATTATGCTTAGTAGCTCCTTCCTTACAGCAAAAGGATGGTGCCTAGTCTTGTTAAGTAAACCCTCCACCATCTGTTCTTCCATGTTTTATACTCAGATCTGAAGTTTAGGAACTAAGAACAGAAGATGTGAAAACATGGAACATTTTTCTTTCTGGAAATGAGTTCCCACCTTTAATATAATCTTTTCCTTATTCATCAGTATCTCCAGAAAGATGGCTTACTAGCAAAGAGTGTTAATGAGTTGAACATTCGAAACTAGGCTTGTGATTTTTGTAGCCGTTGACATATTACAGGACCCATTTCTTTATTAATGACTAATGTGTGATATCTAGGTCCATCGTGGGTGGCTCCATTCTTATAAGGTGGTCCTAAGTTGTATAGGAAAATGTATTCCATAAGCCATGGAGAACAAGCCAGTAGCTATCTTTCCTCCATATTTTGGCCTTTGCCTCTGCTTGAGTTCCTTCCCCAGCTTCCATAAATGATGAACTTTGATCAGGACATGTAAGCCAAATAAACTTTCTTTCCCACATTGATTTTTGTTACAATGCCTATCAGCAAAAGAAAGTATACTAAGATAATATCCCAAGACTGGTCCCCATCAGTGCTAGGTTACAGGTATGTACTTCAACACTAAATAGAAAAATAAAATGTTTAGATGATATCATGGAGAAAATAAGGCCTAGGGAAATAGAATTCCAGTGTGATAGTAATTTTAATGGATTTAATAATAGAAAATATCTTTAAACAAATGGATGAGAGAAATTTGGTGAATAAGGATAGAAAACAAGATGTGGTCTTGGGAGTATACAGGTCTGGGGGAAGAGTTTAAGGAGTTTGCTCTAAATGTGTTGGTATGCCATCTTCATAGAACAGGAAAAGTGGAGTGGCATCATCTGACTTGATTGAAAGAGTTGTAGGACAAATAGGAGACCTGCAACAGTGATTACAGTGACATTAGTTTAGGAGGTTGGTGTAACTGTGGCTGGATTGTTCCACCACTCAGTTGAATTCCAAGGTGAATAGACACACTTTTATGTGTGCAACATGGTTCATGAGATCAGAATGTATGCAAATTCCTAGCTGCTAGCACATACCCACATTTATAATGCAGGGCATGGCTTATGGGATTAGTGGATGTGCCATACTCAGAGCCCTACCCCTAGCCCAGATCCCATCACACTTCCTGGAGCCAGACTTGTGATCACAGGGTGCCACAGTGGGTAAAATTGATTGCTGCCAATCTTGACAACCACTTGGTAGAGGAAGAAAATTAACTTCTGTAAGTTGTCCTCTAGGCTTCACATTTCACAAAATGGCAAACACATTACCCTTAAAACTAAATAAACAAAATGTTATATGCTTGAAAAAAGATGAGATATAAGTGGTTAATAAACACATAAAAATGTTTATCCTCCATAGGCATAAGGAAATAAAAATTAATACTACATTATGATTCCATCTTGCCCTAGAATGGAAGACATTGGGAAAACAGTGACAAGTACTGTCTAGGATGTAGGCAAAGGGGATTCCTTACATACTGCTGATGGGAGGTAAGTCCAGCTGTTATGTAATTGAGCATGGAGGTTCCTCAAAACATTAAAGTAGATGTACATTATGATCCAACTATAGCACACCTGAGTATATATCCAAAGGTTTCTAAGATAATTGCACATGTTTATCGGAGCCCTGGTCACCATAGATAAGTATGCAGCCAACCATGTGTCCAACAACAGAAAAGTAGGTTGAAACACACACACACACACACACACACACACACACACACACATACACACACACACACACACACACACACACACACACACACACACACACACACACAGCAAGTTTCCTTCTGTAAAGAAAAACAAGCTTTTGTCACTTGTAGGAAACTAGATGTAGTAGGATTGTTTTAGTTAGGTTAACTGTTGTTATGATGAGCATCATGCCATAACGCAACTTGGGAAGGAAAGTGTTTATTTCACTCACACAGTTCATAATCAGAAGCTGTGAGCCAAGAACTCAGGCAGAGTAGGACCTGGAGGTAGGAGCCGATGGAAAGGATGTGGAGGGATGCTGCTTACTGGTTTGGTTCCCATGGTTTGCTCTATCTGCTTTCTTACAGAACCCAGGACCACCAGCCCATGGGTGGCATCACTCGCAATGAACTAGGCCTTCCTCAAACAATCACTAGGTAAGAAAGATGTTCTACAAGCTTTTCTACAGCTCCACCCTTTGAATGCTTCTTTTTGATTGGAGTCTCTTCCTCTCAGGTGACTCGCTTGCTTGTGTCAAGTTGACATAAAATTAGCTAGCACAGGCATGTAATCTTATTAAATGAATTAACCCTGTCTCAGAAATAGATATTGTATGTTTTCTGTAATTTTTAGTTAGTAGATACATTAAAATTATGTATCAGCATTACAGGTAAGTAAAAATGACCCTGGCTAGGGAAACAAAGTAAATTAAGGGGCTAAAGGAACAATATATAATCAGTATAAAGAGCAAGCATTTTTTAAAAAGAAAATATGGGGATATGTTAGTTTAAATTTCTATTTCATGTACTATTAGAAAACGTGATTGATCAAACTGATGTTTAAAGTTGACAACAAAGTATAGTAAAAAAATTTTTTTAAACTCACACAATATTAGGAGTAGTAAGTTACAATAATGCGAGCAGAAAAATTTTAATAGAAAGAATTTTATTCACTAGAAAGAATACCAACTAAATAGGAATAGCAGAGAGGAGGAGGAACCGCTAAACTGGAAGTTGAGATGGGGAAAAGCTAGGGAATTTCTGGGTTCCAACACCACAGGGTCTGACACTGGTGATCTTGCAAAAGTGGACCTGGGACGCCTGTCCATGCTGGAAACCAGCATTGGAACATCCTGAGCAAAGCAAATAACTTTTCTTCTGTAATGTCTCTCTTGCTCCCTCTACCGACAACGATTAACATCGTGCTTTGCCAGGAAATAAAAACAATGGACAGTTGCTTGTTACTATTCAATAAAATGTTTAAACTATTCTTTGTATGCCTTGTGGAAAAAAACGTATTTTTGTCATGTACAGTTGGTCCTTGTGACTGTATACTTTACGCATGTGAGTTTTCTTTAGCCACAGAATACAAATTGTCTGATGCTGTGAATAAAATTAGCTATTGCATGAGACTTTTGTTTGCCTCATTTATATTTATCATATATTCTCCCAGGTCCCACCACCCTTTAGTGCAGTAAGCAATCAGACTACCTCAGACTACCAAGGCTTACATTATTGAAGAAGATGGGCTTTCTCTCTCCCTCCCAGCAACTACCAATTGCCAATAGCCTTCATCTTATGGTGGAATTTTATGCCCACTTTTCCCTTTATACTGGGATTTAGTCTGGTTTGAGATGTCACAGGCTTTTTACATGCTGTTACAATTGCTTTGAGTTGATAAGTTCAACTGCCTTGTGTCTGGAAAACACGGTATCCTTGAAATTATCCAGTATCTCTGACTTTTGTAATAGTTCTTTCCCTCTTTCATGAAAATCCCTGCGCTTTTTGAGGAGGTTGATATGTGTGCCTAGTTTTAGGCTGAGCACTGCCATCATCTCTTAATCTCTTTACACTGACCCACTGAACATCTCTGTGTCAATTCCTATCTATTGAAAAAAAAAAAACTTCTTTGATGTGAGGATTTAGAGTTGCACTGACCTATGGATATACATCAGTGGGTATAACAGTCAGTCATTGAGGTCATTTTAGTACTACGCTCACTTAGCATAGTAATACTAGTAGCCTTCCCCTGGGGCATATGGCAACAGTTTGTGGTCCTGTAATGGTGCTATGTATGGGATCTGTCTCAAGGAGTGAGCCTGATCCTTTCAGAAAGCAGCTGATTATTCATATTGTATTATTCACTGCCACTGTTGTGCCAGTGAGCATATCTTGTCAGGCTATTAGTGTCAGTCATTGTCAGGTCATTATTATAAATCATTGTCAGGCCATTATTTGGTTCATTGTCAGGTCATGATTGTAGTTCAAAAGATTCAAAGCCGGGTGATATTGATGATTGCTTTTTTCCTACAGTAGCATGTGTAGCACCTTTTAGCATTACAAAAGCTAAGGATGAAAGAGGAGCACTTCCAGGTGGTTAATACCTTAACCTCTCCGTGTTCTTTGACTCAAGTGCGTGGTATCATCAACATAAGGCTCTTACTGTCTAGTTCCAGAGGAACACTAAAAGTATTGACCATAGCCTATAATGCTTGGAGGTCTATGGAAACCCACTGAAAAACAGCTCCAAAAGGGGTAACCCTATTCTTGATAGTAGAGTTTTTATTTGTTAGCATGTGATGTCTAGTAGGGGTACTGTCTCCATTATAGAGCAATGCCATTTCACACTTACAATGTACATTTACAGTTATAAAATATCCCATTATGTACATATTCCACAGTTTCTTTCCCCATTCATCTGTTTTTGGACATGGAGATTGGTTCTTTGTTTTCATGATAGTTATTGTAAATAGGGCAACAATAAACATAGACTTGTAAATCTCTCTGTGGTAGGATGTGGAGATCTTATGTCTAGGAGTGGAACATGTGGATCATATGATATTTCTATTTCTAATTTTTTGAGGAACCTTCACTGATTCCATAATGACTGTGCTAATTCAGACTCCCACCAACAGTGAAAATAGGTTCTTATTTTCTCATATTAACCTCCCCAGCAAAGGACAATGGATCCTCTCAATCAGGAGTTGCCTGCAGTTGTTATCCATTCAACCTGGGTTCTGGGGACTGAACTCAGGACACCTTGAAGAACAGAAACCGCTTGCAGCTGCTAACACATCTCTCCAGGCACAAGGTTTCCTGCTAACAGCCATTCTGACTGTGGTGAGCTGGTATCTTAAGGCAATCGTAATTTTTATCCTTCTGACATTTTGCCTGAAGGATGGCTAGTAATTATTTTCTCTCATTTTATGGGCTCTTTACTCTCTTGATAAATTCCTTTTCTGTGCAGAGACACTTTAATTTTATGGAGTTTCATCTGCTGAAAGCTTGGGGCTAGTTTCTATGCTACTGAAGTTTTATCTAGGAGGTTTTTACCTACCCCAGTGTCTTGAAGATTATGGTCCATGTTTTCCTTTAGCAGTTTTTTCATTTTGTGTTTTAATTAAATCGTTAATATATTTTGAATTGATTTTTTGTTGAGAGTAAGATGAATCTAACTTAATTCTTCTGCAGGTGCATATCCAGGTTTCCCAGTACCATTTAGAAAATAGACTTTTCTTCTACCACATATTTTTAGCATCTTAGTAAAAGTTACATGCATAAAACTTTGTCACTTTATTTTTGAGTGCTCTACTCTCTCCCATTGGTCTAATTGTCTGTTTTTAATCTAGTACTAGGCTGCCATCATCACCATAACTTTGCAATATACTTTATCGATTTTCTTTCTTTTTAGAATGGTTTTTGTGATTTGTGGTCTTTGTGGTTCCATTATGAATTCTTAGGCTATTTTATCTAGATGTATGAAGTATAATACATTTTTATATTTAAAAATTGTTTGAAAACATCATATTCACATAAATATGTTTTGATTATATCTTCTCACCCTTCTTTCCCCTGCAATCACCCCATAAATCCTGCCTTTTCCTCGCAGTGCTATATACTTTTTAACAAAATCTCACGGAGTGTACTTAGTATTTTTTGAATGCATGGGTATAGGACTAGCAATTGGGGTATGGGTAGCCTCTCAGGAGTTGCATTTATGAAGACAATTCACTCCCCTTTTCTCAGTAGCCATCAGTTGCCCGTAGCTCCATAGATAGGAGTGGAGCACCAGGAGCTCTCCTGCATAAGATCTTGTGGTGGAGATCTTGTGTAGGTCTTGATCTTGTGTAGGTTTTATACACACATTCCCAGGCTCTGAGAGTACAGACATTCAACAGCCTTGTTATGATGTCCTATAAGTAGTTTTTTGGTACAAGCATCTCCTCCTCTGATTTAAAAATCTTTCTGCCTACTCTTCTTGGATTATCCCTTAACCCAGAGGGAAGACAGTGTGATGTCCCTTTATAGATGTTCCCCTGATAGATGAGTATGCCACAATCTTTCATTCTCCAACCTTGAAAAGTGATAGTCTCTGTAGTAACTTCATCTAGTGCAAAAAGAAGTTACTATGATAAGGGTTAATAGATGCACTAATTGTTTTATGTTGATGAGTGTGTCTAGTTTCCTGCAGAGATCAGAATAGGGTGTCAGATCCCCTGAAACTGGAAGAAAGATGGTTGTGAAACAATGTGAATGCTTGTAACCAAATCTTGGATCTCTGGAAATGCAACAAGTGCTCTTAATTGCTGAACTATCTCTTTATTCCTTACATGTGGTCCCATTATTATGGGACTAATTATTTGTAAGGGAGACCAGTTATCTTGTTTTCAGTGTTTCTGTTTCGGCCCTGGGATTTGTCTATCTGTAATTAGTTTGTTAGTTTTGGCCTTGTTTTTCTTTTGTATATTTTATTTAAAAAATTCAAATTTATGTTTGGAGATATGTCTCAGTAGTTAAGACTTGTTGATTTTGTAGGGGATCTGGGTTTGTTTTCCAGCACCTACAAGGTGACTCACAACTGCCTGTAACTCCAGTTTCAGAGGATCCAATGCCTTCTTCTGACTTCTGTGGGCACCTGGTGTACATCCATCCATTCCGACAAAACTCTTATATAAAAAATAATAAATGCTTTAAAATCATGTTTTCCTTCTCTTTCAGTGGTGCTATTTGCAGTGTTCAGTGTAGTCTTATCTGAAGAACACTTTGCAAGTCCGTTTATATACAATAATTGTAAAGTAGCAGTTTGGACACTAGAGGGAGACTTTAACTTTTGTATTGATTTTCAGACATCAGCAACATGTTCAAAGAAAAAGATCTGTCTTCCATTGGAGACAAATTCAATTTGGTGTATAGTGATTTTTAGGCTCACATGCTGCAGTTGATAGAGGTGGCTAATTTCCTCTCATTGGCTGTCAATACTTGTAGCTGCACCACTCTTGCAGACTGCTTTAGGGCTTTGTATCAGATCATTCTTCCCAGCTCCAGGCCTGCCTACCTTCCCAGCTTCTGGCTGTAGCTCTGTCTGTGCTTCATTGACCTTCTAAAGGTGATCGCCAAACAAGTTATCTGCAAACATTTGATGCAACTTGCACCTCAATATCTCGACTCTTGAGCTTTTCAGCAGTGCCCAGAGGAGTGCAGCCCCCAAATGTGGAACATTCACAATCTATAAGATAAGTTCTTTTGGAAGTGTAGAACCAATATGTAAGCTATAGATCATTTTTTTCCTTGCAGGGGCAATTCTGACACAATGTTTGTTTTTATTCAGCTGAACTATTATTTAGCAAATGTAACATGTCCTTGTGTTGGCTCACTGCTCTCCATCTCTGTCCTTCCTCTATGCTGCCTCAGGTCATGTTTCTAATACAATAATAATTTATTAGAACTCTCTGTTAGATACTATGAGCTGTGAAAAGTCAGTTTCTTTGTTCTAGAATGAATCTAATGCCCCGGATTTTGGTGTTATAAACACATGGGATATGTATCCTTATATTGCCATTTGTCACAGCCTGGGAAAAGCTTATTATAGCAACTTTGTAATATCTTGAATATGTTTAAAGCAATCATTTTGGTCAAGAAATAAGCAAATCAAGTTCAGCTCTGTTTACTTCATATGGATGGACAACATGGCTCCTTGCTGTTCTATGCTGTATCCTTGGAATGGCCTATGGTTACTACATTTACTGAAGGGTGTGGCTGATTAAAAAAACAAGGTCTCACCAATAAGTTTTTAAAACCTGAGCCAGAATCCAGAGTTCTTCTCCAGGATCCTAGATGCTGAATTAAGAATCTGACACTCAGGTTATACTTGTTTTTGATTCAGATAAAATACCAAGTTTTTAGCAGATGACTTTATATATAATCTAATGAGCAACAACATTAGAATTTGCTTCTGAAATGTAAATATTGATTAAACATAAATATATTAAAAATTGTAAAGTGAATTGCAAAAATTCCCAAATCCCCATTTGTTTACTGCTTTGTTTTTGTTCGAGAATTACCAACATGTATCAGTGAATCCATTTCTTGTTTCTCCTTTCCAGTTCCTCCTGGATTCCCCCACATGTCCATCCACCTCTCAACTTCATGTCCTCTTTTTAAAAAAATTAACTCGCTGTCTGTTTAGTGAAGCCCATGGGTATGGGGTTCTTTCCTAGAGAATGGGCAACCTACTAGGGAACCACCCCAATAGAATCACGATAGGAACTATCCACTGCCAGCAGTTCTTCATTCAGGGGTGATAGCTTCTAAGTTCCTTTGTAATCTATGTTGGGACTTGGGTTGAATGGGGATTGTATAGGCATTGTACAAGTAATCTCAGCTGTGATTTCTTGAGTGCAGTAGCTGTATCATGTCCAGAAGGGTGTTTTGCAGTGCTCTGCACATCCTCTTGCTTTTACATTCTTTTTAGTTTCTCTTCAAATTATTGCGTGAGCCTTGATGGAGTGAATGTGAGGGGTAGATTGATAAACATGTGTCAGTTATGACTGAGCACTAGCAGTCACACTTCTCTTCTGCATTTTGGCCAGTTATGAATCTCTTGACTGTTGCTACAACAACAACAAACAAACCAAGCTCCTCATATCAAGTCTGAGAACAGAGTGTGCAAGTATCTCTGTAAATCTATAAAGTCCTTTTGGTACATGCCTAGGAATGGAAGCTGGGTCACATTGCAGTTCTATTTCTGTTATTATGCCTTTCTGTTTGTCTGTCTTTCTTTGTTTCTGTCTTTTCCTTTCCCTTTTTCCTTCCTTCTCTTCTCTTCTCTTCTCTTCTCTTCTCTTCTCTTCTCTTCTCTTCTCTTCTCTTCTCTTCTCCTTCCTTCCTTCCTTCCTTCCTTCCTTCCTTCCTTCCTTCCTTCCTTCCTTCCTTCCTTCCTTTCTCCCTCCCTCCCTCCCTGCCTGCCTGCCTGCCTTCTTTCTCTCTCTCTCTCTCTCTCTCTCTCCTCTCTCTCTCTCTCTCTTCCTTCCTTCCTTCCTTCCTTCCTTCCTTCCTTCCTTCCTTCCTTCCTTCCTTCCTTCCTTCCTTCCTTCCTCTCTTTCTCTTTTTCTTTCTGCCTTTCTTTCAGACTGTTTGCAAAGTGACTCTACTAGTTTATACCTTTACCAATAGTGTATGTGAGTCCCCTTTGCTGTAACTATACTAGCATTTTTTGACATTTGTATTCTCATGGTGGCCATTCTGACTGGGGTGAGGTGGAATCTTAAAGAAGTTTCAATCTACATTTTCCTGATGGCTGGATGGTGAACTATTTTTTTTTTTTTTTTTTTTTGGTTTTTTGAGACAGGGTTTCTCTGTATAGCCCTGGCTGTCCTGGAGCTCACTCTGTAGACCAGGCTGGCCTCGAACTCAGAAATCCACCTGCCTCTGCCTCCCAAGTGCTGGGATTAAAGGCGTGAGCCACCACGCCCGGTTGATGGTGAACATTTTTAACAGATGTTTACTAGACATTTTAAAGAATTTTCTGTTTAGTGTGTCATGGTAAGTTCCTGTTTGACTTGCTTACATTTATTTATAAATCTAAAGATATTTTTATTTGTTTATGTTTGTTGTTTTATTTTTGAATAAAAATTTCAGTCTTTTTCAGAATTTCATAAATGTGTATACCATATTCAATTTTACCTCTTCCCTTTTCAACTCCCTCCCCCCCCCATTTCTTGTTAGATTCTTGTTTAACTTCTTCTGCTATTACTAGACCCTCCCCCCACCTCCACACATATCTAAACCTAACTGAGTTCATTTAGATGGTTTGTATTATCTGAGAACCGTGGTTCTGGTCTGCTCTCTTAAAGCCGCTTCAGCTAGCTCACTTCAACAGTGTTATTATGAATAGTAAACTTCTGTGGGCCTCCAGGTTACAAATGGGAACTGGGCTGGGTAAATCTAGTAAGCAGTTTGAATGGCTAAGTCAGTATGCTTCATAATTTTTAAATAAAATAATGTGCTCTTACTATGGGCTCATTTTCTGAGAAATATGCCACCGTGTAAATTTGTCTTTGTGGAAATAATACAATATGATTAAAATGAGTTGGCTGTGACATCACCGGGCGATGTAATCTTTTTTTTTGTTTGTTTTTTGTTTGTTTGTTTGTTTTTTGGTTTTTTTGGCATTGTAATCTTGTGATCAGTATGTCTACATGTTCTTGTCATTGAAGGAAAGGTTCTCTACATCATATGCCTGCATTTAGACATTTGATGTAGGAATCTTCACTTAAATTCTCACTCACTCCTCCACAATCTTTAAAGAATCTAAGATAATGACAGGAATATGCCAGAACACAAGAACATGAAGATGCCTAAGATCCTTTATGAATCAATTTTTTAAATTAATTTCTCTCTGACATGTAGGGTGTGTGCTTGATAAACATAGAACACAAAGTCCCTGAGCCAAGTCTAGAATGTTTCTATGGAGCTGGGAGTTCCAGGTGGGACCCATTTATGGTAGGATGTCTAATGTTGTTATGTGTAGAGCCAGCCAGAGGTTGAACTGTTTCTGATCTCCTGTTATCTGTTTTAGATTGTTAAATCATGTAGATATGCACATAAATTCCAAGAGCAATGGTAGTATGAAGCACTTTGGACCACACTTTTCTCATGAGTGTGAAATTCCCTTAAATAATGGGACTAAATCTTTAAAGTTGAAACCAAGTTTCCATTTAATCAGCAGCACTGTGTCCCATTTCATGGCCTTGCCTAAGAAATGAGAAAAATTCTTTTCGTTGCTTTGTTGGTTTGTAAGAAATCAACTTGATTTGGAAGTTATATATGCAATGGAATAGGATTAGACTGCTAATCCCAGATAATTTACCCAGGGGGCCAGATCCAAATATCTTAGGGGGCCATGTGATAACTAACAGGTAGAACTAGAAAAGATAGCAAACAAAGACAAAAGTAATACGTGCCATATCAGACGAACCGAGATTCAGTGTTTGCAGTTTATAGTATAATTCATAGAACTCAAATTCCAGAAAGAATGAGATAGCAAGAAAAATTTCAAAGCAAGCACATCTGTACTACTGACATGCAGATTAATGGGATTATCAGCTTCCTATGGCACCTTGAGACAACTAGTCTATCCCTCCTACCCTGAGGCTTTCCTGCTCAAAGCATAGCCATTATCTCAAATTCTTTATTATAACTTAGTTTTCTCTCCAGCTTTTAATAAGGTTTACATATATAAATGGGTGATAGATTTATTTTTATTTTGAATTCATTGTTAGGTAATAAATTCTATATTTGTTTCTTTCACTTGATTGAAAGGTAAGGGGCCCAGCTGTTTGCTGTTTAGTAGCAGTTTTCTCTTTCTTTGTATAATCTTCATTCCATGGGGTGACATTTTCAAAATATAAATTTCCGTTGCTTTTTCAGTTGCTGCCTACTATTAATGGGATTGTAGTGTTTCTATATGTCCTTACAGTGTGGATCTCTTGTGTATTCCTTAGGGATCATCTCAGGGTTGCATGAATTTTCCTGGGATACATAATGAAATATCTATTAGTATGCTGTTTACATAGGACACCACAGAACAAAGAAAAGATTCTGTCCAAGTCCAGCTTGGTGAACTAATATGCTTATTGGAGTTGCAAGAAGAACAAAGGGTGACTCATTGGGTGCCGTATAACTATGAAGTCTCAATCTGGAGTAGGGACTAGTGAAAAACTGACCAAGGAATGATGGTGCTTGACTATCTATCATTACCACTTATAGAACTTCAGGGACTGTAAAGGCCTCATGAAGATCTCACTTAGGACACCTAAGGACTTCTGAGCCTCTCTACTTCATCCAAAAGTAAATGTTATAAATGTTCTCTCATGAGATTCTCTAGAAGACAGGCCAACTTGTTCTAATTGAAGCTAGCAATGGTCATATCTAACTGGAGCAACTAATTCTGGAGTATTCTACTATACCTGACACATCTACAATACAACCCTCGCAGAAGAATGAGTAAACACTGTGGAAGAGGAACAAGAAAGGTTGTAAGAGCCAGAGGCCCATACATTCTATGCAAGATTGTGTCTCTAGGATATAACACGGAAGCTAAAACCATGGTTCCTCAGAATCGTGCCTTCCTAAGAAACCTGAGGCCAGTGTTTCTGAAAGCCTTTGCAGCTAGAAGAGGGAAGAATCCCGTGGATAATGGTCTAGTTTTCCAGTACCCTACTTAGTCATCTAAATTTAATAGAGTTCTATTTCATTTTACCTGTAGCATCTTTTCATATTAAGTAATTAAAGAATTTGTACAGTTTCTTTAGCATGTGTCTAGGCATGTTGTCTAAACAAACAAACAAACAAACAAAACCCAAAAATACTCCCATCAGGCTGAATGCCACCAGTTTGGAATGAGAATATCATGACCTTCTCTGCTGCCTGCTCCATGTGTGATCTAGGACGTGCTG
The DNA here is from genome assembly GCF_000001635.26 of Mus musculus. Lineage (NCBI taxonomy): Eukaryota > Metazoa > Chordata > Mammalia > Rodentia > Muridae > Mus > Mus musculus. The sequence goes on from NC_000083.6 coordinate 54,071,045, forward strand.
AAAGGATTTTCTGAGTATGTTTTCTACTGACAAACCCGAGCTGAGAGCAATGTTTGTGGATTACTGCTTCTTATGTCTTAGTGCACATTTTGCTGCACACGTGGGAGTGGGCTATATGAATGATAAGGTTAAAATCTTGGAGAAGAGGACAAACTGGATCACCCCTTCAATACTGACAATCTTCACTCTAACACTACTTCAGACTAGCTCCCCCTTCATTCCCAGTTCTTCAATTTGTGTATTATATACTTTGGCTGCCTTAGGTTGGATTCTGACCTACATTCATGCCTTTTGTGTTTTGAGTCTGCCTGGATTTCATCATTATCTCTCAAGCCTCAGGCTTTCCTCTTGTACTTTACATCATACTGGTGCTAGAGCCTTGTCTTTCTGGCTTGATCATTTGCTATATCCAGTGAACTTTTTACCCTACTCCTCTCCTATTTCATTCTTTTCCCTGTTCATTTATTGAAAACTCATTTTAGAGTAAAACTACAATTCTATATCTCTCTGCCTATCATCTGTCTTTCTGTCTGTTTATCTGTTCATCCATTCATCTATCTATGTATCTATCTATGTATCTATGTATCTATCTATGTATCTATCTATGTATCTATCTATCTATCTATCTATCTATCTATCTATCTATCTATCTATCTATCTATCTATCTATCTATCTGTGATCATCATATCATTTGTCTATCAATCATTTACCTAACATCTATCTCAACTTCACCTCAAGCCATCTAGGACTTTCACACTAAAGTGATTTTTTACCTCAGCTCTTTATATTAAAAAATTGTTTCTTAATGTGATTTTATTTTTTTCCTTTTTAAAAAGTGTCTTTAACTGTAATAAAATACATCATGTCTCTTTTTCCTCCTTCTAGACCCTCCTAAATTCTCTGTCAAACCCTTACCCACTTTCAAGTTTAATAGCCTCATTTTCTTTGATTATATTTATTGCAAAGATAATACATACATACATGTGTGCACACACACATACACACACAACCTGCTGAGCCCATCCTTGTCTTTATGTGCATATGGTTTTAAGGCTGATTTTCTGCATTGAACATTCAGTAAGAAAACTCATTCTACTCTCGGTATGATTTTTCAGGGTGTTGAAACATTAATATGGTTATATTTTCTATTGTTTTGCATGATAGTGACAATAATAGATACCTTACAGGATTGCACGAGTATTAAATGATGACTATATATATATATATATATATGTATATATATATATATGGCATATAGTAAACATTTGATAAATGCCTACTGTTTTCATTATTACTGTGTCAATCATCCTAAGACACATATCAAGAAGACTGATTATTAAAGCTGAAGCACATGGTAAATCTTTCTACTAACCATGGCTAAAAACGTTAATGTGATGATTTTACTTTTTAGCAATAGAATTCAGGCTATTGGTTCATCTTGGTGTTTCTATCAACATTTGCAAATCACCTAGAATTCTCGTGCATGGCAAGAGACCAGAATCCACGTAGCACAGGGTCATTCTTGGAACTGTAGAGAAAGTGCACTGCTTCGAAACTCATTCATTCAAATGTTTAAATTCACCATCGCTATGGTTCAAATGGGCCCCTTTAAAGAAGTATGTGTTAAAGGCCTTATTCCTTAGCATACGGTGCTGCTTAGAAGTGTTAGAGCTTTGAACATGTAGGGTCTACTGGACAGAAGTTAAATAATTGAGGGGATGCCTTTTTTGAAAATTTTATTTGTTTACATTTAATATGTTATCTCCCTTCCCAGTTTCCCATCCACAGCCCTCTATCCCCTCCCCCTGCCTCTAGGAGGGTGCTCCCCAACCTGCTCACCCACTCCTGCCTCAGTGCTGTAGCATTCTCCTACCCTGGGTCATCGATCCTCCACAGGAACAAGGGCCTCCCCTCCCAGTGATACCCGATAAGGCAATCCTCTGCTACAAAGCCAGCTGGAGCCATGGGTTCCCCCATGTGTACCCCTTGGCTGGTGGTCTAGTCCCTGTGAACTTTGTGTGTGTGGGATCTGGTTGGTTGATATTGTTCTTCATATGGTGTTGCAAATCTCTTCAGTCCTTGTCCTAACTTCTCCATTGGGGTCCCCGCACTCAGTCCGAAGTTTGACTGCATACATTTGCACCTGTATTTGTCAGGCTCTGGTAGAACCTCTCAGGGGACAACTATACCAGGCTCCTGTCCGTAAGTGCTTCTTGGCATCAGCAACAGTGTCTGGGTTTGGTGTCTGCAGATGGGATTAATCCCTAGGTGGGGCAGTCTCTGGTTGGCCTTTCCTTCAGTCTCTGCTCCATTCTTTGTCCCTGCATTTCCTTTAGACAGTAGAATTTCTGGATTAATATTTTTGAGGTGGGTGGGTGGCTCCATCCCTCAACTGGGGGGGGCATGCCTATCCACTGGATATGGTCTCTACAGGTTCTATCTCCCCTTTAAGGGCATACCTTAGAAGAGAATTATGGACTTCTTGTCACTTCCCTTTTGTGGTGGTTTGAATATGCTTGGCCAAGGGAGCAGCACTGTTCAGATACATGGCCTTGTTGGAGGGAGTGTGTTTTTAGGGGAGTTGACTTTGAGAGAGCTTCCTCCTAGTTGCCTGGAAGCCAATTTTCTCCTGGTTTGCTTGGGAACAAGATGTTGAACTCTCAGCTCCTTTTCTAGCACCATGCCTGCCTAAACACTGCTATGTTTCCCACCTTAAACGACAATCGACTGAACCTCTAAAGTTGTAGGACAGCTCCAATTAAATGTTGTCAGTCATAAGAGTTCATGGTGTCTGTTCACAGCAATGGAAACCCTAACTAACTATGAAACCTTTCCTCTTTTTGCCTCCTGACTGTCATAAGGTGAGTGCTCCATTGCACACTCCTTATTTTCCTCCCTAGAGGCTTCAAAACTCTTGGCTGAAAACTCTAAATTGGTGGGTCAGAACAAACATTTCCTCTTTGTAAGTTAACTTTCTTAAGCAGTGTGACAATGTGCATGGCTGAGCAAGTCTCTGTAAAGTAGGATATTTGGTCCCTTTGGCATATGCCAGGTGTGAATTCCTAAGCCAAATGAAGGATGGTAGAGCACTGCCCATACCCAGGACAGCTCTCAGAGAGCACAGCAGGAGTGGGGCTACTCTATGCCCACATCAGGCTTGGGCATACTCAATTTCATAGAGATAAAGACCACTGATAAAGCCAGCTAGGCTTTTGTTTCCTTCCAGAGAACTGGCTTCTCAGAAAGCCTGTGATTGCTAATCTTGCTGAAAGACTTGGGAGGCCCCTGCCCATGCTGTAGCACCTCCTCCCTTGTCCTTTTCCTCCTCTTCCCTTGACTCAAGCTATATAATCTAGCCCCTCTATTTTAAAAACCAAGCTGTCCTGAGACACAGCTTATACCCTCTGTACTCACTGCTGCCAAGACCATACTTTACAGATCCTCTGGATCCTGAGACCTCTGATGTGCAATGGTGACAGGAAGTTGGGGCGGGGGACCCACATCCAAGGAGTGAAACATCTTAGGCATATGGTAGATATACTTTCTGTTGTTTGAAAATTCTACACACTAATTTCCATAGTGGCTGAACAAGTTTACCATCTCACCATCAGTGAAAAGGTGTTCTACAAGTCATTTTTAGTTCTTCGTTTGAGAATGCTCTGTTCAGATCTGTAATCCATTTTTAAAAATTGAGTCATATATATATATATATTTCATATAATATACACTATATTTTATAATATATTGCTTACAATAAATAACAATATAAATGTGTAATTAATATACTGTTACTGGTACATACGTATATATACACATATAACTATAAATATATAAATATACACACATAAATTAAATACATATCTATGTACGTATGCACATATGTACACATATACACATATGTAAATATATACATACATAGAAAAATATAAAATGTAATTACACCACAGAGAATGATAATGCTTCTCTCAAGAGGTATAGACTATCTAACAAAAATCACAGTTTTAGGCAAGGGAAATCTCCCCTTGAGTTGTTTTACAGGGGAGTTTGAAACCTTTAAACAATATAGACTGTTGCCTTTGCCTTTGGTTGCCTCTAAGAACTTGTAGGTAAGGTGTTATTGCTGAATAAATTACATATTTTAGATGCAGAAATCTGACCTTGGAGTCTCCTACCTGCGGACTACCACTCAGAGTCTTAGAAAGTGTCATTTAACCTGTCAAGGAGGCAAAACAACCGATAGCCCATCCAAGTATAAAGCCTATGGACCACAAGAGTGACTAGAATGACAAGATATCATAAATCAAGATTCTCATTTTTATGAGCCTTATCTTTCTTTTCCCTCACACCAAGGTAACTTGGCATTCCAGCTGTTTCTTGTATAATTTAGTGACCATATTGAGTCAATAAACAATGCCTCTGCCAATCCTTTTAAGGCAGGGGAGGGCAGTTGTCACACAGAGCAGCTCTGGCTAGTTAGTACGAGTGATCTTCCGACTTGATTACACCATCAAAATTGGGAAGAAAAGTATGCTTAGGTCGATGTCAGAATACCAGATATGAGGGAGATTTGCTGTTTTCTTAACAGATATGTTTGTGTCCCAACCGATTCAGTTTCCAATAACTCAGAGCTCTTTTTTTTAACTGCCAGGACTTGGTTTCATCCTTCTCAGAAACTGAAATACTTTATGAAGCCGCTGAGGTCTGCATTTTTTCCAATAAATGTGATAATGCTTTTGATTTACATTTATCCATAGGAGTAGCAGGCAGTTTAAGTTCTAGGATGTTTCCCTTGACCGTTTCTAAAATCATAGCTCTTACTACATAGGCTAGGGAATCAATATTGGAACTATGCCAGTTCTTAATATATTTGGTTCACTATATATACTTTCAGAAACAGGAGTATAAACACAGGATAGGTCTGGTATCAAGAAGACTCACTATGATAAGAATTTTCTATTCACATTTTGTGGTGTGAGTTTCAATAACTTCCTACCCCAACTATTCAACCACTGTCATCCTGGGATTAGCATCAATTTAGAGCTACCTTTTGTGGGTCTGGATATCTTCTTGTATACAATCTCCCATTTTAAGTAGCTCCATTTTATTCTGTCACAGACTTACAGGGACATTTGTAACAGTTCCTTTAACTTACCTTTGTGGAGTATTCTCACAATGGTTTCTTAACTGTTTCCTCAGTCAAGGGACTCAGTAGCTGCCACCTATCCCTGGTCGAAGATCTAGTTGTGGCTTCAGACAAGCACCTCAGTTTGGATTCATTTGATTTTTTTTTTAATCATGGAGTTGCTTCTAGATTATATTAATCAAGTAATATTTGACTTGGACATTCTTTGGTTTCATTCTTAGCAAGCCACTAGTAAACTCGATTTCTAAGTAGCAACATATTCTGCATAATTTTGAGCTTCTGTGTTATATCTTGATTTTTTTGGCTACCTTTCTTCTGATAGTTAAGCTACTCAACTGGGAGTTTCATCTTGCTTACTCATTCTTCTCACGGATAACACAGTAATGGATGCACACATAACAATTGAAATTGAAGCGGCACAGCAAACTTTGTTAGGGAGTCTGAGAAACTCATCTAATTTTTTTTTCTTTTCCTTTTGGTTAGCCATGGGATAATGGGGGAGCAACAAGGTATTTGCACATTTGTATTTCTACCTTTTAACCCCTGTGAGCCTCCATCTTCTTTTCCAGGAAAGTTTTTATCTCAGTTAACTACTTTCATGCCATCATTGGATCCAGGCTTCAACTAACTAAGTAAACTATTTGTTAGAACCACTGCTAGCTATGGGTGAAGAGCCCCAAGTGTTGCAACAGTACATTGAAATATCTCTCTCTACATATAATTTCCTAGTTATCAGTATCTTCCTTAAGAGTATATTCTACAATTTTCTTGTGTTATCAAGAATATATTCATAAGAGGCACTAATATATAATATACATTAATAATACATCTTATATATCATACTTGATATAAATTATCAAACTCTTCTATTCCTGGAAGAATGATTAGTCATGTCAAGATAAAACTGACTTAAAATAAACATAAGACCTCAGGATACATAAGATAAAGAGCTGCTATGGGATCTGGTGTCCTGTAGGAGGGCCATCTAGATGTAGTTGGAGAAGTATTTACACTTTTCTAGCAGAGGAGTACAGGATAAACAGGGACTAATATCCTGAGCCCTCCTTGTGCTGTTTTGTTTAATAAGCTGAAGCCATTTTTGCACGATTAACTGGCTGGCCAGGGATGCCAGTGATGTGCCTGTCTAGTTCAGCTTCTCAGGACACAGACCAACACAGAAAATGGTTGGAGAACATTTACAAAGGGGAAACTGTTGTAATTGCCAGTTAATCGTGCAAAAATGGGCCCGGTGGTGGCAGTGTGCAGTCCTTGCTGCAAACCCCAATATTCTGGGTTTCCGAATGAAACACACACACACACACACACACACACACACACACACACACACAGAGAGAGAGAGAGAGAGAGAGAGAGAGAGAGAGAGAGAGAGAGACAGAGAGACAGAGACAGAGAGACAGAGAGCAGAGAGCAGAGAGACAGAGAGACAGAGAGAGACAGAGACAGAGAGTGACAGAGAGACAGAGAGAGACAGAGAGACAGAGACAGAGAGTGACAGAGAGACAGAGAGAGACAGAGAGACAGAGAGAGACAGAGAGAGACAGAGAGACAAAGAAATTGGCTGTCACCAGCCCCACAGCCTGCTTTCCTGGGAGCTGTGACCCTGGAGTTGCTACCTGTGCTCTTGCCCCTTCCAGCTTCGTTTTGCTCCTCCTGATTTATCTCTGTCGAGATTCCATCTCTGACCCAGCTTCTCTCCCTCTCTCTCCCCTCCCCCTCTCCTCTCCCTCTCTCCCCTCCCACTCTCCTCTCCCTCTCTCCCCTCCCCCTCTCCTCTCCCCCTCTCCCCTCCCCCTCTCCTCTCCCTCTCTCCCCCTCCCATCTCCTGGCTCTTACTCCTTTCCCAGCATGGGGATTCTCTCTCCATTGTTCCCTTGTCAGTGAATCCCAAAGTCCCACCTCTGTCTCTCTACCTAACCATTGGCCACCTGCAACTTTATTTACCAATCAAGACCAACTGGAGGCAGGGACCCTCAGCATCTTACATGAGGATTCTCATGCAATTTGGGGGACTCAATTAACATAATACAAGTGTTAGACCAAATCCACAACAAACTCAAATGTAGAACCACCAGAAATCCATTAAAAAACAAATTTAATATTCTACACCCCATGTTTAAAGTTTTGGTCTCAAAATGATAATTTTTATCAGTAAAGCATGAAAACATATTCGAAAAAATTTATAAGTCTTGTATAATTGCTGTCTTATCAGAGAGAATCTTTTTGGTTCATGGGCATTACTCAAGGAAGGCTGTGTTTTCTCATCGTTCTGCAGTCCTGTCATCCACCTCTCAATATTTTTGGAAAGCATTAAGCTTGACATTTCTACCCATTTCCATACTGATATACTCACTGTGATGGAGGAGTAATGATAGACTTACTGAAAGAATTTCTGTCTGTAAAACTTAAATGTTTCTATTTCTATCACTTTATAGTTGTGCCTACTGAAAGTTCATATTCCTAGAAATGTTCCCTTATAGTCCAATGCCTCTATGAGTATTGACTTATTAACTGTAGCAGACAGTGTACATTAGTTTGATCTATGTTAGCAATGTTTCTACACGGTGTTGTTTATGTGCTGCACTTTCTGTACCTGATTATAGGTACACTTTCTTATCTGCCCTAGGACCACTTACAGGTGTTTGCCAATATTTATCTATACAAGATCTTAAGTCTCGAGGCATTTGCAGCTCAGGCCCCGTAAACATAAAGCATACATTGTAATAATAAGAAAAATTTGAGATTCAGTATTTTTTAAACTTTATTTATTTATTTATTTATTTATTCATAATTTAAGATTTCTTTCATGTATGAGTGCTCTATCTGCATGCACACTTCCATGCCAGAAGAGGGCATCAGATCACATTATAGATACTGTGATTGAATGGTATTGAGTTCATGTTATCAGGGTTGTGTGACAATCACTTTTATCCACAGAGCCATATTGGTGGTTCCAATTATATATATTTTAAAAGTTTTTCTATAATGGGGTAGCAATGCTTCCCCACCCCACCACATTAGACCCCACAAGTTAGAACAGTCAAATTCTGCATTACCTCTTTTTGAGTTATTGACCAAAGAAAACCATACACTAAAATCATTATAGGCTACTTTCACTGCTTTTCTTTCCTCTCCAGAACTGTACAAAATCCTGTTGCTGAAGATACAATATTTGAGTCATAGAATATGGAGATATCAAGCTGATATTTACCTTTAAGATTTATACCAAAGGCCTAGTTTGCATAGTGCGAAGCACGTGCTGTTGCATACTAGAGAAGAAAAGCAGTCATCAGTCTTACCCAGTTGTAAATCCTGAAAGTTACAATAACAAATATTGAGATAACACAGGAGCACAGATATAATACTGGCATAACTATCATAGGACTTCCACAAGATGGTAGTCATAACTAGCCCAATTACTGAGCTAAGAACCTGTGGCTACACAAGTAATAGACCCTAGAGGAGAATTTACCACTATTATCTACTAAAGAGAATATTAAAATTATTTGTAGTGACTAATATTATGTCCATGTATTAAAGTACCTCTCAAATTATTATTGGAGAAGTTTTTTTCCCAGTAGGTTTCAGTTAACACAGAGTCCCACAAGTGATCAAGGTACAAAGAATAAAAAAATCATGAAATACTAAGGAGGACATATTTATCATGCCCTTTCTTCCCAAGGCTCAAGAACCATTGTTGAAGAGGTTGCAGAAAGATTCTAAGAGCCAAAGGCAGAAGTTACAATATGAACTCACAAAAATTGTGACTTTATTCACAAAACCTTCACAAACTCAAGTCAGACAAAATCTTGTATGGAGAGGGGAAGTGGCCATGATATACCAACCCTAGCTGAGGAGATAATTTGTAGACACTGGGAGAGAAAAAGTCAATTATCTTTAAGAATGTGGTCCCTGTAGGTATATGGGCAGCATGAATTGGTCTTGATGGATTTTACAACAATAACAAAAGAGATCATAAATTTGGGTGGGTAGGAAAGAGGAAGTGGAAGATCTGAGAGGGGTTGAGGAATTTGATACTATCAGAATGCACTATAAAATTCTTAAAATACTAATAAAAATTTAAAGATTCCATTGTTTTAATTAGTTATAATTTATTTTTAACCAATTCTATATTTTAAGAAAACTAAAAATGTAAAATAGGAAACTCCTTAATTTTAGAATAAAATTCAGTGTGTGTAGAATCAACACTGAGAACAGTAATGACTTAGCTTTAACTTACGGATTGGAAAGAATCACATGGATCATTTCTTTTTAAAGTGGTAAATATCAGACATGCTGGTAGTACACTCAGTGTTGTCTACATCCATCACAGACATATTTTGTATGCACTGGTCATGGAAGATGTCAGAAGATTTGAAAACTTGACAGATGATTCCGGACAGAACAGCTTCTTTTTGACAGATACTTGCTCACTGCTCCTGTCTTTGCTTCACTGAGCAGACAAGCCCTGTTCTGTTTGACTTCATCCATTTCAAAACTATAAATGGGCACAACCTCTTAGCCAAAGAGACAAAAGGTCATCTGTTAATTTAAGTCAGTGCTCAGTTTATAGGTCTGGACCTGGCTTGGGGCTGTCAGTGGTGACCATCATGGTGAAAATCTGCCTTTCACAAAGAAGCAACACATGGAGCAGACAGTTCTGGGTGTGATGAGGATTCTAGTTTTAAATGCTCTTTGAAATCCTTGAGACTTGTGTCAACAAGTTGAATTTGAATGTGTTCTGTCACCCTCAACACTGCCAATCAGCAAATCAGTATTATTCTTGAAAGTTCTCATTGTCAATAGCTATAGGATCACTGTGTCATCTTATCAGGAAGAAATGATGCAGGAATCTGTTATTAATATTTGCTATCATTAAATTATTACCTCTGAGGACCTGAAAGTTGCCTTGGAGATGCAGTATTAAAATCAATGCCAAAATATGGTTCCAGAGGCACCTTAGGTTTGGCAATATTGGAATAATTAGGAAATATTTTATATTGAAGAAAGCAAACAAAAGACAAAAAAAAAAAATCCAAACAAACAAAACCCTTTCCTGCAGGCCATAGTGCTCATTTCTTCTAGGAAAAAAAAAATGACTTCAGGTTCAAGAGAGGGAAAGCAAGGGTATCTAAGTTATTACAAGGTTTTCCCAGATTTTCTGCTCACACATTGCTAGAGCACATAACACTTTAGAATGAATAGGGTTTGGCTGAATTCTTCTAACACAGTAAAATATCTCTTCTTTGATTGCGGGACATCACATTGTCATAAATGCCAAAGCTTTGTTGCCAAAGGCAGATCTCGAATGGTGGCCTACACTTGTGTGCCACCTCTTAGGTCTGTACCTGCTGTAGAAATAGAAAGCAGCCTTGTATATAATTAGAAAGCATCTGGGAGCAACACTGGAAAAACCTTGAACTAAGTAAAATTCATCAAAACCAATTTCAATGAACAAATAATATGTCAAATATACTACATTTAATTTGTAGAACCAACATCAAAATTATCAGTGCAATATTTTGTGCTCAGATTATGAGAATCTTACATCCTCAATAACTAGTAATTAATGACTAACATGTTAAACTAAGAAAATTTCTGGTTGTTTACCTTCTTTTTTTCCCCCTCCATCAGGAAGGTTATTTTCCCAGAAGAATTGGCCTGAGTAGGAACCATGATCTTATGTTTTAAAAAGAACACTGATACAAATTTTATCTTTATACAAGTAATATCTTTGGCATACATATATGTGCATGTGTGTACAATCACACACAGCTAGCACAGCTAGTACCAACACTTTTGGTCCTCCACAGAAGAATAGTGACAGCATGAAAAATGACTCTCAAAGATGATTTTGTTCATTCTTTAAGCATTGAACCTACATATGTGACTTTTTTTTGACAAATAAGAAGGACCTTGATATTTCCATGAAACACTGCTACTAAGTTAAAGTTTCAAAAAGACTACATCTAACTGTACCTTTGTTAACCATTTTCCTCTTTTTCGAGTATCCAACTAACTTCTAAGGAGAACCTAACTTGATGTAGATATTTGATAGGCTCTGAGGCATACAAAAGAATGAAGGTGTTGCCCAAAAGATCATTAGGTGAAGAGCAGAGGATAAAATGAAAAGCTCACTGGAAGATATGAAAATAAAAAATATACCCAGGCAATGTTTATATTTACATACAAGAATGCACACACACACACACACACACACACAAAGTTAAAAATCTGACATATACACAACAGATTGTTTTAATTTTTAAAGTTGATTACTTGTTTATTTTATGATTTGTGAGTGTTTTGTCTGAATGTATGCCTTTTGTACCACTTGTGAGCCTGGTGCCCATGGAGGCTGGATAGAGAGCATCTGATTTCCTGATTGGAACTAGAGATGGTTGTGAGCTGCTGTGTAGGAACTGGAAACCAAACCTAAGTCATCTGGAAGACCACTCAGTACTCTTAACCACTGACTCATCACTGTAGCACATTTATTTATATATTTCATATATAAATAAATATAGACATTTTATATGAATTAATGTGCTTATATATGTACATAAATCTATCTAAAACATGTATACTTTATTATATTCATTTATGTATAACATTTATATATAAAGTATTTATTATGAATAAAATTATCCTAATTGTATTAAAATTTTGCATGCTTACTTATATGTAAATATATTAATTTATGAGTATATAAATACATAAAATTATTACATGTAATCTGTAGATTATATAAATATATGATTACATATATATAATAAAAAATGAGCTAGAGTGATGGCCCAATGGTTAAGAGCACTAGTTGCTTTTCCAGAGGACTCAGATTCAGTTCCCTGCACCCACACAGAATCTCATAACCATATGTAACTCTAGTTCCAGGGAATTATTGAAGACAAGAGTCTCACTGTGTATTTCAGCTGACCTGAAACTTCATATGTTGATCAGAATATCCTTAAACTCACAGAGATCTGCCTGCCTCTGCTTTCTTAATGCTGTGATTAAAGATGTTTGCCACCAAATCCAGCCTCCATAATTGAGTTTTGTTTAGCTATAAGAAGAGTGAGCAGTTATCTTGAGGAATATTGTTGGGGTTAAAAATCATCATGTTAAACAAAATAAAGCAAATGCAGAGAAGCAAATATCTTTCCTATTATATATGGATTCTAGATTTTCTTTCAAAAGACATGAAAATATAAAGGGGACCATTTGGGAATTAGAGGGGCAAATGTGAAAAGCGATACGTGACAAGAAATGACTCTTTGGGCGCAACTATATTCAATATTGTAGGTATTATATGTGTACAAAAATGTTATAAGAAAAATTACTTATACAATTGGTAAGTGTTAATAAAAATGAATGGATGAAGAGATGCATAAGGCTAGATGAATCGAAAGATATGGAGTAGAGAGCACTGATCTCTTTTCCAGAGGTCCTGAGTTCAATTCCCAGCAACCACACGGAGACTCACAACTGTTTGTAATGGGATCTGATTTCTTCTTCTGGTGTGTCTGAAGACAGCTACAGTGTACTCACTCACAAACAAGAAAGAAAGGAAGGAAGGAAGGAAGGAAGGAAGGAAGGAAGAAAGAAAGAAAGAAAGAAAGAAAGAAAGGAAGGAAGGAAGAAAGAAAGGAAGAAAGGAGGAAAGAAAGGAGGAAAGAAAGAACGAAAGAAGAAAGAAGGAAACAAACAAAAAAGAAAGAGAAGAAAGAAAGAAAGAAATATTTTTTAAAAAGCATCATTAAAGGATAATTAGCAGAAGGACAATATGGTCAAAAATGCACTGTAGCTTCAGCATACACAGCAGATTTGAAGGAGATGGGATGGGACAAAGAAGCCCACTTCTGAGGTTGTATTTGCAAGAGGCTTGGTAAGAGTAGTCACTGGTGTAGATTGCATGTATTCAATAGGAAGTAGGTGAGTAGCTTGCATGGAATGGAGACACAAATAAATCAGGAGAGATGATAGTATTTATACATTGGAGATTTTATCAATGGAGGAGCTGTATCTTATGGAAAATTAATATGAAAAAATTATGAATTCATAAATATCCATGTGCTCTCCAGGGTCTCAAAATTGCCACATGCATGGGAGGGCCCCTGGAGCTTGTTAGGCCTCAGAGTTGAATGGTGCAGCAGGATTGAGTCATTCAAAGTGGGATCGTTCTGTTCTCAGACAGTATGATTGGATCGTTCTGTTCTCAGACAGTATGATTGGATCGTTCTGTTCTCAGACAGTATGATTGGATTATAGAGATAGAATGAACAGAGGAGGATTCATGAGGAAGATGGTGGCATCTGTGCTGATTTTTAAGATGTCAACAGAGCATTTTCATGGAATTTACAAGCACAGCATAGAGCTCCAGACAGTTGTGAGTTGTAGATGCCCCTGGATATCATCAGCATGTGAATGAGGGCCCGCAAACAGATGGCTTCACTCAGTCTAAGTTAGGGGAAAAAGATGTGGCACATCTGGAAATGCCAGCGTTCTGTAGTGAAAATAAGAATAGATTTGTCTGAAAGAGGTGTGTAGGAAGCCACCTGGAATCCAAGAAAATGTGGCAAATACTCTGGTAGCAATTTATCCTTACTGTCTCACTTCTATGGTTTACAATTTTCTCACTGCTTCTAATACACACAAAAAGAAATACTGCCATTTGTTCCAAGAGGCTAGTGATCCAATACACTTCCACCTGTAGAGATGAGACTCAGTCTGTTTAGTCTGTACTGAATCACTAGTGACTGATGCCCATTAATTTTGTAGGCTGTTTTTTTGCCCTATTTGTCTGAGGTGAGGGTTTACTATTTCCTTCTTTCCTACTGATGTCTGAAATCAGTGTTCTCTAAGAATGAATTTCACTGACACTTTCATAAATATATGTAACATATTTGATTCATATTCATCTTCCTTTGCCCCCTCTTGTTTCCTTCCAACTTCTCTTGGCTACCTTCCTCTTTCCACCTAGCCTCCCTTCTACTTTCATCTTTTTCTAGGATTCTGAACCAATTAGTCTAATTGGGGTTAGTTATGGGAGCATGGGTGACAGATTATTTTCAGGAGCAAGATGCCAGTGGTTACATTACTGAGAAAAATGTTTCTCCCTTTCCCAGTAAACATTCTCACTGAAGGGTGGGGCATTGTAAGCCAGTCTCCTTAACATGAAAGAACATTGATGGATTTCATGTCGTACAGGTCTTATTGAGGTAAGCAGAGCTGCAGAGTGTTCAGGAATGTAATGGCCATGCCATGCGTTTAAGGTGCATTTTACTCTGGCTCTTACATCTTTTTCCTTTCCTGCTACTACAGGGTACCCCAGACTTTTAAAGGAATGATGTCTGTGTTGCATTTAAGGTTTGGTAGTCAATTCTCTCCTATTCCCATTGTGGAAATTTCTCAAGAAACCAATATTATACCATATAGCCCAGCCATAGCACTCCACAATATGCACTCACAGGACTCTATATCTTTGCACATGCATGATTATTGCTGCTCCATTTATAGTGCCAAGGAAGTGGAATTGGTCTAAGGAGACATTAACGGATGAGTGGATAATAAAAATGTAAACACTGGAATTTTATTCATTTACTAAGGAAAATGAACTTTTCGAAAAATGGGTAGAACCAGAAAAATAAATGAAGTGGAGAAATCTAGGTTCAGAAGATCAACACCACATGTTCTATCATGTAAGTGAGTCAATACCATATGATCTATCACATATATTGATCAATAGCACATATCTTACTATGTGTGTAGGTCAAAACCATATCACCTGTGAAGGACTAGGAGAGAAGGGGTGGTGAAAACATATGACTGGAAGACAAATTGTGGGTCCAAGCTGGCAGCATATGCTTTGCTTGAGACAGAGTTGCAGACTGATTTCTCTCTGTCCCACTTTCTCTGAAGATGTCCAGACAGCTCTTTCTCTAGATCCTGCTTGAGACAGTTCTCCAAGCAGGTCTATCTTGCTGTTCTAAAAAAAATTCTCTGGATATCTCATTTCCTGCAGATCATAAGCTCAGTCATTTATTTTACATATTAATCCAGTCATTTACTCTAGGTTCCCTTTTGATTATCCTATGAATCAACATCCCAAGATCCTGGCCTTCAGATTCTTAGAGACAGCAAGCACACACATTTTTTTTTAACATTGCAAAATAATTCAGAGATCTCCCTCCCTCTGTTAAGCTAACTGTTCTACCATCCCTGGGCCTGGACCCTCTGTTTCAGGTTGACCTTGAACTCAGGAATCTGTCTACCTTTATATGAATAAACAAAAAACTTATCTGGGTGGAATCTCTTGTGATCACTATTCCCTAAATCTCTTTATCTCCTTCCTTAGTATCTTTCTGACAAGTTGACTCACAATATAGCTACTTTTACTCGTTTAGATTTTTGAAGCCCCCATATAATTCATGTTGCATCCTTATATTTTGCATAGTTGAGAAATTATATATTTTATAACTCATATTTTAAGATATTTTCCAAAGCCTTTAAGGGCTGTCATATATGTCCCAGCATTTATCATTTTGCTGAGACATTAGCCACACCTTAGCTTCCTGGATTCATGCTGTCTGGGATTGCATTATCATGGAGACATTAACATTAACAGGAAGGACATTACTTGGACAAACTGAAATATACACATTATTATATGAGCAAGCCTTATTCCCACAGTAGCCATCAACACTTGTGGAGGCCCATACCTGCTGGTCCTGTCCTAAGGACAGGAACTATGTCATTGCACCCCTACCAAGGCCATTCTAGACATGGCAGTCATCTATCACATATGTAGATCAATACCACATATTCTATGATGTAAGTATCTTAACACCACACACATTAGCACATATATAAATCAACATAACATATTCTATCATGTACATAGAAAGTCTGCATTGAAAGATGGCCTAGTCGGCCATCACTGGAAAGAGAGGCCCATTGGACACGCAAAATTTGTATGCCCCAGTACAGGGGAACGCCAGGGCCAAAAAGGGGGAGTGGGTGGGTAGGGGAGTGGGGGTGGGTGGGTATGGGGGACTTTTGGTATAGCATTGGAAATGTAAATGAGCTAAATACCTAATAAAAAATTAAAAAAAAAAACAAAAAAAAAAAACAAACAAACAAAAAAAAGAAAGTCTGCATTGTAAAGCCAATGCTCTCTGTAGAGTTAAAGTGACCTTCATGTCTCTTAAATTAACCATTTTCTACATCTGCTCTTTATATAAGGGGTGTAATGAAAAAGCTTAAGATAGACATGTTCCTCTTTTCCTATTCCATCAAAAAATTAATAAATAAATAAAATCACTTTCCTAAAACCCTTAGAGCTAGAAGGTAGCCACAATTTTTCTTGCTGGCAGAGGTTGTACATTTAATTTCCTGTGTTGAATTATTGATACTGTATTTCTTCATACTTAATTTTCTAATACGTTCTGAAAACTTGGCTTTACTGTGCATTTTTATCCTTAGTTCATGTTTTATTTTAGCCCATGTCAGAGACAAATAATTTAAAGCTTGTAGTTACATGTTATCAATCTACTTTGGGAAATTTACAACTCAGTGTTGGTAGTAGGGAAGAAACTTGGCATGTTTTTAGATGCTGACTATAGAAAGAGAGCATCCTGATTTGCCTGAAGTGTGTATGGATTGTTCATCGATCAACATAGCTGACTAGTGTGCAAATTTTAAAGTGGAGATTCTATACAGGTTTTGCCTACTGGGCTTAGTGAGTTATTAAGCAAAGATGCCCAAAAGGACCTGTGAAAAGGACTGGTGCTCAGGTGACTTCCACTGCTTACTGTGAAGTGATGAGAAAAAGGTCTCTCACAATGTAATGATAACTGTGTATATGCTTACCTCAGGAAGTGACTGAAATTTCCAAAAATCCGCACCTTTTCTCATAGCAGGAAGGTGATAAGAAAAAATGGGACATTTTCTTTTTCCTCACATTTGTAGACTTAAGGAAAGTTTTTTTTTTTTAATTTGGGCAAGGATTTAATATAGATCAATCTAAATATTAGGAAAGGCAGTTTAAAATTTTAAAGCTTTCAGTCCCTCCCAGAAATCTCCTATCCCATCCCCTTTCCCCCTGCTTCTATGAGGGTCTTCCTCCATTCACCCACCTACTCCTTCCTCCGCAATCTTGATTACTCTACACTGGAGCATCTATCAAGCCTTCATAGGACCAAGGAACTCTCCTCCCATTGATGTCTGAAAAGGCCATCCTCTGCTACATATGCAGATGGAGCCATGTGTACTTTTTAGTTGGTGGCTTAGTACCTGGGAGCTCTGGTGGGTCTGGTTGGTTGATATTATTGTTCTTCCAATGGGTTTGCAAACCCCTTCAGCTCCTTCAGTCTTTTCTCTAACTCATCTATTAGGGGCCTTGCACTCAGAGCAATGGTTGGTTGTGAGCATTCAACTTTGTGTTTATAAGGCTCTGGCAGGGCCTCTCAGGAGACAGCTATATCAGGCTCCTTTCAGCAATCATTTTTTAGCATTCACAATAGTGTTGGAGTTTGGTGACTGTATCTGAGATGAATCCCCAGGTGGAACAGGCTCTGGATGGCCTTTTCTTCAGTCTCTGCTCTGCACTATGTCTCCATATTTCCTCCTGAGAGTATTTTGTTCTTCTAAGAAGGACTGAAGCACCCACGCTTTAGTCTTCCTTCTTCCAGAGCTACATGTGGTCTGTGAATTGCATCTTGGGTATTTGGGGTTTTCGGGCTAATATCCATTTATCAGTGAGTGCATACTATGCGTGTTCCTTTGTGATTGGGTTACCTCACTCAGGATGATATTTTCTAGGTCCATCCATTTGCCTAAGAATTTCACAAATTCATCATTTTTAATAGCTGAGTAGTACTCCATTGTGTAAATGTACCACATTTTCTGTATCCATTCCTTTGTTGAAGGACATAAGGGTTCTTTCCAGCTCCTGGCTATTATAAATAAGACTGCTATGAACATATTCGAGCATGTGTCCTTGTTATATGTTGGAGCATCTTTTGGGTATATAGAGCAGGTAACACTATGTCCAGTTTTCTGAGGAAAACCCAGACTGATTTCCAGAGTGGTTGTACCAGCTTGCCATCCCACCAGCAATGGAGGAGTGTTCCTCTTTCTCCACAACCTTGCCAGCATCTGCTGACACCTGAATTTTGACTGGTGTGACTGGTGTGAGGTGGAATCTCAGAGTTGTTTTGATTTACATTTCCTGGGTCAATTTACATTCTTCTACATATTGACTGCCATTTGAACCAGCACCATATGTTGAAAATGCTGTCTTTTTTCCACTGGATGGTTTTAGTTCCTTTGTCAAAGATCAAAAGACCATAGGTGTGTGAGTTCATTTCTGGGTCTTCAATTCTATTCCATTGATCTACTTGCCTGTCACTGTACCAATACTATGCAGTTTTTAACACAATTGCTTTGTAGTATAGCTTGAGGTCAGAGATGCTGATTCCCCCAGGAATTCTTTTATTATTGAGAATAGTTTTCAATATCCTAGGATTTTTGTTATTCCAAATGAATTTGAGAGGTGCTCTTTCTAACTCTATGAAGAATTGAGTTGGAATTTTCATGAGGATTGCATTGACTCTGTAGATTGCTTTTGGTAAGATGGCTGTTTTTACTATATTAATCCTGCCAATCCATGAGCATAGGAGGTCTTTCCATCTTCTGAGATCTTCTTCAATTCTTTCTTCAGAGAAGTGAAGTTCTTGTCAAACAGATCTTTCATTTGCTTGGTTAGAGTCCCACCAAGATGCTTTATATTTTTTGTGGCTATCGTGAAGGGTGTCATGTCCCTAATTTCTTTCTTTTTTTTTAATTAGGTATTTTCCTCATTTACATTTCCAATGCTATCCCAAAAGTCCCCCATACCCTCCCCCCAACCCCCTACCCACCCACTCCCACCTTTTGGCCCTGGCATTCCCCTGTACTGGGGCATATAAAGTTTGCAAGTCCAATGGGGCTCATTCCATTGAATGATGGCCAACTAGGCCATCTTTTGATACATATGCAGCTAGAGTCAAGAGCTCCGGGGTACTGGTTAGTTCATAATGTTGTTCCACCTATAGGGTTGCAGGTCCCTTTAGCTCCTTGGGTATTTTCTCTAGCTCCTCCATTGTGGACCCTGTGATCCATCCAATAGCTGACTGTGAGCATCCACTTATGTGTTTGATAGTCTCACTAGAGACAGCTATATCAGGGTACTATCAGCACAATCTTGCTAGTGTATGCAATGGTGGCAGTGTTTGGAGGCTGATTATGGGATGGATCCCTGGATATGGCAGTCTCTAGATGGTCCATCCTTTTGTCTCAGCTCCAAACTTTGTCTCTGTAACTCCTTCCATGGGTGTTTTGTTCCCAATTCTAAGAAGGGGCGAAGTGTCCACACTTTGGTCTTCGTTCTTCTTGAGTGTCATGTGTTTTGCAAATTGTACCTATATCTTGGGTATTCTAAGTTTCTGGGCTAATATCCACTTATCAGTGAGTACATATTGTGTGAGTTCCTTTGTGATTGGGTTACTTCACTCAGGATGATGCCCTTCAGGTCCAACCATTTGGCTAGGAATTTCATAAATTCATTCTTTTTAATAGCTGAGTAGTACACCATTGTGTAAATGTACCACATTTTTTGTATCCATTCCTCTGTTGAGGGGCATCTGGGTTCTTTCCAGCTTCTGGCTATTATAAACAAGGCTGCTATGAACATAGTGGAGCATGTTTCTTTCTTACTAGTTGGAACATCTTCTGGATATATGCCCAGGAGAGGTACTGCGGGATCCTCCCGTAGTACCATGTCCAATTTTCTGAGGAACTGCCAGACTGATTTCCAGAGTGGTTGTACAAGCTTGCAATCCCACCAACAGTGGAGGAGTGTTCCTCTTTCTCCACATCCTCACCAGCATCTGCTGTCACCTGAAATTTTGATCTTAGCCATTCTGACTGGTGTGAGATGGAATCTCAGAGTTGTTTTGATTTGCATTTCCCTGATGATTAAAGATGCTGAACATTTTTTCAGGTGCTTCTCAGCCATTTGGTATTCTTTAGGTGAGAATTCTTTGTTTAGCTCTGAGCCCCATTTTTTAACGGGGTTATTTGATTTTCTGGAGTCCACCTTCTTGAGTTCTTTATATATGTTGGATATTAGTCCTCTATCTGATTTAGGATAGGTAAAGATCCTTTCCCAATCTGTTGGTGGCCTTTTTGTCTTATTGACAGTGTCTTTTGCATTACAGAAGCTTTGCAGTTTCATGAGGTCCCATTTGTCAATTCTCAATCTTACAGCACAAGCCATTGCTGTTCTATTCAGGAATTTTTCCCCTGTGCCAATATCTTGGAGGCTTTTCCCCACTTTCTCCTCTATAAGTTTCAGTGTCTCTGGTTTTATTTGGAGCTCCTTGAGCCACTTAGATTTGACCTTAGTACAAGAAGATAGGAATGGACCAATTTGCATTCTTCTACATGATAACCACCAGTTGTGCCAGCACCATTTGTTGAAAATGCTGTCTTTTTCCACTGGATGGTTTTAGCTCCCTTGTCGAAGATCAAGTGGCCATGTGTGTGGGTTCATTTCTGGGTCTTCAATTCTATTCCTTTGGTCTACTTGTCTGTAGTTATACCATTACCATGCCCTTTCTTTATCACAATTGCTCTGTAGTAAAGCTTTAGGTCAGGCATGGTGATTCCACCAGAGGTTGTTTTATCCTTGAGAAGAGTTTTTGCTATCCTAGGTTTTTTGTTATTCCAGATGAATTTGGAGATTGCTCTTTCTAATTCGTTGAAGAATTGAATTGGAATTTTGATGGGGATTGCATTGAATCTGTAGATTGCTTTTGGCAAGATAGCCATTTTTACAATGTTGTTCCTGCCAATCCATGAGGATGGGAGATCTTTCCATCTTCTGAAATCTTCTTTAATTTCTTTCTTCAGAGACTTGAAGTTCTTATCATACAGACCTTTCACTTCCTTAGTTAGAGTCACGCCAAGGTATTTTATAATATTTGTGACTATTGAGAAGGGTGTTGTTTCCCTAATTTCTTTCTCAGCCTGTTTATTCTTTGTGTAGAGAAAGGCCATTGACTTGTTTGAGTTAATTTTATATCCAGCTACTTCACCAAAGCTGTTTATCAGGTTTAGGAGTTCTCTGGTAGAATTTTTAGGGTCACTTATATATACTATCATATCATCTGCAAAAAGTGATATTTTGACTTCTTCTTTTCCAATTTGTATTCCCTTGATCTCCTTTTGTTGTCGAATTGCTCTGGCTAATACTTCAAGTACTATGTTGAAAAGGTAGGGAGAAAATGGGCAGCCTTGTCTAGTCCCTGATTTTAGTGGGGTTGCTTCCAGCTTCTCTCCATTTACTGTGATGTTGGCTACTGGTTTGCTGTAGATTGCTTTTATCATGTTTAGGTATGGGCCTTGAATTCCTGATCTTTCCAAGACTTTTATCATGAATGGGTGTTGGATTTTGTCAAATGCTTTCTCCGCATCTAAGGAGATGATCATGTGGTTTTTGTCTTTGAGTTTGTTTATATAATGGATTACGTTAATGGATTTCCATATATTAAACCATCCCTGCATCCCTGGATGAAAACCTACTTGGTCAGGATGGATGATGGATTTACTATGTTCTTGGATTCGGGTAGAGAGAATTTTATTGAGTATTTTTGCATCAATATTCATAAGGGAAATTGGTCTGAAGTTCTCTATCTTTGTTGGGTCTTTTTGTGGTTTAGGTATCAGAGTAATTGTGGCTTCATAGAATGAATTGAGTACAGTACCTTCTACTTCATATACATGTATATATATATATATATATATTAATGTATTTTCCTCAATTACATTTCCAATGCTATCCCAAAGTCCCCCATACTCTCCCCCGCATTCCCCTATCCACCCATTCCCACTTTTTGGCCCTGGCATTCCCCTGTACTGGGGCATATAAAGTTTGTGTGTCCAATGGGCCTCTCTTTCCAGTGATGGCCTACTAGGCCATCTTTTGATACATATGCAGCTAGAGTCAAGAGCTCCGGGGTACTGGTTAGTTCATAATGTTGTTGCACCTACAGGGTTGCAGATCTCTTTAGCTCCTTGGTTACTTTCTGTAGCTCCTCCTTTGGGGGCCCTGTGATCCATCCAATAGCTGACTGTGAGCATCCACTTCTGTGTTTGCTAGGCCCCGGCCTAGTCTTACTAGAGACAGCTATATCAGGGTCCTTTCAGCCAATGCTTGCTAGTGTATGCAATGGTGTCATCGTTTGGAGTCTAATTATTGGATGGATCCCTGGATATGAGACTCTCTAGATGGTCCATCCTTTTGTCTCAGCTCCAAACTTTGTGTTTGTAACTCCTTCCATAGGTGATTGTTTCCAATTCTAAGAATGCGCAAAGTGTCCACACTTTGGTCTTCGTTCTTCTTCAGTTTCATGTGTTTTACAAATTGTCTCTTATATCTCGGGTATACTAAGTTTCTGGGCTAATATCCACTTATCAGTGAGTACATATCATTTGAGTTCTTTTGTGATTGTGTTACCTCACTCAGGATGATGCCCTCCAGGTCCAACCATTTGGCTAGGAATTTCATAAATTCATTCTTTTTAATAGTTGAGTAGTACTCCGTTGTGTAAATGTACCACATTTTTTGTATCCATTCCTCTGTTGAGGGGCATCTGGGTTCTTTCCAGCTTCTGGCTATTATAAACAAGGCTGCTATGAACATAGTGGAGCATGTGTTCTTATTACCAGTTGGGACATCTTCTGGATATATGCCCAGGAGAGGTATTATGGGATCCTCTGGTAGTACCATGTCCAATTTTCTGAGGAACTGCCAGACTGATTTCCAGAGTGGTTGTACAAGCTTGCAATCCCACCAACAGTGGAGGAGTGTTCCTCTTTCTCCACATCCTCACCAGCATCTTCTGTCACCTGAAATTTTGATCTTGGCCATTCTGACTGCTGTGAGATGGAATCTCAGGGTTGTTTTGATTTGCATTTCTCTGATGATTAAGGATGCTGAACATTTTTTCAGGTGCTTCTCAGCCATTTGGTATTCCTTATGTGAGAATTCTTTGTTTAGCTCTGAGCCCCATTTTTTAATGGGGTTATTTGATTTTCTGGAGTCCACCTTCTTGAGTTCTTTATATATATTGGATATTAGTCCCCTATCTGATTTAGGATCTGTAAATATGCTTCCCCATCTGTTGGTGGCCTTTTTGTCTTATTGATGGTGTTTTTTGCCTTGCAGAAGCTTTATAGTTTCATGAGGTCCCATTTCTCAATTCTCGATCTTACAGCACAAGCCATTGCTGTTCTATTCAGGAATTTTTCCCCTGTGTACCTTCTCCTTCTATTTTTTGGAATAGTTTGTGCAGAACTGGAATTAAATCTTCTTTGAAGGTCTGATAGAACTCTGAACTAAACCCATCTGGGCCTGGGCTTTTTGGTTGGGAGACCATTAATGACTGCTTCTATTTCTTTAGGGGATATGGGACTGTTTAGATGGTTAACTTGATCCTGGTTTAACTTTGGTACCTGGTATCTGTCTAGAAATTTGTCCATTTCATCCAGGTTTTCCAGTTTTGTTGAGTATAGCCTTTTGTAAAAGGATCTGATGGTGTTTTGGATTTCTTCACGGTTTGTTGTTATGTCTCCCTTTTCATTTCTGATTTTGTTAATTAGGATGTTGTCCCTGTGCCCTCTAATGAGTCTGGCTAAGGGATTATCTATCTTGTTGATTTTCTCAAAGAACCAGCTCCTCCTTTGGTTGATTCTTTGAATAGTTCTTCTTGTTTCCACTTCGTTGATTTTGCCCCTGAGTTTGATTCCTTGGTCAAGGAAGAAATAAAGAAAGAAATTAAAGGCATTTTTATAGTTTAATGAAAATAAAGCCTCAATATACCCAAACTTATGGGACACAATGAAAGCATTCCTGAGAGGAACACTCATAGCTCTGAGTGCCTCCAAAGAGAAACTAGAGAGAGCATACACTAGCAGCTTGATAGCACACCTAAAAGCTCTAGAACAAAAGGAAGCAAATTCACTCAAGAGGAGTAGACAGTAGGAATAATCAAACTCAGAGCTGAAACCAACCAAGTGGAAACAAAAAGAACGATTCAAAGAACCAACCAAACCAGAAGGTGGTTGAGATTTTTGAGAAAATCAGCAAGATAGATAAACCCTTAGCCAGATTCACTAGAGGGCACAGGACAGCATCCTAATTAACAAAATCAGAAATGAAAAGGGAGACATAACAAAATATCTGGAGGAAATCCAAAACACTATCAGATTCTTCTACAAAAGGCTATACACAACAAAACTGGAAATCCTGGATGAAATGGAGAAATTTCTAGACAGATACCAGGTACCAAAGTTAAATCAGGATCAGATTAATGACCTAAACAGTCCTATATCCCCTAAAGAAATAGAAGCAGTCATTAATAGTCTCCCAACCAAAAAAAGGGCCAGGACAAGATGGGTTTAGTGCAGAGCTCTATCAAACCTTCAAAGAAGACCAAATTCCAGTTCTTCTTAAACTGTTCCACAAAATAGAAACAGAAGGTTCTCTACCCAATTCATTCTGCAAAGCCACAATTACTCTGATACCTAAACCACAGAAAGACCCAAGAGAGATAGAGAACTTCGGACCAATTTCCCTTATGAATATCGATGCAAAAATACTCAATAAAATCCTCATGAATCGAATGCAAGAACACATCAAAAAGATCATCTATCATGACCAAGTTGGCTTCATCCCAGGGATGCAGGGATGGTTTAGTATATGGAAATCCATCAACATAATCCACTATATAAACAAACTCAAAGACAAAAACCACATGATCATATCGTTAAATGTTGAGAAAGCATTTGTCAAAATCTAACACCCATTCATGATAAAAGGCTTGTAAAGATCAGGAATTCAAGGCCCATACCTAAACATGATAAAAGCAATCTACAGCAAACCAGTAGCCAACATCAAAGTAAATGGAGAGAAGCTGAAAGAAATCCCACTAAAATCAGGGACTAGAAAAGGCTGCCCACTTTCTTCCTGCCTGTTCAATATAGTACTTGAAGTCCTAGCAGAGCAATTTGACAACAAAAAGAGTTCAAGTGTATACAAATTGGAAAGGAAGAAGTCCAAATTTCACTATATGCAGATGATATGATAAAATATATAAGTGATCCTAAAAATTCCACCAGAGAACTCCTAAGCCTGATAAACAGCTTCAGTGCAGTGGCTGGATATAAAATTAACTCTAACAATCAGTGGCCTTTCTCTACACAAAGGATAAACAAGCTGAGAAAGAAATTAGGAAAACAATAACCTTCACAATAGTCACAAATAATATAAAATACCTGGTGTGACTCTAACAAAGGAAGTGAAAGATCTGTATGATGAGAACTTCAAGACTCTGAAGAACAAAATCAAAGAAGATCCTAGAAGATGGAAAGATCTCCCATGATCTTGCATTGTCAGCATCAATATTGTGAAAATGGTCATCTTGCTGAAAGCAATCTACAGATTCCATGCAGTCCACATCAAAATTCCAACTCAATTCTTCACTGTGTTCGAAAAGGCAATTTGCAAATTCATCTGGAATAACAAAGAACCTAGGATAGCAAAAACTTTTCTCAATGATAAAAGAATATCTGGTAGAATTAGCATGCCTGACCTAAAGCTGTACTGCAGAACAATTGTGATAAAAAACTGCATGGTACTGTTATAGTGACAGACAAGTTGACCAATGGAATAGTATTGAAGACCCAGAAATGAACCCACACACCTCTGATCACTTGATCTTTGACACAGGTGCTAAAACCATCCAGTAGAAAAAAGACAGCATTTTGAACAAATTTTGCTGGCACTACTGGTGGTTATCATGTAGAAGAATGCAAATTGATCCATTCTTATATCCTTGTACAAAGCTCAAGTCTAAGTGGATCTAGGAACTCCACATAAAAGCAGAGACACTGAAACTTATAGAGAAAAAAGTGAGGAATAGCCTTGAAGATATGGGCACAGGGGAAAAATATTCCTGATTAGGACAGCAATGGCTTGTGCTGTAAGATCGAGAATTGACAAATGGGACCTCATAAAATTGCAAAGCTTCTGCAAGGCAAAAAACATCGTCAATAAGACAAAAAGGCCACCAACACATGGGGAAAGGATCTTAACCTATCATAAATCAGATAGGAGACTAATATCCAACATGTATAAAGAACTCAAGAAAATGGACTCCAGAAAACCACATATCCCCATTAAAAATGGGGCACAGAGCTAAACAAATAATTCTCAACTGAGGAATATCGAATGGCTGAGTAGTACTTGAAAGAATGCAAATCAAAACAACCCTGAGATTACACCTCACACCAGTCAGAATGGCTAAGATCAAAATTCTGTGACAGAAGATTCTGGCAAGGATGTACAGAAGGAGGAACACTCTTCCATTGTTGGTGGGATTGCAAGCTTGTACAACTACTCTGGAAATAAGTCTGGAGGTTCCTCAGAAAATTGGACATAGTACTACCGGAGGAACCAGCAATACCTCTCCTAGGCATATATCCAGAAGATATTCCAACTGGTAATAAGAACACATGTTCCACTGTGTTCATAGCAGCCTTATTTATAATAGCCAGAAGCTGCAAAGGACCCAGATGCCCCTCAACAGAGGAATGGATACAGAAAATGTTCTACATTTACACAATGGAGTACTACTCAGCCATTAAAAACAATGAATTTATGAAATTCCTAGGCAAATGAATGGATCTGGAGGATATCATCCTGAGTGAGGTAACACAATCACAAAAGAACTCACATGATATGTACTCACTGATAAGTGGATATTAGCCCAGAAACTTAGAATACCCAAGATTAAATTTGCAAAACACAGGAAACTCAAGAAGAAAGAAGACCAAACTGTGGACACTTGCCTCCTCCTTAGACTTGGAACAAAACACCCATGGAAGGAATTACAGAGACAAAGTTCGGAGCTGAGACGAAAGGATGGACCATCCAGCCACTGCCCGACCTGGGGATCCATCACATAATCAGCCACCAAAAGCAGACACTAATGCATATGCCAACAAGATTTTACTGAAAGGACCCTGATATAGCTGTCTCTTTTGAGTCTATGCCAGTGCCTGGCAAACACAGAAGTGGATGCTCACAGTCAGCTATTGGATGGAACACAGGGCCCCCAATGGAGGAGCTAGAGAAAGCACCCAAAGAGCTGAAGGGGTCTTCAACCCTATAGGTGGAACAACAATATGAACTAACCAGTACCCCCAGAGCTCGTGTCTCTAGCTGCATATGTAGCAGAAAATGGCCTATTTGGCCATCATTGGGAAGAGAGGCCCCTTGGCCTTGCAACCTTTGTATGCCCCAGTACAGGGGAAACACTAGGGCCAAGAAGTAGGAGTGGGTGGGTAGGGGAGCAGGGTCTGGGGAGGGTATAAGGGACTTTTGGGATAGTATTTGAAATGTAAACGAAGTAAATACCTAACAAAAAATTGGAAAAAAGAAAGAAAAGCTATCACAGGTATATTCTTTCCCCCTCTGCTATTGTGTCCAGCACATCCCTGCACTGTGAACACTTCTCAGGGAGAGGAAGCTTCCAGGTTAGTGCCAGGTAGATTTCCTTATGTTCCTTGACTCAATTGTGTGGTAACCCAAATTCCTATAATCCAAACAAAACACGTCATTAGCAATAGGATCTTACTGCCAAGGTCTGGAGGGTAACTCAGAGTAATGACAGTAGCTTGTGATGTTTGGTGGTCTATGAGACTTAACTAGCAAACAACTAATAAAAGAGTAAACCTTTTTTTTGTTGTTGTTCATATTTTCATTTGCTATCACGTGGTATTGAATAGGGGTATCACTGGAATCGTATATGATGACTCCACGTAAACTCATTTTATATGTGCACATATTTTAGGAAACCTCTTTAGTTATAGGTTTCCATATGTCTTTATCAAAAGAACTTTAGTATTAGTTATGTCTCCTCATATTCCCACATCTGAGCTGCACTCCCATTCCACTTAATGATTCCTATTCCTTTAGTCTAACCTAACCTTTATATCATTGTATTATATCTCATCTCCCTTGAAAGTCTGACTCCCCTTCCTTGGACATTTCTAGTTTCCCAACTTCTATGGCTATTCCAAATAAAACACATATTTGATTTTTCAATGGCAACATCCACATGTGAGAGAAATCATGAAATATTCATTTTTCTAGGTCTGAGTTAACTTACCTAGAAAGACTATTGCCAGCTCTACCTGTTGAACTGAGATTATCATATTTCCATATTTTCTTAATTATTGGACAATATTACATGTATAAATATACCACATTTTCATTATACATTAATCAGTTAAAAACAGTTATATTTTTTCTATAACTTGGATATAATGAGTCTCCACCCTGATTTATATAATATCTGTAGTCAATGAGACTAGAACATGTTTTAGCAGTCATAGTCTCATACTGGAGTTCCAAAAAGCTGCCAATATTTAGTCTGTATTTAAGTCATCAAGAAATAAGTTGAAATATCATGACAGATGAATTTGCCAGCAAGAACAGAGACAAACGGACAATAACAAAAGCTTCCTTCTTCCATATCTTGTTTCAATGGGTTGAGACCAGAAGGTTTGGCCCGTGATTTACAATGTGTCTTCCTACCACAAATGATCCAGACTTAGGATAGGTATTCCCACCTCACAGCATATAACCAAGAAAAACACCTCAGCCCAGATGCTGGGATTTTAACTGATTTCAGATGTTGTCAAGTTGACAACCAATAGTAGCCACCAGTGTTATACACTACAATGATATTTTGTTGTGGTATTATTATTTTCTTTCATCTCTTTTGATTAACTGCTATGGGATTCTTGTCTGCCTTGTATACCCTTGGGTGTGTTTAACCTTCTCTTCAGAACAAATTATTTCTTTTAGTAGCCTCTGTAGATCTGAATTTATTGTTATATATTCCTTAGATGTATTTTTAAGATGGAAACATTTTCTTTCTCTTTTGACTAAAGCTGATCGTTTTGTAGAGTATAATAACTTGGTATGTTGAGACCCATCCCATAGGGATGCTCCAATCTCTGGCACTATTTTTTTCCATTTTTTATTAGGTATTTAGCTCATTTACATTTCCAATGCTATACCAAAAGCCCCCCATACCCGCCCACCCCCACTCCCCTACCCACCTACTCCCCCCTTTTGGCCCTGGCGTTCCCCTGTACTGGGGCATATAAAGTTTGCGTGTCCAATGGGCCTCTCTTTCCAGTGATGGCCGACTAGGCCATCTTTTGATACATATGCAGCTAGAGTCAAGAGCTCCGGGGTACTGGTTAGTTCATAATGTTGTTCCACCTATAGGGTTGCAGATCCCTTTAGCTCCTTGGGTACTTTCTCTAGCTCCTCCATTGGGAGCCCTGTGATCCATCCATTAGCTGACTGTGAGCATCCACTTCTGTGTTGGCTAGGCCCCGGCATAGTCTCACAAGAGACGGCTACATCTGGGTCCTTTCGATAAAATCTTGCTAGTATATGCAATGGTGTCAGCGTTTGGATGCTGATTATGGGGTGGATCCCTGGATATGGCAGTCTCTACATGGTCCATCCTTTCATCTCAGCTCCAAAATTTGTCTCTGTAACTCCTTCCATGGGTGTTTTGTTCCCAATTCTAAGGAGGGGCATAGTGTCCACACTTCAGTCTTCATTCTTCTTGAGTTTCATGTGTTTAGCAAATTGTATCTTATATCTTGGGTATCCTAGGTTTGGGGCTAATATCCACTTATCAGTGAGTACATATTGTGTGAGTTCCTTTGTGAATGTGTTACCTCACTCAGGATCAGATAGGGGACTAATATCCAACATATATAAAGAACTCAAGAAGGTGGACTTCAGAAAATCAAATAACCCCATTAAAAAATGGGGCTCAAAACTGAACAAAGAATTCTCACCTGAGGAATACCGAATGGCAGAGAAGCACCTGAAAAAATGTTCAACATCCTTAATCATCAGGGAAATGCAAATCAAAACAACCCTGAGATTCCACCTCACACCAGTCAGAATGGCTAAGATCAAAAATTCAGGTGACAGCAGATGCTGGTGTGGATGTGGAGAAAGAGGAACACTCCTCCATTGTTGGTGGGATTGCAGGCTTGTACAACCACTCTGGAAATCAGTCTGGCGGTTCCTCAGAAAATTGGACATAGTACTACCGGAGGATCCAGCAATATCTCTCCTGGGCATATATTCAGAAGATGCCCCAACTGGTAAGAAGGACACATGCTCCACTATGTTCATAGCAGCCTTATTTATAATAGCCAGAAGCTTGAAAGAACCCAGATGCCCCTCAACAGAGAAATGGATACAGAAAATGTGGTACATCTCTGGCACTATTAATGATACCCCATTATGCTTATAGTCAAGAGCCTAGCATAACTGTCTTCTGAGAGGTTATGTCCAGTAGTCTACCAAGACAGACACAGATACCCTCAGCCAATCTTTGGACAGAGGTCAGGGACTCTTATGAAAGAGTTGGGGGGAGAATTGAAGGTGCTGAAGGGCATGGGAACCCCAGAGGAAGACCAACAGTGTCAACTAACCTGGACCGGTGGGAGCTCTCGGACTGAGCCAACAACCAAAGAGCATACATGGGTTGCATCGAGGCCTGAAACAAATGTGTAGCAGAGGAGTGCCTTGTCCTGCCTCAGCAGGAAAGGATGAGTGCAATCCTGCAGACACTTGATACAACAGGGTGGGTAAAATGGGGGGGCACCCTCTCAAAAGATGGAGGAGAAACTCAGTGGGGTAGCAGTATTTGGGATGTAAATAAATACAGAAATTAATTAAAAAAAAAAAACCCTGGTGTGGCATCTGTGGTCTTTCAAAATTCTTTTTTTTTTTTTTTGCAATTATTTATTTTTTATATCTCAATCCCTGCCCCCTTTCAGTCTCCCCTTCTCAGAGTAGCTCCTCCCATCCCCCTTCCCTTTTCCCTCTGAGAGGGTGCCCTGCTGCCCATTGATTATCCCCATGGTTAGGTGCATCTGCTCCCATTGAGACCAGATAAGGCAGCCATATGAGTACAGAATTCACAGATAGCCAACAGCTTTAGGGACAGCCCCTGCTATAGTTGTTTCGGGGAACCACACAAAGACTAAGCTGCACATCTAAAATATTTGTGCCAGGTCTCAAGTTGGGCCTGTTATTGGATGGCCATTCTCTCAGTCATTGTTCCGTCTTTGTCCCTGCATTTCTTTTAGACAGGAAAACTTTGGGGCCAACAGTTTTGGGCTTGACATCCTATCTCTTTGCTGGGAGTTTTGCCTGGCTACATGAGGTTGCCTCTTCAGGTTCCATATCCCCACTGTTATGCATCTCGGTTAAGTTCATCCATAGGGCTTTTAGAATTGTTAGCACCTCTTCCCCCGACCCCACCCCTGGCCATTCTTGCTTTCAAATTTTCATTGAAAAGTCAAGTGTTATTCTGATAGACCTCCCTTTGTATGTAACTTTGTCCTTTCCTCTTAGAGCTTTTATATAATTGATATAATTATAAATACAAGTACATATTTATGTAATATGCTCTTTTTGCTATGTACATTCAATGCTTTTATTATTATGTGATACAAAAATGTTTTTTCCTAGTCCTGTCTTTTACATATTCAATATGCCTCCAAGACCTTGATAGGTATTTCTTTTCTTATAACTAGGACCATTTATTCTATGGTTTTTGTTGAAAATATTTTCTGTACCTTTGACATGTTTCCTCGTTCTTTATGCCTATGCTTCAAAAGTTTGACATTTTTATAGTGTCCCAGAGTTCCTGTACATTCTATACCTGTTTGGTTTTGTTTTTATTTTTTATTTAACATGTTTTTTTTGGCTGTGTGATTGAATTTCTCTACCTTGTCTTCAACACCTGATAGTCTTTTTTCTATTTGATCCAATCTATTGGTGTGTCTTTCTACTGAGCTTTCTGTTTGACTTCCAGAAGGTTTTGTTTCTAGTTTTATTTTTTCTCCACAGATTCTGTCTATTAAATTCCATTTCTATATTTTTTCATTCAACTGTTTATATTTCAACAGTGATCATTTTGGCATTTTTTTCATATCCTTTTTTTAGATCCTTAAAAGTATTTGTAATTGCTGTTAGGAAGTCATTGTACTTTTGCATTATGTGAGTAGCTTTTATTGAAGAAGTTTACAATAAAGGTACTGATTTCTGGAAGAGAAATATTGTCTTGATTATTCATGTTTATTTTTAGGGGAATGGGTCCTAGGATCTGCAATTGGGTTGCTGCTGGTGTTTAGCTCTTCTTATCTCACCTGAGTCATGTGATGTTTGAATCTTTACTATTACCCCAATTTGTTAAGTTGTGAATCCCCTGAATTATGCTTCAAGTTTAGCCTTTATAACTATACTGACTGGCAAATGAGGTATCAGATGTGGTCCCTACTCAACTAGTGATAGACTTTTGAGTACAAAACCAAACCTTCTACAGGTTTAGAAGGTTTTCACTGCCAATCGTAGGAGTTTTGGGGAAGCTTGCTGAAGGTGGTCCTTGGGTAGGAGTCATTGTGGCCACAGTGAGAGTGAGTAGTGTTCCATGGTGATGGAGAAGAGGATATCTTACAATCCTCAGGCAGAGGTGACTAGGGTAAAGGATAAGTTCAAATCAAAAGTCAAGGTTACAGGGTGCTATGAGGGACCAGGATATTTTTGGCAGCTAGTGTGATAGAATGGCTCTGCAGTCCTTAACTTGCATCAATGTCTCAGGAAACTTGATGGCCCCAAGGTAGTCTGGAAGTGGGGTGCTTGGTAGGAAGATAGGCTGATTGCCTGTGCAGTACTTACCTTGGGTCTTGGTCCCAATATGTCATGTTTCCCTGAGCAGTGGAACAAGTTGGTTGTTGGATGGAGGAGGGGATTGGCTCTGAGGTCCTGACCAGTTAGGGATGTGCCATGTGTACAAGTGTTGAGTAGAGTCCTGATGGTTAGGTGTATCCCAGCTATATATTGTGAGGTGCTTTCATAATAAAGGTGATATCTGGACTCACTAAGTAAAAACTGCATCCCTTGCTACTGAGAAACCTTGCACTTCTACTCTATGAGACTTGTTGACGAATCCTGTTCTCAAACTTGTGACAATCTGCCTCTATCTTTAGAGTGCTACAAGTACAGGCATGCACTGACATGCCTGCCTCATAATCTTATTTTAATTATTTTGAGTTGGCTTTTTCCCCCATTGTGACAAAATATTAGAGGCAAGTATCTCATAATGAGGAAAGATCTGTATCATTTTCCCCCCTCCTGTAACCATCACTGATAGACATTGCATTTGCACAAAAAGGGTATTCCAAAGAGCACAGATACCCTTATGGGCTCATATTTGGGTGTCCCATTGCTTTTGCTGCAGTGGTGAGGCAGAATCAACCTGGCTGGAGCACACAAGAGTAAAATGTGCCTTACTTAAGGACAACTGGAATGTGAAGAGGAAAAGGAAGGACGAGGCTTCAATAGTTAACTTCAAATCTCAGTGCTTGAACGAGATTTTAAAATGTGCTTCTTTGTTATAAATTGAAAACTTCATAGGATAAGAAGAGTTGAAGTTCTTACAATCCATATTCCAGACATTCATTGGTAGCATGTGAATAACACCAGGAGTCTAGGATCTGATGTTCTTTAGAATGTAACTGGTGATTCTTCCTCATCTAAGCCTAGTGGATGGCTCTAATGTCAATGATAAATAATAAGCTGTTAGCTAATCTTTAACATAAAATGGCTTTGAATGTTTTTGTCTTCAGTTATGAAAGTTAACACAAATCTAAAGAACTATCCCTCAGTTAAATTGAAATCTCCTCTGATACTTGACAGCAGTGCATCTTGAAAAAGCCACAGCATTTTCTTAGTTTGAACTTTGTTCAAAAGGACTTTTCTCCAGAGTCCTTTTCAGAACTGAAAATGGAGTGATTTGTCTGATAGGCTATGAAGTGCCAGAGTTCCAGAAAATAACCTATTAAAGCTTAGTGCCACAGTCCATTTTTTTTCAACATCGCAAATCTTAGATTTTTGTGTCCTCACAGTTGTTTAGAGATGATAAATTTATCTCAGGTCACTTTGTAACAATGTAAAATGAATAGAGCATTATTGGAGATTGCGTTTTAAGTATTGGGTACAATTTGTAGTAGGGAAAATAGATTAGAGTTTGACATTTTGAAATGATTTGGAGATGCAACTTTGCTTCTAAGTATAGGAGCACAGGACTGTTTATTTGAAATGATAGGGCCACAGGACAAAACAAAAACAAAAACAAATTAATGTAGAAGGTTATCAAATTATTAAGAGTATTGTCTTAGCTTCAGAAATTCTTGTAATACATACAAAATTTTAAATCATCATTGAAAAATAATAAAAGTCCAAAGTAACTTCTTGTTCTAAATATAGTCAAAGAATATCAGAATTTCTGATACCTAAACCACAGAAAGATCCAACAAAGATAGAGAACTTCAGACCAATTTCTCTTATGAATATCAATGCAAAAATACTCAATAAAATTCTCGCTAACCGAATCCAAGAACACATTAAAGCAATCATCCATCCTGACGAAGTAGGTTTTATTCCAGGGATGCAGGGATGGTTTAATATACGAAAATCGATCAATGTAATCCATTATATAAACAAACTCAAAGACAAAAACCACATGATCATCTCATTAGATGCAGAAAAACCATTTGACAAGATCTAACACCCATTCATGATAAAAGTCTTGGAAAAATCAGGAATTCAAGGCCCATACCTAAACATGATAAAAGCAATCTACAGCAAACCAGTAGCCAACATCAAAGTAAATGGAGAGAAGCTGAAAGAAATCCCACTAAAATCAGGGACTAGAAAAGGCTGCCCACTTTCTCCCTACCTCTTCAACATAGTACTTGAAGTATTAGCCAGAGCAATTCAACAACAAAAGGAGATCAAGGGGAAACAAATTGGAAAAGAGGAAGTCAAAATATCACTTTTTGCAGATGATATGATAGTATATATAAGTGACCCTAAAAATTCCACCAGAGAACTCCTAAACCTGATAAACAGCTTCGGTGAAGTAGCTGGATATAAAATAAACTCAAACAAGTCAATGGCCTTTCTCTACACAAAGAATAAACAGGCTGAGAAAGAAATTAGGGAAACAACACCTTTCACAAAAGTCACAAATAATATAAAATATCTTGGCGTGACTCTAATTAAGGAAGTGAAAGATCTGTATGACAAGAACTTCATGTCTCTGAAGAAAGAAATTAAAGAAGATCTCAGAAGATGGAAAGATCTCCCATGCTCATGGATTGGCAGGATCAACATTGTAAAAATGGCTATCTTGCCAAAAGCAATCTACAGATTCAATGCAATCCCCATCAAAATTCCAACTCAATTCTTCAACGAATTAGAAAGAGCAATCTGCAAATTCATCTGGAATAACAAAAAACCTAGGATAGCCAAAACTCTTCTCAAGGATAAAAGAACAATGGAACACTCCTCCATTGTTGGTGGGATTGCAGGCTTGTACAACCACTCTGGAAATCAGTCTGGCGGTTCCTCAGAAAATTGGACATAGTACTACCGGAGGATCCAGCAATACCTCTCCTGGGCATATATTCAGAAGATGCCCCAACTGGTAAGAAGGACACATGCTCCACTATGTTCATAGCAGCCTTATTTATAATAGCCAGAAGCTTGAAAGAACCCAGATGCCCCTCAACAGAGGAATGGATACAGAAAATGTGGTACATCTACACAATGGAGTACTACTCAGCTATTAAAAAGAATGAATTTGCTGATCTGGGGTACAAGTCCCTTCCGCTCGACTCGAGCCCCGGCCTACCTTGCCAGCAGAGTCTTGCCCAACACCCGCAAGGGCCCACACGGGACCCCCCACAGGATCCTAAGACCTCTGGTGAGTGGTACACAGCGCCTGCCCCAATCCAATCGCGTGGAACCTGAGACTGCGGTACATAGGGAAGCAGGCTACCCGGGCCTGATCTGGGGCACAAGTCCCTTCCGCTCGACTCGAGCCCCGGGCTACCTTGCCAGCAGAGTCTTGCCCAACACCCGCAAGGGCCCACACGGGACTCCCCACGGGATCCTAAGACCTCTGATGAGTGGAACATAGCACCTGCCCCAATCCAATCACGCGGAACCTGAGACTGCTGTACATAGGGAAGCAGGCTACCCGGGCTTGATCTGGGGCACAAACCCCTTCCACTCCACTCGAGCCCCGGGCTACCTTGCCAGCGGACTCGCCTGACACCCGCAAGGGCCCACACAGGATTCCACAGGAGATCCTAAGACCTCTAGTGAGTGGAACACAACTTCTGCCAGGAGTCTGGTTCGAACACCAGATATCTGGGTACCTGCCCTGCAAGAAGAGAGCTTGCCTGCAGAGAATACTCTGCCCACTGAAATTAAGGAGAGTGCTACCCTCCAGGTCTGCTTATAGAGGCTAACAGAGTCACCTGAAGAACAAGCTCTTAACAGTGACAACTAAAACAGCTAGCTTCAGAGATTACCAGATGGCGAAAGGCAAACGTAAGAATCCTACTAACAAAAATCAAGACCACTCACCATCATCAGAACGCAGCACTCCCACCCGACCTAGTCATGGCACCCCAACACAACCGAAAATCTAGACCCAGATTTAAAAACATTTCTCATGATGATGATAGAGGACATCAAGAAGGACTTTCATAAGTCACTTAAAGAATTACAGGAGAGCACTGCTAAAGAGTTACAGGCCCTTAAAGAAAAGCAGGAAAACACAGCCAAACAGGTAGAAATCATTAAAGAAAAACAGGAAAACACATCCAAACAGGTGATGGAAATGAACAAAACCATACTAGAACTAAAAGGGGAAGTAGACACAATAAAGAAAACCCAAAGCAAGGCAACGCTGGATGTTGTGTCCAGCCAGCAGACCACAACCTGGGTTCTAGCCTGGAAAGGCATTTTGGAAACCTGGAAGAGAAGAGGGGCTAGGTGGCGAGAGAAAAGAATGTAGCCAAGACAGTTACTCTGATCAAGGCTCAAATTTTATTGTTGCGACACTAGTTATGAAGGAAGGGGGAGGGGACCCGATTCCCGCCGAATAATCTCTGGTCCAGTAGAAAGGTGCACGTGTGTGGCTCCGCAGGTTCCAGCAGTGGGCATGGCAGAACGAATGAGCAGGAAGCTCCACCCCTGAGGAAGCAGGTTTCAGGCTAGGGGAGGGGAGACTACATCTCCTCCCTTTTATTAACAAAATTTAAAAAAAGAAAAAGCTGGCCTGAGGGGGGAAAAATTATCTATGCTCAATAGTTCTGCCTGGAATCTAGGGCTAAAGAAAAAACTTGCTTTCATGGGATTCCTTAACTTTTCTTATGGTAAACTGTATAAGGCTAAGACTGTCCTTTCTTATCTTAGTGAACAACTAACTGAAAAGCCTGGAGCTGTAGGCTCTGACTTTATAATGCTAATTAGTACTTGGTAGGTAACTTTCTAGTTGAATTTTAAGTAGGGCGTTGGAACTCTGGCTAAGTTTGACTGAACAAATGTGAAATACACTATAATAACACTAAGTTGATATTTCTCCGCTTTTTTGGATGATAGGTGGGAAACAGGGAGAAGGAGTTCGACCGGCTCTTGTAGTACAAGGCCAATTGGCTTTTTTATTTGGGTGGGAGGCAGTGAAGGGCTTGCCCTTTCAATAGTACGTCTCCAATCTCTCTCCCCCCTATTGATTAAGTTAAATAAGGCAACGCTTAACTGAGGTGATCAAATGATTTTCTCATCCGTAGATGAGTGGGCTTTTAACCTTGGCTTGGGTGGACATGGACCCGATTCCTCCCGTGGGTATTGATAAAACCCACACATGTGGCTCTGGGTATCTTTTGGGGAGGCGAGGTAGAGCCGGAAAATATTTTTTATTTTTAACCAAAATATGATACCAACCTTTTTTAAACCGGGTTTATCTCACAGGAAACTCAGAAATGGTCAAGCCGGACCTTTCCTTGCAGTACCTCTGCACCAAGCGATGCCCATACTGAATTTGTACAATCACAAACCAGTATGCACAGTTCTGAGTGCTGTGCAGCTCCTAAAGGAGAATTATCAACCTCAGAATTAGCAAAGCCTAAGCAAGAATTATGTCGTTAGTAACACCACGATTTGTGGCTAAAATAGGAGCTGGAAGTCGTTCCTCCTCATCCCTGTTTTTTCCACAGCCTATTGAGCTAAGGACACCTTGCAGTAACAGCAAGGGTGAAAAGCCAGAGGTCAGCTAAGGGACTAAGCCTATCTATCAAAATAAAAACCAATCTTTATTAATATAGAAATATCTACTCTTCTAGCCCTCTTGGTAAACCTAATTTTTAACTCAGACTGAAAGCCACATGCTGGAAATGTCCTTGGAAAGGAGATAACAGCAGCCACCTGTGTGCTCTAGGGGCGCGGGGATGCACATCCGCTGTTGATTTACCTGCTTGAAAGACAAAATCTCGGACAGTGAGAAAGTAGGAAAGCAGAACTTCTTTTGGGGAAGTCTAGGTACTTTATTCAAATGCAAATTGTAAAGCTGAGGCTAGTCTCAGGCCTCCTGTTGGGGAGCTGGCTCAGAGAGTAGCTTTTTTTTGGAGCCTGAGTCCTCAAGCCGACTTTTAAGCAAAAGAGGAATTTTAGTCCTCAAGGTGATACTTTAGAAGATTTAGAATCTGTGTTCATCTAACAAATTAATTTATCTGGCAGCCACTGCGCTCTATCTTCATCTCGTGAAAAAACACAAACTGAGTCCCTACCCCAAATTAGAACTGGATAAGGACCCTTCTATTCGTTAGTCAGGGGGTCCTTCTATTTTACCAATGTATTAAGTGACCAATTGCTCTTTAATAGCTTTTTCCACTAGCTGTAAGGCCAGAAATCCTTCTGAGGTTAGGGATCTAGGGGAAGTGGGGGGTGTGCTCTGAATTAACTTGCTAGGTAATTTAGAATATAGGAATCTCTAACATTGGACTGAATATTAGGACCAGTCTAAGATTGAGTTAGAATGGCTGGTCACACTGAAGAAAGGAGAAAAATCATTATGACTCTATTAAATGACTAATTTTACTAAGTCTGAATATACACTCTCTGATGTACTATTGCCATAAAGTTAAAAGACTAGAAGCTAGTCTAAACTGGAAAAATGACAAGTAAGGATGGATCTAAAACATGAATTTAATTTAGTTTTTTAGTCAATTCAATCAGGACATGAGTCAACTTACCTACCAGCTCGTCACACGAATTTATTAATATGCTTCTGCAGCGTTCTGTGGAGAAAACCTGTTTTTCCCATTTTCTAATAAGGTAGTTGTTTTAGGATTAATCTATAAGCCAATAAGTAGATCCCTTTAAGATACTATAAAGCATTTATTAAACTCTTTGACATTAAAATATTAGATTTTGAAAATAAAGGTAAGACTTTAATAGTGTGCATGGGAATGCAATAAATAGCATGCACGGGGATACAATTTCTCTCTTTTTTGTCTTTTAAGAAGTTAAAGTTTTAAAATTTTATAATACCTAAACTTTTGAATTAATAACTAGTTGACAAAATATTTTAAATACATGGCTGTAAAGGGGCAGTGACTAATTGCACTTTTAATCAATTTTCTTAAGGAGCAGTTGTAACTAGAAGGCTTGCAAAGTTATTAAGAGTCACATGTGCATAATTTATTTATTTATTAACTAGAAATATGCATAAGCAATTGTAAATTTGAGAATTAATAGTATCTGAGGGATGAACAATTTAAGCAATTGCGAGCTCAGAGATATGGCATTGACTATTAATATACAATTAAGGTTTGATTGTTCAGCATTTTAAAACACATCTACAGCACACAACTAGATCATCTGTGCTGGAACAGGGGAAACTGTGTCTTAAGACTCCGCCCCACAGAAGCTAGTTGGGCCCACGTGGGCCAACGATCGGCTGGGAGGATGAGAAAAATGACTTTACAATAATGTTTTCTTTTTGACCAAAGAATTGTTTTGGGCACAACCAATTTTTAATTACCAATTAATAACAATTATAAAAGCTTTATTTTTTGTAGAAACTTTTGTAGTAAACTAAAACCCTAAGTAATAAAAGGATATTGTCTCTGAATCTTTTGGGTGAGAGCAAGGATTTAAGGTAAACTTTAAGAAGCATTAGTTAATAAAATACTTTTCACTTAAGAAACAATATACACTGAAAGATTAAAACTCTTGGCTTCTTGTATAGAAGCAGAAACAATAAAAATTTTTCTTAAATAATGTAAAGTTACATTAGCCATACCTAGAGGCAAAATTTTCTAGTGATTACAGTTCACTAGAAGCAAAACTCTTTGAATTTAAGCATTATTTTAAACATCTGAATAGATCTGTAACACTGTTAAAAAGAATTTCTCTTGAACACAGGGAAAAATCTTTCTCAGGCACTGTTTGCAAAACAAAAGAAAGGCCACAAGCTGCTCTGGGGCTGCCCAGAGCCCTGCATTGACTCAAACGTAAAATACCTTTTAATCTGAGCATCTTGGCCCTCCTGTAATAAGGACCGATTCTAGAGAAACAATATAACTGTCTACGCCTCTAAATTTTGA
Organism: Mus musculus; assembly: GCF_000001635.26. Classification (NCBI taxonomy): domain Eukaryota; kingdom Metazoa; phylum Chordata; class Mammalia; order Rodentia; family Muridae; genus Mus; species Mus musculus. The sequence continues at coordinate 54,111,883 of NC_000083.6, forward strand.
TACTCTTTCTTAAGATGACTTACAGTTAAAACATTCTTCACAACTTTAGTGTTGTGAAAAAATTGCCTGTACTACAGTTTCCTGCCAGGCAGCAACTATAACCAAACTGTTTGTCTAATCTATTTACAAAGACAAACATAACTAGATAACTTTGTCACAGTTTGTATGAAGTGAGCTGTATGAGCGCTCTCATAAGATGATTACTTTTGGAATTATCTTAATTACAGTATACAGGTGAATTAAAGATCTTAAATTTGAAATCAAACTGCAAGCTGCAGTCAATGGAACAATAGCAGTTTTAACCATAATTTTTAAGTTTTTGTGCAAGGTTAGGATAATACCTATAACCTTGGGAAAGCAAAACCCAAGTTTAAAACAATTTATTATCTTTAAAATCAATATTAGAAGCATTATTATCATATTACAAAGTTTGGATGTCAATTAATACCTATGAATACCTATTAAAGCAAGCTTTAATGCTTTAATAAAGAGACATTGCGGGGCACAAGTCCCTTCCGCTCGACTCGAGACTCGAGCCCCCGGCTACCTTGCCAGCAGAGTCTTGCCCAACACCCGCAAGGGTCCACACGGGACTCCCCACGGGACCCTAAGACCTCTGGTGAGTGGACCACAGTGCCTGCCCCAATCCAATCGCGCGGAACTTGAGACTGCGGTACATAGGGAAGCAGGCTACCCGGGCCTGAACTGGGGCACAAGTCCCTTCCGCTCGACTCGAGACTCGAGCCCCGGGCTACCTTGCCAGCAGAGTCTTGCCCAACACCCGCAAGGGTCCACACGGGACTCGCCACGGGACCCTAAGACCTCTGGTGAGTGGACCACAGTGCCTGCCCCAATCCAATCGCGCGGAACTTGAGACTGCGGTACATAGGGAAGCAGGCTACCCGGGCCTGATCTGGGGCACAAGTCCCTTCCGCTCGACTCGAGACTCGAGCCCCGGGCTACCTTGCCAGCAGAGTCTTGCCCAACACCCGCAAGGGTCCACACGGGACTCCCCACGGGACCCTAAGACCTCTGGTGAGTGGATCACAGTGCCTGCCCCAATCCAATCGCGCGGAACTTGAGACTGCGGTACATAGGGAAGCAGGCTACCCGGGCCTGATCTGGGGCACAAGTCCCTTCCGCTCGACTCGTGACTCGAGCCCCGGGCTACCTTACCAGCAGAGTCTTGCCCAACACCCGCAAGGGTCCACACAGGACTCCCCACGGGACCCTAAGACCTCTGGTGAGTGGATCACAGTGCCTGCCCCAATCCAATCGCGCGGAACTTGAGACTGCGGTACATAGGGAAGCAGGCTACCCGGGCCTGATCTGGGGCACAAGTCCCTCCCGCTCGACTCGAGACTCGAGCCCCGGGCTACCTTGCCAGCAGAGTCTTGCCCAACACCCGCAAGGGTCCACACGGGACTCCCCACGGGACCCTAAGACCTCTGGTGAGTGGATCACAGTGCCTGCCCCAATCCAATCGCGCGGAACTTGAGACTGCGGTACATAGGGAAGCAGGCTACCCGGGCCTGATCTGGGGCACAAGTCCCTTCCGCTCGACTCGAGACTCGAGCCCCGGGCTACCTTGACAGCAGAGTCTTGCCCAACACCCGCAAGGGCCCACACGGGACTCCCCACGGGACCCTAAGACCTCTGGTGAGTGGAACACAGCGCCTACCCCAATCCAATCGCGTGGAACTTGAGACTGCGGTACATAGGGAAGCAGGCTACCCGGGCTTGATCTGGGGCACAAACCCCTTCCACTCCACTCGAGCCCCGGCTACCTTGCCAGCTGAGTCGCCTGACACCCGCAAGGGCCCACACAGGATTCCACACGTGATCCTAAGACCTCTAGTGAGTGGAACACAACTTCTGCCAGGAGTCTGGTTCGAACACCAGATATCTGGGTACCTGCCTTGCAAGAAGAGAGCTTGCCTGCAGAGAATACTCTGCCCACTGAAACTAAGGAGAGTGCTACCCTCCAGGTCTGCTCATAGAGGCTAACAGAGTCACCTGAAGAACAAGCTCTTAACAGTGACAACTAAAACAGCTAGCTTCAGAGATTACCAGATGGCGAAAGGCAAACGTAAGAATCCTACTAACAGAAATCAAGACCACTCACCATCATCAGAACGCAGCACTCCCACCCCACCTAGTCCTGGGCACCCCAACACAACCGAAAATCTAGACCCAGATTTAAAAACATTTCTCATGATGATGATAGAGGACATCAAGAAGGACTTTCATAAGTCACTTAAAGATTTACAGGAGAGCACTGCTAAAGAGTTACAGGCTCTTAAAGAAAAGCAGGAAAACACAGCAAAACAGGTGATGGAAATGAACAAAACCATACTAGAACTAAAAGGGGAAGTAGACACAATAAAGAAAACCCAAAGCGAGGCAACGCTGGAGATAGAAACCCTAGGAAAGAGATCTGGAACCATAGATGCGAGCATCAGCAACAGAATACAAGAAATGGAAGAGAGAATCTCAGGTGCAGAAGATTCCATAGAGAACATCGACACAACAGTCAAAGAAAATACAAAATGCAAAAGGATCCTAACTCAAAACATCCAGGTAATCCAGGACACAATGAGAAGACCAAACCTACGGATAATAGGAATTGATGAGAATGAAGATTTTCAACTTAAAGGGCCAGCTAATATCTTCAACAAAATAATAGAAGAAAACTTCCCAAACATAAAAAAAGAGATGCCCATGATCATACAAGAAGCCTACAGAACTCCAAATAGACTGGACCAGAAAAGAAATTCCTCCCGACACATAATAATCAGAACAACAAATGCACTAAATAAAGATAGAATATTAAAAGCAGTAAGGGAGAAAGGTCAAGTAACATATAAAGGAAGGCCTATCAGAATTACACCAGACTTTTCACCAGAGACTATGAAAGCCAGAAGAGCCTGGACAGATGTTATACAGACACTAAGAGAACACAAATGCCAGCCCAGGCTACTATACCCGGCCAAACTCTCAATTACCATAGATGGAGAAACCAAAGTATTCCACGACAAAACCAAGTTCACACAATATCTTTCCATGAATCCAGCCCTTCGAAGGATAATAACAGAAAAGAAGCAATACAAGGACGGAAATCACGCCCTAGAACAACCAAGAAAGTAATCATTCAACAAACCAAAAAGAAGACAGCCACAAGAACAGAATGCCAACTCTAACAACAAAAATAAAAGGGAGCAACAATTACTTTTCCTTAATATCTCTTAATATCAATGGACTCAATTCCCCAATAAAAAGACAGAGACTAACAGACTGGCTACACAAACAGGACCCAACATTCTGCTGCTTACAGGAAACCCATCTCAGGGAAAAAGACAGACACTACCTCAGAGTGAAAGGCTGGAAAACAATTTTCCAAGCAAATGGACTGAAGAAACAAGCTGGAGTAGCCATTTTAATATCGGATAAAACCGACTTCCAACCCAAAGTTATCAAAAAAGACAAGGAGGGACACTTCATACTCATCAAAGGTAAAATCCTCCAAGAGGAACTCTCAATTCTGAATATCTACGCACCAAATGCAAGGGCAGCCACATTCATTAGAGACACTTTAGTAAAGCTCAAAGCATACATTGCACCTCACACAATAATAGTGGGAGACTTCAACACACCACTTTCTTCAAAGGACAGATCGTGGAAACAGAAACTAAACAGGGACACAGTGAAACTAACAGAAGTTATGAAACAAATGGACCTGACAGATATCTACAGAACATTTTATCCTAAAACAAAAGGATATACCTTCTTCTCAGCACCTCACGGGACCTTCTCCAAAATTGACCATATAATTGGTCACAAAACAGGCCTCAATAGATACAAAAATATTGAAATTGTCCCATGTATCCTATCAGACCACCATGGCCTTAGACTGATCTTCAATAACAACATAAATAATGGAAAGCCAACAATCACGTGGAAACTGAACAACACTCTTCTCAATGATACCTTGGTCAAGGAAGGAATAAAGAAAGAAATTAAAGACTTTTTAGAGTTTAATGAAAATGAAGCCACAACGTACCCAAACCTATGGGACACAATGAAAGCATTTCTAAGAGGGAAACTCATAGCTCTGAGTGCCTCCAAGAAGAAACGGGAGACAGCACATACTAGCAGTTTGACAACACATCTAAAAGCCCTAGAAAAAAAGGAAGCAAATTCACCCAAGAGGAGTAGACGGCAGGAAATAATCAAACTCAGGGGTGAAATCAACCAAGTGGAAACAAGAAGAACTATTCAAAGAATTAACCAAACGAGGAGTTGGTTCTTTGAGAAAATCAACAAGATAGATAAACCCTTAGCTAGACTCACTAAAGGGCACAGGGACAAAATCCTAATTAACAAAATCAGAAATGAAAAGGGAGACATAACAACAGATCCTGAAGAAATCCAAAACACCATCAGATCCTTCTACAAAAGGCTATACTCAACAAAACTGGAAAACCTGGACGAAATGGACAAATTTCTGGACAGATACCAGGTACCAAAGTTGAATCAGGATCAAGTTGACCATCTAAACAGTCCCATATCACCTAAAGAAATAGAAGCAGTTATTAATAGTCTCCCAACCAAAAAAAGCCCAGGACCAGATGGGTTTAGTGCAGAGTTCTATCAGACCTTCAAAGAAGATCTAATTCCAATTCTGCACAAACTATTTCACAAAATAGAAGTAGAAGGTACTCTACCCAACTCATTTTATGAAGCCACTATTACTCTGATACCTAAATCACAGAAAGATCCAACAAAGATAGAGAACTTCAGACCAATTTCTCTTATGAATATCGATGCAAAAATCCTCAATAAAATTCTCGCTAACCGAATCCAAGAACACATTAAAGCAATCATCCATCCTGACCAAGTAGGTTTTATTCCAGGGATGCAGGGATGGTTTAATATACGAAAATCCATCAATGTAATCCATTATATAAACAAACTCAAAGACAAAAACCACATGATCATCTCGTTAGATGCAGAAAAAGCATTTGACAAGATCCAACACCCATTCATGATAAAAGTGTTGGAAAGATCAGCAATTCAAGGCCCATACCTAAACATGATAAAAGCAATCTACAGCAAACCAGTAGCCAACATCAAAGTAAATGGAGAGAAGCTGGAAGCAATCCCACTAAAATCAGGGACTAGACAAGGCTGCCCACTTTCTCCCTACCTTTTCAACATAGTACTTGAAGTATTAGCCAGAGCAATTCGACAACAAAAGGAGATCAAGGGGATACAAATTGGAAAAGAGGAAGTCAAAATATCACTTTTTGCAGATGATATGATAGTATATATAAGTGACCCTAAAAATTCTACCAGAGAACTCCTAAACCTGATAAACAGCTTCGGTGAAGTAGCTGGATATAAAATAAACTCAAACAAGTCAATGGCCTTTCTCTATACAAAGAATAAACAGGCTGAGAAAGAAATTAGGGAAACAACACCCTTCTCAATAGTCACAAATAATATAAAATATCTTGGCGTGACTCTAACTAAGGAGGTGAAAGATCTGTATGATAAAAACTTCAAATCTCTGAAGAAAGAAATTAAAGAAGATCTCAGAAGATGGAAAGATCTCCCATGCTCATGGATTGGCAGGATCAACATTGTAAAAATGGCTATCTTGCCAAAAGCAATCTACAGATTCAATGCAATCCCCATCAAAATTCCAACTCAATTCTTCAACGAATTGGAAGGAGCAATTTGCAAATTTGTCTGGAATAACAAAAAACCTAGGATAGCAAAAAGTCTTCTCAAGGATAAAAGAACTTCTGGCGGAATCACCATGCCAGACCTAAAGCTTTACTACAGAGCAATTGTGATAAAAACTGCATGGTACTGGTATAGAGACAGACAAGTAGACCAATGGAATAGAATTGAAGATCCAGAAATGAACCCACACACCTATGGTCACTTGATATTCGACAAGGGAGCTAAAACTATCCAGTGGAAGAAAGACAGCATTTTCAACAATTGGTGCTGGCACAACTGGTTGTTATCGTGTAGAAGAATGCGAATCGATCCATACTTATCTCCTTGTACTAAGGTCAAATCTAAGTGGATCAAGGAACTTCACATAAAACCAGAGACACTGAAACTTATAGAGGAGAAAGTGGGGAAAAGCCTTGAAGATATGGGCACAGGGGAAAAATTCCTGAACAGAACAGCAATGGCTTGTGCTGTAAGATCGAGAATCGACAAATGGGACCTAATGAAACTCCAAAGTTTCTGCAAGGCAAAAGACACCGTCAATAAGACAAAAAGACCACCAACAGATTGGGAAAGGATCTTTACCTATCCTAAATCAGATAGGGGACTAATATCCAACATATATAAAGAACTCAAGAAGGTGGACTTCAGAAAATCAAATAACCCCATTAAAAAATGGGGCTCAGAACTGAACAAAGAATTCTCACCTGAGGAATACCGAATGGCAGAGAAGCACTTGAAAAAATGTTCAACATCCTTAATCATCAGGGAAATGCAAATCAAAACAACCCTGAGATTCCACCTCACACCAGTCAGAATGGCTAAGATCAAAAATTCAGGTGACAGCAGATGCTGGCGAGGATGTGGAGAAAGAGGAACACTCCTCCATTGTTGGTGGGAGTGCAGGCTTGTACAACCACTCTGGAAATCAGTCTGGCGGTTCCTCAGAAAACTGGACATAGTACTACCGGAGGATCCAGCAATACCTCTCCTGGGCATATATCCAGAAGATGCCCCAACAGGTAAGAAGGACACATGCTCCACTATGTTCATAGCAGCCTTATTTATAATAGCCAGAAGCTGGAAAGAACCTAGATGCCCCTCAACAGAGGAATGGATACAGAAAATGTGGTACATCTACACAATGGAGTACTACTCAGCTATTAAAAAGAATGAATTTATGAAATTCCTAGCCAAATGGATGGACCTGGAGGGCATCATCCTGAGTGACGTAACACATTCACAAAGAAACTCACACAATATGTATTCACTGATAAGTGGATATTAGCCCCAAACCTAGGATACCCAAGATATAAGATATAATTTGCTAAACACATGAAACTCAAGGAGAATGAAGACTGAAGTGTGGACACTATGCCCCTCCTTAGATTTGGGAACAAAACACCCATGGAAGGAGTTACAGAGACGGAGTTTGGAGCTGAGATGAAAGGATGGACCATGTAGAGACTGCCATAGCCAGGGATTCACCCCATAATCAGCATCCAAACGCTGACACCATTGCATACACTAGCAAGATTTTATTGAAAGGACGCAGATGTAGCTGTCTCTTGTGAGACTATGCCGGGGCCCAGCAAACACAGAAGTGGATGCTCACAGTCAGCTAATGGATGGATCATAGGGCTCCCAATGGAGGAGCTAGAGAAAGTAGCCAAGGAGCTAAAGGGATCTGCAACCCTATAGGTGGAACAACATTATGAGCTAACCAGTACCCCGGAGCTCTTGACTCTAGCTGCATATATATCAAAAGATGGCCTAGTCGGCCATCACTGGAAAGAGAGGCCCATTGGACTTGCAAACTTTATATGCCCCAGTACAGGGGAATACCAGGGCCAAAAAGGGGGAGTGGGTGGGCAGGGGAGTGGGGGTGGGTGGATATGGGGGACTTTTGGTATAGCATTGGAAATGTAAATGAGTTAAATACCTAAGAAAAAATGGAAAAAAAAATAAAGAGACATTGCTTTAAATCTTATCTTAAATTTTACTATTTAGGATACGAACCACATTAATTATTACCTAAACTAGAAATATCTTTAGAGACCCAGCCTCTTGGCCTGCTTTATGCCACGTGTCGGAAGGAATCTAACTTGAGTTATCAAATTTAACACTAACCATCTGTAGCAATGTAACAATTATTAATCTTAACCAACAACTTATGAGCTGATTGTGAAAACACTCAGAGCACATTACCAATAAAAAAGAACCAAATGAAGCAGTTACATTTAGACCAATCAGAGAATAATAATTTTTGTAGCTACAACCATAAAAATAAAAAACACTTTACCATTGTCAAACACATTAATCATGAACCATTTATTAGCTTTTTTACTCTGAAACTTAGAGGCTGTGCACTCGCCCTTATTTCCTAAAACGAACAGTTTTTCCAGCAGGGGCCCTCTCGCCACGTGTCTGATTCCTGGCTGAAACACGTGGCAGCTCTCGGCTTTGCAGATAAAGTTTTTTATACCATCTTTATTATCCAACACAAAACATAGAACATTCATTCATACAGACTGGACACGAACATACATGAATTGAACACGAGAACAGATTGGTGCACCGGACATTAGACAAGACACAAAAGGTAACAGAGTACTCCTGCTATAAGGCCCAGAGAGAAATTTCTCTCTGCTTTTTGGGACATTTTCCTCCCTTATGATGCATTTTTTATTAACTGGGGCAATCTGCCTATTCCTTTTAATAAACCCTTTCTTTTCTCACACCTCATGTAGCTTCGGAGAGCTACGGCCTACCGCCTGATACCCAGCTCCTCACTGCTGAACCTAAGTGAACCAGCGCTCGGGTTTAACGCTGTCTCAGCTTAGCCCATACCTTCTCCGGTATGAATTTCCCTTATCCTTTATTTTATGGAGCTCCGAACCAGCTGCGTCTCTTCCAAAAATCCTTTGCCGTTTCTCAGTCCCGCGTTGGTTCGCCAATTGTTGTGTCCGGCCAGCAGACCACAACCTGGGTTCTAGCCTGGAAAGGCATTTTGGAAACCTGGAAGAGAAGAGGGGCTAGGTGGCGAGAGAAAAGAATGTAGCCAAGACAGTTACTCTGATCAAGGCTCAAATTTTATTGTTGCGACACTAGTTATGAAGGAAGGGGGAGGGGACCCGATTCCCGCCGAATAATCTCTGGTCCAGTAGAAAGGTGCACGTGTGTGGCTCCGCAGGTTCCAGCAGTGGGCGTGGCAGAACGAATGAGCAAGAAGCTCCACCCCTGAGGAAGCAGGTTTCAGGCTAGGGGAGGGGAGACTACAGCTGGAGATAGAAACCCTAGGAAAGAGATCTGGAACCATAGATGCGAGCATCAGCAACAGAATACAAGAAATGGAAGAGAGAATCTCAGGTGCAGAAGATTCCATAGAGAACATCGACACAACAGTCAAAGAAAATACAAAATGCAAAAGGATCCTAACTCAAACATCCAGGTAATCCAGGACACAATGAGAAGACCAAACCTATGGATAATAGGAATTGATGAGAATGAAGATTTTCAACTTAAAGGGCCAGCTAATATCTTCAACAAAATAATAGAAGAAAACTTCCCAAACATAAAAAAAGAGATGCCCATGATCATACAAGAAGCCTACAGAACTCCAAATAGACTGGACCAGAAAAGAAATTCCTCCCGACACATAATAATCAGAACAACAAATGCACTAAATAAAGATAGAATATTAAAAGCAGTAAGGGAGAAAGGTCAAGTAACATATAAAGGCATGCCTATCAGAATTACACCAGACTTTTCACCAGAGACTATGAAAGCCAGAAGAGCCTGGACAGATGTTATACAGACACTAAGAGAACACAAATGCCAGCCCAGGCTACTATACCCGGCCAAACTCTCAATTACCATAGATGGAGAAACCAAAGTATTCCACGACAAAACCAAATTCACACAATATCTTTCCACGAATCCAGCCCTTCAAAGGATAATAACAGAAAAGAAGCAATACAAGGATGGAAATCACGCCCTAGAACAACCAAGAAAGTAATCATTCAACAAACCAAAAAGAAGACAGCCACAAGAACAGAATGCCAACTCTAACAACAAAAATAAAAGGAAGCAACAATTACTTTTCCTTAATATCTCTTAATATCAATGGACTCAATTCCCCAATAAAAAGACATAGACTAACAGACTGGCTACACAAACAGGACCCAACATTCTGCTGCTTACAGGAAACCCATCTCAGGGAAAAAGACAGACACTACCTCAGAGTGAAAGGCTGGAAAACAATTTTCCAAGCAAATGGACTGAAGAAACAAGCTGGAGTAGCCATTTTAATATCGGATAAAATCGACTTCCAACCCAAAGTTATCAAAAAAGACAAGGAGGGGCACTTCATACTCATCAAAGGTAAAATCCTCCAAGAGGAACTCTCAATTCTGAATATCTACGTACCAAATGCAAGGGCAGCCACATTCATTAGAGACACTTTAGTAAAGCTCAAAGCATATATTGCACCTCACACAATAATAGTGGGAGACTTCAACACACCACTTTCTTCAAAGGACAGATCGTGGAAACAGAAACTAAACAGGGACACAGTGAAACTAACAGATGTTATCAAACAAATGGACCTGACAGATATCTACAGAACATTTTATCCTAAAACAAAAGGATATACCTTCTTCTCAGCACCTCACGGGACCTTCTCCAAAATTGACCATATAATTGGTCACAAAACAGGCCTCAATAGATACAAAAATATTGAAATTGTCCCATGTATCCTATCAGACCACCATGGCCTTAGACTGATCTTCAATAACAACATAAATAATGGAAAGCCAACAATCACGTGGAAACTGAACAACACTCTTCTCAATGATACCTTGGTCAAGGAAGGAATAAAGAAAGAAATTAAAGACTTTTTAGAGTTTAATGAAAATGAAGCCACAACGTACCCAAACCTATGGGACACAATGAAAGCATTTCTAAGAGGGAAACTCATAGCTCTGAGTGCCTCCAAGAAGAAACGGGAGACAGCACATACTAGCAGTTTGACAACACATCTAAAAGCCCTAGAAAAAAAGGAAGCAAATTCACCCAAGAGGAGTAGACGGCAGGAAATAATCAAACTCAGGGGTGAAATCAACCAAGTGGAAACAAGAAGAACTATTCAAAGAATTAACCAAACGAGGAGTTGGTTCTTTGAGAAAATCAACAAGATAGATAAACCCTTAGCTAGACTCACTAAAGGGCACAGGGACAAAATCCTAATTAACAAAATCAGAAATGAAAAGGGAGACATAACAACAGATCCTGAAGAAATCCAAAACACCATCAGATCCTTCTACAAAAGGCTATACTCAACAAAACTGGAAAACCTGGACGAAATGGACAAATTTCTGGACAGATACCAGGTACCAAAGTTGAATCAGGATCAAGTTGATCATCTAAACAGTCCCATATCACCTAAAGAAATAGAAGCAGTTATTAATAGTCTCCCAACCAAAAAAAGCCCAGGACCAGATGGGTTTAGTGCAGAGTTCTATCAGACATTCAAAGAAGATCTAATTCCAGTTCTGCACAAACTATTTCACAAAATAGAAGTAGAAGGTACTCTACCCAACTCATTTTATGAAGCCACTATTACTCTGATACCTAAACCACAGAAAGACCCAACAAAGATAGAGAACTTCAGACCAATTTCTCTTATGAATATCGATGCAAAATCCTCAATAAAATTCTCGCTAACCGAATCCAAGAACACATTAAAGCAATCATCCATCCTGACGAAGTAGGTTTTATTCCAGGGATGCAGGGATGGTTTAATATACGAAAATCCATCAATGTAATCCATTATATAAACAAACTCAAAGACAAAAACCACATGATCATCTCGTTAGATGCAGAAAAAGCATTTGACAAGATCCAACACCCATTCATGATAAAAGTGTTGGAAAGATCAGCAATTCAAGGCCCATACCTAAACATGATAAAAGCAATCTACAGCAAACCAGTAGCCAACATCAAAGTAAATGGAGAGAAGCTGGAAGCAATCCCACTAAAATCAGGGACTAGACAAGGCTGCCCACTTTCTCCCTACCTTTTCAACATAGTACTTGAAGTATTATCCAGAGCAATTCGACAACAAAAGGAGATCAAGGGGATACAAATAGGAAAAGAGGAAGTCAAAATATCACTTTTTGCAGATGATATGATAGTATATATAAGTGACCCTAAAAATTCTACCAGAGAACTCCTAAACCTGATAAACAGCTTCGGTGAAGTAGCTGGATATAAAATAAACTCAAACAAGTCAATGGCCTTTCTCTATACAAAGAATAAACAGGCTGAGAAAGAAATTAGGGAAACAACACCCTTCTCAATAGTCACAAATAATATAAAATATCTTGGCGTGACTCTAACTAAGGAAGTGAAAGATCTGTATGATAAAAACTTCAAATCTCTGAAGAAAGAAATTAAGGAAGATCTCAGAAGATGGAAAGATCTCCCATGCTCATGGATTGGCAGGATCAACATTGTAAAAATGGCTATCTTGCCAAAAGCAATCTACAGATTCAATGCAATCCCCATCAAAATTCCAACTCAATTCTTCAACGAATTGGAAGGAGCAATTTGCAAATTTGTCTGGAATAACAAAAAACCTAGGATAGCAAAAAGTCTTCTCAAGGATAAAAGAACTTCTGGCGGAATCACCATGCCAGACCTAAAGCTTTACTACAGAGCAATTGTGATAAAAACTGCATGGTACTGGTATAGAGACAGACAAGTAGACCAATGGAATAGAATTGAAGACCCAGAAATGAACCCACACACCTATGGTCACTTGATCTTCGACAAGGGAGCTAAAACCATCCAGTGGAAGAAAGACAGCATTTTCAACAATTGGTGCTGGCACAACATTCTTCGTGTAGAAGAATGCGAATCGATCCATACTTATCTCCTTGTACTAAGGTCAAATCTAAGTGGATCAAGGAACTTCACATAAAACCAGAGACACTGAAACTTATAGAGGAGAAAGTGGGGAAAAGCCTTGAAGATATGGGCACAGGGGAAAAATTCCTGAACAGAACAGCAATGGCTTGTGCTGTAAGATCGAGAATTTCAAATGGGACCTAATGAAACTCCAAAGTTTCTGCAAGGCAAAAGACACCGTCAATAAGACAAAAAGACCACCAACAGATTGGGAAAGGATCTTTACCTATCCTAAATCAGATAGGGGACTAATATCCAACATATATAAAGAACTCAAGAAGGTGGACTTCAGAAAATCAAATAACCCCATTTAAAAATGGGGCTCAGAACTGAACAAAGAATTCTCACCTGAGGAATACCGAATGGCAGAGAAACACCTGAAAAAATGTTCAACATCCTTAATCATCAGGGAAATGCAAATCAAAACAACCCTGAGATTCCACCTCACACCAGTCAGAATGGCTAAGATCAAAAATTCAGGTGACAGCAGATGCTGGCGTGGATGTGGAGAAAGAGGAACACTCCTCCATTGTTGGTGGGAGTGCAGGCTTGTACAACCACTCTGGAAATCAGTCTGGCGGTTCCTCAGAAATTTGGACATAGTACTACCGGAGGATCCAGCAATACCTCTCCTGGGCATATATCCAGAAGATGCCCCAACTGGTAAGAAGAACACATGCTCCACTATGTTCATAGCAGCCTTATTTATAATAGCCAGAAGCTGGAAAGAACCTAGATGCCCTTCAAAAGAGGAATGGATACAGAAAATGTGGTACATCTACACAATGGAGTACTACTCAGCTATTAAAAAGAATGAATTTATGAAATTCCTAGCCAAATGGATGGACCTGGAGGGCATCATCCTGAGTGACGTAACACATTCACAAAGAAACTCACACAATATGTACTCACTGATAAGTGGATATTAGCCCCAAACCTAGGATACACAAGATATAAGATATAATTTGCTAAACACATGAAACTCAAGAAGAATGAAGACTGAAGTGTGGACACTATGCCCCTCCTTAGATTTGGGAACAAAACACCCATGGAAGGAGTTACAGAGACAAAGTTTGGAGCTGAGATGAAAGGATGGACCATGTAGAGACTGCCATATCCAGGGATCCAACCCATAATCAGCATCCAAACGCTGACACCATTGCATACACTAGCAAGATTTTATTGAAAGAACCCAGATGTAGCTGTCTCTTGTGAGACTATGCTGGGGCCTAGCAAACACAGAAGAGGATGCTCACAGTCAGCTAATGGATGGATCATAGGGCTCCCAATGGAGGAGCTAGAGAAAGTAGCCAAGGAGCTAAAGGGATCTGCAACCCTATAGGTGGAACAACATTATGAGCTAACCAGTACCCCGGAGCTCTTGACTCTAGCTGCATATATATCAAAAGATGGCCTAGTCGGCCATCACTGGAAAGAGAGGCCCATTGGACTTGCAAACTTTATGTGCCCCAGTATAGGGGAACACCAGGGCCAAAAAGGGCGAGTGGGTGGGCAGGGGAGTGGGGGTGGGTGGATATGGGGGACTTTTGGTATAGCATTGGAAATGTAAATGAGCTAAAAACCTAATAAAAAATGGAAAAAAAAAGAATGAATTTATGAAATTCTTAGGCAAATGGATGGACCTGGAGGGCATCATCCTGAGTGAGGTAACACATTCACAAAGGAACTCACACAATATGTACTCACTGATAAGTGGATATTAGCCCCAAACCTAGGATACCCAAGATATAAGATACAATTTGCTAAACACATGAAACTCAAGAAGAATGAAGACTGAAGTGTGGACACTATGCCCCTCGTTAGAATTGGGAACAAAACACTCATGGAAGCAGTTACAGAGACAAAGTTTGGAGCTGAGATGATAGGATGGACCATCTAGAGACTGCCATATCCAGGGATCCACCCCATAATCAGCTTCCAAACGCTGACACCATTGCATACACTAGCAAGATTTTTTCGAAAGGACCCAGATGTAGCTGTCTCTTGTGAGACTATGCCAGGGCCTAGCAAACACAGAAGTGGATGCTCACAGTCAGCTAATGGATGGATCACAGGGCTCCCAATGGAGGAGCTAGAGAAAGTACCCAAGGAGCTACAGGGATCTGCAACCCTATAGGTGGAACAACATTATGAACTAACCAGTACCCCGGAGCTCTTGACTCTAGCTGCATATGTATCAAAAGATGGCCTAGTCGGCAATCACTGGAAAGAGAGGCCCATTGGACACGCCAAGTTTATATGCCCCAGTACAGGGGAACGCCAGGGCCAAAAAGGGGCAGTGGGTGGGTAGGGGAGTGGGGGTGAGTGGGTATGGGGGACTTTTGGTATAGCAATGGAAATGTAAATGAGCTAAATACTTAATAAAAAATGGAAAAAAAAAAAAAAAGAACCTCTGGTGGAATCACCATGCCTGACCTAAAGCTTTACTACAGAGCAATTCTGATAAAAACTACATGGTACTGGTATACTGACAGACAAGTAGACCAATGGAATAGAATTGAAGACCCAGAAATGGACCCACACACCTATGGTCATTTGATCTTTGACAAGGGAGCTAAAACCATCCAGTGGAAGAAAGACAGCATTTTCAACAATTGGTGCTGGCACAACTGGTTGTTATCATGTAGAAGAATGCGAATCGATCCATACCTATCTCCTTGTACTAAGGTCAAATCTAAGTGGATCAAGGAACTTCACATAAAACTAGAGACACTGAAACTTATAAAGAAGAAAGTGGGGAAAAGCCTTGAAGATATTGGCACAGGAGAAAAATTCCTGAATAGAACAGCAATGGCTTGTGCTGTAAGATCGAGAATTGACAAATGGGACCTCATGAAACTGCAAAGCTTCTGCAAGGCAAAAGACACCGTCAATAAGACAAAAAGACCACCAACAGATTGGGAAAGGATCTTTACCTATCCTAAATCAGATAGGGGAGTAATATCCAACATATATAAAGAACTCAAGAAGGTGGACTTCAGAAAATCAAATAACCCCATTAAAAAATGGGGCTCAGAGCTGAACAAAGAATTCTCACCTGAGGAATACCGAATGGCAGAGAAGCACCTGAAAAAATGTTCAAAATCATTAATCATCAGGGAAATGCAAATCAAAACAACCCTGAGATTCCACCTCACACCAGTCAGAATGGCTAAGATCAAAAATTCAGGTGACAGCAGATGCTGGCGAGGATGTGGAGAAAGAGGAACACTCCTCCATTGTTGGTGGGATTGCAGGCTTGTACAACCACTCTGGAAATCAGTCTGGTGGTTCCTCAGAAAATTGGACATAGTACTACCAGAGGATCCAGCAATACCTCTCCTGGGCATATATCCAGAAGATGTCCCAACCGGTAAGAAGGACACATGCTCCACTATGTTCACAGCAGCCTTATTTATAATAGCCAGAAGCTGGAAAGAACCCAGATGCCCCTCAACAGAGGAATGGATACAGAAAATGTGGTACATTTACACAATGGAGTACTACTCAGCTGTAGTCTCCCCTCCCCCAGCCTGAAACCTGCTTGCTCAGGGGTGGAGCTTCCTGCTCATTTGTTCTGCCACGCCCACTGCTAGAACCTGCGGAGCCACACACGTGCACCTTTCTACTGGACCAGAGATTATTCGGCGGGAATTGTGTCCCCTCCGCCTTCCTTCATAATTAGTGTGGCAATAATAAAATTTGAGCCTTGATCAGAATAACCGTCTTGGCTACATTCCTTTCTCTCGCCACCTAGCCCCTCTTCACTTCCAGGTTTCCAAAATGCCTTTCCAGGCTAGAACCCAGGTTGTGGTCTGCTGGCCGGACACAACAATTGGCGCCCAACGTGGGGCTGAGAAACAGCAAAGGATTTTTGGAAGAGAAGCTGCTGGTTCGGGCTCCATAAAATAAAGAATAAAGGAAATTCATACCGGAGAAGGTATGGGCTAAGCTGAGACAGTGTTAATCCCGAGCGCTTGTTCACTTAGGTTCAGCAGTGAGGAGCTGGGTAACAGGCGGTAGGCTGTGGCTCTCCGAAGCCACATGAGGCGTGAAAAAAAAAAGGTTTTATTAAAAGGAATAGGCGGATTGCCCCAGTTAATAAAAAATGCATCATAAGGGAGGAAAATGTCCCAAAAAGCAGAGAGAAATTTCTCTCTGGGCCTTATAGCAGGAGTACTCTGTTCCCTTTTGTGTCTTGTCTAATGTCCGGTGCACTAATCTGTTCTCGTGTTCAATTCATGTATGTTCGTGTCCAGTCTGTATGAATGAATGTTCTATGTTTTATGTTGGATAATAAAGATGGTATAAAAAACTTTATCTGCAAAGCCGAGAGCTGCCACATGTTTCAGCCAGGAATCATACACATGGCAGGAGGGCCCCTGCTGGAAAAACTGTTCGTTTTAGGAAATAAGGGCGAGTGCACAGCCTCTTAGTTTCAGAGTAAAAAAGTTAATAAATGGTTCATGATTAATGTGTTTGACAATGGTAAAGTGTTTTTTATTCTATGATTGTAGCTACGAAAATTATTATTCTCTGATTGGTCTAAATGTAACTGCTTCATTTGGTTCTTTTTTATTGATAATGTGCTCTGAGTGTTTTCACAATCAGCTCATAAGTTGTTGGTTAAGATTAATAATTGTTACATTACTACAGATAGTTAGTGTTAAATTTGATAACTCAAGTTTAGAGTCCTTCCGACACGTGGCATAAAGCAGGCCAAGAGGCTGGGTCTCTAAAGATATTTCTAGTTTAGGTAATAATTAATGTGGTTTGTATCCTAAATAGTAAAATTTAAGATAAGATTTAAAGCAATGTCTTTTTATTAAAGCATTAAAGCTTGCTTTAATAGGTATTCATACGTATTAATTGACATCCAAACTTCGTAACATGATAGTAATGCTTCTAATATTGATTTTAAAGATAATAAATTGTTTTAAACTTGGGTTTTGCTTTCCCAAGTTTATAGGTATTATCCTAACCTTGCACAAAAAACTTAAAAATTATGGTTAAAACTGCTATTGTTCCATTGACTGCAGCTTGCAATTTGATTTCAAATTTAAGATCTTTAATTCACCTGTATACTGTAATTAAGATAATTACTAGAGTAATCATCTTATGAGAGCGCTCATACAGCTCACTTCATACAAACTGTGACAAAGTTATCTAGTTATGTTTGTCTTTGTGAATAGATTAGACAAACAGTTTGGTTATAGTTGCTGCCTGACAGAAAACTGCAGTACGGGCAATTTTTTCACAACACTAAAGTTGTGAAGAATGTTTTAACTGTAAGTCATCTTAAGAAAGAGTATCAATTTCTTTCTTCAGAAATTTCAAGTTTTTATCATATAGATCTTTCACTTCTTTAGTTAGAGTCACGCCAAGATATTTTATATTATTTGTGACTATTGAGAAGGGTGTTGTTTCCCTAATTTCTTTCTTAGCCTGTTTATTCTTTGTATAGAGAAAGGCCATTGACTTGTTTGAGTTTATTTTATATCCAGCTACTTCACCGAAGCTGTTTATCAGGTTTAGGAGTTCTCTGGTAGAATTTTTAGGGTCACTTATATATACTATCATATCATCTGCAAAAAGTGATATTTTGACTTCCTCTTTTCCAATTTGTTTCCCCTTGATCTCCTTTTGTTGTCGAATTGCTCTGGCTAATACTTCAAGATGTAGCTGTCTCTTGTGAGACTATGCCGGGGCCTAGCAAACACAGAAGTGGATGCTCACAGTCAGCTAATGGATGGATCACAGGGCTCACGATGGAGGAGCTATAGAAAGTAGCCAAGGAGCTAAAGGGATCTGCAACCCTATAGGCGGAACAACATTATGAACTAACCAGTACCCCGGAGCTCTTGACTCTAGCTGCATATGTATCAAAAGATGGCCTAGTCGGCCATCACTGGAAAGAGAGGCCCATTGGACACGCAAACTTTATATGCCCCAGTACAGGGGAATGCCAGGGCCAAAAAGGGGGAGTGGATTGGTAGGGGATTGGGGGTGGGTGGGTATGGGGTCTTTTGGTATAGCATTGGAAATGTAAATGAGCTAAATACCTAATAAAAAATTAAAAAAAAAGAAAGAGTATCAAAATTTAGAGGCATAGACAGTTATATTGTTTCTCTAAAATCGGTCCTTATTACAAGAGGGCCAAGATGCTCAGATTAAAAAGTATTTTACGTTTGAGTCAATGCAGGGCTCTGGGCAGCCCCAGAGTGGCTTGTGGCCTTTCTTTTGTTTTGCAAACAATGCCTGAGAAATTTTTTTCCCTGTGTTCAAGAAAATTTCTTTTTAACAGTGTTGCAGATCTATTCAGATGTTTAAAATAATGCTTTAATTCAAAGAGTTTTGCTTCTAGTGAACTGTAACCACTAAAAAATTCTGCCTCTAGGTATGGCTAATGTAACTTTACATTATGTAAAAAAATTTTTTATTGTTTCTGCTTCTATACAAGAAGCCAAGAGTTTTAATCTTTCAGTGTATATTGTTTCCTAAGTGATAAGTATTTTATTAACTAATGCTTCTTGAAGTTTACCTTAAATCCTTGCTCTCACCCAAAAGATTCAGAGACAATATCCTTTTATTACTTAGGGTTTTAGTTTACTACAAAAGTTTCTACAAAAAATAAAGCTTTTATAATTGTTATTAATTGGTAATTAAAAATTGGTTGTGCCCAAAACAATTCTTTGGCCAAAAAGAAAACATTATTGTAAAGTCATTTTTCTCATCCTCCCAGCTGATCGTTGGCCCATGTGGGCCCAACTAGCTTCTGTGGGGCAAAGTCTTAAGACACAGTTTCCCCTGTTCCAGCACAGATGATCTAGTTGTGTGCTGTAGATGTGTTTTAAAATGCTGAACAATCAAACCTTAATTTGTATATTAATAGTCAATGCCATATCTCTGAGCTTGCAATTGCTTAAATTGTTCATCCCTCAGATACTATTAATTCTCAAATTTACAATTGCTTATGCATATTTCTAGTTAATAAATAAATTATACACATGTGACTCTTAATAACTTTGCAAGCCTTCTAGTTACAACCGCTCCCTAAGAAAATTGATTGAAAGTGCAATTAGTCACTGCCCCTTTACAGCCAAGTATTTAAAATATTTGGTCAACTAGTTATTAATTCAAAAGTTTAGGTATTGTGAAATTTTAAAACTTTAACTTCTTAAAAGACAAAAAAGAGAGAAATTGTATCCCCGTGCATACTATTTAGTGCATTCCCATGCACACTATTAAAGTCTTACCTTTATTTTCAAAATCTAATATTTTAATGTCAAAGAGTTTAATAAATGCTTTATAGTATCTTAAAGGGATCTACTTATTGGCTTATAGATTGATCCTAAAACAGCTACCTTATTAAAAAAGAGAAAAACAGGTTTTCTCCACAGAACGCTGCAGAAGCATATTAGTAAATTCGTGTGACGAGCTGGTAGGTAAGTTGACTCATGTCTTGATTGAATTGACTAAAAAACTAAATTAAATTCATGTTTTAGATCCATCCTTACTTGTCATTTTTTCCAGTTTAGACTAGCTTCTAGCCTTTTAACTTTATGGCAATAGTACATCAGAGACTGTATATTCAGACTTAGTAAAATTAGTCATTTAATAGAGTCATAATGATTTTTCTCTTTTCTTCAGTGTGACCAGCCATTCTAACTCAATCTTAGACTGGTCTAATATTCAGTCCAATGTTAGAGATTCCTATATTCTAAATTACCTAGCAATGTTAATTCAGAGCACATCCCCCACTCCCCCTAGATCCCTAACCTCAGAAAGATTGCTGGCCTTACAGCTAGTGAAAAAAGCTATTAAAGAGCAATTGGTCACTTAATACATTGGTAAAATAGAAGGACCCCCTGAACAAATGAAAGGGTCCAGATCCAGTTCTAATTTGGGGTAGGGGCTCAGTTTGTGTTTTTTCACGAGATGAAGATAGAGCGCGGTGGCTGCCAAATAAATTAATTCGTCAGATGAACACAGATTCTAAATCTTCTAAAGTATCACCTTGAGGACTAAAATTCCTCTTTTGCTTAAAAGTCAGCTTGAGGACTCAGGCTCCAAAAAAGCTACTCTCTGAGCCAGCTCCCGACAGGAGGCCTCAGACTAGCCTCAGCTTTACAATTTGCATTTGAATAAAGTACCTGGACTTCCCCAAAAGAAGTTCTGCTTTCCTACTTTCTCACTGTCAAGATTTTGTCTTTCAAGCAGGTAAATCAACATTCTCAAGGTGGACCAGCGGATGTGCATTCCCGCCCCCCTAGAGCACACAGGTGGCTGCTGTTATCTCCTTTCCAAGGACAAGGACCCAGAGCAACCCTGACCTGCTCCCGTGTCGTTTTTCCTGGGGGAAGGGAACTAGGACACTGAACCTTCATGAAAGATGACATGTCTCCCTAGAATAGGCTCATATATGCCGCAGAGCCCTTCTACTGCAGTGCTTAGCCGTGCAACTCTCTTGGGCTGCTGAAGCACACTCACTCTATCCCGTGCAATGAGACTAACCTCGTGGGGTGCAAGAGCTGAATGGCCAGCGACCTATTGCTTAAGCATAGATAACCATATATCAGGGGAAGCACCATGTTCTAGAGCTGCAAGTGCCTGGGCAATAACCACCTTGTCTCTCCTAGTTTGGGCCTTAAGCTTACAGACCAACCAAAGAAGCAACACTAATCCACAGCAAAGTGTATCTCCAAATAATATCAATCCCACCCATACCCATTCTTTAAAGAAGGAAAATGCTGAGGAGATCCAATTGGGTAATCCTTTGATCAGGGACAGGTCCAAGCGCGTGGAGTTGACCTGAAGTCTCAATTCCCGAAGGGTCTGTTCAAATTCAGCTGTCCAATTCTGTAACATATACTGAGAAAGACTTTTTGACAAATTAGCTGCCCTAGTAAATTTCTCATACTGAATGGAAGTAACGCATAATGAGAGTTCCCCCAAGCTCCTGACAAACCTTGAGCCAGTCTTGTAAACCTTTGTTCTTTCTTGGGGCTATGGCCGCTCTGCATTCCTGCGTGGCTTGCTCATAAATAAGCTATTCTACCAGAGGTGCGGCTTGCTCTGAATCTCCAAAAATACGCTCTGCTGCCTTTGTCATTCTGGCCACAAAATCTGAGAATGACTCCTGAGGTCTCTGGACGATCTTTGTTAGTTGTCCAGTGGCTTCACCTGCTCCGGAGAGCGCCTTCCAGGCCCTAATAGCCTTTTCATCTGATTCAGAACTATTAAGAACTGGCTCCTTGAGCTCACCTAGTGATGAGTATAGGCTCCTTCTCCTAGAGACCTCCGCTGATTGATCTTTTTTCTTTTCTTTTTCCTTCTCCTTCCTTCCAATCTCTCCCCAGGTATTCTTACCTGACCTAAACTTTTCCTCAGGTTCAAGACCCTTGGAAAGGCCTATATACTTATTTTGTGTACCATATTTCCTCTTTGTTCCTACTCTCTCTCCCCGCTTTACTTCTGATAGATTGCCCTGAACTTCATCCAGAATTTTCAGCCCTGCCTTAACCACTTGATAGCATGTGAAAAGGAACAAAAAGGCTCCTAACACTAGAGAAAGTTCAAGGTCAAACATACCTTGTAAAGCTATTTCCCACTTTACTTTTGATAGACTGTCTTGAATTTCCTTAGAAAGTTCAAGGCCAGACGTACCTTGTAAAGCTATTTCCCACTTTACTTCTGATAGACTGTCTTGAATTTCGTTAGAAAGTTCAAGACCAGACTTACCTTGTAAAGTTATACTTACGGGTACCCTGTTCCCCAGCTGAAGAGTTCTGAATTCACGCAGTTGAATCCTTCTCAACAGTCTGTTTTACGGGAACACTTCATTACCACCATTCCCCAGCTGAAGAGTTCTGAATTCACGCAGTTGAATCCTTCTCAACAGTCTGTTTTACGGGAACACTTCATTACCGTGACCCGCAGTTCTGGTTCCGGAATGAGGGATCTTCCTTGCGCCAGTGATGGTAACCGTCCCAGGTTTTCTCGTCCCGGGATTTCTCGTCCCAGGTCTTCTCGTCCCGGGTTTCGGCATCAACTCTTACACGCGTTCACGCGACCGGCCAGGAAGAACGCAGCAAACCGGAATCTTCTGCGGCAAAAGCTTTATTGCTTACATCTTCAGGAGCCAGAAGCAAGAGCCAGAGCAAGAGAGAGAAAGAAAGCAAGAAAAAGAACAAGAACAAGAAAGCAAGAGCAAGAAGAAGAACAAGAGCAAGAAAGAGAAAAAGAACAAGAACAAGAAAGCAAGAGCAAGAGAGAGAAAAAGCAAGAACAAGAGAGAGAAAAAAAGAATGGCAAAACCCCGTCCCTTTTAAGGAGAATTATCCTCAGCCTAGGACGTATTACTCCCTGATTGGCTGCAGCCCATTGGCCCAGTTGTCATCATGAGAAAGGCAGAACACATGGCGGGAAAACTGCCCCTGCACGTGTGCAGATTATGTTTACCACTTAGAACACAGCTGTCAGCGCCATCTTATAATGGCAAATGTGAGGGCGGCTCCCAACAGGCTAGAAAAGTAGATATTTCTATATTAATAAAGATTGGTTATTATTTTGATAGACAGGCTTAGTCCCTTAGCTGACCTCTGGCTTTTCACCCTTGCTGTTACTGCAAGGTGTCCTTAGCTTTAGGCTGTGGAAAAAACAGGGATAAAGAAGAACGACTTCCAACTCCTATTTTAGCCACAAGTCGTGGTGTTACTTAATGACATAATTCTTGCCTAGGTCTTGCTAAATCTGAGGTTGATAATTCTCCTTTAGGAGCTGCACAGCACTCAAAACTGTGCATACTGGTTTGTGATCATACAAATTCAGTATGGGCATCGCTTGGTGCAGAGAGCACTGCAGGGGAAGGTCCAGCTTGACCATTTCTGAGTTTCCTGTGAAATAAACCTGGTTTAAAAGAGGTTGGTATCAAATTTTGGCTAAAAATCAAAAATATTTTTCGGCTCTGCCTCACCGCCCCAAAAGATACCGAGAGCCACAGGTGTGGGTCTTAACAACATCCATGGGAGGAATCGGGTCAATGTCCACCCAAGCCAAGGTTAAAGGCCCACTCATCTACGGATGAGAAAATCATTTGATCACCTCAGTTAAGCGTTGCCTTATTTAACTTAATTAATAAAAGAGAGAGAGATTGGAGACGTACTATTGAAAGGGCAAGCCCTTCACTGCCTCCCACCCAAATAAAAAAGCCAATTGGCCTTGTACTACAGAGCCAGCCGAACCCCTTCTCCCTGTTTCCCACCTATTATCCAAAAATGCGGAGGAATATCAACTTAGTGTTATTCTTATTATAGTGTATTTCACATTTGTTCAGTCAAACTTAGCCAGAGTTCCAACGCCCTACTTAAAATTCAACTAGAAAGTTACCTACCAAGTAATAATTAGCATTATAAAGTCAGAGCCTACAGCTCCAGGCTTTTCAGTTAGTTGTTTACTAAGATAAGAAAGGACAGTCTTAGCCAGATACAGTTTACCATAGAAAAGTTAAGGAATCCCACGAAAGCAAGTTTTTTCTTTAGCTCTAGATTCCAGGCAGAACTATTGAGCATAGATAATTTTCCCCCCCTCAGGCCAGCTTTTTCTTTTTTTAAATTTTGTTAATAAAAGGAAAGAGATGTAGTCTCCCCTCCCCCAGCCTGAAACCTGCTTCCTCAGGGGTGGAGCTTCCTGCTCATTTGTTCTGCCACGCCCACTGCTAGAACCTGCGGAGCCACACACGTGCACCTTTCTACTGGACCAGAGATTATTCGGCGGGAATCGGGTCCCCTCCCCCTTCCTTCATAACTAGTGTCGCAACAATAAAATTTGAGCCTTGATCAGAATAACTGTCTTGGCTACATTCTTTTCTCTTGCCACCTAGCCCCTCTTCTCTTCCAGGTTTCCAAAATGCCTTTCCAAGCTAGAACCCAGGTTGTGGTCTGCTGGCCGGACACAACACTCAGCTATTAAAAAGAATGAATTTATGAAATTCCTAGGCAAATGGATGGACCTGGAGGGCATCATCCTGAGTGAGGTAACACATTCACAAAGGAACTCACACAGTATGTACTCACTGATAAGTGGATATTAGCCCAAAACCTAGGATACCCACGATATAAGGTACAATTTGCTAAACACATGAAACTCAAGAAGAATGAAGACTGAAGTGTGGACACTATGCCCCTCCTTAGAATTGGGAACAAAACACTCATGGAAGCAGTTACAGAGACAAAGTTTGGAGCTGAGATGATAGGATGGACCATCTAGAGACTGCCATATCCAGGGATCCACCCCATAATCAGCTTCCAAACGCTGACACCATTGCACACACTAGCAAGATTTTATCGAAAGGACCCAGATGTAGCTGTCTCTTGTGAGACTATGCTGGGGCCTAGCAAACACAGAAGTGGATGCTCACAGTCAGCTATTGGATGAATCACAGGGCTCCCAATGGAGGAGCTAGAGAAAGTACCCAAGGAGCTAAAGGGAACTGCAACCCTAAAAGTGGAACAACATTATGAACTAACCAGTACCCCGGAGCTCTTGACTCTAGCTGCTCATGTATCAAAAGATGGCCTAGTTGGCCATCACTGGAAAGAGAGGCCCATTGGACACGCAAACTGTATATGCCTCAGTACAGGGGAATGCCATGGCCAAAAAAATGGGAATGGGTGGGTAGGGAAGTGGGGGGGGGGTATGGGGGACTTTTGGGATAGCATTTGAAATGTAATTGAAAAAAATATGTAATAAAAAATATTTAAAAAAAAAAAAGGATCAAACGAGGACACAGAGGGCTTTGCTTTCCCAAACTGAAAAAAAAAAAAAAAAAAAAAAAGAATATCAGAATTTGAAAATTAGTGAATGGATCTAATGAATTTGGGATATAAAGTGTTTTTTTCATAGACCACTGTGAAAATCCTGTAATTTGGGCTGTAGTGAATGAAACAAATACAACAGGGAACTGAAAACTTAGTGTCAGATGTTTCAGGCTCTAAAATTTTATCTCATGTTGTTAATATTTCTTTCTGAAACTGGCACTTAGCTACGACACAAATGGAAAGATGCTGTTGCACCCATGAAAGGGTCTTCATGGTGACTACTTGGATGACATATTTACCTCATCATGAAAGCTGAAGAATGGATTTTGTAATATAGTTAGGATGAATGAGAATCAAAGGACTGTTTTCTCTCATAATTACTGTTCTTGCATATTCAAGTCTGCTAGGAATGTGATTTTGTTAGAATTCGTGTAACGTACACATTCATAAACCTAGTTAAATTTATTATACATTATTAACTGAAGTTGTAGTATTATAATTGTATTACAGCAAATTCAATTTCTATGCTAATAAAATAGTACATTCTAGAAGTCTAGGTATGATTACTGTAGTTATAACAGTTGAAAGACCTGAGGTCACCAAATAAAGCACAAGGAATTTAGAAGTGCTAACTAAAGTAAATCCTAGAAAATTTAATTCTGCACCAATTTTGAGTGAAAGACAATATCTCTTATCATCATCTCATATTTGTGAATACCATGGTTTTCCCACTTCTTTTTGATTGCTTGGGATAGATACCAGGTCTTACTCCTGTTGGAACGCTGCACTGGTTCCTCTGAGGAAGACCAAGTTTAGAGGGCTTTAGAGCAATGCACTGTCTGAGTTAATCCTGACTTACTGCTCCTCTCTCTTGCTTAGCAACAACATTGGCCAGGAAAGCTAAAGAGCACCCATGCCTTTTAAAGACAGTGCAAAGCCATGGTGAGATCCCTGTGTCCTTGTGACAATCAGAAGCATGGTGAGTTAAGTGGAACAGGGCTAAGTTGGTGCCTATTAAGACTGTGGGAATCAGCATAAGAAAAATTCTGAAACATGATATTTTTTTCTAAATGAGGATTTATAAACCACTAATTAACTTTTAGTCCTTCTGAGATTGTTAAACAGTGTTTTGCCAGGATTGAGCCAAAGTTATAGTTTTATAGTCACTGTACTGGCTGCTTTTGTGTGTCAACTTGACACAAGCTAGAGTCATCAAAGAGGAAGGCTCCTCAGTTGAGGAAATGCCTCCATGAGATCCAACAGTAAGACATCTTTTTTCAATTAGTCATCAATGGGGGAGGGCCCATCCTACTGTGGGTGGTGCCATCCTTGAGGTGAATTCTATAAGAAAGCAGGCTGAACAAGCCATGAAGAGCAAGCCAGTGCACAGCACCCTCCATAACCTCTGCATTAGTTCCTGCCTCCAAGTTTTGTCCTGCTTTAGTTCTTGTCCTCACTTCCTTTGGAGAGAAACAGCAATATGGAAATGAAAGCAGAGTGAATCCTTTCCTCTCAATTTGCTTTTTGGTCATGGAGTTTTGTCACAGTAATGGAAACCCTAAAGAAAACAGTCACCATTCCAGATGCCTAAGTCAATTATGTTAATGTAGTATTAGTTACATTTTTAAAAAAAGAAATTGTTGTACTCATTGCATAAATATTGATACACTCTCACCCTTCACACACACACACACACACACACACACACACACACTCACACAATACACTAAACTTATTTCACATGAAGACAATTTGCACCCCTATGGCCTTGTTGTGAGTTCTTTAAAGTGTATTTCCTAGATGATAGCTCATGTAAGCACAGTGCAGTTATAAGTATCAGGAAAGTTTACATTGTATCTATATCAGACCTACCTCCTCTTCCTCAGTTTTGGGATTTATTTAAAATGTCTTTTATAAATCTTCCTTCTGCACAAGTTCCATCTGAAGTGGGGAATTGTTTTGAGTTATATCCTGTTGGTCTTCATTAATTTGAAACTTTTCTATAGCCTTTGAAATATTGAATGTTTTGGCAAAGTTGAAACCATTCCCCATGTTTTCTTATCTCTCCCTCCCTGCCCTGCCTCTCTCTTGTGTCTGTGTTTATATGTGGGAGTGCACATATGACGTGTACTCATGTGTGAACATGGTCATTCATGAGTGTGTGTGGAGGCTATAGGACAACTCCAGGTATCAGGTACCATTCACAACACACCCCCCCCCCCGTTTTTTTTTTTTTTTCTTGAGACAGAGACTTTCACTGACCTGGCTAGTCAAGTAGTCTAAACTATCTAGCTACTGAATTGCAGACATCCTTTCCAGCACAAGGATTAACATGGATGCCATCATAACAGACTTAAATATATTTTGACAACTTACTCCCTGCATACAATGTACTGTCATCATATCACCCCTTTAATTCACTTTCTTACCTTCCTTACCTATGCCTTTGTTATATAGAGCACACTACACCTTTTTCTCTATCTGGCTCATTGTTTCAAGTTTTGCAGGGGGGCAGGGACCTTTAATCCACTTGAAGTTGACTTTTTGTGCAGTGAGGGATGAATATTTACTTTTATTATTCTACATGTGTTCATCCAGTTTTCCCAGCACCATTTGTTGAAGATGATGGGCTTTTCCCTCTAGTGTATATCTTCACCATCTTTGCCAAAAATTAGATAAATGTAGTTGTGTGAATCTCAATTATAAATTCTACTTCATTGATGTATTTATCTGTTTTGTGTCAATATAAAACTTTTTTATCATCACTCCAAAGTATAATTTGAAACAAAATACAGCAAGACTGCTAACATTATTATATTTACTCAGGCTGTTTTGTCTACCTGTGCTTTTTTCTGTGCAACCTTATGAATTTTAAAGTTTTTTATTTGTATTTTTGTGAAGAATGACAGTAGAATTTTGTCTGAGACACATATCCATTTTTTTCATACGGTTTCTGGGATTGAACTCAGTCATGCATGCTTTCAAGGCAACTCTACCTACTGAACCTTCTCCTCAGACTTGCATTATTTATAAATTAGTACTATCCCCCTATGAGAAGTTGCCTTCTGGAGACTAGATACAAGTTTAATACTTTCATTGTGAATATTATTTGGTTTAGCTAGTACATCTCTGAATACTACACCTGGAATCAGAGGATGAAAACATATCTACTATTTAACTGAGTTGATTTTGCTTTGTTGGTGTGATCATTTTAACCACCAACTTGGCTAGAATGCAGCCTGTGGTGACTCAGTCAAGTGCTCATCTAGGGTTTATTCTGAAAAATGTTAAAGACTTGGCTAAAGTCCATAAACATCTGAATTTTAGAGAGCATAACGTAAATCCTCTTGACAGGTGTGACTTTCTCAGGTGAAAGGCTTTAAAAGAAGTGCTAAGGTTTCTCTGTTGAGAAAAGATTCTTCCTGTGCATTCAAGAATGCACTGCCTGAGAGTCCCCTTTTCTCTCACTGTGGCCTGCCCCATCACCAAATTTGTCCAATCAACCGCAATTGTGCATGTAACTTCTTGCAATAAATCTCTTCATATTCGCTTTCTGTAATTTTTGTTTTTTTTTTTAGTCAAACTCTAACTGCTACACCTTTAGATCTGTATTTGTTTTCTTCTTATGTCATACCAAATTAACATAAATATCGTGCCTCAAAATAATTCAAGTTTATATTTCCTAGAGGATGAGAAATCTCAAGTCAGTTGTCAGGACTAGGCTCCATGAGAGACTTCATCTTCTAACTATTTATGGCCTGTCACCATTGTTAAGATTCATTAGATCATGATCCCCTATAATTGTGACCTCTATTCCTTACCCTCATCCCATCTTTTCTTTACAATGATCATATGCAAAATACAACTCCTCAGTTCCTCCAAAACTCTATTATAGCATCAAATCAGAATCCAGATCTCATTGCCTTAAAATACTCAAATGTCATCATCTAAATTTTCTATATTTGTTAAATGTGATGTTCTGAGCATGACCCATTTTGGAACAAAATTTCTCTTCTTTGGACCTTTGAAACCAGAAAACATGAATGTTGTCTTTAACTACAAAGCAACTGTCTTGTAGACCAAGTACAAAATTACAGATATTTTTATTTGAGTAGGAATGCAAAAAGAACAATAAATCCCTATGCACAAAAATTCCAGTACACATCCAGGCATATGATGTGAGCTTTAGTATTTTGGGTCATTGTCTGTGACTCATGATTCCAGTCTTTGGGTTCATATCTTTGCCAACAGAGTTGCTCTTTTTCTTTTTATTAATTCATTATTTTATTTATTTACATCACAAATGTTGCTTCCCTTCCTGGTTGCCCCTCTCATTATTCTTCCCCCACCCCTTCTCTTCATCTCTGAAAGCGTTCCCCCCCCCCCAACATACTCCCCTTCCCAAATCTCTACAGGATTAAGTGCATCCTCTCCAACTGAGCGCAGACAAGGCAGTCCTCTGCTAGATATGTGCAGGGGTGGGACTTGGACCATCCCCAGTATGCTCTTTTATTGGTGGCTTAGTCTCAGGAAGATCCCAGGGTTCCAGGTTAGTTGATACTGTTGGTTTCCTAGTAGTTGCTATCCCCTTCAGCTCCTTTAATCTTCCCCCTAACTCTTCTTCTGTACTCACTGATAAATGGATAGTAGGCAAAAAGTACAGAATACCTATGATACAACACACAGACCCTAAGAAGTTAAAGAAGGGAGGCAGAAGTGAGGATGCCTCAATCCCACTTAGAAGGGGGAACAAAACAATTATGGGAGGCAGAAAGATGGAGGGACCTGAATGGGAAAGAGGAGGGGGAGGGGAAAAGGGGGATTAGGATCAGGTATTGGGGGAGGACAGGAAAGAAGCCCAGGGCAGGGGAATGAATAGAAATATTCAGCTGCCTGGGTTTGGGTGGGTGGAGGACCTCTAGAAAGTCCCAGAGACCTGGAATGATGTAGGTTCCCAAGACTCAATGTGGGTGACCTTAGCTGAAATGCTCAAAAGTGGAGAAATGGAACTTGAAGAGATCATCTCTAGTAGGTAGACAGGGCCCTTGGTGGAAGAATGGGGACACCAACACACCTTCAAAAATTTTGACTCAAAATTGTTTCTGTCTAAAAGAAGTGCAAGGACACAAATGGAGCAGAGACTGAAGGAATGGCTGACTTATGACCAGCCCAACCTGGGATCCATCTGATGGGCAGGCACTAAACCCTGTGACTATTACTGATGCTATATTCTGCTTGCAGACAGGAGCCTGGCATGGCTCGCCTTTGAGAGGCTCTGAGAGCAGCTGACTAACACAGATGCAGATAATTACAGTCAAGCATTGGACTGAGGTCAGAGTTTGTTGGGAACAAAAAATAAGCAGGGGGAGGCCCAGGAAGAAGTGGGGGAGGAAAAGTATGCTACATCCGGCCAGAGTTCCTGTGCTCTGGGAAGGCGAACTCGGGGAGACTGCCAGGTGCTTTTCACAGAGGTCCTTGGTCCTATGAAGGCTTGATAGATGCCCCAGTGTAGGGAAATTGTGGGTGGGTGAAAAAACACCCTCATATAAGCAAGGGGCGATAGGGAACGGGATAGGGGGTTTCTGGGAAGGGGGCTAGCCAGGTAAGGGTTATAACACTTGAGATATAAATAAATTAAAAATGAAAAACAAAACAAGAAATAATGTGTTAATAAACAATTAAAAGAAAAGAAAACTCTGTCTTCCAATTTTAGCTTGAGTTTTAATAGTTAGACTATTTTCTTCCACAATACAATTAAACATTTAATGATTTTAAATATTTTCAACTTGCTTTCTTAACTCAAATATTTTATTTTCTTTTCTTTTCTTTTCTTTTCTTTTCTTTTCTTTTCTTTTCTTTTCTTTTCTTTTCTTTTCTTCTTTTCTTCTCTTTTCTCTTTTCTTTCCAGGTTTTGAGAGATGGCTCAACATTTAAGAGCACTGTCTGCTATTCTAGAGAATCCAAATGTGATTCTCAGCGTTTATATGGTGTCTCAAAACCATCTGTACCTCAAGTTTCAAGGAATCCAATTCCTACTGCTTGTCCTTGTAGGCACCAGGCATGGGTGCAATGCACTTACATACATGCAGGATAAACACTCAAGCATATACAATAAAAATTAACAAGTCTTAAGATTGTCTTACTTAGCATCAATTTTTTTTTTTTATCATTTAGAGTTTACCTTCACATTAAGCTATTCTCTAGAGGCTGTGTAGATTTTATGCAATTCTTTGGAGGAATGTTTTCTTCTAGTATGAGTCCTGCCAAGCTCCTCACTTTTATTTCCCTTTCTCCCTCTGCCATACCCTCCTTCTATATTTTTTCCATCTTTTCTCTTAATTTCTGAATACTTAGTTGGGCTTTAATTTCTGGAAAACACATAGGCTAATACATTCATTGTTTTTATTTCCCATTTTCCCCAGTCATCATGTTATTAATATGACTTTCTTCATGTTATAATTTCAGCTTTTTACTAGTTTTCCATGATATAGTACATGTGAATAATGTACATTTGTAGGGTCCATGATTAGCTGAGAAATGATACCCAGACTCAAATAGTATGTAAACTCATAGTGTTTTATTCTGTAGAAGTCGAGCATGCTGGGAACTCCCATTACCAGAATAGAGAGACAACCAAGTGAGCTTGCAAGACTGATTCAAAACACATTAGGGAATTCTGGGTTAGGTGACCTCTGTGTTAATCTATTGGGTCCATCCCTGTGGACATTCCATTACTTAGGAATGGGGGCTAGAAACTTTCTGGGGAGGTTTGGAAACTGTTGCTAAGCAAGTAGCTGAAGAAGTCTGGAAACTGCTACTGACCTATTATCCGTGCTTCAGACTAGGTGGCAGGACAGCTTCTAAGGTCTGGACTTGCCTGGAATTACCCAGTTCTTGGAAATAGAGATTTAGCCTTAGTTTCCCTAACTGCCAATGTGAAGCCTGTCATGGAATCAGCCCAGCCTTCTCCTATGTTATCTGGGGGAGGCTTGTCCTTTTTATATGCTAGGCATTATCTATTAATATAATTTGAGCATTCTTAATCTCAAATTTTGTAAAACACGACACCTTTATAAATACTATTACCAATCCTTAGACTTTGGAGACTCTAGAATTAACTTTCTTCTTCCTTCCTTTCTTTATTCCTTTCTAGAATTAACCTCTCCCTCTCCCTCCCCCCCCTCCTCCAGTATGTTATGAAATATACCATGAGAGGGGAACTGCGTGGCCCATGCCAAGGTATCCCCTAAGAAATCATGTCATGTTGTTGAGCTGGTACAAAAGAGGTTTATTTGGAGGAAGGGAAGGAGAAAGTGAGTGAGGGCCTGAGAATCAGTAGTGGTAGACAGTTGGGAACAGAGATATAAAGGAACAGAAGCGAAGACAAATAAGGATAGGAAGGGGTGAAAGAGAGACAAAGACCAGCCAGGCACATGTGGGAACAGGGATAAAGAAAGAGAGAGATCAAGTGAACTGGGGTTGTAAGCAATCCTTTTATATGCATCCCTCACCTTTTGGTAGGTGATGACATAAGCCATTGGTAAGTCCCTGGGAGGACCCTAGGGGAATCACCACAGTAGACC